>NC_089848.1:20314148-21654148 GCF_035609145.1 Eleutherodactylus coqui | reverse complement strand
GATGCCCAGTGCTGATCCCCTGACCCCAAGCAGGAGGAGGAGGTGGCATTACAAGCCCAAGACACCATGACCAGGACCCGCTATAGTCTGTGTGGGAAACACGTGTGGGAGATATCCTATATGTATTTTCTGTATTTTTGTCAACTGTGAATATACTGTATTTTGTCTATAATGGTCTGAAACTCTGGGGGAAGTGAAGATCACACCCCCCCCCTCCACCAGAATTTAAGGAGCAGTGCCTATTGTCCCAAATACTGGTTAAACCAGTTCTAACTGGCCAAACCTTTTTAGGAGTGCTTTGTCTTGGACAGCAGAGAGGAGAAACACAGGATGTTCTTCTCATGAAGCTAAATTCAAGAATGAACTGAGCGTGCTCACTGAAGTTCCTCCCAGATGGATGACATCACAAGCTACCTCACAAATACTTTCCTCTGAGAAATGGCCTATAAGCTCACTGTAACTGCTAAATTGCCTGACTTCCTGTGTTGAAACTTTATTTAAGGTTTTACGCGCGCATAATAAAGACAGACTCTTTGGGGAACACATGATGTAGGCTTGTGGTCTTTGAAGGCTCTCCAGGCCTGTACACATATTATTTAATTTGGAACACATGGTATATCTATAATAGCGAATTTTGCGCTAACAAATTTGGAGGCACCGCTGGGATAATGAAGATACAGAGATATGAAGATATTTCATCGTTATCCGGACACAAGGGGACTTCGAAGCAGAGACGGACGGATAATGAGCTCAAACAAGGTAATAAGCTATTCTTGTACCTGTCCCATCTCTCCCTCTCTGCTATGATCCGCCCCAGGCCGGGTGAGTTGAAATATGATAAGTCTGTATCTAAAGAACTATGAAATAGATATACTGTGTTGTTTTTATGTTGTCTGTGAAGAAAATGTCCGGAGTGAAAGAAGGTGTGAGCTATGGGGGTTTATATATTCTCTGTAGTAGTGAATGGTGTGAACAGACTATGCAGGTTAATAAGGAACAAAGAAAGTGTAGTATAACTTGTTAAAAGAAAGCAAAAAGGAAAGTTGATATAAGCAATTTTAGCTGAAGGTTATAGTAGTGAGTAAAGTTGCTGAGAGTGTCCATGCGGTGAGTTTCCATTGTTCAACATGTGGCTGAAGAGGTCTCCCTTTATTATGTGGGGGGAGGGGTGCACATGGAGTGCTTGCATTTGCCATGTCTGCATACCTCAACTCAAGGGAATTTGGGCTTGGAGTAGAGATGTGGGCTAGCCAGAGATTCTGCTCCGATTATGGCAGGCCAAGCAGGCTGTTGAGGTTCCACAATGTGGTGCCAAAAGTACAGATCTGTGCCATGAGGTGCAGGAGTAGAGAATCTCATTTAATTAAGGATTTTTCCAATTACGACAAGATGGGCAGGGGTGAAATTGTAAGTGCTTATTAGTGGTAAGCCAGACCTGTGTCGTGAGTTGTGGGAAAAAAATCGAAGTATGACTCGCAAGCAAATTCAGTGAGATGATGTTTGTAAACATAACTGGACACACAAAAATGGGAAAGGAAAAAGCAAGTCAATGAGTTAAGGAAAGGTAGAAGGTTTAACAATGAACGGTGATAATGGCTGCTATCTGGAGTGGTGAATATAAGTATGTGGGTGGAAATGGGCATAAGTTGTATTGTGTTTGTCATTGGATAGCCTATTCTGAACAAAATATGTAAAAACCGCGGTACATAAGAGTTTTTCTTATATATATACTTTGTTCAATATGGGAAGTTCTATGAACAGTAAATACAATCCCAGTTTCTACTTCACATGAGATACTTAGCAGTCTGTATACGAGTGAATTAAAACCCCAGTGTGTGTGAATTTGTGTGTATAAATGAAGGGCCCGTATGAGAGTTAGATTGTGTTATATGGTGTGTACTGTCCGGTGGCTAGAAATGAAATGAGGCAAGAAAGACCAAACGCTGAGCCAGACCACAGGGGGTGGAGCTAGGTGATGTAAGCAGATGGGAGGGAAGAACAATAGGAAGAGGTTTTTGCTCCACCCTCAACACAGATCAGCCTAGGAGAGAAGAGTATCTCCATTTAAGTGGATGTTGGTATAGATATGTATATTGTGGTAATGTATAGAGGGAAGGTCACTCTTAGACTCCATGTTAAGTCTCTCACTTGAACAATGTAGGTGACCAAAGGAGGGGCATCTAATTTATTTCTGAGGGTAGTTGTGTGAGATAATAGTCCAAGATTGCCACAGTATATATATATATATATATAGGTTCTTTGAGTATGTGGAGAATTTAAAAATATTGAGTCGTGTTATTTTGAATATTATTGAATTAAGATACTAAAATGAGATAGCTGTGTACTTGAAACACCTGATAAGTACTTTAGTCAAATTAATAACAAAAGTTCTATTCTAGAGTGTATCTCATTTTCAATTAACAGTATTTTACGTAAAGATTGTTACATTTGAAAAATAAGTACATTTTTGATGCCAGTAATTGAGTATATCCCGAATGGTATCAGGGATACTAGTCCCTTAGTAAACCAGTAGTTTACCATCATTTGTGCAGTTGTTATGGTTGCAGATTGTAATAATATTTCCTCTCCTGTTTGCAGTACGTTTTTGTGCAGGTACTGGAGGTGGTGTGGGGCCCCGTAACATCATGCTCCCTCAAGGGGTCATAAAATACTGTATAGAGTGCAAACTAAACATCTTTCAGCTTCCAGACTAACTATGTATGAGACTGCCCTGCTAGCACCCTCACATATCGCAATCAAGAGGGGTATAGTTCCAAATGCCGTTTCATGTCCTTTACTGAATTCAGAAGGTTGAGAGGAGGGGCAACAGGTGCAGACCATGACATTAAATAGCAAGCACATGAGTGTATGATTGTCGGAAGATTAATGAAAAAAAAGAAACTAGGGGTCCTAACAATAATGTTGTAACTGCCATGATTAATGTAAATCTTGAGTTTTACCCATAGATGATTCCAAATATCAACGAAATGGACAAGTAAAACAGGCTATGCAATGGTAAACGACAGAAAGAGGTAATTGTACAAAAACCACTCTTTCCCTCCTGAGAGACTCAGTTACTCAGGAAATAGAGGTGATGGCGCTCACTGAAATATGTAAGCTGGCTGCAGATAAGACTGTTTGTGTCTGCACCGACTTAAGGTACACATTGGGAATCGTACACGATTTCACATCCTTTATGGCACAGTGGAAGTTTCATGGGGTCCTTGAGTAAGCCAATCCAGAATGCAGAAGCAGTGTCTTTGTTCTACAAGGTTTTAGCTCTTTCCGCACAGGTGACTTATCATCAGAGTCCAGGCTTATGCCACAGAGACAACTACTGAGGCTGGAAGGGACCAGAGAGCAGGCACCGCAGCAGCCTGACTTCCCTTGAATGAGGTAACGGCTGGTAACCTGCTTGCACCTGAAACAGGTGTAGATATTTCTCTGTTGCTTGAATTACAGGAACAGGCCTCAAAAGAAGAAAAAGGAGGAGTGGAAAAGCGAGCGGAATGCTACTGGGGTCTGGCAGAAAGGTAAATGCCTGTGCCTCCCCTGCACGCTGTACTCCATGATGTCACACCTGATCCCTGAGCTAACCCATTCATCCAAGGAGGTAATGTGTGATATGGTGTCTTCTGCTTGGCTTACCCCAGGGTTCAACACTGCTGCGATATGGTTTGTACAGGGATGCATAATATGCGCCCGTTACAATCCAGGCCAATTGGTCAAGGTACCTTCTCGGTGCGAGCCAGACTATCTGTATCAGTGACTGCAGAATGATAGCATACAGCTACCACAGGTAGGTGTTTGGAGTTGTTGGTTTGCATAGACCTCTTTTCATGTTATTTGGAGGCGTGGCTTGAGAAATAAAAAAAAATATAAAAATAAAAAAAAATAATTTTTAACACGCCAAAAATATGACCTAAGAATATGTTTTATGAAAGTAATTTTGAATATTTGGATACACCAGAAGTAATAATAATAATGGAGGTAAACATTTTATTAGTCATCTACTTGGTCAGAGCCACGCCTAAATATAAGACTAAGTTGAGGCCCTATGAAGGTTTTGTTTGGTAATGCTGCTGTAATAGGCCTATGCCTATTCCAGGCCAAAAAGGAGGGCCTCACCTCCCATGTGAGTGCCTAACATCAGGAGTTATATCATCTGTCACTCATAAATGTGTATTCTCCGTGTTTCCAGATCAAAATGCAAAGAATCCTTTCAAGTGCTGTTAACCACTACGATCTCAGTGAAACTTCAAGAAAAGCTAATTTGGGTTCATGTCAGACATTGAATAAAGATAATCAAGGAAGGAGACAAATGTGGCCCATAATCCTTTGTTATATGTAGGACCCCTGCGGTCATTGGGCTGTCATTTCTCTTCTTCCTCATAAGGGATGTGGTAAATACATAACTACTGATGAAGAGGATTATGACAAATCTAGGAATATTGCGTTGTGGTGCAAATATAATTGGCTATTTGTAGCCCTCCATTTTGTCCTTCATCCTCCATTTTGTATTTTCCTTACATACGAATAGCTATGAACATTCATGTGGCCTTCAACCCTGTTTGGTGTAGGAAGCTTTGATGTAACTGTGAAATGTGACAGAACAATGCTAACTGCATTAACTACAGTTCCATTTGTATAGGTTTGTTTGAGCTCTGTCCATATACATTGTATGGCCAGGAATCTATTGTCTTGTTAATCCTGTGATACCATCATCATTGTCTAGGGAATTGAGTTGTTGATTCTGAACCTTTGATCAATGAAACTGGCTCCTTCAGATGGGGGGGGGGGGTCTCAGACTGATAACATCTTGGTTTACAAAGCTTGTGTATGACCTAGCAAGTTTTAGTGTATAAAATAGTACAAAAATGTCAACAGATACAATAAGGTAGCAGTAAGTGTACCAATGTTTCAGCCATATTGTGTAATCAGACCAATGTTAACATGTAACAAACAATATAACCTGAGATCACACTTGGAAAGCCAATCACATTCAACATGTTGTATGTCATCTAAACTATGAACAAGGTGGCTTATGCAGAAAACGTGGAAAAAAGATAAATCTTTCAGGAGCCATCTACCTAGAATACCGGTGGGAAACTGTAACGTGTTGTGAGGTATTTTCCTTATCCTGGATATCACCCAGCAGTAGGAAGGGATAAGGCAGGAGGCATTTCCCATGGCAGAGGTGACAGCTAGGGTCCCCTGTAGGCGGTAGGGAAAGGCCCGAGAACACAAATAGGAAGGAAAAACTATCCAGGAGAATGAAAATACGCACAACAAAGGAGGGAATTGTGGGAGATATCCTATATGTATTTTCTGTATTTTTGTCAACTGTGAATATACTGTATTTTGTCTATAATGGTCTGAAACTCTGGGGGAAGTGAAGATCACACCCCCCCCCCCTCCACCAGAATTTAAGGAGCAGTGCCTATTGTCCCAAATACTGGTTAAACCAGTTCTAACTGGCCAAACCTTTTTAGGAGTGCTTTGTCTTGGACAGCAGAGAGGAGAAACACAGGATGTTCTTCTCATGAAGCTAAATTCAAGAATGAACTGAGCGTGCTCACTGAAGTTCCTCCCAGATAGATGACATCACAAGCTACCTCACAAATACTTTCCTCTGAGAAATGGCCGATAAGCTCACTGTAACTGCTAAATTGCCTGACTTCCTGTGTTGAAACTTTATTTAAGGTTTTACGCGCGCATAATAAAGACAGACTCTTTGGGGAACACATGATGTAGGCTTGTGGTCTTTGAAGGCTCTCCAGGCCTGTACACATATTATTTAATTTGGAACACATGGTATATCTATAATAGCGAATTTTGCGCTAACACACGTTAGCGGGCCCAGGGTCAGGCTCGGTTCAAAGCCTCCACCTTTGTTACCCAAGGTGCCCTGAGTTACATAGCAATGGAAAATCCATGTATCGCAACATAGATAGCTCAACACTGGAAGGGGCAGTCTTTGATTTTCTTGGCCTAGCCTATGCTGTAAGTGCACAAAGATGGTATTACACAGGAAGAAATCAGAGTGCCCAACCATGGGAGAGTTTCGCCCCGCCAAGCAACTTGGCCTCGGCCAGCAATTCTGGCCTAGTCAGTCACTGTATTATTTGTGCCACATAGGTAAAACACCGCGATGGTAAGACTTAGTGCACCCATAGTATAGACAGACCCCTGTAACATTCCTGTAGCAAAGGTATAAACAGACCCCAGGAACATTTCTGTAGCAGCAGTATAGGCAGACCCCTGTAACATTTTTGTAGCTGCAGTATAGTCAGACCCCAGTACCATTTCTGTAGTGGAAGTATAGGCAGACCCCAGTAACATTTCTCTAGCAGCAGTATAAGCAGACCCCAATAACATTTCTCTAGCAGCAGTATATGCAGACCCCTGTAACATTTCTGTAGCAGCAGTATCAGCAGACCCCTGTAACATTTATGTAGCAGAAGCATATGCAGACCCCAGTACCATTTTTGTAGCAGCAGTATAGGCTGTGAGGAAGGAGGAGCAGCAGCCAGAGGATTCAGAGTTTCAGCAGTGGACTGCGTAGAAGACTGGGTGTCTGATACATTGCTGGATGCATTTTCTGCCATCCACGACAGGACCTGCTCACACTGCTCTGTTTGCAATAAAGGTCTACCACAGGGACCCATAAATTGTGATATGAAGCTGGGGATCCCAGAAACTTGCCTCTCTCCTAATCCTGCAGCAGCCGGCTGGGATACACTTGGACCAGGAACTCGGCCTGTGCACACACCCTCACTTGGAACTCCGCATCCTCGCCTGCGTCCACATCCTCGACCCCTACCCCTCAGCATGGTGGATTACGAATAGAGCAGACACAGACCGCTGTAAATAATTATGGAATTATATGCGTACACTTTCACGCAGAGAGCGGAATCGTAATGCTAACTCCGGCAGAAAAAAATGGAAGGAAGGCCGCAAATAGGCCTAGCAATGCAATAGTGATGCACCAAAACTGCCACCAGGCACCCAAATGCAGGCGGTCAGAGGTAGCCCAACGAAGGAGCTTTTTGCCGGTGTAAATAATCTTGGAATTATGTGCGTACACTTTCTCGCTGAGAGCAGTATAGTAAGGCAAACTCCAGGCAGAAAAAAATAGTCAGGAAGGCCGCAAACAGGCCTAAGTGCAATAGTGATGGACTACAACTCCCACCAGACACCCAGTAATATTTAAATGGTCAAAGGTGGCCCAACAAAGGAGCTTTTGGGGTTTTTTTTGTAAAAGAATATACAGGCTATATAGTGTGTATATCACTTTCCCTCTATCAGTCGCTGTGGCCGTACGCTGTGCGTCAAATTCACTGCAGACACAGGCCGGTGTAAATAATCTTGGAATTATGTGCGTACATTTTCTCGCTGAGAGCAGTATAGTAAGGCAAACTCCAGGCAGAAAAAAATAGTCTGGAAAGCCGCAAACAGGCCTAAGTGCAATAGTGATAGACTACAACACCCATCAGACAACCTGTAAAATGCACACGGTCACAGGTAGCCGTAAGAAGGAGCTTTTATTTAAAATTTCTTTTAAAAAAGAATACCGGCTATATAGAGAGTATATGACTTTCCCTCTATCAGGGGCTGTCGACGTACGCTGTGCGTGAAGTTGACGGCAGACACAGAGTGGTGTAAAAAATTTTGGAATTATTGGCGCACAGTTGGAGGCTGTCAGCGGTTATGTAACACTAACTGCAGCCACAAAAAAATTATACGTAAGGCTGCAAACAGGCCTAGCTGTGCAATAGTGATGTACTACAACCCCCATCAGACAACCTGTAAAATGCACACGGTCACAGGTAGCCCTAAGAAGGACCGTTAGGGTTCTTGCACACAGGATCCTACACTAGCACTCTCCCTATCTCAGCAACGCTGTCCCTATACTATGTAGTACAGACTGCAGCCTGAGAACGCTATAGCTGTAATGGGGCTGCACGCCCGATATACAAAAAAAAAAATTTGCTACCAGCAGGCACAACAGTAATGCACACGGTCACATGTGGCCCTAAGAAGAACCGTTGGGGTTCTTGCTCACAGCATCCTACACTAGCACTTTCCCTATAGCAGCAGCACTGTCTCTGATCTCTCCCAGTTTGTGACTGTGGCGAGCCGCGGGTGGCCCCACTTTAAATACTCGGGGGTCACTTGATCTCGCCAGCCACTCACTGCAGGGGGGTGGGATAGGGCTGGAACGTCACAGGATTAAGTTGTAATGTCTTCCCTGTGTTTCTATTGGCCAGAAAATGGCGCAAAACTTTCAGGGAAGGAAATGGAATTGACTCGAACATCGCGTGGTGCTCGCCTCGAGTAACAAGCATCTCGAGTACCCTAATACTCGAACGAGCATCAAGCTCGGATGAGTACGCTCGCTCATCTCTAGTCATATACAAAAATGCTCGAGTCGCCCATTGACTTCAATGGGGTTCGCTGCTCGAAACGAGCTCTCGAGCATCGCGGAAAGTTTGCTCTCCTGCATAACCTTGTTCTTGTCCCTAGCTCCTGCTCCTGGTTCCCAATTGCCACTACCTGTTCCTTGATTGCATGTCCTAAAAACAGCCTGGTCCTGCCACTCCCTCAGTGCATGATTATTCTGCTCTCCAGCATTGATTGATCAGCTCCACTTCTGCTTACTCTTCTGCTACTGTGACTAGACCTTCTATTACCAATTTGTGGCTTCGCATCTGATTATGTTACCAGCTTCATCCATTTGTACTACAAACCAAGACCTCCCGTTGCTGACCTCTGGCTTTCCGTCTGACTACATTACCCTCTTCATGCACTTGTACTGCAAACTGAGGCCTCCTGTTGCTGATACCTGGCTCATCCCTGATAACCCTCTAGACCTGAGGCTCCTATCCAGCGCTGGTAAGGTGCTTACATGCACAATTCAAATAAATCCTAATGATTGTAGTCAATTTCTTCTACTTGTAACTTTTTTTTAAAATAACTAACTATTTATTTTCTTAAACACTTTAGATAGAGCAAATAATGCAAATCTGGACTGTAAGTGCTGAACAAAAATATTACCAGATGGGATACATAAAAATATATTAAATGTGCTGATGAAGTTGTTTGCATCACTATTAACGGATCTATTAACTTTAATTCCTTCAGACAGATGTTGTCCTTAGACTCTAATTAAAAATGAAATTGCATGCGACTATAAGAAAAAACAGTCACCTAAAGACATTATCAGCGCACATATTGTGCACCTTTCAGCATAGAGATGAGCATATAGGCTCAGCGATGTGAGGCTGCGCTGTAGCCAGTAGTGGAGAAATCCCACCACTTCAGCTACATTGAAGTGCTGTAGGGTTCATAGCGTAGTCGTGCATGTGCCAGTGTGAACAGGCACCACGGCCTCTTGCAGGTAAATTCCACAGCTCCTTCCTTGAGCGAGTCGCCTATAAGTTAGGGATTTCCTTCTGGCAGACATGAGCCATTGTGGCTCCCAAATTGAAGGGGGTGTTTATGATGAGACAAGTCCTTGAATAACTGTAAGTAGACAATCATCATTTCTACAGTTTCTAATATTTTTGTGAAGTATTGTCAAAAATTAGATGAAAAATTAACTTCTAGTCTTATATATAAAACAAAAAATCTGTTTCTTTGTGTTGCATACACATCGCACTTCTTGTCCGATTTAAGTGACATTTTGCATTAGCGTTCTCCAGCATCGGCAACGAATACTGGCTGAATAAAAAAAATCGAAAACTCACCGACTTCCCCTTGTAATTTTTGTTGCCAATAGCAACCAATCACAGCGCAGTTTTCATTTCTTATACAGCTGAGGTAAAATGAAAGCTGTGCTGTGATTGTTTGCTATTTCTTATACCGCTGAGGTAATATAAAAGCTGCACTGTGATTGGTTGCCTTTTCTTTTACCGCTGAGATAAAATGAAAGCAGCACTCTGATTGGTTGCTCTTTCTTACACTACTGAGGTAAAATGAAAGCTGCGCTGTAATTGGTTGCTATTTCTTCTACTGCTGAGGTAAAATGAAAGCTGTGCTGTGATTGGTTGCTCTTTCTTACACTGCTGAGGTAAAATGAAAGCTGCACTGTAATTGGTTGCTATTTCTGATGCTGTTGAGGTAAAATAAAAGCTGCGCTGTAATTGAATTATAATCAAATTTTTGACAAGCAAATGATTTGGGACCGCTGCAATATGGCGCAGTAACATCAGTTATTACATAGAAGAAGGAAATAACCTTGAAAGCCCAAGGTTCCGTAACCAATCCCTACGCTCATAGCGCCACGCAACGCACCAGTATATCACCTAGTCTGCTATATTATAAACTTTTATGTAGTGAACTTATGTAGAAGACTGAAGCCTGCAGTATGACATGCACTGATGTGCTACATACTTATACTCCTGCGATGGACATGATCATATTAATGTGACATCACTCATATGCAGAATGCTTCATGTCTTCTTCTTTCGCTAAGTGATCCCTGACATCATGTCTGTGAATGAATACTACCCAGTGCAGGTAAGTGTACAGCAGCCGTGTAATCTGTATTTCCTAAGGGAACTCTTTCCAGTTGACCATAAGCTCCGTTAAGGCGTTTGTTGCTGAACCATTGCTTTATGTAATTACATGTTCTTTATGTTCCAGCATCACTTACACATTTAGATACAAGATGACATATGTTTCTATTTGAACTCTTTACAGCAACTAAATTGTGTTATATAATCCCACCCACGATCTGCTCCGGAGAGATGAGATGTAGGTCAAATGAGCAATCTGAAATATCTGCACTTTGGAGAAGAGATACATATTCAAACTATAACTGGGAAATTAAAGGGACTCTGTCACCTACTTTTAGCCCTATAAATTAAGTTTATGGACTAAAAGTAGGTGACCTGCTGAGTACAGGGTTGTAAGTGATATACTTACCACACCTGTTGTTCACCTGGTGTCAGTGCTGGAAGCCGCCACTCAATGCACGGTAAGTTGTCTGCCCGTACTAATTTTACAATGGGCGGAGTACTAATCAGGGCCGCTCAATGGACTGAATGGCAGCTCCCAGATCTGACACCGGGGAAATGACAGGGAAGGTAAGTATAAGATTTACATCCCAAAACTCAGCAGCTCACCTACTATCAGCCCATAAGCTTAGCTTGTAGGGCTCGAAGTCGGTGGCAAAGTCACTTTAAAGATTCATAGTAGATAAGATCTGAAAGATAGCTGTCACATCCGTGTGGCTCACAAGCACCACACTTAGCACAGACGCAGGGTGATGTTCACGACTACTTTAGTAAATAGACTTGCGCACCGCAACTGAAAAAGAACCCGCAGCAAATTATCTGCAAGTAGAATAAACATCCAGTACAGCAGAGCTCCAAACTCCAACTTCTCCACTATGGAACGGAAAAAGTAGCACTGAGCACCAGGAGGTGTGAGAATATATAGCCACATTGCACCTGAAACCTGGCAGAGTGAATAGAAAACCACACCTCCAGTCTACTCCCAGGTATGACTAATCCAGCATGCAACCATGCAGCAAAGGCAGACAGCACCAACAGGCTCTGCCTATGGTGCATTAACCCTGTACCTGCTTAACAAGACAACAGGTCTTTGCCTGTGTTGAAGCCACCATGCCACGATGTTGTCGCGACCAACAAGCCGCGACAATAGCTATACACAACAAAGCACGCATTTTCCATTTTATTATGTATCATTTCCATAGGGATCAGTATGCACAAAAATGATCCATGACTACTTTCCATTTATTAGGTGTGAACTTAGCTGCCTGTCTGCACTATAATGTTCCTTAATGACTTGTAATATTCCACATTAAGGCTGAAAACACACGGCCGTAGGTGTAACTATGCTCAGCGGTACGGAGTGTAGCTGCACCTGTATGATGGAGATTTTCTCTCCCTCGCCGGCAGTTCAAATTCCACGCCAGAGCGCAGGATGTTGAAAAAAGAAGCAACTGCCCAATCTTCCCCACACAATGTATTCCGCGCGTTAATACTACATGCAAGAAAAAATTGGACCTGCCCTATCTTTCTCGCACGTAGTTTTCCTATGTGCAAGAAAGATAGGGCAGAATCTATCTTCCTGCTCCTTTTTTCAACAGCAACAGCATGGAATTTGAATAGTTAAAAAAAACCCTCTGTAGCGGCGAGCGTATTAGTGAATGTGCCCTAAGGGCTTCTTCACATGAGCATATTTTAGTCCTGTTATATGGCCGTGATAATGATGGCTGTATAACCGGGTAAAACAAAACCATTGATTTCAATAGTTTGGTTTTCACTAGCGGTATTCTCTCCCATTAATCGTATGGGTAAAAAAAGATAGGACTTGCCCTATATTTCCCACACATAGTTAATACTACATACAGGAAAGATAGGGCAGGACTTACCTTCCCACATTTTTTTTTCTTCAAACTCGCATGCACTAATACGGAGCGTGAATGGCCCGAGATGGAAAAATTAGCAGAGAGCGTAGTTGTGCATATAGTGGTGTGTTTTTGCCCTTTGAGTCAATTTAAAGATTACGGATCCATTTACACCAAACGATATATGGTTTGAACAATATATAGTTTATACAGGCAGATACATCGTTGGTTTGTTCAAACGAGAAATCATTCAGTCATTCACATTTAAGTGAATGAGAAGGACTGAGTGACCGGTATTTAAACCGAATGATTAGTGAATGAGCCAACAAGGATTTTTATACTTGCATAAAATGCAGCCAACGATCAAACTATGAACGAAAAGCGAACAATTTATCATTCGTTGCTCGATCGTTAGCTGTTTTACATTGAACAATTGTCATTCATTTTCGCTCATTTAAACTTTTTTTAATGAATCATTCCATTTAAAAGGGCCTTCACCCATCTGTACATGACAGCACTGTGATTGGCACTGTTGTAGGTAGGCCAGCGCAACATTACCTGATAACACAGCCCTACTTATCACTACTTCTAAGTATAATGTGGCAATAGAGATTTGTCTTTTCTATATAGTGTATATGTACATTATGATCGGTTGAGTATTTTTAATGTACTTTTATTACAGATGTGTCCTTTCGTTATTTTCACCTTGGCTAGACATATCCCAAGATGTGTGATACAAGATGAGCGTCCGTGAAAACAACATGATTCCAAGATACTCAGGAGATGTTTGCTGTATTTGTCTATCCACCAAGCTGTTTTGATGAGAATTGCAGCCTGTCAAGAGTTTTGCTAGTACGTTGTGACAATGTAGTGTGTTTGTATTGTGAGAAATTGAAGTCTTTATCAAAAATTTGTGGAAAGTTAAAAGTGGAAACATCTTTGTAGGGATGTAAATGCTTCTATTATGCGTAAAAGCTTCCTTTGCATTCTTCTTACACAGATTTCTTTTACAGCAAAATAAAAGCTGCCACCTGAAAGCTGCCAGTTACCTGAACGATGTTATCAACCAGGTCCATTTTACATGCTGATTGGTTGAACTCCCAATGGAACTATCTAACTGATGAGGACCACAAAGTGATGCTTCGTTTAGATGAAACAATTAGGGCTCACACCCACATGCGATATTTTTCCCTGCGATGCGACAGTGATGATTATGAAACCAATAATTTTCAATGGTTTCATACTCATTTGCGATGTTTCAGCAGAGCTTCGCATCGCACAGAAGAAATCTGTAGTATCGCTTAGTGTTTTCAATGATCAATAGCTAAGCGCTGCCTGTAATTGGCTGAGTGCTCAGCCAATCAGCACAGCTATTTAAGGAGGCGGGAATTTAAAAATGTAAAAATCCCCGCCTGCTGAAAAGTGCTGGACAGCAGTGCAGGGGACCCAGCCGGAGGACGCGTCTGAGCGGCAGAGAGGTGAGTAAAGATTTTTTTAGTTTTTTTTAACCAGCTAGGGATGATTTTCAGGGAAGGGGTTATTTGTCAAGCCCTTCCCTGAAAATCATGCTGCGGGGGCTGCCACAAAAGCACTGCTTTCAATGGGGCTGGCAGCAACGCCGACCCCATTGAAAGCAATGGGATAGCATCTTGGACCATGTTTTCAATTAGGCTGGCGCTGCTGCCGCTGGGCCCATTGAAGACACTTGCAATATCGCAGCGTTTTTTTTTGTGCTGCAAGGCGAGTGTTTTCACTCACTCCCACAGTGCAAGAAATAAAAACGCCAGTGGGTGTGAGCCCTTATTGTTAAAAAATTCGTTCAAATGAGCGAAAGGGTTTGATTGCAATCTTTCAGTCTAAACGTAAACCAAAGACTGAATGACAAATGAGAATCGTTCACTTTTCATCCATCGCTCATCTTAGGGTAAGAACACATGGCCGTACGTGCAACTACGCTTTCCGCTATGGAGCATAGTTGCTGGTGAACAGGGGTTTTTTTCCTTCTTGGACCTTTCCAACTTGGCGCTAGTGCATGCAAGTTTGAAAAAATGAGACGGAAGATAGGTCCTTGCAGTGAATGGAAGCAGAGAGCTGGGGCAAACTCCCACCTGCTCCACCACTGTTCATAGAATGACGATCGCACCCCTATAAAAGCACTGACTTCACAGAGGGGGCAGTATAGAGTCAACCAAGGAATATAAGCCCAATTCACAGACGTGACTACCACTAAAAACGTATTTTATTAAATGTATTAAAAAACATAAACTGGGCACTACAAAGACAACACACAACAACCAGGTACCTCCAGACACAGATTCGTTATAGGAGGATAAGGACCTGGAGTTATTTGATACTTGATAAGCGATAAAAAGATGTTTTATGATAAACAAAAACACTCTACCCAAGATGGATTCAAGAAAGCAAAGGATGATTCAATATAGGAGCCAAAAGAGCTGGTTTATTCTATGTGTAAACAAGGCAGGGTTACCATTTGGACTCTTACTTGTGATAGAACACTATCACTATCAGTGATCAGGACTCAGGCTCCAACAATTGAGCGTCCTGAATTGTTATGGGTGTCAACAAGACAGGATCACCATCAAGGTATTCACTTATGATGATCAGTACTTGAGTAAGCCAGTACAAATACTCAGATCAGTACTAGAGTTGGTCAGTACATATACTCTACGCGTTTCACCATTAGTTTGTTGGATCATCAGGAGATACAGTACTTGAGTCATAGATTCAGAGGTAGAGGGAATGAGAAATCCCCGAGAGAACATCAAACTGATATATAAAAAGCTGTATCTAAGATGAATACAGCAAAACTTGTGTAGTGATCAGGATAAATATCCTTATTATAGGAGAGTTCTATACTCTCAATTAGGGCATTAAGGTAACTCTTAGGGTTGGGGGCCTGCCAGAAGGTACCTCTAAGCAAGCAAGCTTATCTTGTGTGCTAGCTGTTAATAGCTAGATGATATATGTAAGAACATAACGAGAGGTGTTTATTTCAAAGTATGCCTGTCAATACACGCACAGAGGTAGAGTAGAGCGTCCCCGAAAATATGGGGGGGGGGGGGGCACTGCTCTCAAATATCTGAGCGCTAGAGAGATGGTATAATGCTTGTCATGCACTAATAAGATACTTAAAGTAGTTAGCGTATCGAGTTAGAATTTAGGTCATCGATATGGGGATAAGGCATAATATTATGTCCTGATCTCCTGACCCAATTAATTGCACTTAAGCAGACAAGAATAGCTAAAGTGCTAAATTCCAACCCAAAGTGCTCGCATTAGAGGTCAATGGTGTGGAGGTATGACATTAATATAAGTCAAACTCTCCTGACCTAATTGTAGAAGCACTTTTAGACGTCCAAAGTGCTCGCATAGAGGTCATTAGTATGGAGGTATGACATTAGTATGAGTCAAACTCTCCTGACCTAGTTGTAGAAGCACTTTTAGACGCTGTGCATGCTCTCAAGATAGACAAGCCATAAAGCTAGTTTCCTAGTAGTTAGATTTCAGGCAAGCAACCCCAGCAACCCCCCCAGATATAGGGCTCAAGAGAGAGCAAAGAAAAGGGTATGACCCGTCGCCTTGATGGTAGGCTAGGGAAAGTATAAAAGCACTGGAACGATAATTGTTGGGATGGTCGTCGGGGGCTAATGCGCCCAAAAGTTGGCCTCTGATCACATGTACCTCATTCTTAGTTTTTACCCCATATATCTTGCAGTCCCTTGTTTCCTTGCTTGTTTGTGAGAGTTATCTGTTATGTTTCCTGTATGTCCTGTCTTTGATTATCTTGATTCAAGCCACCTTGGCCTACCATCATTAACAATACCACTGACTCCTGCCTGTCTGTCAATGCTGGCGCTTCCTGAAGGACCCCAACTCTGCTTTTAGGAACCCGAGTCCCCTAACAGTTTCTAAAACATATAATAAATTTTGTGCCTTCTATCTACTACATTTTTGGAAGGCAAATTTGTGCAAGAATTTGGTTGAATTTTGCTTAGTAAATGTCCCAGTTTTTTTACTTTCATACTAATTGTGGGTGTATAAATTAAACTTATTTTCATTTCCAGACTTTTCAACTCGAAGTATTAAGAGTCCAAAACTTAGATTCCCACCGAGGACAAGGTAACAAATGATCTTTGAGAAATACTAAAAAAATTGTATAATTTTTTCCTATTAAAATTGGAAAACAAAGCAGTCTGACCATGTTTGTCACTTTGATCTATGTAATTCCCCCTGCCTGAAGTACAAAAGCATACTTCTTGTGAAAGTAATTATATTTTAGAGACAAATATAGTGTCTGTTTAACTCCTATACTTACATTGATAGTATTTATGAAACGCAGCTTGGTGATGTGATTAAAAACTTCTTTTTTATCTTTCTTGTGTCTTGATTGGTGGTGTGCCTTTTTTACAATAGAAAATTACATAAAAAACGTAAAAGCATGATTTAGAAAAATAATGGCCTCCATCTCCTGTTTTTCTTCTCAAATGAAGACCTTTAAAGCTAAGAACTTACCATAAGACAAATGTTTCAAGTGTTTGTCCTCATCTATCCAACATTGCTTATCAGCAGTGGATCTAGTAGTAGGCATCCTACAGGAGGCTTAGACTGGACTACAGGGAAACAGGTGAACCTTCCAATGGGCTCTGAGTCAAAGTGGGCCCCCAGTCCCTATCCCTACACACGAATTTGTATATATTGGGTGAATAGGCATTTGCCCACTGCATTTTCCTTTTACGTCAGTGGGAACGGGCCGACATGCAAATGCAGCCACCTTTCTATTGAAGTATAGTGACAAAGAATTTGTGAATGGGGATCAAGCAGCTGTACAGGGAGCCCCCATAACGAATTTTACCGGTGGTCCGTGGCAACCCAGTCGAATACTGCCCTACAGTGTATAGTTATAAGGAACTAGAAAAAAAAGAAACTCAATGCTTTTCGTTGAGAATCCACATTAAACTTCTCCAAGTCTAGAAATGCCTTCTCAAGCTACTTAAAGAGGTTTCCTCATGAAGATTACCCTTTCTTAAATTGAAACCAGCCTGATGATCAACTGAGTGCTACAAGCTTAGATTCAGACCTCAAGCACTAAGTTTCAGAGGAAACATAGGCGTATATACGCTCAAGATAGCATGATGTCATGTTGCTGTGAAGGGAGCACTATCGCATGCATAACTGCATTTACTGCTTTGCTGGGACCAATCACATCAGTGTGGGACACAAATGTGCAGTGATTGAACAGGCTGTGCAGCCTAATTAGTTCCCAGTGTTATTGATGCCCTGCAAAATCCGCAGTTCAGTACGCGATTTCATGCAGATCAGGTGTGCATTCGAGCACCGACATAGACTCCTATTGGGCCTTGGATGCGCAAATGCTTACAAAAATAGATGAGGGGCAACATGCTTGCCTAAAACATGTAAGACTGCACAGGCTCTCTGTTCTTCCATGTCTGTCTGGATTATTTAATAAAGCGAAAAAGTTTTTTATCTAATGCTGGACTTCCTCTGTTCTCCTGTGTATCCATTGTGGTTTCCAGTCAGTTCTTGCATGGGAGTGACTGCAGAGGAGCTGGTTTCTGGTTTGCATTCATTAACATCAATGGGTTCTATCCTTTGCGCATTGCACATGTATATTTTATGCGTGAAATCACGGTTGTCTGAAGAAGCTCTAGTTGGACATATTGAAAGGCAAGAGTGTAGATAGGCAGGCTGGAGGGGCATGGGCACTGGGTGCTAGGAGGGTTGCCAACAAGCAACAGGAAACTTGGCAAAAGCAGCAAACTGCATCTTCGCCTGCTATGGACAAAAGTCTATCTGCTAAAATTCAGCTGTAACTAAATAAATAAAATAAAACTTGTTATTTGTATAGCCCCAACTTATTCCATATCACTTTCAGGTAATTTATTTATTACCCCCCCACCAAGCTCATTTTACCCACCTTGGAAGGCTGAGTCAACCTTGAGCTGACTACTTGAAAAATGCAGAGACTGAACTTGCAACCTTCAGGTCGTGAGCAAGAGCTTAAAACCGCATTTCTGCTGCCTTTACAAACCTCACAATTATTTCATTAAAATGTGTTACCTTCGGACTTCTCCGTATAGTGTTGCCTTTTTTTTATTAGTAGTCCCAATCAGATATCCTTGCTGGCGCTGTGATAATAAAGAATATTACCCTTTCATTTTCCTAATTGAAGAAGTCCATAAAAAATGTCACTTCATTTGTCTTTTCATTTACAGTCTCAGTTAATATTCACACCATAGCAGTAGAATTCAATTGAGGCGAGGTTTCTCAAATATTTGATCTTAAAATTTTTAGCAATGCCCCATAGCCGCCTTTGTGCATATTGTATTAGCCCATTATCCACGACGCTCAAGACTTCCATTTATCGGTTTATTTACCTTCTATCTAACAACGGGCCTCTGTTTGTCATTAATGAAATTAGCAAAGTACAGAACTGCAGATGCTTGTGAAAGCAGACAGGGAGCCATTGTCTTAAGGGGGCTTCAGATGAGCATAGGCGCAAATACGCTCACCTCAGTGCAATGCGTTTGCGCAGTGAACAAGCATTGAGGAGGTAGATTTGCGCACGTGTCTGCGCATAGTTCTGTACTTTTTGCGAATACAGGGCCAGTTCATGCGCCCCAGTGACACACTCTTTCCGTGGATTAAAAGGCTATTTTGCCTAAAAAAGATCAGATGTGTTCTTTATTCACGGAATTGTGCAGCGAATTGAGCATTTGTGCGCATATTGAGTACGTTTTTGCGCAAAATACGATCATGAGAATGAATCCATTGACATCAATGGCTTCTATTTCTGTGTATATGTGTGCAAAAACACGCACAACTGCAGCTGTGTGAAGAAGCCCCTAACCACAATACTATTCGCACTAAGCAACACATGAGATCGCACTTCTTTGCGATCTGAGGTGACAACCTTAAGGGCTTACTCACTCAATCGCATTTGCACATGCATTTCGTGTCCGCAAAAAGTAAAACGCAACGTGCTCTATTTTGATGCGCATTTGTGCAACAAAGGCACCGTAGGAATCTAGGGTGGTGCACAAATGAATTGCACAAATTTGCAGGGAAATCAAAAACACCGAGGACGAGTTAGACTGCAAGCCTTTTAAATCAGGGCGCAGGTGTGTGAACAGTCCCCAACTCAAAAAATTGTGCTATTGCGAGCAGTTCTGTGCTTACACTCGTCTAGATGAGCCCTGATTGGCGCAATAGCCCATCCTCATACAAATAAATAGCTTTGCTCTGCTGTACACATGAATAGTACTACCATTACATGCATATAAATAGTGTTGATGTGACAAACACATAAATAATACCACTATTCTACAAACTCAGTAGTACCGCCATGACTTAGCACAAATAATGCTATTATACAATCTATAGATAATCCTTCCTTCCATACACATATGGCCACCATATACACTACACATAAATACAGCAACGTTATAAAGAATATAATACTTTAATAAGACACACATAATTTAATGTAATTTTTAATAAATATATCACTATTTGTAACATACAGTATATGTAAAATTAATCATCATACAGTAGCCAAACTTTAAAGTAGCCAGTACTACTTTATATATGGAGCTCACCTAATATCATTTACACAATGCTAAATAACTCCATTTGTACCACACAGACAGATGCAGATCCGCCTTGCCATACACCGGTTTGGCTTCGGGCTATCTGAGATCGTACCTGGGGAACCGGGGTTGTCACACTTACTCCTCCAAATAAGATACCAACTTTGCTAAGGAGTCCCCAAGCTGTTCCAGATAGAGATAGTCCTGGTATTACGGCTGCTGATGCTGCATTGGATTGAGGTGTAGTACCTGAAGGTTTGAACGGGAATCTTGCAGGAATGCAGATTGTGGTCAGGGCTGATGGCACAGATGCAGGCTGATGTTTCAGGCTGAAGGTCCAAGCTAAAGGTTCAAGCTGAAGCACCAGGCTGAAGGTCATAGAATCCTAGAATGGTAGAGTTGGAAGAGACCTCCAGGGTCATCGGGTGCAACCCACTGCTCAGGGCAGAATTCACTAAATCATCCCAGACAGATATTTGTTCAGCCTTTGTTTGAACACTTCCATTGAAGGAGAACTCACCACCTCCCGTGGTAACCTGTTCTGCTCATTGATCACCCTCACTGTCAGAAAGTTTTTTCTAATATCTAATTTATGTCTCCTCCCTTTTAGATTCATCCCATTGCTGAAGGTCCAAGCTGAAGGTCCAGGCTGAAGGTCCAGGCTGAAGGTCCAGGCTAGAGGTCCAGGTTGAAGGTCCAGGCTGAAGGTCCAGGCTGAAGGTCCAAGCTGAAGGTCCAGGCAGACAGTCCAGGTTGAAGGTCAGAGCATGAAACAAGCAATAGTAGAGTCTCGAATACAGAGCCAAGGTCAGGGAGCACAAAAGTCAGGATACTTAGATTCAGGCAAAAGTCAGAACCTGAAAGTACATGAAGGGGGACTTTGTCACAAATGGCAAACAAGACTAAATGTAATAGATTTGTAGAGATGGGCCATTAATCCGGGGATTTTTTCTAATTACCATACTGAGAGTAGGGAAGACATATTTTTCCCCTAATATTGTATAGAATGGTAGAGATGTCTGTCCAGCCTCTGTTTAATTGCATCTGCTTCATGGGAGGTTGTCTTTATTTGGATCAACAAAGTAAGTTTATAGACTGGACTTGATGCTCCAATGTCTTTTTTCCACCACATATACATGTTCGGGTCTGCTGTTCCTGTGTGCTGCCCTCACTTTTGGCATGGAAGTCTGTATCTGCCCTGTGAGTGCAGCCACCTTGAATAAGCTTTCAGTCTTCCAAGATGACCACTGCAAACGTCTAACTACACACTGCTGCACACTGTGCGTGGTTAGTCTGAGTGCTGGCCAGTCACAAAGCAGATGTAGTGCATCAGTAGTCTAACCTAATACCAATGCACTGTGTCATCAGGTAGACAGAAGATTGGGGGGGGGAGGGGTCATTTTGGAGGATAGCAAATGGGGTCCGGAACTGGTGAATCTGAGGGTCAACAGCTCAGAGGATCATCAGCAGGCTAATATAACTCCTCCATCCGGTCCATGGACAGAATTTTGCCCACGAGCCGGTGGGTCGCTTTGAGATAACAAAAGTGTACTTACAAAATTGTCACTAATTTTCCTGCTAAGTGAAAGCGCGAACAATGTAAGTGTTTACTATACATAATGACCATTCTCTACTTTTTACTTAAAAGTGCTTTATGTCTTTGATTAAACATCTGCTGTCTTTCAGGTAAATGTGGTACAAGCAGATTCCGCAAGCCACTGTATCTTGCAAACCATATGTTCTACCTGTGACAGCCGGCTTTAGCAATACACAAGAGAAATCTTGCCTTACTGTCACGGCATACTTCCATGTATTTACCACTGAATCCGTAGATGACAGTTACCTATCGCTTTCCGTTCAACAACTCTTGTATCTCTAAATAATGATTTGGAATGAGTGTTCTCATCTGACAGGTGACCTTGGCTTCTACAGGCTGGTGTTATATAATGGATAGGCATACCAATGAGTAAACGAAGTATGTTGGTGGTGCGTGCAGGCATACAGGTAGAAGGAGTCACGGTTTTATACTTATAAACGCTTATTGATTTGCCTACAATTTCTGATGCTGCAGCAAACCGCGCGGCTTCAGTTCTTTTTATTTTACAGTTTTTAAATAAGACGCGAAAAACAATGTAATGTTCAGGCCAAATGCAAACTATAATCAACACACCCGTTGTCCGATGGCAGAGAAAACAAGAGAAGCAGCAGCCGGTATAGCGCTGAGCACAGAATAGAGATAACTGCAGCATCAGCAAAAATGGCAGTTGTATAACTGTACAAAGGTGTCGAATCTCGCACACTTGGGGCTTCTTCGGCTTTTGGCGTGCCTAAAATGTATGTGCCTGATACGCAGAGAATAGAACTCAATGATGGCAAAGGATTCGTTTAGATGAACTTATTTTGCACACATAAAAATTAGGACCTGCTCTATTTTCCAGCGTATTTCTGAACCAAGGTCCCCATACAAGAATCTGAGCTCAATGACAAAATGCTGCACAATTCCATAAAGAGAAGAACACATCTTATTTAAATCATGGCGAGGAGCGTCGCGCGTAAATGTAAATAGGCTCTGCGTGTGCAAAAAGTTCTATGCAAATACATTGCGCTAAAACATGTGCAATTGCACATATGGTTGTCTGAAAGCGGCTTCACAGGGGTGCGTTTGCGTATGTTTTTGCGTGTGAAAAATATGTACACGCATTACGCATAGAACAGAACCCATTGTTTACAAAGTACCAGAGGAGTCTATAGGGGTGCACAAATGTGCGCCCAATCCCCGTGCAATTGCACAATGAACCAAATGAGCATCTCACTAACTCCCCTCACGTGCGTCTGTTCTGCTCTCCATCCACTAACTAACTAACTCCACACTTCATACCTTCCCTTTGCTCTCTCTCTCCCCTACTCACAGGCTCCCTCTCATTGTTACCCTGCTGTCTCTCCATGAGTCCTTCTCATCGGGCAGACTGGCCAGTGAGAGTTAATACTGCCGGCAGCCAATGGAAAAGAAGCTGTTTGCCAGGCTGATTATACCTAAGCCAGTTACTGGGCAGACTAATCTGTAGTTAATAAAGATGAGCGAGCGTACTCGGAAAAGCACTACTCGCTCGAGTAATTTGCTTTATCCGAGTATCGCTGTGCTCGTCCCTGAAGATTCGGGTGCCGCTGCGGCTGACAGGTGAGTCGCAGCGGGGAGCAGGGGAGAGCGGGCGGGAGAGAAGGAGAGAAAGATCTCCCCTCCGTTCCTCCCCGCTCTCCCCTGCAGCTCCCCGCTCCGTGCCGGCACCCGAATCTTTAGACCCGAGCACAGCGATACTCGGATAAAGCCAATTACTCGAGCGAGTAGTGCTTTTCCGAGTACGCTCGCTCATCTCTAGTAGTTAACCATTTCAAGACATGGGTAAATGTTTTGAATTACCTTAATATAACGATAGCGCTGTGTCGGACCCTTCTGGGCCACTACAGTGGCATCTAAATGTTTACACAGCCAGCATCGGAGTTGATGAGAGGTGTGACGTATTTCAGATTATTAAACCCTGCCAAATATTGAGGTATTGCAGTGTATTGTACATGCAGTCAGATGATTGTAAGTTTAATTCCCTTATGGGGACTAAATAGGTAAAAATAAGTTTAAGAAAAACTAGGCATTAGAAAAAACACATATCAAGAGTTCAAAACACCTAATCACCTTTTTACCAGTTTTCATGTAAAAAAAATAGCAAATAAAAAAACATAGTTGGTATCACTGTGTCGATAATATGAAAATACCATATTATTTATCACATACTGTAAGAAACTGAGCACTGTACGAAAAAAAATGTACAAAGCCAGGTTCGCAGTTTTGCTCTTATATTGTCATTAAAAATAATAATATGAAAAATTAAAAGTGATCAGAAAGGCATATACTTAAATATTGGTACCAATTAAAACGTCAGCATGCCCAACAAAAAAAACAAACGTTCATACAGCCAAAAGGATGTAAACATAAAGTTATAAGGATCAGAAAGTAGCGACAAAAAGTATAATGTTTTTTTTATCTTTTTTAAATTAGTAAACTATACTACAAATAGCATACATTTGGTATCCCTATAATCTTACTGACCCCCTGAATATAGTTAACATATTTTTACTGCACTGTGCACACCATAAAAGCAAGAGCCCCCATTACCTAAAAGACACAATTGTTTTTTTTGCATTTCACCCCCTAAGGGCTCCTACCCATTAGCATTTTTTTTAATGCTGCAATATCGCCGCAAATGTCAGTGGGACTTTCTAATGTTAAATTTGCATCGCACAAAAATCACAAGTTTATGCTTTGCAATTTTTGTGCAATGCGACTTTAACATTAGAAAGTCCTATTGACATTTGCATTAAAAAAACGCTAGTGGGTAGGAGCCCTAAGTGTAAAGTCAGACGAGCGCTTTTTTGTATTTGGCTATGTGTGCAAAAAAAAAACTTTTCTATTAGAACCATTGGTTCACATGTCCATTTTTTACAGGCGCTAAATATTTGCACCTGCAAAAAATATGACATACGTTCACTGGCAAGGTCCATGCTGCGCATAAACATTCCCTACAAAGGAGTCCCCTAATCACTGAACACTGTGACAGCACTCTTACAGTGTTCAGTGATGATGGGACTCCCCTGGGGGATGAAAGAATCCCCTTTCACCAGGGGCGTACCTAAAGGCTAAGGGGCCCGGGTGCTAAAGTTTAGCTGGCCCCCCTCCATGTGTACCCCTACCTATACCTAAACCGTGCTAATTTACAAACATGATGTAGCCCCTTGGGGTAAGCCTTCTCATTATGACTCCTTTCCTTGACTATGTAAAAACCTGCTGTTGGTAATGTCTTAGGCCTCGGTCACACGGGCATTTTTTCCCGCGATTTGCGGATTGTATAACGAATGCGCATCCGCAAATCGCGTGACTGGGGCCGACAATTCGCTGAAAAAGCTGCACCTAGCAGCGTTTTCAGTGAAACCGCCCCGCACTGCCTGCTATCCTCTGCTACAGCTGAGAGCTGCCTCTGATTGGTCCCTGCACTCAGCCAATCAGAGGCAGCACTCACTCACCCATTCATGAATTCATGAATGGGTGAGTGAGAGCTGCCTCTGATTGGTGAGGGCTGTGACCAATCAGAGGCAGCCCATTCAGCAGGCGGGAATTTTCAATCCCCATCTGCTGAATACTACACAGAGCAGTTCAGGAGAACTGCCAGCCGGACGCGGCTGAACTCCGGCTGCAGGGAAAAGGTGAGTATACATTTTTTTTTTATTTTTACACATTTTAGGATGATTTTCAGGTAAGGGCTTATATTTTTAAGCCCTTCTCGAAAATTCATCCCGCGCTCGCCGGCAGCGCATTGCTTTCAATGGAGCCGGCTGTATTACCAGCTCCATTAAATTCAATGGGCGAACATCGTTCTTCTCTGCCACAGCTGTAACAGCTGTGGTAGAGGAGAACGATCCTTAAGTATATGTTCTCAATGGGGTTGGCGCTGCTGCCGCCGGCCCCTTTGAGCGCATATATAGAACACAGCAATGCGCAGAATGCAGGGTCCTATAATTGATCGCACATCCGCTTAAAAAGCGGACATGTGAACGATCCCATTGGGATGCATTTGGTCTATAGATCTGCAGATCGCAAGCGCGTCTGCAGATCGGACCAAAAAACGGTAGTGTAACCGAGGCCTTAGGCTGCTCGCACATGAATATGAATCCCATTCTTTTGAATGCGATCATACACAGGAACGATTTTTTTTTCTCTGCATCGCACGAGAATATGATAATGTGATGCGAGCTGGTTTTAACACAACAACCCCTCACATCCGTGCGGATGGCACACGTTGGTGAGTGTGCTATGGGGCATAGTTTCACGACCCAATATCAGACTCACTCGTGTGAAATTAGCCTAGGACCGGCTGTACACGGCTGGATTCGCATTGTGGAATATGGAGCGGGCATCTACCTACGGATTCCGCAGAATGTACCACCCATAGCATGCTAAGGAAAAGCGTTCTTTCCTCTACATGAGTAGAAATTAATTGCGGTTTTCCGCTCACGGAGGAAAAATTACGGCATGCTGTATTTTAGTGCAGATTCTGAACGGGCGGCCTCCATTGAACTCAATGCAAGCCGTGCGACCCGCTGCCCTGTCATTGCAGAAAAGTCACGGGCACCCTCGTCATCTCCTAGTGATGGCGCTGGAAAGTCAGTGATTAAAAGGAAAAAAACTGTACTGCGAAGGTCCGACAGCTCGGCTTGTGGACCATCCGCAGTACAGAAAAAAGAAAGTAATTACAGGTACGCGCGGATGCCAGCGGGGCACGGGGTTGGATTCTGCTGCGGGCTCACGCATGTGGAATCCGACCCAGTTGTGTGCAGCCGGCCTAACACTGTGTTCATGGATTTTGTTGCATTTCTGAACCACAATTCTAATCACATCCATAACTGCGTGCACTATTATAAACCGCACGTGGATTCAAACAATACCTGCGGGTTTTAAACTGCATGCAGGTTCTGATGTGTTTTTCTGTTGTGTGTAAAGTGTTCAAATATACAGTATATACCCAGGTTATACCAGCTGTACATATATAATTATATACAGTAAATACCCAGGTTATACCATCTGTACATATATAATTATATACAGTATATACCCAGGTTATACCAGCTGTACATATATAATTATATACATTATATACCCAAGTTATACCAGCTGTACATATATAATTATATACAGTATATACCCAGGTTATACCAGCTGTACATATATAATTATATACAGTATATACCCAGGTTATACCAGCTGTACATATATAATTATATACAGTATATATCCAGGGTATACCAGCTGTACATATATAACTATATACAGGAGAGTTATAACTTATACCAGCTGTACATATATAATTATATACAGTATATACCCAGGGTATACCAGCTGTACATATATAATTATATACAGTATATATCCAGGGCATACCAGCTGTACATATATAATTCTATACAGTATATATCCAGGGCATACCAGCTGTACATATATAATTCTATACAGTATATATCCAGGGTATACCAGCTGTACATATATAATTATATACAGTATATATCCAGGGTATACCAGCTGTACATATATAACTATATACAGGAGAGGTAAAACTTATACCAGCTGTACATATATAATTATATACAGTATACACCCAGGTTATACCAGCTGTACATATATAATTATATACAGTATATATCCAGGGTATACCAGCTGTACATATATAATTATATACAGTATATACCCAGGCTATACCAACTGTACATATATAATTATACACAGTATATACCCAGGTTATACCAGCTGTACATATATAATTATACAGTAAATACCCAGGTTATACCAGCTGTATATATATAATTATATACAGTAAATACCCAGGTTATACCAGCTGTACATATATCATTATATACAGGAGAGGTATATCTTATACTAGCTGTTAGAGATGAGCGAGCACCAAAATGCTCGGGTGCTGGTTACTCGGGACGAAAGTTTCGCGATGCTCGAGGGTTCGTTTCGAATAACAAACCCCATTGAAGTCAATGGGCGACCTGAGCATTTTTGTATTTCGCCGATGCTCGCTAAGGTTTCCATTTGTGAAAATCTGGGCAATTCAAGAAAGTGATGGGAACGACACAGCAACGGATAGGGCAAGCGAGGGGCTACATGTTGGGCTGCATCTCAAGTTCCCAGGTCCCACTATTAAGCCACAATAGCGGCAAGAGTGCCCCCCCCTCCCAACAATTTTTACTTCTAAAAAAAAGCCCTCATTAGCAATGCATACCTTAGCTAAGCACCACACTACCTCCAACAAAGCACAATCACTGCCTGCATGACACTCCGCTGCCACTTCTCCTGGGTTACATGCTGCCCAACCCCCCCCCCTGTACGACCCAGTGTCCACAGCATACACCAAAGTGTCCCTGCGCAGCCTTCAGCTGCCCTCATGCCACGCCACCCTCATGTCTATTTATAAGTGCGTCTGCCATGAGGAGGAACCGCAGGCACACACTGCAGAGGGTTGGCACGGATAGGCAGCGACCCTCTTTAAAAGGGGCAGGGCGATAGCCCACAATGCTGTACAGAAGCAATGAGAAATATAATCCTGTGCTACCGCCATCAGGAGCTGCACACGTGGGCATAGCAATGGGGAACCTATGTGCCACACACTATTCATTCTGTCAAGGTGTCTGCATGACCCAGTCAGACCGCGGTTTTTTATAAATAGTCACAGGCAGGTGCAACTCCGCAATGGGAATTTCGTGTGCACCCACAGCATGGGTGGCTCCCTGGAACCCACCAGCTGTACATAAATGTATCCCATTGCAGTGCCCTGGACAGCAGAGCTAACGTCAGATTAAATGCAGGTGGGCTTCGGCCCACACTGCTTGCCCCAACCTGACCGGGGTTTTTAATTCATAGACACAGGCAGGTACAACTCCCTATTGTGAAGTCCCTGTGGACCGACAGCATGGGTGGGTGCCAGGAAGCCACCGGCGGCACATAAATATATCCCATTTAGAGATGAGCGAGCACCAAAATGCTCGGGTGCTCGTTACTCGGGACGAAATTATCGCGATGCTCGAGGGTTCGTTTTGAATAACGAACCCCATTGAAGTCAATGGGCGACCCGAGCATTTTTGTATTTCGCCGATGCTCGCTAAGGTTTTCATGTGTGAAAATCTGGGCAATTCAAGAAAGTGATGGGAACGACACAGCAACGGATATGGCAGGCGAGGGGCTACATGTTGGGCTGCATCTCAAGTTCACAGGTCCCACTATTAAGCCACAATACCGGCAAGAGTGGGCCCACACCCTCCCAACAACTTTTACTTCTGAAAAGCCCTAATTAGCAATGGATACCTTAGCTAAGCACCACACTACCTCCAACAAAGCACAATCACTGCCTGCATGACACTCCGCTGCCACTTCTCCTGGGTTACATGCTGCCCAACCCCCCCTGCACGACCCAGTGTCCACAGCGCACACAAAAGTATCCCTGCGCAGCCTTCAGCTGCCCTCATGCCACACCACCCTCATGTCTATTTATAAGTGTGTCTGCCATGACAAGGAACCGCAGGCACACACTGCAGAGGGTTGGCACGGCTAGGCAGCGACCCTCTTTAAAAGGGGCGGGGCGATAGCCCACAATGCTGTACAGAAGCAATGAGAAATATAATCCTGTGCCACCGCCATCAGGAGCTGCACACGTGGGCATAGCAATGGGGAACCTATGTGCCACACACTATTCATTCTGTCAAGGTGTCTGCATGCCCCAGTCAGACCGTGGTTTTTAATTCATAGACACAGGCAGGTACAACTCCCTATTGTGAAGTCCCTGTGGACCGACAGCATGGGTGGCTCCCTGGAACCCACCGGCGGTACATAAAAATATCCCATTGCATTGCCCAACACAGCTGAGGTAGTAATGTCGTGCTTAATGCAGGTGGGCTTCGGCCCACACTGCATGCCCCAGTCAGACTGGGGTTCTTTAGAAGTGGAAACAGATGCATTTATAATTCCCTGTGGACCCACAGCATGGGTGGGTGCCAGGAACCCACCGGCGGTACATAAAAATATCCCATTGCATTGCCCAACACAGCTGAGGTAGTAATGTCGTGCTTAATGCAGGTGGGCTTCGGCCCACACTGCATGCCCCAGTCTGACTGGGGTTCTTTAGATGTGGTTTCAGATGCATTTATAATTCTCTGTGGACCCACAGCATGGGTGGGTGCCAGGAAGCCACCGGCGGTACATAAATATTACCCATTGCATTGCCCAACACAGCGGATGTAACGTCAGCTGTATTGCAGGTGGGCTAAAAATTCATTTGATTACACTGTAGGCGAGCGCCCACAAAAATTGCTGTATCAACAGTACTAATGTACATCCAAAAAATTGGCCATGGCCAACCAGGAGGGCAGGTGAAACCCATTAATCGCTTTGGTTAATGTGACTTAAGTGGTAACTAGGCCTGGAGGCAGCCCAGTTTAACTAAAAATTGGTTCAAGTTAAAGTTTCAACGCTTTTAAGAGCATTGAAACGTATAAAAATTGTTTAGAAAAATTATATGACTGAGCCTTGTGGCCCTAAGAAAAATTGCCCGTTCGGCGTGATTACGTGAGGTTTCAGGAGGAGGAGCAGGAGGAGGAGGAGGAGGAATATTATACACAGATTGATGAAGCAGAAATGTCCCCGTTTTGGATGGTGAGAGAGAACGATGCTTCCATCCGCGGGTGCAGCCTACGTATTGCTTAGGTATCGCTGCTGTCCGCTGGTGGAGAAGAGAAGTCTGGGGAAATCCAGGCTTTGTTCATCTTGATGAGTGTAAGCCTGTCGGCACTGTCGGTTGACAGGTGGGTACGCTTATCCGTGATGATTCCCCCAGCCACACTAAACACACTCTCTGACAAGACGCTAGCCGCAGGACAAGCAAGCACCTCCAGGGCATACAGCGCGAGTTCAGGCCACGTGTCCAGCTTCAACACCCAGTAGTTGTAGGGGGCAGAGGCGTCACCGAGAACGGTGCTGCAATCGGCTACGTACTCCCTCACCATCCTTTTACGGTGCTCCCGCCAACTCAGCCTTGACTGGGGACCGGTGACACAGTCTTGCTGGGGAGTCATAAAGCTGGCAAAGGCCTTGGAGAATGTTCCCCTGCCTGCGCTGTACATGCTGCCTGATCTCTGCGCCTCCCCTGCTACCTGGCCCTCGGAACTGCGCCTTCTGCCACTAGCGCTGTCGGATGAGAAGTTTACCATCAGTTTGTCCACCAGCGCCCTGTGGTATAGCATCATTCTCGAACCCCTTTCCTCTTCGGGAATGAGAGTGCAAAGGCTCTCCTTATACCGTGGATCGAGCAGTGTGTACACCCAGTAATCCGTAGTGGCCAGAATGCGTGTAACGCGAGGGTCACGAGAAAGGCATCCTAACATGAAGTCAGCCATGTGTGCCAGGGTACCTGTACGCAACACATGGCTGTCTTCACTGGGAAGATCACTTTCAGGATCCTCCTCCTCCTCCTCCTCCTCCTCAGGCCATACACGCTGAAAGGATGACAGGCAAGCAGCATGGGTACCGTCAGCAGTGGGCCAAGCTGTCTCTTCCCCCTCCTCCTCATCCTCCTCATGCTCCTCCTCCTGAACGCGCTGAGATATAGACAGGAGGGTGCTCTGACTATCCAGCGACATACTGTCTTCCCCCGGCTCTGTTTCCGAGCGCAAAGCGTCTGCCTTTATGCTTTGCAGGGAACTTCTCAAGATGCATAGCAGAGGAATGGTGACGCTAATGATTGCAGCATCACCGCTCACCATCTGGGTAGACTCCTCAAATTTTCCAAGGACCTGGCAGATGGCTGCCAACCAGGCCCACTCTTCTGTAAAGAATTGAGGAGGCTGACTCCCACTGCGCCGCGCAAGTTGGAGTTGGTATTCCACTATAGCTCTACGCTGCTCATAGAGTCTGGCCAACATGTGGAGCGTAGAGTTCCACTGTGTGGGCACGTCGCACAGCAGTCGGTGCACTGGCAGATTAAACCGATGTTGCAGGGTCCGCAGGGTGGCAGCGTGCGTGTGTGATTTGCGGAAATGTGCGCAGAGCTGGCGCACCTTTCCGAGTAGGTATGACAAGTGGGGGTAGCTTTTCAGAAAGCGCTGAACCACCAAATTAAACACATGGGCCAGGCATGGCATGTGCGTGAGGCTGCCGAGCTGCAGAGCCGCCACCAGCTTACGGCCGTTGTCACACATGACCATGCCCGGTTGGAGGCTCAGCGGCGCAAGCCAGCGGTCGGTCTGCTCTGTCAGACCCTGCAGCAGTTCGTGGGCCATGTGCCTCTTATCTCCTAAGCTGAGTAGTTTCAGCACGGCCTGCTGACGCTTGCCCACCGCTGTGCTGCCACGCCGCGTGACACCGACTGCTGGCGACGTGCTGCTGCTGACACATCTTGATTGCGAGACAGAGGTTGCATAGGAGGAGGAGGAGGGTGGTTTAGTGGAGGAAGCATACACCCCCGCAGATACCACCACCGAGCTGGGGCACGCAATTCGGGGGGTGGGTAGGATGTGAGCGGTCCCAGGCTCTGACTCTGTCCCAGCCTCCACTAAATTCACCCAATGTGCCGTCAGGGAGATATAGTGGCCCTGCCCGCCTGTGCTTGTCCACGTGTCTGTTGTTAAGTGGACCTTGGCAGTAACCGCGTTGGTGAGGGCGCGTACAATGTTGCGGGAGACGTGGTCGTGCAGGCCTGGGACGGCACATCAGGAAAAGTAGTGGCGACTGGGAACTGAGTAGCGCGGGGCCGCCGCCGCCATCATGCTTTTGAAAGCCTCCGTTTCCACAAGCCTATACGGCAGCATCTCTAGGCTGATAAATTTTGCAATGTGCACGTTTAACGCTTGAGCGTGCGTGGCGTCGTACTTGCGCTTGCGCTCAAACTGTGGCGCTAGCGACGTCTGGACGCTACGCTGAGAGACATTGCTGGATGGGGCCGAGGACAGTGGAGGTGAGGGTGTGGGTGCAGGCCAGGAGACGGTAGTGCCTGTGTCCTCAGAGGGGGGTTGGATCTCAGTGGCAGGTTGGGGCACAGGGGGAGAGGCAGTGGTGCAAACCGGAGGCGGTGAACGGGCATCGTCCCACCTTGTGGGGTGCTTGGCCATCATATGCCTGCGCATGCTGTTGGTAGTGCCTCCCCAGCTGATCTTGGCGCGACAAAGGTTGCACACCACTGTTCGTCGGTCGTCAGGCGTCTCTGTGAAAAACTGCCACACCGTAGAGCACCTTGACCTGTGCAGGGTGGCATGGCACGAGGGGGCGCTTTGGGAAACAGTTGGTGGATTATTCGGTCTGGCCCTGCCTCTACCCCTGGCCACCGCACTGGCTCAGCCTGTGCCCACACCCTGACTTGGGCCTCCGCGTCCTCGCCCGCGTCCACGTCCTATAGGCCTACCCCTACCCCTCAGCATGGTGTATTACCAGTGATTTGATTTCCCAGGCAGGAAATAAATTGGCGCAAGCCTGCTGTTAAACGTAGCTGGCTGCGTATGAATTTTTTACTATCTTCACCCACTACACACGTACACAGAACGCTGAGGACTGACAGAGGCAGGGCACATAGAATTTTCCCCTTTTTTTTAAAAAGAAAAGGCCCACTGACTATATTCAATCAGATAAGAAATCTGTTCCACAGAAATGCAGTTATATGAAGTGCAGCAGAGCGGTGATTTTTCCCAGGAAGGCAGGAAATAAATTGGCGCAAGCCTGCTGTTAAACGTAGCTGGCTGCGTATGAATTTTTTACTATCTCCACCCACCACACACGTACACAGAACGCTGAGGACTGACAGAGGCAGGGCACATAGAATTTTTCCCTTTTTTTAAAAAGAAAAGGCACACTGACTATATTCAATCAATAATATATGTCTTCTGGCCCTGCCTACACAATTCTCTCCCTGTAGTATTACAGCAGGGCGCAATGCTCTGCACAGCCGATTTTGAAAAACAAAAATATGCAACACTGCTAACAGCAGCCTGCACAGTACTGCACACGGTTAAATGTGGCCCTAAGAAGGACCGTTGGGGTTCTTGAAGCCTACACTCACTCCTAACACTCTCCCTGCCTAACCACCACTTCTGTCCCTGGACTATTACTGCAGGGTGCAATGCTCTGCAGACAGCCGATTTTGAAAAAAAAAAAATTGTGCAACACTGCTAACAGCACCCTCCACAGTACTGCACACGGATAGATGTGGCCCTGAGAAGGACCGTTGGGGTTCTTGAAGCCTACACTCACTCCTAACACTCTCCCTACAGCAGCACCAGCAGCAGCACTTTCCCTCAGCTAACTCAGTCACAAGGCATCTGAGGCGAGCCGCGGGAGGGGCCGACTTTTATACTCGGGTGACATCTGATCTCCCCAGCCACTCACAGCAGGGGGGTAGTATAGGGCTTGAACGTCACAGGGGGAAGTTGTAATGCCTTCCCTGTCTTTCAATTGGCCAGAAAAGCGCGCTAACGTCTCAGAGAGGAAACTGAAAGTAACCCGAACATCGCGTGGTACTCGTTAAGAGTAACGAGCATCCCGAACACCCTAATATTCGCCTGAGCATCAAGCTCGGACGAGTACGTTCGCTCATCTTTAATCCCATTGCATTGCCCAGCACAGCTGAGGTAATGTCATGTTTAATGTAGGTGGGCTTCGGCCCACACTGCATGCCCCAGTCAGACTGGGGTTCTTTAGAAGTGGACACATGCAGTTACAACTCCGTGTGGACCGACAGCATGGGTGGCTCCCTGGAACCCACCGGCGGTACATAAATATATCCCATTGCAGTGCCCAGCACAGCTGAGGTAACGTCGGCTTTAATGCAGGTGGGCAAAAAATTAATTGGATTACACTGTAGGCGAGGGCCCCAAAAAATTGGTGTACCAACAGTACTAATGTACCTCAGAAAAATTGCCCATGCCCAACCAAGAGGGCAGGTGAAACCCATTAATCGCTTTGGTTAATGTGGCTTAATTGGTAACTAGGCCTGGAGGCAGCCCAGTTAAAATAAAAATTAGTTCAGGTGAAAGTTTCAACGCTTTAATGAGCATTGAAACGTATAAAAATTGTTTACAAAAATTATATGACTGAGCCTTGTGGGCCTAAGAAAAATTGCCCGTTCGGCGTGATTACGTGAGGTTTCAGGAGGAGGAGCAGGAGGAGGAGGAGGAATATTATACACAGATTGATGAAGCAAAAATGTCCCCGATTTTGATGGTGACAGAGAACGATGCTTCCATCCGCGGGTGCAGCCTACGTATTGCTTAGGTATCGCTGCTGTCCGCTGGTGGAGAAGCGAAGTCTGGGGAAATCCAGACTTTGTTCATCTTGATGAGTGTAAGCCTGTCGGCACTGTCGGTTGACAGGCGGGTACGCTTATCTGTGATGATTCCCCCAGCCGCACTAAACACCCTCTCTGACAAGACGCTAGCCGCAGGATAAGCAAGCACCTCCAGGGCATACAGCGCGAGTTCAGGCCACTTGTCCAGCTTCGACACCCAGTAGTTGTAGGGGGCAGAGGTGTCACGGAGGACGGTCGTGCGATCGGCTACGTACTCCCTCACCATCCTTTTACACTGCTCCCGCTGACTCAGCCTTGACTGGGGAGCGGTGACACAGTCTTGCTGGGGAGCCAGAAAGCTGTCACAGGCCTTAGAGAGTGTTCCCCTGCCAGTGCTGTACATGCTGCCTGATCTCCGCACCTCCCCTGCTACCTGGCCCTCGGAACTGCGCCTTCTGCCACTAGCGCTGTCGGATGGGAATTTTACCATCAGCTTGTCCGCCAGGGTCCTGTGGTATAGCATCACTCTCGAACCCGTTTCCTCTTCGGGTATCAGAGTGGAAAGGTTCTCCTTATACCGTGGGTCGAGCAATGTGTACACCCAGTAATCCGTAGTGGCCAGAATGCGTGTAATGCGAGGGTCACGAGAAAGGCATCCGAACATGAAGTCAGCCATGTGTGCCAGGGTACCTGTACGCAACACATGGCTGTCCTCACTAGGGAGATCACTTTCAGGATCCTCCTCCTCCTCAGGCCATACACGCTGAAAGGATGACAAGCAAGCAGCATGGGTACCCTCAGCAGTGGGCCAAGCTGTCTCTTCCCCCTCCTCCTCATCCTCCTCATGCTCCTCCTCCTCCTCCTCAACACGCTGAGATATAGACAGGAGGGTGCTCTGACTATCCAGCGACATACTGTCTTCCCCCGGCTCTGTTTCCGAGCGCAAAGCGTCTGCCTTTATGCTTTGCAGGGAACTTCTCAAGAGGCATAGCAGAGGAATGGTGACGCAAATGATTGCAGCATCCCCGCTCACCATCTGGGTAGACTCCTCAAAGTTTCCAAGGACCTGGCAGATGTCCTCCAACCAGGCCCACTCTTCTGTAAAGAATTGAGGAGACTGACTCCCACTGCGCCGCCCATGTTGGAGTTGGTATTCCACTATAGCTCTACGCTGCTCATAGAGCCTGGCCAACATGTGGAGCGTAGAGTTCCACCGTGTGGGCACGTCACACAGCAGTCGGTGCACTGGCAGATTAAACCGATGTTGCAGGGTGCGCAGGGTGGCAGTGTCCGTGTGGGACTTGCGGAAATGTGCGCAGAGCCGGCGCACCTTTCCGAGCAGGTCTGACAAGTGTGGGTAGCTTTTTTTAGAAAGCGCTGAACCACCAAATTAAAGACGTGGGCCAGGCATGGCACGTGCGTTAGGCTGCCGAGCTGCAGAGCCGCCACCAGGTTACGGCCGTTGTCACACACGACCATGCCCGGTTGAAGCTCAGCGGTGCAAGCCAGCGGTCGGTCTGCTCTGTCAGACCCTGCAGCAGTTTGCTGGCCGTGTGCCTCTTATCTCCTAAGCTGAGTAGTTTCAGCACGGCCTGCTGACGCTTGTCCACCGCTGTGCTGCCACGCCGCGCGACACCGACTGCTGCCGACGTGCTGCTGCTGACACATCTTGATTGCGAGACAGAGGTTGCGTAGGAGGAGGAGGAGGGTGGTTTAGTGGAGGAAGCATACACCGCCGCAGATACCACCACCGAGCTGGGGCCCGCAATTCTAGGGGTGGGTAGGATGTGAGTGGTCCCAGGCTCTGACTTTGTCCCAGCCTCCACTAAATTCACCCAATGTGCCGTCAGGGAGATATAGTGGCCCTGACTACCTGTGCTTGTCCACGTGTCCGTGGTTAAGTGGACCTTGGCAGTAACCGCGTTGGTGAGGGCACGTACAATGTTGCGGGAGACGTGGTCGTGCAGGACTGGGACGGCACATCGGGAAAAGTAGTGGCGACTGGGAACTGAGTAGCGCGGGGCCGCCGCCGCCATCATACCTTTGAAAGCCTCCGTTTCCACAACCCTATACGGCAGCATCTCCAGGCTGATAAATCTGGCTATGTGCACATTTAACGCTTGAGCGTGCAGGTGCGTGGCCACGTACTTGCGCTTGGACTCCAACACTTGCGCTAGCGACGGCTGGACGGTGCGCTGACAGACATTGGTGGATGGGGCCGAGGACAGCGGAGGTGAGGGTGTGGGTGCAGGCCAGGAGACGGTAGTGCCTGTGTCCTGAGAGGTGGGTTGGAGCTCAGTGGCAGGTTGGGGCACAGGGGGAGAGGCAGCGGTGCAAACCGGAGGCGGTGAACGGCCTTCGTCCCACCTTGTGGGGTCCTTGGCCATCATATGTCTGCGCATGCTGGTGGTGGTGAGGCTTGTGGTGGTGGCTCCCCGGCTGATCTTGGCACGACACAGGTTGCACACCACTGTTCGTCGGTCGTCTGCACTCTCAGTGAAAAACTGCCAGACCTTTGAGCACCTCGGCCTCTGCAGGGTGGCATGGCGCGAGAGGGCGCTTTGGGAAACAGTTGGTGGATTATTCGGTCTGGCCCTGCCTCTACCCCTGGACACCGCACTGCCTCTTGCAACCTGCCCTGCTGCTGCCTTTGCCTCCCCCTCTGAAGACCTGTCCTCAGTAGGCGTAGCAAACCAGGTGGGGTCAGTCACCTCATCATCCTGCTGCTCTTCCTCCGAATCCTCTGTGCGCTCCTCCCTCGGACTTACTGCCCTTACTACTACCTCACTGATAGACAACTGTGTCTCATCGTCATCGTCCTCCTCACCCACTGAAAGGTCTTGAGACAGTTGCCGGAAGTCCCCAGCCTCATCCCCCGGACCCCGAGAACTTTCAAAAGGTTGGGTATCGGTCACGACAAACTCCTCCAGTGGGAGAGGATTTGGAACCCTTGCTGCTTATTCTGGGCAGGGGCCCGGGAACAGTCCCTGGGAGTCTGCCTGCTCCTCAGAATGTGTCATTTTCATGGAGTGAGGAGGCTGGGAGGAAGGAGGAGCAGCAGCCAGAGGATTCAGAGTTGCAGCAGTGGACGGCGCAGAACTCTGGGTGCTCGATAGGTTGCTGGATGCACTTTCTGCCATCCACGACAGGACCTGCTCACACTGCTCATTTTCTAATAAAGGTCTACCGCGTGGACCCATTAATTGTGAGATGAATGTGGGGACGCCAGAAACGTGCCTCTCTCCTAATCCCGCAGCAGTCGGCTGCGATACACCTGGATCAGGAGCTCGGCCTGTGCCCACACCCTGACTTGGGCCTCCACGTCCTCGCCCGCGTCCACGTCCTCTAGGCCTACCCCTACCCCTCAGCATGGTGTATTACCAGTAGTGCAGAAACAGAACGCAGTAATTAAATGTGCCGCTTATTGGCCTGTGGTTGGAGGCTGACTTCGCTTACGGAACGCACAGCAGAGCCAGGAAATAATTTTGCGCAAGCCTGCTGTAACACTTAGCTGGCTGCGTATGAATTAGGACAACTACCCCCAGCACAGACCCAGTACACTGAGGACAGTCACAGGCAGCCCAAATAGATTTTTTTTCGCAAATGTTTTTGGAAAGGCCCACTGCCTATATACACTGTATATGTCTTCTCTCTCTGCGTCACCACTACTGGCCCTGGAGTATGTAAAATAACTGCAGACTGTTGCACTGTGGACTGGAATACAGCGGTGATGTAACAGCCAACACGGAGCCAGGAAAGAATTTTGTGCAAGCCTGCTGTAACACTTTGCTGGCTGCGTATGAATTAGGACAACTACCCCCAGCAGAGACCCAGTACACTGAGGACGGTCACAGGCAGCCCAAATAGATTTTTTTTCCCAAATGTTTTTGGAAAGGCCCACTGCCTATATACACTAAATATGTCTTCTGTCCCTGCCTCACCACTACTGGCCCTGGACAATGTAAAATTACTGCAGGACGCAATGCTCTGTACGTCCGATATACAAAAAAAAAAAAAAAAGTGCAACACTGCAAAAAGCAGGCTCCACACTTCTGCACACGGTTAGATGTGGCCCTAAGAAGGACCGTTGGGGTTCTTGAAGCCTAAAATAACTCCTAACACTCTCCCTATAGCAACTCCAGCAAGACAGCACTTTCCCTGAACTATGTCAGAATGCATCTGTGGCGAGCCGCGGGAGGGGCCGATTTATATACTCCGGTGACACCTGATCTCGCCAGCCACTCACTGCAGGGGGGTGGTATAAAGCTTGAACGTCGCAGGGGGAAGTTGTAATGCCTTTCCTGTCTTTCTATTGGCCAGAAAAGCGCGCTAACGTCTCAGAGATGAAAGTAACTCGAACATCGCGTGGTGCTCGTTTCGAATAACGAGCATCTCGAACACGCTAATACTCGAACGAGTATCAAGCTCGGACGAGTACGTTCGCTCATCTCTACTAGCTGTACATGTATAATTATATACAGTATATACCCTGGGTATACCAGCTGTACATATATAATTATATACAGGAGAGGTATAACTTATACTAGGTGTACATGTATAATTATATACAGTATATACCCAGATTATACCAGCTGTACATGTATAATTATATACAGTATATACCTAGGTTATACCAGCTATACATATATAATTATATACAGGAGATCTCCAGGTTACACCAGCATGCTCCATATCACTATATACAGGATGTATATCCCCCTATATCCCTGTATATAATGGTATGTCCCGTGCTGGTGTAACCTGTGTATCTCCTGTATGTAATTATATATATATATATATATATATATATATACAGCTGGTATAAGTTATTCCAGCTATACATATGTAATTATTACACTCCTTCCTCTACTCACCTCTGCAGCAGTCTCTGGGCAGCCTGTAATGGAAAGTCCCCCGTCCTTTGATCACATGACCAGAGCCTGGTCATGTGATCTACAGTCACAGGTCCTCTCTCTCAGGTCCTGCGCATCCAGCACTGCGGAGGTGAGTAGAGCTGCACTAGCCCCTCCCCTGGTAATCGGTGGCCAGCAGAGACTGATAGACTGCAGCTGTGACCACTCACAGCTGCAGTCTATCAGTGGGAGGGCCGTGCCGTGGGAGTCTGCAGCCTGTAATTGGCTGCCGACTCCACGTGTAACAGCCCTCCCCTCTGCTCTTGCCGACCTGCGGCGCTGCCTCCCGCCTCTCTTCTCTCCTCTCCTCTCCTCTCCCTCCTTCCCTCTCCCTTCTCAGCCATCATGCGGCCGACAGTGCCGGTCCCCTGGGCCCCCTCACCTCATGGGCCGGGTCGCCGTTGCCACCCCTGCTTCCCCTTACCATACGCCAGTGCCTTTCACAGCTGTGGCAGAGGATCACAATGTTCTCCCATTGCTTTCAATGGGGCTGGTGCTGCAGTTGCCCCATTGAAAGCAATAAGATGCAGGCCACCCCCCGCAATGATTTTGAAATATAAGCCCTTCCCTAAAAGCCATTCCTAGCTGCTGGAAAAATATAAAATATATATGCATCCTTTCTCTGCCTCTGTCAGGGCTATGCGCATATTCTTTTTGGCTCCCCTGTACTGTTGTGAAGCTCTTTTTCCTGCTGGGGATTTAAAAATCCCTGCCTCTTAAAACAGCTGGGTCTGATTGGCTGAGCGCTCAGCCATTCATTGAATTCAATGAATGGCTGAGCGCTGCCTGTGATTGGTCACAGCGCTCAGCCAATCAGAAGCAGTGCTTTCTGGAGACGGAAGTTTTTCAATCCCTGGCCATCAGAAGACAGATGAAGACTGCCAGGGACACGTAGAAGAGCTGGACAGCACTTCTAAATGAGTTAATTAATTTATTTTTTTACTATGGCTAGGGATGATTTTCAGGGAAGGGCTTGTATTTGAATTACTTCCCCGAAAATCACTGCGGCGTTGCCTGCATCCCATTGCTTTCAATGGGGCCAGTGGCAGGAACATTGTGTTCCTTTGCCACAGCTGTGACAGCTGTGGCAGGGGATTCCTTCATCCCAGGGGTTACCCGCAGGGATGAGGAAATCCCCTGCCATAGCTTTCACAGCTGTCACAGCTGTGGCAGAGGATCGCAATCTTCTCTGTATGTTTTTAATAGGGCTATTGACGACAAGGTGAAACCCCTGGATGTGACAGCATCCAGGGGTTTCACATCCAAGGAATCCTTTGCTGCAGCTATTACAGCCACAGTAGGGGTTAGCGATCTGCTCCCATTGCTTTCAATGGGGCGGCAGTAGTGCCGACTCCACTGAAAGCAATGGTCACGGAGCTTCAGTCAGGTGCATTTTGAACGCTCGTCTGACTAAGCCCTTAGAAATGTTTTAAAGTTTTCTAATGTGCAGTATTTTATGCTACATAAACAAATAAAAATACAAGTCATTTCACAAAAAACAAGCCCCCATACAGCTCTGCTGGCATAAAAATTAGAGATGAGCGAGCACCAAAATGCTCGGGTGCTCGTTACTCGGGACGAACGTTTCGCGATGCTCGAGGGTTCGTTTCGAGTAACGAACCCCATTGAAGTCAATGGGCGACCCGAGCATTTTTGTATTTCGCCGATGCTCGCTAAGGTTTCCTTGTGTGAAAATCTGGGCAATTCAAGAAAGTGATGGGAACGACACAGCAACGGATAGGGAAGGCGAGGGGCTACATGTTGGGCTGCATCTCAAGTTCACAGGTCCCACTATTAAGCCACAATAGCGGCAAGAGTGGGCCCTTCCCCCTCCCAAAAACTTTTACTTCTGAAAAGCCCTCATTAGCATGGCATACCTTTGCTAAGCACCACACTACCTCCAACAAAGCACAATCACTGCCTGCATGACACTCCACTGCCACTTCTCCTGGGTTACATGCTGCCCAACCGCCCCCCCTCCCCCCCACAGCACACACCAAAGTGTCCCTGCGCAGCCTTCAGCTGCCCTCATGCCACACCACCCTCATGTCTATTTAGAAGTGCGTCTGCCATGAGGAGGAACCGCAGGCACACACTGCCGAGGGTTGGCACGGCTAGGCAGCGACCCTCTTTAAAAGGGGCGGGGCGATAGCCCACAATGCTGTACAGAAGCAATGAGAAATAGAATCCTGTGCCACCGCCATCAGGAGCTGCACACGTGGGCATAGCAATGGGGAACCTATGTGCCACACACTATTCATTCTCTCAAGGTGTCTCTGCATGCCCCAGTCAGACCGGGCTTTTTAATTCATAGACACAGGCAGGTACAACTCCCTATTGTGAAGTCCCTGTCGACCGACAGCATGGGTGGCTCCCTGGAACCCACCGGCGATACACAAAAATATCCCATTGCATTGCCCAACACAGCTGAGGTAGTAATGTCGTGCTTAATTCAGGTGGGCTTCGGCCCACACTGCATGCCCCAGTCAGACTGGGGTTCTTTACAAGTGGAAACAGATGCATTTATAATTCCCTGTGGACCCACAGCATGGGTGGGTGCCAGGAAGCCACCGGCGGTACATAGAAATATCCCATTGCATTGCCCAACACAGCTGAGGTAGTAATGTCGTGCTTAATGCAGGTGGGCTTCGGCCCACACTGCATGCCCCAGTCAGACTGGGGTTCTTTACAAGTGGACACATGTAGGTTAAACTCCGTGTGCACCTACAGCATGGGTGGCTCCCTGGAACCCACCGGCGATACACAAAAATATCCCATTGCATTGCCCAACACAGCTGAGGTAGTAATGTCGTGCTTAATGCAGGTGGGCTTCGGCCCACACTGCATGCCCCAGTCAGACTGGGGTTCTTTACAAGTGGAAACAGATGCATTTATAATTCCCTGTGGACCCACAGCATGGGTGGGTGCCAGGAAGCCACCGGCTGTACATAGAAATATCCCATTGCATTGCCCAACACAGCTGAGGTAGTAATGTCATGCTTAATGCAGGTGGGCTCCGGCCAACACTGCATGCCCCAGTCAGACTGGTAATATGTACCTTAACAGTAACCGCATTGGTGGTAATGTGGTGGTGACTGCGGACCTAGTAGCGCGGTTTTATTTTGTTGGTTTTCGGAATGTGGCCAGGATTAAGTGGGCCGTGGCGGGGGATGTTTTGGAGGCACTACGTGTCCTCTCCACGTGTCCGTGGTTATATGCACCTTAACAGTAACAGCGTTGGTGGGAAATGGCCTCACCGCCATCATGTCTTTGGGAAGCCTCTGTTTCCACACCCCAGAGACATACCATTAGCAGCGGTATAGGCAGAGCCCAGAATTAGTAAAATTTCAGCCGTAGCATTAGCGACAGGCCCCACTAACATATCACTAGCAGCATTATAGGGGGAGCACAGTCTTAGTTCCATTTTAGTAATAGTAGCAGCCTACACAGGCCCCAGTAACAATTCCGAAGCAGCAGTATAGTGGGAGCGCAGTCTTCGTTCCATTTCAGTAATAGTAGCAGCCTACACAGGCCCCAGGAACAATTCCGAAGCAGCAGTATAGGAGGAGCATAGTCTTAGTTCCATTTAAGTCATTGTAGCAGCCTACACAGGCCCCAGGAACAATTCCGAAGCAGCAGAATAGTGGGAGCGCAGTCTTAGTTCCATTTCAGTAGCTGCAGTATAGCCAAGGCCCAAGTTACATTTATGTAGCTAAAGTGTAGGCCAACCCCACACACACTTCTGTACGATGAGTGCAGGCGAAGAACATACAAATTGCTATGATTACACTGTAGGTGAGGGCCCCAAAACATTGGTGTACCAACAGTACTAATGTACCTCAGTAAAAATTGGCCATGCCCAACCAAGATGGCAGGTGAAACCCATTAATCGCTTTGGTTAATGTGGCTTAAGTGGTAACTAGGCCTGGAGGCAGCCCAGTTTAACTAAAAATTGGTTCAAGTTAAAGTTTCAACGCTTTTAAGAGCATTGAAACATATAAAAATTGTTTAGAAAAATTAGATGAGTGAGCCTTGTGGCCCTAAGAAAAATTGCCCGTTCAGCGTGATTACGTGAGGTTTCAGGAGGAGGAGCAGGAGGAGGAGGAGGAATATTAGACACAGATTGATGAAGCAGAAATGTCCCCGTTTTGGATGGTGAGAGAGAACGTAGCTTCCATCAGCGGGTGCAGCCTACGTATTGCTTACGTATCGCTGCTGTCCGCTGGTGGAGAAGAGAAGTCTGGGGAAATCCAGGCTTTGTTCATCTTGATGAGTGTTAGCCTGTCGGCACTGTCGGTTGACAGGCGGGTACGCTTATCTGTGATGATTCCCCCAGCCGCACTAAACACCCTTTCCGACAAGACGCTAGCCGCAGGACAAGCAAGCACCTCCAGGGCATACAGCGCTAGTTCAGGCCACGTGTCCAGCTTCGACACCCAGTAGTTGTAGGTGGCAGAGGCGTCACGGAGGACGGTCGTGCGATCGGCTACGTACTCCCTCACCATCCTTTTACAGTGCTCCCGCCGACTCAGCCTTGACTGGGGAGCGGTGACACAGTCTTGCTGGGGAGCCAGAAAGCTGTCCAGGCCCTTAAAGACTGTTGCACTGCCTGGGCTGTACATGCTGCTCGATCTCCGCACCTCCCCTGCTACCTGGCCCTCGGAACTGCGCCTTCTGCCACTAGCGCTGTCGGATGGGAATTTTACCATCAGCTTGTCCGCCAGGGTCCTGTGGTATAGCAACACTCTCGAACCCCTTTCCTCTTCGGGAATGAGAGTGGGAAGGTTCTCCTTATAACGTGGGTTGAGCAGTGTGTACACCCAGTAATCAGTAGTGGCCAGAATGCGTGTAACGCGAGGGTCACGAGAAAGGCATCCTAACATGAAGTCAGCCATGTGTGCCAGGGTACCTGTACGCAACACATGGCTGTCCGCACTAGGAAGATCACTTTCAGGATCCTCCTCCTCCTCCTCCTCCTCAGGCCATACACGCTGAAATGATGACAGGCAAGCAGCATGGGTACCGTCAGCAGTGGGCCAAGCTGTCTCTTCCCCCTCCTCCTCATCCTCCTCATGCTCCTCCTCCTCCTCCTGAACGCGCTGAGATATAGACAGGAGGGTGCTCTGACTATCCAGCGACATACTGTCTTCCCCCGGCTCTGTTTCCGAGCGCAAAGCGTCTGCCTTTATGGTTTGCAGGGAACTTCTCAAGATGCATAGCAGAGGAATGGTGACACTAATGATTGCAGCATCGCCGCTCACCACTTGGGTAGACTGCTCAAAGTTTCGAAGGACCTGGCAGATTTCTGCCAACCAGGCCCACTCTTCTGAAAAGAATTGAGGAGGCTGACTCCCACTGCGCCGCCCATGTTGGAGTTGGTATTCCACTATAGCTCTACGCTGCTCATAGAGCCTAGCCAACATGTGGAGCGTAGAGTTCCACCGTGTGGGCACGTCGCACAGCAGTCGGTGCACTGGCAGATTAAACCGATGTTGCAGGGTCCGCAGGGTGGCAGCGTCCGTGTGGGACTTGCGGAAATGTGCGCAGAGCCGGCGCACCTTTACGAGCAGGTCTGACAAGCGTGGGTAGCTTTTCAGAAAGCGCTGAACCACCAAATTAAAGACGTGGGCCAGGCATGGCACGTGCGTGAGGCTGCCGAGCTGCAGAGCCGCCACCAGGTTACGGCCGTTGTCACACACGACCATGCCCGGTTGGAGGCTCAGCGGCGCAAGCCAACGGTCGGTCTGCTCTGTCAGACCCTGCAGCAGTTCGTGGGCCGTGTGCCTCCTATCTCCTAAGCTGAGTAGTTTCAGCACGGCCTGCTGACGCTTGCCCACCGCTGTGCTGCCACGCCGCGCGACACCGACTGCTGGCGACGTCCTGCTGCTGCTGACACATCTAGATTGCGAGACAGAGGTTGAGGAGGAGGAGGAGGAGGGTGCTTTAGTGGAGGAAGCATACACCGCCGAACATACCACCACCGAGCTGGGGCCCGCAATTCTGGGGGTGGGTAGGACGTGAGCGGTCCCAGGCTCTGACTCTGTCCCAGCCTCCACTAAATTCACCCAATGTGCCGTCAGGGAGATGTAGTGGCCCTGCCCGCCTGTGCTTGTCCACGTGTCCGTAGTTAAGTGGACCTTGGCACTAACCGCATTGGTGAGGGCGCGTACAATGTTGCGGGAGACGTGGTCGTGCAGGGCTGGGACGGCACATCGGGAAAAGTAGTGGCGACTGGGAACTGAGTAGCGCGCGGCCGCCGCCGCCATCATAGCTTTGAAAGCCTCCGTTTCCACAACCCTATACGGCAGCATCTCAAGGCTGATAAATTTGGCTATGTGGACGGTTAACGATTGAGCGTGCGGGTGCGTGGCGGCGTACTTGCGCTTGCGCTCCAACACTTGCGCTAGCGACGGCTGGACTGTGCGGTGCGAGACATTGGTGGATGGGGCCGAGGACAGCGGAGGTGAGGGTGTGGGTGCAGGCCAGGAGACGGTAGTGCCTGTGTCCTGAGAGGGGGGTTGGATCTCAGTGGCAGGCTGGGGCACAGGGGGAGAGGCAGCGGTGCAAACCGGAGGCGGTAAACGGCCTTCGTCCCACCTTGTGGGGTCCTTGGCCATCATATGTCTGCGCATGCTGGTGGTGGTGAGGCTATTGGTGGTGGCTCCCCGGCTGATCTTGGCGCGACAAAGGTTGCACACCACTGTTCGTCGGTCGTCAGGCGTCTCTGTGAAAAACTGCCAGACCTTAGAGCACCTCGGCCTCTGCAGGGTGGCATGGCGCGAGGGTGCGCTTTGGGAAACAGTTGGTGGATTATTCGGTCTGGCCCTGCCTCTACCCCTGGCCACCGCACTGCCTCTTGCAACCTGCCCTGCTGCTGCCCTTGCCTGCCCCTCTGAAGACCTGTCCTGAGTAGGCGTTGCACACCAGGTGGGGTCAGTCACCTCATCGTCCTGCTGCTCTTCCTCCGAATCCTCTGTGCGCTCCTCCCTCGGACTTACTGCCCTTACTACTACCTCACTGCAAGACAACTGTGTCTCATCGTCATCGTCCTCCTCACCCACTGAAAGGTCTTGAGACAGTTGCCGGAAGTCCCCAGCCTCATCCCCCGGACCCCGGGAACTTTCCAATGGTTGTGCATCAGTGACGTTAAACTCCTCTGGTGGGAGAGGAACCACTGCTGCCCAATCTGAGCAGGGGCCCGAGAACAGTTCCTGGGAGTCTTCCCGCTCCTGAGCATGTGTCATTGTAGTGGAGTGAGGAGGCTGGGAGGAAGGAGGAGCAGCAGACAGAGGATTCGGATTTGCAGCACTGGACGGCGCAGAACTCTGGGTGGATGATAACTTGCTCGAAGCACTTTCTGCCATCCACGACAGGACCTGCTCACACTGCTCATTTTCTAATAAAGGTCTCCCGCGTGGACCCATTAATTGGGCGATGAATGTAGGGACGCCAGAAACGTGCCTCTCTCCTAATCGCACAGCAGTCGGCTGCAACACACCTGGATCAGGAGCTCGGCCTGTGCCCACACCCTCACTTGGGCCTACGCGTCCTCGGCCGCGTCCACGTCCTCTAGGCCTACCCCTACCCCTCAGCATGCTGTATTACCAGTGATTTCCAAGCCAGGAAAGAAATTGGCGCAAGCCTGCAGCCAAAATAGAATTTTTTCCCTTGTTTTTCAAAGGACAAGCCACACTGCGTGTATTCAATGAATACTACTAAGTTTAATAACTGTGTTGTGGCCCTGCAAATGTGTCAGAGAACTGCAGTGATGCAAAGTTATTCGCTACAGCAGATCAGGGATTTCCCATGCAGGAAAAAAATTGGCGCAAGCCTGCAGTAAAACGTAGCTGGCTGCGTCTGATTTTTTTTAACGTTCTGCACGCAGCACACACGTACCCAGAGCCCTGAGGACTGTCAGAGGCAGGCGAAATAGGATTTTTTCCCTTGTTTTTCAAAGGACAAGCCACACTGCGTCTATTCAATGAATAATGTATGTCTTCTGGCCCTGCCTACACAATTCTATCCCTGTAGTATTAATGCCGGGTGCAATGGTCTGCACAGCCGGTTTTGAGAAAAGAAAAAAAATATGCAACACTGCTAACAGCAGCCTGGACAGTACTGCACACAGATAGATGTGGCCCTAGAAAGGACCGTTGGGGTTCTTGAAGCCTACACTCACTGCTAACACTCTCCCTGCCTAACCACCACTTCTGTCCCTATTGCAGGGTGCAATGCTCTGCAGATCCAATTTTGAAAAAAAAAAAAAGATACAGTGCTAACACAGTACTGCACACTATTAGATGTGGCCCTCAGAAGGACCGTTGGGGTTCTTGAAGCCTACACTAACTCCTAACGCTCTCCCTACAGCAGCTCCAGCACGATACCACTGTCCCTCAGCTAACTCACAAGGCATCTGAGCCGAGCCGCGGGAGGGGCCGATTTTTATACTCGGGTGACATCTGATCTCCCCAGCCACTCACTGCAGGGGGGTGGTATAGGGCTTGAACGTCACAGGGGGAAGTTGTAATGCCTTCCCTGTCTTTCAATTGGCCAGAAAAGCGCACTAACGTCTCAGAGAGGAAACTGAAAGTAACCGGAACACCGCGTGGTACTCGTTACGAGTAACGAGCATCTCGAACACCCTAATATTTGCACGAATATCAAGCTCGGACGAGTACGTTCGCTCATCTCTAATAAAAATACAAAAAAGTAAAACAGTTGGTCTTGGAATGTGGTGATGAAAAATGAAAGTGTCTGGTCTGCAAGGCATTAAGGTGTCTATATACAACAAAACGATAATTGTTAATTACAATGCTGAAAAGAAACCAATTATCGTCATGTATGTTAATAAAGCAAATTTATTAGCTTTATTAGTCGCCATAGACTATAGTCTCGCTGACATTTGTTATTGGTATGTACATTTATTACCTCCTAGCAGGTAACTTGAAGTGCATGGTGTGTTAAAAAGTGAGGATCAGTGTAATTTTTTAGCATAAATGATTAATTTATTATTAAGTATGAGTATATATATATATATATATATATATATATATATATATATATATACCTGAAATATATGTACAGTAGCTTAATAGAGTAGTAGAAGAAGGATGCTCTTACACAGATCACTTGAAATTTATCCGCCCCCTTGCACTAATATGAATCTGAACCTACAAGTAAATATAAAAAGTCTACACACCCCTATTATAATGCCATGTTTTTGTTAAAAACACTCGTCTATTAGAACCAAGGCGTGCCCCTGCAAAGATAGGGCATGTGTACACCATTGGGAATGCACGCATTGTCTTCAATGGAGCCGCAGCTCCATTGAAGGCAGTGGTCTGCCGGTACCCCTTAATTGTTTTTCAGAGAAGGGCTCCAAATATCAGCTCTTCCCTGAAAAACAAACATTTTAGTGTAAAAAAATAAATAAAGAAATAAAAATATACTTACCTTCCGCCGCTGCCATGTCCTCCACGGGAGTGAAGAACACATCTGCCATGTGCTGCAGATGTTTTCTTCATCCCCGCAGGGAATAAAGAATTCCCTGCTGCACCTGTCACATCTGTGACAGATGCGGCAAAGGAATTCTAAATCCCCACAACTGTCAACATCCCGTAATTGTTTTTCAGGGAAGGGCTATAAATACAAGCCCTTCGCTGAAAAACAAGGCAAAGTAGTGAAAAAACGGAAAAAAAACATAATGACCTACCTTCAGCTGCCGGGGCTCAGCCATGTCCTCTCTGCGCTGTCCCTAGCTCTGCAATGCAGTTCTTTGAGCAGGCGGGATTGAAAATCCCCACCTGCTGAAAGAGCTGCTTGTGATTGGCTGAGGCGCTCAGCCAATCACAGGCAGCTCTCGCCTGTCATTCATTCAGTGAGAGCTGCCTGTGATTGGCTGAGGTGTTCAACCCAGCGGGGGACGCGGCAGCGGAGACAGGTATGTATATTTTTATTTTTACACTAAAATGGTTGTTTTTCAGGGAAGAGCTTATATTTAAAGCTCTTCCCTGAAAAACAATTAAGGGGTGCCGGCAGACCATTGCCTTCAATGGAGCCACCGGCAGCAGCCAGACCTGCATTCACGCGTGTTTGTGCACGTACGTGGGTGTGCACCTTTGTGAGCACCTATGTATGGCACACGCAAACGCTCGTGTGAAGCCACCCTTAATGAGCACTTGAGCTCATCCTGCAAAAAAAACAAGCCCTCCTAGAGCTCTGTGGATGGAAACATAAAAATGTGTCTCTTGGACTGCAAAGACACAAAAAAAATAGAAAAACTTATAAAAACTGTATAAATATATTATCACTGTAACCGTGCTTAGAATAATAGTATCACATTACTTATTCTGCATGCCGTAAAAAATGAAATCCAAAAAACTATTTATTTTTTCCCAAATCTCCATTAAAAAAAAATGATAAAAGCAATACAATACATTATATGCACTCCAAAATGATGCCATTAAAAATTACAACTTCTCCCGCAAAAAAACAACCTCTCACACGGGTATATTGATTTTTATGTTAAAAAAATTTTGATAAAAAAATGTTAAACGTTATGGCTCTAGGAATGCAACGATGAGCAAAAACTGATAAAATAGTTTAGTCGTTAGTCATGAAATGGGCCTGTCACTAAGGGGTTAAAAGTAGCATCTTCACAGTGAAAAATATTGGGATGTCCATTGGAAATATGCAAATAAGGGAGATGGAATAAATCCTCCACAGTGCCACCTACTGAAAGGCAGCATTCCTTCGAGTCAAAGTGGGACTTTTTATACAAGTCTTGCTACAATGACTGGGAATCAAAAGCAAAGCCAGACCCCATGTACATACAGCTGTTTCCGGGTTATTGCCCATCATCAGTGTACAGTAGGAGTCTGGCTTTTGCTAGTGAGAGGCCAGGGACAGGGGTCAGAAACGCTTAGTATAGTATATAGTTGCTCTCCCTAAGGAGAAAAGAGCGTTTCTGACCCATTGGAAATATTGCATGGCCAACTTTGGTGATGTCATTCCAGTTGACGGAGTTTATATATTTATTGTTTATGTTGCTCTGAGAAGTTATTAGCAGATTTACCATATGGATATCGGAGGTCTACGGTATTTTTATTACAAGTGCGGTGTTAATAAGCCCAGTAACAATAGACTGTGCAAGAACAATGTGTTGGTAATCCAGCAAGTACTGCTGAAGTATAGATCTCGGATAACCAAAAGAGGGAGCAGAGGCAGAACCTCATCACTAAAGTGTCTTTAATTTCCCTCTTGCAACATTTCATTCAATAGAGCCTTTCTCCAGCTATTGGAGCTGCGGATGAAGCTTATCTAGGAGGCCGGCACCCATGCCTCGGTGCTACTTTACTTGTTTTGTGTAACAAGGAATAATCTGAGATGAAGAATTTTATTATCCTGTAACATTTTGGCGTAACATTTGTTTGGCCGACAGCACTTTCGACTCCTCTGTAAACGTGCATGCTCAACACAGCCAAATGTTGGGCATGGCCAAGTTTACTTCAATAGGATGACTGGGAGAAGCTATTACTAGCCGCCTCTGACAGTAGTTATCTCCTCAGTAAACAAAGGATCATGCATGTTGAAATCCAACATGAGCAATCCTTCTATCCCATGAGAGCAGATGTTGGGAAACAGTTGGGTCTCCACACTCATTCGATTGACAGCTGATCCTATAGAGTATTTTCAGAGCTCTAGAATATATCTGAAAATACCAAAGCTTACTTATATTATTCAGACTGCGAGTGTTAACTATTCCATGTGAAAGACTGGATGTAGAATTAAATGAGTTTTCCAGTTGTAAACTATTGATAGCCTATTTGCATGACAGGTCATCAATAGTTAATCGTCTGTAGCTCCGGATCCATGCTGATTAGCTTTCACTAGGACAGTGTTCTCATGCACTGAGATGATTTTTGCAGAAAGCACACAGCTCTCTTCCCACTGCAGTGGCCAGGTTTGGTATTACAGGCAAGGTTCCTATTTACTTCAATGGAAACTTTGTCTGTAATACCAAGCCTGGTCACTACAGTAAGGGTGGACACCCACTGGCGATTTTTTTTCTCCATAGTGATGCGAGACTAAAGTTAAAGTCTCGCATCGCGGTGCGAAAAAAAATCGGCATGACGCCGGGATATCGGCATCACGCCGACATAATAGCCAGTCTTTTCAATGGGGCCAGTGGCAGCAGTGCTAGATCCATTGAAAAGAGATGGAGAATGCCGGGGACTTCTGTGACAGCTGTGGCAGGAGTTTCCTTCATCCCCGCTAAGGGCTATGTGTGATTGGCTGAGCGCTCAGCCAATAGCTTAGCAGTAGCTGCTATTGGCTGAGCCCTCAGTCAATCTGCGCAGCCCTTACAGGAGGCAGGGATTTTTAAATCCCCGACTGCTGAAAGAGCTTAATAGCAGTGCCAGGGAGCCAGCAGGAGGATGCAGCTGAGCGCAGGAGAGGTGAGTAATAATTTTTTTGCACACTTATTGATGATTATCGGGGAAGGGCTTATATTTCAAGCCCTTCCCCGATAACCATTCTGCAGACATTCTGCTGGATTCTGCCATCCTGTGGGAACCCAGCCTAAAAGTGTCCTAAAAGTGGAGCTTCCTGCAGAAATCAGCCCAGTGCACAAACATGGGTATAGACTACATTTTTATTTTTCTTTCCCAGACTCTGCATTTCTCCTTGTTAAATACCATTCTGTTAGTCGCCGCCCACTGTTCAAACTTGTCTAGATCTTTTTGAATCCCCTCTCTCTCTCTCCCTCTCTCTCTTTCACTTTCTCTCTCTCTCCCCTAGTGTTAGCTATCCCTCTTAGCTTTGTGTCGACGGCAAATTTGATCAGTTTCCCATCAATTCACTCCTCTAAGTCATTCATAAAAATGTTGAACACCACTGGGCCCAAGACAGAGTCTTGTGGTACCCCACTTGATACATTCTTCCACTTGGATGTGCAGCCATTTATGACCACTCTAAGTACAATCATTCAGCCAGTTGTGAATCCAACTGCCAGGACTCCACCAATCCTCATAACGATGGGACTCTGTGGCTCCTGTGAAGCTATGCACAACAAGTAGCCAGGAACACTGTTGTGTAGGTATCATGGACAAGAGAGATGTTAAAGGGGCAGAGCTACAGAGCTTATTACGAACAGCTACACTTCTTGTTTTCCTGCTTTCCGCTGTGTGTTACAGTGAATTGGGGACGCATCCAGCAATACTGTCCCTGACTGTGATGTTGTGTAGTGCATTCCAATGAAAGACAGTAGAGTAGATCAAACTGACTTTTACATGTAACACCGTTGTTGGTTCCTTATCTGCGTAACAAAGGCAACGCACTTGAACAGTTACTATAGATAGGGGTAATCTGTGCCCTTTTCCTCATAGTTACTGCTCCCCCCCTCCCATTTTAATTTGAGGATAAAATCTGATGAATAACATAAAAAAAACAGTCCATACTCACCTCCTCTGTCACTCCCAGGCAGCTATAGTCGGTGTAACTATCCCCGTTGACTTCCAGGTTGTGCAATCATGTGACACAGACATGATCGCTGCGGACATTCCCTACTTCACTAATGCTGAGACCAGGGATTGACTTCAGTGATCGCATGCATTATATGATTTACAATGGACAGAGCTCTTTGATGGCTTTTTTTTTTTTTGCGAGACGAGCACTTATATAGTCTGCAGAGTGTCCCAGTAGAGTTGGTATCTACCATACGGTCACTGTATGTGGATAATATCGGTATTTGCATAGTGTTTTTCTCTGCAACCGTTACTGTGTGGTGATAATATGTGATCATTGCCAGGTGGTAATGATCACATGTGTAAACAGACATGTGAATTAGCAACAAAACAGTAGCATAATTTATTTTGCATGTTAGTCACATGCCTTGCTACTAGAGATGAGCGAACGTGGTCGTTTAGAGCAATTACTCGATCGAGCATCGCTTTTTTCGAGTAACTGCCTAATTGGGCGAAAAGATTCGGGGGGCGCCGGGGGTTGCGGTGGGGAGTGGAGGGGGAAAGAGAGAGAGCTCCCCCCTGTTCCCCCCTGCTACTCCCCGCTCCACCCTGGCGCCCCCCCGGCGCCCCCCAAATCTTTTCGCCCAAGTAGGCAGTTACTCGAAAAAAGCGATGCTCGATCGAGTAATTGTCCTAAGCGAGCACGTTCGCTCATCTCTACTTGTTACTGCTTACACGGGGATAGTCCCATTTACTTGAATAGAACTGTGCTGCAGTTTGCTATAGTGCTGTGCAAAGGTGAACCTGAAGGAACTTCAGCCTTGTCATTCTCAGGATTGGTGAGGGGCTCCCAGGTCACACTTTTAGAAATCCTAATGTTGTGACATAACCTAGTAATATGCCATAACATTATGTGATGAGAATTCCCCTTTAATACCCTTCACATCTCAAAGTGGTTATCAACTGGCAATTGAACTATATCTAGAATAAAGGTACACAAGCTTATATATTATGGTGAATTATCTGCCATAAGGGCATCTGGTGCATTATGAGCAATGTTCATCTAGTGTAGAGAAGTTGAGGGAAAGCAACTTTTCTAAGGCTGTCCCTGATGGTCATAGACGAATATGACAATCTATAGTTTGTAGAAGTCTGTTGCCTGTTAATGAGCTATGGGCAAACTGTGGGCGATTGTGTTTCCTTGCAGTTTCCCTGCTCTGACTGAGCATCAATCTTTCAATGAGAGTATCAGTCTTTCAGCTAATGAGAGTACTAGGGAAATGTAAATGAAGTTGTGTTCATCTAAACGTCTGGACAAACTACAAAGATGGTAACAGTTGTTCATCCTTCCATCATTCTTCCAAGAATTTTACCTCTCATTATGCTTTGACATCTGTTCACAAGTTACAGTATCCAACTACTACTAGCTGCCGCACAGATCTAAGAGCTCCTAACCCCTTAATGACACGACCCTTTTATATTTTCCATTTCCCCCCCCCCCCTTAAAAAATCATAACTTCTTTATTTATTCATCGACGTCGCTGTATGAGGGCTTGTTTTTTGTGGCACGAGTTGTATTTTTTTCATTGGTGCTATTTAATGCACTACTTTGATAGATCAGACTTTTACGGACGCGGCAATACCAAATATGTATTTTTATTTTATTATTTAGACTTTTTAATTATAGATATGGCAAAAGGGGGGTGATTTAAACTTTTATAACTTTTTTTTTTTTACAATTAAAAAATCTTTATTGCTCTTTTTTTCACTTTACTTTTAAGTCCCCCTGGGTGACTACAATATGCGATACTTTGATCCCTCCTGCAGTATGACGTAATGCTGTAGCATTACGTCATACTGCATTCTGACAGGCAGCCTATCAAGCCACCCCACGGGGATGGCTTGATAGGCAGTCTCTCAAGGCAGTCCTGGGGCCTTTCAGAAGGCCCCCGGCAGCCATGACACCTGCACAGCTACCCCGATCTCACTGCGGGGGGCTGTACGGGACCCCCAAACAGCGTTCGGGGGCTTTAAATGCCGCTGTCAGAACTGACAGCAGCATTTAAAGGGTTAATAGCCGCGATTGGCCGCACGTCCGATCGCGGCTATTGCCCGTGGGTGTCAGCTGTAGTAAACAGCTGACGCCCGTGCTGTATGCAGAGAGGTCGCCCCGCGACCTTTCTGCATACATGCCCCGACGCTCCAGGACGTAAATGTATGTCCTGGAGTGGGAAGGGGTTAAACACTGCCATATTATGGCTCGCTTTTGTAAAGAGCTGTGATAGGGATCCGTACAGGTATGTGAGACCTCTACTGTATCTTTATATGCCTCATATTTCAAATAGAGGTCGATTGAGGTTTTTTCCTTTTGATCTTTTTTTTCCTTTTTAGGGTGTCTGCACACGAACGGAATTTCCAGCGCGTTATTTTAGGCACATTATCTGCCCCAGACCGCAGCCAATATACTCCTATGAGGATCCGCAGTTGTCCCCAGACGGACGGATTTGTATCGCGTTTTTTCACGCGCGTGAAAAAATCTGCGACCTGTTCTAATTTGGGTCGGATTCTGCATGTGAAGCCTCCAATACAAGTGAATGGGTGCGTTTTTTCACGCAGTACATCCGCAGTGCAGCTGCAGATGGAGTCACTGGTTGCTATGACTACAGGAAGTAGGCATGGTAGGAGGCGTCCCAACACACAGCACAGAGCTTCACAGGCAAATTTGTAAAGGGAGATAGGTAGTATTTCTTGCCAATGCAGGATGTAAGAATGCAAAATCTGTAGTAATGAATTCCTCTTGTGAATTTTTTTGCGGTGACTGAAATAAAGTCACGCTGGAGAAGCGCCTGAAAAAAGTTACATGGATCAACCATGCCCACAAAGACATCAATAATTTAACGGTGCTCGCACAAGTAAGAGGGACAAAACGGAGTCTGGGTGTTGGTTTTTAAGCTGTTTTCCAAGGAATGGGCAGTTTTCTAGGGGTTGGGTTTACAATAAGGGGTGTCTGCTGGTTTTTCTGCGCGTTTTTTTCCGCAACACATCCGCGTATATCTGCGCGTGATTTTTCACGCATCCGCACCTATCGTGCGGATGCGGCCTTAGGCCTCATGTCCACAGGGAAAATAACATTTTAAATCCGCAGCGGATCACCCGCGTGCATGATCCGCACCTAAAATTTCCCATTGGAATGCATTGACCACCCGTGGGTAGATAAATAGCCGCAGATGGTATTTTAAAGTGATTTTAAAATTTCATGCACGTGAAAAAAAACACAACATGCTCCATTCAAGTGCGGATCACGCGTGCGGGAGCTCATAGCTCAATTGATCTCCTGCATGAAAAAAAAAGGAATTTAAGCTCATCTGCACTGCATCCGCAGCAGAAATCCGCGTTACATATCTGCAGCGGATCTGATTTTCCCTGTGGACATGAGGCCTTAGGCCTTAAGTTCTAAGTCGATTAAATTTTTATAAAGAAACAAACGAATAAGAAAATTTACAAACATATAAATCTTTTGTTACTAAACATTAGATTATCTACAACACAGGTGTATATAAGGTATACATTAAGGGACTATTCACATGCAGCGGAAATGCCGCAGATCCCCCACAGTGGAAAACTCTGTGGCAAGATCTGCAGCAACCACGTAAAAAAAACTGAATCTCGCACCACTGGCATGGACCCCGACCTGAAACCAGCTGACCCTGGCAGACATAATGCTCTCCCCACACCACCAGCACATAACTTCCAGCACACAGTGGCCACCAGGAAGCGTTGCGCTGCCTGCCAGGGCATGAGGAAGTGGCATCACCTGGGCAGCCGTGGGAGGCAACGGAGGGGGCTACAACGGCTAAAAACCAGCTGGCCCCAAACCAAAATCTGCACAGAATACAGATCCTGTCCCTTTGCGCCACAAAATGGTACTGATGCTACCACAGAGCCCATCTCACCCCCTCATTGCTGCAGAAGACTGCAGCATGCCCGCCATACACAAACACACCCAAAAAGTATATTTTGCATTGTATATAATAACAAAAATATTATATTCTATTATCTAAACTAAGAAACAGAAAGAAATAATGTTCTAAGAAGTGTAAATAGGAAAAAGAAGTAAAAAAAGAAATGGGTGTACATTTATTTAACAACTGAAGCTATTGTTAATATAACGCAAGACATTTATATCCAGAAGACCCTTAGGCCTCCCTCACACAGGCGTTTTTGTACAGTGTGTTTTCAGCCCAGCGCTAAACGCAGTACAAGGCTCCCATTCATTTCAATGGGGCTGCTCACACAAGGCTGAAAACGCTGCGTTGAAAAACGCAGTGTTTTGAAAGCGTTGCATGTTCTATTCTTGTAGTCTTTGTATTTGAAAAATAGGATACCGCGCTCCTAAGGATATACACGTCCCAGACAGCTGTACATTTACTTCACCTCGTTTATTGATACGTACTACGCGTTTCGTCCTATAGACTTCCTCAGGTACATAATCTAACATATAAAACACTCCTATATATACACATATAATGGTTATTACCTTAGCTGATCAGCTGGGCTCGTGAATCCCGTTCCCCTCCGGCGTCCGGCGGCGTCCCGCCCTGCATCCTGCATCACTAGTGACGCAGGCACACATGACCTAGACGTCGCTGCCTTTGGGCGCCGCCCCTAATGCGGGGAGGAGTAGGATCGGGTCGTGCCACAGCTTCTGTGAGTGAACGTTACCATGGTTACCATTGTACACAGCTCAGATCGTACCGCAGCCTCTGTGGATAAGCATGGCCATGGTTACTATTATATATTGTGCACCACCGTGTCTCTAGCCTACACGGTGTGCTTTATATTATGCTGTTGCAGTGCATATGTCTACCATAAAAACACATACATCCTACTTTATAAAAACTTTGCACATATGCATATAAAATATCCTTATATAAAATTTACCCATATAAAATTATGTTCGTATACAATATGAAATATAAATATTATTAAAAATTGTATATACCACTAATAAGATAAAATATATATACTTATATACAACTAAACACATACATTTTCCCAAATATGCATATAAATTATGGATCATAATGCATGGATGAATTTTCTCTTTATACTTATGAAATCCACACAAACCTCTATATATGTATGTATTATATATCACTCTATATATATTTTTACCTTATGTCTAATCATAATTTTTACTTTTTCCTCTACCTTTTTCTATATGCTTTTTTATATATTTTTTTATAATTTTTTATGTGTGTTTTTTTTAATATTCATTTATTTTTTTATTATTATTATTGTTATTTTATTATAATTTTTCTAAAATCTCATTGAGTCCTTTGGGGATCAATGTTCCTATCCTGTATATCCAGAACATCTCCTTCTCTCTAAGTTTATGAGTGGAGATGTTCTGGATAGACTCAATGGGTGTAACCCGCAATCCTGTTGAGTCTTTAGCATGAATTATGGAGAAATGTCTGGAAATACTATGTTTTGTGTAGCCCTTGTGAATATTACTGCGATGTTGATTCAAACGCTCTCTCAGTGTGTTGATTGTTCTGCCGACATATCTGAGCTTACACGGACATTCTAGCATATAAATGACTCCCTTAACGTTGCATGACATTCTTTGTTTTATCCTAATTTTTTCGCCATTCGTCAATTCAATGATTTTAGCCCCATGATTTATATTGAGGCAACACTTACGTTTTTCCCTACATTTATATATCCCTCCTTTCTCCCCTTGATCTCTAATAGAATCCATTGTTTTGTATATTCTATTTTCCTTTTTTGGGCACGATGGTGCAATGAGATTTTTCAGAGTTTTATTTCGCCTGAATATACAAGGAGGTCTATCAGGAAGGTTACTCTCCAAGAAAGGATCTTCTTTCAAAATGGCCCAGTTTTTCTTGAGGATATTACTGATTCTACTCGCCTGTGTACTATATTTGGTCACAAAAGATGTGCGAAACTTATCCATTTTTATTTTCACCTCAATTTCCCAAGAAGTTAATAGAGGCAGCTTATGAACAAGCTTTGGGTCAAAAAGAGAAGTCCAATACAAGTCAATCCAATATGAGTCAAGTAAAGGAAAAAGAAATTGAGGTGAAAATAAAAATGGATAAGTTTCGCACATCTTTTGTGACCAAATATAGTACACAGGCGAGTAGAATCAGTAATATCCTCAAGAAAAACTGGGCCATTTTGAAAGAAGATCCTTTCTTGGAGAGTAACCTTCCTGATAGACCTCCTTGTATATTCAGGCGAAATAAAACTCTGAAAAATCTCATTGCACCATCGTGCCCAAAAAAGGAAAATAGAATATACAAAACAATGGATTCTATTAGAGATCAAGGGGAGAAAGGAGGGATATATAAATGTAGGGAAAAACGTTGTAAGTGTTGCCTCAATATAAATCATGGGGCTAAAATCATTGAATTGACGAATGGCGAAAAAATTAGGATAAAACAAAGAATGTCATGCAACGTTAAGGGAGTCATTTATATGCTAGAATGTCCGTGTAAGCTCAGATATGTCGGCAGAACAATCAACACACTGAGAGAGCGTTTGAATCAACATCGCAGTAATATTCACAAGGGCTACACAAAACATAGTATTTCCAGACATTTCTCCATAATTCATGCTAAAGACTCAACAGGATTGCGGGTTACACCCATTGAGTCTATCCAGAACATCTCCACTCATAAACTTAGAGAGAAGGAGATGTTCTGGATATACAGGATAGGAACATTGATCCCCAAAGGACTCAATGAGATTTTAGAAAAATTATAATAAAATAACAATAATAATAATAAAAAAATAAATGAATATTAAAAAAAACACACATAAAAAATTATAAAAAAATATATAAAAAAGCATATAGAAAAAGGTAGAGGAAAAAGTAAAAAATTATGATTAGACATAAGGTAAAAATATATATAGAGTGATATATAATACATACATATATAGAGGTTTGTGTGGATTTCATAAGTATAAAGAGAAAATTCATCCATGCATTATGATCCATAATTTATATGCATATTTGGGAAAATGTATGTGTTTAGTTGTATATAAGTATATATATTTTATCTTATTAGTGGTATATACAATTTTTAATAATATTTATATTTCATATTGTATACGAACATAATTTTATATGGGTAAATTTTATATAAGGATATTTTATATGCATATGTGCAAAGTTTTTATAAAGTAGGATGTATGTGTTTTTATGGTAGACATATGCACTGCAACAGCATAATATAAAGCACACCGTGTAGGCTAGAGACACGGTGGTGCACAATATATAATAGTAACCATGGCCATGCTTATCCACAGAGGCTGCGGTACGATCTGAGCTGTGTACAATGGTAACCATGGTAACGTTCACTCACAGAAGCTGTGGCACGACCCGATCCTACTCCTCCCCGCATTAGGGGCGGCGCCCAAAGGCAGCGACGTCTAGGTCATGTGTGCCTGCGTCACTAGTGATGCAGGATGCAGGGCGGGACGCCGCCGGACGCCGGAGGGGAACGGGATTCACGAGCCCAGCTGATCAGCTAAGGTAATAACCATTATATGTGTATATATAGGAGTGTTTTATATGTTAGATTATGTACCTGAGGAAGTCTATAGGACGAAACGCGTAGTACGTATCAATAAACGAGGTGAAGTAAATGTACAGCTGTCTGGGACGTGTATATCCTTAGGAGCACGGTATCCTATTTTTCAAATACAAAGACTACACTTTAGCGGCTCCCTGGCCAGGGGGGCCGGAGGATCCGAAGGAGCTCTCCCGCAGTCTAGCCCTGAGGGATTCTGAGGGATTTACCAGCAGCAACTATTTACAGGCTTTCCTGGATATCAGGTGGTGGCAGTGATCTGTGCATAGGTCTCTGCCATACACCGGGTGTGTTTTTTCTTCTAACACACGTAGATACTAGCACCAACGGTGTTTATTGTTCAGGAGCGCTAACCCATTTGTACTTTGGTTTATGTTCTATTCTTGGGCGGTTTCAGCTGTGTGTCTCCTATTGAAATGAATGGGCAGCGTTTTCAGCTGTGCTGAAAACGCAGTAAACACAGCGTTGAAAAAAGCAGCATTTTTGCAAATACCCTGTGTGAGAGAGGCCTTAGGCCTCGTCCACATGAGTGTTGTTTTGCACATGCGTAAGTGCATGCAAAATAGCGCTGCATGGATGTTCAAAAAAAGCATGTGAACGAAGCTGTGTGCCCATTGCTTTAAAAGCAATGGGATTCTGCCAACCCCTTCAGTGATTTTCGGGTAAGGGCCTTAAATATAAGCCCTTCCCTGAAAATCATCCCTAGCTTGAGTAAAAAAAAAATAAAAATGTATTTATATATTTATTTATATATACTCACCTCTCCGCCACTGTCCAAACTCAGCACATCTAGCCACTTGGCTCACCGGCACTTTACTGAAGCTCTATCAGCAGGTAGATTTAAAATATCTGCCACCTGAAAGGCCTGTGTCTGATTGGCTGATTGCTCAGCCAATCACAGGCAGCGCTCAGCCATTCCTTGTAGGACAGCTAAACGCTGCCTGTGATTGGTCACTGCACTCAGCCAATCACAAGCAGAGCTCAGCCATTCATGGAATTCAATGCCCTTCCCCAAAAATCACTGCAATGGTTGCCTGCAGCTCATTGCTTTCAATGGGGCCACCGGCAGCAGCGCAGCCCCATTGAAAGCAATGGGAGAACATCATGTTCCTTTGCCACAGCTGTTACAGTGTGGCAGGGGATTCTTTACTGCCGTGGGGAGTGCTATCATCGGTGTTCAGTGATGAGAGGACTCCCCGCAGGGAATATTTACACGCAGCATGGACCTAGGCAGTGCACGCATGTCCTATCTTTTGTAGGTGCCTGAATTTGCACGCCTGTAAAACACTGACATATGAACACACCATAGAAAAACAATGGTTCCTATAGACGTGTGGTTTTGTGCGCACATATGCGCACGCAAATACATGCTCGTCTGACCGAGGCCTAGAAGCTTATCTAATGATGCCATATCTTCAGAAATTTCTTGTGGTTATCTTGAATAGAAAAAGAAAGCTTCTCCGTCATAATCATCTCAGGAAACTTTCTAAGCCAATGGTGTATTGTAGGTGGATTAGTTTGTTTCCTAAGAGTCAGTATAGAAGCCCTGGCAGCATTAACTAAATGAGGAATCATAGAGGCTTTGTATGTAGATAGGAGTGCATTGCAGAGGTAGAGTAGAAAAAAGGCGGGATACTTTGGTAAGGAAAAATCTGTGAATTTACAAGATATACACCAACCCCTCTGGACAATTGCTTGCCAACAAAGGACAGTCTCAGAATATGTATAGTAGCATATCCTCCTCTTGCCCACACCTCCAACATATGGATGGGCTAGAAGGAAATAAAATATGTATTCTGGAAGGTGATCTATACCAATGATATAGCTATACCCCTGGTATATTACTAGAAATAGATATCCAGTGATCGAGAGTTGGCAGAAGTAGTTTGAGTAGGTGTGCTAACTCTGACCTATTCATGGTGGTGGCTACTCGGCCTTGAAGGATAGCTCGTGCTGCAATTGGGAGCACAAAGGGGTCTTTGGTCAATGAAATTAGAGTTGCTTTTTCATGATGCTAGTGCCTTTTTGTAATCTATTCCCTTGGCGGAAAAAGGAGACATGTCAAATGGTAATGCGGTAAAACTGAAGGCACACAGTTTACTGAGACCTGATAAAGAAATACAGTGCACGGATTCAAGTTAAAGTAAACAATGAGAATTACCAAATAATACTCTAGCATTGGACGGTCACCATTAATTCCTCAATTCCCAAGTGCAGGATCAGATTTGGGTCACTAAAATGAATTAGGTTCTTGCTAAAATTCTAAAGTGCTCTTACTGGTGGAAAGTAGCACTTTTAGGTCTTAGTCAGACGGGCGTTTTTTCGCGCGATTTGCGGATCGCATGACGGATGCGCATCCGCAAATCGCGTGACCGGTGCGCGCAAGTCGCCCGCAAATCGCCCGAAAATCTGCTCCTAACCGCGTTTCATTAGAAACGGGCCGGAGCTGTCCAGCGCATTGCATTCAATGGAGACGGCAATAGAATCGGCTCCATTTAAAGCAATGCGCTGCGGGCGAGCCCGGGATGAATTGTCGGGAAGGGCTTAAATATATAAGCCCTTCCCTGCAATTCATCCTAAAATGTGTTAAAATAAAAAAAAAATTGTATACTCACCTTCTCCCGGCAGCCGGAGCTCCGCGCGGCTGTCCTGCAGTGGGTGTGAAGGGGGTGTGAGTCAGACCTGCCCCTGATTGGCTCAGCGCTGAGAGGCAGCAGTCACTCACCCATTCATGAATTCATGAATGGGTGTGTGAGTGAAACCTGCCTCTGATTGGTCAGGGCTGTGACCAATCAGAGGCAGATCATTCAGCAGGTGGGGATTTTAAAGCCCCGCCGGCTGAATAGTGCCGAGAAGCAGTTCAGGAGAACTGACAGCGGCCGCGGCTGGACTCCGGCTGCAGCGGAAAGGTGAGTATACAATTTTTTTTTATTTTAACACATTTTAGGATGAATTGCAGGGAAGGGCTTATATATTTAACCCCTTCCCGACAATTCACCCCGCGCACGCCGGCAGCCCATTGCTTTCAATGGAGCGGCTGTATTGCCGCTCCATTGAATTCAATGGGAAAACATCGTTCTTCTCTGCCACAGCTGTTACAGCTGTGGCAGAGAAGAATGATTTGTCTTCTATATGTTCTCAATGGGGTCGGCGCTGCTGCCGCCGGCCCCATTGAGCGCATATATAGAAGAAAACAGGAATCGCAGATCGCAGATAGGTGCGATCTGCAATTTTTTGTTCTATAATTGATCGGACGAGCGCATAAAAAGCGCTCATGTGTCCGATACCATTGCAAAGCAATGGTTTTATAAAATCGCCGGACGCATGCGCATGCGCAAATCGCGGCTAAAAACGCCCGTCTGACTAAGGCCTAAGAAGGAAGTTCACTTGCAGTACTAAATGCCCTGGGGATGCTGAGGGGAGAAAATAAAGGCCTTCCTGAAGGACAATTAACTCTTTGCTGTGTAAGGACGTCTCCAACTCAAGTTGCGACATCTGGTTTTCCCTATAGCCCCCGCTGGGCTCTGCCCCAACTCTCGTGCCTCCTGGCAGAGCTACAGAAGACTTCTTTCCTGCTTGGCACTCTGTTTGCACCCGGCTATGGGCCCCTGTACTCCCCAGCTCTGGCTCCCCTGCATGCACACCTCCTCCACTCACAGCAATCCCTCCACTCTCCTCACTTCCCTTGCCCCACTAACTCACTTTCTGGGGCTGCTGTTGACTCCTCCCAGTCCACCAATCACGGTGGCTCTCTCTCTCGAGTCACCTCGCCATTTTTCTCCAGTGGCATAAATCCTCCCAGATGGAGAGCCTGACCAACCTGAAAATTAGCTGAAGGCAGCCAATCACAATGGGCACTGTTGCTAGGCAGATGTTGATTTAACCCAATAAGCAAGGAAAAAAGGGTTTTTTTCTTCTGAAGGATGCCTCCTATGCCCCTCAAAAAGGCTTATAGCAAGGTCCCTGGAACCTATTAACCTGAAGCCTGCCCTGTAGGACCCTCCGGGTCACTGCAAGTGTCTTATGAGTCACTTTATATAACCTATCCTTCTGATCTTCAAATATTACCAGGTTTTTTTATTCCCTCTCCCTCTTAGAGGGAGATCTGCCATATTTGTTGGTGAGACTAGTAATCTATATATTTCAGAGAGAGCATGTCAAATGTCTTTGTTCAATCAAAATTCTCAGCCAGAGGCAATAAACATAAAAAATGACAAACCTGGATAATTTTTCAAGCTGTGAAGGCACATGGCTCAGAAATATGTGATAGTATTAACTCAAGTACTCATCTCCCATCTTGAATAAAGTTCAGAGTTCTAAACTTATTATCTAAGATCCAAGAATGGAATGGGCCATTTTCCAACCCGGGGTAAAAAACACAGGTTTATCTTGATGGTGTTGGTGAGATATCTGCCCTGGGACAAATTTCCAAAACCCATAGTATTTAAGGAAAAAAGTGATTCAAGCACCGTCCATGTTTTATTTCCAGCATGTCTGCACCAATCAACAATCCTTAGAAGATGGGACTGTTGATAATAAGCAATTATGTTTGGTAAGCCTATTCCCCTGTTTTTCAGGCGGAATAATATGTGATGAGCTATATGTGCCGGTTTCCACTTCCAGATAAACTTATTTATCCGAGAATGGATAGACTCAAAAATGGACTTTGAGATGTTGATTGGTAGTGCTTGAAAAAAGTAAAAGATGCAGGAAGATGCAGGAAGTATATTTATTTTAACTATGGCATATCTACTGAACTACGAAAACAACCCCTGTGTCCAGGAATCAAAGTCCTTTTTGAGGAGTTGCAATAAAGGAAGAAAGATTACTGCATTCAATCGTGAGACTTCATTGGTCAAAAATGCTCCTAAATATTTCAAGGTTAGAAAGGTAGATCTGTGGTGATTAGAAATGAGCGAGCATACTCGCTAAGGACAATTACTCGAGCGAGTATTGTCCTTAGCGAGTACCTGTCCGCTTGGAAGAAAATATTCGGGTGCCGGAGGGGAGCAGCGGGAGAGAGCATGGGGAACGGAGGGGAGATCTTTCTTTCCCTCTCTTCCCCCTGCTCCCCCCTGCTCACTCCCGCAACTCACCGCTCCCCCGCGCCGGCACCCGAATCTTTTCTTCCGAGTGGGCAGGTACTCGCTAAGGACAATACTCGCTTGAGTAATTGTCCTTAGCGAGTATGCTCGCTCATCTCTAGTGGTGATGTAAGAGAAAGAAAAGGCAATCTGCATAAGCTGCCACTTTATGCATAACCCTGCCTACTGATATGCCTACTGTACTGGTCGGAATGAATTTTACACAGGAATGGTGCTAGGCATAAAAAAAATAAGAGGCAATACAGAACATTTCTGACGTGTTCTATTGGAAATTGAAAGAGAGAAATTACTATTTACTTTAACCAATAATAAGATAAGGGAATAATCTCATTGCCAATATTCTTTAGAACAATTTAAGATACAAGTTCATTAGGAATATGGGACAGAGGTTTTGACACAATAATAGGTCTTTCCCTTTTTTGGGGATGACAGTAATATATGTCTTTAGTGAATCCCCTGTTAAAGAACCCCTAGAGGTCAGAGAGTTAATTGCCAACAAAAAGAGTGTAGATAGGATATCACAAAATTTTTTATAATCCTCCAATACCCCTGAAAGCTCCTGTGTAGTGATGGATAATTGATGTACTGATAAAGACTCTAGAAAAATGGTTCATTGCAGATGTTACCAGATAATTATAAATGTTTTCTTCAGCGATTGTTCTCTTGGAATCTGAAGATTGTATAAGGATTTATAATAGTCTCCAAATGCTTCTGCAATCTGGTTGTCGAGTACCAGAGCTGGAGAGAAAAAAGGGTATATGCTCAATGCTTCTGTATTATATGAGCCAGAAGCTTGTCAGGTTTGTTTCCGAATTCAAAAAAGTTCCTGTTACATTTCAGAAAACTTACTTTTGCTTTTGTGAGACAAAGAAAATGTACTTGTTCTCTTAATTGAATTAGCTCTGCCTTAATATTCCTATTCAACGATGATTTAGGGCTGTTTGGGTGACCACTAGAGATGAGTGAGCACGCTCGGTAAGGTTAGATCTCTCTCTCCACCCCGCTACCCACTGCCGCCCCCCCAAGCATGCTCAGAGGAGGAGGCAGTTACTCGAGATGAGCGAGGCTCGAGTAACTGACCTTACCGAGCGTGCTCACTCATCTCTAGTGATCACCCTTTCTTTTTTAAATATAGACCCCTTTTGAAAACAGATGCCATGGATGAAACATTTATGTGCTTCCCAAGTTGAATAGAGACTAAAATCTGAGGTTACATTGAGCTCAAAATATTCTTTAAGGGCTTTAGAGAGCTCAGTTATTCTTTTGGGGTCTTGAAAAATCGATTGATTCAGATGCCAATGGTCTATGAATAGAGTTGAGCGAACATACTCTGCTGAGCTTTATGCTTGTTCGAGTATTAGCATATTCAATGGTGCTCGCTACTCGCTGTGACGTGTCAGTTTTGCCGCCTCCCCGCTGCGACGCTGCGCACATCAACGGTAGTTTGGGGTTGGCTTGGGGGGGGGGGGGGGAGGAGGAGAGAGAGATAGAGAACAAAAGAAAAAAAGTTCAGCCACCGGCGGGTCCCATACAAAAATGCTCGAGTCTCCCATTGAAGTCAATGGGGTTCGTTACTCGAATAGACCTCTCAAATTTTACGAAAAGCTCAACTCAAATAACGAGGACCCGAGCATTCGGTACTCGCTCATCTCTACTTATGAAAGGATAGACCTTCAGCAATTTCATGACTAAAGAGATAAGGGCAAGGTCTGAAAATGAGATCTTGTCTATTGAAGCATTTGAAAGCTGGAATAGCTGTGAATGAAGTAAAATAAGTAATCTATCCTAGACTACAGGTTATGGGGTGCTGAGAAAAATGTGTAGTCTCTAAACGAAGGATTCAGTATCCTCCAAATATCTGTCAATTGATCTTCACATAGACGTTAGTAGGACCAGGTATGTTATCTGTTTAAAAATGAGTCTCTTAAAAAGAAGCTATATGCACACATGTCTTCAAAAGGAGACGGAGGAGGGACGATCTCTGTTCTGGTACGTTCAAGCCTTGTGTACTGAGCAACACAATGGTTAAATTTAACATTTTTATTGAAACAGAAAGGAAGAAAGAAAGAAGAAAGAAGGAGGGACCCCACAAGAGAGAGAGAAATAAAAGAAGAAAATAATGGTCTCCTAAACAAATTGTAGATAGATTTAAAAGAAAAACTAAGCACAGCAAAGAACTCCTACCTGTGTACTGTTGTGTTGTCTCTCCCGGACAGCCATCGGTGAGTGCCAAAGAGAACCCCTGACTGGTGTCTACAGGAAATAGATAGAGACAGCATTCTATGCCCAGAAACGGCGCTGATAATAGTCTGGTGTTATTGGTATTGTTCTTCTGGAGTTATTTCATATGGGGCTCAAAGTACTATCCTTAGGATCTAGTTAGATGTAGTTAGCAACAAGTCATTCTAAGTAAAAGGTTTAATTTTGTAGTGATTATTGCTATACTATTGTTCATTTTTATTTGTGTGTGTATCATATCTTGAATCCTGCATCATACTTCCACCCACAATGTTTCCATGAACTTTAATAAAAAGGAAATTAGAAATTTCTATTCCTCTAAACAAAATATTTTGTTTCTGAGTCCAGCATGGTCTCTGTGCTTCAGAAGGACAATAGCATTTATAATTGTATAGCATTATTTAGTTTTTATATAGTCCCATCATTTTCTCCAGTGTTTTACATAATAAAACATTTATAAGTACATAGAGAACAGAGGCATATAAGTCAAGGTAGGAAAAGCAACCACGGTGTTGGTTAAATGCATTATGTAAAATCCCTGTCTATAGAGGCATATAGCCTCCAAGAAAATGAGTACTTGATCTTAAAGGGGAATTATAGTTTCAGTATATTAAGATAATTCTTTGTGTAAGAAAACATTTAGCAATTTTCAATCCCTGCTTGCAATCACTTAATAGAACCTTCACTACTTAATTCCAGTGAATAAAAATCTCTCTCAGAGCATGCCAGCCATGTCAGCATCTCGGCATGATGGCCACGATATAGAAACGGGCTGGCATCATGACATCAGACCATGCATCCTATCACTGCAGTAGTTAGCTGCCTGGGTGTCATATGTCAGGTATCCCTCAAGGTTTCCTGTCACTACGGAGGGTCCTTTGGGTGTCATATGCTGAAAATTCCTCAGTGTTCTATGCTTTCACCGGCCAGCTACTAAACCATATTGGGAGAGTATATATTATTGTCCCTCCTCTTGTAGGGTGCCAATTATTCATGTAATTCATGTAAGCTGGTGGAGTTCTAGTCTCGTCCGTGTCCTTCTGTGTTCAGCCATCTGTTAGATATGTTAGTGGTGCACTTGTTTTATACGGTAGTGTTTATCTGCTTTCTATACTATTGTGTCCATAGTGATTTTCATCTACTTATTGGCATTTCTTGCTTCCAACTAGGGACAGTTTAGGTGGCTCAGGTTCCTTTGGGTGTCATATGTTGGAAATTCCTCAGTGCTCTATGTTTCCATTAGCTGGCAAATCAACCATAATGGAAGTGTATATCTTCAGTTCCCTCCTCTTGTAGGGTGCCAATTATTCATATGAAGTTGGTGGAGTTATGGTCTGGTCCATGTCCTCCTGGGTTTAGCCATCTATCAGATAAGTTACTGGTGCACTTGTTGTATATAGTAGTGTTTATCTGATATATATATAATGTTGTCTCTATAGTTATTTTCATTTATTCCTTGGCATTTCTTGCTTCCAACTAGGGACAGCTTAAGTGCAGTGAGCACAACAGAGTGCAAACCAGTGACATGGGTAAAGCAGCAGGGAGCAAGAAGAGGATAGTCACAGTGGTGCTTTTGCTTGCCTCCAACTTGCGAAATCGCGGTCACAGTCAGTCAGTCACGTGCAAGAGAGGTAAAAATAAAGAAATAAATAAAACAAAATGGTTAATATCAAACAGACACTAATCTATTGTGATGTCAGCCTACATACAGGTGGGTACCCATGCCAGGCAAAAACAATAAAAAACAAAAATGTAGGTAGTAGTCCTTAGCCTTCTGCAGAGTTGTGTACCTCAGTGTAGATGCTGTTGATGGTGGGAAGGAATCCAGCAGACAGTTTTTAAATAAAAAATAGAGATGAGCGAGTATACTCGCTAAAGGCAATTGCTCGAGCGAGCATTGCCTTTAGCGAGTATCCCCCCCCCCGCTCGAGACAGAAGGTTCGGGTGCCGATGCGGGGGAGCGGTGAGTAGCGGCTGTCAGCAGGAGGGAGCGGGGGGGGGGGGGGGAGAGGGAGAGAGAGATCTCCCCTCCGTTCCGCCCCGCTCTCCCCCGCAGCTCCGTGCCCGCTGCCGGCACCCGAACCTTCCGTCTCGAGCGGGGGAGATACTCGCTACTAAAGGCAATGCTCGCTCGAACAATTGCTTTTAGCAAGTATACTCGCTCATCTATAGTAAAAAACTATTTCAACTCTTTATTGAAGGGGAGAGATGGAATAGTGCCCCGTGCCAGCAGACAACCAGAGTTCAAATCCACAGGCAATAACGGTGGCATCACATTGATTAGTGGTAATATAGACTTTAAAATTACATTGGCAGACATTACATTGAAATGTTTTCTCAGGGCAGCTGTTGCAACAAATTGCAGTTAAACACTTCCAGCTTTGATCCCTGGCTTTGACCAATGTTGAGTAAATACATTACTGACTTGATTCTAATCCCCTCTTATCTGCTTCTCTCCTCTTCTTTCATCCCTCTCTTCCATTCTCACTTCACCAAAACTCATCTTCTGTTTCTTTAGTTTCTGATCTCTCCCTTATTCCCTACATAATTTCCTTTGGGCTCATACTCACACTTTGTGTTCTTCTTCCCACCACACTGATTTAAACTAGATGACCTCCTTTTTCTCCCTGATCTCCTTCAGTCTTTATTGAGTTGGCTAGACTTAGATGAAACTCCCTAACCCCACCCTCTCTCTACCTGTTATACCCTCTGTATCTACCAATCCTGCGCAAGGGCCCAACTAACTATCCAATACCCAAGCTACCTAAGGATGATTGATGGGAGTGAGAGGGGGTTAGTTGACATTCTGCTGATTCATGCAGAGCAAGCTAGTGGGAACATTAGAAATTAACCCCTTATAAACTAAGTATTCTTGTTGCATGATGACTAAAATATGTATGGAAATCATTTTTCACATTTTCCCCTGAGTATGAGCTTTATCCTGACACAGTGATAGACGCGATGTGGCACGCCAACTCTTGGGTACTACATAAGTGTTGAAGGTTCCGGAAGTGGGGCAACTCTCTTCAGGGCGATCACTCCGCTGAATGCAAGGTTTTTCCTGTCTTAGCATATTTGGTTTAGATTTCCATTTTTTGCCTCTTGCTGTGTTTGGTTAGTGATTGCTTTGTTCTCAGCGTTAGTTATTGGTATATATACATCCCATGATATGTTTGACCTAATTGGGGTGCTTAGATGCTCAGTTCCGATGTAACATTGTCCAGGTCATGTGAGGTATAGATAGAAACAAAAAGGGGGCTGCTCACTATACCTTAATATTTGATCAAAAGTGATATCTGGCCAGAAAAAGAGAACTTTTTTGCCTGGTCATGTGATGGACACCCAAGTGTAGGACAGATTACAATTACAGTCCAGTTATTAGTGCTATAACAAGCCATATATCTATGTGTCCATCACAAGACCAGGACAGATTTTTAACCCTTAGAAGTAAACAATAAAGTTTCCAAGTAAATGAGAGCAAGTAGAGAACTTAATACACAAAATCGATTGAAAAATTGCATAACTTTTCTTGATACGAGGAATAACTTTTATTTGCCCAAACGGTAATACTCTTTTAAGCCTACTATGCACACTAAAATACACATAAATTGTTGATTTTAGAAGAAGGAACATGCCATATAATCTATATGCAGGTGCTATTCTATTTTCCAAAGAAATTACGATTGGAAATAAAAACAAATGTCACCAGTGTCCCTCGCTATAAGGTAACACGTAATAAAACAAGCATTGCTCGAGCTGCCTTTCAAATAATAGTTTCCTTTAGCTCATCAAATTTTATTTTTCCATCAAAACAAAGTGTCGATCCATAGGTGAGAAAGCAGCCCTGTAAAAGATGTAAGCTCGTGGTGTATTCTCCGATGGCAGAAAAAATGAAGGCCTGGATATAAATTAACACAGAATGTCAGTCTATTTACTTAGGCTACAGATGGAATAGGATCTCGGATGGGGTATTGGACAGAGCAGCTGGAAATAGACAGAGATACAAAATATAGAGCCAGACAGATCAATGCCGTCTCTCAGCGGGGTCCAAGCGTTGCAGACTTTCCTACACAACCTGTTTACTGCTGTCCTTATATCTCCTCTTCGAATGAACCAGAATGAGCACATCCCCAGCACATCATCACCGCTCATCCCTGTGACAAAACTAGAACATCCTAATCAGACTACATTGAAATGTAACTTAAGGGTGGGCTGAGACGGGACAAATGAACTGAAGACAAGTGAAGTAATTATCCTTTTAAATGATCCTTTCATAAATGTCAAATGTACTGTTAAATTAATAGTAAGGTAGTAATTTTCAATATGCAATTAATGTACTAAGGTACTTTGGGCCTATTTTACTATTTAACGTAGAGTGGTTTGGGAAATCATTATCCATGGGCAATTGGTTACCTGACAAACCACCTTGAAATATGATGCAGTACTTGTGTCTTCTGTCTGTCCATTGGGAATATAGTATATAATATTCATAAAGAGCATGTTACAATGCTAACTGGAAAAATGTATGTTGCATATGGAGTATAGATATGGAAGAGCTCTATCATATGACAAACGTTTGCATGTACTGTTTATGAATAGGCTTCTGTCTATGCTGTGATTTGCCAGCATTGTTCTGGAGTTTATTACTGGAAAGCTTCTAGTCTAAATCCCCATTCTTTAAACTTTTAGGCTTGTTCCACGCGGGCTGATTTTCACCCGAATGTTTGCAGCGGGCGTTCAACTGCAGATCGGCAGCAGACAGCCAGCCTCCATACAAGCACCATTTGGTACAGATTTTGAAGCCGGTTTTATCGAGCATTTCTGTATGGAGTTCACCCCTTCATTGAGAAAAGTTGAATTCCGCAGCAGAAACGGCGATAAAATTGACATGCTGCGGGAACTGAATTACGCACTACATGGCAATTTTTGCATTGATTTTGCGTGGATTATTTTCGCAGCTTGTGGAGGAGGATTTCAAAATCTCATCCACTTTGCTGCTACTGTAAATGCTGCAGAATTTCTGTGCGGAGTGGCCGCATGGAAGTTTTGCGGCAAATTTTCCCCGTCTGAACGCTCTTAAGCACTGATGTATCTGGACTTATTACTCAGGTGAGGTGTGGCAAGGTCTCTTAAATCTCATGCACGATTTTGCATTTACAGTTTTATAACCTTTCCTTTGATATTTCACATATTATATAAAGTTAAATAAAAAGGTATTTATTTTTCTTTTTTTATGTTCTTATAAAGTATCTGATGCATCTGTTAATATTTAATGCAGCAGGGGGGTAAATCACAGATGAATAGATAGATAGATAGATATGAGACAGATAGATAGATAGATAGATAGATAGATAGATAGATAGATAGATAGATAGATAGATAGATAGATAGATAGATAGATAGATAGATAGATATGAGATAGATAGAGAGATAGATAGATAGATAGATATGAGACAGATAGATAGATAGATAGATAGATAGATATGAGACAGATAGATAGATATGAGATAGATAGCTATGAGATAGATAGATAGATAGATAGATAAAAAGGTATTTTTTTATGTTCTTTATAAAATATGTGATGCATCTGTTAATATTTAATGTAACTGCAGCAGGCGGGTAAGTCACAGATGAATGGATTAATGAGATAGATAGATTCAAATTAAAGGGGTTTTCCTAATTAAACTCTTTGCAAAAAAACCATCAACCTCTAGAAGTTGTCATTTTGCTACAAATCTCGTCCTGCAGTTCCATCTCAGGCAGATATGTAAATGATGAGTTGTGGTGATTAGATGAACGGTCTTGTCACCTGAGGTCCTAAAAGTGGTTCCCCCTTGGCCTATAAAAGGCTCTCAGAGGCTCCTTGTGTGTAGTGACCTCTTCTTCCACTTGTGTAGAGCTTGTTGGCCACTAGAGGTCTCTACGATGCAGAGTAGAGATTTCACCCGTTACCAGAGTCTGAGAGGGGCACATTATTGGGCTGTGAGAAGCTGGATGGTCGTATCGACAAATTGTCCCCCACCAGGCTTTTCTGACCAGACTTCTGAGATAGAAGGATAGATATCAGAGCTAAAAGATAATTTATTATAAAAAACTGTTCCCTTAAAGCAGGGGTGTCAAACTCATTTTCACCGAGGGCCACATCAGGCTTATGGTGACCTTCAAAGGGCCGATTGTAAGGCCGCTTGCAGACGGCAGGGTTGGATCCTGCTGTGAGAATACTTGCAGCGGGACCCCACCCGAGCCCATGCAGGAACCAGCGTGGCACTCACCTGCTTCCGTGGCTCCGGCTCTGTGATGTCCCGGCTGCCCCGCACAGAAATAGAGCATGCCGGGATTTTTTTTCCGCGACCGAAATACAATTACACCCATAGCAACGTTATTATTATAAGCCCACCCCCTCAGTAATAAGCCCCCACCTCAGTAATAATAATAAGCCCCCTCAGTAATAAGCCCCCCTTCAGTAATAAGGCCCCACCTCAGTACTAATAATAAGCATCCCCCCCGTAATAAGCATCCCCCCCAGCAATAAGCAGCCCTCCACCCAATAATACCCCCTCCCCGTAATAAGCAGCAGCCCTCCCCAGTAATAAGCAGCCCGCCCACCCAATAATACCCCGCCACGGTAATAAGCAGCCCCCCACGGTAAAAAGCAGCCCCCCACAGTAATAAGTAGCCGCCCCCCAGTAATAAGCAGCCCCCCACGGTAATAAGCAGCCCCCCACAGTAATAAGTAGCCGCCCCCCAGTAATAAGCAGCCGCCCCAAGTAATAAGCAGCCCCCCCAGTAACAAGCAGCCCCCCCACAGTATTAAGGCAGCTGCCCCCCAGTAATAAGCAGCCCTCCACCCAATAATAACGACTCCCACAGTGGCCCAATTAGTAATAATAACCCCCATAGCAATGTTATAATTATAAGCCCACCACCCAGTAATAAGCCCCCACCTCAGTAATAATAATAAGCCCCCTCAGTAATAAATCCCCCTTCAGTAATAAGCTCCCACTTCAGTAATAAGCCCCCTCCTCAGTACTAATAATAAGCAGCCCCCCCTCAGTAATAAGCAGCCCCCCAGTAATAAGCAACCCCCCTAATAAGCAGCCCCCCCAGTAATAAGCAGCCCTCCACCAAATAATACCCCCTCCCCAGTAATAAGCAGCCACCCCCCAGTAATAAGAAGCCCCCCCCAGTAATAAGCAGCCCCCCACCCAATAATACCCCCCCACGGTAATAAGCAGCCCCCCCACAGTAATAGGTAGCCCCTCCACAGTAATAAGCAGCCGCCCCCCATTAATAAGTACCCCCCCAGTAATAAGCAGCCCCCCCACAGTATTTAAGCAGCCACCCCCCAGTAATAAGCAGCCCCCCCACAGTAATAAGCAGCCCCCCCCACAGTAATAAGCAGCCCCCCACCCAATAATACCTCCTCCCCAGTAATAAGCAGCCCCGCTCTCCTCAGTAATAAACAGCCCACCCCCCAGTAATAAGCAGCACCCCCCCCCCCAACACATATACTTACCTCTTCCTTCCTGTCAGCATCGCTCTCCCTCTGCTCGCGCTGATCACCGGGTGTACACTGACCTCAGAATATAGCCCGGCACGCTTTCTCCTGCGGAACTGAAGAGCAGGGGACTCAGGGGAGGAGAATCCTGACTGCACACTGACGTCATTGTGCACCGGGATCAGCGGTAACAGTGCGATTACCGTCGGGGAGCTGCAGCACCCCAGCTGGTAATCACTTTAGTGGAGAGCGGCCGCCGTCACGCTGCGGGCAACATAACACAAGGCAGCGGGCCGGATTCGGCCCATGGGCCTTGTGTTTGACACATGTGCCTTAAATGGAAGCTCTAGTACCCTGTTGTACCAGCTCTAGCATGGATACAAGATGTGATACGGATGGGCATGGAGGCTCTAGTACCCTATTGTACCGCCTCTAGCGTGGATACAAGATGTGATACGGACAGGCATGGAGGCTCTAGTACCCTGTTGTACCACTTGTAGCGTGGATACATGATGTGATATTGGCAGGCATGGAGGCTCTAGTACCTTGCTGTATCACCTCTAGCTTGGACAAAGATGTGATACAAGCAGGCATGGAGGCTCTAGTACCCTGTTGTACCCCCTCTAGCGTGGATACAAATGTGATAACGGCAGGCATGGAGGCTCCAGTACCCTGTTGTACCGCCTCTAGCATGGATACAAGATGTGATATGGACGGGCATGGAGACTCTAGTACCCTGTTGTACCACCTCTATCTTGGATACAAGATGTGATACAGGTGGCCATGGAGGCTCTAGTATCCTGTTGTACCGCCTCTAGCTTGGATAAAGATGTGATACAGGTGGGCATGGAAGCTCCAGTACCCTGTTGTACCGCCTCTAGCGTGGATACAAGATGTGATACGGGCGGGTATGGAGGCTCCAGTACCCTGTTGTACTACCTCTAGAGTGAATACGAGATGTGATACGGACAGCCATGGAGGCTCTAGTACCCTGTTGTACCGCCTCTAGCTTGGATACAAGATGTGATACAAGCAGGCATGGAGGCTCTAGTACCCTTTTGTATCGCTTCTAGCTTGGATACAAGATGTGATATGGGCGGGTATGGAGGCTGTCGTACCCTGTTGTACCACCGCTAGCGTGAATACAAGATGTGATGCGGACAGGCATGAAGGCTCTAGTGCCCTGTTTTACCGCTTCTAGCTTGGATACAAGATGTGACACAGGTGGGCATGGAGGCTCTAGTACCCTGTTGTGTCACCTCTAGCTTGGATACAAGATGTGATACGGATGGGCATGGAGGCTCTAGCACTCTGTTGTACCGCCTCTAGCTTGGATACAAGATGTGATACAGGCAGGCATGGAGGCTCTAGTACCCTGTTGTATCACCTCTAGCTTTGATACATGATGTGATATTAGCATGGAAGCTCTGGTACCCTGTTGGGCTACCGCTAGTTTAAATACTAGATGTGATATGGGTGGGCATGGAGGATATAGTATCTTGTTGTGCTACCTTTAGTTTGGATACAAGATGTGATATGGGCAGGCATGGAGGCATAGAGGCTTTGTATGGTATTCTGTGGTATGTTGGTCCACATTTGCTGTAACTGAGCCTCTTGATTATGCAAACTTGTAGGTTGTTGAAGTCGGCTTCCCAGAAGGTGTGGGGCATAATCTATTGGCAAAAAATCTGGCGACCGGGTAGGCTACGACAGTGTGACAATGTTGTGGAAACAAGTCCAGAATCACAAAGACAGCAGCACTCCAATGTTACCTATTAAGGTGTGAGGCAATCAATCATGGAGAGCTCTCCACAGGAACTTGACTCTAAACAGTTCCAAATGTCATGTTTCAAAGAGATGAAGGAGGCAGCATCGAGTGGTAAAAAAGCAGATAATGTAAAATCTTCTTTAATATAATCCATATTAAAAGATAGACAGAGCCACGTATCGGCCCTACACAGGGGTCTTTGTGGAGACTTTCCTGTGACCTCCTTGCTGAGTGCAGATGAGCATTTCCCTGCTGGAAGCCTCTTGGAAGGCTTGCCACAAGAGGAACACATGTAGCTGCAGGATGTCCTGATGTATTGCTGAGCTGTCACTGTCCCTCATACCCCTACTAGACCATCACAACAGAAGGGGGTGCAGTATGCCGATTCACAGCAAAGGCAGGATTGAGGCACTCACTTCTAGGTCTCTAGACATGAACACAGCAGTCATCAGTGCCCAAACTAAACCTGGATTCATTACCGAAGACTACCTGGTTCCACTCTGTAACAGTCCAGTTTGATCATTCATGACACTACTGCAAACAGAGGTGGCAGTGGGTGGGTGTCAAATGCATTACATGTAATGAGTGTCAAGAGACCAAATGCCCTTCAGTCAAGTACGTAGAAATGGTTCCAAAAGGGGGCCTGTAACAATGGCGCCCGCTGTCTCTGGACGGCAGACCACAAAACAGGTGGAGCTGCTCGTGCTTGTCGAATGATCAGATGATCCTCTCTATTGGCGGTCTGTAGGGGCCATCCTGAGCCCGGTCACCTTGTGTGCCCTTACACATCCACTGGTCCCAACACCTCCTAACAGTCTGGTCAGACGCTCCTCTCTACTCGTGGTCTGTAGGGGACGTCCTGAGCCCGGTCACCTTTTGTGCCCTCACACATCCACTGGTCCCAACACCACCTAACAGTCTGGTCAGAACAGCCTGGTGGGGGACAATTTGTCGATACGACCATCCAGCTTCTCACAGCCCAATAATGCGCCCCTCTCAGACTCTGGTAACGGGTGAAATCTCTACTCTGCATCGTAGAGGCCTCTAGTGGTCAACAAGCTCTACACAAGTGGAAGAAGAGGTCACTACACACAAGGAGCCTCTGAGAGCCTTTTATAGGCCAAGGGGGGAACCACTTTTAGGACCTCAGGTGACAAGACTGTTCATCTAATCACCACAACTCATCATTTACATATCTGCCTGTGATGGAACTGCAGGACGAGATTTGTAGCAAAATGATGACTTCTAGAGGTTGATGTTTTTGTTTTTTTACAAAGAGTTTACTTAGGAAAACCCCTTTAATTTGAATCTATCTATCTATCTATCTATCTATCTATCTATCTATCTATCTATCTAATTAATCCATTCATCTGTGATTTACCCCCCTGCTGCAGATACATTAAATATTAACAGATGCATCCATATCTATCTATCTCCATATCTATCTATCTATCTATCTCCATATCTATCTCATATCCATCTCCATATCTATCTATCTATCTATCTATCTATCTATCTATCTATCTATCTATCTATCTATCTATCTATCTATCTATCTATCTCCATATCTACCTACCTATCTACCTACCTATCTATCTATCTATCTATCTATCTATCTATCTATCTATCTATCTATCTATCTATCTATCTATCTATCTATCTATCTATCTATCTCCATATCTATCTATCTATCTATCTATCTATCTATCTATCTATCTATCTATCTATCTATCTATCTCCATATCTATCTATCTATCTATCTATCTATCTATCTATCTATCTATCTATCTATCTATCTCATATCTATTTATCTCATATCTATCTATCTCATATCTATCTATCTCCTATCTATCTATCTATCTATCTATCTCCTATCTATCTATCTCCTATCTATCTATCTATCTATCTATCTATCTATCTATCTATCTATCTATCTATCTATCTATCTATCTATCTATCTATCTATCTATCTATCTATCTCCTACCTATCTATCTATCTCATATCCATCTATCGCATATCTATCTATCGCATATCTATCTATCTATCGCATATCTATCTATCTATCGCATATCTATCTATTGCATATCTATCTATCTATCTCCTATCTATCTATGTATCTTCTTTCCATTTGTCTATCATTTAACTACTGCTGTAGATGCATCAAATATTGACAATAATAATTTAGTTACAAATTCTATCCAATTTTACGATTCTAGTTAAAAATACTCTAACAAATAACACATTTTTATTTTTTAAGATATTATTTATTCAAAGGAACAGAATGAAACACAAAAAAATAAATAGATGCTGTATGACTGCAGCCCCTCATGCTGTGCTTCATGCAATATAATCTAAAATATCCACAGATGCCACTAGGTGGCGCATGTGTAATGTAGTGTATAGAAGGCCATCTAGTAAAGTTTTACAGTACCGTAACTTAGCAGTTTCTGGTCAGCACAACCAGTGATTGAGAAATGTCAATAACTGTTACCAAAAAATAATGTTTACTACAAATTTTACAGCAACAATGAATATGTAACATTAAGTCCTATTTATTTTGTAGCATTTAGAACGATGTGTGAATATGTGCGGCTGTACGACTGATCAGGACCTTTACAATGTTATGTATAGTAATGGCCAGGATAATTCAATATCTTTATTTTTAGATTTGTTTTAGTAGTTGAAAACTTAAGACTGGCTTATTAAATCAATATGAATGCAAAGTAATGCTGAAGAGTTCCATGCATTATAGAAGAGGTGTGATGGATGTGCTGCAAGTGGAAAGTTCCGTTTAACCTACATCTCTTCATGCCATCTCCTTTTGAAGTAAAATGTTACTTTCAAGCCACTGAAGATAAAAGGCGAGGATCCCCATCCCACTCTATTATTACCATTGTGCCAGCCTGTACAAAGAGCTTTCCTGATAGTAATAACATATTAAGAAGCTGCTGATAATCCAGATTCTTGATATAATATATAAAATGGTTTCAATCTGGAGCATCATGTTAATACGTGATGTATTCATTGACTCGGTGGTGTACTAAAGCAAGGGGGTTTATGGCTTGAAGTCTGCAGGGCACACTTTTTATTACGTTATATATAATGTATATGCTGAGAGCTGATGTCTGGAAAAGCGCTGACCACGTTATGCTTGAACTTTCCATTGGGGTTTATAATAGGAGCATGGAAGGCAGAAAGTATGCCACTGTATAAGTACATAGTGATCAATATCAGCAGAGATATTAGGAACATGAATATATGGGATATACTTTTTTCGCGGGTTGCGGAAATGAGATTTCCTGATGAATGCATCAAATGTTAAAATCAAATATAATGTGGACAGAGCTTACCTTACCTAGTGACAACAGCAGCCATAGCCCGACTTACCACTTCTTCTGAGTGTTGTTTAGACCCCCTGGAGTGACAGCAGGGTCCTGTATAGGCATAAGACTTGTCTGCCGATAATCCTATTTTTTTTTGTGTGGATATTTTCCCTTATAAGGAACCTGTTAGGTCCCCGCAGTACCATAAACTAAGTTATGTAAGGGCAGGTGACAAGGAGACAGGTGATGGATCATTTATACTCACCTGCTCCCGCAATCTAGTGGTGTCCTCTCTGAAGTTGGTGCATGGCATGAAAATCTGACTCTTTTCAGAGTCCACTGTATGCGCTCTCCTATACAAGTTGTGACTCCGCTCTTGTAGGGGAAGGGGCGGAAATGACACAAGTTGCTAGAAATGTCCTCAAAGAATAAGTCAGTTTATTCTGATAGCAGTTTTAACAGCAGGTTGTAGCAGAAACAGGGTAAAACAGTCATTTTGATCAAAGATGTCAAATAGCTGCCCACCAGGGTGCGACCGGGCGGGAGGGTGAATTCTACTCCCACTGGGTCAGGAGCTCTTTCTCCTCGCTCCTCAACTTGCTGACACACACTGCCTAGCTTTCATGCCCCAGTAATGAGATTAGTTACTCACAGGTGAGCAAATGGGAACCTATCAGGAAGACCTGGACTAGATTCTGCCTCACCCAGTCCAAGTGTCTGGGCAAGATATATCCTCCATCCAGAACTTTCCCCTTCACCTGTCCACAAAATCTATGGTAGAGCGTGCACACGGGACTCTGAAAAGTCAGATTTTCAACCCGTGCACCAACTGCAGAGGAGGACTCTGCTGGATTGCAGGAGGGGGTAAGTATAAAAAATCCATCACCCGGGTCCTGGTCACGTCCTCCATAACTTAGTATATGGTGCTGTGGAGATGTGACAGGTTCCCTTTGATGTTTTAAAATTATATATTGAAAACTAATAATAGGAATAAAGTTGACCTTTTAAATGCTCACAATGGAGAAACTGATACATATTCTATAGTTCAGCGCAATACAAGGAACAACCGAACCTTGACAACTCCGCCAAATTGATTTTCCACATTTCCGTTTGGATTTCCACACACAACTTCTACATTATATTTCCTTTGTCTCATTAATTTTTTTGCTTTAGATAAAGAAATATTATTAAATTATTATGAACAGTTGTGAACTCAAAAACTTTACTGCGTAATCATCAATATTCAGTGTTTCTGGTTCCATCTGGAACATCAAACGTATTGCACAGATGTTGTGTTACTCCTGCTAAGTGATGTCTGACTGTCTGGGACATCACTTCATAGGGGGAGCAGACATTTAAAAAATTCAATTAGCAGAAGATAATGTTTGCAGATGGTGTAGTTATGATATCATGCCTATAGTACTTAGAATACTTGCACATGTATTTACAAATATTGAACTGGTTCATAATCACATATGTTCTCCCACATTGTACAGTAATTGTGATGATAACCTAAAAAACATTATTATAACTCTGTAAGGCTTGTTTTCTTTCCACTTATGGTACATAATTATGCAAGATTTAAGTGGATGTTACATTGTGAATTCTCTAAATACACAAGGACAAATTACAGTTATAAGAAATAATGAACTGTCACCAATTTTGGAGATATAATCAGTGTTAGTTTATAAATACAGTGTATTCGCTTGTGAAAACTGAGATAAATATTATATTCTAATTTATTAGAGTCTTTTGTGTCATTTTCCCATAACTGTAACTTTGAAGGGAGTCTTAAGGGTTGACTTGTGCCTGAATGAGTCTAAGGCCAGGCTTACATGACTGCATCCGTATAGCATATTCCACGTGCAGGTCTTGCGCTTGGAATATGCTGTATCAATCTAACAATGGCAGCCATGTTGCCGCTCACACAAATTGCACTAAATATGCATGCAAAAAAAAATAACAGCATGTTTTGTCTTCGGGTGTATTACGTTTGTACACATGCCAAGATAGTACATGGCGATGGACGGGCCACAGCAACTACGCAATGTCATGGTTGAATTACAACTTCACCATACAGTTCAATAAATTTGATTGGTTATGTTTGCATTTAGTTTGGTGTTTGTTATTTTCAGAGCATGATCAATGGATGAGGATGGTGTATGATATGGTGTCTCAGGTTATTTAACAATATGCAATGGAGTAGTTACATTTATACAGTCAGTTACAACCGCCCCTTTAAAGGCAAACATAATGCTCATGTGGTCCTCGATGAAAATGAGTTGGACACCCCTGCTCTAAAGACTGCTGCTGAAATGAGGGCTCTAACCAATCAGATTCGGAGCAGTTCAGTGGAGTTGCAATGCCCCAGACTTTGGAGAGGTTAAGCAACAAGGGTAAATCATTTGCATTACATATGCATGAAGTAGATCATCATAGGCATTATTAGAACACAAACGCAACATGCATCATATGGATTCAGTTAACTGGTTTGGACTGGAAGGGTTAATTTGTTCTGGCCTGCTTCTTTACTCTGACTCCTGTTTCTTCCTATTAAGCTTTCCTCCTCTTCTCTCTATAGCTCTCTCTTGGCATTTAGTACTCACTCTTTACATGCTCCATTTTCCACCACACTGGCTTTTCTCCTTTACTCCTCGGTCTCCTTTAGACTTTTCTGAGCTGGCTGGACTACTAGAATAGACTGCTTCTGATGAGTTGACAGGATGTTCTTCTGGTTCCTTCCCGGTCTCTATCTAAGGCTCCCCTGGACTAGACTCTCTCCAGGCCTGGACTAGACTGTCTTAATTCTGCCCACTCTTTCTCTTTTATATCTTCTACCTCAACCAATCCTAGGCTATGGGAAAACGAGCTAACCAATCCCTGAATTAGCTAGGGGGGATTGGCAGGTGTGAGAGCAGGTTAGGATGCATTCTGCAAAGTCATGTAGGGTTAGGTGATAGGAACATTTTCAATTAACCCATTATTGACTATTTAAAGGCATACATTAACAATTCAAGGAAGAATATGAACAATAATATCATAACATGTCACACTTATTATACATCCCCTTACGACCTGATAGTCAACACTGAAAGTGCTGGAGTACACAACTCTGGGCTACTTCAGAGTGAGGTCTCATGTTCATTCCATCAGCAGCTAAATCTTGTATTCTAAGACAGCAAGGCAATGGTGGGACCTCTAATGAATAGCTATTGGCAACCATGTTGTTAAAATACATAGATTATATTGAAGTAATAACTTTGTACATTATCTGATGATTTAGACTGATTTCACATGACATTTCTGTGTAACCACTGCTGTTACCACTCCAGTTTCCATTCTCCACGCAGAATTCAGGACGAAACTAGAACAGCACGTGATGTTCTACTATAGGTTTCACATCCTGTCCCCATGGAGTCTTGTAACATGTATGGCACCTTTTTATCTTGTAACTGTAGCAACATAACTGTGTAAGAATGATTTCACATTACATTAGCACTGCTTCTGTCCTGATTTGCAATCTACATACAAAAAACTGAGTGCGGATGGAAACCAGGATCAAAATGTGAAATGTAGACCTCTTTGGTAACCTTCTGTCAGGACTTGAACTCAGGAACTCCTGTACTCCAGGTGGCGGCCCATCCTGCTAAACTATTCTGAGACCTGGATCTTTCGCTAAAAATTTGTCCTTATTCCTTCCCCCTGTTAAACTAGTTCTTTTTTCCTGCTTGGCTCTAACCTGGTTTCCTGATGAGATGCCCCATATAAACCTGGCCTGGTGTCTCCTTCATTACATGGTTATTGTGCTCTCAGCCCTTAGTCAAGCTCTGCTGCTACACTACACTACAATTGCTGCTTCAGTGTACTGACCTCTGCCTTCCGCTACCTGACTACTCCTTTTGTACCGTAACAATACTACACTTCTCCTGATCTCTGACTTCCCCTGGCCACGCTATCAACCCACTCTGGTCGCAATGAAAGACTCCGAACCTGCACCAGAACGTAACACCATCTGACGTAGTTTCTATTCTTGTTAGTCTTTTACACAGGATAGAAAAGCGTGTGCTTGGCGCTTGACTAAGGATTAGAAACAGGTGATACATGACAGAGTCTAGAACAAGTGATATTAACTGTTCATATGCTGGTGAATGGGCTATAGCGGAACTGAGCAAGTACTGGCAATGATGATCAAAACATGAGCAGGTACAGATGGGGATGTAGCAGATCTGGATATTGAAGGATATTGAAGGGGTTCAAAGAAGGGCAACTAAACTAATACATGGAATGACGGGACTGGAATACCCAGAGAGGCTATCCAAATTGGGACTATTTACTCTAGAAAAAAGAAGGTTAAGAGGCGACCAAATAACCATGTATAAGTACATGAGGGGACAACACATGGATCTCTCCCGCGATCTGTTTACACCCAGGAGTGTGACGGTAACAAGAGGACATCCGCTACGATTAGAGGAAAGTAGGTTTCATCACCAACATAGAAGGGGATTCTTTACTGTTAGAGCAGTTAGACTGTGGAACTCTCTGCCTGAGGACGTAGTGATGGCAAAATCCTTAGAGGAGTTTAAAAGGGGACTTGATGTCTTTCTGGAGAAGAAGGATATTACAGGATATAAATATTAGGTTAAGTGTCAATCCTGGTATATAGGCAGGTAGGAACTATTAGGGGTTGATCCAGGGAACAGTCTGATTGCCATTAGGGAGTCGGGAAGGAATTTTTCCCCCAAAAGGGCTAATTGGCTTCTGGCCCTGGGGTTTTTTGCCTTCCTCTGGATCAACACAGTAGAATAGACAGGCTGGACTAGATGGACATTGTCTTCATTCGGCCTTACATACTATGTTACTATGTTATTGGCAATGGTCTAGAAGAGCTGGGTAGATTCTGGAGGATAAGCCAAGGATGTTTAGTCAATGGTCTCTCAGGTAAGATAACATTACTCACATGCCCAGCTGTTGACGAAGCTCCATTGCTCTTATCATGGCTGCTGGCTCTGTTTAAAGGGGTTGTCCCGCGCCGAAACGGGTTTTTTTTTTTTTTCAACCCCCCCCCGTTCGGCGCGAGACAACCCCGATGCAGGGGTTAAAAAAGAACACCGGACAGCGCTTACCTGAATCCCCGCGCTCCGGTGACTTCTTACTTACCCGGTGAAGATGGCCGTCGGCAGCTTCTCCCTCGGTGGACCGCAAGGCTTCTGTGCGGTCCATTGCCGATTCCAGCCTCCTGATTGGCTGGAATCGGCACGTGACGGGGCGGAGCTACACGGAGCCCCATTCAGAAAAGCAGAAGACCCGGACTGCGCAAGCACGTCTAATTTGGCCATTAGACGGCAAAAATTAGACGGCAACCATGGAGACGAGGACGCTAGCAACGGAGCAGGTAAGTGAAAAACTTCTGATAACTTCTGTATGGCTCATAATTAATGCACAATGTACATTAAAAAGTGCATTAATATGGCCATACAGAAGTGTATAGACCCACTTGCTGCCGCGGGACAACCCCTTTAATGTTATCTGCCGACTCCCCGCGGGAATAGGGCCTGCAGTCTACTGAGCGATATATGTGTTTTCTTTATCCTAAGTAGCTGATTGATGTATTTTAAGTTCACCTTAAAATCATCGTTCAAATGAAAAGTGCACGATGCCTGCGTTTACATGTAATGATTATGGCTCATTTTTGGTCGTTGAACGTGTAAATGGGCCTTGAGACACACTTCCACCCATACTCCACCTGATGCTACTTCAAACCATAGCAATATGATTATGCATCATAATTTTAAAAACTGCAGTTTACACAAGTAATAATGCTATCGCTAGACTGGACCCAGCATGCCTGAACATACCATTGGGTACATAAAGAAAGGGAAAAAGAAGACTTAGCAAATCCATGTGTGGCCTTACACTTTCTTCTACTTTTTAGTTTGTTGGCCTTGAGCTGGCTGTTCTATGATGTTTGTGTGACTCCTATGGGAGTTACAGAAACAGCGTAGCAAAGCTCGCTTGACTGTTTCTGTAAGTCCCGACTACCTCTAGCCACCACATATAGGTGAGCCGGGTTAAGTGGGGGCCAATCCACAGCTCTAGACAGATGTGGGTCCTGCACTGATCAGACTTTTATGGTATATCCTGTAATAAAAGTTGATATTAGAACACCCTTTTAAGAAATGTCTTCATTATATGGTAATTTCTATTCATATGCTTTCCATATATCTCAACCTTTTTTATTACATTCATGGAAAAATTTAAAGTAATATGTTAGGTAAGTTTTCAAATGCTTTGTCTTACTTCCATTTGTGTCAATGGATCCTGAATACACTATCTTTCCATTGATAGCTGTTGCGATGCTGTTCATTCCAAGCGTAATTATCAACATCTCAACTCATATATTTCTTTTATAACATGCCTGATTGACAACCGTCAAGGGCTTCGGTTGCCTTGGGAAGCGCCTTTGTTTTTTCTTTGCAGTGATTTTAATACATTTGTTTTTTCCAGCATACGTATACACATTCTACAGCATCATAACTTTTAATGTATATTTTACTTGATTGCATGTTCTTTATAAATTCAAGGTCATCTTTAATAATTTTCTGGTGCAGCGTCTGATATTTAAACTGTATATACTGTATATATTCTTCGTCGAGATTCAGTATGCATTCAAGGCGCTGACCCTTTGTTTCCGGCAAATTAGCACAGAATTCTTTGTGGTTTTCATAACAAAATCAGATATCCACTGGGAGAGCTTATGTCTGCAAAGCCTTCCTATTTATATCTACCTCAACAGAGAATGATTCTTCTTTCCCTTTAGTGTGTTAACTGTAAAGAGAACGGACAATGCAGTAAAACAATTCTATTGGAGGTCACATAAATTTGTAATCAAGGGGCAGCTTTTTGTTTGTAATTCCATACTGCATGCTTAATATGAATGCACAAGGCTAACCAGATATTATTCTAAATGATGCCGAAAGCGTTTCCTACTTTTATTCTTCTAATATAAATTTCAACCCGTACCCCAAAAACATACTAACACCTGTGGCCCAATAAGATATACCACTTTTAATTTGCTTTCTTTACCATGTTATGAGAATAGAAACTGTATGCAGAACAATCTTATATAAAATTCAAGACAATCATAGAAAAAAGTTCAGAGATATCAAAGTACGATATATTAGGGAGCTGTCACACAGGCACCTGAGACGCACCTAAAGGCACCGCTTTATCTGCTGCTGTGGATTTCTGCACCATAACCCGTATGCATACATGAACATTTTGGTGCAGAATTTTCTGCATCTGTAGTTGCGTCTTACAGAAATATTCTAGGGGTTTTTTCTAGACTGGATGGAGTTACGCCTCGGGACACAGCCAAATCCATAGCTGTGGAATTACGCACGAACATTCACAGGTTCTAACTGTATTTTGTTGTAGAATTGGTTAAAGGTTTTAAGCCATTTTCAATTCTGCATCTGAACCTAGGACCCCAGTGCTGCAAGGCAACAATGCTAACCACTGAACACAACATTCATCAATTTTAAGGTTATTGGTGAAGTTCCCATTCAGTTAAAACTAATTTGCACTAAAACAAAGTTTATTGAACCAGACGAACCAAACTTTCCAAAAGTTTGCTCAACACTAATTGGGAACAATGATTCAAAAATATGATCATTCACCAATCATCAGTCCTTGTAAAAGTTACTTAAAAGAATGGAATCAGTTTGAATGGCTGTTGTAGTATTAGAAGCAACAGTAGTACCTTGGTAAAGAACATACTGTATAAGAAAATGAAATTCTAAAAGATAAAACTGTTAATAGAAACTATAAACATCAGCTTTAGAAAAGAGCAAGAATGTCAAAAGTGTGTTTTTGTATGGTACAGTGATCCCTCAACTTACAATTGCCTCAGGATACAGTATTTTCAACATACAGTGGTCTTTCTCAGACCATTAAAACTTGACTCAACATACAATGTGGCAGATAATCCGATCCAGCCAATCAGCATGGGCATTTCAGTGGTAAAGCCCTCTGTATTGCTGAAGTGCAGACACTGATTGGATGTTTAGTGACACTTCTCTATAGTATAGTGTAGTATTAAATGTTTTATACTAAATTCTACCTGTCCCAGGTTAAGCTGCACTTTGCTTACCAGGTAAGAGTAGCTCCATGCTATTTGTGGGTACACTATGAACTGTACTAGACCCTGAAGAGGTTTCTTGTCCTCTATATAGAAAGGGATTTAAATCTTCCAACAGCTCTTTCTGATTGTTAAATATTAGGTTATGACTTTCTTTATCTGTATTAGATATCTACTTAACTTTCCTCCATCTTCATTTTGTATTGGTTTTGGATGATATTTGGGGGATTTTGGAACCAATTACCATAGAGTTATGGTCAACTCAGAAGTAATTCATTTTCTATGTTGAGGGACCACTTAAATAATGCCATTTAAGGAGCATTTCTACCCTTAACCCCAGTTCTCCATCTAGAGCGTGGTGATTGGTTTCTTAGCCAAAATTTAAACTTTTTTTTTGTAACATACAGATGTATCCATCCTCTAAGCTGAATTTCATTAAAAGGGCTTTACCATGAAAGCAAGTTATTCCCTATCCATAGATTACAGGATAATCTATTTATTGGTAGGGATCCGACTACTACGATCTCCACCGTTCCCAAGAAAGGGAGACCAATGTATCTCCAAATAGCCCTCTTGGATATAGGTGAGCAATTGGTATATAGGCTCACAATTCCCAACCATTGTTATAAGGCTTGTTTAAAAAGTCTGACTGTCACGTCCAAGCAGGACATGCTGGATCTGTAAACCTGAAATACTACACAACTGCACACCAAACTGTGGTAAACAATAATGAAAACCGGCACAAGGAAAACACTGTCCCTAAAGACTCTTACCCAGGGAAGGGACCTGCCTATGCGCAGACATGGGTGAACCTGGCTACGCACCTGGGCCATTAGCTAATCCTACATGGGATAGGGGAAGGCCACAGAAAAAAGATAAAAAGAATAATAACCGCTGTACTTAACTTTGAAAAAACTCGGGCAAACAGGAGATCCAGCACCAAGCTCTCACTTCTATCACAATCAGAGGAAGACTGAAAATTAAACAGCACTGAGCTAAGCACAAGGCCAGGTTAGATCCAGAAAGTCCCACCTAATACCATTCCCACCGTAGCTAGAAGATGGAGAAACACATACAAGACCCATACCCGATTACTAGAATGGAAGCAATCCCAGAACTGCCGCAACACTGACATTAACTTGCAGTAATGCTGCCTTCCAATAGGTAAATGCAGCAAAGATATTGTTCCATCTTCCTATTTACATATTTCCTAGAGGAGCATGGATGGCCTTATAAGGCTCCTCACACATCCTGACAAGCAGATAGTCACGGTTGTGTGCCAGCTGACGCTGTACTGGGCCTAGGTAATTTGGAGACAGACTGGAGTCAGGATTGATAGTAGAGATATACAAATGAGAGACCGGCTGGAAGTCAGAGTAGGCGTTAGACTAGCTGTATCCAGAATACAGAGTCAAGGAGCACAGAAGTCAGGATAGTCCAATACAGGCAGAGGGTCAGAACCAAGAACACAAACGAGGGGTTTTTTTTTATAACTGACAGTAATGTGACTAAATTGCTCAGGTGTCCACCCTAGGGGGAGAATGACTAATATAGCAAGTGAAGGAACTGGATTGGAGGACGATGAGTAAAGAGAGTGCACACTGGCTCTTTAAGAAACTAGGCAGGAGTGTGCATGAGCCCTACTGGCAGAATGCAAGGATGCAGTAGTAGAAGCCACAGCACAATGGCAACCCATCACAGCTGTAGGAGCAGGTAAGCCACAACAAAAAGTGTGCCATGACTAAACCACTTTACATGAAACCACTTGTCATAGTACCAATAAGGTGACCAGATTTTCCCATGGTCAAGGTGGGACAGGGAGGTGTGGTCGGCTGGGTGGCTTATTATTACATATGATTTTACCTCTGTTACAATAAAAAGGAACGGGCCATTAAAAACAGTAAATTCTGCAGCATTTCTGCATCCAAAAAAATAGTCAAAATCTGTGCCATTGGGGCAAATTTTGACTGAAAATTAGTTGTGCACTCTGATTTCATACTATGTGGCGCTCCCTCTCAGCTCTTCCGTAAGCCTTTCCCTGTCAGCCCTCCCCAGCTTCCAGTTCCTAGCGGCTTATAGTGGCCTCACCTTACCAACATCACCTGATCAATGTCACTGGGAACTGAAAGCCGGGGAGCACTTGTTGCGGGAAGCCTATGGAGGAGGTGAGGGGGAGCGTCGCATAGTATGAAATCAGTTGTGGGTACGCGGCTAATTTTCAGTCAAAGTTCGCATCAATGGCATGGATATTGACAGATTTTTTGGATGCAGAAATGCTGCAGAATTTCCCGTGGAAATTTCTGCTGTGGACATTCCGCAGCATTTCCGTCACGTGTAAACATACTGTAAATCAGCTTGATTTCTGCTGCCACATGCAGAGTGGCCTCAGTAGTAAAAGTGACCCCAACTGTTGTCTCAATAGTAATAGTGGCCCCGGTAGTAAAAGAAGGCTGGGAGGAGACTTAATAGCTGTGTGCAAATATCTGAAGTGCAGAGGGATCAGCCCTATTCTCATCTGCACAAGGAAAGACTAGAAACAATGGGATGAAACTGAAAAGGAGGTGACACAAATCAGATATTAGAAAAAACTTTCTGACAGTGAGGGTGATCAATGAGTGGAACAGGTTACCACAGGAGGTTGTGAGTTCTCCTTCAACAGAAGTGTTCAAAAAAGGCGGGACAAATATCTCTCTGGGATGATTTGGTAAATTCTGCACTGAGCAGGGGGTTGGACCTGATGACCCTGGAGATCCCTTCCAACTCTAGCATTCTATAATTCTATGAGTGTCCCTACAGTGGCCTTCAGTAGTAATAGGGTCCCTCACAGTAGCCCCAGTAGTAGTAGGGTCCCCGACAGTGGCCCTCAGAAGTAATAGTGTACCCTACACTGGCCCTCAATAGTAGTAGGCTTCCCCACAGTAGCCCCAGTAGTAATAGTAGCCCCAGTAGTAATAGTGATTCCCACAGTAGCCTTCAGAAGTAATAGGGTCCCCCACAGCAGCCCCAGTAGTAATAGGGTCCCCTACAGTGGCCCTTAGTAGTAATAGTGTCCCCACTAGTGCACTCAGTAGTAATAGTGTCCCCCACAGTAGCCTGCAGTAGTAATAGGGTCTACTACAGTGGCAATCAGTAGTAAAAGTGTCCCCCCACAGTACCCTGCAGTAGTAATAGTGACCCCCACAGTAGCCCTCAGTAGTAATAGTGACCCCACAGTACAACCTCAGTAATAAAAGTGTCTCCTACAGTAGCCCCAGTAGTAATAGGGTCCCCTACAGTGACCCTCAGTAGTAAGTGTCCCCCACAGTAGCCCCAGTAGTAATAGGGTCCCCCACAGTATCCCTAAGTAGTAATATCATCCCCCACAGTGACCCTCAGAATTAATAGTGTCCCCCCTAGTGAACTCAGTAGTAATAGTGTCCCCCACAGTAGCCCGCAGTAGTAATAGTGACCACCACAGTAGCCCTCAGTAGTAATAGTGACCCCCATAGTAGCCCTAGCAGTAATAGTGGCCCTCAGTAGTAATAGTGTTCCCCCTAGTGCACTCAGTAGTAATATTGTCCTCCACAGTAGCCCTCAGTAGTAATAGTGAGTCCCACGGTAGCTTAAGTAGTAACAGTGGCCTCCACAGTAGCCCTCAGTAGTAATAGTGATGCTCACAGTGGCCCCAGTGCTAATACTATTACTACTGGGGCTTATATAGGGGACACTATTTCCAATATTACTAATATTAGTAATTCATATTACTAATATTACTTATATTGACCCCAGTAGTAACAGTGACCCCCACAGTGGTAGTAGAAATATTTACCTTCCCAGGATCTTCAGAGTGCTGCTGCTCCTTCTATTTTCAGCACTGCTGCGGGAGGAAGTATGTGTGCACCCGCATCACTGCCTACTCCCTTCTTCTCTCCTCTTGTGGAGCTGAAGAGGAGAGATCAGGAGAAGGAGGAGGAAGATCCTAGATGCGCACACTGCCATCAGTGTGTGCATCCACCGCATCTCCACAAAGTGATTACCAGCTGGGGAGCTGCAGCACCGCAGCTGGTAATTGCTATGGTGACCAGATGTCCCAAAAGCGGGATAAATGGCTGCCCTGCCGGGGTCCCAGCAGAAGGCGGGACACATGGTCCCAAAGCGGGACTGTCCTGCCTAAATTGGGATGTCTGGTTACCTTATCTAGATTGGCGTCTTACATGTTTTGTACTAAGTATTCTTGTTCACAGTGGTAAGCATGACGACTTATGTCCACGGGGATCCACGTTACATTTTTAAATTGATTATAAATAAAACTAAATATAATTCTTTTATTTCAAGTGCTGGATTTTGCTTTTTTGTGACTGAAATCTGTTTTGCCATTAGCCAGTAGTTTCTTTTCCTTCACTGTGGAAAATGGATTAGGTGAATCAATATTTGCACACATAGCGGTGAGCATATTTGTATATTTCCTTAGGCCTATATTTAGTACACTTTCTGTGATGTTAACGGGGGTTTTACAACATTTAAAAATATCACAGGCGGCAGGTAATGGTGTAAGATTAAAAAAAAGCCTTTTAATAATACCTTCCCTGTCCAATGCAATTGCACAGGCCCCGCTTGTCCAATCCCGAAAGTGATTGCAATGATTACATGTCCTTAATAGCTCACTGCCCAGCCAATTAATCACTGGCCTCAGTGGCCACATGCCGTTCATGCACAGATGCTCACTGAGACCAGTGATTGGCTGAGCAATGAAGGTGTCAGAGAGGCAGTGCCGAACGAGGGAGGCCGTTTTATAAGTGAGTATTGCTTTTTTCCTATTTTACACCATCATCTGCTGACTGTAATTATTTTAATGTTGGGGAACCCCTTTAATGCTACATCTGTAGTACCTTTTCCAATTGAAGTGAATACTATGAAAAGTATGGCCTTCTGAGTAGGAACCAGAAAAGGAGCTGATGTAAACATTTAAGAGGCTGCAGCACAAGAACTGCGCCCCCTTCAAATAACTGATTGGCAGAAGTCTCAAGAGTCATTCCCCCAACTCAGATATTGATGGCCTATTCTGTGGCATCAGTTTTACAATCCAGATAACCTCATTATAAAATTCTGTCTGCATGCATCACCACTGGGTGAGAGCTTAAGGTGCTTTTAGATGGAATGTATCATTCAAAAAATTATTTAGTCTAGTGCAAGTGAACAATAATCTTTTAGTCTAAACGCGCACCAATGACTGAACGATGAACGATAATCGTTCACTTTTCACTCATTGTCCATTTTATGAATTCATTGTTGGCTCATTCACTTATCATTCGGTTTTTCACATTCGTTCAGTCCTTCTCAGTCACTTATAGAACGAATGTGAAAAACTGAACGATTTCTCATTTGAACAAGCCAACGATGTATCTGCCTGTCTAAACAGATTGTACGAGCAAACGAGCTAACTTTGACATTCCAACGATAAATCAGCTTGTCTAAAAGCACCCTTAAGTGCATGTAGATTTGTGTGGCTCCTATTGGACTCAATAACATAGTTCCAATGCACCCCAATATCTGGAGGAAAATGGATTTATATAATTTAACTACTGTATTTGTAGGAGATAAAATGGAATCTTTAAACTACTAACGACTGCTTGTTAGTGAGTATGTGAGTGCTTATCATGCTTCGCCTCTGGTGACACCATTACTCCACCCCCCAGTGACGCCATTGAAGGTCCTACAGCATATATAAAACACAGAGCCTGACCGACAGAAGAACAAGGTTAGGGCTCTTCAAAAAAAAGGGGAGAAAAATAACACAATGAGAATACAACAATAATTATCCCAGACACAACTCAGCAGTCCTGAAAGAAGACACCAACCTGTCTCCACCACAGAGATCCGGTAAGCTAAAGGACCTGTGATTATGTCACTGCTGTGGGAGGAGCCATTCTGCAGTTTGTAGAAAGTACTCTATGTGGACTCTTCTCAAGCTCCATGCCTGGTGACGTCATCGTAGGTCCTATATGATAATAAAACTCAGAGCCTGACCGACAGAAGAACAACACGGTTAGGGCTCCTGAAAAGGGGAGGACAAAAATAACAAAATGAGAATACAACTAAGCTATTATTATCTCAGACACAACTCAATGGTCCTGACAGAAGACACCGACATAGGAATCAAGATCCATGTAGTAGAGCTGTGTGTGTGATGTGTGGGGATATAGATGTACCATGTAACAGAGCTGTGTGGCGCATTGCACCACCATAAACATTGGTACTATAATTTTCTATTAATTACTAGTCAGCTTCATAACAGATACAAGGCCACATTTTCAATCACAGTGTTGATATGTGATACTATTATGGTGTTAAGGACCGTTACACATGACCGGTCACATTAACCTTTCAAGCCTTGGGTTCCAAATTAGTTCGTACTTGGATGCATCAGAGAGGCCAAAAACTATATGATTTATAGTAATTGGCTCCCACAGGTACGTAGAGATGAGCCGCGGCAAGTATACAGCCCACTCTGCTTAAGGCGCGTACACTGAACGTTTATTGACTGAGTATAGTTCTAATACAGGAAAGGAATACGTCATTAGTCATGGGGTTAATCTTATTGGGTTAGAAAAAACATCAAGAATTGTGCTTTGTTAAAACAATCAGCGCAGTGAGAATAAATCTGTTATGTTCTCAAGCGTCTGTTTCTCTTCAGCGTTATCTGGTCCTCCCTGGTCCTCCCTTGTATTCACTTTGTTATTCAGGTGGTTGTAGCACAGTCAGTTCCTTTGTCCGAGTCTCTCTGGAGGTTGTGGGAGGGTTTTTTCTGATAAGAACTGTGTCCAGACTTGGTTCTCATGAAAAAGAACAGAGAGACACATCATTAGACATTGCACCGAATATACTGCTCTAAAGTTATTTCTGCTTGAATTATTGTTTCACTACGCACAAGCTTATTTACATCTTGTAATGCTCCATTTTGTATCTAGCAGCCATTTTGAGACAGATTCTTCCATTTTATGGACCTGTACCATCTCAAATCCCCCTAGAAACTGTCTCAAAATAAACAATACCTTATAACTTCTACTGGGCGGGGTAAGGTTTGCTTTCCCTATCTCTAGTTTATGATCTATGCCCTACCTATCATTGTTGGTCAGCTGTCCAAGGGCTAATCCCTTCCCCGACAACTAATCCTAACTAACTAAATGCGAAGACCTAATAGACACAGAAGGGATCTACAACTCACATGCTATTCTATTCTAATGGCTGGGAAACTAGAGTGGTCACCCCTGCTTCTGCTGAGACAGATCCATAAGGGGACAAATCGCTCTGTTGTATTATAGGCATATAGCCCGGGGTCTCTTTATCGACATATACGGGAACAATAGGCACCATTTGATCTGTATACTTAGCACAGGAGCGTCTTATGCAGGGTACAATACAGACAGAAAGTAGCAGGAGTATGATAAGAGTAACCAGAATCCCTATTCCTATCTGCATCAAGAATTGTTTCCATTGTCCGGTCCATGCAAACCACTCATCCCAGGAGTTAGTTATCCCAGAATTACGCTTCAGCTCTTCTGACAATGTGGCCAATTTCTTTATTGCAATAGTCACCTTACCTGAGGGCCCTGTGTTATCTGGAATATTCGTACAGCAAGTTTCACCAATCATTTTACAAACACCACCTTTCTCGGCTAGTATCATATCCAGAGCCATTCGGTTCTGGAAAGCCATGGTGGCCGTGGGGCCCAACTGATCAGCAAGCCCCTAAAGTGCATCTCTTGTATAGCTCACGAACCCCTGCTGGTTGTAATATATATCAACATTCTTATTGATGGTTACTATTCCAAACAGGGACTCAAATCCAGCCTTAACTTGATCCCTGGCTTTAAACTCATCTGGCACCCCCCCCCCCCCCTTGGCACTCTGATTGCATCTATATATACATACATGTGGATCAAACCTGCCACCTGGTTTCAGATTGTGACGCTCGTCTGTAGGACCTGAGAGAGAAGCAGAGACCACAGAATGCGTTATTGACAATTCCTTGGAGAGACCTATGACAAAATTAACAAGAGAATCATTTCCCAAACTTGGCTACTGTGGCATGTATCCTCCGGAGAAAAAGAAAAACTAATGGAAGACACTCAATTCAAGATTTGCCCGTTTCCTTCATTGCCCATGGATCTACTTTCCCACTACTCCGTGGACGGTAGGGTGTGTGAAAAGCCTGGAATATACCCAAAGCAGACATGATGTATTGCATTATTTCACCTGTGACATTTGTACCTTTGTTTGACTTAATCACTTCCAGTACCCGGTATCTGCAGATTACCTCATTCATGAGCTTCTGTACAGTTACCTGCTTATTTACTTTGGTAACAGGGTAGGTCTCCAACCTGAAAAGAAATCAACAACAAGCACATATTCATACTTCCCAACAAGTGGGAGCTGAATGTAGCCAATTTGCAATCCCTGAAATGGGTAGAGTGGTCTAGGCAAGCGTTATGTGGCAAATTTACTTCTGCCCTGTTGCTTACGGCAAAGATCATGCAAAATTGGACAAATGATGCAGCAGCTACAGAAAACCCAGGAGCCACCCGTCCTCGTTCAAGCGCCGAAATAATTGCTGCTTTGATAGGTGCGTCTTTCTGTGCGTCAGCTGGGCCATCATGGGGCACAGGGACCGTGGTAAGCAAGTGCTGTTGACTGTCCGCCATACGCCGCCCTGTTCTGTTGCTCCCATATTTAGTCCATTTGTCTTTTTTTCTTCATTGCTGGCTTGTAACTGTAAAGTCCTTAGCATATCAAAGTCCAAAGTTTTTATCAAAGTCCAAAGTTTTTATCAAAGTCCAAAGTTTTTGTCAAATTCTTCTTTTCTTCTTTTCTTCCACGGCTTCAGGGCCGCTGCCTTTGCTGTGTGGTCTGTGATGGTGTTGCCTCTTGCTTCTCCGGTGTAGTAATTAGTGTGAGCTCTCCACTTTGTCAGGTAGAAGTAAGTAGGTCCTCCGTGAGACTCTGCACCGCTGCACCATTTTTAATTGGCTGTCCTGCTGAGGTAACAAGCTGTCTGGCCTTCCATGTGGGGCCGTAATCATGAGCTATGCCAAATGCATACCGGGAGTCAGTGTAAAAGGTTGCCATCTTACCTTCTACCACTCTACACGCCCCAGTGAGGGCCTTCAGTACCGCTTCTTGTCCTGAAACATGCGGAGGCATTCTGCTTTTAGGACATCTTGTTGTGTATATCCGATGTGGAGTCATCCATCACCTTGGTACCATCTATAAAAAACAACTCAAAATATGCATTGTTAGCAAGGGACTTCAGTAACCTTTATTATGGCCACCTGTTCTGGCAACATGATGGCTTTCATTAGTAAACTTACAGCTTTTCTATTCTTGATGGAGGAAACACAAAAGGCTTAGTGATGCATTGAGGTAACTATTTGGGTCAGGAGTACATAAAAAAGTAAATCATCAACATATTACAAGAGGGTGGTGCCCTTGGGAATTGGCCAGGCGTCTAATACCAGCTTCATGCATCTGGTAAACTGGTTGTGGGCTATTCTGTGCCCCTTATGGCAGCACTGTCCAACAGTGCTGCTTTCCTCTGAAAATAAATGCAAACAAATACTGACAGTCTGGCTGGCCCTTTAAACTCTTTCTCTTTAACGGGGAACAAAAGGGGTATTGGCTGGGAAGACACATTTCTTTAAGGGCTTTCAGTTAACATAAAGAAGAGACAGTGTCTGCAATTGCATCTTCCTGGACATGTGCCAGGGGGTACTGACGGACCAAGGGGGCTAAGAGCTTGTTCCTCTGCGTGCGTAAGAGTGAGGACAGGGAGAGGTGTCGCTTGGTCTGCTGCCATCCGACAGAAGGTCGGGTGACTTTCAGACCCGGGGTGTATACGAGCCTCACCGGACAGGTGAAGTTTGATACAACATCCCAAGGGTCCCATCACGTCAATTCTCAATATGCTTTCAGGACCTTCCAGCACAAGGAAGCGCGTGAGGCATCGCAACCCTTTAGACATTACCTCAAGCGGTTCAGTTTCTGCCAGCTGAATTGGCACTTCTGAAACCCCTTGCACCGATTACCGCTAGACAATCAGGCTGGTATTCTATTTCAAATAGATCATAACCTTGTTGCAAGAAGGAAAAAGAAAAATTTTTAAAAATTTAAAAATAGCTGACCTGTAATACCTAGATCACCTATATCTTCCTCCCCCCCCCCTTTGAACTAGGGTACTTAATTGGAAGAGTAACCGAGTTCAAGGTAGTAGCAACAGTGAGAAGAATGACAAGAGCACATTGTAGCTGGATTTGACGGGCCAGAAATAAGTGCTTGGGTTGCACTTGCGTGTATATGCTCCGGATGTCATGGGGGGGGGGGGGGTGAGGACCACTAGGGGGGGTTAGTTCAATACCAACTCCGAAGATTTGTTAACCATTGCCTGTACTGCTGCCACCGCACAAACACATGAGGGAGCTGCTTCAGAGGTGAGAGAGAAAAGAATTGAAAGACAGTCATAGAGTGGTTGCATAAGAAGGGAAACCGAGTGCATTCATGGTCGGCAGTATGAAACAAGGCCAAGAAAGGTGCGGGGTTTGGCAACGCATATAGGTACAGGTATGGCCGGGACAGCAGCCTTTTGTTCCTATGTCAGATGTCCAGTTCCTTGGCCTAAACAATGACCCAGGAGAACAACCTTAGTTTTGCAGAACTGGAATTTGTCTTTAGAGGCTTTACAGACATTTTCTGCAAGAAAAATTAACAGTGAAATTGTGGCCTGTTGGCAGGCTTCCAGATCATCAGCACACAGCACCTACATGCGGTAGGTGGCTGACTGACACCTCATCAGCACACAGTGCCTACATCACACAGCGCCGACAGCACACAGCACCTACATGCGGTAGGTGCCTGGCTGACCCTTCAGCGTCTTTTCTGGACTGGAAAAAGAGGGGTGTTTGTTGGAGCAGTTAGTTTACAAGACTCTTCTGAACTGTCACCTAAGGTCTCAACCCGTACTGATCCATCCGGTGGGAATTTGATGGATGCAGATAAGGCCTGTAAGATATCAGTGCCAATAACAGAGACATGAATATTCTACAAACATCTATCCACATTGAAAAATTACAGTCTGCATATGCAGAAGGGGGGGGGGGGGGAGAATTGGAGACAAGGGGGAGGACCTGCTCCGGACTAGCTGCGGCTTCTCATAGATCAAGCATTAACCCTCTCCTTCGTTCTGTAAGCTTTTCTACTGCCGTCTGCGATCCTAGCACCTATAGTGACCTTTCTTCTCAGCAATATCTGACTTATGAGGAATGGACAACACGTACAGCAATGACACAATGTTGGGACCTCAAGACATACAAATTGTCACATAGATCACAGATTCTGCCTGAACTCGCCCCCAGGTTCCTCCTCGCGACAACTACATTTGTGGGCAATTTTGAGCACAAACCTACTTGGGATGGGGGTGCTAAACACAGACTGCAGAACAGATAATCGGGAGGAGGCTGTTTGCAGGCGCAATGAGGGGACTTGAATGTTTCTATGCAAAATTCAGGAAAGTCACTCGTCATTGCAGTTCAAAGAATTGGTATGCTGGGTAAAAACATACATAGATAGGAGTTCAGAGGCCAGCTCATTTCTGCTGCGGAGCTAAGATGACATCTGAGGGGTAACTTAACTGAAGGTATTGTTGCAACAGATGCTAAAATGGCCGCTGGGCCATGGCTCTCACTAAAATGGCCACCGAAGGTGTGGCCTGACTGGGTGATGGTGACGGGAGGGTCCAGGAATACTACATACTAGACACGTATCAAGATATATCGACTGGTATTGGCCCCAATAACAACACGGCCATCTAGGGGCAGGGCAAAGGGAGAAAAACATCATCCATGACACAGCCGGGGCGGTGCCCTCAGATGGTGAAGAAGGGCTGCCTTCCTTTGTCTTCAACTCAAAGCATATGAATAATCGCCATCTTGAAACTTAAATTATCTTACTTCAACTTTACATTACTTATTGACTCTACATACTACCAACTGGGTATGCCTAGCCCTATGCTCAATGACACATTGGGAAGTATATCTCTAAGTGCCTGAGCCTTTTGCTCAGTGACTATACCAACAGTTTCACATAACTTCTTGACTTTCTTCACATACTCCTTCCCTCCTCTACATGACACCAAGTGGACAGGATCAAACAGACCACTGTCAGGTACCTTAATTTAAATATGTTCCGAAACTAAACTCTGAGCCGTCTCTCAACCGGGAGTCCGAAGCCGTATGCTCAATCACGTAATCACAATTGTCACGTCCGATGCCGTCTGCTCAATCACTCCCTGAGAAGTATGCTCAATAAACTAAACCTCGAAGCCGTCTCTCAACCGGGATCTGATGTCCCTGAGAAGTATGCTCGATAAACTAAACCCTCGAAGCCGTCTCTCAACCGGGATCTGCAGTCCCTGAGAAGTATGCTCGATAATCCAATTTATAACGTCCTAAAAGATTCTGTCCCCTGGTGTCATAGACCACCCAAGACCTGAGGTAAACTTCTTTACCGATGACAACTATGATGTCAAACATCAAACATCCGACTGACCTAGGAGTCTGTCAATCAACTGAGCCAAAACAGACCAACGGCAGACATCATATGATAAATATGACACTTACCGGGCTGTGTGTGAGGTTGATCAGTCCTCTGGTTTGGCACAGTGGATATATGTCCTCCCAGTCCGATGTCGTCGTCCGATTAGTGACACAAGAGTCAATCAGTAAATCCTGCCGACTACGCCAACTGTTAAGGACCGTTACATATGACCGGTCACATTAACCTTTCAAGCCTTGGGTTCCAAATTAGTTCGTACTTGGATGCATCAGAGAGGCCAAAAACTATATGATTTATAGTAATTGGCTCCCACAGGTACGTAGAGATGAACCGCGGCAAGTATACAGCCCACTCTGCTTAAGGCGCGTACACTGAACGTTTATTGACTGAGTATAGTTCTAATACAGGAAAAGAATACGTCATTAGTCATGGGGTTAATCTTATTGGGTTAGAAAAAACATCAAGAATTGTGCTTTGTTAAAACAATCAGCGCAGTGAGAATAAATCTGTTATGTTCTCAAGCGTCTGTTTCTCTTCAGCGTTATCTGGTCCTCCCTTGTATTCACTTTGTTATTCAGGTGGTTGTAGCACAGTCAGTTCCTTTGTCCGAGTCTCTCTGGAGGTTGTGGGAGGGTTTTTTCTGATAAGAACTGTGTCCAGACTTGGTTCTCATGAAAAAGAACAGAGAGACACATCATTAGACATTGCACCGAATATACTGCTCTAAAGTTATTTCTGCTTGAATTATTGTTTCACTACGCACAAGCTTATTTACATCTTGTAATGCTCCATTTTGTATCTAGCGGCCATTTTGAGACAGATTCTTCCATTTTATGGACCTGTACCTTCTCAATGGTATCTGAAGTATTTGAAAAATTTTAATAATTATAAACTCCTGAATCAGGGGTGTAGCTAAAGGCTGTTTGGCCCAGCTGCAAAAGTTTTCTTGGGGCCCCCTAACTTCTCTTAACTCCTTAACGCAGAGATGTAACTTGAGGCTCCTGGGCCTCATTGCAAAATCTGTAACAGGGCCCCCCAACTAGAATGCTTTATTCATAGTACTAGGCTCTCTACATAGAGAAGAGAGGCCTTATGGGCACCCTAAGGCTCCTAGGCGGTGCAACCGCACCCCCTGCATCCCCTATAGTTACACCAGTGTCCTGAATCATCTCTGATTTTTTTTTTAATCCATAGACATTAGTGATGAAGCTCTCTTAATGTCATGATACAGAAGTAGAAGACATGGAGAAGAAAAGCACTGTCTTGATCATTCTCTCGGCTTGCTCATAGACAGCAAAGGGTTGATTTCTTAGCGTTCTGTTTGCCAACCACTTTTGGAATTATAAATCACATATCCCCAGACCTTAGATTTGCCTTTTACCATGCCAATTTCCTTACTTTAGAAGTTCACATTTATGCAGCCACAAATTTATTATGCTTTATAAGAAGAGCGTTAATAAACAGCGGTGCTTCTAGGCTATTGATGAGTTCTGACAATTTAACAAATGAATGGTTCAAAGGAAGTATTTAAGACAGCTAGCTTTTAGATTGATTTTCCATAATACTGAATACTCCTCAGTGACAGAAGATTCAAAATAAGTCATTTTTCCATCTCTCCAATTTCAGATTTCTTTACACCATAGATTTATGGTTTCACATACACTTGCTATGGTTTCAGGCTTTATCTGTTGAGTGAGATAGAGCCTATATCATTTTAAAACAACTCCCTTTGCGGAGCTATATAACATCCTATATATACTGCACCAAAATATTCTTAGTGCACCTTAACAATAAGATGGGCTAACAGCACAGTGGTTTGCAATTCTATATTTTATATTCTAGGTAGTAATCCCTTCATAGTTACTATTACATTTGTTGCATATACTATTGTTTTTATAATATTGCCATTTATTTACAAATATGTAATAGCAGATTTCCACTCACATAAATAATACCGATACAATTGATACATACATATGTGTATGAAGTCTAAATGCACAGAGCCTCACCACATTGCTGGACAATGTGACAGACCATAGATTACTTTGAAAGGTCCGCGGAGCCAGGACTAAATCAAGATTAGTGAAGACCCGAGATAAAACGTTTATGTGCTTGGATAACATTAGGTACACATTTATACACTGCCTCTACTCCTCCTCCTCTTTTAGAGCTTCTTCTACTCTGCACCTTATCACTCTTTCATCATCCTGTCTAACCCATCTGTAATGTTTCGCACAAAGACAGTTTGATGTTTCTGTTCTTTTCACATAAAGAGTTCTTTATTAGCTCAGATGTGCATTATAAGATATTCTGCCACACATACATAGTTACATAGTTAGGAGTTTGAAAAAGACCTTCTGGAAGGCCATCAAGTTCAGCCTATTAAAATTTACTAACTCAACTTGATCCAGAAAAAGCCTGTCTATCACCGAGAAAATAAATGTATTAACATACAGGCCTTTATTAGATAGATGTTAAAATTTAATAGTCAGACTCAGTGTTGAATACTATTATTTATAGTGTGAAAGTGTTGAATTATATTTTATGCAGTAGTGTCATGAGCATAATATTTGTGCCGTATGTAAGTAAAAGACGCATTGTAGTTACATTTTACTAATCGCATCCCAGGCTAATGGGCCCAGGTGCAAAAGTTTATTTTGGGGCCCCCCGACTTTTCTTAACCCCTTAACGCAAAGGCGTAACTTGAAGCTACTGAGCTCCAGTGCAAAACCTGTAAGGCTGGTTTCACACGGGGCGGATTTGCTGCGGAAATTCCGTGCTAGATTTCGCCGCGGCAAATCCGCATGCGGCCACTAATCCCAGGATTAGCCAGCCATGTGGATGAGATTTCTCAGAAATCTCGTCCCCACGGGGCGGCAAATCCGCTGCAGCTAAGCCGGCAGAAGTCGCCGCTACGGCACGGGTTTGCCGACCGCAGTATGTCCATTTTTTTCCGCTGCGGCCGTGCTCTCCTCTATGGGAGCGCCGGCCGCAGTGGAAGAGCGAGCGGCCGGGCCGCTTCGAATGCGCAGCGGTTCTCCCGGCGGAAATCTTGCGATTTTTTGCTGCGGCCAAACCGCGAGATTTCTGCCGAGAATCTGCCCTGTGAGAACCCAGCCTAACAGGGCCCTCAACTATAATGCTTAATTCATAGCACTGGGCTCCCTATATGGAGAAGAGAGGCCTTATGGGCCCCCTAAGGCGTCCTGCAACTACATCCCCTATAGTTACACCAGTGCTTCTACCCCGCCTTCTAATTGTCAGCCAGCTAGCTTTCTGCTCATCCTGCTATCCCAAACTACAATCCACCCCCACATCTATCCCAGCAAGGGATCAGCAAACTCCTTTCCAGGATATCAATGCATCTCAGTCTAAGGGTTGCCCAGGTTCAACCGGATCCCCTGCATTCCCTATAGTTACGCCAGTGTATATATATATATATAAATAAATAAATATATATACATATATAAATATTAGAGATGAGCGAGCACCAAAATGCACGGGTGCTCGTTACTCGGGATGAAATTTTCACGATGCTCGAGGGTTCGTTTCGAGTAACAAAGCCTATTGATGTCAATGGGGACCCGAGCATTTTTGTATATCGCTGATGCTCTGCTAAGGTTTCCATTTGTGAAAATCTGGGCAATTCAAGAAAGTGATGGGAACGACACAGAAACGGATAGGGCAGGCGAGGGGCTACATGTTGGGCTGCATCTCAAGTTCCCAGGTCCCACTATTAAGCCACAATAGCGGCAAGAGTGAGCCCCCCCCCCAACAATTTTTACTTCTGAAAAGCCCTCATTAGCAAGGCATACCTTAGCTAAGCACCACACTACCTCCATCAAAGCACAATCACTGCCTGCATGACACTCCGCTGCCACTTCTCCTGGGTTACATGCTGCCCAACCCCCCCCCCTGCACGACCCAGTGTCCACAGCGCACACCAAACTGTCCCTGCGCAGCCTTCAGCTGCCCTCATGCCACACCACCCTCATGTCTATTTATAAGTGCGTCTGCCATGAGGAGGAACCGCAGGCACACACTGCAGAGGGTTGGCACGGACAGGCAGCGACCCTCTTTAAAAGGGGCAGGGCGATAGCCCACAATGCTGTACAGAAGCAATGAAAAATCCAATCCTGTGCCACCTCCATCAGGAGCTGTACACATGGGCATAGCAATGGGGAACCCATGTGACACACACTATTCATTCTGTCAAGGTGTCTGCATGCCCCAGTCAGACCGCGTTTTTTAATAAATAGTCACAGGCAGGTACAACTCCGCAATGGGAATTCCGTGTGCACCCACAGCATGGGTGGCTCCCTGGAACCCACCGGCTGTACATAAATGTATCCCATTGCAGTGCCCTGGACAGCAGAACTAACGTCAGATTAAATGCAGGTGGGCTTCAGCCCACACTGCATGCCCCAGTCAGACTGGGGTTCTTTATAAGTAGACACATGCAGTTAAAACTCCGTGTGGACCGACAGCATGGGTGGGTGCCAGGAAGCCACCGGCTGTACATAAATATATCCCATTGCATTGCCCAGCACAGCTGAGGTAATGTCATGTTTATTGCAGGTGGGCTTCGGCCCACACTGCATGCCCCAGTCAGACTGGGGTTCTTTAGAAGTGGACACATGCAGTTACAACTCCGTGTGGACCGACAGCATGGGTGGCTCCCTGGAACCCACCGGCGGTACATAAATATATCCCATTGCATTGCCCATCACAGCTGAGGTAATGTCATGTTAAATGCAGGTTGGCTTCGGCCCACACTGCATGCCCCAGTCAGACTGGGGTTCTTTAGAAGTGGACACATACAGTTACAACTCCGTGTGGACCGACAGCATGGGTGGGTGCTAGGAAGCCACCGGCGGTACATAAATATATCCCATTGCAGTGCCCAGCACAGCTGAGGTAATGTCATGTTTAATGCAGGTGGGCTTCGGCCCACACTGCATGCCCCAGTCAGACTGGGGTTCTTTAGAAGTGGACACATGCAGTTACAACTCCGTGTGGACCGACAGCATGGATGGCTCCCTGGAACCCATCGGCGGTACATAAATATATCCCATTGCAGTGCCCAGCAAAGCTGATGTAACGTCAGCTTTAATGCAGGTGGGCAAAAAATTAATTGGATTACACTGTAGGCGAGGGCCCCAAAAAATTGGTGTACCAACAGTACTAATGTACCTCAGAAAAATTGCCCATGCCCAACCAAGAGGGCAGGTGAAACCCATTAATCGCTTTGGTTAATGTGGCTTAATTTGTAACTAGGCCTGGAGGCAGCCCAGTTAAAAAAAAAATTGGTTCAGGCGCAAGTTTCAACTCTTTAATGAGCATTGAAACGTATAAAAATTGTTTACAAAAATTATATGACTGAGCCTTGTGGGCCTAAGAAAAATTGCCCGTTCGGCGTGATTACGTGAGGTTTCAGGGGGAGGAGCAGGAGGAGGAGGATGAATATAATACACAGATTGATGAAGCTAAAAGGTCCCCGTTTTTGATAGCGATAGAGAATGATGCTTCCATCCACGGGTGCAGCCTACGTATTGTTTAGGTATCGCTGCTGTCCGCTGGTGGAGAAGAAAAGTCTGGGGAAATCCAGGCTTTGTTCATCTTTATGAGTGTAAGCCTGTCGGCACTGTCAGTTGACAGGCGGGTACGCTTATCCGTGATGATTCCCCCAGCCGCACTGAACACCCTCTCTGACAAGACGCTAGCCGTAGAACAAGCAAGCACCTCCAGGGCATACAGCGCAAGTTCAGGCCACGTGTCATGCTTCGACACCCAGTAGTTGTAGGGGGCAGAGGCGTCACGGAGGACGGTCGTGCGATCGGCTACGTACTCCCTCACCATCCTTTTACAGTGCTCCCGCCGACTCAGCCTTGACTGGGGAGCGGTGACACAGTCTTGCTGGGGAGCCAGAAAGCTGTCACAGGCCTTAGAGAGTGTTCCCCTGCCTGTGTTGTACATGCTGCCTGATCTCCGCGCCTCCCCTGCTACCTGGCCCTCGGAACTGCGCCTTCTGCCACTAGCGCTGTCGGATGGGAATTTTACCATCAGCTTGTCCGCCAGGGTCCTGTGGTATAGCATCACTCTCGAACTCCTTTCCTCTTCGGGTATGAGAGTGGAAAGGTTCTCCTTATACCGTGGGTCGAGCAGTGTGTACACCCAGTAATCCGTAGTGGCCAGAATGCGTTTAACGCGAGGGTCACGAGAAAGGCATCCTAACATGAAGTCCGCCATGTGTGCCAGGGTACCTGTACGCAACACATGGCTGTCCTCACTAGGAAGATCACTTTCAGGATCCTCCTCCTCCTCCGGCCATACACGCTGAAAGGATGACAGGCAAGCAGCATGAGTACCCTCAGCAGTGGGCCAAGCTGTCTCTTCCCCCTCCTCCTCATGCTCCTCCACCTCCTCCTCCTCCTCCTCCTCAACGCGCTGAGATATAGACAGGAGGGTGCTCTGACTATCCAGCGACATACTGTCTTCCCCCGCCTCCGTTTCCGAGCGCAAAGTGCCTGCCTTTATGCTTTGCAGGGAACTTCTCAAGAGGCATAGCAGAGGAATGGTGACGCTAATGATTGCAGCATCGCCGCTCACCATCTGGGTAGACTCCTCAAAGTTTCCAAGGACCTGGCAGATGTCCTGCCAACCAGGCCCACTCTTCTGTAAAGAATTGAGGAGGCTGACTCCCACTGCGCCACCCATGTTGGAGTTGGTATTCCACTATAGCTCTATGCTGCTCATAGAGCCTGGCCAACATGTGGAGCGTAGAGTTCCACCGTGTGGGCACGTCGCACAGCAGTCGGTGCACTGGCAGATTAAACCGATGTTGCAGGGTGGCAGCGTCCGTGTGGGACTTGCGGAAATGTGCGCAGGGCCGGCGCACCTTTCCGAGCAGGTCTGACAAGCGTGGGTAGCTTTTCAGAAAGCGCTGAACCACCAAATTAAAGACGTGGGCCAGGCATGGCACGTGCGTGAGGCTGCCGAGCTGCAGAGCCGCCACCAGGTTACGGCCGTTGTCACACATGACCATGCCCGGTTGGAGGCTCAGCGGCGCAAGCCAGCGTTCGGTCTGTTCTGTCAGACCCTGCAGCAGTTCGTGGGCCGTGTGCCTCTTCTCTCCTAAGCTGAGTAGTTTCAGCACGGCCTGCTGACGCTTGCCCACCGCTGTGCTGCCACGCCGCGTGACACCGACTGCTGGCGACGTGCTGCTGCTGACACATCTTGATTGCGAGACAGAGGTTGCGTAGGAGGAGGAGGAGGAGGGTGGTTTAGTGGAGGAAGCATACACCGCCGCAGATACCACCACCGAGCTGGGGCCCGCAATTCTGGGGGTGGGTAGGACGTGAGCGGTCCCAGGCTCTGACTCTGTCCCAGCCTCCACTAAATTCACCCAATGTGCCGTCAGGGAGATATAGTGGCCCTGCCCGCCTGTGCTTGTCCACGTGTCCGTTGTTAAGTGGACCTTGGCAGTAACCGCATTGGTGAGGGCGCGTACAATGTTGCGGGAGACGTGGTCGTGCAGGGCTGGGACGGCACATCGGGAAAAGTAGTGGCGACTGGGAACCGAGTAGCGCGGGGCCGCCGCCGCCATCATGCTTTTGAAAGCCTCCGTTTCCACAAGCCTATACGGCAGCATCTCCAGGCTGATCAATTTGGCTATGTGCACGTTTAAAGATTGAGCGTGCGGGTGCGTGGCAGCGTACTTGCGCTTGCGCTCCAACAGTTGCGCTAGCGACGGCTGGACGGTGCGCTGAGAGACATTAGTGGATGGGGCCGAGGACAGCGGAGGTGAGGGTGTGGGTGCAGGCCAGGAGACGGTAGTGCCTGTGTCCTGAGAGGGGGGTTGGATCTCAGTGGCAGGTTGGGGCACAGGGGGAGAGGCAGTGGTGCAAACTGGAGGCGGTGAACGGCCTTCGTCCCACCTTGTGGGGTGCTTGGTCATCATATGTCTGCGCATGCTGGTGGTGGTGGCTCCCCGGCTGATCTTGGCGCGACAAAGGTTGCACACCACTGTTCGTCGGTCGTCTGCACGCTCAGTGAAAAACTGCCAGACCTTTGAGCACCTCGGCCTCTGCAGGGTGGCATGGCGGGAGGGGGCGCTTTGGGAAACAGTTGGTGGATTATTCGGTCTGGCCCTGCCTCTAACCCTGGCCACCGCACTGCCTCTTCCCACCTGCCCTGCTGCTGCACTTGCCTCCCCCTCTGAAGACCTGTCCTCAGTAGGCTTAGCAAACCAGGTGGGGTCAGTCACCTCATCGTCCAGCTGCTCTTCCTCCGAATCCTCTGTGCGCTCCTCCCTCGGACTTACTCCAATTACTTCTACCTGAGTGATAGACAACTGTATCTCATCGTCATCGTCCTCCTTACCCACTGAAAACTCATGAGACAGTTACCGGAAGTCCCCAGCCTCATCCCCTGGACCCCGGGAACTTTCCAAAGGTTGGGCATCGGTTACGACAAACTCCTCCGGTGGGAGAGGAACCATTGCTGCCCATTCTGGGCAGGGGCCCGGGAACAGTTCCTGGGAGTCTGCCTGCTCCTCAGAATGTGTCATTGTAATGGAATGAGGAGGCTGGGAGGAAGGAGGAGGAGCAGCCAGAGGATTCAGAGTTGCAGCAGTGGACGGCGCAGAACTCTGGGTGGTCAATAGATTGCTGGATGCACTTTCTGCCATCCACGACAGGACCTGCTCACGCTGCTCATTTTCTAACAAAGATCTACCGCGTGGACCCATTAATTGTGAGATGAATGTGGGGACGCCAGAAATGTGCCTTTCTCCTAATCCCGCAGCAGTCGGCTGCGATACACCTGGATCAGGAGCTCGGCTGTGCCCACACCCTGACTTGGGCCTCCGCGTCCTCGCCTGCGTCCACGTCCTCTAGGCCTACCCCTACCCCTCAGCATGGTGTATTACCAGTAGTGCAGAAACAGAACGCTGTAATTAAATGTGCCGCTTATTGGCCTGTGGTTGGAGGCTGACTTCGCTTATGGAACGCACAGCAGAGCCAGGAAAGAATTTTGCGCAAGCCCGCTGTAACACTTAGCTGGCTGCGTATTAATTAGGACAACTACCCCCAGCAGAGACGCAGTACAGTCAGGACAGTCACAGGCAGCCCAAATCTATTTTTTTCCCAAATTTTTTTGGAAAAGCCCACTGCCTATATAGACAGTATATGTCTTTCACGTTTTTCACTGTCCCTGCCTCAGCACTACTGGCCCTATACTATGTAAAATTACTGCAGTGCAGACTGTTTCCCTCTGGACAGGATGACAGCAATGATGTAACGGGCAACGCAGAGCCAGGAAAGAATTTTGCGCAAGCCCGCTGTAACACTTAGCTGGCTGCATATTAATTAGGACTACTACCCCCAGCAGAGACGCAGTACAGTCAGGTCGGTCACAGGCAGCCCAAATATATTTTTTTTTCACAAATTTTTTTGGAAAAGCCCACTGCCTATATAGACAGTATATGTCTTCCACGTTTTTCACTGTCCCTGCCTCAGCACTACTGGCCCTATGCTATATAAAATTACTGCAGACTAAGGACGCAATGCTCTGCACGGCCGATATACAAAAAAATGAATGCATCTGTGGCGAGCCGCGGGAGGGGCCGATTTATATACTCGGGTGACACCTGATCTCGCCAGCCACTCACTGCAGGGGGGTGGTATAGGGCTTGAACGTCGCAGGGGGAAGTTGTAATGCCTTCCCTGTCTTTCTATTGGCCAGAAAAGCGCGCTAACGTCTCAGAGATGAAAGTGAAAGTAACTCGAACACCGCGTGGTACTCGTCACGAGTAACGAGCATCTCGAACACGCTAATACTCGAACGAGTATCAAGCTCGGACGAGTATGTTCGCTCATCTCTAATAAATATATATATAAATATATATAAATAAATAAATATGTATATATATATATATATATATATATATATATATAAAATTAGGCAAACCAGATTGATAATGCTATTGTACCCCTTAAGTATTGCCTAAACAGAGAAAACAAAAATTCCACCTCTATCCCCTCAGTCATCTACAGTCGTATTCATATGAATACTAACACACCGTGACAGGCACGGCTAACCTAATTACTGCTTCTATAGGCAGATTTGTTAGGCAGGGACATGCTTTAGTTACAGCCAGTTGTTGGCTCTGCATTCCAGTTACTACAGATTGGTTCATTATGTCTACTTGATGACAACAATCAGTATAGGGATGTCTTTTTTATCTATGCGGCAGCAGGGTAATGCAGGTATTTTTTATATTACTTATTCGCCATTTAAACGTGACAATTATCAAACAAAATTAGTTCAAACAAACAAATTTGAGCAATAATTGTGCAGTGTAAACACAAAATAATCACTCACTATTCATGTGCAGTTCATTATCGCTAACTTTCAGTCAGCATTAAAACTATCGCTGGATTGCGGGATTTTTGTTCCGTTTAAATGCTTCCTGCTTAACATAGAAGGGGGAAGCACAGAGCGAGAAGCAAGCGATCCAGCGGTGAACTCTGCCTGTAAACACTCCACACGAGTGCTAGCGACCTTTGCGGTGATGTCAGCGCTTGTAAAGTCGTTTACCCGACTGTCATCCCATGTAAATGGGCCATTACTCCTATTGAGGTTTATCTAAATATTCGGATTTTGGGCTACTATCCAACAGGATTGTAGACCTTATAGGAACAGAAGTATCGTAACACTCTCTGACATATGGTCCATATAGGTGGGTAAATTGACGTTACCACTCTATTTAGATAACGCTGCATTACTTACAATTCCCTATTAGGGCGCCTACCCACTGGCGTTTGCGATTTTCGTGCGTGAAAAACGCCGCGTTTTCCGTGGCTTTTTCGCGGCTTTTACGCGGCTTTTTCGCGCCTTTTCCGTTAATTTTCATTGACATTCATGGGTGCATTAAGAGAAAAATAAGGACACATATGCGACTGACAGTTCCTATGTTAAAAATTGCAACGGACCGAAAAAAAAAAACACAAGTGGACAAGAACACATTCTATCCTAATTGCTCTTCAGAAAAAACGCAAAACGCAAATGAAAAAAAAAACGCAAGTGGGTAGGCGCCCTTAATATTAACTATCAGGTGACACATCTTTTTTCCCCGATATGTTTATAAGGGTTATCAAATTAATCCTGCCTAAATACTCTTCAATACAACTATTTTTAAAAACATTAAAACTTTTGTATGGTCGGTGCTGGGAACTACCAGCCTTTATTTAAAGAGGTTGTCTGGCCGTGACCAGTGTATTTAAACACTTCTGTATGGCCATTACAAAGCACTTTGCAATATGTAATGTGCTTTGTAAATAAGCCATACAGAAGTTATATACTTACCAACAGGAATGCCCCCCCCCCCCCCCCATGCTTACCATTCCATGGTCCCTGAATACAACAAATTCTCCGGACGGTCTTCTTTTCTTGTTGCGCAGGCGCAGTAGCTCTTGTCAGCTCTCAGGGAACATGCGTCTGATTCTTCGTACATGCGCTGGTCATTCAGAAATCCGCACTGAAGCCGATCCTGACAGCAGCATCCACCGGCCTACTGTCCTCAGCTCAAGGGTAAGTGGGAGGTTGCTATTACTACTTGGGGCAGTGTCGGGGAAGGGGGGGCAGTCCGTGTCACTGTTACTACTGGGGGCAGTGTCAGTGTGCGGGTGGTGTCGCTATTACTACTGTGGGCAGGGTTGGTGGGCGGCTTGTGTCACTATTACTACTGGGGCAAGGTTGGGGGCTGATGGTGTCACTACTACTACTGGGGGCAGTGTTGACGTCAGGTGGTGTCACTATTACTACTGGGGGCATGGTAGATGGGCAGGTGGTGTCACTATTACTACTGGGGGCAGTCAGGGGTTGGGTGGTGTCACTATTACTGTTGGGGCCGTTGTGGGGGGGGGGCGAGTAGTTTCACTATTACTACTGGGGGCAGTGTCGGGGGGCAGGTGGTGTCACTATTACTACTGCAGGCAGGGTCGGGAAGCGGGTAGTGTCACAATTTCTACTGGGGGCAGTGTTTGTGGGTGGGTAGTGTCACTATTACTACTGGGAACAGTGTCAGGGGTCGGGTGGTGTCACTATTACTGCTGGGGGCAATGTCAGGGGGCGGGTGGTGTCACTATTACTGCTGGGGGCTGTGTCCGGGGGCAGGTAATGTCACTACTACCACTGGGGGCAGTGTTGTGGGATGAGTGGTGTCACTATTACAACTGGGGGCAGGTTCAAGAGGCTGGTGATGTCACTATTACTATAGAGGGCAGTGTCAGGGGAGGGTGGTGTCACTATTACTACTGGGGGCAGTGTTAGGGCCGTGGGGCAGCTGGTGTTACTATTACTACTGGGGCAGCTATTGGGGTTCCCCATTACTCATGGGGCAACTTTTGGAAGCCCCTATTACTGCTGGGGCAACTATTAGTTGTTACTATTTGTGCTGGGGCAACTATTAGGGGACACTATTTATGTTGGGGCAAATACTGGTGGTCACTATTACTGCTTGGGCAATTATTGGGGGTCACTATCACTGCATAGTGCAATTATTGGGGATCACTATCGCTGCTGGGGCAACTATTCAGGGTCACTATTACTGCTGTGCCAATTACTGGGGGTCACTCTTACTGCTGGGGCATTTATTGGGGTCACTATTACATCTGGGGCAACTATTAGTGGTCACTATTTGTGCTGGGGCAACAATTAGGGGTCACTATTTATGCTTGGGAAACTATTAGGGGTCACTATTACACCTGGAACAATTATTAGGGGTCACTATCACTGCTGGGGCAACTATTAGAGGGTCACTATTACTGCTGGGGAAATTATTGGGGGTCACTATTACTGCTGGGGAAACTATTGGGGTCACTAGAACTGCAGGGGCAATTATTGGGGTCACTATTACTGCTGAGGAAATTATTTGAGGTCACTCTTACTGCTAGGGCAATTATTGGGGGTCACTCTTAATGCTGGGGCAATTATTGGGAGTCACTCTTACTGCTAGGGGCAGTCATTGGGGATTACTATTATTGCTGTGGCAACCGTTGGGGATCACTATTTCTGCTGGGGCAACTATTGATGGTCACTATTTTTGCTGGGACAATTATTGGGGGTCACTATTACTGCTAGGGCAACTATTGGGGGTCACTTTTAGTGCTGGGACAATTATTGGGGGTCACCTTTACTGCTGAGGCAATTATTGGGAGTCATTCTCACTGTTGCGGCAATTATTGGGGGTCAATATTACTTCTGGGGCAATTATTGGGGGTCCATATTACTGCTGGGGCAACTATTGATGGTCACTATTTGTGCTGGGGTGACTATTGGGGTCACTTACTGCTAGGGCAATTATTGGGGGTAACTCTTACTGCTGGGGCAATTATTGGGAGTCACTCTTTCTGCTGGGGCAGTCATTGGGGGGCACTATTAATGCCAGGGCAACTATTGAGGGTCACTATTACTGCTGGGACAATTATTGGGGGTCACTCTTACTGCTGGGGCAATTATCAGGGGTCCCCATTACTGTTGGTCCAATTTTTGGGGGTCACTATCTATGCTGGGTCAATTATTGATGGTCACTATTCCTGCCATGGCAATTGTTGGGGGTCACTATTACTGCTGGGCAACCATTGGGGGTCACTTTTACTACTAGAGCACTTGTTGGGGGGTCACTCTCACTGCTGAGGCAATTATTGGGAGCCACTCTTACTTTTGGGGCAATTATTGGGGGTCACTATTACTGCTTGGGCAATTATTTGGGATCACTATTTGTGCTGGGGCAACTATTATGGGTCACTCTTACTGCTGGGGCAATTATTGGGGGTTACTATTACTGCTGGGGCAACAATTGGGGTCACTATTATTGCCGGGGGCAATTATTGTGGTTACTATTACTGTGGGGGCAATAATTAGAGGTCCCTCTTACTGCTAGGGCAATTGTTGGATGTCCCTTTTGATACTGTGGCAATTATTTGGGAGTCACTCTTACTGCTGGGGCAGTCATTGGGAGTAACTATTTATGCTGGTGCAACTATTGGTGGTCATTATTTCTGCTGGGGCAACTATTAAGGTTCACTATCTCTGCTGGGGCAAGTATTGAGGGTCACTATTACTGCTTGGGCAATTATTGGGGGGTCACTATCACTGCCGGGGCAACTATTTGAGGGTCACTATTACTTCTAGGGCAACTATTGGGGGTCACTATTACTGCTGGGGCAATTATTGGGGGTCACTTACTGCTGAGGCAATTTTGGGAGTCACTCTTACTTTTGGGTCAATTATTGGAGGACACTGTTACTGCTGGGTCAATTATTGGGGGTCCATATTACTGCTGGGGCAACTATTGGTGGTCACTATTTGTGCTGGGGCAACTATTGGGGTCACTATTACTGTGGGGCAACTATTAGGGGTTACTCTTTCTGCTAGAGCAATTATTGGGGGTCACTATCACTGCTGCGGCAACTATTTGAGGGTCACTATTACTGCTAGGGCAACTATTGGGGGTCACTTTTACTGCTGGGGCAATTATTGGGGGTCACTCTTACTGCTGAGGCAATTTTGGGAGTTACTCTTACTTTTGGGTCAATTATTGGAGGTCACTGTTACTGCTGGGTCAATTATTGGGGGTCCATATTACTGCTGGGGCAACTATTGCGGGCCCCTATTACTGCTGGGGAAACTAGTGGTGGTCACAATTTGTGCTGGGGCAAGTATTGGGGTCACTATTGCTGTGGGGCAACTATTAGGGGTTACTCTTACTGCTGGGGCAATTAGGGGGGTCACTTTTACTGCTGGGGCAATTATTGGGTTTCACTCTTACTTCTAGGGCAATTATTGGGGGTCACTCTTACTACTAGGGCAATTATTGGGGGTCACTCTTATTATTGGGGCAATTATTGGGGTCACTCTTATTGCTAGGGCAGTTATTGGGGGCCACTATTACTATTAGGGCAACTGCTGGGGGTCACTATTACTGTTGGGGAAACTATTGGGGTCAGTATTACTGCTGGGACAACTGTGGGTGATCAGTATTACTGCTGTGTCAATTGTGGGGAGTCGGTATTACTGCTGGGACAATTATTTGGGGTCACTATATCGGGTGAGGTTTGGGTGCGAATTTAGGTACGTTTTTGGGTGCAGTTTTTGGTGCTTTTAGGTGTAGTCGGAAACGTGGTACTAAAGTTGTACCACGTTTTTGGCAGCACTGTTAATGCTGCCCATTCATAGCAATGTTGGCCATTCAGTTCAAAGGATGTGGGTGAGGCCTAGGTGGGGCCAGGAGAGACTGACAATTAGATTAATGGAGGTGGGTGGGGCCAGAGGACACTGCTTTTCAGTTCAATGCATCCTGCCATCTTCAGGAGCTCGCATACAGAGGATGGAGGTGCAAGGCATTGTGGGATTACAGCACAACAGCGCCAATACTACTATTTAACGTCAGTTCACAACAGACATTACAGTCAATATTCCTGATGCTTTGTACCCATGTATGCTGTGTTTTAGAATGCTTAGTGGAAGGAAAGCATTATCATTATGAAAAAAATTCACCCTGAGTGGCTGGACAACCCCTTTAAGTTTATTAAAACAGACCCCGGATGAAACCAATCTTGGTGGAAACATGTTGGGTGATTTATACAGTCATATTTGTTCCCTCCAGTATTGTCCTCCTCCCTTTATCCAGTTACCATTTTATGGATGGTTTTGTGGTTGAGAAGTAGCTTTCTCACCTGTAGTACTTGCTCTCTCTTCAGTCCTTTTGCTCTCCTGCAAAGTCCCAGAAGTGGAAATTTAGTTTTCTCTGTTTTTCGGTTTTGTGTGTCTGTCCATATTCAACCATATTATAATATTATCCATATAATACTATTCATATCATCCATATTATAATATTCATAAAATATTATCCATATCATCCACATTATAATATTCAACACCGAGTCTGACTGCTACATTTTAATATATATCTAATAAAGGCTTATATTTTAATACATTTATTTTCTCAGTGATCAACACATGTTTCTACCACTATCAGTGATTCTACCTGACTCAGAGAAAGGCAAAAATCACTCATGTATGTCATAGACGTGTCATGTCACCATAGTACCGTAAATTAAGTTATTTTGCAATTGAGGGAGGTGACAAGGAGCCAGGGCATATATTTTTTATACTCACCTGCTCCCTTGATCCAGCAGTGACCTTCTCTGAAGTCCCAGCAGCCAGCTAAAATCTGATTCTTTTCAGAGGCCCATGCGCGCAATCTCCTATACAAGTCTATGGAAGAGTGTGTCATAGGACCCTGAAAAGAGCCAAATTTTTGTGTGCCACTGTGAATTCAGAGGACACTGCTTGATACAGGAAGTAGGCAAGTATAAAATATACATCACCCGTCTCCTTGTCACGATTATCATTTAGAATCGCTCAAATTTCAACGCTCCTGAGAGAATTCCAGCGATCATCCTATGTAAAGGGATGGAACGACTGAACGAGAATTTTTCTTTTCTGCATTTTCTGCACTTCCGAATGACTGTCTTCTTACTGTGAATGAAGCTGGGTGGGGTGAGAACATTCCCTGACCTGCTCCATCTGGATTCCGGGAGCACTGTGAGCGATGCCAGTGATACTCTCTCCTGTGTAACAGCATCACTGGGGCGGGTGTTGGGTTTAAATGGACTTTTAGTTTATGGTGCGGTGGAGATGTAACAGGTCCCTTTTAAAGCTACTTTCTACATTAATACCGATAACTCAATATACTTCTTTTTCATTGAAAGTGAAAGTTACATCAAGATTATATCTGATAAGCATCAAACAGGAGGCTGCATTTGAGGGAGTAGAATGCAATATATAAAGGAGACCTCCTGAAAGGCAATCAGGGATGGAAAAATGTGTCAGGGAGTGCTTCTTTAATCATAAGCAGTGACCCCATGTCTTTTGTTGGGTCCATGGAAGGAATAATTTACTGTACCATTTTTTATAGGGGGCATTTACATATTTATATAAAGATATATAAATCAATGCCAGATTTATCCCTCAGCCTTCTCTCTTTTCTGTGGTAAATATATGAAATTTAATGTTTTGATAACCCATCTTCACAACTGAGATCTTGGTTGCCCTTCTTTAAACTCTTTACAACTGTCTGATATCTTTATCTATGGATCGGTGCTCAAAACTTGATCACATACTAAAAGTATAATTATACCAGTGCCTTATAAGGGATACATTGTATTTTATTCTCTAGAAACAATGCCTTCCCCTAAACAACACAAAATCTTGTTGACATTTGATGAACCAGACTGCATGCTATATTTCAGCTTAATTTTCAATAATTACACCCAAATCCTTATCCACCATAGACTGATCTATCGGGGTTTAAATGGTGTGTGTAGCTGGTATGTGTCAAAGTAACATCCACCCCCCCCCCCCCCACTCCGCTTTTCTCTTTATTTTCCCCATTTTTCTTTTCCTTTTCCCCTACTTTGTCTCTTACTCCTTTTCTTCCTTTTCTCTGTTCATTTTTTTTCACTTGTCAATTCTTTTTATGGTATTAAGCTTATATGTTAGTTAATAGAAAAAAGGAGTATAAGACAAGCGCCTCGTGAATTTGAACTCACCTGGTGCATGGTGGGTTAACCCTACCCAGGGCTATCCCACCCGCACCCCTCGTCCAAGTTTGTGTTGAATTAGGAAGACTTTTATCCACCCATCCAGGATGACCAGAGAGACGTCTGGAGTCAAAGAGGGCTCCCTGGATCACCAGGAGCCGTTGTCAGAAGTCCAAAGGTACAAAGAAAAAAGTTACTCTGCGCTCTAGCAGGCCTAGGTATACTTCTCAATCAGTAGAACATAGTATACAGTAGGCTGATAAAACTTCTTTATTCAAGATTGCCACACATATTGGCACTACTCACAGTGCCGTTTTCAAGCATAATACACAAATCTAACAGACAAATATATATAAGTATAGTACACTTACATTTGGGCGTCCATCACATGTGCCTCGCTGGAGCACTGTGACGTAATCTACAGGGGAGGGACTAGACTCTCTCCTACGTAGAATGATCATATGACTTCTCAATGGAATGCTATGTGTGTTTCAATGTTTAGCTCAGCTTTATTGCTCATGTTACTTTCTTGGAACAATCGCTTACTAACATTTTTTTCTTTTAAACAAATATTAAAAGAAGTTTGTACAAACATTTATACATTCGACAATATAAAATTAACACAAAGAAAATTATGCATCCAGTATAGCATATTAAAACTAAATGCATACATTCTCTAAAATTCAAAATAACGTATAATTTATCTAGTTCACCTTATGGATTATACATAAATAATAAATACATTAATTATCCTAAAATTATTAAAACTTAATTCATATAAAAATGTATAGCTAGAGCGTGGAGTGACTTTTTTTTTTGTACCTTTGGATATAACATAGTAATATAGTATGTTAGGCTGAATGAAGACAATGTCCATCTAGTTCAGCTTATTTCAACCTCCTTGTTGATCCAGAGGAAGGCAAAAAACCCCAAGAGGCAGAAGCCAATTAGCCCATTCGGGAAAAAAATCCTTCCCGACTCCCTAATGGCAGTCAGACTAATCCCTGGATCACCGTCTATTAGTTCCTACCTGTCTGTAGACCCAGATGAAACACCCGCTGGTCACCCTAAATTTATATCCTGTAGTATCCTTCCACTCTAGAAATACATCAAGTGTCCTCTTAAAGTCCTCTATGGATTTTGCTATCACCATGTCCTCAGGCAGAACAGTCTCACTGCTCTTACAATAAAGAACCCTTTTCTGTGTTGGTGATGAAACCTGCTTTCTTCTAGACGTAGTGGATGCCCTCTTGTTACCGTCAGACCTGGGTATAAACAGATCATGGGAGAAATCCTTGTATTGTCCCCCATGTATTTATACATAGTTATTTGATCGCCCTTAGCCAACTTTTTGTTAGTTAATTATGTTAGTTAATGAAATTTTATTGTAAAAATGTCATAATATATTTTGTTCTGAAACATACACTAAGTCTATTGATACGTAAAACATTTGGCCTCTTCATATTATGATGTTATGCATTTTTATTTATGTGTATCCAACTATCATTAATCTCTCCCATTTGTTTAAAAATGTGACACAAAATGCCAATAAATGAAAAGAAAAGCAATGCACTCCCAAATATTTAGACCCAAGGTTTCTTAGTAGGACATTACTGAGAGCATCACACTTCCTCTACCAGCTTGCCTTCTTTCTGTGATGCATCTATCTCTTCCACAGGTAAGCAACATGCTCACACAGCTGGTCATATGATGTGAAAGAAAATATAATCAGTACAACTTCTTCCATTGCTCCATGGTCCCGTTCTGATGCACACATGCCAGTAGTAGGCACTTTCAGTAGTGAACAGGATGAGCATGTGGACTCTGACCAGTCTGTGCCTACGCAGGCCCATTTGTCCGGACCTTTATTCTCTAATTATTACTGTGCTAAGAAGCTTGATTGTTAAAGCCTAGTCAGGCTCATAGGTGGCTTTCTGACATGTTTCACTGTATCAACAGTGTCTTCAGAGGTATGGAGTCTTGCAGTGAAGCATGTCAGGGGGAACACTTACGAGACTGTCTAGATTTTAACATAATGAAAAAAGTTTGGGAAGTATGAAAATTCAATGGCGCAGATAACACTGCTGGCCTGGTGACCCCCTAACATTAACTCAGAGACCATAAAACTGTCACATCTTTATCAGTGGACTATTTAAGTATTTATTTATTTTTCTACTCATCCTGTGGTAGTATTCTTTTAAGTGCAAATTATTCACACTGTCATAAGTATGTGTGCATATGTATGCATAGCTCTTCGGATCTATTTCATTATGCCTGAGGAAGAACCCTGAGAGGTTGGAAAGCTCGCTGTAACATCATGTATTTTTGTTAGCCATTAAAAGGTATCATATCTACAAGATTACTTGGTTTCTCTTATTGAGAACAATCACATTTAGATTTTAACAATTGTGCCTCAACACATTAATAATTGGGGAACAGATATCTGGACATCTCTTCTTCTGCACCTTATTCCATGGGTGCACTTTTGAACACCTCAATATAGTGTGTACATATGAGGCAAATATAGATAGAGAATCTGCAGCATATCCACTTCATGAAAATATACTCTTTTTGTATCACCATCACCAAATAAAACATTTTAGAATAAATATCAGCTCTGCTTTATAATATGCAACAAAACCTTAGTATAGGCTGTCTTGATGCATTCTTGTGGTTTGTGGCAAATACTGCATTATGATTACAGAAATTATCATGTTTTTGAAACTACAGATTTAGCAACGTTTCACTGGACACTTAATGTGTTCAAGAAGTTTTTCTTGCCTTTTCAGTAGCCGTTCAATGACCTTTGCTGTTCAATAGGTGGCACTGTGGAGGGTAATTGGATCACTCATTTGCATTGCTTTTTCCTAAATAGCATTTTATGGCCCATATAAGACTCCCTACACCCTTGTGCTGCTCTCCATAAGGAAAAACATTTCCCTCCCAAACATGTTGAGTTCTGATAAGTTGTTACCGCAAGTTCTCAGCATTGAGTTAAACTTTTCTGTACTTAGAAGTTAATGCCGTGATAAATCAGAATTAGAGGTGAGCGAGCGTACTCGTCCGAGCTTGATGCTCGTTCGAGTATTAGGGTGTTCGAGATGCTCGTTACTCGAGATGAGCACCATGCGGTGTTCGAGTTACTTTCACTTTCATCTCTGAGACATTAGCGCGCTTTTCTGTCCAATAGAAAGACATGGAAGGCATTACAACTTCCTCCTGTGACGTTCCAGCCCTATACCACCCCTCTGCAGTGAGTGGCTGGGGAGATCAGGTGACACCCGAGTATTAAAATCTGCCCCGCCCGCGGCTCGCCACAGATGCATGGTGACAGAGATCAGGGAAAGTGCTGCCTTGCTGTAGCTGCTATAGGGAGAGCGTAAGGTGTTATATTAGTCTTCAAGAACCCCAACGGTCCTTCTTAGGGCCATATCTGACCGTGTGCAGTACTGTTGAGGCTGCTTTTAGCAGTGTTGCACAATTTTTTTTTTTTTGTATATCGGGCGTGCAGACCATTGCGTCCTCAGTCTGCAGTCATTGTACAGAGTATAGGGGCAGTACTGGTGAGGCAGGGAAAGAGGGAAAGGTGAAAGAGATATACTGTCTATATAGGCAGTGGGCTTTTTCAAAAAATTGGGGAAAAATACTATCTTTGGGCTGCCTGTGACAGTCTTCAGTGTACTGCGTGTCTGCTGGGGGTAGTAGTCCTAATTAATACGCAGCTAAGCATTACAGCAGGCGTGCGCAAAATTGTTTCATGGCTCTGCTGTGCCCGTTACATCACCGCCATCATAGCGCCAGAGGGAAAGAGTATACAATATATACGCTGCATACAGTATCTGTCTGGTGTTTCAGCTCACCATTTAAAAAAAGGGAAGCCAAATACTTAAAGGAGATGTCTCGAGGAAGCAGTGAATTTTTTTTTTCCCAGTCCCCCTAATTAAACATACATTACTAATTACCCCTGTAAATTACTTTCCTAGCTGGTTTCTACTTACCGTTCCAGCGTTTCAGCAACTTATAAAACTTTTTCCCAAGATGGCCGCCAGCTCTTTTCGCATCGCTTGCTGTAGCCCGACGTGCGCGCTCCCGAGACGCTACCAGCTGTGTCTCCATGGCAACCAGACGCCCCGCAGCCGCCGACCGGACCCCTGGAGTGAACACGGCCGACCTGTCACCCACCGCCAGGCAGAAGGTAACCGGCACAGCCCCCCCCCCCCGGCCCAGCGACAGCCCCCCCCCGGCCCAGCGCTAGTTCCCCCGGAGCAGCGACAGCCCCCCCCATCACAGCGGCAGCCCCCCCGGCCTAGCGCTAGTTCCCCCATCACAGCGGCAGCCCCCCCCCGGCCTAGCGACAGCCCCCCCCGGCCAAGCGCTAGTTCCCCCGGAGCAGCGACAGCCCCCCCCATCGCAGCGACAGCCCCCCCTGGCCCAGCGCTAGTTCCCCCGGCGCAGCAACAGCCCCCCCCCATCACAGCGGCAGCCCCCCCATCACAGCGGCAGCCCCCCCGGCCCAGCGCTAGTTCCCCCGGCACAGCGACAGCCCCCCCATCGCAGCGACAGCCCCCCCCCCCCCCCCGGCGCAGCGCTAGTTCCCCCGGCGCAGCGACAGCCCCCCCCATCGCAGCGGCAGCCCCCCCCCCCCGGCGCAGCCCGGCGCAGCGGCAGCCCCCCCGGCCCATCACTTACCAGGACAGCTGGATGGCGGGACAGCTGGGCGGCTTCTCCGGACAGCTCGGCAGCTCTGCACCTTCCTCTAACAGAGGAAGGTACAGAATGGCCGCTCCAGCGCGCTCCCGAGCAGTGACAGCTCGTCTGCGCATGCGCAGAAGAGCTGTAGCGGGGAGCACACTGAAGCGGCTCGTGCTGAATGGAGAAGACCGGACTGCGCAAGCGCGTCTAAAAAAGCAAGCTGCCGGCGAATTTAGACGGAACCATGGAGACGAGGACGCTAGCAACGGAGCAGGTAAGTGGAATAACTTCTGTATGGCTCATATTTAATGCACGATGTATATTACAAAGTGCATTAATATGGCCATACGGAAGTGTATAACCCCACTTTGTTTCGCGAGACCACCCCTTTAAGGCGTACCACTGCCCTTTGGCGACTTGACTGCTTCTGCGCTGTGAATTCCACTAGCTCAGTCCTACGCACCTAGGTCTCACTACAGGCGTGCGCAAAATTGTTTCCTGGCTCTGCTGTCTCCGTTATATCACCGCCGTCATAGCGCCAGAGGGAAACAGTAAACATAATATACGCTGCATACAGTATCTGTCTGCTGTTTCAGCTCACCATTTAAAAAAAGGGAAGCGAAATACTCAAGGCGTACCACTGCCCTTTGGCGACTTGACTGCTTCTGCGCTGTGAATTCCACTAGCTCAGTCCTATGCACCTAGGTCTCTCTACAGGCGTGCACAAAATTGTTTCCTGGCTCTGCTGTGCCCGTTACATCACCGCCGTCATAGCGCCAGAGGGAAACAGTAAACAAAATATACGCTGCATACAGTATCTGTCTGCTGTTTCAGCTCACCATTTAAAAAAAGGGAAGCCAAATACTTAAGGCGTACCACTGCCCTTTGCGACTTGACTGCTTCTGTGCTGTGAATTCCACTAGCTCAGTCCTACGCACCTAGGTCTCACTACAGGCGTGCGCAAAATTGTTTCCTTGCTCTGCTGTGCGTTCCGTAAGCGAAGTCAGCCTCCAACCACAGGCCAATAAGCGGCACATTTAATTACAGCGTTCTGTTTCTGCTCTACTCGTAATACACCATGCTGAGGGGTAGGGGTAGGCCTAGAGGACGTGGACGCAGGCGAGGACGCGGAGGCCCAAGTCAGGGTGTGGGCACAGGCCGAGCTCCTGATCCAGGTGTATCGCAGCCGACTGCTGCGGGATTAGGAGAGAGGCAAGTTTCATGGGTCCCCAGATTCATTTCACAATTAATGGGTCCACGCGGTAGACCTTTATTAGAAACTGAGCAGTGTGAGCAGGTCCTGTCGTGGATGGCAGAAAGTGCATCCAGCAATCTATTGACCACCCAGACTTCTACGCCGTCCACTGCTGCAACTCTGAATCCTCTGGCTGCTGCTCCTCCTTCCTCCCAGCCTCCTCACTCCATTACAATGACACATTCTGAGGAGCAGGCAGACTCCCAGGAACTGTTCCCGGGCCCCTGCCCAGAATGGGCAGCAATGGTTCCTCTCCCACCGGAGGAGTTTGTCGTGACCGATGCCCAACCTTTGGAAAGTTCCCGGGGTCCGGGGGATGAGGCTGGGGACTTCCGGCAACTGTCTCAAGAGCTTTCAGTGGGTGAGGAGGACGATGACGATGAGACACAGTTGTCTATCAGTGAGGTAGTAGTAAGGGCAGTAAGTCCGAGGGAGGAGCGCACAGAGGATTCGGAGGAAGAGCAGCTGGACGACGAGGTGACTGACCCCACCTGGTTTGCTAAGCCTACTGAGGACAGGTCTTCAGAGGGGGAGGCAAGTGCAGCAGCAGGGCAGGTTGGAAGAGGCAGTGCGGTGGCCAGGGGTAGAGGCAGCGCCACACCGAATAATCCACCAACTGTTTCCCAAAGCGCCCCCTCGCGCCATGCCACCCTGCAGAGGCCGAGGTGCTCAAAGGTCTGGCAGTTTTTCACTGAGAGTGCAGACGACCGACGAACTGTGGTGTGCAAGGTTTGTCGCGCCAAGATCAGCCGGGGAGCCACCACCAACAACATGCACAGGCATATGATGGCCAAGCACCCCACAAGATGGGACGAAGGCCGTTCACCGCCTCCAGTTTGCACCACTGCCTCTCCCCCTGTGCCCCAACCTGCCACTGAGATCCAACCCCCCTCTCAGGACACACGCACGACCGTCTCCCGGCCTGCACCCACACCCTCACCTCTGCTGTCCTGCCCCATCCAGCAATGTCTCTCAGCGCAGCGTTCAGCCGTCGCTAGCGCAACTGTTCGAGCGCAAGCGCAAGTACGCCGCCACGCACACCCGCACACTCAAGCGTTAAACGTGAACATAGCCAAATTGATCAGCCTGGAAATGCTGCCGTATAGGCTTGTGGAAACGGAGGCTTTCAAAAACATGATGGCGGCGGCGGCGGCCCCGCGCTACTCGGTTCCCAGTCGCCACTACTTTTCCTGATGTGCCGTTCCAGCCCTGCACGACCACATCTCCCGCAACATTGTACGAGCCCTCACCAACGCGGTTACTGCCAAGGTCCACTTAACAACGGACACGTGGACAAGCACAGGCGGGCAGGGCCACTATATCTCCCTGACGGCACATTGGGTGAATTTAGTGCAGGCTGGGACCGAGTCAGAGCCTGGGACCGCTCACGTCCTACCCACCCCCAGAATTGCGGGCCCCAGTTCGGTGCTGGTATCTGCGGCGGTGTATGCTTCCTCCACTAAACCACCCTCCTCCTCCTCCTACGCAACCTCTGTCTCGCAATCAAGATGTGTCAGCAGTGGCACATCGCCACCAGTCGGTGTCGCGCGGGGTGGCAGCACAGCGGTGGGCAAGCGCCAGCAGGCCGTGCTGAAACTACTCAGCTTAGGAGAGAAGAGGCACACGGCCCACGAACTGCTGCAGGGTCTGGCAGAGCAGACCGACCGCTGGCTTGCGCCGCTGAGCCTCCAACCGGGCATGGTCGTGTGTGACAACGGCCGTAACCTGGTGGCGGCTCTGCAGCTCGGCAGCCTCACGCACGTGCCATGCCTGGCCCACATCTTTAATTTGGTGGTTCAGCGCTTTTTGAAAAGCTACCCACGCTTGTCAGACCTGCTCGGAAAGGTGCGCCGGGTCAGCGCACATTTCCGCAAGTCCAAGACGGACGCTGCCACCCTGCGGACCCTGCAACATCGGTTTAATCTGCCAGTGCACCGACTGCTGTGCGACGTGCCCACTCGGTGGAACTCTACGCTCCACATGTTGGCCAGGCTCTATGAGCAGCGTAGAGCTATAGTGGAATACCAACTCCAACATGGGCGGCGTAGTGGGAGTCAGCCTCCTCAATTCTTTACAGAAGAGTGGGCCTGGTTGGCAGACATCTGCCAGGTCCTTGGAAACTTTGAGGAGTCTACCCAGATGGTGAGCGGTGATGCTGCAATCATTAACGTCACCATTCCTCTGCTATGCCTCTTGAGAAGTTCCCTGCAAAGCATAAAGGCAGGCGCTTTGCGCTCGGAAACGGAGGCGGGGGAAGACAGTATGTCGCTGGATAGTCAGAGCACCCTCATGTCTATATCTCAGCACGTTGAGGAGGAGGAGGAGCATGAGGAGGAGCATGAGGAGGAGGGGGAAGAGACAGCTTGGCCCACTGCTGAGGATACCCATGCTGCTTGCCTGTCATCCTTTCAGCGTGTATGCCCTGAGGAGGAGGAGGAGGAGGAGGATCCTGAAAGTGATCTTCCTAGTGAGGACAGCCATGTGTTGCGTACAGGTACCCTGGCACACATGGCGGACTTCATGTTAGGATGCCTTTCATGTTAGAGACTGTTATCTCCCTATACTGCTGCAACGGGAATGTTACTGTGGCCTGTCTTGACTGCTACTACTACTGAAATGGAACTAATACTGTGCTCCCCCTATACTGCTGCTTCGGAATTGTTACTGGGGCCTGTCTAGACTGCTACTACTACTGAAATGGAACTAATACTGTGCTCCCCCTATACTGCTGCTAGTGATATGTTACTGGGGCCTGTCTAGACTGCTACTACTACTGAAATGGAACTAATACTGAGCTCCCCCTATACTGCTGCTTCGGAATTGTTACTGGGGCCTGTCTAGACTGCTACTACTACTGAAATGGAACTAAGACTGTGCTTCCCCTATACTGCTGCTTCGGAATAGTTACCAGGGCCTGTCTTGAGTGCTACTATTACTGAAATGGAACTAAGACTGTGCTCCCCCTATACTACTGCTTCGGAATTGTTACTGGGGCCTGTCTGGAGTGCTACTACTACTGAAATGGAACTAATACTGTGCTCCCCCTATAATGCTGCTAGTGATATGCTACTGGGGCCTGTCCCTAATGCTACCGCTGAAATGTTACTAATTCTGGGCTCTACCTATACCGCTGCTAATGCTATGTCACTGGGGTGTGGAAACGGAGGCTTCCCAAAGACATGATGGTGGCGAGGCCATTTCCCACCAATGCGGTTACTGTAAAGGTGCATATAACCACGGACACGTGGAGAGGACACGTAGTGCCCCAAAAACATCCCCCTCCTCCAACAATGAAAACATTCTTGGCAAATACCTTTGCATAGGTCCGTCTGGTGGCAGTCCAAGAATTTCACCTTTACCGACACAACAAGAGAGCCCCCCGACCATCCCCCCGCCACGGCCCACTTAATCCTGGCCACATTCCGAAAACCAACTAAATAAAACCGCGCTACTAGGTCCACAGTCGCCACCACATTCCCACCAACGCAGTTACTGTTAAGGTACATATTACCTCTCTGACTGGGGCATGCACTGTGTGCCGAAGCACACCTGTATTGTATGTGACGTTAGCTCTGCTGAGCAGGGCACTGCAATGGGATACATTTATGTACCGCCGAAGCCCACCTGCATTTAATCTGACGTTAGCTTTGCTGTCCAGGGCACTGCAATGGGATATATTTATGTACCGCCAGTGGCTTCCTGGGACCCACCTATGCTGTCGGTCCACACGGAGTTGTAACTGCATGTGTCTACTTATGAAGAACCCCAGTCTGACTGGGGCATGCAGTGTGGGCCGAAGCCCACCTGCATTAAACCTGATGTTACCTCAGCTGGGATGGGCAATGCAATGGGATATATTTATGTACCGCCAGTGGGTTCCAGGCACCCACCCATGCCGTGGGTCCACAGGGACTTCACATTAGGGAGTTGTACCTGCCAGTGTCTATGTATTAAAAACCCCGGTCAGACTGGGGCATGCAGTGTGGGCCGAAGCCCACCTGCATTTAATCGGACGTTACCTCAGCTGTGCTGGGCAATGCAATGGGATATATTTATGTACCGCCGGTGGCTTCCTGGCACCCACCCATGCTGTGGGTCCACACAGAGTTGTAACTGCATGTGTCTACTTATAAAGAACCCCAGTCTGACTGGGGCATGCAGTGTGGGCCGAAGCCCACCTGCATTAAACCTGACGTTACCTCAGCTGTGATGGGCAATGCAATGGGATATATTTATGTACCGCCGGTCGGTTCCAGGGAGCCACCCATGCTGTGGGTGCACACGGAATTCCCATTGCGGAGTTGTACCTGCCTGTGACTATTTACAAAAAACCCCGGTCTGACTGGGGCATGCAGACACCTTGACAGAATGAATAGTGTGTGGCACATGGGTTCCCTATTGCTATGCCCACGTGTGCAGCTCCTGATGGAGGTGGCACAGGATTGGATTTCTCATTGCTTCTGTACAGCATTGTGGGCTATCGCCCTGCCCCTTTTAAAGAGGGTCGCTGCCTGTCCGTGCCAACCCTCTGCAGTGTGTGCCTGCTGTTCCTCCTCATGGCAGACGCACTTATAAATAGACATGAGGGTGGTGTGGCTATGAGGCCAGCGTGTGGCATGAGTGTAGCTGAAGGCTGCGCAGGGACACTTTGGTGTGTGCTGTGGACACTGGGTCGTATGGGGGGGGGGGTTGGGCAGCATGTTACCCAGGAGAAGTGGCAGCGGAGTGTCATGCAGGCAGTGATTGTGCTTTGTTCGAGGTAGTGTGGTGCTTAGCTAAGGTATGCCTTGCTAATGAGGGCTTTTCAGAAGTAAAAATTGTTGGCAGGGGGGGGCACTCTTGCCGCTATTGTGGCTTAATAGTGGGACCTGGGAACTTGAGATGCAGCCCAACATGTAGCCCCTCGCCTGCCCTATCTGTTTCTGTGTCGTTCCCATCACTTTCTTGAATTGCCCAGATTTTCACAAATGAAAACCTTAGCGAGCATCGGCGATATACAAAAATGCTCGGGTCGCCCATTGACTTCAATGGGGTTCGTTACTCGAAACGAACCCTCGAGCATCACAAAAAGTTCGACTCGAGTAACGAGCACCCGAGCATTTTGGTGCTCGCTCATCTCTAATCAGAATATATCATTAAATAGAGAGAAAAAGTAAACTCTGACTATGTACCCAAGTCTGTTTGGTATACCTATGCAACTCACTAATATGTTATTTAGTTGTTTGATGTTCACTCAACTGGATAGGGGAAATACAATAATCCTCATTATATTGTGTTTCTTGTGTGCATATCAGAGTAAACATTAAATACATATTATAATGTAATTATATTTTCATTTCCTTTTATGTTGAAAAATATACAAAGTATATACATTTAATGTGTTTTAACCAATGTACTCTTGCCGCTAAAATTACTTTATCTAATGAGTTTTTAATAAACCTAATCTATCAAATTAACAGTACCAAAGTGCTGTGGTTTCATTGTATATTTCTACACACATTTGTTCAAAGGGTTAATATAATCTGCCATTTTCAGTATCATTGTATTCTACATTTTTATACCAATTGTATTAAATGCAATACCGAAGATAGTGATAAAGTCCATATTGTTTGCATCAATACCTTTCAGTTTTTATATGTTCAATATTGCAGTGAAGTTGTATACAGATTTGTGATAGTAAATCAACATGTTTTCAGTGGGCATCAGGCGCACTATTTCATTTTTCAGGTATGATATAGCTAGTAGAGATGAGCGAACCTACTCGTTTCGAGTAATTACTCGATCGAGCACCGCGATTTTCGAGTACTTCCGTACTCGGGTGAAAAGATTCGGGGGGCGCCGGGGGGCGGGGGGAGGCGTGGCAGAACGGGGGGTAGCAGCGGGGAACAGGGGGGAGCCCTCTCTCTCTCCCTCTCCCCCCACTCCCCGCTGCAACCCCCCCTCACCCACGGCGCCCACCGAATCTTTTCGCCCCAGTACGGAAGTACTCGAAAATCGCGGCGCTCGGGCGAAAAAGGGGCGTGGCCGAGTACGCTCGCTCATCTCTAATAGCTATCTTTATATTGTTGTTGGTTTAAAATATAAAGTGTTTATCAGTTATTTTGTCCTTTGATTCCTAGAATTTGGGAACATTTCTCCTGGTTTAGTCTTTTCAGTGGTACTCAGTGATACTGCCCTCTCTCCCAGTTATTCTTTATACTATATAATTATTGAGCCTCTTGCCTTGCTGATCAGAGCTGAGCAGGTTTTGGAAAAAACTAAGACAAGATTTTGCAGTAAGCCAATACATGCTCTTTTTGTGATGTTTTATATATGGAGTGTGTCCTCCAGGTATAAAAAAAATTGGCCAATGTTCTATATTTTAGGTAAATCAGGGAAAATCAAGTCTGCTTCACCGGAATATCAACTTTTTGAATTCTTATATTCAAAGTTTAATATCAGCTTTCTGTCAGGTTGTTCTTGCGGGACCTATAGTAATATGAGTTTCCAGGAGCACATTGCTGTAGGTGTGGTTGATTTGGCTGGCTGATAGTGTGGAGTTCCCCAGCCAGCCAATTACCAACGTTCTCTGCACATAAATACCGGCCCCTCTTACTAGAGGGTGCCGGTCAATTATCTATTTTTCCTTTCCCTCTCAGTACTTGGAACCATGTATGTTGCAAGTTTGAGTTGCTTCCCCCCCCACCTTCCCTGAAGATGGTCTGGACATCTGATCTCCCTGTCTGTATGTTCTGTGGGCCCCTTTTCTCTTTTATCAGGTGCAACTTCCAGACATCTGATGTCCTGTATGTTGTCAGGTGGGTGACATCTGACACTGTTCCTTTTACATCAGATTGGTGTCTGATTTCTTTCCCCTTTTTCGGTATGTTGATACTTGAACTAGCTCCAGTTTTATCTATTCATGCATGATGTTCTGAGTGGGATTGAGATCCAAAGTCTATAACATTCTCTGCTATTCATGTACAAGGGGATTTGGAAGGTGAGACTGAGATAATTGACATACATGTCTGTCGGCACTGGACACATTGGGGGTATTTATTATCAGTGGATTTTTCTAGCACATTTTTTCCCCTTCTGCAGCATAAAATACATCACTTTTATTATACCGGTATTTATTGATCATCTCTAGAAATTTTCCTACATTTTTATGTCATCCAACTAATGGACTGAAATTGATGCAAAATTTTTAGACTTTTCTCAATGTATCAAATGATAAATCTCTCTAAACACTTTACCACATTTAAACCCAATCCAATTTTCTAGACACTTTTCAAATCTGTCTCGTGATACTTAACATCTCTCTTTTTTAGAGCAAACCAGTAGTAAATTTGTCTAAATTGTTTTTCAACAACAGAAGGCACAATTTATGCCAGAATTCAAGCACAACATCAATAGGAAATGTAATCGATTCTGGGAGAGAATCCAGAGAACGCATAGGGATTGCAATCACAAATATAAAGGAGCAGTATGTAGACACTAAAAATGATTGATTGAATGATTTTTAAAATTATTCTAATTAAAAAAATCTTATTTTTGTGTTATCTAGCAGAGAAATGTAATAATGTTGTCAGATAACTCCTTTAGTAGGTTATTGTAAAACTAGGCACCCTCTTACACAAATGTAACAATGCTAACATCACTTAATGTGTTGTGATAATCTTTCGTGAGAAACGCTATTGGCGAAAAATGTTCTTGCATGTAAATATAAAGACTAGAGATGAGCGAACGTGTTCGTCCGAGCTTGATATTCGTGCGGATATTAGGGTGTTCGGGATGTTCGTTATTCGTAACGAACACCATGCGGTGTTCGGGTTACTTTCACTTCCTTCCCTGAGACGTTAGAGCGCTTTTCTGGCCAATTGAAAGACAGGGAAGGCATTACAACTTCCCCCTGCGTCGTTCAAGCCCTATACCACTCCCCTGCAGTGAGTGGCTGGGGAGATCAGGTGTCCGCCTAATATAAAAGTCGGCCCCTCCCGCGGCTCGCCTCAGATGCCTTGTGAGTTAGATGAGGGACAGTGCTGTTTGTACCGGAGCTGCTGTAGGGAAAGAATTGGTAGTTAGTGTAGGCTTCAAGACCCCCAAAGGTCCTTATTAGGGCCACTGATAGCTGTGTGTTGGCTGCTGTTAGCAGTGGCAATTTTTTTTTTCTCAAAATCGGCTCTGCAGAGCGTTGCACCCGGCATTAGGGACAGAAGTGTTGCATAGGCAGGGAGAGTGTTAGGAGTGAGTGTAGCCTTCAAGAACCTCAACGGTCCTTTCTAGGGCCATATTTAACCGTGTGCAGTACTGTGCTGGCTGCTGTTAGCTGTGCTGCATATTTTTTTTCTTCTCAAAATCGCCTCTGCAGAGCATTGCACCCTCCATTGATAATGCAGGGAAAGAATTGTGTAGGCAGGGCCACAACACAGTTATTATTCATTGAATATACGCAGTGCGGCCTTTTGCTTGTAAAACAAGTGAAAAAAATTCTATTTGACCTGCCTCTGTCCGTCCTAAGGGCGGTGGACACGTGTCGGCTGCGTGTGCAACGTTTAAAAATCAGACGCACCCAGCTACGTTTTACTCTTGGCTTCGCCATTTGCTTTCCTTAATTAGGAAAAAAAATACCTGCTCTGCCAGAGTTATAATAACTCTGCTACCCTCAAGTTCTGTGCCACATTAGCAGGGCCACAGCACAGTTATTAAACTTCTCATGTTCATTGAATATACGCAGTGCTGCCTTTTGGTGGAAAAAAACTGAAAATAATTCTATTTGTCCTGCCTCTGTCCGTCCTAAGGGCGGTGGACACGTGTCGTCTGCGTGTGCAACGTTTAAAAATCAGACGCACCCAGCTACGTTTTACTCCTGGCTTCGCCATTTGCTTTCCTTAATTTGGAAAAAAAATACCTGCTCTGCCAGAGTTAATAACTCTGCTACCCGCACGTTCTGTGCCACATTAGCAGGGCCACAGCACAGTTATTAAACTTCTCATGTTCATTGAATATACGCAGTGCTGCCTTTTGGTGGAAAAAAACTGAAAATAATTCTATTTGTCCTGCCTCTGTCCGTCCTAAGGGCGGTGGACACGTGTCGGCTGCGTGTGCAACGTTTAAAAATCAGACGCACCCAGCTACGGTTTACTGCTGGCTTCGCCATTTGCTTTCCTTAATTGGGAAAAAAAATACCTGCTCTGCCAGAGTTAATAACTCTGCTACCCTCACGTTCTGTGACACATTAGCAGGGCCAGAGCACAGTTATTAAACTTAGATTATTCATTCACTAGAGGCAGTGGGGCCTTTCGTTTTCAAAAAAGGGAAAAAATTATATTTGGCCTGCAGTCTTGCGCCAATTTATTTCCTGCCTGTGAAATCAAATCACTGGTAATACAGCATGCTGAGGGGTAGGGGTAGGCCTAGAGGACGTGGACGCGGCCGAGGACGCGGAGGCCCAAGTCAGGGTGTGGGCACAGGCCGAGCTCCTGATCCAGGTGTGTCGCAGCCGACTGCTGCGCGATTAGGAGAGAGGCACGTTTCTGGCGTCCCCACATTCATCGCCCAATTAATGGGTCCACGCGGGAGACGGTTATTAGAAAATGAGCAGTGTGAGCAGGTCCTGTCCTGGATGGCAGAAAGTGCTTCGAGCAACCTATCGTCAACACGCAGTTCTGCGCCGTCCACTGCTGCAAATCCGAATCCTCTGTCTGCTGCTCCTCCTTCCTCCCAGCCTCCTCACTCCACTACAATGACACCTGCTCAGGAGCGGGAATACTCCCAGGAACTGTTCTCGGGCCCCTGCTTAGATTGGGCAGCAGCGGTTCCTCTCCCACCAGAGGAGTTTATCGTCACTGATGTCCAACCATTCGAAAGTTCCCGGGGTCCGGGGGAAGAGGCTGGGGACTTCCGCCAACTGTCTCAACAACTTTCTGTGGGTGAGGAGGACGATGACGATCAGACACAGTTGTCTTGCAGTGAGGTAGTAGTAAGGGCAGTAAGTCCGAGGGAGCAGCGCACAGAGGATTCGGAGGAAGAGCAGCAGGACGATGAGGTGACTGACCCCACCTGGTGTGCAACGCTTACTCAGGAGGACAGGTCTTCAGAGGGGGAGTCAAGGGCATCAGCAGGGCAGGTTGCAAGAGGCAGTGCAGTGGCCAGGGGTAGAGGCAGGGCCAGACCGAATAATCCACCAACTGTTTCCCAAAGCGCCCCCTCGCGCCATGCCACCCTGCAGAGGCCGAGGTGCTCAAAGGTCTGGCAGTTTTTCACAGAGATGCCTGACGACCGACGAACAGTGGTGTGCAACCTTTGTCGCGCAAAGCTCAGCCGGGGAGCCAACACCAACAGCCTCACCACCACCAGCATGCGCAGACATATGATGGCCAAGCACCCCACAAGGTGGGACGAAGGCCGTTCAGCGCCTCCGGTTTGCACCCCTGCCTCTCCCCCTGTGCCCCAACCTGCCACTGAGATGCAACCCCCCTCTCAGGACACAGGCACTACCGCCTCATGGCCTGCACCCACACCCTCATCTCCGCTGTCCTCGGCCCCATCCAGCAGTGTAGTTCAGCGCACCATCCAGCCGTCGCTTGCGCAACTGTTGGAGCACAAGCGCAAGTACGCCGCCACGCACCCGCACGCTCAAACGTTAACCGTCCGCATAGCAAAATTCATCAGCCTTGAGATGCTGCCGTATAGGGTTGTGGAAACTGAGTCCTTCAAAAGTATCATGGAGGCGGCGGCCCCGCGCTACTCAGTTCCCAGTCACCACTACTTTTCCCGATGTGCCGTCCCAGCCCTGCACGACCACGTCTCCCGCAACATTGTACGCGCCCTCACCAACGCGGTTACTGCCACGGTCCACTTAACAACGGACACGTGGACAAGCACAGGCGGGCAGGGCCACTACATCTCCCTGACGGCACATTGGGTGAATTTAGTGGAGGCTGGGACAGAGTCAGAGCCTGGGACCGCTCACGTCCTACCCACCCCCAGAATTGCGGGCCCCAGCTCGGTGGTGGTATCTGCGGAGGTGTATGCTTCCTCCACTAAAGCACCCTCCTCCTCCTCCTCCTCCTCTGTCTCGCAATCAAGATGTGTTAGCAGCAGCATGTCGCCAGCAGTCGGTGTCGCGCGGTGTGGCAGCACAGCGGTGGGCAAGCGTCAGCAGGCCGTGCTGAAACTACTCAGCTTAGGCGATAAGAGGCACACGGCCCACAAACTGCTGCAGGGTCTGGCAGAGCAGACCGACCACTGGCTTGCGCCGCTGAGCCTCCAACTGGGCATGGTCGTGTGTGACAACGGCCGTAACCTGGTGGCGGCTCTGCAGCTCGGCAGCCTCACGCACGTGCCATGCCTGGCCCACGTCTTTAATTTGGTGGTTCAGCGCTTTCTGAAAAGCTACCCACGCTTGTCAGACCTGCTCGTAAAGGCGCGCCGGCTCTGCGCACATTTCCGCAAGTCCCACACGGACGCTGCCACCCTGCGCACCCAGCAACATCACTTAAAGCTGCCAGTGCACCGACTGCTGTGCGACGTGCCCACACGGTGGAACTCTACGCTCCACATGTTGGCCAGGCTCTATGAACAGCGTAGAGCTATAGTCGAATACCAACTCCAACATGGGCGGCGCAGTGGGAGTCAGCCTCCTCAATTCCTTTCAGAAGAGTGGGCCTGGTTGGCAGACATCTGCCATGTCCTTGGTAATTTTGAGGAGTCTACCCAGGTGGTGAGCGGCGATGCTACAATCATTAGCGTCACCATTCCTCTGCTATGCATCTTGAGAAATTCCCTGCAAAGCATAAAGGCAGCTGCTTTGCGCTCGGAAACGGGGGCGGGGGAAGACAGTATGCCGCTGGATAGTCAGGGCACCCTCCTGTCTATTTCTCAGCGCGTACAGGAGGAGGAGGAGGAGCATGAGGAGGATGAGGAGGAGGGGGAAGAGACAGCTTGGCCCGCTGCTGACGGTACACCGGCTGATCGCCTGTCATCCTTTCAGCGTGTATGGCCTGAGGAGGAGGAGGAGGAGGAGGAGGAGGATCCTGAAAGTGATCTTCCTAGTGAAGACAGCCATGTGTTGCGTACTGGTACCCTGGCACACATGGCTGACTTCATGTTAGGATGCCTTTCTCGTGACCCTCGCGTTGCACGCATTCTGGCCACAACGGATTACTGGGTGTACACACTGCTCGACCCACGGTATAAGGAGAACCTGCCCACTCTCATTCCCGAAGAGGAAAGGGGTTCGAGAGTGTTGCTATACCACAGGACCCTTGCGGACAAGCTGATGGTAAAATTCCCAGCCGACAGCGCTAGTGGCAGAAGGCGCAGTACCGAGGGCAAGGTAGCAGGGGAGGTGCGGAGATCGAGCAGCATGTACATCCCAGGCAGTGCAACAGTCTTTAAGGGCCTGGACAGCTTTATGGCTCCCCACCAAGACTGTGTCACCGCTCCCCAGTCAAGGCTGAGTCGGCGGGAGCACTGTAAAAGGATGGTGAGGGAGTACGTAGCCGATCGCACGACCGTCCTCCGTGACGCCTCTGCCACCTACAACTACTGGGTGTCGAAGCTGGACACATGGCCTGAACTAGCGCTGTATGCCCTGGAGGTGCTTGCTTGTCCTGCGGCTAGCGTCTTGTCGGAGAGGGTGTTTAGTGCGGCTGGGGGAATCATCACAGATAAGCGTAGCCGCTTGTCAACCGACAGTGCCGACAGGCTAACACTCATCAAGATGAACAAAGCCTGGATTTCGCCAGACTTCTCCTCTCCACCAGCGGACAGCAGCGATACGTAAGCAATACGTAGGCTGCACCCGCGGATGGAAGCTACGTTCTCTCTCACCATCCAAAACGGGGACATTTCTGCTTCATCAATCTGTGTCTAATATTCCTCCTCCTCCTCCTGCTCCTCCTCCTGAAACCTCACGTAATCACGCTGAACGGGCAATTTTTCTTAGGGCCACAAGGCTCACTCAAATAATTTTTCTGAACAATTTTTATAAGTTTCAATGCGCTTAAAAGCGTTGGAACTTTAACTTGAACCAATTTTTCGTTACACTGGGCTGCCTCCAGGCCTAGTTACCACTTAAGCCACATTAACCAAAGCGATTCACCTGCCATCTTGGTTGGGCATGGCCAATTTTTACTGAGGTACATTAGTACTGTTGGTACACCAATTTTTTGGGGCCCTCACCTACAGTGTAATCATAGCAATTTGTATGTTCTTCGCCTGCACTCATGGTACAGAAAGGTGTGTGGGGTTGGCCTACACTTTAGCTACATAAATGTAACTTGGGCCTTGGCTATACTAAGGCTACTGAAATGGAACTAAGACTGCGCTCCCACTATACTGCTGCTTCAGAATTGTTACTGGGGCCTGTCTTGAGTGCTACTATTGCTGACATGGAACGAAGACTGCGCTCCCGCTATACTGCTGCTTCGGAATTGTTACTGGGGCCTGTCTTGAGTGCTACTATTGCTGACATGGAACGAAGACTGCGCTCCCGCTATACTGCTGCTTCGGAATTGTTACTGGGGCCTGTCTTGAGTGCTACTATTGCTGACATGGAACGAAGACTGCGCTCCTCCTATAATGCTGCTACTGATATGTAAGTGGGGCCTGTCCTAATGCTACGGCTGAAATGTTACGAATTCTGGGCTCTGCCTATACCGCTGCTAATGGTATGTCTCTGGGGTGTGGAAACAGAGGCTTCCCAAAGACATGATGGCGGCGAGGCCATTTCCCACCAACGCGGTTACTGTTAAGGTGCATATAAGCACGGACACGTGGAGAGGACACGTAGTGCCTCAAAAACATCCCCCTCCTCCTCCAACAGGGAAAACATTCTTGGCAAATGCCTTTGCATTGGTTCGTCTGGTGGCAGTCCAAGAATTTCACCTTTACCGACACAACAAGAGAGCCCCCACACCATCCCCCCGCCACGGCCCACTTAATCCTGGCCGCATTCCGAAAACCAACAAAATACAACCGTGCTACTTGGTCCGCAGTCACCACCACATTACCACCAACGCGGTTACTGTTAAGGTACATATTACCAGTCTGACTGGGGCATGCAGACACCTTGACAGAATGAATAGTGTGTGGCACATAGGTTCCCCATTGCTATGCCCACGTGTGCAGCTCCTGATGGCGGTGGCACAGGATTATATTTCTCATTGCTTCTGTACAGCATTGTGGGCTATCGCCCCGCCTCTTTTAAAGAGGGTCGCTGCCTAGCCGTGCCAACCCTCTGCAGTGTGTGCCTGCGGTTCCTCGTCATGGCAGACGCACTTCTAAATAGACATGAGGGTGGTGTGGCATGAGGGCAGCTGAAGGCTGCGCAGGGACACTTTGGTGTGCGCTGTGGGGGGGAGGGGGAGGCGGTTGGTCAGCATGTAACCCAGGAGAAGTGGCAGCGGAGTGTCATCCAGGCAGTGATTGTGCTTTGTTGTAGCTAGTGTGGTGCTTAGCAAAGGTATGCCATGCTAATGAGGGCTTTTCAGAAGTAAAAGTTGTTGGGAGGGGGGGGGGGGCCACTCTTGCCGGTATTGTGGCTTAATAGTGGGACCTGTGAACTTGAGATGCAGCCCAACATGTAGCCCCTCGCCTGCCCTATCCGTTTCTGTGTCATTCCCATCACTTTCTTGAATTGCCCAGATTTTCACACATGAAAACCTTAGCGAGCATCGGCGAAATACAAAAATGCTCTGGTCGCCCATTGACTTCAATGGGGTTCGTTATTCGAAATGAACCCTCGAACATCGCGGGAAGTTCGTTTCGAATAACGAACACCCGAACATTTTGGTGTTCGCTCATCTCTAATAAAGACCCTTTATGGTTTTGTCAATGTATAGCCAGTGAAATGAAGTCAGCAATTCTGGTGAGAAAATACAGGAAGGTGGCCCAGAAGATGGAAGATGAGAAAAGATAGGGCAAGCTAGTTGCTCAATATATCTCCGCAGTTGCAGGCTACATATCATAGTATAACATTTTTCATTAGTGTTCATATAACTATATTTGATATAGAACTTTTTTATACATTTTTTGTTGAGGTTCATTGTTTTATAGAAAAGTACAAAAGCGGAAATATGCCCAATAATATGGGGGTTTCTTTAGTCTACATCCTTCATCTTGGGCAGGAGATTCAGTATGCTGTTGTATGTATCAAATCAATTCCATTATTTTCTATTCTTTTCCTTTATTTTTTCTGTTTCTCCTTAACAAACACGTCTGACAACACGTGTACACACTTTCGAAAATATCAAGATGCTTGTACAATCCGGCGAGAAGGTCAACAGAATTTTCATTTGATTAGACGTTAGAACTATACATCATTAGAGCTCAAAGCTGTGCAATTTTCCTTCTTTATTTCAGATATGGTCACGCCTCACTGCATTGATGTTAGCATTATTCTTTACAAATGATGAGAAAAATCAGACAAAACATACTTGAAGACCAACAAATGAAATTAACCTGCTGCTTCACTATTGTAAATGATTTCAAAATTTTACAGCTCTTCAGCCAGTTTGTCTTCTCTAATTTAAGTTACCGAGGTAATTTATTTTCGTAGAAAAACAGAATCAAATCTAAAAGGATGCGCTAGAGCTACAATTCTGACAATAGTTTAGTTTTGTGAACTTTACTGGGCAAATAATAATAAAAAGTGCTGAAACATCAGAGCATAGAGTAAATAGCATTGGTCGGTGGCCAGAAATGGATGCGCTAAACTGTTTTTGTTTAGTAACTGGATTTGATACAAGTTTCTTCAAACCATACTGCACTAAAGGTAACTTCCAAGAAGAGCGCAGGGGAAAAGTGGGGCAGTTTCCAATACTAATCAATCTGATTGCAGAGGCCCTCGAAGAAGTGAAAATAGAAACATGATTTACTGCTCTTGGCGACTACTACTGCATATAGCATTCCTTTACCTAAAGCAATAAAAGTCTATAAAACCAATAAGCATACTATATGCGATAGCGTACTAATTTTTTCACCTAGAGTACATTAAGTCATATCCACATCTGGGACTGTATTGCCATGATATAATTACTATTATGTATTCCTGTAACCATTGCACATCATTAAATTTATAATACATAATTTCCATTTAGCGGCTTAAAATGAAATATAACCTTAATGCCATAATTAACTTTACAGGAGAGATTTATTAAATGAGTTGTCTTTTTTGGAAAACATATCAAATACCATATAAAGGAAATGTATTCTAAAACAGTTCAGGTCATCCATGGATTTGGTAATAATGCTTCCTTTGTGTCTCCACTTAGTAATAATAATCCGCTTCTTCTACAGTACAAAACCCCTGATCTCAATCCAACAGACAGAGAGTATAGCATTCTTTTTAACTCCTGCCATAGCATTTGACATCACACATCCTGTGCAGAGAACATGACTTCTCGCCTATCTTCTGCACATAGTGTATGGGGAGGGGTGAGGTGCTCTCTATAGAGCGTGCAGCATCTGGCATCTGGAACTTCAATGTTGTACTGTAGCTAGCAGTACCCGCTGTAAGTGGAGAATACCTACAATAGAGGAAAAAGGCTAGCATCAGGGTGCCCAGGATGTGAGCACTGATGCCGGGAGAATGCACAATGATGCTGCATCCTCTGATTGGCTGCAACGTCAGGTGACTTCTGATGACATCATCAGCCTCACAAACACCACGACCACAGCGGGACTACATGTTGAATCCCCACAACAAAGAAGGGGTTAGTACTTCTCTTTTTGCTATTTTAACACAGAACTAGATGGGTAATATTACTTGGTAACCGTACAAGCCATTTAAACTTATTGACCCTCATGTGACGCTCTCCATTAAAGTGTATGAGAGTTTTGGAAGCAGCAAAAGTAGAGTGAGTTACAAACATCTTAACTTCCTTACTTGTTTTTAGCTCTGTAGGATCACTGATGGCATTCAGGGATGGTGAGAAAAATATTGGCTGTTACAATGTTTTGCACAGCAATTTCCTTTGGTGCCCGACTGTACAATTTAAATCTTTGCTACTTTTGAAAGAGAAAGGTTTGGACAGCGGGAAATTGCTGGTAATGATTACTTAGTATTATTTTTAAAAGTAGCTTTATAGTAGAGCTTACTTCAAGTAAAAGATTGTCTGACTCCTGTAACCAATCACCATGTGTGATACATTTCTGCTACATTGAACCTTTGATCACAGATCACTTGAACTTAGTTTTGCAAATCTTAGATCAAAAAGTGTTGGTGCAATGATTTTTCCTTAAACAGTTTAACCACTGATTGCAGTTTAACTAAACCTTGATTACCAGCATGGTTGGTGCAACCCCCTTTTAATAAACTATTACATAATAAAGCTTAAGAAGTAATAGCGACATTTGTACATTTCTTCTGTATTCACATACTTTACATCATAGAAGCTAAAAGCAAATTTGTTTTTATGGACAGTTGTATGCTGTTTGACTCCCACCTTTCTCTGTCTACCATATTGCCAATCCAAGATGCAGATGTGGCTGCAGCTTTCTATAATGCCACATTTACATCTGTCCTAAACCTAGCTGCTGCTCTCACACGCAAAAGTACTCGGCATCCATAGTATCAATAGGCAACCATGGCTCACTGACCTGACAAAAAAACTGAGATAAGCCTCCAGGGTTGCAGAGAGGCAATGGAAGAAAATCGAATCTTAGGAAGTCTTCACAGTGTTCAAACAGGCCGACTTCAATTTCAAATCTTCACTCTTCTCCACCAAACAGTACTTCACCACTTTCATATCATCCCTCTCCCACAACCCCAGGCAGCTATTTAAAATATTCAACTTCTTTCTTCATTCCCCAATGCTACCCCTCACACCTCTTGTCTTTGTTGAGAACTTTGCAACACACTTCAAGATTGACAGCATTAGAGGGAACTTCAAATTACAGTCCCTGCAACCCCTCTGCACAACAATTGCAACCTTTCCAGCTTTAACTTCCTTCCCCATTGTTACTGAGGATAAGCTCTTTGCCTTACTCTCCAAATTGAACCTCACTACCTTGATCCAATCCCATCTCACCTCATCTCCAACCTTACCATAGTCTTCATCCCAGCCATAACCCATCTATTCAACCTATTGTTGACTACTAGCATCTTTCCTTTGTCCTTCAAACATGTATCCATCAAACACATCCTCAAAAAAATTCCCCAATCCTTCCTGCATGTCCAGCTACTGCTCTATACAGGTGTTCCCTTTAATGTCAAAACTTCTGGAACAGCACACCCATTTTGAACTGTTCTCCTTCCTCTGCTCCAACTCGCTGTTTGACCAGCTGCATTCTGACTTCTGAGCCCACCACTCTACCGAAACTGCCTTAACCAAAGCAGCTAATGATTTGCTAACTGCAAAAGCCTCAAAACAATACTCCTTGCTCTTCTTCTTAGACCTGTACCCTGCCTTTAACATGGTCGACTACGCCCTCCTGCTACAAACTCTCTGCTCCCTTGGCATCATAAACCCGCCTCTTTCCTGGATCTCCTCATATCTCACTAACTGAACATTTAGTGTCTCCCACTGTCACACAACATGCTTGCCTCACATTCTGTCTGTCGGTGTCCCCAAAGGCTCCGGACTAGGAACCCTACTCTTCTGCATCATCTGCACCCATGGTCTAGGATCGCTCATAAGATCCTATGGCTTTCAGTATCATCTTTGCGCTGATGAAACTCAAATCTACTTCTCTGGGCCAGATATTGTCTCTCTTCTATCCAGAATCCCAGAGTGTCAATCGGCTAGATCCTCCTACTTCTCTTGTCACTTCCTAAAGCCTACCATGGAAAAATGAACTTATCATCTTTTTCCCACAGGAGGCAGGGGAAGCACATAATGACATCATCTCTGTGCTCAAATCCCTGGCTGCTTCCCTCCTCCTCCCCTCTGCTCTTCTCAGCTTCCTTTCAGGCTGGCCGCACTGTCCGCCATGTGATCGTTGCGGTACTGCAGACAGAGCGGCTAGCCGGTAATGCACTGAATGTGCACATGTATATGGTAAAGGGCGGCCTTGGGGCCCCCTTGAGTACAGGGGCCAGGTCACCACTGCAACCCCAGCGATCCCTGATGATACGCCTATGGCTGAGCAGGAGGCCCAGAAGCAATTAACCATAGGAATGTGGGAAGAGAATAAATGTAAGTTCAGTGAACAGGGAGAGCAGGATGACGCCCACGTCTGCCAAACACAGAAGCAGAGGATTGTTTCTGAACGGTGCATCTAACACTGTGCTTATTACATTTCGTCTAGGTTTAACCTTTGATCTGAAATCAAGTGAATTTGGTTAGGAAAATCTTAGATCAAAAAGTGCGGAAGCAATATTTTTTCCTTAAACCAAGTTTAACAACTTATCACAGTTTAACTAAACCTCAATCGACAGCATGATTGGTGCAAACTGCCCTTAGTATAACAGCTTCCATGTGTTCGTCTTTCGTTGTTTGTTCTTGTGTGTTGTGAGGCACAAATCGTTTTTAATAAGATAATTAATAAAAGTTATTTTTTAAGGGGATACACCCAGGGAATATTTATAAAAGATTTTCTTTTCGTGTCCCTCTGCCTTAGTGAATTATATTAGCTTCCATGCAAGGAACCACCAAAGTATCTGCATTGGATCAGCGGAGGACCCTTCAATCCCCTGATGATCCAGTGCAGATGCTCTGGCATAAAGCAGTGAGTACTGTTTGCTTTTGTTATTTTATATTTGCAGCTAACTACTGGGCAGCTTCTTTACTCACTTTATGCCTCATTACGAGACCACATTCTTTATGTTTTGTTCATATATATCCTAGAATGAATATTTCCAACGTTGGCAGAAAAAAACCTAAGCTGTAGATTTCCTTATTTGAGAACAAAATGTTTCCAAAACACTGAATTATTAATATTTTCCTTTTCTAGCTTAAAGAACATAAAAACATGAAAGCTAGTATAATTGCATTGTTAAAACCCCCATATTGTGAATAGATCAAAATCCACTCATGAACATAATATAATATGAAGGTAATTGTAAATAATAGATCACGATTAACATTTTACTAAATTTAATGCAATAAAAATAATCAACATGGTAAGCACAGACACAGCTGTAGCTCATATTACAGGTCATAAATAAGGGAACATGAGATCTTGAGATATACGTTTCACAAGTTTGTTAAATGTGCAAAATAAATAAGTTAAAAAAAGTGATCGGCCCTCTTCAAATCTGCAAATGAAAAATTGTAATAGCATGTCATCTAAATATTAGATATAAAGTTTACATTTTCCTTTGTCAAGTTTGAATTTTTTTGTGTATTGTTGAGTCAATATAATAAATAAGGACAATTTATTGTAGCAAATTATTTTGTAACACAATATTACTGTTCTATAGCTCAATTTCCTCTATGCCTGCTCTTATGACTGATTATTAGAGATGAGCGAGCATACTCGGATAAGCACTACTCGCTCGAGTAATTGGCTTTATCCGAGTATCGCTGTGCTCGGGTCTGAAGATTCGGGTGCCGGCACGGAGCGGGGAGCTGCAGGGGAGAGCGGGGAGGAACGGAGGGGAGATCTTTCTCTCCCTCTCTTCCGCCCGCTCTCCCCTGCTCCCCGCTGCGACTCACCTGTCAGCCGCAGCGGCACCCGAATCTTTAGACCCGAGCACAGCGATACTCGGATAAAGCCAATTACTCGAGCGAGTAGTGCTTATCCGAGTACGCTCGCTCATCTCTACTGATTATGTGTTAATGAACATCAGAAACCAATTTTGATTTGATTTCTGATGTTCCATAAGGGTGTAGGTTCTCACATCTCATTCGCAGCTAGCATTTCAAAGAAGAAAGAAATAGTTTTGTGATGTACCAACAGTTATCTGCATGAAGTCCAGCTGTTAATCTCTTATTTTCTTGCGTTTGTTATAGTATAAGGATGCCTTTTAGGTCCTATGAACATGCCACAATGATCCTAAATATAAGTCCAAACTGTACCTTATTTTACATGGCAGCACACCAAGTTTTTTTCTCTCTCCATTTCTATTATAATTCATGCTAAATCAATTAAATGCTTGCTGTATTGGACAGTTGTGCTCATCAGTGGCATAGCAAGTGGGCTACGGCAGGTGCGGGCCGCCCTGGATGCTATCACTGAGAGGGCTGACAACTCAGCTGTGATCCTGCCCGCCGTCAGTTCCTCTCACTCTCCGCTGTTCCTCCCCACAATTCTCTGCATTTCTCCTGCCTTCCATCCTCACTTCCTGATTGCAGGAATCATAATTCCCGCCTCCAGGAAGTAATATCTATGATTGGCTGGTACAGTGCTAAGTGGCAGCACTGATAGGCTGAGAGGTCTGCGGTCCTGGTTGGCTCCTGTGGGCAGCACTGGCAGCTGATTGACTGCCAGTGGCTGTGCTGTGAGGGACCTAGAGTTAAATTCACGGAAAAAAGGGACACCCGTAAATTTAAATTTTTATAGCCCAACTAATACTGCATTTTCAGCGCATGTTTAAAACTCACTGAAAATGCAGCTAAAAACCATGCATATGAGAGTTCTGGACTGTTTTACATGGCCGTAATTTCTCTATTTTGCCCTAGGAAAATTCACAAGTGCACAACGAATTCAAGAGCACCCATTGCTTTCAATGGACTCATTCACAGCACAGCGTAATCGCTGCAAGGAAATCGTGATCTATCTTTTTTGCAATTACACTGTGATGTGTGGTCTTCTGAATGGGTGAGCCGGGGCAAATTATGCGCTGGCACACCCCTCCACCAATTAATAGGCATGTATACCTATTCATTGGTGGCTTATGTGCATCACTGATGACATCGGTGGTCCGAGGACTGCTCAGGTCATCTGTCACAGCCTACATGACCGGTCATGTGACCGTCCCCACTGCGAATGCAAATGCAGGCACCTCCGCAGAATTTCGTGGAGATGCCAGTGTGTTTAAGCCAATTTATATGCAAACAGGCAACGCTACTATAAAACCGCCCTTAGGGCTCTCTCACAGAAGCGTTGTTTTGCTGCGTTTAATGCACGTTTTTAGCACACATTTTAATCACAGCTTTAAGCTTTTTTCACTGTGTTTCTTATACGTTCAAAATCAAATGCTGCACATCCTATTTTCTGCATGTTACTTCCGTTTTTCATGCAAAAATCCCCCATAGGAATGAATGGGGTGCATAAAAAACCGCAGTAGAACACAATTGCTGTGTTTTTATAGCATTTTACTTTGTTTTTTTATGCAGGTTGCTATGATGAAATAGGTAGGGAGAAAAAAAGAAAGGAGCTCGTCTTCATTTTGACACTGGTAAAAACACACAAAAACGCAGGTGTGAGTGCAGTAAAAACGCTGCACAAAAAACACAGCGTTTTTACAGATGCTTGTGTGAGAGTGGCCTTAAAGGGGTTGTCCCGCGAAAGCAAGTGGGGTTATACACTTCTGTATGGCCATATTAATGCACTTTGTAATATACATCGTGCATTAAATATGAGCCATACAGAAGTTATTCACTTACCTGTTCCGTTGCTAGCGTCCTCGTCTCCATGGTGCCGTCTAATTTCAGCGTCTAATCGCCCGATTAGACGCGCTTGCGCAGTCCGGTCTTCTCCCTGGTGAATGGGGCCGCTCGTGCCGGAGAGCTGGTCCTCGTAGCTCCGCCCCGTCACGTGTGCCGATTCCAGCCAATCAGGAGGCTGGAATCGGCAATGGACCGCACAGAGCCCACGGTGCACCATGGGAGAAGACCCGCGGTGCATCGTGGGTGAAGATCCCGGCGGCCATCTTGGTAAGGTAAGTAAGAAGTCGCCGCAGCGCGGGGATTCGGGTAAGTACTAAACGTTTTTTTTTAACCCATGCATTGGGTTTGTCTCGTGCCGAACCGGGGGCCTATTGAATAAAAAAAAAACCCATTTCAGCGCGGGACAACCCCTTTAAGATTTAAGCCTTAAAATGTTAGGGCTCTGTGACTTCGCCCTTAGGTCTAAAGGGCACCTCAATCTAAAAAGGTACTCTGGGCAGATTGTGTGATGATTTGCTACAGCTACACTGGGACTTGAATTACGTGACCCATTACTATTTTTTGCATTTATTTTTTGAAGCAAAGCAACATGTACCCCGTATTCACATATCAGGTATACGACAATAATATGGAACCACCCAAGTGGAGTGCCGCAAAGAAAAAAAAAACTGAAAGGGAAAGCTTTACATCTGTAGTCGCTGGCCAGGATGTTGCTGAAATTTGTCACATCTTCAATTCGGCATCAACATCAAGTGTTCCAGAGAAATCAAACTTTCCTCGTGGACAAATGCAAACAGAATCTGATAACCCGGAAAGCAAGCCACTGAACTTACTACAGACCACAGAAAAAGTGAAGAAGATAAATTAGAAGAAGTTACATTAGAAGAAGACATATTAGAAGGGAATGATAGATCAGTAGGGGAACAAATAAGTAGTAGTATTTTGTATCTGATTGGCCTTTCCTGTTGCAGAAAGAAAAAGTGTATAAAGAAAGTGCTGTGCAAGAAAGAGACACTCTATTCCAAAGGACATCCGAAAGAGAGCCTGGATGGCTTACTCTACAAAAAAGCAAAGCTTGTACTGTTTTTGTTGTAGGCTTTTTGGCACTGCTAAAAATGTGAGTGCTAATCCATCAAATTTTATGGCTGGTTTTCAATCTTGGTGGACACTTCATCCAAACGTTCAAAGTCATGAAAACTCTGAGCAACATTTAACTTGATTTAAAAAATGGAAAACGTTATGAGCAAGTCTAATTGCTAACAAAACGATTGATCAAGTTAGGCCGACTGTTGCAGAAACCGAAAAAAGGAAATGGAGGGATATTTTATGTAACGTTATTTTTGGCTCAACAAAATTTACCATTCGGTGGCCACAGAGAGCATATGCTATCGGAAAACAGGGGGAATTTTCTACAGCTATTTGAGTTGTTATCAAAGTATGATCCAGTATTGAGAGAACACTTGATCAAATTAGAGCAGGCAGGTCAGTCACAGACAGGCAAAATACTTACAAGCTATCTGTTCCCTACCACTCAAAGCGAGTTTATCACACTTCTAAGCAAGAGTGTTAAGGAAAAGATTTTGTTTGATATCAAGGGAGCAAAATATTACAGCATTATGTTTGACAGTACACCAGACATCTCACACATTGATCAGATGTGTGAAACAGTTTGATATGTTCATATTGAGAAAAAAAAAGTAGAAGTAAAGGAGTCATTTCTAGGCTATTTTCAGCTAACTGGAAAGAAAGACCTTGACATAACAGAGAACATTATAAAGGCAACCGCACAGGATAGGCTGGATACCCCATTGTGTTGGGGTCAGGGGTATGACAATGCCTCTACAATGGTTGGAGTGCACTCTGGAGTCTAGGCAAAGATTTGTAAACTTAATGCTAAAGCATTATTTGTTTATTGTACAAATCACTCTCTTAGGCCGCCTGCACATGAGCGGAAATCCCGCAGCGGGATTATCCGCGGGATTTCCGCCACTGAAAGCCTGCATAGGAGTGCATTACAATACGCACTCCTATGCAGACGGCCGCGGTTTGGCCGCGTGAATTGTCGAGCGGCAAACAAACCGCGGCATGTCCTATTTCTCTGCGGGGCTCGCAGAGCCTCGCACAGAAACGTCACTCACCCGGCCGCCGGCTCCGGTCTGCGCATGCGCCGGCTGCCCGGCAGCCGGCACATGAAAGAGCTGGGGCCGCCAAGCGCGGGTGAGTACGCGCTCGTCCCTGCAGGCGCTGGGGTCGGGTCCCGCGGCGAGGATTCTCGCCGCCAGATCCGACCCGCCCGTCTGCAGGCGGCCATACTCTTGCATTCTTTTGCAACCGTTTCACAATGTGTGACCTTTTTGGGGACCTTAGAAAGTCTATACTTCTTGTTCTCAGATGGACTATCCTTATAACTAATGTTGGAGTTACAATCAAGAGACTTTGAGATGTAAGACAGAGTGCCCTCTACGAAGCTGTAAAACTTGTAAATGCTAATTTCAACAAGATTGTTGATGCCATAGAAGAACTTTGTGATCCCAGATAAACTATCGAAACCAGAGGAGCAGCGCAAACACTTTTGCCAGCAGTATGTGATTTTTCTTTTTTATGCTTGTTGTATTTCTGGAGTAATGTCTTAGAAGAAGTAAACCACACTCAAAAATACCTACAGATCGTTGGAATCAGTTTTGAGAAGTGTGTTATCAAAATGAGAAGTCTGAAGATCTTTTTGAATGACAAAAGAAATGAGATCATGGAGAAAGCATTGCAGTTTGCAACGAAGACTTGTGAAGAGATGGACATTCCGTTAGTGAAAAGAAGAACCATCAGTAAGAAGAAAATGATGCCTGGAGAAAAGGCTCAAGATGAACCACTCAGGTTGAATGAAGATTTGAAAAGATGAATGTTGGAGTGCATTGACAGGTTCTATCAAGAAATCGACACTCGCTGCAAAGACATGGAAAGTATATCAGCTTGGTTTGCAGTTCTCGAGCCTAAGAATCTGATCACAACTTCAGAAGACAAATTTCCACAGTTGATACAAATGTAGTTGTGAACTATGGTGAACATTCTGAAGATGGTATCCTTAGAGAGATTCCATGACTAAGAAGACATCTACAAGCTGCCGAAGTTTCAAAAGAAGATTCTCTGGAATGGTGTTCTTCAAGATTTTTAGAGTTTGTTGTTAAATATGAGCTTTCAGATTCTGCACCAAATCTGACTTTAGCCTTAAGATTCCTGTTAACTTTATGTGTTTCAGTAGCATCGTGTGAGAAGTGTTTTTCAAGACTAAAATTAATCAAGAGCTATCTTAGGTCCACTGTGAGTCAGGCTCGGGTCTCTGGCTTAGCCATCTTGTCAATTGAAAACCAAGTAGTGAAAGGAATTGATTTTGATTATACGATTTCAAAAAGTTAGGAAACAAAGATTTTAAGTGTTTATGCTTACAATGTTAAATAAATAAACCAGAAAATTGGGGAAGTGGTGGTGGTGGTGGTGGGGGGGGGGGGGGGGGGGGGACAAAAAACAATTCTGCACCGGGTACCACCTGACCTTGCTATGCCACTGATACTCGTAAGTATTGCTTTTCGAGGAATTGAAAATTGAAAATATAGACATTTTTTTCCCATGACCTTTTGAAAACAGGAAATTCGTTCTGAAGCTTGAAAATTACACCAAATTCTAAACCATAAGTGGATGACTCATACAGATAAATCATATTCTTACTTGTACAAGTTTAAGTGAGAAAGAGCTGCTGATACTGTAGCTGATGACTCTATGATGAGGCAAGAGGTTTTTCAGGGTCCTGTGTAAAAGGTGTAGCTCATCATTCTACAGGTAAATGAAAGTATAGTGCATGTAGCACTGGAATCAATCAGTGTATGTACTTCAGTAATTAGTGGATTAGTTCTACTTACCCCCAGTGTGATGAGATGATTCACAAGTACTATTTTAGTTAAATGCATACACTGATTTGCTAAATATTCCAGTGATTCAAAAGTACCACAGAATAAGAAAGGTTACCTGAAAATAATGAAACTTGAGGATACAATTATGCACAGAATAATCTGCTCTCAGATAATGTGCTGATCTCTCCTCAGTGCAGCAGAAGGCAACATTTTGGCAATAATGGGTAAATTTGGTGACATGAGTGACTTTGATTGCTGGCAGATTGTTGGTGCTTGAAGGTGTGGTGCCAGTATTTCTGAAATGGTCGCCCTTGTTGGCTGTTCCCAAACCAAGACTGGATGAACCATGCACACACATCTGCCAGAAGATTACACAACAGTTGATCTTAGAGGCAAATGTTGAGTGTATGGTATCTCAATAATGATGTGCTGCAGTAGACCAACTGACTGAGCAGTACAACAGCAGTGAATTTAGACAAATTTCCACAATGACCATGCTTCATACCTTGTATCAACTGGGGTCCAACAGACAAAGACCTACAAGGGTGCCCCTGATGACCCCGCATCATTGCCAACAACACCTTGCATGGGCCTAGGAAAGATGTCACTAGACCTTGGACATATGGCAGAAGTTCGTCTGGAATATGAGTTCTCTTTCCTGCTGAACCATATGAATTGGTTGGGTTCACATCCGGTGTAAACAACATGAAGTTGCATTTCGTGTGTGTACCATTGGGATTCAGCAGGCCAGTGGTGGAAGTTTCATGGTCTGGGGAGCATTTACCTGGCATGGCCTAGGGCTATTATTATCATACCACAATATTTAAGTGGTGAACACTAAAGGAACCTGTTAGCTGGCCATCTGTACCTAAATATTTCGGAAGTCTTTCCTGACCACTGTAGTATCTTTCAACAGGATAAGACTAAGGAGTAGTTGGAGGAACACAATAATGAATTCTCCACACTGCCTTGGCCCCCAAACTCACCAGATTGTAACCCCATTGAGATATGCTGCAAAGGGCTGTGAGATCTGCTCCCACTGATCCACAAAATGTGCACCATCTGACAGTGCTGATGAAGTTGGCATAGATCAAGTTGAGTAGAAAGGTGAGACTGGGTTGAGTTGAGTATAGAGGATGTTTACCACCTTTTGGAACACATTCCCTGACATATGAAAGTCATGATCACCCAAAAAGGTGGACCAAACCATTATTGAGTAGGTATTTGTAATTCTGATCATTGAGTGTAAAGCGATCATTCAGTGTAAAGTCTATTAACTAGAAGTGTAACCATGGGCAAAAATTTAATGTTTGGGTCAAACCCATGGAGTTTTAAAAGTTATCATAGTTTTACTAACCATTACAGCCTGACAATCAAGCAGTACAGGCATCAGACACTTAGACTAATGCATATGTGTCAGACAGACAGATGTCGATCTGTCTTGCCACACAATGGTTTAAATTAAGGTTATCTGGGTAAGCAGCACCTGGTGAACTCATGTATTTTACAGTTGACCCCTGTCAGCAGGATATGGTCATTGCTGTGGTGTTTCCAAGCTATTACTCATCCAAATTGTCTCGGTATTGTCACTGCTGATGCTGCACAGGGCCAAGGCATGGTACCTAATTGTGTGAACTGTAACATAGTGTAAGGCAAGCGATATTTATGCCTGGTAGCACAGAAGTTCAATAATCAGGGCTGACGTAAGAGAGCACAGAAATCAGAGTCATCAGGAGTGAAGCAGGAGTCAGAACAGGAGCAGATACTAATAGGGTCTTTGTCATAATGGCTAAAATGCAGACCAATTGTTTAGGTATCCTCCATAGGGAAAGGATGGTTAATATGGCTAGACGTGAGCTGGAATTGATAGAGGACCAGAATAGAGAAATGTACTGGCCCTTTAAGAGAAGGTGCATTAGTGCAACCATGCCCTACAGGAGCAGAGGTAGAAAGTAGAGGGCGCATAACAAAGTGGACAGAGTCCAGTGTGCAGGACAAGAGGAACATCGGTGCCCAACCGCGGTTCCTGTACCAGGAGAGCAACGACAATAAACCTCTGTGACAATAGGAAATGCATTTGCCAATTTTATTATTTCCTGTGTTGTCTATCAAGTGGCTCATGCCAATACTGCTTGGTTAACATGTTGTCTATCTCAGACTTCATATGCAGCCTGGTAGAAGACAATAGGAAATCTATATATTGGTGGTGAAGGAACATTTTTACTTTTTGTCCAAAGTTACCCTTTAGGCCGCGGTCAAACGAACGATTTTTTGTGCGCTCCTATGTATTGGAACCATTGGTTTCCTCTGAACTGTTCACATGTCCGTCTCATAGAAGCACAAAACACTCACACCTGCAAAAGATAGGGCATGTGTGCCTGTAAGGTCCGTGCTGCGCGTAAAGTTACAGATGTGAAAGGGGATGAGGGCACTCCCAGAGGGTTCTGTTAATCCCTGCTGGGAGTCCCCATATCACTAAACACTGTCACGGCACTGTCACAGTGTTCAATGATGATGGGATTCCCCACTGGGATGAAAGAATCCCCTGTTACAGCTGTGGCAGCCGACCACAATACAATCCCATTGCTTTCACTGGGGTGATGCTGCTGCTGCCCCATTGAAAGCAATGGGATCAAAGAAACCCCAGCATGGATTTTCAGGGAAGGTCTTCTCTGAAAATAAGAATCTATATAAGCCCTTCTCTGAAAATAAGCCCTAGCTGCTTAAAAAACTAAAAAAATAAACACATCATCTCTCTGGTGCTGTCCAGCTCTGGCGCGTCTTCTCTTTTGCTCCCGACACTCTTCTGAAGCATTCAATGAATGGCTGAGCACTGCCTGTGATTGGTCGCAGCGCTCAGCCAATCAGGCCCAGCGCTTTCAAGAGGCAAGGATTTATAAATCCCCGGCCAGGAGAAAATGCTTCAGAAGAGCTCTGTGGAGCCAGGAAGAAGATGTGCTGGACCTGGACAGTGCCGGAGAGGTGATGCATATATTTTTTTTCAAGCAACTAGGGCTTATATTTCAAGCCCCTCCCCCAAAAAATCTATGCAGGGGCTGCCTTATCCCATTGCTTTCAATGGGGCGGCAGCAGCGCTGGCCCTATTGAAAGCAATGGGATAGCATCGCGGTCCTCTGACGCAGCATGGAGCTTCGGTAACGCGCATTTGGCAGATCCATGGAGCGCATTTTTTTTTGCACACATAGGCGCGCAAAAAAATTGCTCGTCTGACCAAGCCCTTAACCTACATGTTTAATTAACATGGTCAAGTAAATAGTTTTAGATGGTATCCATTGGTGCTGGTGTGAAAACAAAAGAAAAATTAGGTAAAATGAAAAAACTAGAAAAGTATGAAAGAAAAATTTTCAGTGTTATGTAAAGCCGTTTCATGAAATTACTGATAATAGCATTACAGGTTGCAAAATGTTAAGCCATTATTATTCCAATGCATTTGAACAGAGTATGACAGGTGATTACATTATCTGCATTTTAAATTTTTTTGAGATAATGACAAGCAGTGGGATGAGATTTGTTCATTTCATCAAGATAACAATGCATTGTATTCTAGCGTTAGCAAAAATTGACTTAAACATATTCCTTCGATAAAAAATGTTATTTTATAACAAGGTTATCTGAAGGCAGATTTACATGAACAAGTTGGGTTTGAAATTTTTTAAAATCATTCTTTAAAACATTAGATATTGTAGAAAACTCATTCCCTTCCGGCACCTTAACATAATAGTACGTCAAGGCGCTCAGGTAGTTAGTGCAGCTTAAAATATTACATTAAAGGGATTACATGGACTCTAACACTGTACCCAGTGGTGCCCCAAGCCTTTACGATGCCTGAAGTTAAGTGTGAAATGCTTCCCCCATGCAAAAAGCACTCATTTCACAGGTCGTGAAATCACCAATACACAAGATACCCAACACATATTAAATCAATGGTCCCAATAGTAAATGTCCCCCATAGTGACCCCAATAATAATAGTTTCCCCTTTAATGGTCCCTGTAATAATAGTGTGCCCCTATAGTAGTCCTAGTAGTAATAGTGTCCTCCATAGTGGCTCCAATAGTAACAGTGCCCCCCATAGTGACCTCAGTAGTAATAATGATCCCTGTTAATAGCCCCAGTAGTAATAGTGACTCCCAGCTGAGCAGCAAACTGACATGCATTTAACTGATTTGCTCTGTAGTTCTGGTCCGGTAGCGACAGGGAGCGCTGCTGCTGTGATCAGGATGTGACCTCTGACCTCTCTGCCCCTCATTTGCACTGCAGACAGGCTAGTATCTGCATGCAGATGCTGGGGCAAAGGTCAGGAGTCACGCTCTAATCACCTCAGCGGGTGCACCTCCAGGCCAAAACTACAGAGCAAGTGAGTTAAATGCTTGATGGGCTGCAGCCCGTCTGGCTCACAGTTGGCAATAAATTTTTACCAGCCCTTAATATAGCCAGTAAAAAATAAGTGTCATCAGGGCAGCAACACACCGCCCCTCTGAGGTCCTGCAGGCTGCCACTTAAAGAGGCAGTCTCAGGTCAGCTCATTGTAGGGGCACCATTGACTGTACCAACATGATTACCAGCGGGAGGACAGCTAAATTGCACAGTTATATTGCCACTGCAGCAACTGAGATAAGGAAAAATGCTGATCCATCAGTTAACCCTCGCAGTGCATCAAACAAGCCTAAAAGAAGTACTGTACAAGGTGGAGGGACCACCTTTTAGCTGTCATTGCCAGCCTGGTGATATGATTGCCACTATTATCACTATGTAGACAGCCAGGAATCAAGTAAATGCCATTTCACAGCTCATTCTCACATAGGCCATAATTTCAGAATTTCATATACCGTAAACAGTCCACATGCGCAGGAACACCGTTGCTGCCAGCGCTTACAAAATATGAATGATAAGTGCCAAGGCCACGTTCATAAGAAGTAACTGAGCCAAACAAGAATTTAAACTCTACGGACATACTCCAAGGTTCTTTAGGGCATCAAGACAAAACTATTATAGTTTTTGATTTTGTTGTGCAAATCTACATTGGTTAATATTCACAAATATACAGAAGAGAAAAGGCAGAAAAGTCCAACTCAAGTACAAAGCTATTCTGTGTGGTAAAGTCCTTTGTTTGTTCCTAGGGTCATGATTCGAAAATGTACACAAATCTAATTGTACTTGTGTCATTCGATGAGAATTAGGAACTTATTTTTATACCTGTAGGCACAGAGTAAGTAGAAATGTTTGTCCTCCCTGTTTACTGGGTCTATTCACTGGAATGCCCCCTCATTTGTAGTGGCCCAGAGTTTGGGGCCCTCCATTACATGTAAATGTATGTTTTAGGTATGGCTTATGCCATTTTCTGTAATGTGGTGTGAATCTGTAGTTTGTGTATTAGCACCTGCAGGCAAGAAGGAGTCTGGTGTCTGGAAAATGTATCGGTTTGCTAGTCACATGTCTGTGTCTGAGTTTATCTGCATGTGAGTCAGGTGTCAGTAGACAGAGAGTCTGAGAGTGGGGTGGAGAGAAGAGAAGTCAGTGGAAGGTAGAGTTGGTTGGAGCTGAAGATGGAGGGATGGAAGAGAAGGGGAGATGGTCCTTGGCTTCTACTAAAGCTCAGCCATGCTTGGAACCCTCCTTGTGAGAAGCCTGTCCTTATGAGGTTGGAAACCCAAGACATGCTGAATACCGCGTGGGTGTGCAACCATATGTTACAATTTGAGAAAGCCTGCAAGTGATGTGAGAGATGAGTGTCTATTTGTTGTAAACTACAAGTGTAAAAGTATAGAATTTGTCCAGTTGAGAGAGTATCATCCAAGAGAGAGAGATCCAACAGATAACTGAGACTGTGAATGTAATACCTTGGGAAACCCGAACTGCATGAGTGAAAGGAAAAGGTGAGAAATGTAAAACTACTTCTACTAATATTTCAGTGCATGCAAGTTATTCTTCTGTTAATTTACGAACTGTTTAGGTAAAGGAACAGGACAGAACATTCCCAGTTCTTGTTTGAAAAGTATTCTCTGTGTGTGGAATACTTTATTCTGTTGGGTGATCTGCCACAGAAGAAGGAACATTGATGTCATGGCGACAAAACAGGACTTAAAGGTAACTCAGGTTACTAAACGTTGGTCTCCCCCAGTAGTAAGGAGGGCGGGTTCTTTTTAAGCCATTTAGAGGGGGCAGTAGAGCCACCCGTGAAAGGTTACTAATTCTCTACCCTGCTGTTTCCTCGGCTGAGACCCTGTTCCTCAAATGCTGCACATTGCCTATGCAGTAGCATTCTTAATAGCTGCCTGTTACAGCAGTGGATGTGGATCTACTGTGCCACAAAACAGATTTGGGCTAGATCTGGAGGATGCACTGGAGTTCCCCAGTTTTCAGCCTTTAATCCCTCCAGTTAGGATCTGGACTTTTCTGAGGGGGGGGGGGGGGGGGGAATAGACTAATAACCAAGAAATAGTTTCTGTTATGTGACTGCTGACGCAACTGAGTCAGAACTACCATAAGGTGGTACCTAAGGCTGTAGTCAGAGACGTGGTCAAGGAACAGAGCCAAAGTCAGGACGGTCAGAATACTTTCATAGCAATGAAACAGTCAAAGAGTCAGGGCAGGCAGCAGACAGAGTAAGCATAGTCAATAAACAAGCTGAAGTCAGTAAAGGGGAAGACAGGAAAGCTGTGTGGCACAGGCATTAATCAAAATTAAGAGAATAGATGAAAAACTACAACACCTTTGACCCTAAGAAAATAATTGCTCAGGCACCTACTAGTGGGGTAGAGTGCCTTACATAACCAGAGGTTTGTCTGCATTAGCTGAAGATAAGAAAAAACTGAATGTGTACTAGCCCTTTAATAGGTGGCCAAGCCACGTTCGCACTTTTTGGGACATATTACAGGAGATGCAGTGTATGCCATAGATAATACAGGAACATGTTTCAGGCCACAACTGACAGCAGGAGGAGGTAGATTTTGTCGGCCACGAACAATGGCCATAACACTGTCTCTTTCCATCAGCAGATATTAAATATTATGGCCACTCCAAGATGGAGCCATCTACCATCTTAGTCATCTTTTTATAGACCATATTACCTTTTAAAGATCTGATAATGAACATGACCCATTTAACTTTAAAAATATGACCAATAACAACATGTCCAAAAGTACAAAGCTGGTCAAACATTTAAGGGCTCACACCCACTTGCGTTTTTTTAACGCTGCAATATCACTTTTTAAACACTATTGTCAATGGGACTTTCTAATGTTAAAACGCATCGCAAGTTTGTGCTTTGCGATTTTTGTGCAACACGTTTTTAACATTAGAAAGTCCCATTGACAATTGCGTCAAAAAATCGCAGCGTTAAAAAAACACAAGTGGTTAGGAGCCGTAAGATAAAGATTGGCTATGATGCAGCTGATCAATTGTCCATTGGATCATTCATACAAGCGATCCCACAAGCAATAGTAGACATCAAAGTTCAAGTCTCAATCCAGTGTTTTTAAAAAAGTGACTCCCTGCAAATTGCACAAAATGTCCAAAGATTTTCCACATTCAGCCAATCATGCAATACCCATTATTTTTGACAGACAGAAGCCTATCATTAGTCATTTCTGACAATCTTTGGGACAGTCTTTTTAAAGCTGATTTGTTACTTGAAATAGCCAAAATTGGCCATTTTGCATGACTTTTTTTCTCATGTGTATAGTATGGGCAGCTTTAAGATAACCATTATGTTTACACCAATTAGTCATAACAGTAAAATTACTCACAGGTGAAGAAAATAACATTATGCATCTTGTGACAATGGCATATGTGAAGGAGTGAGATATATTAGACTGAAAGTGAACAGTCAGTTCTTGAAGTTGATGTATTGGAAGCAAGAAAAATGGACAACCATAATGATATGAGTGTCTCTGACATGAGCCATATTGTTATGTCTCGACCAGTGTTTCCCAACACCCCTCCTATTGGAGCTCCAACAGATCATGTTTTCTGGATCTCCTTAGTATTGCACAGGTGATGTAATTATTGTCGGTGCCTCAGAAATTGCCACAGGTGTTCTTACTATAGGAGATCCTGAAAATATGACCTGTTGGGGCTCCATGAGAACTGGAGTGGGGAAACACTGGTCTAGACGACTGGATCACAGCATCCCTAAAATGGTAGGCCTTGTAGGGTGCCTTGTGAATGCATTGGTTAGTATGTACCAGAAGTTGTTCAAAGAAGAACAGCTGGTCAACTGATGACAGGGCCACCAGTGGCCAAGGCCCATTGATGAACATAATGAAACCCAAACCATCTGGTCTGGCCTCACAGAAAAGCTACTAACAATTAATGCTGGCTGTGAAAGATTTCAGAACACAGAGTGCATGGTAACATGATTCATATGGGGTTGCATAGTTGCAGACTGGTCAGAGTGCCATGCTGACCCCTGCCCACCACAGAAAGCACCTAGAATTGGCATATGAGCATCAGAGCTAGACCATAGAGCAATAGTAGAAGCTAGCCTAGCCTGATGAGCTTTCTTTTCTTTTGCATCATATGAACAGTGAAGTATGTCTTTGACATATATTGCCTGAAAAAGGGCACTACATAGCACTGTTTAGTTGTGGGGACCAGTAATATAATAACCGGCCCCAGGGGTTTAATCTGAGTCATTTTGCACAGCTGATTCAGGTAACCTAGCAACCAGTTAGGGCATTTTTATTTAGCTTCACAGGATAGAGAAAATGCCTAGAGACTCAGGTGATGCAGGTAGTCTAGCAACCAAATAGGTTGTGATTGGCTGCAGACAGACTGGTCAGGTGACTGAGGCGATATATAGAGGGACATAATGGTCACAGGAGGGCGAAGAAGGGAAGAAGAAAAAAAGTAGAAGGAGAGAAGAAAGAGTAAAGCAGGAGAGAAGTGAAGAAACAGAGAGAAGCAGAGAGGAGTCAGCTGTGACAGTTAGTAGAGGGGAGGGTGTCTGCTGTCGCAGGGAGAGTGAGCTGTTGCAGTAAGGAGAAGAGGAGATGTTGAGACACAGAGGACATGAGAGATAAGAGAGCTGAGATGAAGAGAGGGAGATAAAGAGATGTAGATATGAAGAGGAATAGAGGAAAAATGCAGAGTAAGCTCCCAGTATATAAATGTGTTAGACACAGGTATCTTAATTGTAAATTGTATATAATTCACTGGCAATTCGCTGGAGATAGCGCTTGTTACTCACTGTGTGTGTTGAAAAGAATTACCTCGTCTCCCTGTCTGACTTAATAATAACACTGTGTTTACTGCAAGTTAAGGAGGGAGGGAAGGGGGAGAACAGTTTAGCAGAGCTAAACTGTCTCCCCCTGCCCAACAGGAGGCTCGGTGTATATGTGTCGGGCTCGGGCCATCTGAACTGGCGCACAAACATTTCCTTTGATCGCCTATTCACATGTTTTTACGGCGCTAGTGGGCTCACGTAAAAACGCCAATGGCCGTGTGAATAAGCCCTAAAGGATAATCTGTGAATGTCTTGGTGCCAGATCCTGTACCTCAAGACACCTTCAGAGGTCCTGTTGAGTCCATATGCTGATTGATAAGGTTGCTAATAGTCTGTCAAAGTTGTGTAGTCTGCTCCTGTAATCATATTGTCATTCATCAGTTCTAACTAGGTGCTCTCCCTAAGGCTTTATTTCCACGAGCGTATATTGGGCGCTGTTTTCACGGCCGGCTGATATATGCTATAATGTGAGGTGTAAAATCTCATGAACGGGTGCACAAATCTAACATTTGTGCGCCTGTTCAGACGGCATGGGTCCTGGTGCATATACGCTGAGGCTGCCATGCTGTTTAGCCTTACCCTTCCCTCCCACTCGCCAGCTCACCTCCTCTCTTCTCTCATTGCTGGCTGCAGACAAGGGGTGGGAAGTGGGCAGGAGCTTAGCTCTGCCTCCATCCTTTGTCTGCAGCCAGCAATGGGAGGAGACGATACGGGGGTGGGGGGCTGTGCTTAGCCCCGCCCGACTACTCCTATTGAAACCGGAGGGGAGGGGAGGAGAGCAAGGGAGTTTAGCAGTCACGCTGCTAAGCTCTCTCCCACCTCCCTTCTCCGCCCACTGTCATTGGCTTCCATAGGAGCCCATGCAGCGTCTGGACGTATTCTGGCCCAAAAGATAGTTTCAGGACTATATTTTGGGCCCGACGTAAAAATGCCCGGCGCTACATTGACCAACCGGTCACTTTTACGTAACAGGAATACGGCCATGTGATCTGATGCATTGGAATCCAATGCATCAGAACATAGTGTATATCTTCTGGCCGTGAAAATGGCGGGATGATGTATGCTTGTGGGAAAGAGGCCTAAGGAGAAAAGATATACTTTAGTGCGTCATGCTACCAAAACATTTCCAAATCACATCACAACCACTGAGCGGCCATAACCAACTATAGTATGACATCTCCTAACAAAGTGTATCAAAAAATCATATTTTTTTCCGCAAAGCTACTCATCTGGCACCAAGAGGAAAGGTAAGGAAGGAGACATCTGTAGTCTTTACTGGAGAATTCTAAATTGTATCTGAATCTTTTACTACACACATTGGCCTTTGCTGTTATCACTTGTTTATATTGCCCATATTATGCTCATTTACATGACAGTTATATTGCTACAGTGAAGTATTTAGCATCACATTAATTCTGTAAATAAAACCACTTGTGTCTATGGAAAGCCAATGGTTCTGGCAGGCCAAAACGTTTGTTTGTTTGTTCTTACACTTTGTTTTTAGAGTGATTTTATAGGCATCATTTGTAGTTTAAAGATTTTCCCAGTGTAGTTTAAATACTGAAATCCAAACAAAGATACTTTACACTCAAAATAACACTAATTGTCTAACAACTGTTTGTATGAGTACAACAAACATTGGCATCTGTGTACATCATATACCCTATGCCTGACTCTATAAATTTACTTGAGTCAAACTTGTGACATGTGGATATTTCCTAAGGCAGACAGATGTTGCAAAAAGAACTCTAGTCTTCAGTTCGTTGTTAAAATTGGAACTGTGATTTTCTTCAGCTGAAACTGTGAATATTTGGAAGAAATTGGGAGAGGTATTAAGGGGTAATTAATGGCCTTAATTCTCTATAATCTTATATGCTTTAAAAGATAATGATGAGGCTTTGTTTGGATGACTGTATGCGCAAAAACATGCGCCGCAGCACAATGTATTTGCAGATTAGCAAGGTTTTTAAGGCAGATTTCTACACATATCTGCACATAGTACTGTACCTTTGGTGCATGCAGGGCTGTGGATAAAATGGCTAATTATGCTAATGAAATCCAGATGTGTTTTTTCCCTCCATTTTGCGCAGTGTTTCATGCTCCTCCCATAGACTACTATTCTCAAAACGCAGAAATACAAAGCAGGTCCTACTTCTTTCCACGCATGAGTCATGCGTGCGCAAAACACGCTCATGAGTATGAACTAATTGAAATCAATGAGTTCTATCCTCTGCATTTAGTTTGCACAGATTGTGCATGCACAAATACCCGCACAAACACGGTCGTGAGAAGAAGCCCTAAAGAATAAATACTAAGGGCAAAAAGACATGGACGTGTTTTTCACCCCTTACGCAAAGATAAGAATGCATTGATTTCAATGAGTGCGTTCTTTTTACTCTTTTTTTTCCATGCACAAAAAAACCGCAGCATGCTCTATTTTTTCGTGTATTTGTGCACCAAAAGTTCCCATAAAGGTCTTTGGAAAATGTCCAAATGTGCACTCGGTATGCGTAAAAATTGCGCAATATGCTGCGTAATTCTGCAGGAAAAAGAACCCATCTGGAATTCAATAGGCCAAATAGCCTTCAAAATCACGACAGAGGTTTGTCCTACATCCGATGTGTCCCACGTCCATGTGAACTGGCCCTGCGAGCAGAAAAAGTACAGAAATATGCACAAAAACATGTGCAAAAGAGCATTGTTCACAGCGCAAAAGCGTTGAGCTTACGCAAGCATTTTTATGCATAAATTTACGTGAAAGGGCCCAAAGGCGATGGTCACTTGCCCCACAAGAACTCATCTGCTGTAGAGAGTTTCTCTTCTTTTACTGAGCTCTCTATTGACTGGCTTCCGACCCCAACACTTGACAGAAACTGCCCTTGCAAGCGTATGCAATGACCTACTGACAGCCAAATCGAGAGGTGATTACTCCCTACTGATCCTCCTCGACCTCTCCCCAGCATTTGACACTGTTGACCACAAACTTCTCAGTATGCTTCGCTCCATCGGCCTAAAGGACACTGCTTTATCCTGGTTCTCCTCCTACCTATCTGAACGCTCCTTCAGCGTCTCCTTTGCTGGCTCTACCTCCCCTCCTCTTCCCCTTGCTGTTGGAGTCCCCCAGGGCTCGATCCTCGGCCCCCTCCTTTTCTCTATCTACACAGCCCCTGTTAGACAAACCATCAGGAGATTTGGCCTCCAATACCACCTCTATGCTGACGACACCCAGCTATACACCTCTTCCCGTGACATCTCTGCACCTTTACTCCATAACATCACTGACTGTCTGTCCACTGTCTCTAACACTATGTCCTCTCTCTACCTAAAACTAAACCTCTCTAAAACTGACTTACTGGTATTTCCACCCTCCACTAACCGACCTCATCCTGACATCTCCATCTCAGTGTGTGGCGCCACCATAACTCCTAGACGACATGCCCGCTGCCTTGGGGTCATAAGCGACTCTGATCTATCATTTACCCCCTACATCCAATCTCTTGCCTGAACATGTCAGCTGCACCTCAAGAACATCGCAAGAATTCGCCCTTTTGTCACTGTAGACACGCTAAAAACGCTTATTTTTGCCCTCATCCACTCACGGCTCGATTATTGCAACTCGTTGCTGATCAGCCTTCCCTGCTCCAGACTCTACCCCCTCCAATTAGTCCTGAATGCAGCAGCCAGACTCATCTTCCTGTGCAGCCGCTACTCGGACGCCTCTGCCCTGTGCCGGTCCCTGCACTGGCTGCCCGTTAAATACAGAATTCAATTTAAGTTCGCTACCTTCATCCACAAAGCCTTTCACAGTGCAGCACCCCCCTATATTGCCTCCCTCATCTCAATCCATCACCCAGCCCGGCTCTCCGCTCTGCTAACAAAACTAGACTGCGCACGCCTCTAATTCGAACTTCTCATTCCTGCCTCCAAGACTTCTCCAGAGCAGCACCAGTCCTCTGGAACGCACTACCAAAGGCTACCTGAGCAATCCAGGACTCGCAGAACTTCAGGTGTGCTCTAAAAACACACCTCTTCAGGGAGGCATACCGCATACCCTAAACAAACCCCTCTGTATGCCCCCTAATAACATGCTCCCTGACCTATTGACTGCAATCCCTGCTAGCCATCATAAACGGCTCCTGCAGTCATACCGATTCTGCCGTCACACGGTCAGATGTCTGACCATTGTCTATGTGTATAGAATCCCGCACTCTCCACCTTGCCATACCGTGCACATCTCCAGCCCTTTACCTTCTGTATCACCCCATTACTTGTAGTATGTAAACCCGTTGGAGCAGGACCCTCACCCCTATTGTTTTCCTCTGCTGATTACTATGTAACCGTGGTTCTATAATTTTTGTATTTTTTGTCTTTCTGCATTCCCCCTGTGCTGCGAAATATGTTGGCGCTATACAAATAAAGATTATTATTATCCATTTGTGTGTAATCGTGGAGGACTGGAATGGTAAGTGAACAGATAAAAGGTAAGTACTGTGACCAATGTATCAGTGCTGGTTCCAGGAAATCTTGTGGAAGGCACTGAAGAACATTACTAGAGATGAGCGAGCGTACTCGTCCGAGCTTGATGCTCGTTCGAGTATTAGGGTGTTCGAGATGCTCGTTACTCGAGACGAGCACCACGCGGTGCTTGACTCCATTAAATTTCCTTCCCTGAGAAATTTGCGCACTTTTCTGGCCAATAGAAACACAGGGAAGGCATTACAACTTCCTCCTGTGACATTCCAGCCCTATCCCACCCCCTGCAGTGAGTGGCTGGGGAGATCAGATGACACCCAAGTATTTAAATCTGCCCCACCCGCGGCTCGCCACAGATGCACACTGAGAGAGCTCAAGGAAAGTGCTGTCTTGCTGTAGCTGCTATAGGGAGAGGGTTAGGTGTTATTTTAGTCTTCAAGAACCCCAACGGTACTTCTTAGGGCCACATCTGACCGTGTGCAGTACTGTTGAGGCTGCTTTTAGCAGTGTTGCACAATTTTTTTTTTATTTGTATATCGGGCGTGCAGACCATAGCGTCCTCAGTCTGCAGTCATTTTACAGAGTATAGGGGCAGTACTGCTGAGGCAGGGACAGTGGTACAGGGAACTCCAAATACAGGCTATATCACAGGCAGCGGGCTTTTTCCCAAAAAGTGGAAAAAAATACTATATTTGGCCTGCCTGTGACAGTCTTCAGTTTACGGCGTGTGTGCTGGGGGTAGTAGTCGCTGATTAATACCCAGCCTTGCGCATAATTGTTTCCTGGATGCACTGTGCTTTCAGTATCCACAGTCATCCTCCAACAGGGAAATCCAAATACAGGCTATATCACAGGCAGTGGGCTTTTTCCCAAAAAGTGGAAAAAAATACTATATTTGGCCTGCCTGTGACCGTCTTCAGTTTACGGCGTGTGTGCTGGGGGTAGTAGTCGCTGATTAATACCCAGCCTTGCGCATAATTGTTTCCTGGCTCTGCTGTGTCCGTTACATGATCGCCGTCATCCCGCCAGAGGGAAAGAGTATACATATATACGCTGCATATGGTGTCTGTCTGGTTTTTCACCTCACCATTTGAAAAAATTGAAGCAAAATACTTAAGGCCTACCACTGGCCTTTGGCCACTTGACTGGTTCTGCCCTCTGAATTCCAGTAGCTCAGTCATACGCACCTAGGTCTCACTACAGGCTTGCGCATAATTGTTTCCTGGCTCTGCTGTGCGTTCCGTAAGCGAAGTCAGCCTCCAACCACAGGCCAATAAGTGGCACATTTAATTACAGCGTTCTGTTTCTGCTCTACTCGTAATACACCATGCTGAGGGGTAGGGGTAGGCCTAGAGGACGTGGACGGGGGCGAGGACGCGGAGGCCCAAGTCAGGGTGTGGGCACAGGCCGAGCTCCTGGTCTAGGTGTATCGCAGCCGACTGCTGCGGGATTAGGAGAGAGGCAAGTTTCTGGCGTCCCCAGATTCATCTCACAATTAATGGGTCCACACGGTAGACCTTTATTAGAAACAGAACAGTGTGAGCAGGTCCTGTCGTGGATGGCAGAAAGTGCATCCAGCAATCTATCGACCACCCAGTCTTCTACGCCGTCCACAGCTGCAACTCTGAATCCTCTGGCTGCTGCTCCTCCTTCCTCCCAGCCTCCTCACTCCATGAAAATTACACATTCTGAGGAGCAGGCAGACTCCCAGGAACTGTTCTCGGGCCCCTGCCGAGATTGGGCAGCAATGGTTCCTCTCCCACCGGAGGAGTTTGTTGTGACCGATGCCCAGCCTTTGGAAAGTTCCCGGGGTCTGGGGGATGAAGCTGGGGACTTCCGGCAACTGTCTCAAGAGCTTTCAGTGGGTGAGGAGGACGATGACGATGAGACACAGTTGTCTATCAGTGAGGTAGTAGTAAGGGCAGTAAGTCCGAGGGAGGAGCGCACAGAGGATTCGGAGGAAGAGCAGCTGGACGATGAGGTGACTGACCCCACCTGGTTTGCTAAGCCTACTGAGGACAGGTCTTCAGAGGGGGAGGCAAGTGCAGCAGCAGGGCAGGTTGGAAGAGGCAGTGCGGTGGCCAGGGGTAGAGGCAGGGCCAGACCGAATAATCCACCAACTGTTTCCCAAAGCGCCCCCTCGCGCCATGCCACCCTGCAGAGGCCGAGGTGCTCAAATGTCTGGCAGTTTTTCACTGAGAGTGCAGACGACCGACGAACTGTGGTGTGCAAGGTTTGTCGCGCCAAGATCAGCCGGGGAGCCACCACCACCAGCCTCACCACCACCAGCATGCGCAGGCATATGATGGCCAAGCACCCCATAAGGTGAGACGAAGGCCGTTCACCACCTCTGGTTTGCACCACTGCCTCTCCCCCTGTGCCCCAACCTGCCACTGAGATCCAACCCCCCTCTTAGGACACAGGGCTGACCGTCTTCCGGCCTGCACCCACACGCTCACCTCCGCTGTCCTCGGCCCCATCCAGCAATGTCTCTCAGCGCAGCGTCCAGCCGTCGCTAGCGCAACTGTTTGAGCACAAGCGCAAGTACGCCGCCACACACCTGCACGCTCAAGCGTTAAACGTGCACATAGCCAAATTGATCAGCTTGGAGATGCTGCCGTATAGGCTTGTGGAAACGGAGGCTTTCAAACACATGATGGTGGAGACGGCCCCGCGCTACTTGGTTCCCAGTCGCCACTACTTTTCCCAATGTGCCGTCCCAGCCCTGCACGATCACGTCTCCCGCAACATTGTACGCGCCCTCACCAACACGGTTACTGGCAAGGTCGACTTAACAACGGACACGTGGACAAGCACAGGCGGGCAGGGCCACTATATCTCCCTGACGGCACATTGGGTGAATTTAGTGGAGGCTGGGACAGAGTCAGAGCCTGGGACCGCTCACGTCCTACCCACCCCCAGAATTGCGGGCCCCAGCTCGGTGGTGGTATCTGCGGCGGTGTATGCTTCCTCCACTAAACCACCCTCCTCCTCCTCCTACGCAACCTCTGTCTCCCAATCAAGATGTGTCAGCAGCAGCACGTCGCCAGCAGTCTGTGTCGCGCGGCGTGGCAGAACAGCGGTGGGCAAGCGTCAGCAGGCCGTGCTGAAACTACTCAGCGTAGGAGAGAAGAGGCACATGACCCACAAACTGCTGCAGGGTCTGACAGAGCAGACCGCTGGCTTTCGCCGCTGAGCCTTCAACCGGGCATGGTTGTGTGTGACAACGGCCGTAACCTGGTGGCGGCTCTGCAGCTCAGCAGCCTCACGCACATGCCATGCCGGGCCCACGTCTTTAATTTGGTGGTTCAGCGGTTTCTGAAAAGCTACCCATGCTTGTCAGACCTGCTCGGAAAGGTGCGCCGGGTCAGAGCACATTTCCGCAAGCCCAACACGGACGCTGCCAACTTGCGGACCCTGCAACATCGGTTTAACCTGCCAGTGCACTGACTGCTGTGCAACGTGCCCACACGGTGGAACTCTACGCTCCACATGTTGGCCAGGCTCTATGAGCAGCGTAGAGCTATAGTGGAATACCAACTCCAACATGGGCGGCGTAGTGGGAGTCAGCCTCCTCAATTCTTTACAGAAGAGTGGGCCTGGTTGGCAGACATCTGCCAGGTCCTTGGAAACTTTGAGGAGTCTACCCAGATGGTGAGCGGTGATGCTGCAATCATTAGCGTCACCATTCCTCTGCTATGCCTCTTGAGAAGTTCCCTGCAAAGCATAAAGGCAGACGCTTTGCGCTCGGAAACAGAGGCGGGGGAAGACAGTATGTCGCTAGATAGTCAGAGCACCCTCATGTCTATATCTCAGCGCCGTTTAGAGGAGGAGGAGGAGGGGGAGGAGCATGAGGAGGAGGAGAGGAGGAGCATGAGGAGGAGGGGGAAGAGACAGCTTGGCCCACTGCTGAGGGTACCCATGCTGCTTGCCTGTCATCCTTTCAGCGTGTATGGCCTGAGGAGGAGGAGGAGGAGGATCCTGAAAGTGATCTTCCTAGTGAGGACAGCCATGTGTTGCGTACAGGTACCCTGGCACACATGGCGGACTTCATGTTAGGATGCCTTTCTCGTGGCCCTCGCGTTACACGCATTCTGGCCACTACGGATTACTGGGTGTACACACTTCTCGACCCACTGTATAAGGAGAACCTTTCCACTCTCATACCCGAAGAGGAAAGGGATTCGAGAGTGATGCTATACCACAGGACCCTGGCGGACAAACTGATGGTAAAATTCCCATCCGACAGCGCTAGTGGCAGAAGGCGCAGTTCCGAGGGCCAGGTAGCAGGGGAGGCGCGGAGATCAGGCAGCATGTACAGCGCAGGCAGGGGAACACTCTCCAAGGCCTCTGCCAGCTTTATGGCTCCCCAGCAAGACTGTGTCACAACTCCCCAGTCAAGGCTGAGTCGGCGGGAGCACTGTAAAAGGATGGTGAGGGAGTACGTAGCCGATCGCACAACCATCCTCCGTGACGCCTCTGCTCCCTACAACTACTGGGTGTCGAAGCTGGACACGTGGCCTGAACTCGCGCTGTATGCCCTGGAGGTGCTTGCTTGCCCTTCGGCTAGCGTCTTGTAAGAGAGGGTGTTTAGTGCGGCTGGGGGAATCATCACGGATAAGCGTACCCGCCTGTCAACTAACAGTGCCAACAGGCTTACACTCATAAAGGTGAACAAAGCCTGGATTTCCCCAGACTTCTCTTCTCCACCAGCGGACAGCAGCGGTACCTAAACAATACGAAGGCAGCACCCGCGGATAAAAGCATCGTTCTCTATCACCATAAAAAACGGGGACCTTTTAGCTTCATCAATCTGTGTATTACATTTATCCTCCTCCTCCTGCTCCTCCTCCTGAAACCTCATGTAATCACGCCGAACGGGCAATTTTTCTTAGGCCCACAAGGCTCAGTCATATTTCTTTTGTAAACAATGTTTATACGTTTCAATTCTCATTAAAGCGTTGAAACTTGCACCTGAACCAATTTTTATTTTAACTGGGCTGCCTCCAGGCCTAGTTACAAATTAAGCCACAGTAACCAAAGCGATTAATGGGTTTCACCTGCCCTCTTGGTTGGGCATGGGCAATTTTTCTGAGGTACATTAGTACTGTGGGTACACCAATTTTTTTGAGCCCTCACCTACAGTGTAATCCTAGTAATTTTTATGGGCTTCACCTGCACTCATGGTACAGCAAGGTGTGTGGGGTTGGCCTACACTTTTGCTACATAAATGTAACTGGGGCCTTGTCTATACTGCAACTACTGAAATGTGAAAGAGACTGTTATCTCCCTAAACTGCTGCAACGGGAATGTTACTATGGCCTGTCTTGACTGCTACTACTACTGAAATGGAATTAAGACTGTGCTCCCCTTATACTGCTGCTTCAGAACTGTTACTGGGGCCTGTTTTGACTGCTACTACTACTGAAATGGAACTAATACTGTGCTCCCCCTATACTGCGGCTTCGGAATTGTTACTGGGGCCTGTCTTGACTGCTACTACTACTGAAATAGAACGAAGGCTGTGCTCCCCCTATACTGCTGCTACGGATTTGTTACTGGGGCCTGTCTTGACTGCTACTACTACTGAAATGGAACTAATACTGTGCTCCCCCTATACTGCTGCTAGTGATATCTTACTGGGGCCTGTCTTGACTGCTACTATTACTGAAATGGAACAAATATTGTGCTCCCCCTTTACTGCTGCTAGTGATATGTTACTGGGGCCTGTCTTGACTGCTACTATTACTGAAATGGAACTAATACTGTGCTCCCCCTATACTGCTGCTAGTGATATGTTACTGCAGCCTGTCTTGACTGCTACTATTACTGAAATGGAACTAATACTGTGCTCCCCCTATACTGCTGCTAGTGATATGTTACTGGGGCCTGTCCAGACTGCTACTATTACTGAAATGGAACTAATACTGTGCTCCCCCTATACTGCTGCTAGTGATATGTTACTGGGGCCTGTCTTGACTGCTACTATTACTGAAATGGAACTAATACTGTGCTCCCCCTATATTGCTGCTAGTGATATGTTACTGGGGCGTGTCTTGACTGCTACTATTACTGAAATGGAACTAATACTGTTCTCCCCCTACACTGCTGCTAGTGATATGTTACTGGGGTCTGTCTTGACTGCTACTACTACTGAAATGGATCTAATACTGTGCTCCCCCTATACTGCTGCTAGTGATATGTTACTGGGGCCTGTCTTGACTGCTACTACTACTGAAATGGAACTAATACTGTGCTCCCCCTATACTGCTGCTAGTGATATGTTACTGGGGCGTGTCTTGACTGCTACTATTACTGAAATGGAATTAAAACTGTGCTGCCCCTATACCGCTGCTTCGGAATTGTTACTGGGGCCTGTTTTGACTGCTACTACTACTGAAATAGAACGAAGGCTGTGCTCCCCCTATACTGCTGCTACGGAATTGTTACTGGGGCCTGTCTTGACTGCTACTTCTACTGAAATGGAACTAATACTGTGCTCCCCCTATACTGCTGCTAGTGATATGTTACTGGGGCCTGTCCTGACTGCTACTATTACTGAAATGGAACTAATACTGTGCTCCCCCTATACTGCTGCTAGTGATATGTTACTGGGGCGTGTCTTGACTGCTACTATTACTGAAATGGAATTAAAACTGTGCTGCCCCTATACCGCTGCTTCGGAATTGTTACTGGGGCCTGTTTTGACTGCTACTACTACTGAAATAGAACGAAGGCTGTGCTCCCCCTATACTGCTGCTACGGAATTGTTACTGGGGCCTGTCTTGACTGCTACTTCTACTGAAATGGAACTAATACTGTGCTCCCCCTATACTGCTGCTAGTGATATGTTACTGGGGCCTGTCCTGACTGCTACTATTACTGAAATGGAACTAATATTGTGCTCCCCCTTTACTGCTGCTAGTGATATGTTACTGGGGCCTGTCTTGACTGCTACTATTACTTAAATGGAACTAATACTGTGCTCCCCCTATGCTGCTGCTAGTGATATGTTACTGGGGCCTGTCCAGACTGCTACTATTACTGAAATGGAACTAATACTGTGCTCCCCCTATACTGCTGCTAGTGATATGTTACTGGGGCCTGTCTTGACTGCTACTATTACTGAAATGGAACTAATACTGTGCTCCTCCTATATTGCTGCTAGTGATATGTTACTGGGGCGTGTCTTGACTGCTACTATTACTGAAATGGAACTAATACTGTTCTCCCCCTACACTGCTGCTAGTGATATGTTACTGGGGTCTGTCTTGACTGCTACTACTACTGAAATGGATCTAATACTGTGCTCCCCCTATACTGCTGCTAGTGATATGTTACTGGGGCCTGTCTTGACTGCTACTACTACTGAAATGGAATTAAAACTGTGCTGCCCCTATACCGCTGCTTCGGAATTGTTACTGGGGCCTGTTTTGACTGCTACTACTACTGAAATAGAACGAAGGCTGTGCTCCCCCTATACTGCTGCTACGGAATTGTTACTGGGGCCTGTCTTGACTGCTACTTCTACTGAAATGGAACTAATACTGTGCTCCCCCTATACTGCTGCTAGTGATATGTTACTGGGGCCTGTCTTGACTGCTACTATTACTGAAATGGAACTAATATTGTGCTCCCCCTTTACTGCTGCTAGTGATATGTTACTGGGGCCTGTCTTGACTGCTACTATTACTTAAATGGAACTAATACTGTGCTCCCCCTATACTGCTGCTAGTGATATGTTACTGGGGCCTGTCCAGACTGCTACTATTACTGAAATGGAATTAAAACTGTGCTGCCCCTATACCGCTGCTTCGGAATTGTTACTGGGGCCTGTTTTGACTGCTACTACTACTGAAATAGAACGAAGGCTGTGCTCCCCCTATACTGCTGCTACGGAATTGTTACTGGGGCCTGTCTTGACTGCTACTTCTACTGAAATGGAACTAATACTGTGCTCCCCCTATACTGCTGCTAGTGATATGTTACTGGGGCCTGTCTTGACTGCTACTATTACTGAAATGGAACTAATACTGTGCTCCCCCTATATTGCTGCTAGTGATATGTTACTGGGGCGTGTCTTGACTGCTACTATTACTGAAATGGAAATAATACTGTTCTCCCCCTACACTGCTGCTAGTGATATGTTACTGGGGTCTGTCTTGACTGCTACTACTACTGAAATGGATCTAATACTGTGCTCCCCCTATACTGCTGCTAGTGATATGTTACTGGGGCCTGTCTTGACTGCTACCACTACTGAAATGGAACTAATACTGTGCTCCCCCTATACTGCTGCTAGTGATATGTTACTGGGGCGTGTCTTGACTGCTACTATTACTGAAATGGAATTAAAACTGTGCTGCCCCTATACCGCTGCTTCGGAATTGTTACTGGGGCCTGTTTTGACTGCTACTACTACTGAAATAGAATGAAGGCTGTGCTCCCCCTATACTGCTGCTACGGAAATGTTACTGGGGCCTGTCTTGACTGCTACTTCTACTGAAATGGAACTAATACTGTGCTAGCCCTATACTGCTGCTAGTGATATGTTACTGGGGCCTGTCTTGACTGCTACTATTACTGAAATGGAACTAATACTGTGCTCCCCCTATACTGCTGCTAGTGATATGTTACTTGGGCCTGTCTTGACTGCTACTATTACTTAAATGGAACTAATACTGTGCTCCCCCTATACTGCTGCTAGTTATATGTTACTGGGGCCTGTCTTGACTGCTACTATTACTTAAATGGAACTAATACTGTGCTCCCCCTATACTGCTGCTAGTTATATGTTACTGGGGCCTGTCTTGACTGCTACTATTACTAAAATGGAACTAATACTGTGCTCCCCCTATACTGCTGCTAGTGATATGTTACTGGGGCCTGTCTTGACTGCTACTATTACTGAAATGGAACTAATACTGTGCTCCCCCTATACTGCTGCTAGTGATATGTTACTGGGGCCTGTCTTGACTGCTACTATTACTGAAAGGAACTAATACTGTGCTTCCCCTATACTGCTGCTAGTGATATGTTACTGGGGCCTGTCCCTAATGCTACCGCTGAAATGTTACTAATTCTGGGCTCTGCATATACCGCTGCTAATGCTATGTCACTGGAGTGTGGAAACGGAGGCTTCCCAAAGACATGATGGCGGCGAGGCCATTTCCCACCAACGCAGTTACTGTTAAGGTGCGTATAACCACGGGCACGTGGAGAGGACACATAGTGCCTCAAAAACATCCTCCTCCAACAATGAAAACATTCTTGGCAAATACCTTAGCATTGGTCCGTCTGGCAGCAGTCCAAGAATTTCACCTTTAACGACACAACAAGACAGCCCCCCCACCATCCCCCCGCCACGGTCCACTTAATCCTGGCCACATTCCGAAAATCAACTAAATAAAACCGCGCTACTAGGTCCGCAGTTGCGACCACATTCCCACTAACGCGGTTACTGTTAAGGTACATATTACCAGTCTGACTGGGGCATGCACTATGGGCCGAAGCACACCTGTATTGTATCTGACGTTAGCGCTGCTGAGCAGGGCACTGCAATGGGATACATTTATGTACCGCCGATGGGTTCCAGGGAGCCACCCATGCTTTGGGTCCACAGGGACTTCACATTATGGATTTGTACCTGCCAGTGTCTATGTATTAAAAACCCCGGTCAGACTGGGGCATGCAGCGTAGGCCGAAGCCCACCTGCATTTAATCTGACGTTACCTCAGCTGTGCTGGGCACTGCAATGGGATTTGTTTATGTACCGCCGGTGGGTTCCAGGGAGCCACCCATGCTTTGGGTCCACACAAACTTCACATTAGCGAGTTGTACCTGCCTGTGTCTACTTATAAAAAAATCCCAGTCTGACAGGGGCATGCAGTGTGGCCCGAAGACCACCTGCGTTTAATCTGACGTTACCTCAGCCATGCTAGGCAATGCAATGGGATTTATTTATGTAACGCCGGTGGCTTCCTGGGACCCACCCATGCTGTCCGTCCCCACGGAGTTGTACCTGCCTGTGTCTACTTATAAAGAACCCCAGTCTGACTGGGGCATGCAATGTGGGCCGAAGCCCACCTGTATTTAATCTGACGTTAGCTCTACTATCCGGGGAACTGCATTGGGACAAACTACAGGAGCAATACGGCGCTAATGAGACGTGCACAGCTACGCTAGCATTGGAGTCCGCTGTAGGCACGCGATTGCTGAGGGTTTGTGCAGAGGCCTATGTCCTGGGTGCAGTGAAAGTCTGCTTCCAGCCTAGGATTGCTGAATCTGTGGGCTGAGGCCTATGCCGTGGGCGCGGTGCAAGTCTGCCATGTTTGGCCGCTCAGATCAATTTTTGGTTCATGTCTTGGGTTTCCTAGGACCCACCTATGCTGTTGCTGCAAACTTAGTTCCCATTGCGGTGTTTGACCTGTCTGGCACAAAGGCACTGACTGATATGGGTAGGGGGCAGAGCGCTGACGACTTTCCCCTTGCAGTGTGGATTGAGCTATGCGACACCTTGACAGAATGAATACTGTGTGGCACATGGATTCCCCATTGCTATGCCCACGTTTGCAGCTCCTGACGGAGGTGGCACAGGATTGGAGTTTTCATTGCTTCTGTACAGCATTGTGGGCTATCGCCCCGCTCCTTTTAAAGAGGGTCGCTGCCTGGCCCTGCCAACCCTCTGCAGTGTGTGCCTCCGGTTCCTCCTCATGGCAGATGCACTTATAAATAGACATGAGGGTGGTGTGGCTATGAGGCCAGCGTGTGGCATGAGGGCAGCTGAAGGCTGTGCAGGGACACTTTGGTGTGCGCTGTGGACACTGGGGGTTGGGCAGCATGTAACCCAGGAGAAGTGGCAGCGGAGTGTCATGCAGGCAGTGATTGTGCTTTGTTGGAGGTAGTGTGGTGCTTAGCTAAGGTATACCTTGCTAATGAGGGTTTTTCAGAAGTAAAAATTGTTGGGGGGGGGGGGGGCACTCTTGCCACTATTGTGGCTTAATAGTGGGACCTGGGAACTTGAGATGCAGCCCTACATGTAGCCCCTCGCCTGCCCTATCCGTTTCTGTGTCATTCCCATCACTTTCTTGAATTTCCCAGATTTTCACAAATGAAAACCTTAGAGAGCTTCGGCGAAATACAAAAATGCTTGAGTCGCCCATTGACTTCAATGGGGTTCGTTACTCGAAACGAACCCTTGAGCATCGCGAAAAGTTCGACTCGAGTGACGAGCACCCGAGCATTTTGGTGCTCGCTCATCTCTAAACATTACCCTTTTAGAATATGGCCCTCTTTTTTCTATTTTCGTTTTTTCCTCCCCTTTAAAAAATCGTAACTCTTTTATTTATCCATCAACACAGATGTATGAGGGCTTGTTTTTTGCAGGCTGAGTTGTATTTTTTAATGGTTCTATTTAATGTATCATTTAATGCACTGAAAAACTTAAAAAAAAATTCTAAATAAAGTAAAATTTTAAAAAAGCTAGAATTCTGCCATTTTTCGGTGCGTCTTGTTTCTATAGCGCACGAACTGCAACAAAAATGACATGATAATTATTGCTGGGATGAAAAAGGGGTCTTTAGAAATTGCAGAGGGCAGTAATAGAACATTATGGGAGGGACTGTGGATAGTATTATGGATGAATGGACACCAGGCTCGAAAGGAACATTATAGTGACTTGGAAAGGGGGGAACTTTGCACAGAATTGAGCATTTTGACAAACACTTGGGGGACATTGTAACTGACGCTGGGAGAGACATGGAGGGCATTGTGGATGCAACTTAGAGGACACTGATACAAATAATAATTGTAATTTTATATCAAAGCACATTGTTTACTAACAACTTTACAGCGCAGCTGCAGCTCTATTTAACATCAGTCACATACATATATAGCAAACCATAACTTGTCATATAATGCGTAATGATAACTTAGTTACAATATACTATAATGCTGTACATCGAGATCTCATGATGCACCAGTCATCTTGGCAATTGTTGCATCTGTATCTTGAGACTTTTTTATATAGACTTATATACGGAATAGTAACATATAATCAGCATAAAGGCTGAAGAAGTTAAAAGCACAGAGTAACAATGAAATAAAATGTGATGAAGAATAATTAATAATTACACAGTGCGGAACATTAATTCAGATTACGCTAAAAAAAATTGGCAAGTGAAAGTAAAATGTTAGAATTCTTACTGTTTTAATTATGTTACCTGTAGGCTTTCTAGTGTTTAGTAAAATGTTTCTGCATGTGGTTTTTAATGGCCTTTAAAGTGAGTTTCCCCAAGAATTATTGATTCTATGCAAAACATTCATATACTGCAGTACATGTGAATAGTAAAGTGTGCAGCAAGAGAAGTGGCTCAGCCTATAAGAGAAGTGGCTCAGGAAGGGTATTGTTTCCCCTTAGGGAGACCACCTAGAAGGTGTGAGGAGACTTGTAAGGCTATTCATGCTCTTCTGAGAAATATGCAAATAGGAAAATGGAAGAATACCTCTGATGCACTCTGATGAGAGGCAGTCACCCCAAACCAGCTGCCTGTGCCTGGTTATCTTCTCTTTCTGTAGAAGATTCTGTCTCAGGGCTCTTTCACACGAGGATATATCGCCCGCCATTTTCACGGGCGGCCGATATACACTACGATCTGATGCATTGGATTCCAATGCATCAGATCACATGGCCGTATTCCTGTGGTGTAAAAGTGCCCGGCCGGGCAATCGTAGGGGCGGGCGCTTTCATGCCCAGCTGAAAAGATAGTCCTGGAACTATCTTTCCGGCCGAAATACGTCGGCCACTGCATGGGCTCCTATGGGAGCCAAGGACAGTGGAAGGAGAAGGAAGGTGGGAGGGAGTTTAGCAGTGTTACTGCTAAACTCACCCCCCTCTTCTCTCCTCCCCTCCGACTGTTTGTAATGGGAGGCGGTGCGGGGAGAGATAAGCTCTACCCCGCTCCTTCCCATTGCTGGCTGCGGACAAGCGGCGGGAGGGGGCACATGCTTAGCTCCACCCCTGGCCACTCCCATTGCAAAGGGTCGGAGGGAAGAACAGAGGAGGTGAGCCAGCGAGCGGGAGAGAAGGGGAGGCAATGTTAGATTTGTCCGCTCTTTCACACATTTTTACGGTGCCGGCGGGCGCACGTAATAATGCCTATGGCCAAGTGAAAGAGGCCTTAGGCTCACAATACCCAATCATTGTTACAAAGCTTGTTTTGCCTGTCATTGGCTGGCTTCTAATAGGTGGCGAGGTAGAAGTATTGTTCCATCTTCCCATTAGGAAAATTGAAACCTTTATAGGTCCACTAATTATCCTGCAGTGATTATCCACAGAGACAGGCAAGCCAGGTAATATATACAAAGGTGCAATGGAAAAAGTCAGTTCCAGTAGCTAAAAGCATTTATGACTTTATTTCTCTATATCGAAAATGGAAATCCTCAGGATTCAACTCACACATTTCAACTATGATCAGCAGTCATTCTGAAATGAAATGTGTAAACAGTGTCCTACTAAGTGCCACTTTTAATATAAAGGAATAAATAATTCAATGATTTAAAACACTGGTGCTGGATTTTTTTTCTTGGCAATCTCAGCAATCTGTACTGGCATGGCCAATAATATTAAAGAACCATATACTGTGTAATCAAATTGTATTGGATAATCAAAACATATAGCAACATACAGATAGAGAAACATAAAGAAGCCAGTAGGAAGCAGTGTGGGCGCTGGGGACTAAACACCAATCAGTAAGCTTATAAATATATGTAAAGTGCATGTAAATAGCAAACTAACTTACTAATTTATACAAAGTGCACGCTAAAAGACATGAGCGATTAATGGAATAATAGTTTTGTGTCGAGATCTGCCCCCAATTGAAATCAAAGGGAGTGAAAATCGGTTTCACTGTTCTGCCCTCCAGAAGGTCCCCAATGCAACCAAAGTACTCGGTCCTCCAAAATTGCATACAAATACAGTCACACAACTCATGAATATGGCAATCCTTCCCCATATTTTGTAAAAATAGTGTACAGTGGTGTAGGGGGTCACTCATAACACAGAAGTGTTACTAAAAATAAAAGAAGGCCCACATAAGGTCTCCTAGATAAAACATTGTGCCAATGAAGACAGCAGGCGTGGTACATAATAATAATCTTTATTTGTATAGCGCCAACATATTCTGCAGCGCTTACATAGACAAAAGGAATACAGAGACAAAAAATACAAAAATTACAGAGCCACGGTTACATAGTAATCAGTTGATAGAGACAGTAGGGGTGAGGGTCCTGCTCCAACAAGTAATGGGGTGATACAGAAGGTAAAGGGGCTGGAGATGTGCGCGGTATGGCGAGGTGGAGAGTAAGGGATGTTATACACATAGACAATGGTCAGACATTTGGCCGTGTGATGGCAGAAACGGTATGATTGCAGGAGCCGTTTATGGCGGCTAGCAAGGATTGCAGTCAATAGGTCAGGGAGCATGTTATCAGGCGGAGTACAGAGGGGTTTGTTTAGGGTATGCGGTATGCCTCCCTGAAGAGGTGTGTTTTTAGAGCACGCCTGAAGTTCTGCGAGTCCTGGATTGCCTGGGTAGCCTCTGGTAGTGCGTTTCCGGAGGCCTGGGGGACCCCAACAGCAAGGGGAAGATGAGGGGAGGTAGAGCCAGAAAAGAGACGCTAAAAGAGCGGTCAGATAGGTAGGAGGAGAACCAGGAGAGAGCAGTGTCCTTTAGGCCAACAGCGCAAAGCATACTGAGGAGGAGTTTATGGTCAACAGTGTCAAATGCTGCGGAAAGGTTGAGGAGGATCAGTAGGGAGTAATCGCCCCTCGATTTGGCTGTCAGTAGGTCATTGGATACCCTTGTAAGGGCAGTTTCTGTCGAGTGTTGAGGTTGGAAGCCAGGCTGTAGGGGGTCTAGGAGAGAGTGCTCTGATAGATAGCTTACAAGGTGGGAGTAAACCAGGCGTTCTAGTAGTTTGGAGATGAAGAGGAGGTTTGAGATGGGTCGGTAGTTGGCAGCATCAGTCGCGTCCAGTCGGCTTCTTTAGCAGTGGGGATATGATGGCGTGTTTGAAAGAAGAGGGAAAGATGCCAGAGGTCAGATAGAGGTTGAATATAGTGGTGAGATGGGAGATGACCACTGGGGAGAGGGATCAGAGGAGGTGTGAGGGGAGGGGGTTCGCTTGCACAGGTGGTGGGGCGAGCAGAGAAGAGCAATTTGGAGACTTCTTCCTCTGTCGCTGGTCTGAGTATAGACAGTGAGCAGGAGCTAGATACAGTGCTGACAAGACTAGGGTCAGGGCTAGTCTGGGATTGGGAAGTTATTTCCTGACGGAAGTCATCAATTTTCTTTTTGAAGTAAGCAGCCAATTCTACAGCACTGAGATCCGTCACCGGGGGCTGTGGTTTAGGGCTGAGAAGGGAGTGAAAAGTATCAAAGAGCCGTTTAAGGTTGTGCGATAGTGAGGATACTAGAGAGGTGAAGTAGACTTGTTTGGCGTGGTGGAGGGCGAGGTTGTAGATTCTGAGCATGAATTTGTAGTGGAAGAAATCTGCAGACGTTTGTGACTTCCTCCACAGCCGTTCAGCACTTCTGGAGCACCGCCGGATGAAGCGCGTTTGAGGCGCTTCAAAAGCAAGGCCATAAATTTTACAATTCTGCCAGGTGAAAACAATACTTAAGCATGGGTCTCTTTCTCATCCACCAAGGAAAAGCAGTAGAGTTAACAAAGAGTATGGTAAGTGAGACAGCAAGTGTGGTGCTTGTTTTAAAAGCAATGCCTAATTTTTGCAAAGTGCAAATTGTACAAGGTAAACAGAACAGCCAAGAAGGGACCTTCTCTAAGGAGAAGCGGTAGAGCTACAGCTGTTTTTTTGTGCTTTACAAAACCTTCATTTTGGGAGAAGGAAGAGGATGATAAAGCATGGGAGCAAAAGAGAGCAGTAGTAGTTCCACCACCATCAATAGCAGCAACAGCACCTTGAGGGCGGAGTGTGCTTCTCGTGGAAACATTGAGCAACAAGTCAAAAGGCCAATACCATGTCTGAGCACATCCACGGAGGAGCTGACCTATTCCTACACTATTATGGATAATTGTTGCCTGTGACTGAGTAAAAAAAACTGTGCCAGACTTCTTCTAGACTTCCTCTAGCACTAGTGGTAGTACTGCTATGGCAACTTCCTGTCTTAGTACTGCTGCATTTAAAGGTCCCTCTCCACTGCCGGAATGAGATTTGCCATTTTAGCAGTGGGATCAAGGAGGGTGTCCACCCAGTAATGAGCTAATGTTTTGATGTGGGCTATGCAAGTCTTTCTGTACGCACTGACACGTAAAAGCATTCATATGCTTCAAAGTGCCTAAGGGTGATGGCTCACATTCTTAGAAGTCAGGCTGAAGAGTGTCCTCCTGCTGGTCTTGCCATCTATGAAAAATAACTTTGGTTAGTGATGGATAGAAGGTATATTGCATAGCTCCCTCCTCTGCTTCCGGACATATATTATTCCCGTCTGCACTTTCTCCTGTTCTTTCTCCTCCTGCTCTTCCTCCTCAAAACGTCTTCCATGAGTGGACAGATGTGTTAGGGAGGACGCCACCATTTCTTACCCAAAGCCTCCCTCCCTGTGGTGTTGAGTAATAGTGGACTTGCCAGACAATTTGGAGATTGCCGCCCTCCTCTTCCTCCTGAGACAACAACCTGTTATTAGTATAAAACTTAAAATGAGTAAACAAGGCTCAGCACTCCAGAGAGTACAGCCATCACGATATAGACGTCAGTGAACTTACTTTACAAGGGTGTCTCTGTAGAGAGAACACCCCCTTTAGGCCACCTGCACACGGGCGGATTTACATTGCAGAATCCGGAGCCGGTGTCCGCCTCCAGATTCTGCAACAAATCCAGCCCATAGCATGCTATGACAATACCCGATTTCCTGCCCATGAGCAGAAATTGATTGCGATGTTCTGCTTGCAGGAAAAAAAAAATCGCGGCATGCGATAAATATGCATATATATAAAAATATCAAATATAGGCACAATAACAACCTGTTACCTGCCCTGACTCATGATGATAAACCTCAAAATCGGCAACAACAGAAAATGTTTTCCCCAATACATGTTTTGCTTACCAAAGCTTTGCCAGTTAATGCTGTAAGCAATTTACGTGGTATAGCAGTATGGTGTTCATACTTGCAGCTCGCTGTCTTTGTTGCCGGACACCTTTGCTATTAGTAAAAGAGTGGCGATCTACTATCAAGCAGAGTGACTCTCTGTATTTTATGTCCCCTGCAAAAGACTTGCCAGGTTGGCTGCAAAATTCATATGGATATCTGCTTATTTAATCTTCCTCATAGTGTGCTTGGGGTTGTATTTCATAATGTTTAAATGTACTGCATAATAAATGTATTGTCTAATTTTAACAATAATTTCTGCTATATGTAGGCCTGTATTCCATTTTGGATAAGAACTATGCTTTTGCCTCGGTTTCAATAAATGTAGATAACTGCTACTGGTATATAAAAGCAAAAGAGTATTTGATAAACTTTGATATAGTGGCGCAAAAAAAAGACAGCTGCTTTCCCACGCAAAAATCTCACTAAGAAAATTAATCCAACCAGGAAATATCTGAGAAAATGAGCAAAACATATTTTCAAAATCTCATAAAAGTTAAACGCTGCGTTGGTGTATTTAATATGCCAATATATTGAAAGTGAGAGTACGTGTAATTTGTGTATATTACTTCTTTATTTTGCATTATTCAGATGTTCGTAGAAAATCTAAATTAGCTTTCATTTCTTCCCACATGCTATCAGGTTTGACTAATTCTTTAGCTATTCACTAATATCGGCAGGTATTCCATTGTCATTCATTCATTTCTCTGATTATATGTTCAGTAATCTTATCACATTTTGATTTATTTTTTAATTGTTTAGTAGAGATGAGTGAACTTTTGAAAAGTTAGGTTCGTCTGGTTTACAGGCTTTCAGACAAAGTTTGGTCTAGTCTAGAGATGAGTGAGCATGCTCGTCCAAGCTTGATGCTCGTTCGAGCAGTATCATACTCGAAGGTGCTCGTTACTCAAGCGAGCACCACATGTATAGCTCCATTTAGGAACTAATAAACTTCCTCATTTTTTTATTTGTTTTTGGCTAAAAGCATTTGCATATTAGGCCCAAGTGTTTTATAGTGCCAATCGAGAGGACACACAAGACTGTATACATTGTACACTGTCTAATTTTGGCTGAAAGCATTTGCATAATAGGCCCAAGTGTGTGTCCTGTTGATTCACACCATATAACAAGACTATACACATTTTACACTGTCTATTTTTGGCTTAAAGCATACACAAAATACCTTGCAGTTTGCGTAGCATTTTAACGCAGTGCATTATAAAACATGATGAAGACTAGGGGTAAAGGTCGAGGATGAGGATGTGAATGTGGGCGCCCAAATGAGGGTGTGGGCAGAGGCTGAGGTCCTGGGCGGGTTGAAACTGTGCCTGGTTTGACCTTTCTAATTTCTTCATAGTACAGCTACCTCGGCCGGACAGGCAGAGTGGGGACTCGGGCAATTTTGTGGCTCTGTCCCAAAGGAAGGCTGCAGAGGGGCGGCTGCAGTTCGTTGACTCCAGTGTGTGCGTCCCCACTCCTTCTCAGCGCTTTGAGAAAATAGGTCAAAGTCCGCCAGCTCTCCGCCAGTACTCCCAGACAAAGGCAGGTTGACCCAAACCCCCGGGACGAGAGGAGAGGGCCGCCCCTCTTTTGCGTCCCGCTCCAGCTGGGGGCATAGTTGGTCCGTCTGATGTCAGGAGCCGAAAGGACCTGCCTACAGTGTTGTGAAGCTCCCATCGGCGAAGTAGGCAAAGGGGTGTGCCTTACCCCATATCTGGGATGGGAACGGCTGGACGCTGCGCAGGGAAAAATTTTCAGTACACTGTGGACGCAGGCTCAAGCAGGGGATTGGACTGTGATGCCAGCATGTAACACAGGAGAAGAAGCACTGGTGTCACCCGCAGGTGGTGATTGGCCTTCGTTGCACCATTCAATGTGCCAGCGTGTGTGCCTTGCTGATTATAGTCTGGCCCAACTAAATTGTTGCTGCCCCTACTGTTCCCTATCCGTTTCTGGGGTGTTTCCATCACTTTCTTATGTTTTCAGGTGATTCACACAACCTCCTCTATGCGGAGCATGGGTCACCTTGAAAAATGCTTGAGTCTCCCATTGACTTCAATGGGGTTCACTACTCAAAACGAGCTCTCGAGCATTGCGAAAAGTTCGACTCGAGCAACGAGCACCCGAGCATTTTGGTGCTCGCTCATCTCTAGTATAGTCCAAATCAGCTTGAACTGAAGCAGAGCTTCACCAATGCTCTTAAAATAATGATCCCAGCATGTCCTGTGGTTTAGCGATTAGCACTATTGCCTTGCAGTACTGGGGTCCTAGGTTAAAATCTGTCAACATTTGCATGAAGTTTTATGTTCTCCCTGTTTTTCATAATAATCACTTATATTTATATAGCACATGCATATTATACAGTGCTTTGCATCACTTGATACTTTCTATTCCTTTTGCAGCTTACATTCTATATTTGTTTCTTAGTATGTTTTTGCACTTTTTGGAGGAAATCTAAACAAATACAGGGAGAAGATGCAAAGTTCTTGCAAATGTTGCCCTTGGTCAGATTTGAACCAAGGTCCCCAGCACTGGTAACTAGGGAGCCACCATGCTTCTGCTTCCTTTTTCTCCATTTATGTATGCACTATATAAATAAATGTGATTGTTATGAAGAAGAAACACACACAAATACAGGAAGAATATAGAAACTCCTTGTAGATTTGAACCTAAGACTCCAGCAATGCAGAGCATTAATGCTTACCAATGAGCCACCATGCCTCTTCCTCCTCCACCTATTTATAGAAAAAGTATGGTGGCTCAGTGGTTAGCACTGTTGCCTTGCTGTGCTGGAGTTCCAGGTTTAAATCTGATCAGGGGCAACATCTTCTGCATAACTATCACCCTTATTTATGTAGTACTATAAATTATAGTTATTTATACATTTATTCAGGAGGCGAAAGAAGCATGGTGGCTAAGTGGTTAGTGCTTTGGCTTGCAGCACTGGGGTCCTAGGTTTAAACCTGTTAAAAGGCAACATCTGGATGGAACTAAATAAAGGGGATTATTATGAAACACAGGGAGAATATACAAACTCCATGGGGATGTTATCAGATTTGAACCTATGACCCCCAGCAACACAAGGCAACAGTGCTAACCTCTGAGCCATAGTAGGATAGAAGGCACCACCACTTTATTGATAAAGATTTGGCTGGGACAAACTGCTTCAAGTTCTGGTTTGCCATAATCTGAATTTTTAGCAAACTTCAAACCAAAACTGGGCTCAACTGGTTTGGTTCGCTCAACAGTATTAGTGATCTTAGGAGTTCCAGAAGTCCAAGTATCCAAGCTATATGTTGAAACAGCAAATCATCACAAATTGTTGGCTATTGTTCTGCTAATAGGGTTGAACAAACAAAAATATTATATTCTAATCTTGAAATTTTTAAATAGACTATATCAATTGCAAAAAAAGAAAAAAAAAGTGGATAGTGAAAAATTATTATTTTTTTGTATATACCTTAATACATAAATAACATAGCTTAATATGAGATAAAGAAGATGTACTAGATTATATTGCACTTAAGTTACATTTGTATTGCTACAATGGGTATAAAAAGTCTACGCATCCCAGAAAAAAAAATTGCATGTTTTTGTCATTTTAAAAAAATCTGACAAAGATAAATCATTTCAGATTCATATCTACCTTCAGTGTGACCCGTAATCTGTACAATTCCACTGAAAAACAAACTGAAATCATTCAGGGTTGAAGACTAAAAAAAACAAACTAAAATAAAGTAGTTGCATAAGTTAAAACACCCTCTTATATTTGGTGATGTGGTTGTGTTCAGAATTAGCCAATCACATTTAAACTTATGTCAAGTAGTAGCCATTATTTACAGGGATTCTGATTTATCACAGATATAAGGCTCAGCTCTTCTAGGAGGATTTTCCTCAAATTTTCTTAGTTGCCTTTTTCAGCAAAAGCCATGGTCTCTAAGGAGCTTACAACACATCAAAAGGATCTGATTGTTGAAAGGTATCAGTCATAAGGGGACCAAAAAAATTTCCAAGGCATTACATGTACATGGAACGCAATTAAGACGGTCAACAAGAAGTGACATTAGCAAGAACTGCACGTCCCTCAAAGATTGATGAAAAGACCAGAAAAAAATTATTCCGGGAGGCTGACAAGAGGTAACGTTAAAGGAGCTGCAAGAATTTCTGGCAAGTACTGATTATGTAGTGAATGTGACAAACATCTTCCGTATTCTTCTTATGTCCAGGCTGTGAGTTAGGGTGGTAAAATAGAAGACTTTTCTAACAAAGAAAAACATCCAAGCCTGGCTATGTTTTGTCAAAACGTACATCGAGTCTGCCAAAAGTATATGATAGAATGTGTTATGATCTGATGAGGCCAAGGTTGAATATTTTGACCATAATTCCAAAAGGTATGTTTGGCATAAACACTGGACATCACCAAAACAACACCATACCCACAGTGCAGACTGGTGGAAGCACTATTATGTTTTGGGGCTGCTTTTGTGCTGGTGGAACTGGAGCTTTAGTGGAGATGGAGGCAATTATGAACAGTTCCAAATATCAGTCCATTTTGGCACAAAACCTTCAGGCCTTGGCTTAAAAGTGAAGAATAATTTCTCATTTCAGTATGACAAAGCAGACCTACAAATCAAAAAAAGAATGGCTTCACCAGAAGAAAATCAAAGTTTTGAAATGGCCCAGCCAGAGACCAGACCTTATTCCCGTTGAAGATATGTGGGTTTACTTGTAGAGGGTGCTACATATAAGATGGCCTAGCAACCTGACAGATTAGGAGTGCTTTTGCTAGGAAATGTGAGCCAAGTCAAGGGTCAAGGTGTGCGATGGTGACAAACACCTCTCCAAAAATAGTGAATGATGTCATAAAGGCAAAGGGTGCATTGACAAGGTATTACTTTTAGGGTGTCCATATTTATGCAGCCACATTATTTTAGTTTTTTTTTTTCTTAATTTTTCCACCCTAGAAGATTATAGTTTGTTTCTCAATGGATTTGTACAGACAATTGGGTCATATTGAAGGTGGAAATAAATCTGAAATGATTCATGTCTGATTTTTTTTTAACATAACATAACCATTGCATTTTAACAGGGGTGTGTAGACTTTTTATATTCCAAGTGCTAATGACCCCTTGTCCGTCTTTCCAGGTGTGACCTGTGAGTTAAATACAGAGCCTGACAGCACCTGTGAATGCAGTTACGGGCTCTTAGCCCCGCCCCCTGATCACATGAAAGTGATGCCATCACCGGTCCTTTATCCTTTTGTACTGAATGAGGGATTATGGGCAGACTACATCCCCCACAAATCCCTGCAGCCTCAGTTGCTATGGATACAGCAGTAGTCAGTCTGGCAGTTTGTAGTTTGTTGTGAGACAACTGTTCACCTGTGTGCAGACTCCAATAAATGACACCTCACAAATGTACACATACATAGCTGGTGGTGCATATTGACGAACAACATTGAAGCATAGTCCTTCCCCACTATCTTCACATCTCCTGAACATGATATCATGTCATCTTAAGTGCTAATGCCTTGTCCAGTGTTGAAACAAACCATCGCTTTTATGCCTACATGTGATCACAGAAGATTTAACGCCACCGTGAAGCCTTAGTGCAGCTTTCATGACACAGCGACAAGTCACAAATTCACCTCAGCCCCCAGCTGAAGTTTCTAAATCACATGCAGGTGATATGCAAAAGCAATGTAGCAGAGCTGTGTGTGTGACGTGCACGTAGTAGAGCTGTATGGTGCATTGCACCACCAGAAACACTAGTACTATAATTTCCTAATAATTACTAGTCACTGTATATATATATATATATATATATATATATATATATATACCATCTTACCTAAGTCAAAGGAGCCTGCAATATGAAAATGGGCAAAACAAATATTTAAAAATTGTTTTCAAATGCAATTTTTTTTAGATAACTGTAAATGTGTTATTTTAACAGTAAGCACTTGTTTCAAAAGTTCTTTTTGAAAATAAACTCTTGTAATCTTACTAATTAGCCATTATTTATGTAAAGTCATCACGTGAAGCACACAAACATCTACATGTTGATTATGTGTACAATTCATTTTCTGCAAATAACAAACTTGAAATGACCCCTGCAAGACAAGCTGAAAGTATCAGAATTTTTTATAAAGAGGAAGACATCTGATATAAATGGCATGGGGAAAAAAAACACATTTTCAGCATATTAATCTGACTTGATTCCCAACATTGTTAATTAAAGTAATGGTAAAAATAAATTTCTAATTTCACAACTGACATTAACATGACATTTTCTGTGACATCTAATATTTCCTTTTAAACTGTAAAACCCTTCATCTGTTCTTTATATTCTCATTTACAAAGTTTTGAAAAATATTGATGCTTATCTCATTTTGTTTTGAAATAATTATTAGAATATATTTGTATTTTTCAAAAAAATAAAAAGTAACTATTTAATTTAGTTATTTTAGTTGAAATAGTTTAATTTAGCATATTATTTATTATGATCATTCTGATTATTCTTAATACCATTATTTTATCTATTCAGTAAAGCTCTTGTGAGGTAATTGTCATGTCATACTCCACTGCTCAGAGAATAAGCTTTGAGCTCAATTTGAACCAGAGTTCCTTGATATGCTTGAAATACTACAAATATTTAGCACAATGATTCCCAACCTCACCAACCTCTCCCCTTCCAAAAAAAAAATGTTCTTCATTCAAGATAACTATTTCTGCTACTAAATTACAGAAAGTCAGTAGTGATGTGATGGATTAAGCATTCCATATTTCTTGGCCAGCAGTAAAGAGGACCTGTCATGACATAGAATCAGTAGGGCTAGCAGCCATAATCCTACTAACTCAATCCCTGTGGGGTTCTTTTGATATTTTTCTTTGCCTGGACCAGCTCTTCATTGTTCCTGCTCCTGGTGCATTTATTGCCTTCAGTCCCTCTCTATGGGTGATGTCAGACTTGATAGGGGGCCGGAACTATTAATAGCTTGCTCAAGTGAAGGGAGGTGATTATGGGAAAAAAAAGATAGGAATAGAGCTGGTGGGGCTGCATCTGCAGAGCATTGCAACCAGTCCCACTGATTTTATCACAGGTCCTCTTTAAATTCTTGACAGAATCTTTTAACTGTTTTGCTTCCTCTTATGACAGATACTGTATATTTGACAAAAAAATTTCTCAATGTACTCCACGCATTCCTGTCTTTTACGGCTTCTTTCAGTTTCGCAATTGCCATGCTCATGGTGGCCTTGAGTGTATCTGGCCATCTTGTTCTTCGTCATCCTGATCTTCTCTTTCCACTGACTTTGCCAAGCATCAACACTGTTTCCAGTGAGTTAGAGCATGTCACGTGTCCAAAAAAGAGTTTGCCCTCTGTTTGATGATTTTGCCCTCTAGTGATATTTTCAGTTTGATGCAATCTAACACTACCTTGTTCGTTGTCATAGCAGACCAAGGTATCCGCAGCATTGTCCTTCAGCACCATAGTTCAAACGCATCCATTTTCCTTCTGTCTGTTTTCTGAGCGTCCAACTCTCACAACCATACGTCGTTATGGGAAAGACAATTGCATTGACCAGTCTGGTTTTTGTCGCTATGCTAATGTCCTGGCTTTTCTAGATCTTTTCCATTCCTTTCATTACAATCCTACCAAGTGTAATACATCTCTCGATTTCGGGTCCAGATTGCCTGTTGCCATGTATTTCCAATCCAAGGAAAATAAAATCTTGGACCGGCTCGCCTTCTTCATTTTTACTTTTTATGTTCACTGTTCCGTTACCTACCATGGTCATGACTTTTGTTTTCTTGCTGTTGAGGTACAGTCCCATGCATTTGCTTTACTTTTTTAATTGTCGGATAAGGTATTCCAAGTCCTTTCTGCAAGCATGCATAATGTTCAATAATACAATAATCTCTCATTTTAATGCTTAAAGTGACACTCCGATTTGCAGCTAAAATTTCACTATACATGCAGAATGTATAATTAGCATACCTGGTACCTCCTTTTCAATGTTGATGCTCTGATATTCTTAATTGAAATCAGTGGAAGAAAAAAGACACAAAAAATGCTATGATTTTGAAATATGTCAGTTTGCTTAACCCTCGTGTGGTACCATGGGGTTTATTTGACCCCAGCCTTGTTCACTGCATATTTGTTTTTATCTTTTAACTACATAATGGTATTCATTCAATGAATTTTTATGTTTTGCTCCAATTTTTAATGCTTATCTTATTATTTGTGTAAAAAGATATCTATAACAATAAATTAAGGATTTAACTTTGAAATTACAAAATTAGGCTTTTTTTAAAAATAATGGCAAATAAAAATGTTTCCTCCTTCGTGGTAGGTTACATAATCTTGTTGAGTCACTACATGTACTACTCTGATTATTCCAGGAAGGTAATTAACTAATGACTACACTTGTATATTCAATTATATTCGTTATGCTTGATTAACTATTGTAATAAGTGGTTGGTGTTATTTTTTCTTTTACCTTTCTATCACCCTACGTAAAAAATAGAAGAGTGGTCTGTAAGAGGGAGCTGTTCATCTGCACTTGTTATATATTTAATCTTCGTAGAAAGAAAACAAGATTTCCTGGTCATGTTGTCTTTCAACATTAAAAGATGTACCGTATTTTTCACCTTATAAGACGCAACGGTCTATAAGATTTTTCTCCTCCTGTCAAAAAAAAGTGGTTGGTGTTATTTTTTCTTTTACCTTTCTATCACCCTACGTAAAAAATAGAAGAGTGGTCTGTAAGAGGGAGCTGTTCATCTGCACTTGTTATATATTTAATCTTCGTAGAAAGAAAACAAGATTTCCTGGTCATGTTGTCGTTCAACATTAAAAGATGTACCGTATTTTTCACCTTATAAGACGCAACGGTCTAGAAGATTTTTCTCCTCCTGTCAAAAAAAAATAAAAATTACTCACCTCCCCCGGCATTCTGCGGCACTGCTGCAGGCTGTCGCTCTATCCTGGTCCCCGGCAGAGCATTGCTTTCTGGCCGCCTCATGACATCATTGAATGGCTGTGATTGGCTGAAGGCGCACGTGTGTTAGCCAATCACAGCCATTCAATGATGTCATGAGGCGGCCAGAAAGCAATGCTCTGCCGGGGACCAGGATAGAGCGACAGCCTGCAGCAGTGCCGCAGAATGCCGGGGGAGGTGAGTAATTTTTATTTTTTTTTGACAGGAGGAGAAAAATCTTCTAACTGATCACACATTTGTTCGTGCAATTGCGAATTTAACGCGCAATCGCGCTAAATAAATCACGTCCGTGCGTTAAATTCGCGATCGCGCTAAAAATGGCGATCGGAACGAATTTTCGGCACATTCGCTTTATAAGACGCACGAACTTTTCCGCTCCGCTTTGGAGGCGGAAAAAGTGCGTCTTATAAAGTGAAAAATACAGTATATTGGTAATTTAACTTTAAACTAGCATTTACGTAAAACTTAAACATTAAACTTGTATAGGAATTTTGACAGCAAAATAAGGAATACACAGTGTATCCTATGCTTTATTCTTCAGCATGGCAGCCACCGATTGAGTAATGCAACACAGCTCAACTGATCTAGATGTACATAATGTCTTGTAACCTATTCTCATCCACAGCTGCATAAGCATTTTTTTGGGCATTTCATTTAGTATGGCTCTTCATCTCTAAGCAGCACTTACTGGTTCAGTGTCTGTAAATACCATTAGAAGCTCATATACCTTTTACGAAGTACACTCTTTAACAAAAAGTAAAGTTTTTATGGCTGAACACCAGCTCGTTTTTTTTCATCAGAATGATCCTCATGTCTCACATCCAGCATGGAAGAAACTCTTACATAAGTCCTCCACTAGGCAACATTTCTGTGAGCAATTCTAAAAGGCTTACATTACAAGCATTAAAGGGGTTGTCTCGCGAAAGCAAGTGGGGTTATACACTTCTGTATGGCCATATTAATGCACTTTGTAATATACATCGTGCATTAAATATGAGCCATACAGAAGTTATTCACTTACCTTCCCTGCGCTTGCGTCCCCGTCTCCATGGCTCCGTCTAACTTCAGCGTCTAATCGCCCGATTAGACGCGCTTGCGCAGAAGGGTCTTCTGCCTTCGGCTCGGTTCGGCAGCAGCGCCGTTCTGGCTCCGCCCCCTTCTACGCGTCATCGCGTAGCTCCGCCCCGTCATGTGTGCCGATTCCAGCCAATCTGGAAGCTGGAATCGGCACACGTGATGGGGCGGAGCTACGCGATGACGCGTAAAGAGGGCGGAGCCAGAACGCCGCTGCTGCCGGGCAGACCCGAAGGCAGAAGACCCTTCTGCGCAAGCGCGTCTAATCGGGCGATTAGACGCTGAAGCTAGACGGAGCCATGGAGACGGGGACGCAAGCGCAGGGAAGGTAAGTGAATAACTTCTGTATGGCTCATATTTAATGCACGATGTATATTACAAAGTGCATTAATATGGCCATACAGAAGTGCTTAACCCCACTTGCTTTCGCGAGACAACCCCTTTAAAGCAAAATAAACAAAGATAAGTCTAATTTGCTAAATATTTGAAATAGTCTTGTTTGCCTACACAACCGTATGCATCTACCATTGAAAAAAAAAATTGTCTTGCCATTTTTGTGTATTGTTGCATTGAAATGTACAGTTTGGTCTGTTGAATGTGCTTCGAAAGGACATCTTATGGGATACATGTGCACATTAAAGTCTATTGGAATGTTGGCTTATACCTATGCTCCAAAGGGGAGGTGTGAATTGAGCACAAGTAATGTAAGTAAGTTTATAAGGGTTTTCAACATTACATTGTATCTATACTTCAGCTGTGGAATGGGGTTTATCAGTCAAAATACTGTACATTAAATGAGTTTGGCATAAAAGTACAAACACATATTCAAAATAGTGACATTTAAATAGAGATGGACATACATTTTAATGAATGGTTAGTGACAAGTAACTGTTTGTTTGAATCTTCAATGGCCAGTGGTCAGTGCAAGTCTGTCAAAATGTCTTTGTTTCATAGTATCCTGAAAAATAAATAACTGGCTCGGGCTCATTTCGTTAGCACAAGTCAGAATCAATGTTTTGATTTGCTCTGCAAGAGAAGCCAAGGCTATGAAAATCAAACAGCATTTGTTGGCTTAATAAGTTATAAACAACCCCAACCCAATAACGTAAAATTGGATGAAATCCACATTAGCGGTGCTAGGATGTAACACAGCTGAATAGAAAAACTGCAGTTTAGCTTCTGTAAAACCAGCTTGACTGCTGAGGGCAATAATTGCAAGTGTAAAAAAGTTAACTTGTAAAAGTGCCCATAGAGTTGTATTATTCACCACTAGTAATTACAGCTCACTAGAAGACTGAACCGTTTCCAAAAGAAGAACATTAACTAAAACATGTAGGCTGTAATATTCTGTTATATTGGCTGTAAAGTATAGAAGAGAATTAGTCCCACAGTGTATCTTTTATTGGGCCTTTTTGGACAAAGTCGTCCTCTATACCAATTTTGCTGGTAAACTCAGCTTGATAGGTTAAATAAAGATTATAAAATTTTAAATTGCAGTTCCCTAATGTTTAAAAATGTCTTATATGGCATTTTTTATAGAGATGATATGCTAGGACAGATTTAGAAAACTCCAAAAGTGTGATATGATGATGTTCTTTCTATAACACGGTAAAGACCATTCACTGAAATGCTGTTACTAAAATCTATGATGTGTGAACTCTTCATACTATAGATGGGATTACTTTGAAGTGTTTGTTTCTATTATTTAACTTTGCTTGTATGACCACAATAGGGCTACTTATCAGTACACTACACACTCGCAACTTGTCTTAAAATTCATTAGTACGAAGTGCGTTCAAGTTCTAAGGTCTCCTAATATTTTTTCTCTTGGGAATGGCAGCAGATAGAAAAATGGGGCACATGTTAGAAGATGAGGTGTTACGGTGCATCGGGGGCAATCAGTAAGTGGAGCCAAGGTGGTGTCACAACGTCAACTCCAGCCTACATGACTGTGCCTTTGCCACATACACCTGTCATTCAGAGCTAGGTGCCGATGACTACCTTTGCTCCAAATGCATTGCAGGTTTTTTATCCTATTTTATAGCTTCTGATTTGGAGCGAATCTTTTCACTTCTTATTCACTTCTATCAATTACTGTGTTGTAAACATTGCTGTTTCAACCTGCATTAAACATTTTCCCTATCATCCATCAAGTGAAAAACTAGGCTTCCTAGGTTCCAGATGTGGGGCCACCTCTATTGGGGTGATCACCCTGATTTTAGGCATGATCGGCTACTACAAAGTTGATTAGGGATAGCGTTCCCATCTCCGTATTTCTGTTGCTGTTATTTACCTTATTTTGTTTTCTTTGCATTTTGGTGATTAAATATACAGTATGTCTATATTGGTTCATAGTGGACATTAATTATGTCTTGGTCAGAAGTGTTGGGGATGTCCGTGAGGAGTGCCAATGAATGTAACACACTATCCTGCATACCAAAAAATTGAAAAAAATCCACTAAAAACAGGGGCAAAATGCTTATTTAGTTCATTTTGCTTCCCAAAAAATCCAATAAAAAGTGATCAAAAAAGCTGAATGTACTGCAAAATGCTACCAATAAAAACTTCAGCTTGTTATGCAAACAACAAGCCTTCACAGAACTCCATCCATGGAAAGATAAAAAAATGTTATGGGATTTTAAATGCAACAATGTAATAAAAAATGTCCAAAAAAATGTTCTTATTGTGCAAAAGTGGAAAACCTTAAAAATATAATTTTGGTATCGTTGTAATTAGAGATGAGCGAACACCAAAATGTTCGGGTGTTCGTTATTCGGAACGAACTTCCCGCGATGTTCGAGGGTTCGTTTCGAACAACGAACCCCATTGAAGTCAATGGGCGACCAGAGCATTTTTGTATTTCGCCGATGCTCGCTAAGGTTTTCATGTGTGAAAATCTGGGCAATTCAAGAAAGTGATGGGAATGACACAGAAACGGATAGGGCAGGCGAGGGGCTACATGTTGGGCTGCATCTCAAGTTCCCATTAGCATGGCATACCTTTGCTAAGCACCACACTAGCTACAACAAAGCGCAATCACTGCCTGGATGACACTCCGCTGCCACTTCTCCTGGGTTACATGCTGACCAACCGCCCCCCCTCCCCCCCACAGCGCACACCAAAGTGTCCCTGCGCAGCCTTCAGCTGCCCTCATGCCACGCCACACTCATGTCTATTTAGAAGTGCGTCTGCCATGAGGAGGAACCGCAGGCACACACTGCAGAGGGTTGGCACGGCTAGGCAGCGACCTTCTTTAAAAGAGGCGGGGCGATAGCCCACAATGCTGTACAGAAGCAATGAGAAATATAATCCTGTGCCACCGCCATCAGGAGCTGCACACGTGGGCATAGCAATGGGGAACCTATGTGCCACACACTATTCATTCTGTCAAGGTGTCTGCATGCCCCAGTCAGACTGGTAATATGTACCTTAACAGTAACCGCGTTGGTGGTAATGTGGTGGTGACTGCGGACCAAGTAGCACGGTTGTATTTTGTTGGTTTTCGGAATGCGGCCAGGATTAAGTGGGCCGTGGCGGGGGGATGGTGTGGGGGCTCTCTTGTTGTGTCGGTAAAGGTGAAATTCTTGGACTGCCACCAGACGAACCAATGCAAAGGCATTTGCCAAGAATGTTTTCCCTGTTGGAGGAGGAGGGGGATGTTTTTGAGGCACTACGTGTCCTCTCCACGTGTCCGTGCTTATATGCACCTTAACAGTAACCGCGTTGGTGGGAAATGGCCTCGCCGCCATCATGTCTTTGGGAAGCCTCTGTTTCCACACCCCAGAGACATACCATTAGCAGCGGTATAGGCAGAGCCCAGAATTCGTAACATTTCAGCCGTAGCATTAGGACAGGCCCCACTAACATATCACTAGCAGCATTATAGGAGGAGCGCAGTCTTCGTTCCATGTCAGCAATAGTAGCACTCAAGACAGGCCCCAGTAACAATTCCGAAGCAGCAGTATAGCGGGAGCGCAGTCTTCGTTCCATGTCAGCAATAGTAGCACTCAAGACAGGCCCCAGTAACAATTCCGAAGCAGCAGTATAGCGGGAGCGCAGTCTTCGTTCCATGTCAGCAATAGTAGCACTCAAGACAGGCCCCAGTAACAATTCCGAAGCAGCAGTATAGCGGGAGCGCAGTCTTAGTTCCATTTCAGTAGCCTTAGTATAGCCAAGGCCCAAGTTACATTTATGTAGCTAAAGTGTAGGCCAACCCCACACACCTTTCTGTACCATGAGTGCAGGCGAAGAACATACAAATTGCTATGATTACACTGTAGGTGAGGGCCCCAAAAATTTGGTGTACCAACAGTACTAATGTACCTCAGTAAAAATTGGCCATGCCCAACCAAGATGGCAGGTGAATCGCTTTGGTTAATGTGGCTTAAGTGGTAACTAGGCCTGGAGGCAGCCCAGTGTAACGAAAAATTGGTTCAAGATAAAGTTCCAACGCTTTTAAGCGCATTGAAACTTATAAAAATTGTTCAGAAAAATTATTTGAGTGAGCCTTGTGGCCCTAAGAAAAATTGCCCGTTCAGCGTGATTACGTGAGGTTTCAGGAGGAGGAGCAGGAGGAGGAGGAGGAATATTAGACACAGATTGATGAAGCAGAAATGTCCCCGTTTTGGATGGTGAGAGAGAACGTAGCTTCCATCCGCGGGTGCAGCCTACGTATTGCTTACGTATCGCTGCTGTCCGCTGGTGGAGAACAGAAGTCTGGGGAAATCCAGCCTTTGTTCATCTTGATGAGTGTTAGCCTGTCGGCACTGTCGGTTGACAAGCGGCTACGCTTATCTGTGATGATTCCCCCAGCCGCACTAAACACCCTCTCCGACAAGACGCTAGCCGCAGGACAAGCAAGCACCTCCAGGGCATACAGCGCTAGTTCAGGCCACGTGTCCAGCTTCGACACCCAGTAGTTGTAGGGGGCAGAGGTGTCACCGAGGATGGTCGTGCGATCGGCTACGTACTCCCTCACCATCCTTTTACAGTGCTCCCGCCGACTCAGCCGTGACTGGGGAGCGGTGACACAGTCTTGGTGGGGAGCCATAAAGCTGGCCAGGCCCTTAAAGACTGTTGCACTGCCTGGGATGTACATGCTGCTCGATCTCCGCACATCCCCTGCTACCTTGCCCTCGGTAATGCGCCTTCTGCCACTAGCGCTGTCGGCTGGGAATTTTACCATCAGCTTGTCCGCAAGGGTCCTGTGGTATAGCAACACTCTCGAACCCCTTTCCTCTTCGGGAATCAGAGTGGGCAGGTTCTCCTTATACCGTGGATCGAGCAGTGTGTACACCCAGTAATCCGTCGTGGCCAGAATGCGTGCAACGCGAGGGTCACGAGAAAGGCATCCTAACATGAAGTCAGCCATGTGTGCCAGGGTACCTGTACGCAACACATGGCTGTCTTCACTAGGAAGATCACTTTCAGGATCCTCCTCCTCCTCCTCCTCCTCCTCCTCCTCCTCCTCCTCCTCAGGCCATACACGCTGAAAGGATGACAGGCAATCAGCCGGTGTACCGTCAGCAGCGGGCCAAGCTGTCTCTTCCCCCTCCTCCTCATCCTCCTCATGCTCCTCCTCCTCCTCCTGTACGCGCTGAGAAATAGACAGGAGGGTGCCTTGACTATCCAGCGGCATACTGTCTTCCACCGCCCCCGTTTCCGAGCGCAAAGCAGCTGCCTTTATGGTTTGCAGGGAATTTCTCAAGATGCATAGCAGAGGAATGGTGACGCTAATGATTGTAGCATCGCCGCTCACCACCTGGGTAGACTCCTCAAAATTACCAAGGACATGGCAGATGTCTGCCAACCAGGCCCACTCTTCTGAAAGGAATTGAGGAGGCTGACTCCCACTGCGCCGCCCATGTTGGAGTTGGTATTCGACTATAGCTCTACGCTGTTCATAGAGCCTGGCCAACATGTGGAGCGTAGAGTTCCACCGTGTGGGCACGTCGCACAGCAGTCGGTGCACTGGCAGCTTAAAGTGATGTTGCAGGGTGCGCAGGGTGGCAGCGTCCGTGTGGGACTTGCGGAAATGTGCGCAGAGCCGGCGCGCCTTTACGAGCAGGTCTGACAAGCGTGGGTAGCTTTTCAGAAAGCGCTGAACCACCAAATTAAAGACGTGGGCCAGGCATGGCACGTGCGTGAGGCTGCCGAGCTGCAGAGCCGCCACCAGGTTACGGCCGTTGTCACACACGACCATGCCCGGTTGGAGGCTCAGCGGCGCAAGCCAGCGGTCGGTCTGCTGTGTCAGACCCTGCAGCAGTTCGTGGGCCGTGTGCCTCCTATCGCCTAAGCTGAGTAGTTTCAGCACGGCCTGCTGACGCTTGCCCACCGCTGTGCTGCCACACCGTGCGACACCGACTGCTGGCGACATGCTGCTGCTAACACATCTTGATTGCGAGACAGAGGAGGAGGAGGAGGAGGAGGAGGGTGCTTTAGTGGAGGAAGCATACACCTCCGCAGATACCACCACCGAGCTAGGGCCCGCAATTCTGGGGGTGGGTAGGACGTGAGCGGTCCCAGGCTCTGACTCTGTCCCAGCCTCCACTAAATTCACCCAATGTGCCGTCAGGGAGATGTAGTGGCCCTGCCCGCCTGTGCTTGTCCACGTGTCCGTAGTTAAGTGGACCGTGGCAGTAACCGTGTTGGTGAGGGCGCGTACAATGTTGCGGGAGACGTGGTCGTGCAGGGCTGGGACGGCACATCGGGAAAGGTAGTGGCGACTGGGAACTGAGTAGCGCGGGGCCGCCGCCTCCATGATACTTTTGAAGGACTCCGTTTCCACAACCCTATACGGCAGCATCTCAAGGCTGATGAATTTTGCTATGCGGACGGTTAACGTTTGAGCGTGCGGGTGCGTGACGGCGTACTTGCGCTTGCGCTCCAACAGTTGCGCAAGCGACGGCTGGACGGTGCGCTGAACTACACTGCTGGATGGGGCCGAGGACAGCGGAGGTGAGGGTGTGGGTGCAGGCCAGGAGACGGTAGTGCCTGTGTCCTGAGAGGGGGGTTGCATCTCAGTGGCAGGTTGGGGCACAGGGGGAGAGGCAGGGGTGCAAACTGGAGGCGCTGAACGGCCTTCGTCCCACCTTGTGGGGTGCTTGGCCATCATATGTCTGCGCATGGTGGTGGTGGTGAGGCTGTTGGTGTTGGCTCCCCGGCTGAGCTTTGCGCGACAAAGGTTGCACACCACTGTTCGTCGGTCGTCAGGCGTCTCTGTGAAAAACTGCCAGACCTTAGAGCACCTCGGCCTCTGCAGGGTGGCATGGCACGAGGGGGCGCTTTGGGAAACAGTTGGTGGATTATTCGGTCTGGCCCTGCCTCTACCCCTGGCCACCGCACTGCCTCTTGCAACCTGCCCTGCTGATGCCCTTGACTCCCCCTCTGAAGACCTGTCCTCCTGAGTAAGCGTTGCACACCAGGTGGGGTCAGTCACCTCATCGTCCTGCTGCTCTTCCTCCGAATCCTCTGTGCGCTGCTCCCTCGGACTTACTGCCCTTACTACTACCTCACTGCAAGACAACTGTGTCTGATCGTTATCGTCCTCCTCACCCACAGAAAGTTGTTGAGACAGTTGGCGTAAGTCCCCAGCCTCTTCCCCCGGACCCCGGGAACTTTCGAATGGTTGGGCATCAGTGACGATAAACTCCTCTGGTGGGAGAGGAACCGCTGCTGCCCAATCTAAGCAGGGGCCCGAGAACAGTTCCTGGGAGTGTTCCCGCTCCTGAGCAGGTGTCATTGTAGTGGAGTGAGGAGGCTGGGAGGAAGGAGGAGCAGCAGACAGAGGATTCGGATTTGCAGCAGTTGGACAGCGCAGAACTGCGGGTTGACGATAGGTTGCTCGAAGCACTTTCTGCCATCCAGGACAGGACCTGCTCACACTGCTCATTTTCTAATAACCGTCTCCCGCGTGGACCCATTAATTGGGCGATGAATGTGGGGACGCCAGAAACGTGCCTCTCTCCTAATCGCGCAGCAGTCGGCTGCGACACACCTGGATCAGGAGCTCGGCCTGTGCCCACACCCTGACTTGGCCCTCCGCGTCCTCGGCCGCGTCCACGTCCTCTAGGCCTACCCCTACCCCTCAGCATGCTGTATTACCAGTGATTTGATTTCACAGGCAGCTAATAAATTGGCGCAAGACTGCAGGCCAAATATAATTTTTTCCCTTTTTTGAAAACGAAAGGCCCCACTGCCTCTAGTGAATGTATAATCTAAGTTTAATAACTGTGCTGTTTTCCTGCTAATGTGTCACAGAACGTGAGGGTAGCAGAGTTATTAACTGTGGCAGAGCAGGTATTTTTTTTCCCAATTAAGGAAAGCAAATGGCGAAGCCAGCAGTAAACCGTAGCTGGGTGCGTCTGATTTTTAAAGGTTGCACACGCAGCCGACACGTGTCCACCGCCCTTAGGACGGACAGAGGCAGGACAAATAGAATTATTTTCAGTTTTTTTGCACCAAAAGGCAGCACTGCGTATATTCAATGAACATGAGAAGTTTAATAACTGTGCTGTGTCCCTGCTAATGTGTCACAGAACGTGAGGGTAGCAGAGTTATTAACTGTGGCAGAGCAGGTATTTTTTTTCCCAATTAAGGAAAGCAAATGGCGAAGCCAGTAGTAAAACGTAGCTGGGTGCGTCTGATTTTTAAAGGTTGCACACGCAACCGACACGTGTCCACCGCCCTTAGGACGGACAGAGGCAGGACAAATAGAAATATTTTCCGTTTTTTTGCACAAAAAGGCAGCACTGCGTATATTCAATGAATAATAACTGTGTTGTGGCCCTGCCTACACAATTCTTTCCCTGCAGTATCAATGGAGGGTGCAATGCTCTGCAGAGGCGATTTTGAGAAGTAAAAAAAAATGCAGCACAGCTAACAGCAGCCAGCACAGTACTGCACACGGTTAAATATGGCCCTAGAAAGGACCGTTGAGGTTCTTGAAGGCTACGCTCACTCCTAACACTCTCCCTGCCTATGCAGCACTTCTGTCCCTAATGCCGGGTGCAACGCTCTGCAGAGGCGATTTTGAGAAAAAAAAAATTGCCACTGCTAACAGCAGCCAACACACAGCTATCAGTGGCCCTAATAAGGACCTTTGGGGGGTCTTGAAGCCTACACTAACTACCAATTCTTTCCCTACAGCAGCTCCGGTACAAACAGCACTGTCCCTCATCTAACTCACACGGCATCTGAGGCGAGCCGCGGGAGGGGACGACTTTTATATTCGGCGGACACCTGATCTTCCCAGCCACTCACTGCAGGGGGGTGGTATAGGGCTTGAACGTCACAGGGGGAAGTTGTAATGCTGTCCCTGTCTTTCAATTGGCCAGAAAAGCGCGCTAACGTCTCAGGGAAGGAAGTGAAAGTAACCCGAACACCGCATGGTGTTCGTTACGAATAACGAACATCACGAACACCCTAATATTCACACGAATATCAAGCTCGGAAGAACACGTTCGCTCATCTCTAGTTGTAATCATACCAGCCTGTAGAAAAAAAAATTCATGTCATTTATGCTGCATGATTAATACTGTAAAAACAAATTGCAGAATTGATGGGTTTTATCTTTTCAAAAAAAAGTTTTACAATACCTTATATGTACCGAAAAATGGTACCACAAAAATCAAGTTTGTCAAATAAAAAAAAACAAGCAGAGGTAATTGCTGAACCACTCATCATAATCTTTGAAAATTCATGGAGAACAGGTGAAGTCCCAGAAGATCGGAAAGGGGCAAATATTGTCCCTATCTTCAAAAATGTGAACAAGGTGGATCCAGGAAACTACAGGCCTGTGAGTCTGACTTCAATATTGGGAAAGATATTTGAACAAATTATTAAACAGCATGTATGCAAGTACTTGGATAAAATGGAGTAATTAACCAGAGCCAACATGGGTTTGTTACAAACAAGTCATGCTAGACAAATCTAATTTCCTTCTGACAGAATCACCGACTGGGTTGATCAGGGAAATGTGGTGGATATAGTATATCATGACTTTAGTAAAGCATTTGACAAAGTATCTCATAACATACTTATTGAAAAAATGACCAAATATGGGATTGACAAGGCAACTATTGGGTGGATTCACAACTGGCTGAGTGATCGTACTCACTGGCGTAACTATAGGGGATACAGGGCCCAGATGCTTTAGGGGGGCCTATAAAGCCTCTCTTCTCTATATAGAGAGCTTGGTTCTATGAATAAAGCATTATAGTTGGGGGTCCTGATGCAGGTTTTGCATTGTGGACCAGGAGCTTCAAGTTACGCCTCTGCATTAAGGGGTTAAGAGAAGTTGGGGGGGGGGGGGGGGCCCAAAGATAAACTTTTGCACCCAGGCCCATGACTCTTTAGATATGTCCCTGATCGTACTCAAAAAGTGGTCATAAAGGGCTGCACATCCAATTGGAAAATTGATCTGGAAGAGGGAATTGAGGGTTAGCTAACACTATGAAAGAGAGAGAGAGAGGACTCAAAAAGATCTAGAAAAGCTTGAACCTTGGGTGGTGATTAACAGAATTGTATTTAACGAGGAGACATGCAAGGTCCTATATCTGGGAAAGAAAAATGAAAGAAGCACATACAGAATGGGAGGAATTTGGCTAAGCAGCAGCACATGTGAAAAAGACTTGGGTATACAAATATATCACATATTGAGAAGACAACCAAAAGGATGATGTGCTCAAACTTCTAAAAGTCAAGAGAATCGGGGTTTTACTCAGCCAGAGGGGGGAGGAAAAACAGCAAAGCTGAATATTCACTTCCCCGCTGGACATTCAGGATCTCCTTGAATAACAGTGATCAGTCAAATCCACATCCTCTTATGAAGCTAGTAGATCCAGGCTTTATTCACAAAGTAGATGTGTTAACAAATGGAGCTCTGGGTGAGGAAATCGACATACAATACACAACGCATTTCGGCTCGATAGAGTAGAGCCTTTTTGAAGCATATATATTATACTTAAGTCTTTTTCACATGTGCTGCTTAACCCAATTCCTCCCATTCTGTATGTGCTTCTTTCATTTTCTTGCCCAGATGTAGGATTTTGCATGTCTCCTCCTTATTCAAGGTGATCCTGGATATCCAGGGGGGAGTGCATATTTAGCTTTGCTGTTATTCCTCTCGCCTTCTCAGTGAGTAAAGCCCCTATCTCTTGACTTTTAGGAGTTTGAGCGCATCATCCTTTTGGTTGTCTTCTCATTGTCTCACCCCCACCATTCTGATGGGGGATTTGTTTTCGTTTTTGCATGCAGCTCTCCAGTAAGGTGCATTATGTGAGGATTAGAGATGAGCGAGCATACTCGCTAAGGACAATTTGCACGATTCGGCTGCCGGCGCGGGTAACAGGTGAGTTGCGGCAGTCAGCAGGGTGGAGCTGGAGGGAGAGGGAGAGAGAGATCTCCCCTGCGTTCCTCCCCGCTCTCCCTCGCAGCTCCCTGCCCGCCACCAGCAGCCGAATCTTTGCTCCCAAGCGGGCAGGTACTCGCTAAGGGCAATGCTCCATAGAGCAATTGTCCTTAGCGAGTATGCTCGCTCATCTCTAGTGAGGATCTTTGGAAAACCGCTCTAAAGGATTATTATCGGAGTTACTCCAAGGCGATGTCCTCATCGTTTTCTGTTCCAGATCACATACTGAGCATTAGTCAACAGTGTGATGCAGCAAGAAAAAAGGCAAGCACAATTCTGGGATGCATTAAGAGACGCATAGAGTCTAGATCACATGAGGCTATTATACCCTTCTACTCTTCCTTAGTTTGACCTCATCTGGAATACTGTGTTCAGTTTTGGGCACCACAATTTAAAAAAGACATAGCAAACTGGTGTGTAGCATCCTACAGGCACTGGGCAGGAGCTGCGGGTGTAGGGACTGTGCAGAACTGGAGACTAGGCAGGAGGAAGCCGGAGGTCATCAGCATATATTCATGTTTGCGGTACAAATGGATGAGGCAAAAAGAAAAGTCAGAAGGAAAGCCAGTAGTCATTATTGGGAAGTCTTGGTTGCAGTACAATGGATGAGGCAGAAAGCATAATCAGGAGGAGAGCCAGGGGTCATCAGTAGGTAGTCACAGGAGAAGAGCAGATTAGGGGATGCAGCTTGATAAAGTCAGACTTTTATAATGAGCCTAATCGGGAAACAGAAGTGGGGGCTAGATTACTGGTATCAGAGAACAATGAGAATCATGCAAGGAAGCTGTCCACAGGGCTGATGGCTCAATAAGAAGGGCTACTGCTAGGAGTGCAGGAGGTTCCTGATTGAGTTGTAGCCCTCCTCTTGCAGGATGGCTTCTGGAGATCCCAGGGGCTGGCTTTCCTAGGTACCTATAGAAGAATTCCCCCATGAGCCTTGGAGCATATATATTTTTGTCTGTTTTCCCTCGATAGCTTCGGGAGTTCAAGATTTTTTTCTATGATGAACTCATTGTGCTCCTGAACCTTCACAGGAGGGGGAGGCGGTTACTGTCTTCCTGGGAACGTATTCTCCAGGAAAGGTTTCAGTAGGGACACATGAACGACAGAATGGATCTTCAGGTTGCTGGGAAACGTCAAGCAGAAAGCTGCCTGGCCAACCCTCGCTGAAATTGGAAAGGGGCAGATGAATCATTGCCCCCATTTGGAAGAGGGTACGTGGGCCTTAAGATTCTTAGTGGAAGACCACACCTTCTCACATACCCGGAAGATAGGGGATGCTTGGTGGTGTCTGTCTGCCACCCTCTTATAGACTTCCTGGGATTTCCATAAGACTTATTTTGGTTCCTTTTGTATGTCCGCCAGTGCTGCCAGTCTGTGGTTGACTATCAGGACAGGATTGTTAGCAGGACAGTCAGGAATGAAAACAGGGTGCATCTCACAGTTGGCAAAGAACGGACTCAGAGTGTTAGAACTATGTTGGGCATTATTATACGTCAACTCTGCTGTCACTAAATAATGCACCCAATATTCCTAGAGATGGGAGATGAAGCAGTGGAGATACTGCTCCAGAGTCTGGTTAGTTCTCTTGGTATGGTCATTAAACTGCAGATGAAAGGCAGAAGAGAGACTTACGGTAGTTCTCAGTGCCATGCAGAAATGTCTTCAAGACTTGGTATGGTGTACTCCCCTCTTTGGAGCCAATTCCTCAGAGTGAGACGAATTGTCAATGAACAGACAGTGGATTTACAATTGTAACAGATGTGTTCCAAACTCTGGGCTACGGGTTACTCAAAATCTTTGGTTTATGAGACATCTAAGAAGGCCAAATCAGTTATACGTGATGATTTATTCACAGCAGTGGATAGAACACGAAAGGTTGATCGTATACCCTTCATTTCTACCTTTGGAACATTGAGTGGAAGGATATTGAATAATATAAGGAAACACTGGCCGCTGTTGGGGAAAGGTTGTACAAATGTGGAACATTTTTTAATTGCCCCTATCATGTCATACAGATGGGGCCCTAATCTGAGGGATGAACTTGTACATTTAATGTACATGTTAGAAGATACTTCAAGACAAACAGTCTTATTACCAACTAAAATGGGCAATTCTCCATGCTCCTGCTGCAACAATCTTTTAAAGGGAGACAAATTTTGCCATTCTCTGACAGGTGAAACCTTTAGGAATACAAATGGATATCCATGTACATTTAGCTTTGTGGTCTACATTATAACATGTCCTTGTTGTATGTTCTATGTGGAAGAAACCACTATGGAAATAAATCAAGAATTGTGAAACGTAAAAGCACTATTCGCACAGGTAATGGGGATCTGCCATTACCAAGGCACTTAATGGAGAAGGGGCATTCATACTCAATTACGTTTCAGAGTGATAGATCATGTACCCCTGTCCATTAGAGGAAGGGATTGCACCAAATTGCTTAAGAAGAAAGAATTGAGATGGATATTTTTTTAGATAGCCTTTCTCCCAAAGGGCTAAATTTGGATTAATGTCTCTCCATATTAATTACACTGTTTTATGTTTTTTAGTGATGGTGATATATGAAAGAGGTTTGCTCTTTTCGGCTTGGCTCTTCCTTTGATCCGTTTGGTGGACACTGACTACTTTGGAACTTTCCTCACTAACCGTAACTGCTTGCCTATACATATCTCTGATACTTGTGACCTTTAACATATACTCTGATGCTGACTCCTTGTGTTTGAACCAGCTAAATAAAATATACATACAAAGAAGATATTTTTCCTTTTGTTGGTTAGATAAGGAATAAAACAGGTTTTCTTGCTTTTGGGTACTTTAAGTACAACGGTCAAAATAATCTAGGTCTATAATCATGCCCATTTTGGGAGGGTATGATGATTAAAGCTAGCTGGCATTATATTATCAATCTATAATACATTGAATAGTGTAGCATATGTAATAATAGCTTACAGTAAATACTGTGGTGAATTCAGTATCGGTCTGGACACACAGAGGTGATGAGACATCCCTGTTATCTACAGAATGTAAATCCAGGCTCTCGCAATCCTTTGGTGATGCGCTACTGAGCCTCTGTAGTGCAGAGCATGTGAATCACTATGGTGATCGCTTGACACATGCGCGCTGTGTGGATGCAGTCAGGTGGACGATGGAGTATTTGAGCCGCTATGGTGATTTTTTGGTGCATGCACATCGTGGAGATGTGGTTAGATTGATGGTCAGTCATTTGAGTCACCTCCAGTGTGTGCGCAAAGTGAAGATGTGTTGTTCACGCGATATCAGACTGTGGCTTCACAGTTGGATCTTACACCCATGCAGAGAGATATCATTTCGTGCCACTGAGCAAAGGGAAAGCCGAGCTGGAACCAGACACCATTTCCCTAGATATGTCACATCATCAAGTAAGATGCTTTGCACCTGCTGTAGGGAATGTTCTTAAGTGGGTGTTGCTGTTTTCTGATTAGTCATCTGTGGATTGTGGGTTTGGTATAACTGTATGTGTGATACATGTGATTTTTAGCTTAAAAAAAAAAAAAAAAAGACTCTTGTAGTCGAAATGTTGCTGTCTGTCATCATGGAAGAATAAAGCTTATGCTGCCACACTCTCTACTTCTGCTAATCAATGAGGATGAAGTGAGCCATCTTCGTAAGGTGTCCCACAACAAAAAAGATGGTAGTCGTTCCTTTCAAGGGGAGCAGGTCCACTATAAAGTCCATCAATATAGATCCTAATGGTCTGGATGGGATTGGCAGAGGTTGTAGGAAACCCAGAGTGTGAGATTATGGTGTCCTGTTACGGGCTCATAAACTGCAAGAGGTGTCTTGGAGAAGAACAGGGCCCATCATGCTTGTCTGACAGGTAACCAATTGACAATTTTTATGATCAGTAAAGACCGTTATAGGGTGATGGGCTCCTTCCAAGAGGTGCCTCCATTTGGTGAAAGCCACCTTTGTGGCCAGAAGTTCCTTGTTCCCAACATCATACTTTTTCTCTGTGGGTGATATGGTGTAGGACAGAAATGCAAACAAATGTAACTGCATCTTATCTCCAACTCATTGTGATATGATAACTACCACAGCGGAGTCAGAGGTGTCCAACTCCACAACAAAAGACAATTCTGGTCTTGGGTGGATCAGCACTAGTGCTAAAGTAAATAGAGTCTTTAGTTTCTCCAAATGCTTGAAAAAGGCCACGTACAGTGGCTGAAACGCGTTGCAAAATAAACTAGTTATTTCCATACACATTGGAATTTTTCTCCAGCGAGCGCTGGGGCCATTTTTCTTTCTACCATTTTCCTGAATTTATTGGGTCTCCTCCTTGGGGCACTCAAGGAACCCTGCAGCTCTCCCAATCTGTGGATGTGGAGGAAGAATTTTCATCAAAAATTTTAAGGCGATCTTGGACCGAGAGGTGCTGGCAGGGCCTGTCTTGGAATAAGACCCTGCGCAGTACCGGGTAAGTCCTCATTTAATATCTTATATCTCACTATATATGACCGCAGGAGCGCTACGCTGACCTCTGTATATTTCATTTAGTTTCTCCAAAGTGACTTGTGCCAGGAAAACATGTGTGCTTTCTTTGTGAGGGAGGTGATAGGAGAGATGACTTTTGAGAAGTCCTTGATAAATCTTCTGTAGAATTTGGTGAAACCAATCAAGTGCTGTACTTCTTTTAAATTTCTAGGCATGAACCAAACCAGGATGGCTGGGGTCCATACTTAAGCCATCTGGGATGATAATGTATCCCAGTAATTGCATTTGGATCTGTTCAAATTCACACTTTTCTAACTTGATGTAGAGGTTATTCTTTTGGAGTCATTCCAAGACCATCCGAACGTGCCTGCAATGTTCCTCCAAATTGTCAGAGAAGATGAGAATGTTATCAAGATATGCCACTACGAAATGATCCAACAGGTCTCAAAATACATTTAACCGGCGCTAGGGGGCAGTGCAGGCTGTGAAAATAACAGCCTATAATAGGGTCGGTAAAAATAAAATACCGGCATGGCCTGACAGAAAAAATACCGGCTGGGTGGCAACCCAGTCCCATGGCTTCCAAATGTCTGGCAGTCTTTTGTTGCAAGGTTGAAATGGAGAAAAAACTTAGTTTAGGGATCGGCTTGACTAAAAACTCATCACAGTAGAAGTTGAGGGTATATGGTAGTTTAAGGAGCATAGTAATATCATATAATAATATAGTATCAAAGAAAATGAGTTCTTGTCACTCAGACCTCATTCAGACGAGTGTGTTTTAGTGCTGCTAAGCAGCGCTCAGAACGCACTTCTATAGGGACCAATAGGATCCTATGGAAGCGTTCATATGGAAGATTATTAGATGCGCTAAATTAGTGCGTCTAACAAAAATAGAACATGCGAGTGCAAACTCGTATGTCAGCTCCAAGATGCGCACAAAGATAGAACATGTCCTATCTTTGCTGCATGTTTTCCATAGGCTCCTGTGGAAACCTTGAAAGCATGCAGCATGCGCCATGGATCGTGTGAACGGGCGTCTTCACGGAGCTTGAAGTCGCCCATTCATGCAATCTTTTCAGGACTATAGCAGCGCTGTTTTCTCGCTGCTTAGCAGTGCGAAAACAGCGTCTGCCTGAACAAGACCACAGTATGTGCTTACATGTGTTTATATGCTTATTACCTATCAAAGGACTAATGTCCACGAATGGATTTTTACCGCGGTACGGTATGTTCTATTTCCCGCAGCATGTTCTATTAATATAGTATTAATGGAGACCGCAGAAAAACGGGCGTTTCTCCATGATCGCTAGCTGGCGCATTTTATTTACCACCGCGGTACTCCCACAGCGGAATTCCATGACTGCCATGGGCATGAGCCCTAAGATAGTAACCGTTTATAATGTTGCATATCCTTTGTTAACCTAGAAGATACCCAAGAATAAGTCTTATCCTCACAGTTAATTTCATATTCCTGGCTTATAATGTAATATTTATCTTACCCATGACAATCCAGGTTGCTTTCCTACGTATTTCCTTATATATTGAGTAATAAATAAAGAAGAGTGTGCCCTCTCACATCTCAAGAAGTGGATCATATCCTGTAAAGATAAATTAATGTATTTATACAGTCCAGCTGTACTTTTCTATACTCAGTGGTAAAGTCAGTTTAAAAAGGGTAGAAACTTTTAACTCCTAAAGTTATAGAATATGTAAGAACATGTTAAATATTTGAACACTCAAGGCAATAAATATTTGACTTTATATAAATATTGAGGACTTCAGTAACCTTGAGTAATATTATATTTCAGTTCCTGGTTAATTGTAGAAATAAGCTTAAAAGACATATCTAAGATATTAATCATTTAGTATTCCAATGATTTTCTTCCCTGAGATTTAAAGAAAAAAGCTGCACAGACAAAATGGATTGGGATTTTAGCACATAATCTTCTTCTTAGACTCATTAAACACTTATAACTTTATTAAAAATCCCAGTTTTGAGTTGTGATGCTCATGTATAATATAAAGCGCATTTACAATGCTAATCTAGGAGAACTGATTTTCTTTTCCCTATGTCAAACATTAATAACTGTTTCAGATGTTTCATTAAGCAATTTATATCATAGCTATGCTTGAGGTCTTATTCACACAAGCGTGTATTTGCACATACATACGCGCGTGCAAAAAACGTGCGTCAATTAGAAATATTGGTTCCCTATGGTGTGTTCACATGTTTGTATTTTCAGGAATGTCTGTGCTGCGTGTAAATATTCCCCCCAGGGAGTCCCGTCATCACTGAACATTGTGACAGCACTGTCACAGAGTTCAGCGACAAGGGGACTCTCCACGGGCAGTAAGGAATCCCCTGCCACAGCTGTGACAGCTGTTGCAGAGAATCGCAAAGCTCTCTCATTGATTTCAATGGGGCCGCCACTGCCTGCAGCCCCATTGAGAGCAATAGGGTGCCGGCATCCCATGCAGCGATTTTCGGGGAAAAGCTTTAAATATAAGCCCTTCCCTTAAAATAAACCCTAGTGTTTGTAAAAAATAAAATAATATACTCACCTGTCCGCCGCTATCAGGGCTCAGGCGCATCATATCTGATCTCTCCTTGGTCAGGAATAACACGTTCAGTGTCTCACTATATATATATATATAATTTTATTTTTTTTTTACACATGCTAGGTTTGATTTTCAGGAAATGGCTTATATTCAAAGCCTTTCCTTGAAAATCATTGCAGGGATTTTCGGCATCCAACTGCTTTCAATGGGGCCGCCGTTGGCAGCCGCATCCCCTATTGAACGCCATGGGTATGAAGCTTTGTTCACTTGGTGATCTACTAATGATGGCCTATTCTGTGGTTTTTCCATTAATAGTTTACAATTGGATGACCACTTTAATGTGGCATTGCACAGCAAAATAATGTTTATAAATAGAGATGAGCGAACGTGTTCGTCCGAACTTGATATCCGTGCGGATATTAGGGTGTTCGGGATGTTCGTTATTCGTAACGAACACCATGCGGTGTTCGGGTTACTTTCACTTCCTTCCCTGAGACGTTAGCGCGCTTTTCTGGCCAATTGAAAGACAGGGAAGGCATTACAACTTCCCCCTGCGTCGTTCAAGCCCTATACCACCCCCCTGCAGTGAGTGGCTGGGGAGATCAGGTGTCCGCCTAATATAAAAGTCGGCCCCTCCCGCGGCTCGCCTCAGATGCCTTGTGAGTTAGATGAGGGACAGTGCTGTTTGTACCGGAGCTGCTGTAGGGAAAGAATTGGTAGTTAGTGTAGGCTTCAAGACCCCCAAAGGTCCTTATTAGGGCCACTGATAGCTGTGTGTTGGCTGCTGTTAGCAGTGGCAATTTTTTTTTCCCTCAAAATCGGCTCTGCAGAGCGTTGCACCCGGCATTAGGGACAGAAGTGTTGCATAGGCAGGGAGAGTGTTAGGAGTGAGTGTAGCCTTCAAGAACCTCAACGGTCCTTTCTAGGGCCATATTTAACCGTGTGCAGTACTGTGCTGGCTGCTGTTAGCTGTGCTGCATATTTTTTTTCTTCTCAAAATCGCCTCTGCAGAGCATTGCACCCTCCATTGATACTGCAGGGAAAGAATTGTGTAGGCAGGGCCACAACACAGTTATTATTCATTGAATATACGCAGTGCGGCCTTTTGCTTGTAAAACAAGTGAAAAAAATTCTATTTTACCTGCCTCTGTCCGCCCTAAGGGCTGTGGACACGTGTCGGCTGCGTGTGCAACGTTTAAAAATCAGACGCACCCAGCTACGTTTTTCTCTTGGCTTCGCCATTTGCTTTCCTTAATTTGGAAAAAAAATACCTGCTCTGCCAGAGTTATAATAACTCTGCTACCCTCAAGTTCTGTGCCACATTAGCAGGGCCACAGCACAGTTATTAAACTTCTCATGTTCATTGAATATACGCAGTGCTGCCTTTTGGTGGAAAAAAACTGAAAAAAAATCTATTTGTCCTGCCTCTGTCCGTCCTAAGGGCTGTGTGTACGTGTCGGCTGCATGTGCAACGTTTAAAAATCAGACGCACCCAGCTACGTTTTACTGCTGGCTTCGCCATTTGCTTTCCTTAATTGGGAAAAAAATATCAGCTCTGCCAGAGTTATAATAACTCTGCTACCCTCACGTTCTGTGCCACATTAGCAGGGCCACAGCACAGTTATTAAACTTCTCATGTTCATTGAATATACGCAGTGCTGCCTTTTGGTGGAAAAAAACTGAAAAAAAATCTATTTGTCCTGCCTCTGTCCGTCCTAAGGGCTGTGTGTACGTGTTGGCTGCGTGTGCAACGTTTAAAAATCAGACGCACCCAGCTACGTTTTACTGCTGGCTTCGCCATTTGCTTTCCTTAATTGGGAAAAAAATACCTGCTCTGCCAGAGTTATAATAACTCTGCTACCCTCACGTTCTGTGACACATTAGCAGGGCCACAGCACAGTTATTAAACTTCTCATGTTCATTGAATATACGCAGTGCTGCCTTTTGGTGGAAAAAAACTGAAAAAAAATCTATTTGTCCTGCCTCTGTCCGTCCTAAGGGCTGTGTGTACGTGTCGGCTGCGTGTGCAACCTTTAAAAATCAGACGCACCCAGCTACGTTTTACTGCTGGCTTCGCCATTTGCTTTCCTTAATTGGGAAAAAAATACCTGCTCTGCCAGAGTTATAATAACTCTGCTACCCTCACGTTCTGTGACACATTAGCAGGGCCACAGCACAGTTATTAAACTTAGATTATTCATTCACTGGAGGCAGTGGGGCCTTTCGTTTTCAAAAAAGGGAAAAAATTATATTTGGCCTGCAGTCTTGCGCCAATTTATTTCCTGCCTGTGAAATCAAATCACTGGTAATACAGCATGCTGAGGGGTAGGGGTAGGCCTAGAGGACGTGGACGCGGCCGAGGACGCAGAGGGCCAAGTCAGGGTGTGGGCACAGGCCGAGCTCCTGATCCAGGTGTGTCGCAGCCGACTGCTGCGCGATTAGGAGAGAGGCACGTTTCTGGCGTCCCCACATTCATCGCCCAATTAATGGGTCCACGCGGGAGACGGTTATTAGAAAATGAGCAGTGTGAGCAGGTCCTGTCCTGGATGGCAGAAAGTGCTTTGAGCAACCTATCGTCAACCCGCAGTTCTGCGCCGTCCACTGCTGCAAATCCGAATCCTCTGTCTGCTGCTCCTCCTTCCTCCCAGCCTCCTCACTCCACTACAATGACACCTGCTCAGGAGCGGGAACACTCCCAGGAACTGTTCTCGGGCCCCTGCTTAGATTGGGCAGCAGCGGTTCCTCTCCCACCAGAGGAGTTTATCGTCACTGATGCCCAACCATTCGAAAGTTCCCGGGGTCCGGGGGAAGAGGCTGGGGACTTCCGCCAACTGTCTCAACAACTTTCTGTGGGTGAGGAGGACGATGACGATCAGACACAGTTGTCTTGCAGTGAGGTAGTAGTAAGGGCAGTAAGTCCAAGGGAGCAGCGCACAGAGGATTCGGAGGAAGAGCAGCAGGACGATGAGGTGACTGACCCCACCTGGTGTGCAACGCTTACTCAGGAGGACAGGTCTTCAGAGGGGGAGTCAAGGGCATCAGCAGGGCAGGTTGCAAGAGGCAGTGCGGTGGCCAGGGGTAGAGGCAGGGCCAGACCGAATAATCCACCAACTGTTTCCCAAAGCGCCCCCTCGCGCCATGCCACCCTGCAGAGGCCGAGGTGCTCTAAGGTCTGGCAGTTTTTCACAGAGATGCCTGACGACCGACGAACAGTGGTGTGCAACCTTTGTCGCGCAAAGCTCAGCCGGGGAGCCAACACCAACAGCCTCACCACCACCACCATGCGCAGACATATGATGGCCAAGCACCCCACAAGGTGGGACGAAGGCCGTTCACCGCCTCCGGTTTGCACCCCTGCCTCTCCCCCTGTGCCCCAACCTGCCACTGAGATGCAACCCCCCTCTCAGGACACAGGCACTACCGCCTCATGGCCTGCACCCACACCCTCATCTCCGCTGTCCTCGGCCCCATCCAGCAGTGTAGTTCAGCGCACCGTCCAGCCGTCGCTTGCGCAACTGTTGGAGCGCAAGCGCAAGTACGCCGCCACGCACCCGCACGCTCAAACGTTAACCGTCCGCATAGCAAAATTCATCAGCCTTGAGATGCTGCCGTATAGGGTTGTGGAAACGGAGTCCTTCAAAAGTATCATGGAGGCGGCGGCCCCGCGCTACTCAGTTCCCAGTTGCCACTACTTTTCCCGATGTGCCGTCCCAGCCCTGCACGACCACGTCTCCCGCAACATTGTACGCGCCCTCACCAACGCGGTTACTGCCACGGTCCACTTAACAACGGACACGTGGACAAGCACAGGCGGGCAGGGCCACTACATCTCCCTGACGGCACATTGGGTGAATTTAGTGGAGGCTGGGACAGAGTCAGAGCCTGGGACCGCTCACGTCCTACCCACCCCCAGAATTGCGGGCCCCAGCTCGGTGGTGGTATCTGCGGAGGTGTATGCTTCCTCCACTAAAGCACCCTCCTCCTCCTCCTCCTCCTCTGTCTCGCAATCAAGATGTGTTAGCAGCAGCATGTCGCCAGCAGTCGGTGTCGCGCGGTGTGGCAGCACAGCGGTGGGCAAGCGTCAGCAGGCCGTGCTGAAACTACTCAGCTTAGGCGATAAGAGGCACACGGCCCACGAACTGCTGCAGGGTCTGACACAGCAGACCGACCGCTGGCTTGCGCCGCTGAGCCTCCAACCGGGCATGGTCGTGTGTGACAACGGCCGTAACCTGGTGGCGGCTCTGCAGCTCGGCAGCCTCACGCACGTGCCATGCCTGGCCCACGTCTTTAATTTGGTGGTTCAGCGCTTTCTGAAAAGCTACCCACGCTTGTCAGACCTGCTCGTAAAGGCGCGCCGGCTCTGCGCACATTTCCGCCAGTCCCACACGGACGCTGCCACCCTGCGCACCCTGCAACATCACTTAAAGCTGCCAGTGCACCGACTGCTGTGCGACGTGCCCACACGGTGGAACTCTACGCTCCACATGTTGGCCAGGCTCTATGAACAGCGTAGAGCTATTGTCGAATACCAACTCCAACATGGGCGGCGCAGTGGGAGTCAGCCTCCTCAATTCCTTTCAGAAGAGTGGGCCTGGTTGGCAGACATCTGCCATGTCCTTGGTAATTTTGAGGAGTCTACCCAGGTGGTGAGCGGCGATGCTACAATCATTAGCGTCACCATTCCTCTGCTATGCATCTTGAGAAATTCCCTGCAAACCATAAAGGCAGCTGCTTTGCGCTCGGAAACGGGGGTGGTGGAAGACAGTATGCCGCTGGATAGTCAGGGCACCCTCCTGTCTATTTCTCAGCGCGTACAGGAGGAGGAGGAGGAGCATGAGGAGGATGAGGAGGAGGGGGAAGAGACAGCTTGGCCCGCTGCTGACGGTACACCGGCTGATTGCCTGTCATCCTTTCAGCGTGTATGGCCTGAGGAGGAGAAGGAGGAGGAGGAGGAGGATCCTGGCAGTGATTTTCCTAGTGAAGACAGCCATGTGTTGCGTACAGGTACCCTGGCATACATGGCTGACTTCATGTTAGGATGCCTTTCTCATGACCCTCGCGTTGCACGCATTCTGGCCACGACGGATTACTGGGTGTACACACTGCTCGACCCATGCTATAAGGAGAACCTGCCCACTCTCATTCCCGAAGAGGAAAGGGGTTCGAGAGTGTTGCTATACCAGAGGACCCTTGCGGACAAGCTGATGGTAAAATTCCCAGCCGACAGCGCTAGTGGCAGAAGGCGCAGTACCGAGGGCAAGGTAGCAGGGGAGGTGCGGAGATCGAGCAGCATGTACATCCCAGGCAGTGCAACAGTCTTTAAGGGCCTGGCCAGCTTTATGGCTCCCCACCAAGACTGTGTCACCGCTCCCCAGTCACGGCTGAGTCGGCGGGAGCACTGTAAAAGGATGGTGAGGGAGTACGTAGCCGATCGCACGACCATCCTCGGTGACGCCTCTGCCCCCTACAACTACTGGGTGTCGAAGCTGGACACGTGGCCTGAACTAGCGCTGTATGCCCTGGAGGTGCTTGCTTGTCCTGCGGCTAGCGTCTTGTCGGAGAGGGTGTTTAGTGCGGCTGGGGGAATCATCACAGATAAGCGTAGCCGCTTGTCAACCGACAGTGCCGACAGGCTAACACTCATCAAGATGAACAAAGGCTGGATTTCCCCAGACTTCTGTTCTCCACCAGCGGACAGCAGCGATACGTAAGCAATACGTAGGCTGCACCCGCGGATGGAAGCTACGTTCTCTCTCACCATCCAAAACGGGGACATTTCTGCTTCATCAATCTGTGTCTAATATTCCTCCTCCTCCTCCTGCTCCTCCTCCTGAAACCTCACGTAATCACGCTGAACGGGCAATTTTTCTTAGGGCCACAAGGCTCACTCAAATAATTTTTCTGAACAATTTTTATAAGTTTCAATGCGCTTAAAAGCGTTGGAACTTTAACTTGAACCAATTTTTCGTTACACTGGGCTGCCTCCAGGCCTACTTACCACTTAAGCCACATTAACCAAAGCGATTCACCTGCCATCTTGGTTGGGCATGGCCAATTTTTACTGAGGTACATTAGTACTGTTGGTACACCAAATTTTTGGGGCCCTCACCTACAGTGTAATCATAGCAATTTGTATGTTCTTCGCCTGCACTCATGGTACAGAAAGGTGTGTGGGGTTGGCCTACACTTTATCTACATAAATGTAACTTGGGCCTTGGCTATACTAAGGCTACTGAAATGGAACTAAGACTGCGCTCCCACTATACTGCTGCTTCGGAATTGTTACTGGGGCCTGTCTTGAGTGCTACTATTGCTGACATGGAACGAAGACTGCGCTCCCGCTATACTGCTGCTTCGGAATTGTTACTGGGGCCTGTCTTGAGTGCTACTATTGCTGACATGGAACGAAGACTGCGCTCCCGCTATACTGCTGCTTCGGAATTGTTACTGGGGCCTGTCTTGAGTGCTACTATTGCTGACATGGAACGAAGACTGCGCTCCCGCTATACTGCTGCTTCGGAATTGTTACTGGGGCCTGTCTTGAGTGCTACTATTGCTGACATGGAACGAAGACTGCGCTCCTCCTATAATGCTGCTACTGATATGTTAGTGGGGCCTGTCCTAATGCTACGGCTGAAATGTTACGAATTCTGGGCTCTGCCTATACCGCTGCTAATGGTATGTCTCTGGGGTGTGGAAACAGAGGCTTCCCAAAGACATGATGGCGGCGAGGCCATTTCCCACCAACGCGGTTACTGTTAAGGTGCATATAACCACGGACACGTGGAGAGGACACGTAGTGCCTCAAAAACATCCCCCTCCTCCTCCAACAGGGAAAACATTCTTGGCAAATGCCTTTGCATTGGTTCGTCTGGTGGCAGTCCAAGAATTTCACCTTTACCGACACAACAAGAGAGCCCCCACACCACCCCCCCGCCACGGCCCACTTAATCCTGGCCGCATTCCGAAAACCAACAAAATACAACCGTGCTACTAGGTCCGCAGTCACCACCACATTACCACCAACGCGGTTACTGTTAAGGTACATATTACCGGTCTGACTGGGGCATGCAGACACCTTGACAGAATGAATAGTGTGTGGCACATAGGTTCCCCATTGCTATGCCCACGTGTGCAGCTCCTGATGGCGGTGGCACAGGATTATATTTCTCATTGCTTCTGTACAGCATTGTGGGCTATCGCCCCGCCCCTTTTAAAGAGGGTCGCTGCCTAGCCGTGCCAACCCTCTGCAGTGTGTGCCTGCGGTTCCTCCTCATGGCAGACGCACTTCTAAATAGACATGAGGGTGGTGTGGCATGAGGGCAGCTGAAAGCTGCGCAGGGACACTTTGGTGTGCGCTGTGGGGGGGAGGGGGGGCGGTTGGTCAGCATGTAACCCAGGAGAAGTGGCAGCGGAGTGTCATCCAGGCAGTGATTGTGCTTTGTTGTAGCTAGTGTGGTGCTTAGCAAAGGTATGCCATGCTAATGAGGGCTTTTCAGAAGTAAAAGTTGTTGGGAGGGGGGGGGGGCCCACTCTTGCCGGTATTGTGGCTTAATAGTGGGACCTGTGAACTTGAGATGCAGCCCAACATGTAGCCCCTCGCCTGCCCTATCCGTTTCTGTGTCATTCCCATCACTTTCTTGAATTGCCCAGATTTTCACACATGAAAACCTTAGCGAGCATCGGCGAAATACAAAAATGCTCTGGTCGCCCATTGACTTCAATGGGGTTCGTTATTCGAAACGAACCCTCGAACATCGCGGGAAGTTCGTTTCGAATAACGAACACCCGAACATTTTGGTGTTCGCTCATCTCTATTTATAAACAACTATGCAAGAAAAATACAAATATGGATTATGCCAAAAAAAAACTAGGAAAAAGGAGGTAAAATCCACATTTACTCCATATTATAATCTTTAAAACTTTCCATAAACCCTGTAACTGTGCTATCGACCAGTGGTTATGGATGGATGCATATTTAATTCAAAATGTCTTTTTATTAGAGACATAAAACAATACAAACATTGTACAGTTCAATTATTATGATAGGCACCGGTATACATCTCTTACAAAAAAAAAGGAAAAAAACAATGTACTCCAAACGGATCAAAAAGTTAATAAACTGTACTCTGTTTAAAAAAGTAACTACACTTTATTGAATTGTTAATCAAAGTCCAGAGTCAACCGGTTAACCTAACACTTATCAATAATAAGGCAAAGCTCCATTCACCAGCCACTGCTTAAACCCTACAGATTTGCGATGCATCTCTAAAACAGGTCAGAGGTTCCTGGGTAGTATCTAGCTAGCCACGCAGGGGTGCGATACCATCTTCTTATCAATTTATAGTTCAACTTTTGATGATTGCCAGAAGCTGTCATCTTGTGAGTCAGCCTGAACTCCTTGGCCCATTCCCCCTCGGCCAACATTCATCCTAATTTTTTTACCACGACCTCTGAGATCCCCTCCCCGGATCCCAACCCTCCGCAGTCAGCAAAATACTGTAGACTGCAGAGATCTCCCCCCTCTGCCTGCGAGAGCCCTCACACATCTCCTCAAAGGAAGCTGCTGAGGTAGTCAGGCTCTTCTTCCCCATGCTGTGTCTAGGGATCTTCTGGTTCCATTTCTGCAGCGGTAAGTAGGATTTTCTAGTGGGTGTAGCGGGAGCTTAGACGGCGTGCGACCTATCCTGACATCAGCAAGCTCCACCCCCACCCTGCCCCCACAGATGCATATTTGACCTCAAAGGGAACAATTTTTCATGAAAATATGAGGATATATACTAGATGTGAGTATTTTATGTTAAATGCTGTTTGTTTCAAGACAGCAAAACAGTGTGTAAAAATACCTATTTAAATTACACTGTTATTAAATGTAGCTATTAAATAATGGTATTGGGGGAAAAAGAAAATCGCAGTGAGCTCATCACTGGGATTTGTTGTGCAAGAGGATGCCCATGTGTGCATAATATACCTACAGCTGCCTGTATAACATGTTGTCCTTGGTTAGATTTGAACCTAGAACTCCAGAGCTGCAAGGCAACACCGCTAACCAGTGAACCACCATATTGCTTTTCTCTCTACCTTTTTCCTACCCCAGAGGAGAATAAGAACAAGAAGAAACAGGGAAAACATACAATCTCCATGCAAATGTTGTCCTTGATCAGATTTGAACCTAGAACCCTAGCACTACAAGGCAACAGTGCTAATCACTGAGCTAAACCCATTGAAGAACCACCACCATCATCACCATCATCACTTCAGGGCTCTTAGACCATGTTCAATACTAGTTTTAGGGGGTTTATGAGCTTTCACTTTGGTATCTTTTAATAAAATTTGACCTGATTTTAGGTTCTACAGACTTGGTTCGCTCATCTCTAATCAAAGACATACAAGTAATACATTACAATCATTCAACTAACGACTAGTATATTAATACTCCTGTACATAATTCTTGCTAGAAGTAAGATCATTTCATGATCCTTTCCTCCAAGTTTGTCTTGTTCTAGTTTTAAATGATTCATTCAGTATCACATTCCCAGAATAGTTCCCTCCAATTCACAGATGAAATTTCACCTTAAGGGTCATTCCATGTCAGTTCAACCAACGCTCCCAGTCGACCATCTCAGATTTCAATGAAACTTTGCACAAAGATAGACCCTGACTAGAGATGAGCGAACGTACTCGTCCGAGTTTGATACTCGTTCGAGTATTAGCGTGTTCGAGATGCTCGTTACTCGTGACGAGCACCACGCGATGTTCGGGTTACTTTCAGTTTCATCTCTGAGACGTTAGCGTGCTTTTCTGGCCAATTGAAAGACAGGGAAGGCATTACAACTTCCCCCTGCGACGTTCAAGCCCTATACCACCCCCCTGCAGTGAGTGGCTGGCGAGATCAGGTGTCACCCGAGTATAAAAATCGGCCCCTCCCGCGGCTCGCCACAGATGCGTTCTGACATAGCTGAGGGAAAGTGGTATCTTGTTGGAGCTGCTATAGGGAGAGTGTTAGGAGTTATTGTAGGCTTCAAGAACCCCAACGGTCCTTCTTAAGGCCACATCTAACCGTGTGCAGTACTGTGGAGGCTGCTTTTTGCAGTGTTGCACTTTTTTTTTTTTTTTGGTATATCGGCCGTGCAGAGCATTGCGCCCTGCAGTAATTAGACATAGTGCAGGGCCAGTAGTGGTGAGGCAGGGACAGAAGACATATTATTGATTAAATATAGGCAGTGGGCCTGCAAAATTCTTTCCTGGCTCTGTCTGGGCTCTGAAATCACCGCTGTGTTGCAGTTGACAGTGCAACACTCTGCAGTTCTGTGACATACTCCAGGGACAGAAGTGCGTAGGCAGTGACAGAAGACATATTATTGATTGAATATAGGCAGTGGGCCTTTGCAAGAAAATTTGTGGGAAAAAATCTATTTGGCCTGCCTGTCACTGTGCTCAGTGTTCTGGGTCTGTCTGTGCTGGGTGTAGTAGTTCTACAAAATCAGACGCAGCCAGCTAAGTGTTACAGCAGGCTTGCGCCAAATTATTTCCTGGCTCTGTCTGGGCTCTGAAATCACCGCTGTGTTGCAGTTGACAGTGCAACACTCTGCAGTTCTGTGACATACTCCAGGGACAGAAGTGCGTAGGCAGGGACAGAAGACATATTATTGATTGAATATAGGCAGTGGGCCTTTGCAAAAAAATTTGTGGGAAAAAATCTATTTGGCCTGCCTGTCACTGTGCTCAGTGTTCTGGGTCTGTCTGTGCTGGGTGTAGTAGTTCTACAAAATCAGACGCAGCCAGCTAAGTGTTACAGCAGGCTTGCGCCAAATTATTTCCTGGCGTTCCGTGAGCGAAGTCAGCCTCCAACTACAGGCCAATAAGCGGCACATTTAATTACAGCGTTCTGTTTCTGCACTACTGGTAATACACCATGCTGAGGGGTGGGGGTAGGCCTAGAGGACGTGGACACAGGCGAGGACGCGGAGGCCCAAGTCAGGGTGTGGGCACAGGCCGAGCCAGTGTGGTGGCCAGGGGTAGAGGCAGGGCCAGACCGAATAATCCACCAACTGTTTCCCAAAGTGCCCCCTCGCGCCATGCCACCCTGCAGAGGTCAAGGTGCTCTACGGTGTGGCAGTTTTTCACAGAGACGCCTGACGACCGACGAAAAGTGGTGTGCAACCTTTGTCGTGCCAAGATCAGCTGGGGAGGCACCACCACCAGCATGCGCAGGCATATGATGGCCAAGCACCCCACAAGGTGGGACGATGCCCGTTCACCGCCTCTGGTTTGCACCACTGCCTCTCCCCCTGTGCCCCAACCTGCCACTGAGATCCAACCCCCCTCTGAGGACACAGGCACTACCGTCTCCTGGCCTGCACCCACACCCTCACCTCCGCTGTCCTCGGCCCCATCCAGCAATGTCTCTCAGCGCAGCGTCCAGACGTCGCTAGCGCCACTGTTTGAGCGCAAGCGCAAGTACGCCGCCACGCACCCGCACGCTCAAGCGTTAAACGTGCACATTGCCAAATTGATCAGCCTGGAGATGCTGCCGTATAGGCTTGTGGAAACGGAGGCTTTCAAAAGCATGATGGCGGCGGCGGCCCCGCGCTACTCGGTTCCCAGTCGCCACTACTTTTCCCGATGTGCCATCCCAGGCCTGCACGACCACATCTCCCGCAACATTGTACGCGCCCTCACCAACGCGGTTACTGCCAAGGTCCACTTAACAACAGACACGTGGACAAGCACAGGCGGGCAGGGCCACTATATCTCCCTGACGGCACATTGGGTGAACTTAGTGGAGGCTGGGACAGAGTCAGAGCCTGGGACCGCTCACGTCCTACCCAACCCCCGAATTGCGTGTCCCAGGTCAGTGGCGGTATCTGCGGTGGTGTATGCTTCCTCCACTAAACCACCCTCCTCCTCCTGCTCCTACGCAACCTCTGTCTCGCAATCAAGATGTGTCAGCAGCAGCAGCACGTCGCCTGCAGTCGGTGTCACGCGGCGTGGCAGCACAGCGGTGGGCAAGCGTCAGCAGGCCGTGCTGAAACTACTCAGCTTAGGAGAGAAGAGGCACACGGCCCACGAACTGCTGCAGGGTCTGACAGAGCAGACTGACCGCTGGCTTGCGCCACTGAGCCTCCAACCGGGCATGGCCGTGTGTGACAACGGCCGTAACCTGGTGGCGGCTCTGCAGCTCGGCAGCCTCACGCACGTGCCATGCCTGGCCCATGTCTTTAATTTGGTGGTTCAGCGCTTTCTGAAAAGCTACCCACACTTGTCATACCTGCTCGGAAAGGTGCGCCAGCTCTGCACACATTTCCGCAAGTCCCACACGCACGCTGCCACCCTGCGGACACTGCAACATCGGTTTAATCTGCCAGTGCACCGACTGCTGTGCGACGTGCCCACACAGTGGAACTCTACGCTCCAGATGTTGGCCAGGCTCTATGAGCAGCGTAAAGCTATTGCGGAATACCAACTCCAACATGGGCGGCGTAGTGGGAGTCAGCCTCCTCAATTATTTACAGAAGAGTGGGCCTGGTTGGCAGCCATCTGCCAGGTCCTTGGAAACTTTGAGGAATCTACCCAGATGCTGAGCGGGGATGCTGCAATCATTAGCGTCACCATTCCTCTGCTATGCCTCTTGAGAAGTTCCCTGCAAAGCATAAAGGCAGACGCTTTGGAATCGGAAACGGAGGCGGGGGAAGACAGTATGTCGCTGGATAGTCAGAGCAACCTCATGTCTATATCTCAGCGCGTTGAGGAGGAGGAGCATGAGGAGGAGGGGGAAGAGACAGCTTGGCCCACTACTGAGGGGACAGATGCTGCTTGCCTGTCATCCTTTCAGCGTGTATGGCCGGAGGAGGAGGAGGAGGAGGATTCTGAAAGTGATCTTCCGAGTGAGTACAGCCATGTGTTGTGTACAGGTACCCTGGCACACATGGCTGACTTCATGTTAGGATGCCTTTTTCGTGACCCTTGCGTTACACGCATTCTGGCCACTATGGATTACTGGGTGTACACACTGCTCGACCCACGGTATAAGGAGAGCCTTTCCACTCTCATTCCCGAAGAGTAAAGGGGTTCGAGAATGATGCTATACCACAGGGCGCTGGTGGACAAACTGATGGTAAACTTCCCATCCGACAGCGCTAGTGGGCGAAGGCACGTTTCCGCGGCCCAGGTAGCAGGGGAGGCGCAGAGATCAGGCAGCATGTACAGCGCAGGCAGGGGAACATTATCCAAGGCCTTTGCCAGCTTTATGGCTCCCCAGCAAGACTGTGTCACCGGTCCCCAGTCAAGGCTGAGTTGGCGGGAGCACTGTAAAAGGATGGTGAGGGAGTACGTAGCCGATCGCACGACCGTCCTCGGTGACGCCTCTGCCCCCTGCAACTACTGGGTGTCGAAGCTGGACACGTGGCCTGAACTCGCGCTGTATGCCCTGGAGGTGCTTGCTTGTCCTGCGACTAGCATCTTGTCAGAGAGTGTGTTTAGTGTGGCTGGGGGAATCATCACGGATAAGCGTACCCACCTGTCAACCGACAGTGCCGACAGGCTTACACTCATCAAGATGAACAAAGCCTGGATTTCCCCAGACTTCTCTTCTCCACCAGCGGACAGCAGCGATACCTAAACAATACGTAGGCTGCACCCGCGGATGGAAGCATCGTTCTCTATCACCATCCAAAACGGGGACCTTTTTGCTTCATCTATCTGTGTATAATATTCCTCCTCCGCCTGCTCCTCCTCTTGAAACCTCACATAATCACGCCGAACTGGCAATTTTTCTTAGGCCCACAAGGCTCAGTCATATACATTTTCTAAACAATTTTTATACGTTTTAATGCTCATTAAAGCGGTGAAACTTTCACCTCAACCAATTTTTATTTTTACTGGGCTGCCTCCAGGCCTAGTTACCAATTAAGCCACATTAACCAAAGCGATTAATGGGTTTCACCTGCCCTCTTGGTTGGGCATGGGCAATTTTTCTCAGGTACATTAGTACTGTTGGTACACCAATTTTTGTGGGCCCTCGCCTACAGTGTAATCCAATTAATTTTTTGCCCACCTGCATTACAGCTGACGTAACATCAGCTGTGTTGGGCACTGCAATGGGATATATTTATGTACCGCCGGTGGGTTCCAGGGAGCCACCCATGCTGTGGGTCCACAGGGAGTTGTAAATGCATCTGTCCACTTCTAAAGAACCCCGGTCTGACTGGGGCATGCAGTATGGGCCGAAGCCCACCTGCATTAAACATGACATTATTACCTCAGCTGTGATGGGCAATGCAATGGGATATATTAATGTACCGCCGGTGGCTTCCTGGCACCCACCCATGCTGTGGGTCCATAGGGAGTTGTAACTGCATGTGTCCACTTCTAAAGAACCCCGGTCTGACTGGGGCATGCAGTGTGGGCCGAAGCCCACCTGCATTAAGCACGACATTACATCAGCTGTGTTGGGCACTGCAATGGGATATATTTATGTACCGCCGGTGGGTTCCAGGGAGCCACCCATGCTGTGGGTCCACAGGGAGTTGTAAATGCATCTGTCCACTTCTAAAGAACCCCGGTTTGACTGGGGCATGCAGTGTGGACCGAGGCCCACCTGCATTAAACATGACATTATTACCTCAGCTGTGATGGGCAATGCAATGGGATATATTAATGTACCGCCGGTGGCTTCCTGGCACACACCCATGCTGTGGGTCCACAGGGAGTTGTAACTGCATGTGTCCACTTCTAAAGAACCCCGGTCTGACTGGGGCATGCAGTGTGGGCCGAAGGCCACCTGCATTAAGCACGACATTACATCAGCTGTGTTGGGCACTGCAATGGGATATATTTATGTACCACCACAGAATGAATAGTGTGTGGCACATAGGTTCCCCATTGCTATGCCCACGTGTGCAGCTCCAGATGGAGGTGGCACAGGATTGGATTTCTCATTGCTTCTGTACAGCATTGTGGACTATCGCCCCGCCCCTTTTAAAGAGGGTCGCTGCCTAGCCGTGCCAACCCTCTGCAGTGTGTGCCTGCGGTTCCTCTGGCAGACGCACTTCTAAATAGACATGAGGGTGGCGTGGCATGAGGGCAGCTGAAGGCTGGGCAGGGACAGTTTGGTGTGCGCTGTGGACACTGGGTCGTGGGGGGGGTGGGGGGGTGGGCAGCATGTTACCCAGGAGAAGTGGCAGCGGAGTGTCATGCAGGCAGTGATTGTGCTCTGTTGGAGGTAGTGTGGTGTTTAGCAAAGTTATGCATTGCTAATGAGGGCTTTTCAGAAGTAAAAGTTGTTGGGAGGGGGGGGGGGCACTCTTGCCGCTATTGTGGCTTAATAGTGGGACCTGTGAACTTGAGATGCAGCCCAACATGTAGCCCCTCGCCTGCCCTATCCGTTGCTGTGTCGTTCCCATCACTTTCTTGAATTGCCCAGATTTTCACAAACGAAAACCTTAGCGAGCATCGGCGATATACAAAAATGCTCGGGTCGCCCATTGACTTCAAAGGGGTTCGTTATTCGAAACGAAAGAATTCTCTATTTGAAAGAGAATTTTTTGCTCTACAAGATTTGATGTTTTTCATTTTGTTCCCAGACCTTCTAGATGGGAAATTTTTGTTTTGCGTTTTGTCATTAACCTGCTTCATAGGATCTGTTGATCAGCCGGCATGCTACAGCTTGACATGGCATCCAGCAGTTGCGCTTCCTTTCTGCTCATTTTTCACTTCATCTTTGCTGGTGCACAAACAGTCACTTGTAAACTATAGTTATTTATTACAATGACAGACCTTCTAGATGGGAAAATATCAATGTCTGTGAAAGTCCTATGTACTCGTGGAAATCAAATAGTAAAATAAGTGTAAGTTTTGCATGGATGTATAATTAGTTTAGAAATCATGAGAAGGTAAATTATTTTTGGAATGACAACTTTTTGTGCTCAAGAAACTTATGTGATCAAAAATTGCATGGCGAGTTCAGGTGAGCCCCAAGCTTTGGCTTAAAGGGGTTGTCCCGCGAAACAAAGTGGGGGTATACACTTCTGTATGGCCATATTAATGCACTTTGTAATGTACATTGTGCATTAATTATGAGCCATACAGAAGTTATTCACTTACCTGTTCCGTTGCTAGCGTCCTCGTCTCCATGGTGCCGTCTAATTTTCAGCGTCTAATCGCCCGATTAGACGCGCTTGCGCAGTCCGGTCTTCTTCTTTTCTGAATGGGGCCGCTCGTGCCTGAGAGCGGCTCCTCGTAGCTCTGCCCCGTCACGTGCCGATTCCAGCCAATCAGGAGGCTGGAATCGGCAATGGACCGCACAGAAGACCTGCGGTCCACCGAGGGTGAAGATCCCGGCGGCCATCTTCTCAAGGTAAGTAAGAAGTCACCGGAGAACGGGGATTCAGGTAAGCACTATGCGTTTTTTTAACCCCTTTAAGTTAATATTGATAACACTAAAGAATTTGATGCACTTCTGATGGAGACATTAAAGTACATATATTTCTTTCCCACACATTTCAATTAACTCTAAAATCCCAGTAGAATCTATTTCTTCTACTTCATCCTAGATTATTTCATTTAACTCACAAAGCTTACAGTCTTGTTCTTGGCTACAACCATTTCTTCACCTAATAGAAATGTACTTAATTCTCTGACAAGCAGAGTATAAAGAGAAAACTCCAAATATAGTCAGAACTAGAGATGAGCGAGCACCAAAATGCTCGGGTGCTCGTTACTCGGGACGAAATTATCGCGATGCTCGAGGGTTCGTTTCGAATAACGAACCCCATTGAAGTCAATGGGCGACCCGAGCATTTTTGTATTTCGCCGATGCTCGCTAAGGTTTTCATGTGTGAAAATCTGGGCAATTCAAGAAAGTGATGGGAACGACACAGCAATGGATAGGGCAGGCGAGGGGCTACATGTTGGGCTGCATCTCAAGTTCACAGGTCCCACTATTAAGCCACAATACCGGCAAGAGTGGGCCCCCCCCTCCCAACAACTTTTACTTCTGAAAAGCCCTAATTAGCAATGGATACCTTAGCTAAGCACCACACTACCTCCAACAAAGCACAATCACTGCCTGCATGACACTCCGCTGCCACTTCTCCTGGGTTACATGCTGCCCAACCCCGCCTGCACGACCTAGTGTCCACAGCGCACACAAAAGTGTCCCTGCGCAGCCTTCAGCTGCCCTCATGCCACACCACCCTCATGTCTATTTATAAGTGCGTCTGCCAAGACGAGGAACCGCAGGCACACACTGCAGAGGGTTGGCACGGCTAGGCAGCGACCCTCTTTAAAAGGGGCGGGGCGATAGCCCACAATTCTGTACAGAAGCAATGAGAAATATAATCCTGTGCCACCGCCATCAGGAGCAGCACACGTGGGCATAGCAATGGGGAACCTATGTGCCACACACTATTCATTCTGTCAAGGTGTCTGCATGCCCCAGTCAGACCGCGGTTTTTAATTCATAGACACAGGCAGGTACAACTCCCTATTGTGAAGTCCCTGTGGACTGACAGCATGGGTGGCTCCCTGGAACCCACCGGCGGTACATAAAAATATCCCATTGCATTGCCCAACACAGCTGAGGTAGTAATGTTGTGCTTAATGCAGGTGGGCTTCGGCCCACACTGCATGCCCCAGTCAGACTGGGGTTCTTTAGAAGTGGAAACAGATGCATTTATAATTCCCTGTGGACCCACAGCATGGGTGGCTCCCTGGAACCCACCGGCGGTACGTAAAAATATCCCATTGCATTGCCCAACACAGCTGAGGTAGTAATGTCGTGCTTAATGCAGGTGGGCTTCGGCCCACACTGCATGCCCCAGTCTGACTGGGGTTCTTTAGATGTGGTTTCAGATGCATTTATAATTATCTGTGGACCCACAGCATGGGTGGGTGCCAGGAAGCCACCGGCGGTACATAAATATATCCCATTGCATTGCCCAACACAGCGGATGTAACGTCAGCTGTAATGCAGGTGGGCTAAAAATTAATTTGATTACACTGTAGGCGAGGGCCCCCAAAAATTGCTGTATCAACAGTACTAATGTACATCCAAAAAATTGGCCATGGCCAACCAAGAGGGCAGGTGAAACCCATTAATCGCTTTGGTTAATGTGGCTTAAGTGGTAACTAGGCCTGGAGGCAGCCCAGTTGAACGAAAAATTGGTTCAAGTTAAAGTTTCAACGCTTTTAAGAGAATTGAAACGTATAAAAATTGTTTAGAAAAATTATATGACTGAGCCTTGTGGCCCTAAGAAAAATTGCCCGTTCGGCGTGATTACGTGAGGTTTCAGGAGGAGGAGCAGGAGGAAGAGGAGGAATATTATACACAGATTGATGAAGCAGAAATGTCCCCGTTTTAGATGGTGAGAGAGAACGATGCTTCCATCCGCGGGTGCAGCCTACGTATTGCTTAGGTATCGCTGCTGTCCGCTGGTGGAGAAGAGAAGTCTGGGGAAATCCAGGCTTTGTTCATCTTGATGAGTGTAAGCCTGTCGGCACTGTCGGTTGACAGGTGGGTACGCTTATCCGTGATAATTCCCCCAGCCACACTAAACACACTCTCTGACAAGACGCTAGCCGCAGGACAAGCAAGCACCTCCAGGGCATACAGCGCGAGTTCAGGCCACGTGTCCAGCTTCAACACCCAGTAGTTGTAGGGGGCAGAGGCGTCACTGAGGACAGTGCTGCAATCGGCTACGTACTCCCTCACCATCCTTTTACAGTGCTCCCGCCAACTCAGCCTTGACTGGGGACCGGTGACACAGTCTTGCTGGGGAGCCATAAAGCTGGCAAAGGCCTTGGAGAATGTTCCCCTGCCTGCGCTGTACATGCTGCCTGATCTCTGCGCCTCCCCTGCTACCTGGCCCTCGGAACTGCGCCTTCTGCCACTAGCGCTGTCGGATGGGAAGTTTACCATCAGTTTGTCCACCAGCGCCCTGTGGTATAGCATCATTCTCGAACCCCTTTCCTCTTCGGGAATGAGAGTGCAAAGGCTCTCCTTATACCGTGGATCGAGCAGTGTGTACACCCAGTAATCCGTAGTGGCCAGAATGCGTGTAACGCGAGGGTCACGAGAAAGGCATCCTAACATGAAGTCAGCCATGTGTGCCAGGGTACCTGTACGCAACACATGGCTGTCTTCACTAGGAAGATCACTTTCAGGATCCTCCTCCTCCTCCTCCTCCTCAGGCCATACACGCTGAAAGGGTGACAGGCAAGCAGCATGGGTACCGTCAGCAGTGGGCCAAGCTGTCTCTTCCCCCTCCTCCTCATCCTCCTCATGCTCCTCCCCCTCCTCCTCAACGCGCTGAGATATAGACATGATGTTGCTCTGACTATCCAGCGACATACTGTCTTCCCCCGCCTCCGTTTCTGATTCCAAAGCGTCTGCCTTTATGCTTTGCAGGGAACTTATCAAGAGGCATAGCAGAGGAATGGTGACGCTAATGATTGCAGCATCCCCGCTCACCATCTGGGTAGACTCCTCAAATTTTCCAAGGACCTGGCAGATGGCTGCCAACCAGGCCCACTCTTCTGTAAAAAATTGAGGAGGCTGACTTCCACTGCGCCGCGCAAGTTGGAGTTGGTATTCCACTATAGCTCTACGCTGCTCATAGAGTCTGGCCAACATGTGGAGCGTAGAGTTCCACTGTGTGGGCACGTCGCACAGCAGTCGGTGCACTGGCAGATTAAACCGATGTTGCAGGGTCCGCAGGGTGGCAGCGTGCGTGTGGGATTTGCGGAAATGTGCGCAGAGCTGGCGCACCTTTCCGAGCAGGTATGACAAGTGGGGGTAGCTTTTCAGAAAGCGCTGAACCACCAAATTAAAGACATGGGCCAGGCATGGCACGTGCGTGAGGCTGCCGAGCTGCAGAGCCGCCACCAGGTTACGGCCGTTGTCACACACGACCATGCCCGGTTGGAGGATCAGCGGCGCAAGCCAGCGGTCGGTCTGCTCTGTCAGACCCTGCAGCAGTTCGTGGGCCGTGTGCCTCTTATCTCCTAAGCTGAGTAGTTTCAGCACGGCCTGCTGACGCTTGCCCACCACTGTGCTGCCACGCCGCGTGACACCGACTGCTGGCGACGTGCTGCTGCTGCTGACACATCTTGATTGCGAGACAGAGGTTGCGTTGGAGGAGGAGGAGGGTGGTTTAGTGGAGGAAGCATACACCCCCGCAGATACCACCACCGAGCTGGGGCACGCAATTCGGGGGGTGGGTAGGACTTGAGCGGTCCCAGGCTCTGACTCTGTCCCAGCCTCCACTAAATTCACCTAATGTGCCGTCAGGGAGATATAGTGGCCCTGCCCGCCTGTGCTTGCCCACGTGTCTGTTGTTAAGTGGACCTTGGCAGTAACCGCGTTGGTGAGGGCGCGTACAATGTTGCGGGAGACGTGGTCGTGTAGGACTGGGACGGCACATCGGGAAAAGTAGTGGCGACTGGGAACCGAGTAGCGCGGGGCAGCCGCTGCCGCCATCATGCTTTTGAAAGCCTCCGTTTCCACAAGGCTATACGGCAGCATCTCTAGGCTGATCAATTTTGCAATGTGCACGTTTAACGCTTGAGCGTGCGGGTGCGTGGCGTCGTACTTGCGCTTGCGCTCAAACTGTGGCGCTAGCGACGTCTGGACGCTACGCTGAGAGACATTGCTGGATGGGGCCGAGGACAGCGGAGGTGAGGGTGTGGGTGCAGGCCAGGAGACGGTACTGTCTGTGTCCTCAGAGGGGGGTTGGATCTCAGTGGCAGGTTGGGGCACAGGGGGAGAGGCAGTGGTGCAAACCGGAGGCGGTGAACGGCCTTCGTCCCGCCTTGTGGGGTGCTTGGCCATCATATGCCTGCGCATGCTGGTGGTGGTGCCTTCCCAGCTGATCTTGGCGCGACAAAGGTTGCACACCACTGTTCGTCGGTCGTCAGGCGTCTCTGTGAAAAACTGCCACACCGTAGAGCACCTTGACCTCTGCAGGGTGGCATGGTGCGAGGGGGCGCTTTGGGAACCAGTTGGTGGATGATTCGGTCTGGCCCTGCCTCTACCCCTGGCCACCGCACTGGCTCGGCCTGTGCCCACACCCTGACTTGGGCCTCCGCGTCCTCGCCCGCATCTACGTCCTATAGGCCTACCCCTACCCCTCAGCATGGTGTATTACCAGTGATTTGATTTCCCAGGCAGGAAAAAAATTGGCGCAAGCCTGCTGTTAAACTTAGCTGGCTGCGTATGATTTTTTTTACGTTCTCCACCCAGCACACACGTACTCAGAACGCTGAGGACTGTCAGAGGCAGGCCAAATAGAATTTTTTCCCTTTTTTTTTAAAGGAGAGGCCCACTGCGTATATTCAATCAATAATAAATGTGTTGTGGCCCTGCACTGTGTCACAGAACTGCAGTGTTGCACAGTTATTAACTACAGCAGAGCGGTGATTTCCCAGCCAGGAAATAAATTGGCGCAAGCCTGCTGTTAAACTTAGCTGGCTGCGTATGATTTTTTTTACGTTCTCCACCCAGCACACACGTACCCAGAACGCTGAGGACTGTCAGAGGCAGGCCAAATAGAATTTTTTCCCTTTTTTTTAAAGGAAAGGCCCACTGCATATATTCAATCAATAATAAATGTGTTGTGGCCCTGCACTGTGTCACAGAACTGCAGTGTTGCACAGTTATTAACTACAGCAGAGCGGTGATTTCCCAGCCAGGAAATAAATTGACGCAAGCCTGCAGGCCAAATAGAATTTTTGCCCTTTTTTTTAAAGGAAAGGCCCACTGCGTATATTCAATCAATAAAATATGTCTTCTGGCCCTGCCTACACAATTCTTTCCCTGTAGTATTACTGCAGGGCACAATGCTCTGCACGGCCGATTTGGAAAAAAAAAAATGTGCAACACTGCTAACAGCAGCCTCCACACTACTGCACACTGTTAGATGTGGCCCTAAGAAGGACCGTTGGGGTTCTTGAAGCCTACACTAACTCCTAACGCTCTCCCTACAGCAGCTCCGGCACCAGCAGCACTGTCCCTCAGCTATCTCACAAGGCATCTGAGGGGCCGACTTTTATACTCAGGTGACATCTGATCTCCCCAGCCACTCACAGCAGGGGGGTGGTATAGGGCTGGAACATCACAGGGGGAAGTTGTAATGCCTTCCCTGTCTTTCAATTGGCCAGAAAAGCGCGCTAACGTCTCAGAGAGGAAACTGAAAGTAACCCGAACATCGCATGGTACTCGTTACGAGTAACGAGCATCCCAAACACGCTAATATTCGCCCGAGCATCAAGCTCGGACGAGTACGTTCGCTCATCTCTAGTCTTTGTCAAGCATGCATGTATCGTTTGGGGAACGAAGGTCCGGGTTCTTGGTCTGTGGCTTGTGCACTTTGCTGAAGCCCAGCCTGTAAGGGTTAAAGTGAGTGCTGCCTGCAACGTTTTTTTTATAGATTTTCTGTGTGTCTGTCTTTCTTTCTGACTGTCTCTGTCTTTCTTTCTGTCTGTCTCTCTCATTGTCTGTCTGCCTCGCTCTCTCTGTCTGTTTCTATCTGTCTATCTCTCTCCCTCTCTGTCTCAGTATCGCTATTTCTCTGTCTGTCTCTTTCATTCTCTTTCTGTCTCTCTCTATTGCTCTCTCTTTCTGTCTCTATTGCTCTCTTTCTGTCTCTCTATCCCTTTCTTTGGTTCTCTCTATCACTTTCACTGGGTCTCTCTGTTGCTCTCTTGTTCTGTTTGTCTATCGCTCTCGTTCTGTCTGTCTATCGCTCTCTGTTTATCTGTCTCTCTATTGCTATCTCTCTATTTGTCTCTCTATCGCTCTCCCTGTCTCTTTACCCTCTCTCTGTCTTTCTCTGTCTTTCTAATGATGTTTCTCTCTATCATTCTCTCTTTCTGTCTATCTCTCTATTGTTCTCTCTTTGTTTCTCTCTCTCTCTTTGTCTGTTTCTCTATTGCTCTCTATATCCGTATGCCTCTCTATTGCTCTCTCTGTTTGTCTCTCTATGACTCTGCCGGTCTTTTATTGATCTCTCTGTCTGTTTCACTATCTCTATCACTTTCTCTCTGTCTTTTTATCGCTTTCTCTCTGTGTTTCTATCACTCTTTCTCTCTGTCGCTATCTCGCTTTGTCTCTGTTGCTCTGTCACTGTTGCTCTATCATTGTCTCTCTATCGCTGTCTTTCTATCGCTCTGTCTCTCTATCACTTTCTGTCTCTATCACTCTATCGTTGTCTTTCTCTCTCTATAACTGTCTCTCTCTGTCTCTCTATCACTCTTTTACTCACTGTCTGTCTCTATCGCTCTCTCACTCTGTCTCCCTATTGCTCTCTCTCCCTCTCTCTCTCGGCTGGGCAGTGTATGGTGCAGCTTAGCAGTGTATGTTGTGTTGCTTAGTCACGCTTCACTCATTCCAGCGCATGTCTGAAGCCCAGCAGCGCCTCCCATAGACTTAACATTGTAACTTTCACCCCACCTGACAGTCCCTGAATATATTAAACTCACATTTGATGATTTTACGGCACTGGTGAGCGTGTGTGTCATCTAATGACCCCGACATCATACACCAAAGTTACAGCAAAGGGGGCAAAGTGTGGTGCAAGAAAAAGCATGCAGGCTTATTTATATTGGATATGGAATGCAGATGGTACTGGCAGTGTCTTCCGTGCAGGCATACTGTAGTTGCTCATGTGATATTGTTCTGATGCATCATGGGATTGTTAGCAGAGCACTGAGAATGTGAGCAGGGAGAAATATCAGCATCAAGATGATTTCTAATAAGTATCAGACAGGAGGCTGCACTGCATAGAAGTGAGTGCAATATATAGGGGACCTTCAGAGTGTGACAGCCAATTAGGTGGGGAATGCAGGGATAGAAAGATATGTTTTGCGGGAGTGTCCCTTTAAGGATTATTTAAATAAACTAAAGAGGTTGTCAATCTATTCTTTACAGCACTATAAGGTCAGCAGATAAAGTAGAGAAGATAAATCATCCAAGAAGCCTCCAATAACACATCATATAAAAACTATCAGAGAAACCTCCTATTAAATACAAAAAGGAGCTAAATCAATTGGTGTTACAGTACATGCCTATGATTCTCAATAAACATGATATAGATGTTACTTATATTAAGAAACTAGCTATGGCCCATTATTGTCATCTCTCGGGGCTCAGTCAGAGGAGCATTTTTTTCACGCATTTAGGTGCGTGAAAAAAACCCTGCAAAACACATGTAAAAAAAATTGTGTAACTGAAGCAGATCACGCGTTTTTAAATTTACATTCGTGTGATCACACAATGGCAAAATTCTCACATAAAGTGCGGTCCCATTGCTCTTCCCTGCTGCGGCTGTGACAGCTGCAGTATGGGATTCCTTGGATGTGAAACCCCTGGATGCTGCCACATACAAGGGTTTCACTTTGTTGTCAATGGGGCCAGCGGCAGCAGCGTTAGCCCCATTGAAAACATACAGAGAGGATCACGATTTCTTCATCTCCAAGGGGAGTCCCCTCATCACACACTCTGAAAGCACTGTCACAGTGTTCAGTGACAAGGGGACTCCCCGTGGGGATGGAGAATTCCGCTGCCCCAGCTGTGGCACAGGAGTGCAATGTTCTCCCATTGCTTTCCATAGGGCCTACTATATGTGCAAATTTTAGGTGCGTTTGCGAATTACTGTCCTATTTTTTGCAGGTGAAAATTTTTTTTGTATGTAAAAAATGGACATGTGACTGCTTTCATTGGAAAGCATTGGTTCTAATAGATGTAAATTGCAGATGCACATAACATGCGCACAAAAAAACAACACTTGTCTGGAGGAGCCCCCAAAGGTGCATAGGGATGTCAAATGCCCACCCGGAAGACATCCAGTTTCAAGGGTTCTGCTGAATCATATTGATGTAATTCTTGAACAATATGTCATTCTCTCATACCTAAGGCTGCCTGTCCACGGCAGTTTTTGAATTGCGTTTCCTGTGGCGATTATCCGGCCGCAGGAAAAGCAATGCACGCTTTCCATAGCATTGCTATGGAAATTGCAGCCTCCTTGTCCACGAGCAGAGAATCATAGCGATTCCCTGCTCACAGCCGGCAATTCGCAGCATGCTCCTGCTCCCAGGCGGCGGCTTCCGCGGCGGATACCGCAACGCCCGTGAGCAGGCAGCCTTAGGGTGAATCCTATTCTATAAAATGGAAGGACTCCATTAGATTTGTATCTTTGCACACATCACATTTTTATTCATTCCCTCTCCATTGTTATTAATGAGATGGATAATGTCTCCACAAGCGCTCATGATGTCCATTGGTACAGATCGATTTTATTTTAGAGGGAAAAGATTCCACATTCACTCGTAATGTTTTCCTTTAAGTTCCAGATTTATAGGCAAACTGGGAAGACAGTTTTAATCTCACGCTGCCCGATAGCACTTATTATAACACCTCTATTTATGCTGGAGACATAACTCATGCTAGGTGAGTGCATTTATACTTTCTTAGAAACTAATAATTCTATGAGGTGCCTCCTAACATTTTCTTCTTTCTTGCTGGTCCTTGGTCTAGTAAGATCCAGGTATCTTCTTGGTACAATGTTCCCTGCAAGCATATGTCAAATATATGTGTATGTTAGAGATGAGTGAGCGTACTCGTCCGAGCTTGATGCTCGTTCAAGTATTAGGGTGTTTGAGATGCTCGTTACTCGAGCCGAGCACCACGCGTTACTTGAGTCAATTCCATTTCCTTCCCTGAACGTTTTGCGCCATTTTCTGGCCAATAGACATGCAGGGAAGGCATTACAACTTCCTCCTGTGATGTTCCAGCCCTATCACACCCCCCTGCAGTGAGTGGCTGGTGAGATCAAGTGACCGCTGAGTATTTAAAGCGGTCCCGCCCGCGGCTCCCCTCAGACACACACTGGCAGAGATTAGGGAGAGTGCTGTTCCTGCTGTTCCTGCTATAGGGAGAGTGTTAGGCTGTTAGCATTTTCAAGAACCCCAACGGTCCTTCTTAGGGCCACATCTGACCGTGTGCATTACTGTTGTGGCTGCTGGAAGCAGTTTTGCTCATTTTTTATTTTTTTGTATATCGGGCGTGCAGGCTATAGCATTCTCAGGATGCAGTCTGTAATACATAGTATAGGAAGAGTGGTGGTGAGGCAGGGACAGTGGTAGTGTAGAATCCTGTCTACAAGAACCCTTCTTAGGGCCACATCTTACCATGTGCATTACTGTTGTGGCTGCTAGGAGCAGTTTTGCACCATTTTTTTTCATCTTGGGCTCTGCAGACTATACACAATAGTCTGCAGCCAATTATACAGCGTATAGGGGCAGGACTGGTGAGGCAGGGACAATGGTAGTGTAGAATCCTCAACGGTCCTTCTTACGGCTACCTGTGACCATGTGCATTTAACTCTGTGGCTGCTGGCAGTTTTAGTACCTCACTACTGCACAGCTAGGCCTGCTTGCAGGCTTCCGTATTATTTTTTTTCTGGCTGCACTTTGCGTAATTTAAGCACTGTCTCCCTCCAACTGCACGCCAATAATTAAAACATTTTTTACACCGCTCTGTGTCTGCCGTCAACTGCATGCACAGCGTACGGCAACAGCCCCTGATAGAGGGAGAGTCAGATACACGCTATATAGCCTGCATTGCATTTCTCCCAAATTTGTTTTTTGAAAATCCTTCCTACGGCTACCTGTGACCCTAAGCATTTCACTGCGTGGCTGCTGGGAGTTGAGGTGCATCACTATTGCATATTGCACAGCTAGGCCTGCTTGCAGGCTTCCATATTATTTTTTTTCTGGCTGCAGTTTGCGTAACATAAGCGCTGTCTCCCTCCAAATGCACGCCAATAATTCAAAATGTTTTTATACCACTCAGTGTCTGCTCTATTTGTAATCCACCATGCTGAGGGGTAGCGATTGGGCTAGAGGACGTGGACGCGGGCAAGACGCGGCGTTCCAAGTGAGGGTAGGGGCATAGGCCGAGTTCCTGGTCCAGGTGAATCGCAGCCAGCTGCTGCGGGATTAGGAGAGAGGAAAATTTCTGGGGTCCCCAGCTTCATATCACAATTTTTGGGTCCACGTCGTAGATCTTTATTACAAAATGAGCAGTTTGAGCAGGTCCTGTCGTGGATGGCAGAAAGTGCATCCAGCAATGTCTCCAGCAACCTGTCTTCTACGCCGTCCACTGCTGCAACTCTGAATCCTCCTTCCTCTCAACCTCCTCGCTCCATGAAAATGACACATTCTGATGAGCAGGCAGACTCCCAGGAACTGTTCTCGTGCCCCTGCCCTGTTTGGGAAAAAATGAACCTGAGGTGTCTGTCGTGACCGATGCCCAACCTTTGGAAAGTTCACGGGGTCCGGGTGATGAGGCTGGGGACTACTGGCAACTGTCTCAGTAGCTTTCAGTGAGTGAGGAGGTCGATGATGATGATGAGACACAGTTGTCTATCAGTGAGGCAGTAGTAAGGGCAGTCCAGAGGATTTGGAGGAAGAGCCGCTGGACGATGAGGTGACTGACCCCACCTGGTTTGATAAGCCAACTGAGGACAGGTCTTCAGAGCGGGAGGAAAGTGCAGCAGCAGGACAGGTTGGAAGAGGCAGTGGGGTGGCCATGGGTAGAGGCAGGGCCAGAGCAAATAATCCCCCAACTGTTTCCCAAAGCACCCCCTTGTGCCAAGCCACTGTGCAGGGGCCAAGGTGCTCAAAGGTGTGGCAGTTTTTCACTGAGAGCGCGGACGACCGATGAACAGTGGTGTGCAACCTTTGTCGCACCAAGATCAGCCAGGGAGCCACCACTACAAGCCTCACCACCACCAGCATGCGCAGGCATATGATGGCCAAGCACCCAACAAGGTGGGACAAAGGCCGTTCACCGCCTCCGAGTTGCACCACTGCCTCTCCCCCTGTGCCCCAACCTGCCACTGAGATACAACCCGCCGCTCAGGACACAGGCACGAGTGTCTCCCGGCCTGGACCCATACCCTCACCTTCGTTGTCCTCTGCCCCATCCAGCAATGTCTCTCAGCGCAGCGTCCAGCTGTCTCTAGCACAAGCGTTGGAGCAAAAGCGCAAATATGCCGCCATGCACCCGCATGCTCAAGCTTTAAACGTGCACATTGCACATTGATCAGCCTGGAGATGCGGCCGTACAGGCTTGTGGAAATGGAGGTTTTCAAAAACATGATGGCGGCGGCCCCGCGCTACTTGGTCCCCAGTCGCCACTATTTTTCACGGTGTGCCGTCCTAGCCCTGCACGACCACGTCTCCCGCAATATTGTACGCGCCCTCACCTACGCAGTTACTGGGAAGGTCCACTTAAAAACAGACACGTGGACAAGCACAGGCGGGCAGGGCCACTACATCTCCCTGACGGTACATTGGGTGAATTTAGGGGAGGCTGGGACCGAGTCAGAGCCTGGGACCACTCACCTCCCACCCACCCCCACAATTGCAGGCCCCAGCTTGGTGCTGGTATCTGCGGCGGTGTATGCCACCTCCACTAAACCTTCCCCCTCCTCCTCCTCCTATGCAACCTCTACCTCATGATTAAGGTGTGTCAGCAGCACGTCGCCAGTAGTCGGTATCGCGCGGCAGCACAGCGATGGGCAAGCGTCAGCAGGCCGTGCTGAAACTAATCAGCTTAGGAGAGAAGAGGCACACGGCCCACAAACTGTCGCCGCTGAGCCTCCAACCGGGAATGGTTGTGTGTGACAATGGGCGTAATCTGGTGGCGGCGCTGCAGCTCGGCAACCTCATGCACGTGCCATGCCTGGGCCACGTCTTTAATTTGGTGGTTCAGCGGTTTGTGAAAAACTACCAACACTTGTCTGACCTCCTCGGCAAGGTACGCCGGGTCAGCGCACATTTCCGCAAGTCTAACACGGACGCTGCCACCCTGCAACATCGGTTTAATCTGCCAGTGCACTGACTGCTGTGCAACGTGTCCACACTGCCAGGTCCTTTGAAACTTTGAGAAGTCTACCCAGATGGTGAGCAGCGATGCTGCAATCATTAGCGTCAGCATTCCTCTGCTATGCCTGTTAAGAAGTTCCCTGCAAAGCGAGGAGGGCGAGGAGGAGGAGGAGGAGGATCCTAAAAAGTGATCTTCCTAGTCAGGACAGTGATGTGTTGCGTACAGGTACCCTGGCACACATGGCTGACTTCATGTTAGGATGCCTTTCTCGTGACCCTCTCGTTAGACGCATTCTGGCCACTACAGATTACTGGGTGTACATACTGCTCGACCCACGGTATAAGGAGAACCTTTCGACTATCATTACCGAAGAGGAAAGGAGTTCGAGAGTGATGCAATACCACTGGGCCCTGGTGGACAAACTGATGGTAAACTTCCCATCCAACAGCGCTAGTGGCAGAAGGCGCAGTTCCGAGGGCCAAGTTGCAGGGGAGGTGCAGAGATCAGGCAGCATGTTCAGCGCAGTCAGGGGAACACTCTCCAAGGCCTTTGCCCGCTTTATGGCTCCCCAGCAAGACTGTGTTACCACCCCCCAGTCAAGGCTGAGTCGGAGGGAGCACTGCAAAAAGATGTTGAGGGAGTACGTAGCCGATCGTACCACCGTCCTCCGTGACGCCTCTGCTCCGTACAACTACTGGGTGTCAAAGCTGGACACGTGGCACAAACTAGCGCTGTATGCCCTGGAGGTGCTTGCTTGCCCTGCCGCTAGCGTCTTGTCAGAGAGGGTGTTTAGTGCAGCTTGGGGAATCATCACGGATAAGCGTACCCGCCTGTCAACTGCCAGTGCCGACATGCTTACACTCAAAGATGAACAAAGCCTGGATTTCCCCAGACTTCTCTTCTCCACCAGCGGAGAGCAGCGTTACCTAAAGATTCTTTTCGCTGCAACCGCGGATGCAAGCATTGTTCTCTATCACCAGAAAAAAAGGGACATTTACCTTTGTCATTCTGTGTATGATATTAGTCCTCCTCCTCTTGCTCCTCCTCGGGCCAAGTACTAAAATATGTGGGTGTCCAAGCAATTCTCTCCAGTTAGTTTTTGATCTAAGAACTAATTGTGTATTCAGGGATCTACAAGGACAATCAGTCTAACATGATTTTGTACTCAACATTATCCATTATAATAATAGTTCCACCTTTATCAGAGAGTTTAATGACTACTGATTTATCCTCTACAAGACTGACCTATAGCAGTCTTGCAGAGATTTAATTATACCTACTGTATGTTATGGCGACTCTCTAGTTCCCGAGTTACAACCTTAGTAATAATATCACCCATCAAGGCTATTCTGATGAGCAGGCAGACTCCGCTGTCCTCGGCCCCATGCAGCAATGTCTCTCAGCACAGCGTCCAGCTGTCGCTAGCACAAGCGTTGGAGCGCAAGTGCAAATACGCCGCCACGCACCTGCACGCTCAAGCATTAAACATGCACATTGGCAAATTGATCAGCCTGGAGAGGCTGCCGCACAGGCTTGTGGAAACGGAGGCTTTCCAAAAATATGATGGCGGCGGTCCCACGCTACTCGGTCCCCAGTCGCCACTATTTTTTCCGGTGTGCCGTCCCAGCCCTACAGCAGCACGTCTCCCACAACATCAATCGTGCCCTCACCAACGCGGTTACTGGGAAGGTCCACTTAACCACGGACACATGGACAAGTACTGGCGGGCAGAGCCACTATATCTCCCTGACACATTGGGAGAATTTTGTGGAGTCTGGGACCGAGTAAGAGCCTGGGACCGCACACGTCTTCCCCACATCCAGAATTGCGGGTCCTCCCTTGGTTCTGGTATCTGCGGCGGTGTATGCCACCTTCTCTAAACCTTCCCCCTCCAACAATGAAAACATTCTTGGCAAATGCTTTCGCTGTGGTCCGTCTTGCGCCGGTCCAAGAATTTCACCTAAACCTGCACAATAGGAATGCCCCCCCCCCCCCCGTCCCTCTTAATCCTGGCCACAGTTCAGAAAACCAACTAAATACAACCGGGGTCGTATTCAATTATTCCTAGCTGTAGCATTCAGCCAATCGGTAGAGCAATAGTGGCTTCCATCTTGTTGTTACTGATAATAATTACATATTTTAGTGTACAGCTGAGGTAGGAATAGAGCCGACTATAGAACACAGCATCCCTGCAGGGCTGGGGACAGAGTAGCAGCAGGCACATATCCTTGGTGGAAGCAGGCCAGCTGAGATACACATACTCCTGGACTAATTTTGGACTGATTGATGAGGCCTTTACTTGTGATCATCTTTGGTAATCCCTGACAAAGATGAGTGGTATAGCCAGAAACTTGCATTGCTAACACTTTTGAAATGGTCAACAGAAAACATATGAATGAAGTCTTTCCATATTTCTGATTGAGATAAGGAGGAGTTCAGACTTTTAGTACCTAGAATATCCTTTTCATTGCTATCAAACGCCACTCTTGTCTCATACTAGCTTTTCCACATAGCTGTTGTCGCTTCCACTTTTGTTCTGTGGCTTTACCTTTGTCCAGTGGCTCTTATTCGTATCTGAAGGTTTGATTTTGCCCATGAGGGGGGCAAAATTCAAGGTGGAGGCGCAGAACCGAGCCTGACCCAGGGCCCCTAACGTGCTTCCCACACAGACTATAGCGGGTCCTGGTCATGGTGTCTTGGCCTTGTAATGCCACCTCCTCCTCCCGCTTAGGGTCAGGGGATCAGCAATGCGCATCATGTATTTTCTCTCGTGTTACCACAGTTATCAGAGAAACTTGTTTGGGCCAAAGAAGAGGAGCGTAACTGCATTAACGTTACAGGGGTCTGCCTATACTTCAGCTGCAGAAATGTTACAGGGGTCTGCCAATACTGCTGCTACATAAATGTTTCTGGGGTCTGTGTATACTTCTGCAACTAAAATGTTACTTGGGTCTGTCTATACTGTTACTACTGAAATGTACCTAATACTGGGCTCTGCCTATACTGCTGCTACGGAAATGTTACTGGGGTCTGTCTATACTGTTGCAACTGAAATGTTACTGGGGTCTGTCTTTACTGTTACTACTGAAATGTTACTAATACTGGGCTCTGCCTATAACGCTGCAACTGAAATGTTACCGGGGTCTGTCTATACTGTTACTCCTGAAATGTTACTAATACTGGGCTCTGCCTATAACGCTGCAACTGAAATGTTACTGGGGTCTGTTTATACTGTTACTACTGAAATGTTACTAATACTGGGCTCTGCCTATACTGCTGCTACTGAAATGTTACTGGGGTCTGTCTATACTGTTACTACTGAAATCCTACTAATACTGGGCCCTGCCTATACTGCTGCAACTGAAATGTCACTGGGGTCTGTCTATACTGTTACCAGTGAAATGTTACTAATACTGGGCTCTGCCTACACTGCTGCTACTGAAATGTTACTGGGCTCTGCCTATACTGCTGCAACTGAAATGTTACTGGGGTTTGTCTATACTGTTACTACTGAAATCTTACTAATACTGGGCTCTGTCTATACTGCTGCTACTGAAATGTTACTGGGCTCTGCCTATACTGCTGCTACGGAAATGATACTGGGGTCTGTCTATACTGTAACTAAAGAAATGTTACTGGGGTCTACCTAGACTTCTGCAACATAACTGTTAGTGAGGTCAGCTTATACCTTTGCTACAGGAACATTACAGGGTTCTGTGCATAGTATGGGTGCACTAAGTTTTCCCATCGCGGTGTTCTACATATCTGGCCCCAAAAAAACCCCAGACTGACTAGGGCATGCAGTGTGGGCCGAAGCCAACCTGTATTTAATCTCACGTTAGCTCAGCTATCCGGGGCACTGCAATGGGATTTATTAATGTACCATCGGTGGCTTCCTGGGACCCACCCATGCTGTGGGTCCACACAGACTTCCCATAGTGGAGTTGTACCTGCCTGTGACTATTAATAAAAAAAACCCAGTCTGACTCGGGCATGCAGTGTGGGTCGAAGCCAACCTGTATTTTTTCTGATGTTCGCTCAGCTATCCGGGGCACTGCAATGGGATTTATTTATGTACCGTCGTTAGGTTCCAGGGAGCCACCCATACTGTGGGTGCACACAGACTTCCCAGAGCGGAGTTGTACCTGCCTGGCACTATGAAAAAAACCCAGCCTGACTTGGGAATGCAGTATTGGCCGAAGCCCACCTGTACTTTATCTCATGTTACCTCAGCTATCCGGGGGACTTCAATGGGATTTATTTATGTACCGTCGGTGGCTTTCTGGGACCCACCCATGCTGTGGGTCCACACAGACTTCCCATAGCGGAGTTGTACCTGCCTGTGACTATTAATTTAAAAAAACCCAGTCTGACTCAGGTATGCAGTGTGGGCCGAAGCCAACCTGTATTTTATCTGACGTTGGCTCAGCTATCCGGGGCACTGCAATGGGATTTATTAATGTACCGTCAGTGGCTTCCTGTGACCCACCCATGCTGTGGGTGAACACAGACTTCTCATAGCGGAGTTGTACCTGCCTGTGACTATGAAAAAGGGCCAGACTGACTAGGGCATGGAGTGTGGGCCGAAGCCAACCTGTACTTTATCTCACGTTAGCTTAGCTATCCGGGGCACTGCATTGGGACAAACAAGAGGAGTGATACAGCGATAATGAGACATTCACAGCTATGCTAGCATTGGAGTTGGCTCTAGGCCCGCGATTGTAGAGGGTTTGTGCAGAGGTCTATGTCCTGGGTGCAGTGAAAGTCCGCTTCCTGCCTACGATGGCTTAAGCTGTTGGCCGAGGCCTATGTCCTGGGGGAACTGCAACTGCGCCAGTTTGGGGCTGTGCAACTTTTCCTGGCTAATCCAGTCATTGGAGCGGTGAAAGGAAAGGTAACTGAAGAAGTTAATGCAACCACAGCACTCACCAGAGTTGGCAGACTAAAACTCCGGATTCCACCAGAGGATCATCTGTTGTGGATATGAGGAGAAATGTGCAAGAGCCTGGTGTGGTCCTGGATCCAAAAACCAAACACGACTGAATTTGTAAAGTGACCAGGCAGCAGCTGATGATTTTTTATAAAGATAGAAAAACTTTTATTCCTCCATAAAAGTCAGACTGGCGACGTTTCGGTCTCCACTGAAACCTTTCTCAAGCTGCTGCCTGGTCACTTTACAAATTCAGGAAAGGTAACTGATTTACTGAGCCCGTCGCAGATGAACTAGCATCGAAGTCCGCTACATGCCCGCGTTTGCTGAGGGTGTGGGCTGAGGCCTATGTCCCGGGGAAAGTGGAAGTATGCCAGGTTGGGGCTGTGGAGCTTTTTTCTGCTAATCCAGTCATTGGAGCAGTGAAAGGAAAGCTAACTGATTTAATGAGCCCGTCGCAGATGAACTAGCATCGAAGTCCGCTTCATTCCTATGATTGCTAAAGCTGTGGGCCGAGGCCTATGTCGCCAGCGCGGTGCAAGTCTGCCATGTTTGGCCGTTCTGATTAATTTATTGTTCATGTCTTGGGTTGCCTAGGAATCACCTATGCTGTTGGTGCACACTTAGTTCCCATCGCGATGTTTGACCTGTCTGGCACAAAGACATTGACTGACTTGGGTAGGGGGCAGAGTGCAGATTGCTTTCCCCTCGCGGTGTCGATTGAGCTATGCGACACCTAGACAGAATGAATACTGTGTGGGCACATGGATTCCCCATAGCTATGTAACTCATGCCCACGTTTGCAGCTTCTAACGGAGGTGGCACAGGATTGGATGTCTCATTGCTTCTGTACAGCATTGTGGGCTATCGCCCCGCCCCTTTTACAGAGGGTCGCTACCTGGCCCTGCCAACCCTCTGCAGTGTGTGCCTCCGGTTCCTCCTCATGGCAGACGCATTTATAAATAGACACGAGGGTGGTGTGGCTATGCAGCCAGCGTGTGGCATGAGGGCAGCTGAAGGCTGCGCAGAGACACTTTTGTGTGCGTTGCGGACGCAGGGTCGTGCGGGGGAAGGGGGGTTGGGCAGCATGTAACCCAGGAGAAGTGGCAGCGGAGTGTCATGCAGGCAGTGATTGTGCTTGGTTGGAGGTAGTGTGGTGCTTAGCTAAGGTGTGCCTTGCTAATGAGGGTTTGTCCGAAGTAAAAATTGTTGGGAGGGGGGGGCACTCTTGCCGCTATTGTGGCTTAATAGTGGGACCTGGGAACCTGAGATGCAGCCCTGCATGTTGCCCCTCGCCTTCCCTATCCGTATCTGTGTCGTTTCCATCACTTTCGTAGGTTTTGAAGATTTGCACAAATGAAAACCTTAGCGAGCATCGTCGATATACAAAAATGCTCGACTTCAATGGGGTTGTTACTCGAAACAAACTCTCAAGCATCGCAGATAGCTCGACTCGAGTAACGAGCACCCGAGCATTTTGGTGCTCGCTCATCTCTAGTGTATGTACTCTGCTAATAAATCTAAGTGTCTCTAGGATTACCGTCTGTTTACAAAGGGAGCGGACCGGAAGTTCGGCTACCCGGCGCCATCTTCGATCAAGCCCCCCCAGAGCTTAAGCTCCCGGTGCCCTTGCAGCGCAGGTCTGTGCGGGGAGAGCGCAGGACGCCACCCGAGGGGACCAACTGACAGCTCCAACACCACCGGGGCATCCCGCACTGCAGCGGCCCCCCCCCTCCCCCCCCCCCCCCCCCCACCGGAGGACAATCTATAACCTCAAGTAGAGAGGGCCTGAATATTAAGCACCCCGGCACCTGGAGAGTCAAGAGGAGGATCCCTCCCCCTCTTCTCTATCTGCGGGGCCCTTCACCCGTGATGAGAAGTGTACACGAACAGTAATCGCTTATAAACCGGTTCAGACCCGGAGTGCAGTACACAGCGCCCTCGGGGAGGTAGACCCCCCTCCCCCCCCCCTTTTTCATCAGAATATAACTTATCATACATTCACCCAAAAGCCACCAGATTGGGGACAAGCCGAGACTCTCTACCTGGTATTAACCGGCCAGAAGACACAAGCTGCATCACACACTGCGGACCTCCCCCCCCTCCTTCCCCCGCTTACAATTTTAGACGGGGGCTCCAGAAGAGCTCATAAGGGCCCAGAAGGAAAGTCCTAACAGGGACTCATTGCAAGAAAACCACGCAAAGGTCTAACTCTGTCAAGTGCGCCCACATTTTCTCGCATATGCACTCAGCAGCGCACTATTCTCGTCCTTAAGCAGCAAAATAACCGATTACATTCTCTCTCCTAGAAACACCTACGGTTTCTCACAGTTTATCCAGGGGGTGAAGCTCCCTACAGGAGAAACGATGTGCTAAAAGATAGTACCGTCGCGGCGGCACCTATCGGGACCTCTAATAGCAATCTTGATATCAAAATGGGGAAGACAAGTAAAGAAAAAAGCAGTGACCCTCAAGGTACCCCCCGTTCAAACAAGGGACAAGTCGATATGCAGCGCTATTTGAAGGAGCGTAGCACAAGGTCTCTGCACGACACAGTTAAGTTAACACCCTCTCAAGTACCCAGCAGAGCAGCCAGCACGGATAGAGAAGACGGGGGGGACTCAGAGGGGGAAGAAGGCGAAGGTATCTCAAAGACCTTTATGAGGGACCTCATGACCTCTACTATGAAGCCTGTTCTTATGGAGTTAGGAGAAATCAAAGAAGAAATGAGGCAGCTAGGCAGAAGAGTAGATGACCTAGAGTCCTCCTCTGCCACCATCACAGCACATGCCCTCGACATGGAGAAAGTCCTAGTTGAGCACCATGCCCATCTCAACAAAGCCCTTATTATGCAGGAGGATATCGAAAATAGAAACAGAGGTAATAATATACGCATAAAGGGCCTCCCAGAATCCTGGGCCGCGGAGGCGCTCCCTAAAATCGCCGGGGAGATCTTCTCCCTGATCCTAGGTGCTGATAGAGCAGACGGCATCTCCATAGAACGCATCCACAGAGCCCTGAGGCCTCCGCCTTCGCCTTCTGAACCCCCAAGAGACATTGTGTGTAAGCTGTTGAACTTCCCAGATGCGATAGCAATCCTGAGAGCAGCAAGGAACCACAAAGACCTCTCCTATGCAGACTCCCCAATTCAACTATTCCAGGACTTGGCACCATCCACTCTTGCAAAACGCCGCCTGCTACGCCCCCTACTGGATGCTTTAAGGGCAAATAATATCAAATATGCGTGGCTTTTTCCATTCGGCATCGGTATCACTCACAAGGGGCGTAAGCTAAACATCCGCTCTCCAGAGGACCTACAGAGCTGCTGGCAGATCCTCGAAATGGAGCCTATAAACCTACCTTGCTGGCTGCCGATCCCCGATTTTCCCAGCCTGCCTCGCCTGGACCCCCCGGATAAGTGGCAACCGGTGGCAAACGCAAAATCCCCAAAGGGGAAAAAGAAAAAGGCCCGAGAGGAAGCCTCAGGAGACTGCACCTGAATTAGGACTCTATTCCCTTGGATTTACGTTTTTATACCTGGTGGACAACAGCCCACTTAAGTTCAGGGGCTCTGTGATTTGACCACGTCGTACCACCTTAACACTCGGCGAGCATACAGCTGAGTGGAGGGGACAGATATTGTACCTGCCACCCCTATGTGGTCCATCACAGAGCCAATATCTGTACCGTATAAGCGACGGGGTCCTGTTGGACATCCTGTCGCCCGTTATTAGTTTTTTTTCTTCTGGTTACAGGTCATAAGTTCCCTAGTGTCCTATTTTCAACTGTATTCTTGCTTATATGTTCTCACTGTCTACATACCCCACTTCTTAGGTCCCGAGGGGCAACCCGCCGAGCCGGTTCATCTCAAGCCCTACGGCTGACTGTCTTGGTGCGGTGCTCGCTTCTCTTCGTTCACAAATTTTCTTATTAGGAAAGAGTTGCCCGGATCCTAATCATTGTTATTAATAACTTAGAAGACCCGCTCCAACCTTCTGTACATTATTGTCCTCACCCTTTTAGGAGCGTTCAGTTGTGTACCCCCACCCTCTCGTTTGAACCCTGCTACCCTCGCCCTCCGCTCCTGGTGTTCTTTCCAACCACCTAACACCCACCTTACACCCAATTCCCCCTCTCAACAACTAACTAAGGCACACTCTACTACTGTGGGCCTGAGCTCTAGTCCTGATTTATTGTAACTCTACTCTTATATTCTAGCAGAAGGTCCCGACTGGGATTCTCTCCCTGGTGAAGCCTAGCCACCCTCCACACGATGGATGATCTACGAGTTACTTCCTTCAATGTGAAGGGCCTTAATTCTCCGATGAAGAGGCATAACATCTCTCTGTTGGCCAAGAGGTATGGCACAAAAATTCTCCTTTTGCAGGAAACGCATTTCAAAAAGACGAAGTGTCTCTCCCTTCCGGGCAGACACTTTGAGCAGAGCTTTCATTGCGCTCACCCATCCTCGTCCTCCAAGGGGGTGTCAACATATTTCCACAAGTCCCTTAACTTCTCCTGCACCTCCGAATATAGAGACGGAGAGGGCAGAGTCCTCTTCTTGAAGGGGCTAGTCAACAATACAAAAATGACCATAGCTAATCTTTATGCCCCAAACGCGGACCAAATCCCTTGGCTAGTCAAACAACTGACAACTTTGAGTCACTTCATGGAAGGCCACCTGATCCTGGGAGGGGACATGAATGTAGCACTCAACCCTCTGATCGACTCCTCAACGGGTAGATCGCATATCTCTCAACTAAAACTCAGGAGGCTCGCGCGTGTGCTCCAGGACCTTAACTTGGTGGACGGGTGGCGTATCCTGAATCCCTCTACGAAGGATTATACCTTCTACTCTCACGTCCACAAATCATATCAGAGGCTGGACTACGTTTTTGTCTCCTCCGACCTCATGACCTCCGTGGTTGGAGCTAAGATAGATATTATCACTATCTCCGACCACGCCCCGACCCACATTGATTTGCGCCTATCGCATCCCAAACCCAGAGAGTGGAGATGGCGCCTGAACGCCTCACTACTAGACCCGATTGAAGAAAGAGAACGCCTCTCTAAACTTATCGAAGAGTATTTTGTCTTGAACGGGGAGGATGGTCCGGAGGTCCCGGTAGTTTGGGAGGCCCACAAGGCCTTCACAAGAGGTCTTTTGATAGCATTAGGCTCCAAAACAAAAAAACTTCAACAAAAAACTATAGACGCCAAACTAAATAGAATCTCGACATTAGAACTGCAGGCTAAATTATCCCAAACTAAGATTATAATGGATGAACTGACCGATCTGAGGAGGGAGCTTAAACAAATTCTGGAGTCGAAATTCATTAGGAAACAACTTTACTTCAAACACACAGTATATGCTCAAGGCAATAAAGGGAGTAAACTTATGACTGCCCTAATAAAGAAAGCACGCGCAAAAAACTTCATTAAATCCATTAAGTCTCACACAGGCTCGCTGGCGACCTCCTCGGAGGAAATCGCCGACGCGTTCCAAAGATACTACTCCCGCCTGTACGACATTAAACATGATACCCCCCACCCTGAGGGATTAGATATAAAAAAGTTGACTGTATCCGCCCTCCGCAGCGCGCAACTTCCGAAACTAAACGACACACAAGTAGCCTCGCTACTGACACCTGTAACGCAACCAGAAGTAGAACAGCTTCTTGCCTCTAGCCCTCAAAATAAGAGCCCGGGTCCGGATGGCCTGAACCTCCCTTACTATAAAGCCTTTGGCTCTATCCTGACCCCCAGACTTACTGAACTCTTCAACGCTTTATTAAATGGTGCTACTCTGCCCAAGCAAGCGGCCGAAGCACACATTACCTTAATCCACAAACAGGATAAGGACCCGGAGATATGTGGTAACTATCGCCCAATCTCTTTGATTAACTTCGATATTAAACTATGGGCGAAACTCCTCGCAAAGAGAATGGATAGTTTGGTTCCCCTCCTAGTCAATGAGGAGCAGGCGGGCTTTGTGCGTGGGAGGGAGGGCAGAGACAATTGCCGCAGGTTACTCCATGCGATACGCCTAGCCCAAAAGCACCACATCCCATTGGTTCTGGTGGGAACAGACGCTGAAAAGGCGTTCGATCGCGTCGACTGGGCTTACATGAAGGAGGTCCTGGACCACTTCAATTTCCCCCCGGCCTTTGTCTCTGCTGTCTTCTCTCTGTACGCAGCCCCTCACGCCAGACTCAAAATTAATGAAATTCTATCCGCTCCCTTCGACATTAAGAACGGAACCCGCCAGGGCTGCCCCCTATCTCCCACGTTATTCGTCCTAGCCCTAGAACCCCTCCTCCAATTAGTTCGACACGACCCGGTTATCACAGGAATCTCATGGGAACACCATACCCTCTATACTACCGCCTTTGCAGACGATATAGTTTTTTTGGTGTCAAACCCAGAGGAAGGCCTCCCCAGGTTGATTGATCTGCTCAACAGCTTCGGTTTAATTTCTAACTTTAAAATCAACTACGGGAAGTCTACGGTCCTTAATGTGTCTACCCCGAGGAACCAAATTAGAAAACTAAAAGAAAACTCACCCTTCACATGGGCGAACTCCTCAATAGACTTTCTGGGGGTCAAGATCACTGGGGACCTCAATAAGCTATACGCTGCTAACTTCCCTCCTTTATTAGATCAGATTAAAAACCTTCTGAAACTATATGATATTCCCCGCATCTCGTGGTTTGGAAGAAAGAACATCCTAAAAACTTACATTTTACCCATAATCACCTATAAAATAAGGATGCTCCCTATCCTCCTACCGGTGAGTTTCTTTACAGCGCTTCGTAGGGCGTTTTCTGGGTATGTCTGGAGACAGAGGAGACCGAGGTTAGCCTATGGCTTGATGACGAGAGGGAAGATGGAGGGCGGCATTGGCCTTCCGGACGTCCGGGATTTCTACAAGGCATCACTTGTGGGCTACTGGATGGATCTGGTCCATCCAATAAAGGACCAGCTCTTCGTCTCGCTGGCTAAATACGCAAGTGGCGATGCATTTATAGAGGATCTCTGGTCTCCTTCAAAAACTAAGTGCAGAGCCAAAAACTTCAACCCCCTGATTAAGGGTCCTTGCGAGACTTGGGCTGATCTGAAGGAGGAACTGATTCCTGAGCCGCCCACACTTGCCCCACTTAGCCTTCTCCCGAGGCTCCTAGACATACCTCTTGACTCAGCTACCAGATCAATATGGGATAGATTCAACTCGCTCAACATAAGTGACCTGCAAGTGCTAGCGCACTTAAGTCCTGCTGAAGCACTTAAAACCTTAGTCCCACAACATAAATTCTCCTTCCTGCAATTGGCCTCGGTCGAGAGGATGTTTGGGGAATTCTTCAAAAAATTCCCATCTACTAGGCCCCAGACGCTTTTCGAAAAAGCGCTGAAGGAACAAAACCCAAAACGGAGGAAATTATCGCTGATCCGTAAACAATTTATCATCAAAACGTACCCATCCAAACCCGCTTTCCTACTTTCGTGGGAAAAGGAGTTGGGCATCACTCTGTCATCAAGCGACACACACTTAATTCTAAACTCATCCTTCGGCCTCTCTCAGTGTGTTCTCGCCCAAGAATGCCATTACAAACTCCTCGTTAGATGGTATAAAACACCTCAATGGCTCTACGCGTATAAATTGGCGCCACACGGGAGATGCTGGAGATGTGATGGAGACCCAGGTTCCTATCTCCATATCTGGTGGGATTGCTCGGTGTTGACACCCTTTTGGAGGGAGGTGGAGGAGATTATGAGGAAAATCGCCCCTGCCCTCATCTTAACTCCGGAGATAATCTTCCTATGGAAGCCGTCTCCAGCGTTTCACCCAAGGAAGAACAAGCTCTTGGCCTTCATGATAGATGCGGCTAAAGCTTTAATTCCCACCCTGTGGCTCCAAAAAATAGCGCCCTCAGTTTCTCAGTGGTTGGCGAGAGTGGACGATATTTGCAACATAGAAGAACTCTCCAGTTGGTCTGGAGGCACCAGGGCGGAGTACTTCCAAGTCTGGGGGCCATGGAGAGAATTGAGGCGCACTCCATACTAGAGCGGAGTCTGGTTAACTGATATGTTGATAAAGCTCTGCATACATCTGACCAAAAGAGTGCCTTTTCATTCCTGACCCATCTCTCCCCCTCCACCTCCCAACCCCCTCCCCCCCCCCCCCCCATCCCCACTGGTAGTCACCCCTTGTCCTCACCCAGGACACCACCAATGCCACGAAATAGTTCTCACCTTTCCTTATGTTCCCGTTCATTATGTCTGTCTCCATTTGTTATTATCAATGACTGGAGGGTTGATAAACAAGAGGATAGCAGCTGTAGGTTTCTGGTGCACAGAGTTAGCTGATGCAGTGTGATCCTCATGAAGAGAAATCCTCTACCACTCACTTTAAGAACACTGCGCAGTCATGGATATTATGTTGATTTTCCTTGTATACCCTGTATGTCTCCATTTACTGGATTCAAATGTTGTTATATCTGTATTAAAATTAAAATTTCAATAAAACTGGATTTAAAAAAAAAAAAAAAAAAAAAAGTTGTCGCACGGGGGTGGGGGCTGTCAAAAGTTGTCGCAAGGGGGGTGGGGGGGGGGGTAGTCATAACTTTTGACAGTGGGGGGCTGTCATAAATTGTCCCACGGGGGTGGAGGAGGGGCGGCTGTCATAAGTTGTCGCACGGGGGTGCGGGGCTGTCAGAACTTTTCGCAGGGGGGAGCTGTCATAACTTTTCGCATGGGGGTGGGGGGTTGGGGGGCTGTCATGACTTTTCGCAGTGGGGACGCTGTCATGAGTTGTGGCACGGGGGAGGGGGAGGGGCAGCTGTCATAAGTAGTCGCACTGGGGTGGGGAGAAGGGGGGCTGTCATAACTTTCACAGGTGGCAGTCATACGTTGTTGCACGGGGGTGGGGTAGGGGGGCTGTCAGAACTTTTCGCAGTGGGGGTGGGTTGTCATATGGCTACTGTTTACACTGAACTCTCATGGTTCAGGATTAGAGATGAGCGAGCATACTCGATAAGGCAAACTACTCGAGCGAGTAGTGCCTTATTCGAGTACCTGCCCGCTCATCTCTAAAGATTCGGCAGCCGGCGCGGGTGACAGGTGAGTTGCGGCGGTGAGCAGGGGGAAGCGGGGGGTAGAGAGGGAGAGAGAGATCTCCCCCCATTCCTCCCGACTCTCCCCTGCCGTTCCCTGCCCCCTGCCAGCACCGGAATCTTTCGAGACAAGCGGGCAGGTAATCGAATAAGGCACTACTCACTTGAGTAGTTTGCCTTATCGAGTATACTCGCTCATCTTTATTCAGGATTTTATCCTGAACTATGAGTATGTATAGACAGTCTCCCGGCCTTAAAGGGACTTAAAGGGGGCGGGGCCTGGGCGGGGAGAGACTGTAGATTAGTTAAATAGAGGTGGTCGTGTCATGGGCGGTGCCAGGACGGGAGCTGTGCGAGACCAGGAAACCCTGCTTTTTCATGTGTATGTGTCCTGCTGCCATCGGGACCACGCACGCAGGGGGGGGGGGGAGTGCAGGGTATTGTGGGAAGGCAGCACAATGGCGCCATCTTTAAAGGCTGCATTGAACATTCAATATCAATGTAAGAAACAGACATTCCAGCTGATCTGCCTGCCGGTTTGAGCCCCTGTATGCTGTGTGTTACCATGCTTAGTGAAAGGGAAGCATCATTTTTAGTAAAAAAAAATTCACCCTGCGTGGTGGGACAACCCCTTTAATACAGCATTAATAGCATAATAAACACTACAACATGTAACATGTCAGGTGATAGCAAAAAAAACAAAATAGTAGTTACTGAAATGAAGCCAGCAAAAATAGTAATGTAACCACTCAGAACTTTCAGACAAACTAAATATCACATATCCATACTGGCACGGGCCCTAAATGTTGAGATGTTATGCATCTCTAAGGAAATGTGCTGGGATATGGCAATATGTATGGAGCTTCACATCTGCAGTCATGCTTTTTTACTGTTTTTTTTTTCTTCTGCCCACGTATGGTGTAGATGTATTATTATTAGAGAAAATTCACTGTGAGGGTCCCACTTTTCTCTAAAACATAACTTTTAATAAATAAATATTAAAAAAGGCTTGTCAAGCAAGGTCTTAGGTGGGACACACAAAAGAAAAAAAACAAACAAACGAAACAAAAATCCTCCTTAACTAACATCCCCAACCCGTGTATGGGGAATTAGACAGGAGAATGTTAATTCAAGTTTCTCTTTGAAAATAGCCAGATTTATATAGAGGAAGAACCAGATACATAAAATAATTCCATAATCTGGATGCCGTTATATGGTCAGCCTTATCAAAAAATAGCCGTTCCCAAAAGTGAATCTATTAGTATCCACCTTTTAGTTCCAAAAAGAACAAATGGGTCCAGAACCAGACCGTTACCAATCCTCTATATAACAGGAGGATTTGTAGGCGGCTTGATGGTTAGGTCTGATTCTGAGCTAGGAACTTTACAAGGAGTGAATACTCCAGAGAATACAGCTTTATAGGATTTAGAAAAGGTCAAATTCGAAGGTTCGACACGTTTCCGCTACTTGTAATGTAGCATAATCAGGAACCAAGATTAAGGTCTGTGCAACTCTAGGATACAAAGTCCCAGAATCAATCTTGAGTTGGATTTGATATAATAATAAATCAAAAACAACTTAAATGCTATAGACTGGATCTAGTACGGTTATAAATTGCTTGAAATGATCCTAGGTTAGATCAACTAGACTAGTCAGAACTTCAGGTGAGGGATAGATGATCCTACCATCTTAGGCTTTTCTATAGCTAAGCTCCAAGTAAATCCCCACCCCAATCCCAACAGGAACAGAAAACAAAAAAAAAGGCAGCCGCACCAACCCTTATGGTAGGCTGGCAGCTAATGAGCAGCTCAGTGTCTCACTCACAGATTTATAGTGTCAAAGACCCACCCCCAGCTGGGGGTCAATCGCTTATTAGCCAATGAGATCATGAAGTAACTTTACTCCTCCTCAGGAGGCGGTGTGTGCATAGACGCTGTTTCTAATAAGATCTCTAAGTGCCCAAAAGGGGGCACCGCTAACCATCAGATAAACTCATCATAGTCCATGGTTGTAAATACCTAAGAGGGTTTCCTCCGATTGCCCAGCTAAGCACCTGAACAGTTCGTATACCTCTCCTGAGATCATGGCTGAAAAAAGATTAATGTGCATAAAATTATGGTGTAGATGTATTATTATTAGAGATGAGCGAGCACCAAAATGCTCGGGTAGTCGTTACTCAAGCCAAACTTTTTGTAATGCTAGAGAGCTCGTTTCGAGTAATGAACCCCATTGAAGTCAATGGGAGACTCAAGCATTTTTTAAGGTGACCCATGCTCTGCATAGGGGAAGGTGTGTGATTCACCTGAAAGCATCAGAAAGTGATGAAAACACCACAGAAATGGATAGGAAACAGCAGTTGCAGCATGCATGGATGCATCTGAGGCTCCCAGGTTGCACTATTAAGCCAAATTGTGGGCTAGAGCCTGGTGGGCACCCCCCTAACAATTTAGTTGGGCCAGACCATTATCAGCAAGGCACACGTGCTGGCACATCTTAGCTAAGCACCACACTAGATGCAACCAAGGCCAATCACCGCCTGCGGGTAACACCACTGCCTCTTCTCCTGTGTTACATGCTGGCATTGCTGTCCAATCCACCCCAGGATACAGGCACGAGCCTGCGTCTAAAGCGTACTGAAATTTTTCCCAGTGCAGCGTCCAGCTGTCCCCATCCCAGACGGTGTAAGGCGCACCCCTTCGCCTACTCAGTAGGCCACTGTGTACTGAAATTTTTTCCAGCACAGCGTTCAGCTGTCCTCATGCCACAAGGTGACTTGATAGCCACACCATCCTCATGTCTATTTATAAGTGCGTATTGGATGAGGAGGAACAGGAGACACACACTGCAGATGGTTGGCAGTGACCCTCTTTGAAATTGTGGGCGATAGCCCACAATGTTGATGAGAATTGCTGATAAATTAATGTATGATCATAATTCCAATCCCATGCCACCTCCGTCACAAAATTTCATTAGCCACAAACGTGGGCATAAAGGGGACTCAGATGCCAATACTTCTACACATCTCCACAATTCAACAACCCATTCTAAGACAAAAGATTTCTTTTATCCAGAGTACAGGTGAACCCCCAAAGATTTGTTTATTAAGAGTATAGGTGAACCCCTAAAAGGATTTGTTTACCAAGAGTATAGGCGAACCCCTGAAAGATTTGTTTACCATGAGTGCAGGTAAAAACCTGAAAGATTTTTTGAGCGACAGCTCATACTTGCTTAATGGGATTCAGGGGGCGGTCCACCGACAGGCAAGCTACTGCCTGTCCCAGCCCCTGCCTCTCCCAGAGGGGCTTGTTAACCAGTGCCCCAGGGAAAGACAGCATGAAATGTAAAGAAATTAGTGGCCAAAGATGGACACCACACTGGGATACATTTCCGTACGCCATGTGACCCTATTAAAATTGTGCTTCATAGCTGACAAATTGCAGACAAATTAATGTATGATTGTAAGTGCCATCCCATGCCACCTCCGTCACAGCATTTTATTAGCCACAAACACCAGCATAGGGGGGACTCAGAGGCCAGTACTTCTATATTTTTAATAAAGAAAACAATCCATTTTAAAAATAAGATTGCAGGTGAGAACCTGAAAGATTTTCTGAGCGAGAGTGCAGGGTATTTGTTTACCAAGAGTATAGGCGAACCCCTGAAGCCAAACCAGGACAATGCATTCTGTCTCGGTGTCAGATAGCTGGACACTGTGCTGGGATACATTTGTGGACTCTATGGGCATATGAAGCTGAAACCAGCACATTTTCTCTTTAAAATTGGGGTGCGAGAACCTGGAGGCGGCCCTCAGAAAAAATTGTTTTGACAGAGCCTGGAGGCAGCCCTCCGAAAAAAATAGTTTTTACAAAGCCTTTTGGCCCTCTGAAGAATTGGCTCTTCAGCGTGCTGACATGCTGGTTTAGGAGGAGGAGGAGGAAGATCAGAGTAGGATAGACTAAGCTACTTCTACCCTTTTTTGGGGTGATAGAGGGTGCATATTTCTCCAGTTCCAGCATAAGGATACTTTGTTACGCTGCTTTCCACCGGTGGAGAAGAGAAGTCTGGGGAAATCCAGGCTTTGTTCATCTTAATAAATGTAAGCCTGTCGGTGCTGTCAGTTGACGGGTGGGTACACTTATAAATTATAATCCCACAGTCATAGAAACCATGACCGAGGTAGTACCCGCAATCCTCAGTGTGGGTAGCACGTGAGCGGACCCAGGGTCAGACTCGGTCCCAGACTCCACCAGGTTAACCCAATGTGCTGTCAGGGAGATGTAGTGTCCCTGCCCACCAGAACTTGTCCATGTGTCGGTGGTTAGGTGGACCTTCCCAGTAACCACATTGGTGAGAGCATGGTTGATATTCTGTGACAAGTGCTGGTGTAGGGCGAGGACGGCACAGTGGGAAAAATAGTGGTGACTGGGGACCGAGTAGCGAGGGATGGTTGCCGCCAGGAGGTTGCGGAAAGCCTCAGTTTCTACCAGCCTAAACGGTAGCATCTACAGGCTCAGCAGTTTGGAGATATGCACATTTAGTGATTGTGAATGCAGGTGCGTGGGTGCATATTTGCACTTGCGCTCTAATGTTTGTGTTGAACGTTGCGCTGAGACACATTGGTGGAGGCAGTGGAGGACAATGCAGGTGAAGGGGTGGGTGCAGGGCGGGAGATGCTCGTGCCTGCGTCCTGGGAGGGGGATTGCATCTCAGTGCCAGCATGTGACACAGGGGAAAAGGCAGTGGTGTAACCCGCAGGCAGTGAATGGCCTTCGTTCCACCTTGTCAGGTGCTTAGCTATCATATGCCTGCACATGCTGGTGGTGTTCAGGCTGGTAGTTGTGGCTCCCCTGCTGATCTTGGTGTGGCACAGGTTGCACACCACTGTTCATCTGTCGTCTGCGCTCTCATTAAAATAACCTCCAGACCTTCGAACACCAAGCCCTCTGCACGGGAGCTTGCCGCAAGGAGGTGCTGTGGGGAACATTTGGGGGACTACTTGCTCTGGCCCTGCTTCTCCCTCTGGCCACCCCATTGCCTCTTCGAACCTGTTCTGGTGCTGCACTTGCCTCTCCCTCTGAAGCGCTGTCTTCAGTAGGCTTACCAACAGGTGGGGTCAGTCACCTCATCATCCACCAGCTCTTCCTCTGAATCCTCAGTCTGCTCCTCCCTCGGACTTACTCCCCTAACAACAACCTCACTGATAGAAACTGTGTCTCATCATCAACAAATACCTCTTGAGACTCTACTTGGAAGTCCCCACCCTCATCACCCTGAGACTGTGAAAGGTCCATATTTTGGCCATCAGTCACAACAAACTCCTCAGGTGGCTCATGAACTGCTGTTTGCGACTCAGGGAAGGGACCTGAGAACAGTTCCTGTGAGTATGCCTGTTCTGAATCTCTCCTTTTCCTGGAGTGATCAGGCTGGGAGGAAGGAGGATCAGCATGAGGATTCCCAGGTCCAGTCCCTTGGCTAGCGTGAGTGGACTGCGTGGAAGACTGGGTGGTGGATAAATTACTAGATGCGTTATCCGCTATCCACATCAGCACCTGATCGCACTGTTGTGTTTTTATTAATGGTCTACCAAGTGGACCCGCAAAATGTGAGATGAAGCTATGGAGCGTAGATACACAGTGTTCTACTTTTACCTCAGCAGCAGGCACTGTTTCACACTGCCCAGGACCTCGGCTTCTGCCCACACCCTCATTCGGACGCCCACATCCATGTCCTTGTTCTTGACCCTTACCCCTAGTGTTCATCATGTTGGATAATGCACTGCGTCAAAATGCTAAGCAAACCGCAAGGTATTTGTGTATGCTTTAAGCCAAAAACAGACTGTAAAATGTGTACAGTCTTGTTATATAGTGTGGATCGACAGGACACACACTTGGGCCTATTATGCAAATGCTTTCAGCCAAAAACAAATAAAAAAATGAAAAACTAGAGGCGTTTGTTAGTTCCTATATAGTCTGTGTACAACTGTAGCAGTATACTGAATAGAACTGGTAATAGTATGCAGTATACAGCCGGGATGCTTGTGAATGTTTTGTGCGCACTACTGGTCCCAGGCAGCCAAACTGATGATGCACAAAAGTGAAGTTGTAGTCCTAAAAAGGACTGTTGGGTTCTTTGAAAATGGATCCCTGCCCAAACGCTCCTTTTAACCTACACTAACGCTCTCTCTCATTCACAGCAGCTCTGTCTCTCAGCTACATGTGAGGCGAGCATCAGGTGACCTGAGTTTTTATGATCCTAGCTTACCTGATCCGGCTAGCCAATCACTGCTATAGACGTGCAAAGGGTTGGCACGTCATAGCATTGGCTAAAAAAGCTGCTAAACATGTGGGGAGGAGAGGGTGAAATTTTCTTGAACACCATGTGGTGCACGCTCGAGTAACGAGTACTTTCGAGTATTCTAATGCTCGAACGAGCATGCTCGCTCATCTCTAATTATTACATATGCATAATGTTATTTTGTTTGGAATCAGCTCACTTTGTTTGTTTTTCAATTTATACCAGACTTAACTTTCAGACAACATATGCTCATGTAATAGTCTGTGTGTCTCATCAATCTCCCTGCCTGATAGAGGATTGCAAACAGCAGGGTAACAAGATCACCTGAAAATGAGAACTTAAAACATGAAATAGGGTGCAAACAGCAGTAAATGAGGGTAAGGAGAAACTGGTATGTCTTAGAAAACTTATTAAAAACTCAGGTGTACTTTAACGAGGACCTGTCACCTGTCCTAACATGTCTGTTTTATTAAATACTTGTATTTTCCATAAAATGATTCTAGAACATCTTTTCTTATAACTCTACTTTTTTGCTGTTCCTTTGCTATTCTTATTAGACATTTATGAATAAATTGACAACTTGGTGTTACTACTCGTCTAATACTGTTAGCACTAATTGGACAATGAGAGAGTATGCTGACACCCCTATCTGGCCTTGCCATATCTTTCTTGCACGTAGTTTTTATACTTGAGAGAAAAGATAGAAGATTTATCATTCTGCTTTTTTTTTTTGTGTGTGCTATAGCGCAAATTTTTAACTGTCAAAAAAAAAGTGGCGAATGTATTTGTGCATGCACTTGTCTGACGAAGCCCTGAAGGATTGTTTCATGCATGCGTTCCTACGCAAATACTGTGCGCAGCGTTACTTCACATGGGAGGGGGAATCACCTCCACCCTGATTTAAATGGTTATTAAGCCAAATGAGTTCCCATTGTTTGCGGGTATGCCTAGTCTATAGACTCCTATGTAGACATTTGGTGCGCAAACGCCCACAAAAGCAGAGCATGGCGCAATTTTTTAGTGCACGTATAATGAATGTGCAAAATAGAATAGTGAGAATAAACACATTACAAACATGGGTGTCATTCTCAGCACAAGGCGCGCGTATAAGTGCCGAACCGATTGCAATAGCGCAACGTTTTGTGCAGTGAATGTTGTGCTATCGCACACGTATCTGCACTTTTTACTGTATTTTTTGCACTGCTGGAAACTGATCACATCAACACAGGACACCTGTCCCGTGATTTTAAAGGCTGTGCAACCTTAATTAGTTCCCGGTGTGTTGATTTCCCTCAAAAATGTGTAGTTCAATGTGCAATTGCGCGGGTATCGGGTGTGCACCCCCATACGTTCCTGTGATATGCAAAGGCGAACTAAAAAAAGAGCATGTTACTGTTTTTTTTTGTACGAGCGAAATGCACGTGTAAATAGACCCATTAAAAACAATGGATACTATTCCCTGCAAATCGCGCGGGAAAGACATTCGTGTCAATAAGCCCTTACTTGCTGCCTTTACAGACAGTAAAACACTATTGGTGATTCCTGTAATGGCCCAAACATAAATAAATTAGCAATCATAAATATTGACAAGAAAAAGAAAGCAATAAATATAATGAGATTCCCTGAAACCCATGAACCCATCAGTCTTCATAAGACATAATGTATGATCAGCTTCCAAACTGGTCAGTTCTGGTAACAATTAGGTTTATTATTGGATTTATTTACAGCAGTTTGTATAGGGAAATATCTGACGGGTTCTAATAAGCCTACACAGAAGGCAAACCTAGGACATTTGTTAGAATGCCATAAAAAACATTTTGGCAACCCATGATCACATGGCACCAAGAGATTAACCCCTTAGTGACTGCCCTATTGCCTTTTTACACCCTGGCTGCCTGGGCTTTAATCCTCAGGGCCATAAAAATATGCTCACTCTGAGACTTAAAGCCATGGGGCCTGTGAATGTGACAGGTCTCTGCTGTCTGCTGCCTGAGGTAGGCGAAAACCTTGAGCTGCCATGGGGGGCCGAGTGGAATGACCCCCCAGTTACACAGTCGCCGCTATCCAATGGATTATAGAGATCGCATAAAAGTGTAAAAAAATTGGGAAATTTGTGGGGGTTCTATATCGTTTTGGCCGCTCAAGGGCTTTACAAGTGTGCTATGGGGCTTAAAACACCTTCAAGCAAAATGTCTCTTCTGAAAGCCACTGGCTGCTCCTTTCAGATTGGGCCCCATTGTGCATATGGACATAAGATTAGGGCCACAATGGGTATGTTTCTTAACACAGGACAAACAGGGGTATCCATTTTGGGGTGCAAAATCTCATTTTCATGTGCACTATAGAAAAAAATTGTCTTTAAAATGACATATTTGCAAAAATATGAAATTTTATTTCTTCTCCTCTAAATTGCATAAAGTCCTGAAAAGAAACTATGAGGTCAAAATACTCATGACCCCCCTCAGTGAATACATTAAGGGGTGTAGTTTTTAAAATCAGGTCATTTGTGGGGGTATTTATTATTCTGACACCTATGAGCATTTGTAATCTTGGTTTGGTGTAGGAAATCAAAATGTTCCTCGAAATGTTAATAACTAGAGATGAAAAGATTTGGGTGCTGGCGGGGGAGAGCTCCCCCCTGCTCACTCCCGCAACACAGCACTCACTCCCATTGGCACCTGACTCTTTTTTGACGAGCAGGCAGGTACTTGAAAAGGACAATACTTGCTCGAGTATCTGCTCTTAACGAGTATGCTCGCTCATCTCTATTAATAACCAATGTTACATTTGTACGTCTCCTAAATGGTTTAAAAAAACTAAAGATTTTTTCAATATGCTTCCAGAAACTAATCAGATGGAAATATAAAATATATATCTTATCAAAGATTTGAGCAGTATGTTTGCACATCTTTGACATATTGCAGTTGAAAATGTGAAAAAATGACAATTTTTTAAAATTTTTACGAATTTTGGCGCTTTTAATAAATATACACAATTCTGTCTATTTTTACAACCTAAATGAAATACAACATGTGGCAAAGAAGCAATAACAGAATAACTTGGATATGAAAAACCTTTACGGAGTTATTTTATGCTAAAGTGACAAATGTCAGATTTCCAAAATTTTTCTTCGTCACTAATGGATTAACCCCTTGAGTGGCGGGTTTCCTACGACCCTGTCGTGCCCACCAGGGCAGGTTTTTTATGGTTCAAAAGTATTTTATTTGCTGTTCGGACAATACAATATAATATCATTGCAAAATTAGTTATGCAGCAGTTAGAACCTAGCCACCCTTCGTTTTCCTCGCTAGGTCCCCCGCCACCCAGAGTCCTCAGCTGTTTTTATCTATAACGAATGAAACATAAGAAACAGAATAGCCCTTAATCCCCTGTTTTAAATTGCTACAAATCCCTTTTCCAGGGGAGTTAAAGAAGGGAGGGGGCTATAATAATACCATTGTTATGGACCAGAGTAAAGAGAACCCTGGTAGAGAAAGAGAGGGAAAAGCATTATGGGAGTTAGAGAGTTAAGGAGAGGGGCAAGGATAGTAGAGGAGTGGGAAAGGAAAGAGGGAGGGAGGTGGAGGAGAGGGGGAGGAGTCTGTCCAGTCAAAGAACGCGTGTGGTTGGGCTCGTCTGTGCACTAGGATTCGTCGTCTACATTAGTGAGTGTTCTGTGGGTTTTTTAAAGAGCAGCGGAACCGCCGCTGAGCCATGCGTCTAGCCTAGATGAGCTCCGGAACTGTAGCCAAACTGCCCATGTGTTGTAGAATTTAGCGTATCTCATTTCATCTTTGGCACAGAGTTCCTCCAGCTGTTTTAAATTATCCATCGCTTCCAGCCACATCAATCGTGATGGGGGAGTTACTGATTTCCATCTTCTGGGGATGATCTGTCTCATAGCCATTAGGAAGAAGCGCAGCAATGAGTTCTTTGCTCGCGACACTGGCCCCGGGATCATGGACAAAAGTGCCATCTCCGGCGTGAGGTTAAGCGGATTTTTGCAAATGGCTGTGTACAGAGCCTCCACCTCACACCATAGGGGATGAATTAATGTGCAAGACCACCATATATGAATGAAGGTCCCCTGTTCTCTAAGACATCTCCAGCAGAGATCCGGGTACTGGGGGAAGATTCTGGCTAATCCCGCCGGGGTCTTATACCATCGACTCAGGATCTTATAATTAAGTTCCTGTAATCTACTGGAGACGCTCAACTTGTGGGTCATGGTGTAGGCCTTTTCCCATGATTCTGCCTGAAAATCTACTCCCAGTTCTCGCTCCCATGTCAATTCTAGGGTCCTGTTTCCGCCGGATGTGTCCTTCTCTAGTAGTGACCCGTACAGTGAGGAGATAGTCTGTGGTGTGTCTGGCTTAGACATACAGATCTTCTCAAATGGCGTGTGTGGTCTCCTCAGTTGTTGTGGGCATCCCAGTGACCTTATGTAGTGGCCTAGCTGTAGGTATTGGTACCACGCTCCGGTCGGGGGGCCCCTCCCATCTAATACTTCTTGTAGGCTCTTCAGCCCCGTGTCTGTTAAAATGTCTCGTATCCTGGGGACTGGGTCTGCCATCCCCGCGGTCAGGGGTGTACCCCTAAGGAAGGTTGGGATGTTCGGATTGCCCACCAGTGGGGTGAGGGGGCCCGGGGATGTGATCAACCCGGTCTTGATGGCTGGGCTGATCCAGGCACCGAGTAGATTTTCTATGAAGGGCGAGAGCCCCAAGTTTCTGTGTCTATCTTTTCCTGGGATCCAGATGCATCCCAGTCCCTCGAACAGGGCCGAGCCCCGTTCTGCTTCTACCCATCTTTTATGTTCCTTGCCGTGGAATAAGTCTAACACGCATTTGGTCAGGGATGCTCTGTGGTAGAGTGAGAAGTTGGGGATTCCCATTCCTCCGTTTGCTTTCGGGCCAGAGAGGGCCTTCCAGCCCCGCCTGGGTCTGTGATTACCCCAAATAAATCTCATTACTAACCGCCTAATTCGTGACAAAAATACGCCTGTCAGTTTTGTGGGGACTGTTTGAAAGATATACAAAAATTTAGGAAGGGAGTTCATTTTGACCACATTTATTCTTCCGAACCAGGATAGCGGCAGAGACCTCCATCTTTCCAGGTCTTTCTCAAGGGTTGTAATCAGCGGGATGTAGTTTTTTTCAAATAGCCTATCGGGGTCTGCTGTGATGACCGTACCCAAGTATTTGATCCCATCCTCTCTCCAGGCAAAAGGAAATGCTAGTTGTAGGGATTCTCTCTCTCCCCTAGGCAGGGTTACATTTAATATTTCAGACTTATTGAGGTTAACTTTGAAGTTAGATATTCCGCCGAACACCTTAAATTCCTTCAAGATACAAGGGAGCGCTATTCTAGGGTTGGCGACGTAAACCAGTAGGTCGTCTGCGTAAAGGGCGACCTTATGCTCTGCCGGTCCCGCTCCAACCCCCTGTATACTGTGATTGGCTCTAAGGGCATTTGCTAGTGTCTCCATCACCAGAATGTAGAGGAAGGGAGACAGGGGACACCCTTGCCTAGTACCATTGTTAACACTTATTGGCTGGGACAATTGTCCATTAACCCGCACCCTGGCAGTAGGGCCACGATAAAGAGCCATGACCCTACTCAGGAAACGTGGACCCACGCCCACCATCCGTAGAGTTGCCTCTAGAAACTTCCAATCCACTCTGTCAAATGCTTTCTCGGCATCCACGGATAGTAGGCATAGTGGGTCCCTCGTGCGCCGTGCTTTTGATACAATGGCCAAAGTTCTGATTGTGTTGTCCCCTGCCTCCCTCCCAGGGACAAAACCCACTTGATCCCTATCTATTAATAAGGGGATAAGCGGTCTCAGGCGAGCCGCTAGCATCCCAGAATAGATTTTAGTGTCTATGTTTAATAGCGATATGGGCCTGTAGTTGCCACAGATGGAGGGGTCCTTTCCGGGTTTGGGGATGACCGTGATTATGGCCTGTAGGGCCTGCTGAGGGAAGAGGCATTCATGTGAGATGGCGTTAAAGGCGTCTAACATTATAGGAGCTAGCGCTTCCCCACACATCTTAAAGAAACGCGGGGTGAAGCCGTCGGGTCCGGGACTCTTTCCCACTTTGAGGGTCTGGATGCCCTCAGTTAGCTCCCCGAGAGAGAAGTCCTCCTCTAATGGGCGACGGTCAGCTTCGGGGATGTTTTTAGGGCAATTTTGTCGCAAATAAGCGTCCTGATTCCTTTCTGTCTCCTCAAGATTTCCTGACTGCCTTTCCTGCAGGTTATATAAATCATGGTAAAAGGAGTGAAAGCTATCCAGGATTTCCGAGTTAGTGTGTACCTGTTCCCCTTTTTGCGATTGGATAGAAAATATATATGTCTGCGGGGACCTTGGGTTAAGGGCCCTGGCCAGCCCTTTACTACATTTATTCCCGTATTCGTAAAAACTACCCTTCGCCTTATCCCTCTGGCATAGCGAAGCCTGGTCCAGCAAAAGCAGGATCTGGCCGCGAACATCTGATATCTCTGACGCCCCCTGGTCCGAAGGTGTTGCTTTGTTGGATGATTCTAGAAGACCCAGCCTGGTAGCTAACCTCTCAAGTGTGCTATTTCTTTCTTTCTTCAGGCGAGCCCCGTGTGATATAAAAATACCCCGTAGCACGCATTTAAGCGCTTCCCATTTTATTGGGGCAGGGGTGTTGTCTAACTGATGGTTGGCTTTGAACTGCTCTATTGCCTGGTAAATCTCCTGTAGGCAGACCCTGTCATTTAGTAGGTTGTCGTTTAGCCTCCAACTACTATGAATGTTGTCCTTTCGTCCCCCGTCCAGGGACCCCCAGACCGGAGCATGGTCCGACCACAGAAATGACCCCATCGAGCACCTTGGGCCCCTATCTAAAAGTCTATGTGAAATGAATACATAGTCTAAGCGGTGATAACTATTGTGTGCTGAGGAGTGGTAGCTGTAGTCCCTTACCTTGGGGTGTAGTACGCGCCACAGGTCTATTAACCGAAGGTTTGTCAGTTCTCTTACTAATCTGCGTGTTGCTGAGTGTGATATGCCGGACTTACCCTCCGATGAGTCGAGACCAGGATTCAGGACCAGGTTGAAGTCGCCTCCTAGAATTATAGAGGATCCATCTGCAAAGGACGCCAGTGCCCCCAGTACCCGGATCCCAAAGCGAACCTGCGCCTGATTAGGAAAGTAAACATTTGCAATTGTGAATATCTCCGTACCTAATTGTATTTTCATGAACAGGTAACGTCCCTCTGGGTCAGACTCTGATGAGAGGATTTTGTGCGAGAGATTTTTGTGGATGGCGATGGATGTGCCTCCTACTTTTTTTTGTGGGTGGGGGCTGTGGAGCCATGTCGTGTAATGGCGGTGTTTGCATCCAGGGATGCTTCCCGCCTGGAAATGTGTTTCTTGGAATAATGCAATCAGTATATGGTGCTTATGTAGGTGCTCTAGAATCTGCCCCCTTTTGGCTGGTTTATTTAGGCCCCTCACGTTAAAGGAGCCGAATGTAAGATTAGCCATCATGTAATGTCTTTTGAAGACTGGACAGACGTAGGGTAGTGAGGGAAGAGGTAGGAGAGTGAAGGAGGAAGGGAAAAGATCAGATGTGAGAGAGGGGAAAGGAAAAGTAAACGGCGTAAAATAACCGTTATTTGGTGAATCTGCAGTACCAGCGGTTCGCCGGAGGTCGCGCTCATTTGCACGGCTGTTCACCCAGAAGAGAGAGTGATAGCGCACTAAGGGCCAAGAGGCACCCCCCGGCCGCGGCCACCCTTTAAGAAATCAAGAAAATCAAACATGACCTCAATGAGGTCTCGACTAATAAACCCCAAACACCTACGACCCAGCAAGATTAAATAATCTCAGAACAATGGGCCCCCACGGAACCGGGCCCCCCGAACAGGAAAAATATGAACAGGCCCTGTGCCTCTCAACAGGGTGTGTCCTCGCCCCTCCCCCCCGCCCCGGGCGAATGGCCTAGGAAGGGGGGCTGGCCAGGGACAGACCCCGCCACTTCCTCACAAAGGCATCAGGCAGGCATTGACTCTTGGTGGTCCCGATTAAAGTGTGGAACACACATGGTAATAAACTATTAAGACACAAGAGTCTCTATTCATGTAGCTTGGCTTCCTCCTCTGCGGCCCTCTCGTTGCCTCCTGGGGCGCGCCGTCTGCCACTGCTCTCGCGTGGTCTGCATAAGCAGGCTGGGGGGCTGGGGCCACTCAGGGAGTGCAATCATTGGCAGTTCAAATGTTCCCAGAAATTTGGGCAGGTCGCCCAGTGAGCGGAAAACTGCAGATCTGCCTTCTTTTTTCGCTGAGAGTGAGAATGGAAATCCCCAGCGGTACTGGATTCCATGATCTTTGAGTGCCATCAGGAGGGGTCGCAGGGCCCTTCTCAGTTGCAGTGTGTGGCGGGCCAAGTCCTGTAATATGATGATGGGTTTGTCCTCGCATATTAGGAGGTCTGGTTGGTCTCTTGCTTTGCGCATTATAGTGTCCTTGTCTCGGAAAAAATGGACTCTGCATATAACGTCTCTAGGGCGGTTTACATCAGTCGCTCTAGGGCCCAGTGCCCTGTGGACCCTGTCAAGCTCAACAGGACGCTCAGGTGGTCTATCCAGTAAACGCATAAAGAGAGCTTGTACCCACGGTTCTAGCTGGTTTCCCTCTACTTCCTCAGGGAGGCCTCTTATGCGCACATTATTTCTCCTATTTCTGTTCTCTAAATCGTCTAAATGCATGGTGAGATTGGCGATCTGATCTGCCTGCGCCTGGATTGCTTGTTTATGTGATTCCAAGATGGCCGCCGTTTCCTCCTGCACCTCCTCCACATGGTGCAGCCTATGGCCGATCTGGTGTACCTCTGCATGAATAGACTCCAGGGCCTGTCTATTGGAAGATTCAAATTTGGCGAAAAGGGCGCTCAGCTCATCCCTTGTAGGTATTGCCATAATGTGGGTTTTCCATCTATCCTCCTCTGTGTCGTGTGGGGACGCGACCGGGGGCACTCTCCTCGCCTTTTTTTGGGTCGCTGTGTGGTATGCTGTGGGAGATTGGGACTCACTCCCTGATGGACTACCACTCCTCTCAGGTATCTGTCCCTGTTGTTCAGGAGGAGGGGGGGATGAGGGGAGCTGGTGTACAGTGTAGCTGCAGCTTGCTGTACTCACTGTTGCCCCGCCATGGGCGCTGATAGGTGTCCTGGAGCTGTTTCTGCCCTCATCGTGGGCTGGGGGACTCTGTAAGGGAGATCCCCGCTCTGCTGCCGTGCCGCTGGCCGCTTCAGAGGTGCTCCCCGCTCCTGGCTGAGCCGCCGGAGCCTCCTGCACGTGGCGCTCCGGAGCCATCTTGGGTCTGCCGGAGGTTGAGCGCGGTGTGCTGAGGAAGCGCTCTATGCCCCCGCTGCTGCTCTCCTCCGCTGCCGCTTCCGTCCTGTCGGTCCTGCGCCTCCCCATGTGTGCTGCTGGGTTTCTTCAGGTGGGTCTTGCCGGTGTCCGGGGTGATTTGTCGGGTGGCCGCCGCGGGAGCTCTCAGGTCCGTGACTTAGCCCTCCATGCGCTAGCCACGCCCCCCCAGGGCAGGTTTTTTAAATGGTCTAATCATTGAATTTCAACTAATTTTGCAGTTGGGTTCCAAGAGCCATAACTTTTTCATTTGTCCATTGACCAGGCCATATGAGGGCTTGTTTTTTGTGGGACAAGTTGTAATTTTTGATGGCATCATATTTGGGTATATATAATGTATTGCATAACTTTTGTAAAAACTTTTCTAAGGAGATTGGGGGAAAAAAAAGAAATTCTGCCATTTGTTTTTTGGATTTCATTTTTACGGCGTTCAACATGCAGAATAAATAATGTGATATCATTATTCTCTGAGTCACACGATTCTGGCGATACCAAGTTTATACAGTTTTTATGTTTCGGGGAGGAAAAAAAGAAATGGGGAAAAATGAAAAAAAGGGGCCATGTCATTAAGGGGTTAAATAATGTACTAACTTCCTTCTCTGGGTCATTGCGACACAGGGATACCACATGTGTGATTTTATTTTACATTTTTTACAAAGTAATGGCAGACACGTGTTTTTATTTTCATTTTTTTAATAATTTTTTTACTTTTTTTTTTTTTTTTACTTTTTTTATTTTTGTCCCTTTAGGGGACTTCCACAGGGACCCATCAGGACCCCCTGATCACTTTCCGGGGGTCTGATGGTGACAGCCCTTTACATGCTGCAGTGACAGCCCTTTACATGCTGCAGTCACATAGACTGCAGCATGTAAAGGGTTAACACAGCAGAGATCGGAGGTTTTCTCTGATCTCTGCTGTAAGAGCTGGTGCCTAGCTGTCCTCTCACAGCCAAGCACCAGCTCTCCCTGCCACAGAGATCATCAGCTTGCTTCTGACAAGCCGATGGTCTCTATGGCAACCTATAAACAAAGCAGGAGACTTAGAAGCAGGAGATGGCCGGCATATCGGCAATATCTTCCTGCTTCTCAATGTCCTGCTTTGTTCTCTGTGGGACAGTGCAGGCAGAGCACAATGTCACAGCTTGTGGCATTGTGCTCTGCAGCTCCCATAGTGATACATAGCCCGGAAATCTTCCGGGCTATATCACTATCGGCAGTGGAGCTCGTCCCAGAAAATTTCCGGGCATGCCACTCAAGGGGTTAAGGCAATGCTCTGGTCCTGGACGAGCAAAGATGGCTGTGCTGCTTTTCTGACCACCTGATGCACATTGTGCATTAGTATGCAATAGTAATCTAAGACACTACATGTTGTTCTGATCGGCCAGTACTACTCATGTTGTCAGAAATGGCCAATCAAAACTTGTGCCATAAAATAAGGATACAAACTGGTAGACATTGTGCATCAGGTAGTCAGAGAAGCCATGCGGCCATCTTGGTTTGTCCAGGACTGGAGGGTTTCTTTAATTGTAGCACCAGGACAGCACAACAAAGCAGATTACTACTATATAACCCATAAGTGTACTTTCATGATTTCATGCTCATAACTGAACTTTATAACTTCAGTAAATCTTGAACAACCATAAAGTAAAGTCCAAATCTAATGTGAGCTCAAAAGTACAGTAATGCAATAACTGGTAGAGAAAGAACAAATATTGGACAAAAAAAGAAATGCCAAAAGCCATGGGGAGCTTGCAAAGTGAACACGGTGGTTGGTCATACAATTTCTTAAATTATATATACTTGTGTGCCTTGTATTATGAATGTTGTATAAGACAATTACGGAAGTCCAGTATAATGCCATCTAAACTAACATAAGACTAACTAATTTACTTTGCAGTATTTCAAAACTCTCTGTACAATTATTTACAGACTGTTGAAGTACTGTACTTCTGTGAGGATTTCATAAGGCAGTGTGGAGTTCTCCCTGTTGAAATCTGGCCTCTGACAGGTTCAAAGTGTTTTATGCAAGGATGTTGACAGAGTGACATAATTGTTAAATTCGAAGCTCTACATGTCATCTCAACATATAATAATGTACTCTGTATGTGTTCATAATAGTAAGAAGCCAGGCAAACACTTTTCTGTGCAATATATTACATTTATTTGTGCAGATATATTGATCTGAGCCAAAGCAAAGGCATTCAAGTAGACAAAAGAAACTCAGGTATTTAAAGAGAACCTGTCTCATCCCCACAGCATCATAAACTAAGCTATGGTGCTATTACAGTAGGTGACCAGGAGTCGGGTGATGCATTTTTTTTTATACTCACCCGCTCTTTGGATCCAGCAGTGTCCTTCTCTGAAGTCCCATGCCCATGCTCTCCTGTAGACTTGTATAGTGCACATGGGACTCTTAAAATAGTCTGATTTTCGTATGCCACCAGGACTTAAGAGGAGGACATCGCTAGATCCAAGGAGCGTGTGAGTATAAAATATACATCACCCGGTTCCCTGTCACCTCCCCATAACAGCACTATAACTCAGTTTATGGTGCTGTAGAAATGTGAGTTTCCCTTTAAGTCAAAATTTGTGATTCTTCTTCTAAAACTTCATATTTTTTTGCTCTAGATGCAGAAGATGCCCCTTTGTTACAGTTACTGTCCTAGGTATAAATACATCATATGAAATATCACGATTTATTGCCCACCACAGGATCGTGGCATGGTAGATTTAAAGGGGTTGTCTCATGAAATCAAGTGGGGTTATATACTTCTGTATGGCCATATTAATGCACTTTGTAATGTACATCGTGCATTAATTATGAGCCATACAGAAGTTATTCACTTACCTGTTCCGTTGCTAGCGTCTCCGTCTCCATGGGTCCGTCTCAAATCGCCGTCTTCTGGCGATTTTAGACGCGCTTGCGCTGTGCGGTCTTCTGTGCGGTGAATGGGGCTGCTCGTGCCGGAGAGCTGGTCCTCGTAGCTCCGCCCCATCACGTGTGCCGATTCCAGCCAATCAGGAGGCTGGAATCGGCAATGGACCGCACAGAGCCCACGGTGCACCATGGGAGAAGACCCGCGGTGCATCGTGGGTGAAGATCCCGGCGGCCATCTTAGTAAGGTAAGGAAGAAGTCGCCGCAGCGCGGGGATTCGGGTAAGTACTAAACTTTTTTTTTTTTAACACATGCATTGGGTTTGTCTCGCGCCGAACGGGGGGCCTATTGAATAAAAAAAAAAACCCGTTTTGGTGTGAGACAACCCCTTTAAAGCATAGACGGACTGGCTATACTGTCCTAGTCTGTCCAACAGGTTGAAGTTTATGTTTTTGTGGTTTGTTATTTCTTTAAGTGTTACTTTGGTTGTTTGTTTGTATTCCCTCAGTATTTGTCCTGTCACTGATTTTATTTATGTGTTATTTTACCCTGGTGTATGTGGAACTCTTTCTGTCCAGTTGCATTGCCCCGGTCATTATTTAAAGGGGTTGTCCCGCGGCAGCAAGTGGGTCTATACACTTCTGTATGGCCATATTAATGCACTTTGTAATGTACATTGTGCATTAATTATGTGCCATACAGAAGTTATCAGAAGTTATTCACTTAGGCCTCCTTCCCACGAGCGTGACGGGCTCCGCAGCGTAATATTCCGCTGTGAAGCCCGTCACGGCGCCCCCCAGAGCCCCTATACTTACCTGCGGGAGATAGCGTGAAATCGCTTCCCCGCCCACCGCCGCGCGTCACCGCCCGTCACCGCCCACCGCCCTCGCGTCACCAGCCGTGTCACGTGCACGGCCGGCCGTGTCACGTGACGCGGCCGGACCGCGTCATTTGGCGTCATATGACGCTCGGCGGTGGGCGGGAAAGCGTTTTTTCACGCTATCTCCCGCTGGTTACAGCGGGAGATAGCGTGAATGGACGGCTTCCATTGACTGCAATGGAAGCCGTCAGTGCGTACAGCCCGTCCTCACCCGCAGAAAATAGAGCATGCTGCGGGTGAGGACGGGAGAAATCGCGGTGCGTAATTCCGCGGTGGAATTACGCATCGTGAGCATTGTGCTATTAGGTTCAATAGAACCTAATAGCTGCGGGCAACGCAGCGGATTTTCGCCGCGAATTACGCGGCGGAAATCCGTTCGTGGGAAGGAGGCCTTACCTGTTCCGTTGCTAGCGTCCTCGTCTCCATGGTTGCCGTCTAATTTTCGGCGTCTAATGGCCAAATTAGACGCGCTTGCGCAGTCCGGGTCTTCTTCTTTTCTCAATGGGGCCGCTCGTGCAGGATGCCGCCTCCGTGTAGCTCCGCCCCGTCACGTGCCGATTCCAGCCAATCAGGAGGCTGGAATCGGCAATGGACCGCACAGAAGCCCTGCGGTCCACCGAGGGAGAAGACACCGGCGGCCATCTTCAACCGGTAAGTAAGAAGTCACCGGAGCGCGGGGATTCAGGTAAGCGCTATGCGGTGTTCATTTTTAACCCCTGCATCGGGGTTGTCTCGCGCCGAACGGGGGGGGGGGGGGGGGGTTTGAAAAAAAAAAAACCCGTTTCGGCGCGGGACAACCCCTTTAAGTCTGCTTCTGGGTATTGTTGTTGCTAATTATTTTTTCAGTCTTTGTGGAGTATGGTCGTGTTTGTGGTGGTAAGAGTTCTGCTGTAAAGCTAAGTGGTGCTTTTGTTTCTTTATTAATACTTTCCTTCTTTTAGTTGCTAGAGTCAGTGGATCAGGCATGAGACGTGGATCCGCCTTTATCAAGGTGATAACTCCGCTTTTAGGCATGGCGGTTCTTGTCCTAGAAGTCAGGGTGAGGTTGTTCCTTCCTCCTTCTATTTGGATTATATGATATTTTACACTGTTCTGCAGTCTGTCCTGGGAGTGGTACATCTTGCACTCAGGACGAACCTGATAAGAAATTTCTGTATTAGTCCCTGATATAGTTATACATACTGGGGTTTATCAAAATAATGGAAGCAGGATTGATAATGCACTTGGTAATACATGCAGTAATAATACAGATATGGACTCTGACGCCTTCTATTTGTTGCTAATGTGTAGTGTCTGTGCAAATCAGCAGTAAAGCAGCAGTAGTTAATCTGCATACAGCATTTTGTATTGTGGATAGTGCGAGATGTCGAACCTTACAAACCTTCAGAGAAGGCAGATTCCTTGGTGTATCCAGAGGTACGGTATCAAAAGTCATGACTGCATACACCCTTGAAGGCAAAACATGGTCCGCTACATGCAATAGTGACCAAAAGTATAAACTTAGTGACAGAGACAGAAGGGTGTTAAAGTGGAATGCAACCTCTATTAGGAAAGTATCTGCAGCCAGAGCGACTGCTGAGCTCAATCATCATTTCCAGCACCCTGTCTCGACCATTACAGTGAGGCGAGAACTCCATACACTGATTTTGGACAACAGAGCAGCAATTTGTAAATCACTGGTTACACAAAATAATGCACAACGATGTATACAATGATGTCACAAGCACAAATCTTGATCTGCTGATGACTAGAAACATGGTTTGGGCCAAGAAATCTTCATTTACATTATTTCTCACTACAAGACATGTTTATGCCAAAGGAAGCCTATCATCATACCTGTATGCTTCCCACAGTCAAGTATGGTAGTGCATCTATCATGGTTTCGGCAGCCATTACATGGTTTTTGCAGAACACATCATCACCTTAAAATAGAGAGTAACTGCTGAAGACTATACTGGCATTTTGATCAGGTCCACGCAATAATGTAGACATTGTTTATTGATGGAGATATGATTTCCCCGGCTGATAATGCCTCTATACATGCAGCTCACTATGGTTCAGGAGCATGAAAGTAAGGTTCAACATGTTCCCTGGCCAGCACAGTCACCACACCTGAACATCATCAAGCCATGCTGGGCTGTTTTGGAAGCAAGAATGAGAATGGATTATCCTCTACCAATATCTCTACTGAGGCTTGAACAGTTATTGCACAATGAGTGGTCTAGTATTCCATTAAGCTTGATAAAAACCGCTGGCTTGCGCCGCTGAGCCTCCAACCGGGCATGGTCGTGTGTGACAACGGCCGTAAGCTGGTGGCGGCTCTGCAGCTCGGCAGCCTCACGCACGTGCCATGCCTGGCCCATGTGTTTAATTTGGTGGTTCAGCGCTTTCTGAAAAGCTACCCCCACTTGTCATACCTGCTCGGAAAGGTGCGCCGAATCTGCGCACATTTCCGCAAATCACACACGCACGCTGCCACCCTGCGGACCCTTCAACATCGGTTTAATCTGCCAGTGCACCGACTGCTGTGCGACGTGCCCACACAGTGGAACTCTACGCTCCACATGTTGGCCAGACTCTATGAGCAGCGTAGAGCTATAGTGGAATACCAACTCCAACTTGCGCGGCGCAGTGGGAGTCAGCCTCCTCAATTCTTTACAGAAGAGTGGGCCTGGTTGGCAGCCATCTGCCAGGTCCTTGGAAAATTTGAGGAGTCTACCCAGGTGGTGAGCGGCGATGCTGCAATCATTAGCGTCACCATTCCTCTGCTATGCATCTTGAGTAGTTCCATGCAAAGCATAAAGGCAGACGCTTTGCGCTCGGAAACAGAGCCAGGGGAAGACAGTATGTCGCTGGATAGTCAGAGCACCCTACTGTCTATATCTCAGCGTGTTCAGGAGGAGGAGGAGGAGCATGAGGAGGATGAGGAGGAGGGGGAAGAGACAGCTTGGCCCACTGCTGACGGTACCCATGCTGCTTGCCTGTCATCCTTTCAGCGTGTATGGCCAGAGGAGGAGGAAGAGGAGGAGGAGGAGGATCCTGAAAGTGATCTTCCTAGTGAAGACAGCCATGTGTTGCGTACAGGTACCCTGGCACACATGGCTGACTTCATGTTAGGATGCCTTTCTCGTGACCCTCGCGTTACACGCATTCTGGCCACTACGGATTACTGGGTGTACACACTGCTCGATCCACGGTATAAGGAGAGCCTATGCACTCTCATTCCCGAAGAGGAAAGGGGTTCGAGAATGATGCTATACCACAGGGCGCTGGTGGACAAACTGATGGTAAACTTCCCATCCGACAGCGCTAGTGGCAGAAGGCGCAGTTCCGAGGGCCGGGTAGCAGGGGAGGCGCAGAGATCAGGCAGCATGTACAGCGCAGGCAGGGGAACATTCTCCAAGGCCTTTGCCAGCTTTATGGCTCCCCAGCAAGACTGTGTCACCGCTCCCCAGTCAAGGCTGAGTCGGCGGGAGCACTGTAAAAGGATGGTGAGGGAGTACGTAGCCGATCGCACGACCGTCCTCCGTGACGCCTCTGCCACCTACAACTACTGGGTGTCGAAGCTGGACACGTGGCCTGAACTCGCGCTGTATGCCCTGGAGGTGCTTGCTTGTCCTGTGGCTAGCGTCTTGTCAGAGAGTGTGTTTAGTGTGGCTGGGGGAATCATCACGGATAAGCGTACCCACCTGTCAACCGACAGTGCCGACAGGCTTACACTCATCAAGATGAACAAAGCCTGGATTTCCCCAGACTTCTCTTCTCCACCAGCGGACAGCAGCGATACCTAAGCAATACGTAGGCTGCACCCGCAGATGGAAGCATCGTTCTCTCTCACCATCCAAAACGGGGACATTTCTGCTTCATCAATCTGTGTATAATATTCCTCCTCCTCCTCCTCCTGCTCCTCCTCCTGAAACCTCACGTAATCACGCCGAACGGGCAATTTTTCTTAGGGCCACAAGGCTCACTCATATAATTTTTCTAAACAATTTTTATACGTTTCAATGCTCTTAAAAGCGTTGGAACTTTAACTTGAACCAATTTTTCGTTAAACTGGGCTGCCTCCAGGCCTAGTTACCACTTAAGCCACATTAACCAAAGCGATTAATGGGTTTCACCTGCCCTCTTGGTTGGCCATGGCCAATTTTTTGGATGTACATTAGTACTGTTGATACAGCAATTTTTGTGGGCCCTCGCCTACAGTGTAATCAAATTAATTTTTAGCCCACCTGCATTACAGCTGACGTTACATCCGCTGTGTTGGGCAATGCAATGGGATATATTTATGTACCGCCGGTGGCTTCCTGGCACCCACCCATGCTGTGGGTCCACAGAGAATTATAAATGCATCTGTTTCCACATCTAAAGAACCCCAGTCTGACTGGGGCATGCAGTGTGGGCCGAAGCCCACCTGCATTAAGCACGACATTACTACCTCAGCTGTGTTGGGCAATGCAATGGGATATTTTTATGTACCGCCGGTGGGTTCCAGGGAGCCACCCATGCTGTGGGTCCACAGGGAATTATAAATGCATCTGTTTCCACTTCTAAAGAACCCCAGTCTTACTGGGGCATGCAGTGTGGGCCGAAGCCCACCTGCATTAAGCACGACATTACTACCTCAGCTGTGTTGGGCAATGCAATGGGATATTTTTATGTACCGCCGGTGGGTTCTAGGGAGCCACCCATGCTGTGGGTCCACAGGGAATTATAAATGCATCTGTTTCCACTTCTAAAGAACCCCAGTCTGACTGGGGCATGCAGTGTGGGCCGAAGCCCACCTGCATTAAGCACGACATTACTACCTCAGCTGTGTTGGGCAATGCAATGGGATATTTTTATGTACCGCCGGTGGGTTCCAGGGAGCCACCCATGCTGTCGGTCCACAGGGACTTCACAATAGGGAGTTGTACCTGCCTGTGTCTATGAATTAAAAACCGCGGTCTGACTGGGGCATGCAGACACCTTGACAGAATGAATAGTGTGTGGCACATAGGTTCCCCATTGCTATGCCCACGTGTGCAGCTCCTGATGGCGGTGGCACAGGATTATATTTCTCATTGCTTCTGTACAGCATTGTGGGCTATCGCCCCGCCCCTTTTAAAGAGGGTCGCTGCCTAGCCGTGCCAACCCTCTGCAGTGTGTGCCTGCGGTTCCTCCTCATGGCAGACGCACTTATAAATAGACATGAGGGTGGTGTGGCATGAGGGCAGCTGAAGGCTGTGCAGGGACACTTTGGTGTGCGCTGTGTGGGGGGGGGGGGGGTTGGGCAGCATGTAACCCAGGAGAAGTGGCAGCGGAGTGTCATGCAGGCAGTGATTGTGCTTTGTTGGAGGTAGTGTGGTGCTTAGCTAAGGTATGCATTGCTAATGAGGGCTTTTCAGAAGTAAAAGTTGTTGGGAGGGGGGGGGCCCACTCTTGCCGGTATTGTGGCTTAATAGTGGGACCTGTGAACTTGAGATGCAGCCCAACATGTAGCCCCTCGCCTGCCCTATCCGTTGCTGTGTCGTTCCCATCACTTTCTTGAATTGCCCAGATTTTCACACATGGAAACCTTAGCGAGCATCGGCGAAATACAAAAATGCTCGGGTCGCCCATTGACTTCAATGGGGTTCGTTATTCGAAACGAACCCTCGAGCATTGCGAAAATTTCGTCCCGAGTAACGAGCACCCGAGCATTTTGGTGCTCGCTCATCTCTAGCCTGCACCTTTCCAGCTTCTCCATTCATTTTGGATATATGGTGATGCTGCTGACTGTTGCAACTGCTGGTCTAGTATTCCATCCGATACCATTCAACGCTTGTATGTGTCCATTTTAAACCTGATTCACGTTATATTAACTGCTAAAGGCAGTCTTACATGTTTTTAATAAACAGTCTAATGAAATATCTAGATATTTCCACTATTTTGATAAATTAGAGTAGTTAGTATCTTACCCTTCAGCCAGCTTTATACTAAACAAAATAACCTTAATGCCATAGATATGCAGGGTCAATGATTTTAACACAGAGAAGCAAACTTAGGAGAGCTGTATGGTGATATTATTGGTTATAATGGTCTTTGTATAGTGGTAGTGAAAAAAGACTGAGGAGAGAACAAAAACACCAGTGGAACCAGGTACCATTGAAAATTATATTATACTCTGCCAACTGAAATCTAAACTATACGAGATCATATTTTCAAGTGAATGCACTCTGCACATTGTCATATGCAATTCAAACTTTATGATATGATTTGTATATAGCTAACAAATCATTTATGAAATCTCCATATCTCAAGTGCTTGGCAAATGGAATAAGCAATACACAATCCAGTTGTTCATGATTTCTGCACATTGATTGCTCAGTCAGACAAGCATTTTTTTGTGTGCACCTACGTGCGCAAAAAACAGCACGTCTGTTAGAACCATTGGTTCCCTATGGCACTGGTCACATGTCCATCTTTTACAGGTGCAAAATATGCACACCTGCAAAAGATAGCACATCTGCGCCTCTCATGCACAGCAGGGACCCAACCGGCATGCATAAAGAATCCCCTCATCACTGAACACTGTGATAGCACAGGGGTTAAAGAATCCCCTGCCACAGCTGTCACCAGGGGTGATGACATAATACAGCACTGTAAAAAAAAAAGATTACCCCCCCCCCAGCTTGTGATTGGCTGGGGGCATGTTTCATAGTCAAAGTGCCGTGCTTACAACTGCTGCACCAGGAGTGTCTGCAGCGACGGCACCAAGTGTCAGGGGGGTAACGGGTGTCAGGGAGCAGGGGGGCAGTGGCCGTCGCAACTGAGCCGCTGGCCGGCATGCACCACCGAGGTGGCGGAGAGCAGAGTGGGTTTCCGGGTGTCCAGGAGGAGAGAGCCAGCGGCCGCAATACAGCAGCCGCCCACCACGCACCACTGAGCCAGCAGACGGGACGGAGCTGTGAATGGCCAGTGTGCCCGGGAGCCATGACAGTGAAGTGCTGCTGGAGCGAGCACAGCTACTGCGCGAGGGGTGAGGAGCAGGGAAATGCCGTCTGGGAGCTCCAGGGGCAGTGACAGGTGCAGTGTGTGCATTCATGTGTACCAAACCTGGAGGCTTAGGTTCAGGGTTAGTTTTCTTCTTAGCCTTAGATTATTTTGTGTAAATTCTGCCATGTTGCTGCTGGAACATGGTTGCATTTACAGCTAATAATGCACGCCTCAATGAAGAAAACTAATCCTGATCCTGGGCTGCAGTGCCGGCACAAATTAATGCACATGCTGCTGCTAGCACCTTCAAGGCTTGAGCCAATCGGGAGCTAGGGGTGTGACAGGGGCGTTCCTTCTGTCAAATCTCTAGCTTCCGGTGACATCAAGATACAATAATACTGTTGCAGAGTACTGCAATGCTTTCAATGGGACCAGCGCTGCAGCTGGCCCCTTGAAATCAATCAGCTGCAGGCAACCCCGCGCAGCTGACAGAAAAAAAATACATCACCTAGTGCTCCGGTGCGGTTTCTTTCTGCAGCTTCCTGGCAGTTCTTCTTCTGTATTCTGGTGGCTGGGGATTGAAAAATTCCTGCCTCCAGAAAGCACTGCCTCTGATTGGTCACAGCGTTCAGCCAATCAGAGGCAGTGCTTTCTGGTGTACTGAAGAGGTATTCCATAATAGAGTTTTAGCTAAAACCCCTTTAAACTGTGGTAGTGTCTTAACTTGTTGCCAGACCTGTCTGGCAAGTTTGTGTAGGGGCACACTAGTCTTAGAGGTGTTAGGGTTTTTTTTCTTAAACAGGCCACATGGTTTATAAATTTAGAATGTGCAATAAATGTTGGAGGCTCCTCATTCATTAGCCATGATTTAATGTATCTTAACTGTCCAGCTAGGTAATATAAGTACATGTCTGATAAGGTGGCTTCAGCCTGATTTTATGGGCACTGTAAGTTAGACAACCTAAGCTTAGATCTACCCTTTTCCCAGATAAAGGTCTCTATCAGTAAGTACAGTAAAGAAAGTTTGGGGGACAGGTATATCCACTTGCTCCAATACATATAAACATTTGTGAAGGAGTATCATTTTAATTAGGCCTGCCACTGAAAGTGAAGTTTCCAGGTAGAGAATTTATTATTTAAGTATGTGAGAAGGGGATAAATATTGAGGTCATAGAATGCGGAAGAATTCCTGGGAATTATAATGCCTGAGTATTTAAAATAGGGAACTATCTCAAGCCGCAGAAATTATTCTCCCTCTGTAGCCCTCTTGAGGGACAGGGGCATAATATATGATTTCTGCAAATTTACAAGTAGGCCAGAAAAGTCCCCAAATGTATTTATTTTATTGATCACATGAGAAAGCAATATGCTGGGCTGATTTAAAAAGAAGACCATATCTTCAGTGTATAATCCTATGCAATAGGTAAAGTTGGTCCTAACGAATTTGAAGGGTTAGTGGCTCAATCTCCAGTGCCAATAATATAGGTAACAGAGGGAAAGGTAAATGATAAAGGGTAAGGATAGCATTCCATTAATACATATATGTGCTGTGGAGGAGTTATATACAATAGCGATGTACTTTTGGAAGACATACCCGAAATTAAATCATTGTAGTACTGCCTGTAATTATGGTCATTCTACAAAGTCAAACGTCTTGGCCATATCCAGAGCAACCAAGGTCCAATCCTTCTGGCCATGCCAACCCACCTGAGTGACCGCTTGCACCCACCTAATGTTATCCAACTTGATTGAGTCGGGTGAATGAGGCTCAGACCTTACCCAGTCTATTAGCCAATATTTTAGTTAACCTATATTCAGTAGACTGATTGGTCTATATGAGCTGCACCCTTCCGAGGGTTCGTCTAGTTTTAGTAGTACCACTACAGTTGCTTTGTTAAGTGATGGGGGGCAGAGAACCTGATCGATAAAATGTCAGGTTTAGTTCAAACAGTTGATAGGATGGAAGGGTACTATATTTCTGGTACACTTCCAGTGGCATCCTGTTAAGCCCAGGAGATTTTCCCCTTGGCATGTCCGCTATTATCAACGTAATCTCATCAATTATGACTGGGGAATCAAGATAAGAAATTTGGTCATTAGAGAGTATGAGAAAAACAATGCCATCCAAATAGCTATCCAACTCCATCAGCAAATATTAAGCTTTAGGTAAGTAAAGATTTGTATTATACTCAGAAAAGGTCATTAACCCCTTCCCTCCCCATGACGTAAGGGTACGTTATGGGAGCGGGCTACTTCCCGCAAAATGATGTACCCTTATGTCATAGGGATAACGCGAGATCATAGCAGATCTCACGCTATCCCGCAGCGGGAGCCGGTTGTCACTAGTATCCGGCCTCCCGCTGCGACAACGGGGGGCATCGGAGATGCGCCCACCCGCCGTTAACCCCATCCCTGCAGTAATCTAAGTAGATCGCAGCAGGGAAAGGGTTCAAAGAGGGAGCGCGCTCCCTCTGTGAATCCAGCCAGCTCTCGCGATAACCCGGCTGGTTGCTATGGCAACAGAACACCAGATACCGGCGTCCTGTATTGCCAGTGCCTAAGATCGCTATAGTAAGCGATAAGGCATGGCAGGAGAGAAATCCTGCCATGCCTTATCGTAGCGATCTTCAGTCCTGCAGTGTAAGTCTCTCAGAGGGACACAGATTGTGTAAAAAGAAGAGAAAAATAAAGTACAAAAAATAAAAATATTTAAAAAAAAACTTTTTAAATGCTTTTTCTTATATTAGCATAAAAATTTTTTAAAATCCCACATATTTGGTATGGGCGCGTCCGTAACGACACGTACAATAAATTGAACATTCTTTTTATCCTGCACGGCGAAAAGCGTTAAAAAAAAAACTGAGGCAAAATGCAAATTTTTAACATTTTGCCTCCCAAAAAATGCAATAAAAGTGATAAAAAAAACATATGTACCCCAAAGTGGTACCAATAAAAACTACAGATTTTCTCGCAAAAAATAAGCCCTCATAGAGCTCTGTCCATGGGGGGGGGGGGGGGGGAGTTTTTGGACTTTGAATGCAGTGAGTTTAGAAAAAAAAAATTCCGAAAAAAGGGCTTTTATTGTGGAAAAGTGGAAAAACCTAAAAAAAAAGAAGAATTTTGGTATCGTTGTAACTATACCGACTTGCAGAAAAAAATAGTGTATCATTTATGCTGCATGATTAACGCTCTAAAAAAAAAATCTATGGCAGAATTGATGCGTTTTCTCTCCCTACAATCATTAAAAAAAATAAAAGTTTTACAATATAGTCTATGTACCCAAAAATGGTACCAATAGAAACTACAGCTCGCCACGTAAAAAACAAGCCCTTATATGGCCGCATCAATGGAAAAATAAAAAAGTTATGGCTGTTGAAAAATGGAGATGAAAAAATACCAAAAATCGTTTGATCCTTAACACCAAAATAGGCCATGTCCTTAAGGGGTTAATATAGTCTCCGAGTAATGTACTATATCCCCACTAGTTTTTAAAATTTGTAAAAAATAACTTCCATGAAACTTTCTCTTTTAAGAATTGGGTATATTCTCAATCAGTCTGTAACCACCTATATTTATTATTCTCAGAAAGGTCAACTATAAACCTGGCTTCCTGAGAATGACACAAAGTTTCCAATTCAGTCTCTATCCTTGCTGTATCTTGCTTAATAAAAGTGATTGAGGATTTGAGGCAGCCTCTGAGAAAGGCTGTAAGAGTCTTCCATTGTAAAAATGGGCTAAAATCTCCATCATGCATCTCTATATATAGTTGCAATTGATCTTACCCTCATAGTAATTGCAACCAAAATGGTTGAATTCACCATTTCCCATAACTATTGTGATTAGATAGGTTCAAATTTAAGAGTATAGGGCAGAAATCGAGGGGATGGCTCTAGCTGAGTATTCCATAAATGCTAGCATGCCATATATATAATTCTCAAACATATTGTCAATTCTAAAAAGTGTTGTTCTATGTGGGGTGAAACAGGGGTATCGACTATTATATAGGTAAGTGACTCTCCATATATTCAACCAATCCAACTTTGTTTTAAATTTAGAAAGAGTGGTCCCCCGCACTAGACTCGCTCCACTCCAATCCATACTAAATGCAGCAGCTAGACTCATTTTTCTATCCAGTCGTTATTCAGACGCCTCTGCATTATGCCAGTCGCCGCATTGGCTGCCCATCCACTGCAGAACTAAATTTAAACTCTTCTACCTCACTCACAAAGCTCTGCATGGCTCTGCACCACCATACATCGCCTCCCTACTGTCAGTACACCACCCAGCGCGCTCACTCCGATCGGCTAACACCCTCAGACTAAACACCCGTGTAATACGAACCTCACATGCTCGCCTACAGGACTTCACCAGAGCAGCACCCATCCTCTGGAATGCTCTACCCCAAGGCAACCGGATAATTCCCGATGCACGAAATTTCAGACGTGCCTTAAAAACGCACCTCTTCAGGGAAGCATACCAAATCTCCTGACCTAGTCCCTCGCCCCTCCCTATGGTGCTCCACCCTGTTTGCCTTCATATAAATGATCTGTACATAAAATTTACTATTGCCTGTGTTCCCCACCCCCTGCACCTCCTGTACCACCCCCAACCCATTTGCGTCTAACCCAATGTATCTCACATTGTAATTGTTGCAATTGTTGTGTTGTTTTGCATTTATCCATGCCTGAAAGCGCTGCGGAATAAGTTGGCGCTATACAAATAAAGATTATTATTATTATTATTATTATTATAGTGGTAGGTCCCAGAGAGTCATTTCCATGAGATTGAGGTAGAAATTTGTCTATTTGAGGGTCCATAAATATCTCCCATACACAAAATGCAGGCCATAGGAAAATTTGATGCAAATATAGCAGCTTGCTGCACGATACTGTATCTGTGGAAGCATGTTGTGGGTTATATATTCCTATGATAACATACAAGACATTGTTAATATTGCCTACTACTAAAATGTATTTGGATTGGAACTCTTCCCATCTAAGCAATTTGTCTGCTAGCAGAGAAACCCCTCTTTAAAAAAAGGTTTGGTATGAATGTCTGCTCCAGTGAACCCAGGGATTGTTCAATCTCTGGACTGCCTTCTCCATAATATGTGTCTCTTGAAGACAAGTCAGATTATGGCAATACTTGCGTATATACGAGATCACCATTGCCCTTTTATGTGGGGAGCCAAGGCCGCTCAGATTCCAGGAAAGAATTATTAAACTAGCCATTTTTGGTACATGGGTAAAATGTTTCAGCATGGTAGAGTAACGCTGAGTGTCACATTTGCACTAGATCGGCACTAAAGAAAGACAACCTAAACAACAGAGTATAACTTACTCAAACATTTGTGATTGTAAAGTTAGCAGTAATCCCTCCAATACCTCAAGATTCAGAACCACATGCATGATCTACAAAAGTAACCAGGGGTACACTATGTGACATGGGAAAAGTGGGTAGGTCACACAATCATTTTGACTCACCCACAGTGGGTCTCCGGTCACTTATTATGTTATGCCAGTAAAATCAGAAGGCTTCCCCATATCCAACTTTTCTGCAATAAAGGATATTAGCTTGACACAAATACAGTAAACCATGGCATTTACACTTAGTAATAATGAGAGGAAAAGAAGGGAGAAAAAGTTGGGAAGTGGGGAGAAAAAGGAGAAAGAAGGAGGAAAGAGGGAGATCGATAAAGAAAAAGAAGAAAGGCAACATATAAGGAGAAGAGAGAAAGAGTTACCGCCTCGAAAGGCACACATTTAAGTTCTAAAGTTAACCTAAGATTCTCAAAGTTCAGTGGTAGTTACAAGGATATCCAGAAGCCCCCTGCAAAGAAGGTAAGAAAGATGAAAGGCAGACTTATAGTGCAATTCAAGAAATACACAATCAGCATCTGTATTCTACATCTGGTACTAAGACACATGTCCGCCTCCATCAGAGTAGTAAGAAATGACACCTTTTCCCCATCAATGATTCTCAGATGTGTGGGGTATGTCATAGAATATGGGATCTGCAGTTCTTTCAATTTTTGGAACTCTGGGAAAAAATGTGGGAAGAATGAGATCACCGCATTTTCAAACTTGATTTCTCCAACTTTGCGGGCTAGTTGTAGCAATAAGTCGCTATCCTTGCAGTTAGGCAGTCTTACTAGTAATGAGGATCCAGTGGCAGCTGTCTGGTTTGCAGCCCGTGGGATAGTTCAATCGCATGAGCTGTTAAGAATGGGACCTCAGGGAAAAGCTCTTTTGACTCTTTCTCAATGAAAATATTCTGAGCGTTGACCTTCAGCTCTTTCTGGAAGGCTGACAATTCAGAGGTTGTTACTTCTAAAACGATTCTCGAGATCACTTGTTATCTGCTTCCACAGGTCGGCCTTACGCACAAGGTCTTGAAGAGCTATTGCTCCATTGGCCGTGCGATCTTCCACAACATAGATTTGCTCCTCAGGAGGTGATTCAGTCTCTCAAATTTTGGAGATCTTTTTGCACTATCCCTCATACCTATATGGACCTCCTCCAGTTTACTGGTTAATGAAATGGTTAGTAATTGGTCCAAAATTTGTTTCAGTGTGAGTTTTGCTTGCAGCACGTTGGATGTCCTACTGCCAGCTGGGTCACAAGCAAATTCCTTTTTTTCTACAAGTAACAATTGCTTTGAAGGGGACATGGAGCTGGCTGGGGATTTCCTCTTGCAGGTATGTCTGTAATACAAAATTTTCGCAGAAGATCCAAGTTGGGTTAGAAAAGGAAAGATTACAGTAGATTATATAGAGAGTTTTCTTGGCTCGGAGCATTAAGTATTCATGCAGGCCCCAACTGTGGCGAGTCTGAGTCACATTTATCTATCCACTGTTGCACCCATTCATACCCAGAGTGAAAAAATGGAGCCCACTGGGCTACTAGTGGATAGCACAGGTGATAGGAAGAGATGGAGCTGTGTGTTATAAGAGGGGATATGAGTACAGAGTCCTGCAGAGATATAGGCTTAAGCTTATATAGAGTGGCGAAATGCTCTCTACATCAAAATGGCACAAGGGGGTGAGATGTTCTGTGGTTAAGTTGCCTGCCACCATATAATGTCATCTCACAATGTGCAGCCACATGGGACAGCACTTGACTTCATTCACTGCCACCTCTGAATACTTCCTGGCACCGAATCCAAAGTTCCTATGCTCCACTGAACCTTACCTCGGAAATAGAGATGGATGTATGGGGTAGATACGCTAAGTAGCTCCCTCTGCAAGATCACCACATGTGGAAGAGCCATGAGCACATCAATTGGGATATCCCCTGAGCACCAAGTATCCTCCCGCTGTTACTTCAGCACAGAGCCCGCAATGCACTTCTGGTGACAGGGAGAAGGACTCTAGATCCCAGTCCGAGCATGAAGCAGTAGACCCAGATGTAAAACAGCAGCAAGGTGCTTCGTAGTTTCCTCCACTGGAAGCTGCTGAACTGGTTAATAGTCCCAGGTAAGTACAGGACAGTTCGGTTATAATAATCAGGAAAATAGTTCAGGATTATGAAGCGGAAAAGAAGGTACAGAGCTTGGACATGTCTGCCCAGCCTTGTAGTCAGACCATGCCCCTCCCGTCACATCACAATTTAGTGCCCATTTACATAGAATTATTATTCCTAGCGGTTAATCAAATGTTGACATGCGACTTTAAGATTAATGTACCACATATAATGACTAGAGATGAGCGAACGTACTCGTCCGAGCTTGATATTCGTGCGAATATTAGGGTGTTCGGGATGCTCGTTACTCTTAACGAGCACCACGCGGTGTTCCGGTTACTTTCAGTTTCCTCTCTGAGACGTTAGCGCGCTTTTCTGGCCAATTGAAAGACAGGGAAGGCATTACAACTTCCCCCTGTGACGTTCAAGCCCTATACCACCCCCCTGCTGTGAGTGGCTGGGGCGATCAGATGTCACCCGAGTATAAAAGTCGGCCCCTCCTGCGGCTCGCCACACATGCCTTGTGAGTTAGCTGAGGGAAAGTACTATCGTGCTGGTGCTGCTGTAGGGAGAGCGTTAGGAGTCAGTGTAGGCTTCAAGAACCCCAAAGGTCCTTCTTAGGGCCACATCTACCTGTGTGCAGGCTGCTGCTAGCAGTGTTTTTTGTTTTTTTTTCTCAAAATCGGCAGTGCAGAGCATTGCACCCGGTATTAGGGACAGAAGTGGTGCTTAGGCAGGGAGAGTGTTAGGAGTGAGTGTAGCCTTCAAGAACCTCAACGGTCCTTTCTAGGGCCAAATTTAACCGTGTGCAGTACTGTGCTGGCTGCTGTTAGCAGTGTTGCATATTTTTTCTTTCTAAAAATCGTCTGTGCAGAGCATTGCACCCTCCATTGATACTACAGGGACAGAATTGTGTAGGCAGGGCCACAACACAGTTATTGTTCATTGAATATACGCAGTGGGTCCTTCCCTTTGCAAAAAAGGAAAAGAAATTATATTTGGCCTGCCTGTGTCAGTCCTAAGGTCTCCGTGTACGTGTGTGCTGCGTGGACAGCGTACAAAAATCAGACGCAACCAGCTACGGTTTACTGCAGGCTTGCGCCATTGTCTTTCCTGACTGGCAAATACCTGCTCTGCTAGAGTTAATAACTCTGCTACACTAAAGTTGTGTGTCACTTTTTCAGGGCCACACTACAGTTCTAAAAGTTATTGTTCATTGAATATACGCAGTGGGTCCTTCCCTTTGCAAAAAAGGAAAAGAAATTGTATTTGGCCTGCCTGTGTCAGTCCTAAGGTCTCCGTGTACGTGTGTGCTGCGTGGACAACGTACAAAAATCAGACGCAACCAGCTACGGTTGAGTGCAGGCTTGCGCCAATTTCTTTCCTGCCTGGGAAATCAAATCACTGGTAATACAGCATGCTGAGGGGTAGGGGTAGGCCTAGAGGATGTGGACGCGGCCGAGGACGCGAAGGGCCAAGTGAGGGTGTGGGCACAGGCCGAGCTAGTGCAGTGGCCAGGGGTAGAGGCAGGGCCAGACCGAATAATCCACCAACTGTTTCCCAAAGCGCCCCCTCGCGCCATGCCACCCTGCACAGGTCAAGGTGCTCTACGGTGTGGCAGTTTTTCACAGAGACGCCTGACGACCGACGAACAGTGGTGTGCAACCTTTGTCGCGCCAAGATCAGCTGGGGAGGCACCACCAACAGCATGCGCAGGCATATGATGGCCAAGCACCCCACAAGGTGGGACGATGCCCGTTCACCGCCTCCGGTTTGCACCACTGCCTCTCCCCCTGTGCCCCAACCTGCCACTGAGATCCAACCCCCCTCTGAGGACACAGGCACTACCGTCTCCTGGCCTGCACCCACACCATCACCTCCGCTGTCCTCGGCCCCATCCAGCAATGGCTCTCAGCGCAGCGTCCAGACGTCGCTAGCGCCACAGTTTGAGCGCAAGCGCAAGTACGACGCCACGCACCCGCACGCTCAAGCGTTAAACGTGCACATTGCAAAATTGATCAGCCTACAGATGCTGCTGTATAGGCTTGTGGAAACGGAGGCTTTCAAAAGCATGATGGCGGCGGCTGCCCCGCGCTACTTGGTTCCCAGTCGCCACTACTTTTCCCGATGTGCCGTCCCAGCCCTGCACGACCACGTCTCCCGCAACATTGTACACGCCCTCACCAACGCGGTTACTGCCAAGGTCCACTTAACAACGGACACGTGGACAAGCACAGGCGGGCAGTGCCACTATATCTCCCTGACGGCACATTGGGTGAATTTAGTGGAGGCTGGGACAGAGTCAGAGCCTGGGACCGCTCACGTCCTACCCACCCCCAGAATTGCGGGCCACAGCTCGGTGGTGGTATCTGCGGCGGTGTATGCTTCCTCCACTAAAGCACCTTCCTCCTCCTCCTCCTCCTCCAACGCAACCTCTGTCTCGCAATCAAGATGTGTCAGCAGTACGTCGCCAGTAGTCGGTGTCGCGCGGCGTGGCAGCACAGCGGTGGGCAAGCGTCAGCAGGCCGTCCTGAAGCTTAGGAGAGAAGAGGCACACGGCCCACGAACTGCTGCAGGGTCTGACAGAGTAGACCGACCGCTGGCTTGCGCCGCTGAGCCTCCAACCGGGCATGGTCGTGTGTGACAACGGCCGTAAGCTGGTGGCGGCTCTGCAGCTCGGCAGCCTCACGCACGTGCCATGCCTGGCCCATGTCTTTAATTTGGTGGTTCAGCGCTTTCTGAAAAGCTACCCCCACTTGTCATACCTGCTCGGAAAGGTGCGCCAGCTCTGCGCACATTTCCGCAAATCCCACACGCACGCTGCCACCCACCCATGCTGTGGGTCCACAGGGAATTATAAATGCATCTGTTTCCACTTGTAAAGAACCCCAGTCTGACTGGGGCATGCAGTGTGGGCCGAAGCCCACCTGCATTAAACATGACATTACTACCTCAGCTGTGATGGGCAATGCAATGGGATATTTTTATGTTCCGCCGGTGGGTTCCAGGGAGCCACCCATGCTGTTGGTCCACAGGAACTTCACAATAGGGAGTTGTACCTGCCTGTGTCTATGAATTAAAAACCGCGGTCTGACTGGGGCATGCAGACACCTTGACAGAATGAATAGTGTGTGGCACATAGGTTCCCCATTGCTATGCCCACGTGTGCAGCTCCTGATGGCGGTGGCACAGGATTCTATTTCTCATTGCTTCTGTACAGCATTGTGGGCTATCGCCCCGCCCCTTTTAAAGAGGGTCGCTGCCTAGCCGTGCCAACCCTCTGCAGTGTGTGCCTGCGGTTCCTCCTCATGGCAGACGCACTTCTAAATAGACATGAGTGTGGCGTGGCATGAGGGCAGCTGAAGGCTGCGCAGGGACACTTTGGTGTGCGCTGTGGGGGGGAGGGGGGGCGGTTGGGCAGCATGTAAGCCAGGAGAAGTGGCAGTGGAGTGTCATGCAGGCAGTGATTGTGCTTTGTTGGAGGTAGTGTGGTGCTTAGCTAAGGTATGCATTGCTAATGAGGGCTTTTCAGAAGTAAAAGTTTTTGGGAGGGGGGGGGGGCCCACTCTTGCCGCTATTGTGGCTTAATTGTGGGACCTGTGAACTTGAGATGCAGCCCAACATGTAGCCCCTCGCCTGCCCTGTCCATTGCTGTGTCGTTCCCATCACTTTCTTGAATTGCCCAGATTTTCACACAAGGAAACCTTAGCGAGCATCGGCGAAATACAAAAATGCTCGGGTCGCCCATTGACTTCAATGGGGTTCGTTATTCGAAACGAACCCTCGAGCATCGCGAAAAGTTCGTTCCGAGTAACGAGCACCCGAGCATTTTGGTGCTCGCTCATCTCTAATAATGACCTTTTAAAGACATTGTAATTGTGGAGATTTGCAGACAGCCCTTTTTTCTATAGTTTACAAGAAAGGAATAGTCAGATACAGTACAGTTATACATGAACCTCAATAACAGAATGATTCTTCCTACAAATAGCATCTGCAAAGTAAGGCAATTTGCTTAGCATTTAAAACTATAGGAGCGGAAAAAGGGGAACATGTAACATGAGCCTTCACATTCTAGAGGCCCCTTTTCAGTGATTCACAGCAAGCACTTTGAATCATTGTATGGTGGTGTAGTGACCCGAAGTTTTCACTACATAAACTGTGTAATATAGTTTTGTAAGATTGATATTTTGGTAGTTATGTTTATTGCTAATATAGGGTTGGTGATTGGAGAACCATAGAGTTTGAATTGGCGGAACAGAATAGCCAAGCGATTCAGCATTTTTCAGCATCTGGCTAGCCCCTGAGCCCTATGCTCATGGGTGGACCCAAAGTCCATATATAGACCCATCCAGTTCTGGAGAGTTCAGTGAAGTGTGAAGAGTGGTGAGGTGGTAAGTTCTCCTTTAATGGAAGTGTTCAAACAAAGGCTGGACAGATATCTGTCTAGGATGATTTAGTGAATCCTGCACTGAGCAGGAAGTTGGACCCAATGACCCCGCAGGTCCCTTCCAACTCTACCGTTCTAGGATTCTATGAGTGTTACTCAGTTGAGTAGTAGTAAGTAAGCACAAAGTACAAAGTTCTGAAGAGACAGTGGAGTGAAGAACAGAGAAAGCTAAAAGAGCAAGAAAGTTAGAAGAACAAGATTGCTGGGTTTAGGACAGCCAGACAGTTTCATCCCTAATTCTGAGGAAACAGGAAAAGGTGCCAGATACAATGTTTATTGCTTTCTAGAATCAAGGTGAGACACCCAGACAAGCAGTATGGAAATTTTCATAGGAAAAGGCAGTATCTCCAGTCACCAAGCTTTGAATTTTGATGTACGGAAAATAAAACTGTATGGAATGTTGCCTTGTCTGCTTAAAGGTGCAATAAACATGAGTTTTACTTTTTCACCCTTACCCCAACTCCTGGAGTTTCTTCCCACTAGGAAACATCTGCACTACATAACATGTTACACTGCCCTCCAGGAGCAGGGACTACAATCCCAATCATTAGCTACTATAGTGTAGCCTGGTGGAAGTCACATAGTCACTGTGATAACACAAAGTTGTAGCTCTAGTTTGGCCTACTACAGCGGTATCATTTGTATCGGGCCACTACCAGGTCGATGTTTCAAAAACTGCCAACCTTGTGGGGTTTTTTAGTGCAATAGTGTGAAGACTATACTTAAAATTGTGTGACTGAGGAAAAGTTTCCAGCAAAATGGGATTCAGTGAACGTAAACAACTCATTAATAAAAACGGTCAGAGGATAGCAAGAATCATTAGGTTAAAGAGGTGTTGCACAGGTAAGCAAAATGCAGCCAAATACAATACTGGCAATTCAACTAAAGTGACTGAATGCAAAACTTGCTATTCCTTAACACAGATGGGCTAATAATAGCCAATGACCGGTCTAAGTGTCACTGCTGTCTAAGGGCAGCCTCACACGGAACACAAAAACATGTGCAGCAATTAGAGCCCATTAACTTCAATGGGTTGCTTGACACGTGATTTTTTTTCCCGCGCGCATTTCGAGCAAGGGGAAAAAAACGTGACACGCTCTATTTTGGTGCACAATTGCCTACCTACTAAGTCAGCTGACCCGCTTACTAAGTAGCCTGCCCCGCCTACTCAAACATGGTTCTGCTGGGACCATGCTGATGTAAGTGGTCATGGCAATGCAAAAAAGTACAGTAAAAAGTGCTGATACGGGCACTATAGCACACGATTGTGTGCCTTGTATAGTGCATATACATAGTAACATAGTAACATAGTATGTAAGGCCGAATGAAGACATTGTCCATCTAGTCCAGCCTGTCTATCCTACTGTGTTGATCCAGAGGAAGGCAAAAAACCCCAAGGCCAGAAGTCAATTAGCCCTTTTGGGGAAAAAATTCCTTCCCGACTCCCTAATGGCAATCAGACTGTTCCCTGGATCAACCCCTAATAGTTCCTACCTGCCTGTATACCAGGATGGACACTTAACCTAATATTTATATCCTGTAATATCCTTCTTCTCCAGAAAGACATCAAGTCCCCTTTTAAACTCCTCTATGGATTTTGCCATCACCACTTCCTCCGGTAGAGAGTTCCACAGTCTAACTGCTCTTACAGTAAAGAACCCCTTTCTGTGTTGGTGATGAAACCTACTTTCCTCTAATCGTAGCGGATGTCCTCTTGTTACCGTCGTGGTCCTGGGTGTAAACAGATCGCGGGAGAGATCCTTGTATTGTCCCCTCATGTACTTATACATGGTTATTTGGTCGCCTCTTAACCTTCTTTTTTCTAGAGTAAATAGTCCCAATTTGGATAGCCTCTCTGGGTATTCCAGTCCCGTCATTCCATGTATTAGTTTAGTCGCTCTTCTTTGAACCCCCTCAAGCACTGTGACATCTTTCCTGAGCACCGGTGTCCAGAATTGTACGCAGTATTCCATGTGAGGTCTGACAAGTGCCTTATATAGTGGGAGGATGATGTTCTCGTCCTTCGCCCCTATTCCTCTTTTGATGCACCCCAAGACTTTATTTGCCTTTGCAGCGGCTGACTGGCATTGGTTACTCCAGTTTAGTCTATTATCCACTAATACCCCCAGATCCTTTTCCATATCACTTTTCCCTAGTGGTACCCCATTAAGTGAATATTTGTGACATCCGTTCCTCTTGCCCATGTGCATAGTCTTACATTTTTCAACATTGAACTTCATTTGCCATTTATCTGCCCAAGCCCCCAGCTTATCCAGGTCCGTTTGTAGCCGCACATTGTCCTCCGTTGCATTAATTACATTGTATAATTTTGTGTCATCTGCAAATATTGATATTTTGCTGTGCAGCCCCTCTATCAGGTCATTAATAAATATGTTGAACAGAGTGGGGCCTAATACTGAACCCTGTGGCACCCCGCTAGCGACTGTGGTCCAATCAGAGTACGAATCATTTATTACCACCCTCTGCTTTCTATCGTTGAGCCAATTTTTTACCCACTTACACACGTTTTCGCCCAGTCCGAGCTGCCTCATTTTGTATATTAGCCTATTATGTGGCACGGTGTCAAAGGCTTTAGAGAAGTCCAGATATACAAGATCAATAGATTCTCCCTGGTCCAGCTTAGAGCTTACTTCATCGTAGAAACTGATCAGATTTGTCTGACATGAGCGACCCTTCATGAATCCATGCTGGTGAGGAGTTATTCCCTTAATCTCCTTGAGGTACTCATCGATGGCGTCTCTCAGAATCCCCTCGAAAATTTTTCCCGTTACTGAAGTGAGACTTACTGGCCTGTAGTTACCAGGCTCACTTTTGCTCCCTTTTTTGTAGATTGGAACCACGTTGGCAATGCGCCAGTCCAATGGTACTACTCCGGTCTTGATAGTGTCTAGAAATATAAGGTATAGCGGCCTAGCTATCTCGTCACTTAGTTCCTTTAGTATCCTTGGGTGTAATCCATCAGGGCCCGGTGATTTATCAATTTTAGTTTTCTTTAGACGCTTCCGCACCTCCTCCTGCGTTAGGTATGAGATATTTTGTGAGGGGTTCGTTTTATTCCCCTGCTCCTCGTGTGGCATTTCCTTTTCTTTGGTGAACACACTTGAGAAGAAACTGTTTATTAGATTTGCTTTCCCTTCGTCATCATCAATGATTTCTCCTGCATTGTTTTTTAAAGGGCCAGCGCTCTCCCTGCAAATCCTTTTGCTGTTTATGTAGTTGAAAAATAGCTTCGGGTTGTTTCTGCTCTCTTTTGCGATCCGTCTTTCTGCTTCCTCCTTGGCAGTTTTGATCGTATCTTTGCATATTTTGTTTTTTTCCCTGTATGATTTTAGCGCTTCTTCGCTGCCTTGTTGCTTTAGTAGTTTGAACGCTTTCTTCTTTTCGTTTATTGCCCCTCGTACCGTCTTGTCGAGCCACATTGGTTTCCTTTTAGCTGAGTTTCTTTTATTTTTAAAGGGAATGAACTGCTCACATGAGGTGATTAGGATCCTTTTGAACTTTTCCCATTTTTCCTCCGTACTGATATTTTTGAGGATGTTGTCCCAATTAATGTTACCGATAGTAGTTCTAAGCTCATCAAATTTTGCTTTACTAAAGTTTAGTTTCTTTGTCACTCCTTGATAAGGCATCCTATTGATTGACAGCTGGAAGTTGATTATATTGTGGTCGCTGTTCCCCAAGTGCCCCTCAACCTGCACCCCCTTTATACGTTCCGGTTTGTTAGTTAGCACTAGGTCCAGAATGGCTTTCCCTCTTGTTGGTTCCTGCACAAGTTGGTTCAGGTAATTGTCTTTAATTACTCTCAAGAACTTATTCCCCCTGTGAGATTTGCCGGTTTCGTTCTCCCATGTTATATCTGGGTAATTAAAGTCCCCCATGATAATTACTTCGTTTCGTTTTGACACCTCCTCTATCTGCCTTAGTAGTAAGTCTTCAGTTTCTGCTGTTGCTTTTGGTGGTCGATAGAAGACCCCTATCAGGATTTTGTTGTTTTTTCCTCCCTGTATTTCTACCCACAGAGATTCCACCTGTTCGTCTCCTACCCCTATATCCTCCCGTAGCCTCGGCTTCAAGTTCGATTTGACGTACAGACATACCCCTCCCCCTTTCTGGTTCCTTCGGTCTCTTCTGAAGAGATTGTACCCCTGCAAATTCACCGCCCAATCGCACTTATCATCAAGCCATGTTTCAGTAATTCCGACCATATCATAGTTTTCATCAGTCATTCTCGCTTCAAGCTCACCCACTTTACCGATCAGACTTCGTGCATTCGTGGTCATACAATTTATATCATTTTTTTTGTTTTTTAAATTTGTTTTGTTGCTATTCGTACTTATGGCTGATCTGTCAGTTCTAACTGTACTAACCCCACCCCCTGCTCGTCCCCCATTCCCTTTGCTTGGACCCAGATCACTAATTACACTTGCTACCCCACTATCTCTCATTTTACCCTCCCCCCCCAGTCCCTAGTTTAAACACTCCTCCAGCCTTCTAGCCATCTTTTCCCCCAGCACAGCTGCACCCTCCCCATTTAGATGCAGCCCGTCCCTACGGTAGAGCCTGTAGCCGACCGCAAAGTCAGCCCAGTTCTCCAGGAACCCAAATCCCTCCTTCTTGCACCAACTCCAGAGCCACTTGTTTACCTCCCTAAGGTCCTGCTGCCTTTCTAGTGTGGCTTTAGGTACAGGTAGTATTTCCGAGAAAACTACCCTGGAGGTCCGCGCCCTGAGCTTGGACCCTAAGTCCCTGAAATCATTTTTGAGGGCCCTCCATTGACCTCTAACTTGTTCATTGGTGCCAACGTGCACCATGACTGCTGGATCCTCACCAGCCCCTCCCAGTAACCTGTCAATCCGATCCGCGATGTGTCGAACTCAAGCGCCAGGAAGACAACACACCGTTCGACGATCCCGGTCTTTATGGCAGATTGCCCTCTCTGTCCCCTTAATAATTGAGTCCCCCACCACTAGAACCTGTCTAGCCTGCCCTGCGCTCCCCGTCCCCGTCTCACTGGAGCAGTCATCCCCCTGGCGTTCAGAGGGCGTGTCGTGCTGCAGCGGTGCTGGCTCTGTAATGGCATCCCCCTCATCTGCCAATCGTGCAGACTTGTTGGGTTGTGCCAGTTCAGGACTAGCCTCCCTGGTTCTCTTCCCTCTATCCCTCCTTCTTTCTGTCACCCAGCTGACTGCCTGCTCCCCCTGCTCTTCCGTACTACCATCCGCCCCCGCCTCTACCCCAGCGAGTGTCTGCTCAGTGAGCACCAAACTCCTTTCCATGATGTCAATGGCTCTCAGTGTTGCCAGTTGTCCATTTAGATCCAGAATTTGGGCTTCTAAATTTGCAACGTGCACGCATCTTGCGCAACAGTATGCACCCTCGATCGGCTGATCAAGGACCGCATACATTGCACAAGTAGCACACTGGATGACATTGCCAGGCATGGAGCTCATCCTAATGGGGATCTACAATTTACTTGTGGAAGTAGTGAAGATAGCCTTGCTCACACTCCGCTCACACGCTGCCGCAACCGCTGTCCCGCTGCCGCAACCGCTGTCCCGCTGCTGCAACCGCTGACCCGCTGCCGCAACCGCTGACCCGCTGCCCCGCTGCCGCAACCGCTGACCCGCTGCCGCAACCGCTGACCCGCTGCCACAACCGCTGGCCCGCTGCCGCAACCGCTGGCCCGCTGCCGCAACCGCTGGCCCGCTGCCGCAACCGCTGACCCGCTGCCGCAACCGCTGGCCCGCTGCCGCAACCACTGACCCGCTGCCGCAACCGCTGACCCGCTGTCGCAGCCCCTCACCCGCTGCCGCAACCCCTCACCCGCTGCCGCAACCCCTCACCCGCTGCCTCTCTCGCGCAACCTCTTACCCGCTGACACTTATGCGCAAACAGTCAAAAATTTTTTTTTTTTTTTTATTTTTTTTCTCCCCCCCTCACAAACACTTAGACCCCCAGACACACACACACACAGAAGACACAACTAACCAGATACACAGAAGACACACAGCTCACAAACACACACAGAGGTAGATACTCAGCTCCTCCGTTCCTCCTGGTGACGTCACCCGCTGTCCCGGCGGCCGCTCACTCTGCCCTCCTGTCTCAGCTGCTCCGCTGAACTCCTGGTGGCCTCTTGGCGCCGGCTGCTGCGCTCCGGTCCCACTGGTCACTCCAGCCCCCGTACCTGCTTCGGCTGCCGCTGCCCCGCACCTGCTTCGGCTACTGAGCTGCTCCGCTGTCCCCTTCAGCTCCCCGCTCGCTCGTGCCTCCGTCTCGTGTCGCTACTCCTGGCGTCAGTCTTGCGATAGTGTGTATGGGTGTGTTTTAGTGATGCTGCTATGCTTCACAATTGCCTTTAGAAATGAAAATCAGCCGTTACTTAAAGCTGTCCTATATAAACACTTGTCTGCTTCCCTTGTTTTTTAATGGTGAGAATACCAGTATTCAGCAATATTAAACTCAGTAAATAACAGAAATCGGATGGACCAATGGAGGTAGAAAAATATGCGTCACAATAGATTATGATGGATTCATGGACCTCTAGAAACTACTGTGCCAGTATGAAAAGAGCCTTGATTAGTTACTTGGCTGGTTAGTTAAATTCTTAAGGTGACAGAATTAAGTAATTTTTGGAAGTAAGCTGTGTTAGTAATTTTTAAACAGTTTTAATATTACTGCTTAGTAACCATTTGCTAATCTGAACCACGGCCCTGAAGCTGTGAAAACAACTAATTATCTTCATATGTCTAATGTGAACATAATATTATAGGATTAAACTTAATGGTTGTGAAATGCAACATTTTGTGAAGCAGTTTCTAAATTATCTGAATAAATAAATAAGATTTTATAAGCTTTATATGTTTCCTTTGATTTTATGATCCAAATCAAGATCTTAAATTTACACTCCAGCACCTAGAAGTTGTGGTTGTGCTACAGACCTCAGCAAGCAATTACATCTCAGGTAGATATACAAATAATTGGAGTTGTGACGTGATTAGATGAATGGTCTTGCCACCTGTGGTTCCACCCTTGGCTTATAAAGGCTACTTGTATGTAGAGGGCCTCTTTTTACACTTGTTTTGATCTTGCTTACAACTAAACATGTCTTTAGGACAACAATGTAAAGAATTATTTACATTGTTTGACAAATAGCCATCTTGATCGAATGGCAATGAACTGAGGACACTTCCATACCATACAGAGATCAATCAGGAAAAATTGGAAAAGGAAAAACAAGACGTCAGATGTGCAGGTGAGCTTTGACTTTATATCTTTATTTTGTCTTTCGGACAGCAGCTCCTTTAACATAGGTATTGTTATGATTTCCTCTTAGAATGTCCACCTAAAGTATCCACTGCTGGTAGGAAGGTTCTTCTACAGTAGTTCAATCAGTACACTGATTCTAATTGCCAGACCAGTGTGCTAGCAGGAAGTACTCTACTGCCTGTGTACAAGAGGATTCGAGCAGTGGTACTAAGCCGCTGAGCACGTGTGACCACTAGCACTGGACACATATATGGTGGATGTTCTAAGGATGAATCTGTGGCGACTCCTGACAGGCTGGCGATACCGCAGAGGGGTTCTGGTGACAGGAAAAGAGCAGTGGTGGTGGCTTTTGCTAATCATTCTCTAACAAACCGTGCCTAGGGGAGGGAATGCAACATTGCAGTGTGAATGGTGTTCTAGGTTTGGCATTCACTGCTACCCATGAAGTCGGACAGGAAAAGGTGGTGGTTTGTTGCCAGTTCATTCATGATGCCAGTCCGTCTGTAGGCCGAGACCTACTCCGGACAAATAGTAATAAAAAGAGAAGAAAAAAAAATCAAAAAAGTTCTCCTTTCCATAGAGTGTAGTATGGTATGCTTCAGTGCAGATGGTGGGAAGGGAACTGCAGGACTCAGAATTAATGTTAAAACAATAACACACTTTATTTTTCAGAGAGAGAAAGAGGCTGTGTTCCAGATATTTTGCGCAAACAGTAGACTTCACTTATTGAGGTAGATGATTACATAGAGTCATATATTTAGACATGTTACATAGGAAGATAGGGCATATGGTCAGACTTCCTTTTAGCCTCTCTCCTTAATTGTCCTTTCTCTTTTCCCACTTTGCTAGTCCTCTGAATCCTCTCTTCTGCTCTCTCTCTTTTTCTCTTCCTCCCCCACAAATTTTGAGTTATTGGTACTCACACTTTTCTTTTCTCCTTCCCACCGCACTGGCTACTTTTTGATGTTCCTTCGCCTCCTCTTAGCTGGTTTCTATCAAATAAAGAATCACCTTTTTATATTTGAGTACATGCACATTTTTCTAAAAGGGGTTGTGCCATCCTACCAGACACTTTTTACACTTTCTCACTTTTTTACTAGTCAACCATATGGGTTGTACAGTCACGCACCTGGCAGCATCCAAAATTTGATGCACATCTTCTTTCTTACCACATACAAAAGAACTAATCAGAAAAACACCCTGCCACTTCATCATTGGATCCTCACTGGACTAGCTCCACTTCCCTTCTTTTTTGTCACTACTGTTTCCAGTTTATATTTTAAAAATGTATTCATTTATAGAATAGAAAATTATACAATTCTCTAATATACCTGTAAAATTCTTTTTACATACCTTTCTTATATCAGTACAGTAACTCCTATCTGTACAATAGAATAGTGCAGCCCACAGACTAATCAATGTGGACTAAACATGGATTCAGTCAAGTGATCCCTGTTAGCTTACATGACACCTATGGATTTCCTGAATAGGAATAATCAAACTACAAATCACCACTTGTCTGTGAGTATGTGAGTGCTTCTCATGCTCCGTCCACTGGTGTCGTCATCGAAGGTCCTACAACATATAAAACATGGAGCCTGACCGACAGAAGAACAAGGAAGTTAGGGCTCTTGGAAGGGAGGACAAAAATAACAAAATGAGAATACAAATAAGCCCGCAGCAGTCCTGACAGAATACACTGACCTATCTCCACCAAAGAGGTCATGTGGGCTAAAGGACCTGTGATAATGGAGACAAGCTGTGTTTGTTTTGTGTGGGCTCAGGATGGATGTAGAAGAGCTGTATGTGATATGTGGGGCTCATAATGGATGTACCATGTAGCAGAGCTGTGTGCGTGAATCAGGATGTAGTAGAGCTGTGTTTGTCACATGCTGTGTGCGTGATGTGTGGGGCTAGGATCAATGGAGTAGAGCTTTGTGTGTGATGTATGGGGATCATAATGGATGTACCATGTAGCAGAGCTGTGTGTGTGTAAATCAGGATGTATTAGTGATGTGTTTGTCATGTGCGTGATGTGCGGGGATCAGGATGTATGTAGTAGAGCTGTGTGTGTGTGATATGTGGGGATCATAATGGATGCACCATGTAGACAGAGCTGTGTGTGTGAATCAGAATGTAGCAGAGCAATGTGTGTCATGTGCTGTGTGTGTGTGGGGTCAGGATGGATGTAGTAGAGCTGTGTGCGTAATGTGTGGGGATTGTACTGGATGTACCATAGCTGTGTGTGTGAATCAGGATGTACCAGAGCTGTGTCTGGCATGTGCTGTGTGTGTGATGTGTGGGAATCAAGATGGATGTAGTAGAGCTGTGTGTGATGTGTGAGAATCATAATGGATGTACCATGTAGCAGAGCTCTGTGTGTAAATCAGGATGTAGTAGTGACGTGTTTGTCATGTGCTGTGTGCATGATGTGCGGGGATCAGGATTTTTGTAATAGAGCTGTGTGTGATGTGTGGGGATCATAATGGATGTACCATGTAGACAGAGCTGTCTGTGTGTGAATCAAAATGTAGCAGAGCAATTTGTGTCATGCGCTGTGTGTGTGTGTGTGAGGTGTGCGGTCAGGATGGATGTGTGTAATGGGTGGGGATTGTACTGGATGTACCATCTAGCAGAGCTGTGTGTGTGTGAATCAGGATGTACCAGAGCTGTGTCTGTCATGTGCTGTGTGTGTGATGTGGGGGAATCAAGATGGATGTAGTAGAGCTGTGTGTGATGTGCAGGAATCATAATGGATGTACCATGTAGCAGAGCTGTGTGTGTGAATCAGAATGTAGTAGAGCTGTTTGTGTCATGTGCTCTGTGTGTGTGGGGTCAGGATGGATGTAGTAGAGCTGTGTGTGTGATGTCTGGAGATTAGGATAGATGTTCTATGTAGCACAGCTGTATGGCGCATTGCGCCACGTAAAACACTGGTGCTATAATTTCCTGATAATTACTAGTTACTGTATTAATATTATTATTATATCAATGTCAATGTGAGCAGAATTTTAAATGCATGTATATTAGAAACCCTATGATTTCTAATTCTATTACTAAATAAATGAAAACTGTAAAAAAAAGTGGACAACCCCCTTAATAATATGTTGCAATATTAATCATTAAATCAACATGGCAACTTTCCTCATTCAAATGGGCACCTACATGCAATGTAAATACTTAGCTATGCATACTGTTTCCATGTACACAGTTGTTTGCCACCAGGACTTAACAAGAGTGTTTTGGTTGTAACTATTAATAAGCTACCTAGAAATGGGAAGGCCTGGAAAAAAATGAAAAATTGGCGAATAAACAGTTCTTTTTCTAAAGCCATTTTTTTCTGGAAAAAATTGAAAAAAAAGTGCATAGAATATGCTCTTCAATGATAAAAATAAAATAAATTTTACCAACCTCAGAAGGATGGAAGGCTGAGTTGACCTTGAGCCAGCTACCTGAACCCTTTAGGGATTGAACTTGCAACCTTCAGGTTGTGAGCTACAGCTTACACTGTGCGCCACACAAGACTCTTTATGATAAATAATATGTCTAAGACATGGTATTCAAACTATATAACATAAAAAATGGCTTTGGAAAAAACACGCTCTTTTTCCCCAAACCTTTTCACTTTTTTTCCTGGCCTTCCCATCTCCAGACCTACCCTCAGGATAGGTCATCGTCAGTTTATAGGCAGGTGTCTGTTGCTCAAGATCTCTGGTGAGCAGTTGTTATCCAGCCCACTGTGAGTATGAATAGAGCCAGAAGCTGATGGCTCCATAAATGTTTCAACGGGCTGGGTTGATGATGCTTCCATTGAATTCATTGAGAGCTGTGCCTGCATCAACCAGGTAAAAAAAAAGAACAAATAAAGCAATGCATATAATTATAGTAATACTAATTATACATACATAATAATATACTCACACTGAAGTTAGTACGCTTTTTAGAAACGTACAGTAAAATTGATTTTATTTCATCCATATTCTACTTTATTTCAAGATGCTAATTCAGTGTAAACATGAAATTACTTAATTACAGAAAGACTCATAAGTATAAGTTCTTTTTTACTAAATCAGAAGACAACTGGGACACTTTACTTATTGTTCCCTGTATTTGGAGACCTTTGTCTGGTTCTTTAACATTTCCTTATCCCTTTGAGAATGCTGTAAGAGTTTCACAATCAAGGATATATTTGGTAATAAAGGTACATTTCAATAGGCTTTCTGTTGGCAGGCAGTAGAGTAAAAGAACTTTCAATTACTTGTGATACATAGAAAGTAATATACTGTAACCCCCAGATATCAAACCACTGTATTAAAATATCTGAAGTGGTAAGCTATGCTGGAGAGAAAATAACCACATTTACATAAAAATAAATCTTATCTAAATACCGCAGCTTTGAGAGAATAGACTGCACTTGCAATGCATTACAAAGAAAGCTACAGCAAACCTATAGTCTTCCCACACAATATTGTACTCAGTTTCCCACTGAGGTTACAGCATTAGAAAGTGCTGTGCATGTGATTGTGAGGACTTGGCATGTGTCATATTCAGAAAAATGAGGTCTTACATCACATAATAAATGAATTGAAGTATATTTTCTTCAAAATGTTACATTCTTGGATAGAAAAGCTTATCTTAGAAGCAAGCATATTTTGAATTCTATGTGTAAAATGTATATACTATAAAAAAAATTGGGAAAAAAAAGAAATATTGGATTCTCAAAAGAGTCTGGCACAGTTGCAAAGCTATGGGGGTCTCAGTGGTCACATATGCAGTCAGACCACTAAAACAGGAGTGCCCCAGGCCAACTGCCCAGAGCCCGTACTGTGCCAACTACAGTACTCATCCTGTCTTTGTTCCTGGCCTTCCTATCCATACTCCTATCCCAACTATCAATCACAGACTAAGAGTACGTTCACACGAGTGTGTTTTTGTGCGTGCATGCGCACGCACAAAAACTCGCTTGTATTTACAACAATGCATTCCCTATGGTGTGCTCACATGTCCGTACTTTGCAGGTGCGTGCCTGCAAAGATAGGACATGCGTGCACCATTGGGAATGCATGCATTGTTTTCAATGGAGCCGAGGCTGCTGCCAGCAGCTCCATTGAAAACAATGTTCTGCCGGCTCCCTGAATTCTTTTTATATTCTGATAAGAGGAACTGCTCAACCCCTCACCTTTGCATCCCTTAAGCCAAGCAGTGATATTAATAAGTTTATTCCCTATTAGTTTAGTTTCTCCTTGCTTCTTGGAAATCCTGTGTTTTAATAGTAACTAGAGATGAGCGAACACCAAAATGCTCGAGCGCTCGTTACTCGAGTCGAACTTTCAGTGATGCTCGAGAGTTCGTTTCGAGTAACGAACCCCATTGAAGTCAATGGGCGACTCGAGCATTTTTGTATATGACTGGTGCTCCGCTGAGGTTTTCATTTGTGAAAATCTTAGCAAATCACCAAAGTCATGTAAAAAACACAGAAATGGATAGGGCAGGCGAGGAGCAACATGCAGGGCTGCATTTCGGGCTCTGAGGTCTCACTATTAAGCCACAATAGTGGCAAGAGTGAGACCCCCCCCCCCCCGCACTGTCAGCATAAAGATCGTTCTCCTCTGCCACAGCTGTAACAGCTGTGGCAGAGAAGAATGATATTAGCCCATTGAATTCAATGGAGCCGGCAATACAGCTGGCTCCATTGAAAGCAATGGGCTGCTGGTGAGCGCGGGATGAATTTTCGGGAAGGGGTTAAAAATATAAGCCCTTACCTGAAAATCATCCTAAAATGTGTAAAAAAAAAAAAAAAATGTATGACAGCTGAGAGCTGCCCCTGATTGGTCCCTGTGCTCAGCCAATCAGAGGCAGCTCTCACTCACCCATTCATGAATTCATGAATAGGTGAGTGAGAGCTGCCTCTGATTGGTGAGAGCTGTGACCAATCAGAGGCAGCCCATTCAGCAGGCGGGGATTTCAAATCCCCGCCTGCTGAATACTACAGAAAGCAGTTCAGGAGAACTGCCGGCCAGACGCGGCTGAACTCCGGCTGCAGCGGAAAGGTGAGTATAATTTTTTTTTTTACACATTTTCAGGTAAGGGCTTCTATTTTTAAGCCCTTCGCGAAAATTCACCCCGCGCTCGCTGGCAGCCCATTGCTTTCAATGGAGCCAGCTGTATTGCCGGCTCCATTGAATTCAATGGTCAGTGCTCGTTTAATCGAGACGAGTACCGCGTGGTGCTCGTCTCGAGTAACGAGCATCTCGAGCACCCTAATACTCGAACGAGCATCAAGCTCGGACGAGTATGCTCGCTCATCTCTAATAGTAACATAAGAATTAGAACCTATCCTGAGTTCTTATGACTTTAGAATCATAGAATGGTAGAGTTGGAAGGAACCTCCAGGGTCATCTGGTCCAACCCCTTGCTCAGTGCAGGATACAGTAAATCATCTCAGACAGATATTTGTCCAGCCTTTGTTTGAAGACTTCCATTGAAGGAGAACTCAACACATCCCATTGTAACCTGTTCCACTCATTGATCCCCCTCGCAGTCAGAAAGTTTTTTCTAATATCTAATCTGTGTCTCCTCCCTTTCAGTTTCATCCCATTGCTTCTAGTCTTTCCTTGTGCAAATGAGAATAGGGCTGATCCCTCTGCACTGTAACAGCCCTTCAGATATTTGTAGACAGCTATTAAGTCTCCTCTCAGCCTTCTCTTCTGAAAGCTAAACTTTCCCCGATCCTTTAACCGTTCCTCATAGGACATGATTTGCAGACCACTCACCATCTTGGTAACTCTTCTCTGAACTTACTCCAGTTTGCATATGTCTTTTTTAAGTGTAGACTTTAAGTGTATGTAGCTCTACTGTTACACACAATGATCTATGTAAGGTAACCAATCAGATGTAAGTACGATTACCCTTCTCAATTGCAATTTGGAGCAGGCAGTGAAATCAGACGGACCCATTGGGGTTTTAATAACATATAATTATATCCATAGACTGACAGCTAGCAGAAAATGGGACAGAGTGGATATTCTGGTTAGTAATAAACCACAGTATTAAATATATATATGTCTGCAGCATTTACCAGACTTTTAATTATTTTCATTTCTATGTGCAATCTTTGTGTTATTTAATAAAAGTTATATTTCAAAGGGATCCAATTCCTAGGTATTGCTTATGGCAAGAGCATTTTTGATTTATTTTGATTATAACATTTTTTATAACCCCATATTCCTGTATCCTAATTTGATGTACTTTTGTTTAAAAGCAGAGAATTTAATTATTATTTTGATATTTTTCAGAAAAGGTCACCCCGAAATTATATAATTGGATATATTAATGTGTAGAGATTCTCTATACATCCATATATCCCAATAATATAAAAAAAAGGTTATAAAAAAGTAATAACCCTACTGCACATCTATTTGGAAAAATGTCTCAAGTTGGGTACCACAAGGTTCTCTCCTAGGCCTAGTGTTTTTCAACATTCTCATAAATGATTTAGATAAGGGAATTGAGGGGAAACTGATCAAATTTGCTGATGTCTTAAAGCTAGGAAAGATATCAAAAATTAGAGAAGAGAGAGGATTCAAAAAAATCTAGACAAGCTTGAACAAGGGGCCACGACTAACAGAATGGTATTTAACATGGAGAAATGTAAAGTTCAAATCTGAACAAGAAAAATCAAAAATACACATATGGAATGGGAGGAATTGGGCTAAGCAACAGCACATGTGAAAAAGACTTGGGTATACGAAAGGATCATAGACTGAACACAAGTCAAGGCGTGGCCTGACTGCAGTCCGAAACGGCAGCATCTTACTAAGCTCCGCTCAGCCTTAACCTTCAGGCTTCCATTTCATCTCGCCAGCGCTATTACACAGCAAGCCTGAGAGATACAGAGCACACTTTATCGCAGCATCTACCGTGACTAAAAAAAGATCTTCCAGACCACTGCCGCAGTGGGTGACAGGTTTCTTTGCAACGTGTGGTGCTGGCCGCGACCACAACACAAATAACAGCAGTCCTTTCTCAACAGACTGCTTGTCGGTAAGTGGTGACTCAGAAGCAGCGACCCCGCACTGCTCTACAACTAGACCCGACCCAGCTGACTCCGCTTCTACCGCAGGAGATGTGTCACAGAAGCTGATGGAGGGACAAGCAGTACAGGAGTGAGAAGAAGGGGAAGTCTCACAGCAACCTAGGCATGGCAGGCAAGATGGCTCCTGAGCTTAGCTCTCAGAGTGTCACAAAGATACCCCCCACAGCCAGCCCTGAAAACAAAGGCCTAGAATGTCCACTCCCATTCCCTCATACCCAGGCCCTGAGAAAACAGAAGACCTCATAGCCAATGTCCCCTCCACCAACCAGCTAGCTGTGGAAGACTTTATCAAAAACATGGTGATAATCTTCAACTTTCAACTCTCAATTACAAGAGATAGGTGACCAAACTGACCATATTGAGAACAAAATGGAAGAATTAACTACTTCCTATAATAATGTAGGCGACACTCACTATGCCCTTGAAGAGGAAGTAAATTCCATGAGAAGTAAACTAGTGGATTTGGAGGATAGAAGCAGATGAAATATTATTAAATTCCATGGAGTCCTGGAGAGCGTAGCGCAAGCAAATTTGAATGGTTTCCTGTCTAAGTTCATGTCATCCTTACTTCCAAACACCCCAAGTAGAGAGCTTATCATAGATAGGTCCCACAGACTGCCCAGATCTAAGTTTGTATCAGAGAAGACACCTCGGGGAGTAATAATGATACATTTCTTCCATGTAAAAAAGCCCTAATGTTCTCAGCAAGGAAAGTCGATACCCTACCCAGCCTGTACGCAAACATCCAACTATTTGAAGATCTATCCCAGTCCACTATACAGGCAAGGAAAGCCTTTACATTAATTACCTTGGCACTCCGCTCAGCTAAAATTCAATATGAGTGGGGCTTTCCTTCAAACTTTCCTTCCAACCATTTAATCACTTCCCTATGAGATGGAGTAAAGCTCCTACTATCCTGGGGTATACAAATTGTGGAAAAACCACATCCTACTGCGGAGAGAATCCCCCCGAGGAGAGAATCCCCCCCAAAAGTCTCCAAGACCTGGCCCCGAGTTCCATCTACATGAAAATAGGCTTCCTGTGATCATCTGCTAATTGAACTCTTGATACTGCATGTGGTGGTTTCTTCATAACGCGTTCATTAATCAAGGTTAACTGCCATCAGGTGAACTCTTAACTGACTGTTTACCCTAGATATTGCAAGTAGTAATTCCTGCTCTATTATGTGTTACAGGAATTAGTTTTCTTTTCCAGATGCGTTTTGGAAATGATCAACAACTAGGTGACACAGTTCTATACAACAAAAGATCTGGATTACTTATTTTTTTATGCTTTACTGTTACATTGTTTCCTTTAGTTTGCACAGTGACAATTAAGGTTCCCAAAGTATACATCCTTTTCTCTAGAGGGTATGTCACTTAAATTTTTGTTGCAGAATGGCAGGGGATTGACTTCACCCTTCAAAATGGCATCAGTCTGGAGAAATGCCTTCATGGCTAAGATAGATGTGCTTTGCTTACAAGAGACACACTTCTCAGTTGATGTCAGACCATAGTTTCCCAATAAAAATTACCCCAGATCTATATGGTGTGTGTACCAAAAAAGAGAGCAGGGGTTTATTAGCATTTTGAGAAAACCTTAACTTTGTGTTAGATGAGCAAGTCATAGACGACAGAGGTAGATATCTTATCCTCACTGGGGCACTAAACGAAAAACCCATCACTATCACAAATATATATGCCCTGAACAGTGCCCAAATTTTTTTTTTGAACAAAATTATCAAAAAAATAAAGAAGCAAATGGGAAGTTTGGTTGTGTGTAGGGGCTTTAATATCACTCCAAACATAGAACTTCCCCGATATTGTCCCCCTGGCTCCACAAAGACTCCTTATATGATACTTTTAGGTGCTTCAACTCATCCTCAAAGAAGTTCTTCTTTTTCTCCCTCAAACATAGGTCTTTTCCAGGCATTGACCTGTTTCTAGTAGATAGATGGACATTACCCATAGTCCAATCCTCAGAAATAAGAACAGCGACCTAGTCGGATCATGCTCTTATCTACTTGAAACTAACTTTAGGCGCCCCTCAGGGAAACGCCAGAATTTGGAGAAACACCATAAACTTATTTAAACACCTGCAAATAAGAAACTGATAAACAAAGCCGTAATAGAATATTTTAAATTTAATGTAAACTCAGGAATTAATGTTTTTAATTTATGGAATGACCACAAGGCATACATGAAAGGGGTATTGATAAAATTGAACGCTCAACAAAAAAAGCTAAAACAAGCACAAATCAACAATTTACTTCAGGAAATTCAGACTCTAGAAAAATCCATACAAGTTTTACCCGTGGAAAACTCCCAAATGGAACCAATGTCCCTTAGACATAAACCGAGAGTATTATTACTATAAAAATATAACAAAACATGGATTGCATGTGTGTAAATTATTATCCAGCCAACTGGATAAAACAAAAACAAAGCTATAATGCCTTATATAATGAAAGCTGGAGATCTTCCAACTAAATTGTCTCATCCACAGAACATAGCAGATAAATTCAGCTCCTTTATACTAGTTTATATAAACTGAACATAAGTCAACAGTGTGATGCAGCAGCAAGAAAGGGAAACACAGTTCTGGGATGTATTAGGAGAAGCATAGAGTCTAGATCATGTGAAGTAATCATCCCCTTCTATTAAATTACAGCAATGCCTCTTGGAGCTTTGGCCCTTTTTAAGATTACATTATCAATTATGATTCCAAAGAGTTATCCACTCAGCAATGATTGCTTACTCTATCCTAAAAAGGTTATCCAGAAAATGAACTGCATTGTCCTCTTATGCAGACTGTGAGAAACCTACCCTAGAATGTATCTAGGATTGGTTAATGAGACTTGAGAGGAGGAGGAAGTAGCTGACAGGAACAGTGTGATGTTATGTTCTGTCCCTTCCTCTCATGTCTCATCAATCTATCCTTGTTACATTCTAGGACGGGTTTCTCACAGGCTGTAAATGAAAACCAGTTAACCCTTACTAGTCTTTTTTCTGAGTTTGGACACAACTCCTCTATACCAAACATATTCACTGTATATTGTATTGACTGTATTTCTTCTGGTATTGCAGAGAATAATATTTGTTTGTATAGCGCCAACATATTCCGCCATATTATAAAAATCAGGGGAAACATACACTGACAGCTCCGCAAATATACAGGGTTCAGAGGCAAAGCCACTGCTCCGCCCTCTGTTTAGGAGCTGGCACTTGTAATTGCAAGCACAGCTCTCATTTAAATCTATGGTAGCCGTATCTGTAATTACAAACGCTGGAATTATTATTTGTGCCATTGTCAGTTGGTGCACTGCTAATCAGCTGATTGGTCAGGGTTCCGAGCGGCAGACCCCAGCTGATCAATTATTGATGACCTATTCTGAGGGTAGGTCATCAATAATAGTATGTTCTCTGGAAAACTCCTTTTATAGGCTGAAATATATGATAGCTCTAGGAACCTTCACAAGGTATTAGGCTGTTATTTGAACCCATCGTCTTTCCTTAACTGCAGGCTGGTACATCAATTCCCCCTCTGGACAGCTGTTTTGACAACTTGGCCTGTATTGACCATGGCATTTAAGCAGTTAAACAGCCATGATTGCAGCTAACTCTGCACAGCCATTGCCAGCCATTGTCAGAAACATCTGGTAGCCACTTAGTATGAAGCAAACTTCCGAACCCACTTCATACAACCCCTTGCGACCTAGAATACATTTTACATACCAATTTTGAAGTTATATGGATATTCTTTATTTGTAAATGAGCTCATATTACCCTTTTACATTATGAAAAAAATTAGATGGAACATCAGGAATAAATTTTCTCTAAATACTTTTCAGTATAAATAAAAGAAATTGAATAACAATGTCTACAATCTCTTTAATTTTGATAATTAAGCCACATAATACAAAAAAAAAAAGATTCAGGAAAACGATGAGAGCAAGATTTAAATCACAAAGTTAAAAACATAATTTTATCATTTGAAATTTCTCAAAATTCTTAAATAATTTGAAAAAAAAAGATAATAATGGGGGCTTTAGAGCAATTGGTAAATGAGTACACAAGTGGCATTATTTATATGTAGCAAAACATGGTATTTACATGAAGTACAGCTATTTTCTCCATAGAAAGAATGTCATAGAGTTGCAACATGTTGCACAAAATAGTAAGCAAGCATTACGACTGCTAGAATGAAAAGAGGCAAAATCAATAAATTGTTATGATACTCAATTCTGCTATAAGCCTAATGAAGAAACCCAAGTGGCTTCAAAAGCTTTCTCTAATATAGTTTTTTGTTTCTGTTAGCCATTAAAAGGTTTCATATCTTCAAGATTGTTTCTCTTGCTGAGAACCATAACATTTTGTTCTATTGGCTAACACGTTACCACTTTTTTATTTTTTGATGCAAGGGAAACACAACAGGAGCCATGGTAATGTGACCACAGTACAAACTGGCTAAATGATGCACTTTCAGATAGCTATCATATTAGTAAGTGGTCTAAAGAAGATAAACTCTTTTGGGCTTAAGGACGCAACAATTTTTGGCGGATTTTCTTCTCCGTTTATCAAAAGTCATAACTTTTTTATTTTTCCGTCAACGCGGCCGTATGAGAGCTTGTTTTTTGCGTGGCGAACTGTAGTTTTTATCGGTGCCACTTTTGGGTACATAGACTATATTGTAAAACTTTTTTTATTTTTTTTATGATAACAGGGAGAGAAAACGCATCAATTCTGCCATAGATTTTTAAATTGTTTTTTACAGCGTTAATCATGCAGCATAAATGAGACATTCCATTTTTTCTGTGTGTCGGTACGGTTACATTTTTTTAAGGTTTTCCAACTTTTCTGCAATAAAAACCTTTTTTTTTGGAAATCTTTTTTCTATTCTAAATTTCTGCATTCAAAGTCCTGTAACTTTTTTATTTTTCGATGTACGGCGCTCTATGAGGGCTTATTTTTTGTGAGACGAGCTGTCGTTTTTACTGATACCATTTTGGGGTACATATGGCTTTTTTGATCACTTTTATTGCGTTTTTAGTGAGGCAAAATGCTAAAAGTTAGCAATTTGCCTCAGTTTTTTAGCGTTTTTTTCCGTGCACAGTCAAAAGCATGTGCAGCTTATTGTATGCGTCGTTACGGACGCAACAATACCAAATATGTGGGGTTTTATTTTTTTTTCCCCTTTTTTTATGCTAATCTGAGAAAAAGCATAAAAAAATGTTTTTTTTACTCTTTTTTTTACATTTTTTTTAATTCATTTTTTTAATCTTTGTTTTTTTCACACTGTTTGTGTCCCTCTGAGGGACTTTAACCACTGCCCTGATGATCGCAGTCATAAGGCATGGCAGAGCTACTGCTCTGCCATGCCTTATCGCTTATACAGCGATCTCAGGCATAGGCAATACAGGACGCCAGTGTCTGGCGTCCTGTTGCCATGGTGACAGGCCGGGCTCTCGCGATAACATCACGAGTTCCGGCCGGAGACACAGAGGGAGTCCGCTCCCTCTGTGAACTCTTTCCCTGCCGTGATCTACTTAAATCGCGGCAGGGAAGGGGTTAACAGCTGGGGGCGCATCTCCGATGCCCCCCCCCCCCCGCTGTTGCAGTGGGACGCCGGCTGTGCGGCTGTGACTGACAGCCGACTCCCGCTGCAGGATAGCACGGGATCATATGTGATCCCGCACTATCTCCAGGACGTAAGTTTACGTCCTGTTGCGAGAAGTACCAGGCTGCCAGGACGTAAACTTACGCCCTGCAGCGGGAACGGGTTAATGTATTTCCTATTCTTGATTTGCAGATAGCTTATTCGATCTTATTGATATGTCTTATGCTTCTTATTATATCAATACATAACTCACAACTCACATTACAATCTGGCAATCTGCATACTACCAGGGTCTGTGGTGAATGAACCTGCCCTGCCGTCTATCAGATGGTGCATTTTTGGCTCCCTTTTCTGTAAGTTATGTCTTGGTACATTTTTTCTTTCACCTCTGTGGTTTTAATTAGATCAAGTTTACAATTGAAAGTGGACATGTACGTGATCCATAAGAATGAAGGGGAGAAACTGATTTTATCTGGTGCACTCAAAAAAAATCATTCAAATAGTAATCAGCAAAAAAACATGAAAAACAAATAGGTTCAAGCACAGATCCTTAAAAGGGTGTCTAATTTAATCCTCGCTGCTCCTAACCTGCCTATTGAAATGAACTAACCTGCCCCAAATAGCGAACATTTAGCACTAAAGAGGTGTGTCACGTTACCTGTGACATCAACAGGTCTTGCAGACCTAATGACATCCATTACACAGGTCACCTAGTCTTGTTGTTGATAGGTCTAACACTGTACAGTATATGGGACGTCACTGTTGATGTTACATTTGAGGTCAGCAGATGCAGTGATCAGGTGAATATACAGGCACAGATTCACTGTAGTCAATGTAAACAGGGACCAGCGGGAAGGTGAGAGTGTTGTTGCTGGTGCACTGGATGATGTATGAGGTTTGTAATATGTTTTTATTATTTTATATCCTTCTATTCCACACTGCCACTAATGTTGAGCAAATCAAAAAAGCCTTTTAATGTTCCAAGTAACTTTTTACATTTTGAAATCAAAAATGAAAAACATTTTTATTAAATGAGCATTGAAGTGTTCTCAAAAAATGGTTGAAGAGGAGTTGCTAATGAATATTATCTTTTCTCAAATTACAAAAAAGCAAAAGAACAAGATACCGTGTTCCCCAAAAATAAGGCACCCCTGAAAAAAGGCACCCCCTGAAATTTGCAGAAGTCCCAAATATAAGGCATCCCCCGATAGTAAGGCATAGTAAAGTGTGCAGGCAAGTCAAGAGGCCTGTCCCCTGCTGCCATCCCCGTTGTCTCCTACCTCCAGATGTATAGGTAGATCTGCAGATAGTCTGCTGTTATCCTGTCCCTGCTGTGCTGTACGAGTGTGCTGTTGTGAGCTCCCCTTGCTGGCTTAAAAAGTCCATAGGTAGATCTGCAGACAGTCTGCTGTTATCCTGTCCCTGCTGTGTTGTACGAGTGTGCTGTTGTGAGCTCCCCTTGCTGGCTTAAAAAGTCCATACTGTACGTTCTGTTCCTGCTGTACATGTCTGCTGTGATGAGCTCCCTCTGGTGGCCGGAAGCTGCAATACCATCCCTGCTTACAAGTGGTACAGAAACTTCTGTCTGCAGACAGGTACGTTACTTTACAGCCCTTATTTTTTTATAGCTCTGTGTGTGAGTCAGGCAACCTGTGTGTGATTCTTAAGGCTGGGTTCTCACAGAGCATATTTCCAGCGGAAATCTCGCAGTTCGGCCACAGCAATAAACAGCGAGATTTCCGCCGGGAAAGCGCTGCTTCAAAACCCACGGCACTCAGCCGCTTGTTTTGAAGCAACCTGGCTGCACGCTTTTCCGTTTCTGTGGCCGGTGAATCCGCACCACAACACCGGCTTCTCCGTGACAGATTTGCTGTCCCATGTGGACGAGATTTCTGAGAAAGCTGGCTAATTGAGGGATTAGAAGCCACAGACGGATTTGCTGGGATTTGCCTAGAGCATGAATCAGAGCACGATTCGCGTCTAACAGAAACTCACTGTTTTCACCGTCCTGTAACTCGGCACCTGAGAGGTGTAGACCGTGTTTGAAAAAGCAATAAGCTTTGTGGCGAAATAAGACACCCCCTGAAAATAAGACGTAGCGCATATTTGGGAGCAAAAATTAATATAAGGCGCGTCTTATTTTCGGGGAAACAGGGTAGTAGTTGTATAAAACGTGTGATACCATTCCTAATGGTTTCACAAGTTTAGAAACAGTCTAAGAGGTGAAAATAGGTTGTAAACTTATATGCACAATGGAAACATTATAGATAGAGATGAGCGAGCGTACTCGTCCGAGCTTGATGCTCGTTCGAGTATTAGGGTGTTCGAGATGCTCGTTACTCGAGGCGAGCACCACGCGGTGCTCGACTCCATTACATTTCCTTCCCTGAGAAATTTGTGCGCTTTTCTGGTCAATAGAAATACAGGGAAGGCATTACAACTTCCTCCTGTGACATTCCAGCCCTATCCCACCCCCCTGCAGTGAGTGGCTGGGGAGATCAGATGACACCCGAGTATTTAAATCTGCCCCGCCCGTGGCTCGCCACAGATGCATGGTGACAGAGATCAGGGAAAGTGCTGTCTTGCTGTAGCTGCTATAGGGACAGTGTTAGGTGTTATTTTAGTCTTCAAGAACCCCAACGGTCCTTCTTAGGGCCACATCTGACCGTGTGCAGTACTGTTGAGGCTGCTTTTAGCAGTGCTGCACAATTTATTTTTTTTGTATATCGGGCATGCAGACCATAGCGTCCTCAGTCTGCAGTCATTTTACAGAGTATAGGGGCAGTACTGGTGAGGCAGGGACAGTGGTACAGGGAAAGAGATATACTGGCTATATAGGCAGTGGGCTTTTTCCCAAAAAGTGGAAAAAAATACTATATTTGGCCTGCCTGTGTCCGTCTTCAGTTTCGGGGTAGTAGTCGCTGATTAATACCCAGCCTTGCGCATAATTGTTTCCTGGCTGCACTGCGCTTTCAGTAACCACAGTCATCCTCCAACAGGGAAATCCAAATACAGGCTATATCACAGGCAGTGGGCTTTTTCCCAAAAAATGGAAAAAAAATACTATGTTTGGCCTGCCTGTGACCGTCTTCAGTTTACGGCGTGTGTGCTGGGGGTAGTAGTCGCTGATTAATACCCAGCCTTGCGCATAATTGTTTCCTGGCTGCACTGTGCTTTCAGTAACCACAGTCATCCTCCTGCAGGGAAATCCAAATACAGGCTATATCACAGGCAATGGGCTTTTTCCCAAAAAGTGGAAAAAAATACTATATTTGGCTTGTCTGTGACTGTCTTCAGTTTACGGCGTGTCTGCTGGGGGTAGTAGTCGCTAGTTAATACCCAGCCTTGCGCATAATTGTTTCCTGGCTCTGCTGTGTCCGTTACATGATCGCCGTCATCCCGCCAGAGGGAAAGAGTATACATATATACGCTGCATACGGTGTCTGTCTGGTTTTTCACCACACCATTTTAAAAAATTGAAGCAAAATACTTAAGGCCTACCACTGGCCTTTGGCCACTTGACTGGTTCTGCCCTGTGAATTCCAGTAGCTCAGTCATACGCAACTAGGTCTCACTACAGGCTTGCGCATAATTGTTTCCTGGCTATGCTGTCCGTTCCGTAAGCGAAGTTAGCCTCCAACCACAGGCCAATAAGCGGCACATTTAATTACAGCGTTCTGTTTCTGCTCTACTCGTAATACACCATGCTGAGGGGTAGGGGTAGGCCTAGAGGACATGGACGGGTGCGAGGACGTGGAGGCCCAAGTCAGGGTGTGGGCGCAGGCCAAGCTCCTGGTCCAGGTGTATCGCAGCCGACTGCTGCGGGATTAGGAGAGAGGCAAGTTTCTGGGGTCCCCAGATTCATCTCACAATTAATGGGTCCCCGTGGTAGACCTTTATTAGAAACTGAGCAGTGTGAGCAGGTCCTGCTGTGGATGGCAGAAAGTGCATCCAGCAATCTATCGACCACCCAGTCTTCTACGCCGTCCACAGCTGCAACTCTGAATCCTCTGGCTGCTGCTCCTCCTTCCTCCCAGCCTCCTCACTCCATGAAAATGACACATTCTGAGGAGCAGGCAGACGCCCAGGAACTGTTCTCGGGCCCCTGCCCAGATTGGGCAGCAATGGTTCCTCTCCCACCGGAGGATATTGTCGTGACCGATGCCCAACCTTTGGAAAGTTCCCGGGGTCCGGGGGATGAGGCTGGGGACTTCCGGCAACTGTCTCAAGAGCTTTCAGTGGGTGAGGAGGACGATGACGATGAGACACAGTTGTCTATCAGTGAGGTAGTAGTAAGGGCAGTAAATCCGAGGGAGGAGCGCACAGAGGATTCGGAGGAAGAGCAGCTGGACGATGAGGTGACTGACCCCACCTGGTTTGCTAAGCCTACTGAGGACAGGTCTTCAGAGGGGGAGGCAAGTGCAGCAGCAGGGCAGGTTGGAAGAGGCAGTGCGGTGGCCAGGGGTAGAGACAGGGCCAGACCGAATAATCCACCAACTGTTTCCCAAAGCGCTCCCTTGCGCCATGCCACCCTGCAGAGGCCGCGTTGCTCAAAGGTGTGGCAGTTTTTCACTGAGAGTGCAGACGACTGACGAACAGTGGTGTGCAAGGTTTGTCGCGCCAAGATCAGCCGGAGAGCCACCACCACCAGCCTCATCACCACCAGCATGCGCAGGCATATGATGGCCAAGCACCCCACAAGGTGGGAGGAAGGCCGTTCACCGCCTCCGGTTTGCACCACTGCCTCTCCCTCTGTGCCCCAACCTGCCACTGAGATCCAACCCCCCTCTGAGGACACAGGCATGACCGTCTCCAGGTCTGCACCCACACGCTCACCTCCGCTGTCCTCAGCCCCATCCAGCAATGTCTCTCAGCGCAGCGTCCAGCCGTCGCTAGCGCAACTGTTTGAGCGCAAGCGCAAGTACACCGCCACGCACCCGCGCGCTCAAGCGTTAAACGTGCACATAGCCAAATTGATCAGCCTGGAGATGCTGCCGTATAGGCTTGTGGAAACGGAGGCTTCCAAAAACATGATGGCGGCGGCGGTCCCGCGCTACTCAGTTCCCAGTCGCCACTACTTTTCCTGATGTGCGTCTCAGCCCTGCACGACCACGTCTCCCGCAATATTGTACGCGCCCTCACCAACGCGGTTACTGCCAAGGTCCACTTAACAACGGACACGTGGACAAGCACAGGCGGGCAGGGCCACTATATCTCCCTGACAGCACATTGGGTGAATTTAGTGGAGGCTGGGACCGAGTCCGAGCCTGGGATCACTCACCTCCCACCCACCCCCACAATTGCAGGCCCCAGCTCGGTGCTGGTATCTGCGGCGGTGTATGCTTCCTCCATGAAACCACCCTCCTCCTCCTACGCAACCTCTGTCTTGCAATCAAGATGTGTCAGCAGCAGCACGTCGCCAGCAGTTGGTGTCGCGCGGCGTGGCAGCACAGCGGTGGGCAAGCATCAGCAGGCCGTGCTGAAACTACTCAGCTTAGGAAAGAGGCACATGGCCCACGAAATGCTGCAGGGTCTGACAGAGCAGACCGACCGCTGGCTTTCACCGCTGAGCCTCCAACCGGGCATGGTCGTGTGTGACAACGGCCGTAACATGGTGGCGGCTCTGCAGCTCGGCAGCCTCACGCACGTGCCATGCCTGGCCCACGTCTTTAATTTGGTGGTTCAGCGGTTTCTGAAAAGCTACCCATGCTTGTCAGACCTGCTCGGAAAGGTGCGCCGGCTTAGCGCACATTTCCGCAAGTCCAAGACGGACGCTGCCACCCTGCAGACCCTGCAACATCGGTTTAATCTGCCAGTGCACCGACTGCTGTGCGACGTGCCCACACGGTGGAACTTTACGCTCCACATGTTGGCCAGGCTCTATGAGCAGCATAGAGCTATAGTGGAATACCAACTCGAACATGGGCAGCGTAGTGGGAGTCAGTCTCCTCAATTCTTTACAGAAGAGTGGGCCTGGTTGGCAGACATCTTCCAGGTCCTTGGAAACTTTGAGGAGTCTACCCAGATGGTGAGCGGCGATGCTGCAATCATTAGCGTCACCATTCCTCTGCTATGCCTCTTGAGAAGTTCCCTGCAAAGCATAAAGGCAGACGCTTTGTGCTCGGAAATGGAGGCAGGGGAAGACAGTATGTTGCTGGATAGTCAGAGCACCCTCATGTCTATATCTCAGCGCGTTTTGGAGGAGGAGGAGGAGGGGGAGGAGCATGAGGAGGAGGGGAAGAGAGAGCTTGGCCCACTGCTGAGGGTACGCATGCTGCTTGCCTGTCATCATTTCAGCGTATATGGCCTGAGGAGGAGGAGGAGGATCCTGAAAGTGATCTTCCTAGTGAAGACAGCCATGTGTTGCGTACAGGTACCCAGGCACACATGGCTGACTTCATGTTAGGATGCCTTTCTCGTGACCCTCACGTTACACGCATTCTGGCCACTACCGATTACTGGGTGTACATACTGCTCGACCCATGGTATAAGGAGAACCTTTCCACTCTCATACCCGAAGAGGAAAGGGATTCGAGAGTGATGCTATACCACAGGACCCTGGTGGACAAACTGATGGTAAAATTCCCATCCAAAAGCGCTAGTGGCAGAAGGCGCGGTTCCGAGGGCCAGGTAGCAGGGGAGGCACAGAGATCAGGCAGCATGTACAGCGCAGACAGGGGAACACTCTCCGAGGCCTTTGCCAGCTTTATGGCTCCCCAGCAAGACTGTGTCACCGCTCCCTAGTCAAGGCTGAGTCGGCGGGAGCACTGTAAACGGATGGTGAGGGAGTACGTAGCCGATCACACGACCATCCTCCGTGACGCCTCTGCTCCCTACAACTACTGGGTGTCGAAGCTGGACACGTGGCCTGAACTCGCGCTGTATGCCCTGGAGGTGCTTGCTTGCCCTGCGGCTAGCGTCTTGTCAGAGAGGGTGTTTAGTGCGGCTGGGGGAATCATCACAGATAAGCGTACCCGCCTGTCAACTGACAGTGCCGACAGGCTTACACTTATAAAGATGAACAAAGCCTGGATTTCCCCAGACTTCTCATCTCCACCAGCGGACAGCAGCGGTACCTAAACAATATGTAGGCAGCACCCATGGATGGAAGCATCGTTCTTTATCACTATAAAAAACTGGGACCTTTTAGCTTCATCAATCTGTGTATTATATTCATCCTCCTCCTCCTGCTCCTCCTCCTGAAACCTCACGTAATCACGCTGAAGGGGGAAATTTTTCTTAGGCCCACAAGGCTCAGTCATATTACTTTTGTAAACAATGTTTATACGTTTCAATTCTCATTAAAGCGTTGAAACTTGCACCTGAACCAATTTTTATTTTAACTGGGCTGCCTCCAGGCCTAGTTACAAATTAAGCCACAGTAACAAAAGCGATTAATGGGTTTCACCTACCCTCTTGGTTGGGCATGGGCAATTTTTCTGAGGTACATTAGTAATGTTGGTACACCAATTTTTTGGGGCCCTCGCCTACGGTGTAATCCTAGTAATTTTTATGGGCTTTGCCTGCACTCATGGTACAGCAAGGTGTGTGGGGTTGGCCTACACTTTTGCTACATAAATGTAACTGGGGCCTTGTCTATACTGCAACTACTGAAATGTGAAAGAGACTGTTATCTCCCTAAACTGCTGCAACCGGAATGTTACTGTGGCCTGTCTTGATTGCTACTACTACTGAAATGGAACTAAGACTGTGCTCCCCCTATACTGCTGCTTCGGAATTGTTACTGGGGCCTGTCTTGACTGCTACTACTACTGAAATGGAACTAATACTGTGCTCCCCCTATACTGCTGCTAGTGATATGTTACTGGGGTCTGTCCAGACTGCTACTATTACTGAAATGGAGCTAATACTGTGCTCCCCCTATACTGCTGCTAGTGATATGTTATTGGGGCCTGTCTTGACTGCTACTATTACTGAAATGGAAATAATACTGTGCTCCCCCTATACTGCTGCTAGTGATATGTTACTAGGGCCTGTCTTGACTGCTACTATTACTGAAATGGAACTAATACTGTGCTCCCCCTATACTGCTGCTAGTGATATGTTACGGGGGCCTGTCTTGACTGCTACCACTACTGAAATGGAACTAATACTGTGATCACCCTATACTGCTGCTAGTGATATGTTACTGGGGCCTGTCCCTAATGCTACCGCTGAAATGTTACTAATTCTGGGCTCTGCCTATACCGCTGCTAAAGCTATGTCACTGGGGTGTGGAAACGGAGGCTTCCTAAAGACATGATGGCGGTGAGGCCATTTCCCACCAACGCGGTTACTGTTAAGGTGCATATAACCACAGACACGTGGAGAGGACACGTAGTGCCTCAAAAATATCCCCCTCCTCCTCCAACAATGAAAAAATTCTTGGCAAATACCTTAGCTTTGGTCCGTCTGGTGAAAGTCCAAGAATTTCACCTTTACCGACACAACAAGAGAGCCCCCCCACCATCCCCCCACCACGGCCCACTTAATCCTGGCCACATTCCGAAAACCAACTAAATAAAACCGCGCTACTAGGTCCGCAGTCGCCACCACATTCCCACCAACACGGTTACTGTTAAGGTACATATTACCAGTCTGACTGGGGCATGCACTGTGGGCCGAAGCCCACCTGTATTGTATCTGACGTTAGCTCTGCTGAGCAGGGCACTGCAATGGGATACATTTATGTACCGCCGATGGGTTCCAGGGAGCCACCCATGCTTTGGGTCCACACGGACTTCACATTAGGGAGTTGTACCTGCCTGTGTCTACTTATAAAACAACCCAGTCTGACTGGGGCATGCAGTGTGGGCCGAAGCCCACCTGCGTTTAATCTGACGTTACCTCAGCCATGCTGGGCAATACAATGGGATTTATTTATGTAACGCCGGTGGCTTCCTGGGACCCACCCTTGCTGTCGGTCCACATGGAGTTGTACCTGCCTGTGTCTACTTATAAAGAACCCCAGTCTGACTGGGGCATGCAGTGTGGACCGAAGCCCACCTGTATTTAATCTGACGTTAGCTCTACTATCCAGGGCACTGCATTGGGACAAACTACAGGAGCAATACAGCGCTGATGAGACGTGCACAGCTACGCTAGCATTGGAGTCCGCTGTAGGCACGCGATTCCTGAGGGTTTGTGCAGAGGCCTATGTCCTGGGTGCCGTGAAAGTCCGCTTCCAGCCTAGGATTGCTGAATCTGTGGGCCGAGGCCTATGCCGTGGGCGCGGTGCAAGTCTGCCATGTTTGGCCGCTCAGATCAATTTTTGGTTCATGTCTTGGGTTTCCTAGGACCCACCTATGCTGTTGGTGCAAACTTAGTTCCCATTGCGGTGTTTGACCTGTCTGGCACAAAGGCACTGACTGACTTGGGTAGGGGGCAGAGCGCTGACGGCTTTCCCCTTGCAGTGTGGATTGAGCTATGCGACACCTTGACAGAATGAATACAGTGTGGCACATGGATTCCCCATTGCTATGCCCACGTATGCAGCTCCTGATGGAGGTGGCACAGGATTGGAGTTCTCATTGCTTCTGTACAGCATTGTGGGCTATCGCCCTGCCCCTTTTAAAGAGGGTCGCTGCCTGGCCCTGCCAACCCTCTGCAGTGTGTGCCTCCGGTTCCTCCTCATGGCAGACACACTTATAAATAGACATGAGGGTGGTGTGGTTATGAGGCCAGCGTGTGGCATGAGGGCAGCTGAAGGCTGCGCAGGGGCACTTTGGTGTGCGCTGTGGACACTGGATCATGCGGAGGGGTTGGCCAGCATGTTACTCAGGAGAAGTGGCAGCGGAGTGTCATGCAGGCAGTGATTGTGCTTTGTTGGAGGTAGTGTGGTGCTTAGCTAAGGTATGCCTTGCTAATGAGGGTTTTTCAGAAGTAAAAATTGTTCGGGGGGGCCCACTCTTGCCGCTATTGTGGCTTAATAGTGGGACCTGGGAACTTGAGATGCAGCCCAACATGTAGCCCCTCGCCTGCCCTATCCGTTTCTATGTCGTTCCCATCACTTTCTTGAATTTCCCAGATTTTCACAAATGAAAACCTTACCGAGCATCGGCGATATACAAAAATGCTCGAGTCACCCATTGACTTCAATGGGGTTCGTTACTCAAAACGAACCCTCGAGCATCGCGGGAAGTTCGACTCGAGTAACGAGCAACCGAGCATTTTGGTGCTCGCTCATCTCTATTTGTTATCCTTTCACGGCTGCACCGCTGAAGTGATTGTGATGAGATGTGGCAGGTAGATGGCTGAATCCTGAGGAAGGACATCAGTTATGTTTTATCCCGAAAAGTTATAGAGTCCTCTCAGGAGAGCAACAAGACAGATTTATTAAGTGATTTGCAAGCGCGCCTCCGCTCCGCCGCCAGCACGGCACCATGCGTCAAGGCAGGGGAGAAGGGGGTGCACATCATAAGTTATGCCTACACGAACGGGCAGACATGTGAGGGCAGGCGTCATTGCTGCATGTATGCGAATATTAAGTGCGTCGGAGCAGAAGCTAGGCCTCCCCAAACAGGGAAAAAATGGGCTCGCCGGGATACCCGGTGTTGCCCAGGATTGAAACTTGAACGAAAGACACATTGACATGGATTAAGATTAGAGATGAGCGAACGTACTCGTCCGAGCTTGATACTCCTTCGAGTATTAGCGTGTTCGAGATGCTCGTTACTCGTAACGAGTACCACGCGATGTTCGAGTTACTTTCACTTTCCTCTCTGAGACATTAGCGCGCTTTTCTGGCCAATTGAAAGACAGGGAAGGCATTACAACTTCCCCCTGCGACGTTCAAGCCCTATACCACCCCCTGCAGTGAGTGGCTGGCGAGATCAGGTGTCACCCGAGTATAAAAATCTGCCCCTCCCGCGGCTCGCCTCAGATGCGTTGTGAGATAGCTGAGAGACAGTGGTATCATGTTGGAGCTGCTATAGGGAGAGTGTTAGGAGTTATTGTAGGCTTCAAGAACCCCAACGGTCCTTCTTAGGGCCACATCTAACCGTGTGCAGTAGTGTGGAGGCTGCTTTTTGCAGTGTTGCACTTTTTTTTTTTTTTGGTATATCGGCCGTGCAGAGCATTGCGCCCTGCAGTAATAGTCCAGGGACAGAAGTGTGGAGGCAGTGTTCTGGGTCCGTGTGCGCTGGGGGTAGTAGTTCTCCAAAATCATACGCAGCCAGCTAAGTGTTACAGCAGGCGTGCGCCAAATTATTTCCTGGCTCTGAAATCACCGCTCTGTTGCAGTTAATAACAGTGCAACACTCTGCAGTTCTGTCACACAGTCCAGGGCCAGAAGACATATATTATTGTTTGAATATACGCAGTGGTCCTTTTCTCAAAAATATTGGGCAAAAAATCTATTTGGCCTGCCTGTCACTGTGCTCAGTGTTCTGGGTCCGTGTGTGCTGGGTGTAGTAGTTCTACAAATAAATACGCAGCCAGCTAAGTGTTACAGCAGGCGTGCGCCAAATTATTTCCTGGCGTTCCGTAAACGAAGTCAGCCTCCAACCACAGGCCAATACGCGGCACATTTAATTACAGCGTTCTGTTTCTGCACTACTGCTAATACACCATGCTGAGGGGTAGGGGTAGGCCTATAGGACGTGGACGCGGGCGAGGACGCGGAGGTCCAAGTCAGGGTGTGGGCACAGGCCGAGCCAGTGCGGTGGCCAGGGGTAGAGGCAGGGCCAGACCGAATAATCCACCAACTGGTTCCCAAAGCGCCCCCTCGCGCCATGCCACCCTGCAGGGGTCAAGGTGCTCTATGGTGCGGCAGTTTTTCACAGAGATGCCTGACGACCGTCAAACAGTGGTGTGCAACCTTTGTCGCGCCAAGATCAGCTGGGGAGGCACCACCACCAGCATGCGCAGGTATATGATGGCCAAGCACCCCACAAGGTGGGACGATGCCCGTTCACCGCCTCCGGTTTGCACCACTGCCTCTCCCCCTGTGCCCCAACCTGCCACTGAGATCCAACCCCCCTCTGAGGACACAGGCAGTACCGTCTCCTGGCCTATACCCACACCCTCACCTCCGCTGTCCTCGGCCCCATCCAGCAATGTCTCTCAGCGTAGCGTCCAGACGTCGCTAGCGCCACAGTTTGAGCGCAAGCGCAAGTACGACACCACACACCCGCACGCTCAAGCGTTAAACGTGCACATTGCAAAATTGATCAGCCTAGAGATGCTGCCGTATAGGCTTGTGGAAACGGAGGCTTTCAAAAGCATGATGGCGGCAGTGGCCCCGTGCTACTCGGTTCCCAGTTGCCACTACTTTTCCCGATGTGCCGTCCCAGCCCTGCACGACCACGTCTCCCGCAACATTGTACGCGCCCTCACCAACGCGGTTACTGCCAAGGTCCACTTAACCACGGACACGTGGACAAGCACAGGCGGGCAGGGCCACTATATCTCCCTGACGGCACATTGGGTGAATTTAGTGGAGGCTGGGACAGAGTCAGAGCCTGGGACCGCTCACGTCCTACCCACCACCCGAATTGCGTACCCCAGCTCGGTGGTGGTATCTGCGGGGGTGTATGCTTCCTCCACTAAACCACCCTCCTCCTCCTCCTACGCAACCTCTGTCTCGCAATCAAGATGTGTCAGCAGCAGCAGCATGTCGCCAGCAGTCGGTGTCACGCGGCGTGGCAGCACAGCAGTGGGCAGGCGTCAGCAGGCCATGCTGAAACTACTAAGCTTAGGAGAGAAGAGCCACATGGCCCACGAACTGCTGCAGGGTCTGACAGAGCAGACCGACCGCTGGCTTGTGCCGCTGAGCCTCCAACCGGGCATGGTCGTGTGTGACAACGGCCGTAACCTGGTGGCGGCTCTGCAGCTCGGCAGCCTCACGCACGTGCCATGCCTGGCCCATGTCTTTAATTTGGTGGTTCAGCGCTTTCTGAAAAGCTACCCCCACTTGTCATACCTGCTCGTAAAGGTGCGCCAGCTCTGCGCACATTTCCGCAAATCCCACACGCACGCTGCCACCCTGCGGACACTGCAACATCGGTTTAATCTGCCAGTGCACCGACTGCTGTGCGACGTGCCCACACAGTGGAACTCTACGCTCCACATGTTGGCCAGGCTCTATGAGCAGCGTAGAGCTATAGTGGAATACCAACTCCAACATGGGCGGCGCAGTGGGAGTCAGCCTCCTCAATTATTTACAGAAGAGTGGGCCTGGTTGGCAGCCATCTGCCAGGTCCTTGGAAACTTTGAGGAGTCTACCCAGATGGTGAGCGGGGATGCTGCAATCATTAGCGTCACCATTCCTCTGCTATGCCTCTTGAGAAGTTCCCTGCAAAGCATAAAGGCAGATGCTTTGGAATCAGAAACGGAGGCGGGGGAAGACAGTATGTCGCTAGATAGTCAGAGCAACCTCATGTCTATATCTCAGCGCGTTGAGGAGAAGGGGGAGGAGCATGAGGAGGAGGGGGAAGAGACAGCTTGGCCCACTGCTGAGGGTACAGATGCAGCTTGCCTGTCATCCTTTCAGCGTGTATGGCCAGAGGAGGAGGAGGAGGAGCCTGAAAGTGATCTTCCTAGTGAGGACAGCCATGTGTTGCGTACAGGTACCCTGGCACACATGGCTGACTTCATGTTAGGATGTCTTTCTCATGACCCTCGCGTTACACGCATTCTGGCCACTACGGATTACTGGGTGTACACACTGCTCGACCCACGGTATAAGGAGAGCCTTTCCACTCTCATTCCCGAAGAGGAAAGGGGTTCGAGAATGATGCTATACCACAGGGCGCTGGTGGACAAACTGATGGTAAACTTCCCATCCGACAGCGCTAGTGGCCGAAGGCGCATTTCCGCGGCCCAGGTAGCAGGGGCGGCGCAGAGATCAGGCAGCATGTACAGCGCAGGCAGGGGAACACTCTCTAAGGCCTTTGACAGCTTTATGGCTCCCCAGCAAGACTGTGTCACCGGTCCCCAGTCAAGGCTGAGTTGGCGGGAGCACTGTAAAAGGATGGTGAGGGAGTATGTAGCCGATTGCACGACCGTCCTCGGTGACGCCTCTGCCCCCTACAACTACTGGGTGTTGAAGCTGGACACGTGGCCTGAACTCGCGCTGTATGCCCTGGAGGTGCTTGCTTGTCCTGCGGCTAGCGTCTTGTCAGACAGTGTGTTTAGTGTGGCTGGGGGAATCATCACGGATAAGCGTACCCACCTGTCAACTGACAGTGCCGACAGGCTTACACTCATCAAGATGAACAAAGCCTGGATTTCCCCAGACTTCTCTTCTCCACCAGCGGACAGCAGCGATACATAAACAATACGTAGGCTGCACCCCCGGATGGAAGCATCGTTCTCTATCACCATCCAAAACGGGGACCTTTTTGCTTCATCAATCTGTGTATAATATTCATCCTCCTCCTCCTGCTCCTCCTCCTGAAACCTGACGTAATCACGCCGAACGTGCAATTTTTCTTAGGCCCACAAGGCTCAGTCATATAATTTTTCTAAACAATTTTTATATGTTTCAATGCTCATTAAAGCGTTGAAACTTTCACCTCAACCAATTTTTATTTTAACTGGGCTGCCTCCAGGCTTAGTTAGTTACCAATTAAGCCACATAAACCAAAGCGATTAATAGGTTTCACCTGCCCTCTCGGTTGGGCATAGGCAATTTTTCTGAGGTACATTAGTACTGTTGGTACACCAATTTTTGTGGGCCCTCGCCTACAGTGTAATCCAATTAATTTTTTGCCCACCTGCATTACAGCTGACGTAACATCAGCTGTGATGGGCAATGCAATGGGATATTTTTATGTACCTCCGGTGGGTTCCAGGGAGCCACCCATGCTGTGGGTCCACAGGGAGTTGTAAATGCATCTGTGTCCACTTCTAAAGAACCCCAGTCTGACTGGGGCATGCAGTGTGGGCCGAAGCCCACCTGCATTAAACATGACATTACCTCAGCTGTGATGGGCAATGCAATGGAATATATTTATGTACCACCGGTGGCTTCCTGGCACCCACCCATGCTGTGGATCCACAGGGAGTTGTAACTACATGTGTCCACTTCTAAAGAACCCCAGTCTGACTGGGGCATGCAGTGTGGGCCGAAGCCCACCTGCATTAAACATGACATTATTACCTCAGCTGTGATGGGCAATGCAATGGGATATTTTTATGTACCTCCGGTGGGTTCCAGGGAGCCACCCATGCTGTGGGTCCACACGGAGTTGTAAATGCATCTGTGTCCACTTCTAAAGAACCCCAGTCTGACTGGGGCATGCAGTGTGGGCCGAAGCCCACCTGCATTTCATCTGACGTTAGCTCTGCTGTCCAGGGCACTGCAATGGGATACATTTATGTACAGCGGGTGGGTTCCAGGGAGCCACCCATGCTGTGGGTGCACACGGAATTCCCATTGCGGAGTTGGGGATTCCCAGTTGTACCTCCCTGTGACTATTTATAAAAAAAACGCGGTCTGACTGGGGCATGCAGACACCTTGACAGAATGAATAGTGTGTGGCACATAGGTTCCCCATTGCTATGCCCACGTGTGCAGCTCCTGATGGCGGTGGCACAGGATTATATTTCTCATTGCTTCTGTACAGCATTGTGGGCTATCGCCCCACCCCTTTTAAAGAGGGTCGCTGCCTAGCTGTGCCAACCCTCTGCAGTGTGTGCCTGCGGTTCCTCTGGCAGACGCACTTATAAATAGACATGAGTGTGGTGTGGGATGAGTGCAGCTGAAGGCTGCGCAGGGACACTTTGGTGTGCGCTGTGGACACTGGGTCGTGCGGGGGGGGGGGGGTTGGGCAGCATGTTACCCAGGAGAAGTGGCAGCGGAGTGTCATGCAGGCAGTGATCGTGCTTTGTTGGAGGTAGTGTAGTGCTTAGCTAAGGTATGCATTGCTAATGAGGGCTTTTCAGAAGTAAAAGTTGTTGGGGGGGGGGCCCACTCTTGCCGCTATTGTGGCTTAATAGTGGGACCTGTGAACTTGAGATGCAGCCCAACATGTAGCCCCTCGCCTGCCCTATCCGTTTCTGTGTCGTTCCCATCACTTTCTTGAATTGCCCCGATTTTCACAAATGAAAACCTTAGCGAGCATCGGCGATATACAAAAATGCTCAGGTCGCCCATTGACTTCAATGGGGTTCGTTAGTGGAAACGAACCCTCGAGCATCGCGAAAAGTTCGTCTCGAGTAACGAGCACCCGAGCATTTTGGTGCTCGCTCATCTCTAATTAAGATTGAAACAAAATCTGTGTTGCCATAGTAACCAATCACAGCGCAGCTTTCATGTTACCACTGCAGTATAAGAAATTGCAACCAATCACAGCACAGCTTTCATTTAACCTCAGCAGTAAAAGAAATAGCAACCAATCACAGCGCAGCTTTTAATTTACTTCAATCTTCTCCCACCCCTTCTGCGTTCTCTCCTTGTAGAAATATGATGCCATCACCCGACCCACTCACCCTCTAAGTGTCTCCACACACTTTTTGGGTGCCTTCCTTAAGGAGAGACTACACCCCTCTTGACCCACGTTATAGGCCTTTCACCAGCAAAGCCAGAAACTTACTGCACACTGATAAGGGGAAACAGCTGGCTGTGTATGTGCAGCATCCGAGGAGCGGGCCCCGGCCCAAGAGATAGCGGGGGTAGAGTAGTCCACTTGCCACGGTGGCTCTACCGCCTCCCACCCAGAGGGTAGCCAGGGACACGTACAAGGTGTGCGGGAAGACTATATTAAATAGGAAACCCCCAAGTGGATTACCTTAGTTCTTCTTGTCACTCGTGATGCTACCATTCTTTCTGGGTAATAAATAAGAGTCCACACACGGGGCAGAATTTAAAGGCCAAATCTGGAACAATCGGTGAAGCCGTTTACTGAGGAGCTTAAATAAAGAATTCCATAACAGTCCTCTTTAAATCCACCGGCATGTTAGTGAGGGTCTAGAACACGTGAAGCGACAGGGAGGAAACTCGGGAGAATCGGGGTGACCTACACAGGCCTAGTTAACTGCATCAACATTCTACCGGTCCACTCTCATGGATCTTGCAACCTTTTCGCCTCCCACCGCACAGCGGGAGGAACTCCACTTGTACTCCACAGAAAAGGGGGAAGGAGAAGAAGGGGTTCATGACTTTAACGGGATATCTGCTCAGCCTCTTCCATCTCTTCTAGCACTCAGACTGAAGGTGTCTGAGTACAGTACAGGCCAGGCTCTCTCTCTCTCCAAGGAAACAGCCAAAATGCTCTTCTCACACACCTTGCACCCACATATATATAACAAGATTGCATGGCAAACAAATAAATACTTTCCCAGACATAACCCAGACAGTAACCCATTCAGTGCTGCAAAGGTGCAATACACATCATATTCATACACATAGAAGACAGTGGAAAAACACAGAAACACAAGACTACATAGATTATCCAGAAACTTCCAGAACACATGTGCACATCAACTTCTGTATACTATAGTATGGTTTTCTGGCTTTGTTTACTATTCCCAATCATTGTTTTACAGACTTGTTAAAAAGTTGTACTTTGATTTGAAGGAATGCTGCCATCCAATAGGTGGAGGTATTGTTCCATCTTCCTTATTTGCACAAGGTATCTACAAATGCAGAAAATTCAGGACTGCTGCTGCTCTCACTAGGGGTGGTAAACCCATTAAGATCATTCAAAAAGTACAATAGGTAATCCTGAAAAAGCTGGGAAAAGAACCAAGGGAAACAGCAAAAGACCTGAAGACTCTGCAAACTGCAAAAACTGCTGTTCATGTTCTCACTATTAGAAAAAGAGTGAACAAGAATGGTGCTCATGGAAAGACAGCAAGTAGGCAGCCACAGTTGTCCACAAAACATTGTGCCCATCTCAAGTTTGCCTGAAATCACCTGACTGTGCCACAGCGCTTTTGGGAAAATATTCAATGTAGAAATGAGACAAAAGTAGAAATTTTTTAGCACAAACGCACAACACTATGTTTGAAGAAAATGAACACTGCACACTGACACCTCATCCCAACTGTGAAGCATGGTGGAGGGAGCATCACGATTTGGGACTGCATTGCTGCCTCAGTGCCCAGACACCTTGCAATCATTGAGGGGAAAATGAATTCTAAGGTATATTAAAATATTTGTTTACAGAATATAAAGGCATTAGAGATGAGCGAACCTACTCGTTTCAAGAAATTACTCGATCGAGCATCCCGATTTTCGAGTACTTCCGTACTCGGGTGAAAAGATTCGGGGGGCACCGGGGGACGCGTGGCGGAGCGGGGGGTAGCAGCGGGGAACAGCAGCTCTCTCTCCCTCTCCCCCCCACTCCCCGCTGCAACCCCCCACTCACCCACGGCGCCCTCCGAATCTTTTCGCCCGAGTACGGAAGTACTCGAAAATCGCGGCGCTCGGGTGAAAAAGGGGCGTGGCCGAGTACGCTCGCTCATCTCTAAAAGGCATCAGTCCATGACCTCAAGCTGAAGAGATGTTGCTTGTTGCAACAAGACAACGACCTAAAGCACACAAGAAAATCAGCTAAAGGATGGTTTTGGAATGCTCACTTGAGATTCCTGGCCTTAACCCTATCGAGATACTGTGGCATGAACAGAAAAGGCTACGCATACAAGGCATCCCAGAAATATTGATGAACTTGAATTCAATGGTAACAATACCTGCAATCCCAACCCATTCTCAAGATGGTCCTTGATCATTTAATGCTGGACAACCTTGTGAAGCAATTTTTTTTAAGTGAACATTAAGTTTTCAATACATATTTTTAGCAACATGAATAAACCCATTTGCTTGCTTAAAGTGACCTCTTTCAAATGATCCTCTACTCCAACATTAGTAGGGAGCCACACCAAAGCACCTGCAGGCTATATCATTCTAAAGACACAGCACCCCAGCAACAGAGACCACCACACAATGCATATGGCCCAAGTGAATAGATTCAGGCCCGCTTCAAACAAATAATTGCATGTGCAGAATTTGTGCACAAAATATGCAAAGAAGAGAATCGATTGATTTGTCCCCCCCCCCTCTTTTTTTTGCACACACGTCCTCCACATGCAAAAAAATAGAACATGCTCTATTTTATTTGTGCGCTAAAAGTCCCCACAGAAGTCAATGGGAGGTGCACAGAAGCATGTACAATGTGAACACAAATGCACAATATGCTGCGCAATTCCATGAGAAAAAAAACACCTCAGGATCTCATTAGGCTAAATAACCATTTAAATCAGGGCGTGAATGTGTTTCGGGTGCAAAAAAGTACAGTAAACTTCACAATGAAGTGTGCGCTTCTGCACAAACACCTGTGTAAAGGAGCCCTCAATAAGGATCGGTAGAGATTAGAGATGAGCGAACGTAGTCGGCCACGCCCTTTTTCGCCCGAGTACCGCTATTTTCGAGTACTTCCGTACTCGGGCGAAAACATTCGGGGGGTGCCGTGGGTGAGTGGGGGGTTGCAGCGGGGAGTGGGGGGGGGAGAGAGAGAGGGCTCCCCCCTGTTCCCCGCTGCTATCCCCCGCTCCGCCACGCCTCCCCCCGGCCTCCGGCACCCCCCGAATCTTTTCACCTGAGTACTGAAGTACTCGAAAATAGCGGTGCTCGATCGAGTAATTACTCGAAACGAGTACGTTCGCTCATCTCTAGTAGAGATCCTTAATCAATCTCCTGGTAATTAAAAATGTACTTTACATCAAAAGTCGTAATAAATAGGATCAAAACACTCACTTATGGCTCCTTCAGGGTGCCTTAACGCTGGTGATGAAATTGCACAATTTCCCAGTGCTGCGAGGCACCGAGAAGCTGCAACATTATGAAGCAAATGGCTTCCAATGGCTCCCTTCACATGTGTGAAGTTTTAACGCTTGCGATGCAGTGTGAAAACAAAATCGCAGCATGTCCTTTCTTTTTGTGATTTTGCCCAATGTTTCCAGCACCAGCCCCATTGAAATCAATGGGAAATGATCGCGATCTTCTGCCTGTCACAGTGATCATTGATGATATCCAGAAAAAAGTAATGGCTGGCAGCATAGGCGGATGTAAAGAAAGTACAAACACTTTTATTTCCCCATTACAAGAAAGTAGCAACGTTTCGGCCGTATGGCCTTCCTCAAGCTAGTGTTCATTGATGATAGGACTCCCCGTGGTAAGGATTTTAAGGGGGGGTCTTGAAATATAAGCCCTACCCCGAAAATAATCCCTAGCTGCAGAAAAAAAAAATACATCACCTTAGAAGCACTGTCATGTCCGGCGTATCTTTTTGATGGTCACTGGTACTCTTCTCCAGCATCTCTTCTGGCACGGGATGGAAAAATTCCCGCCTCCTGAAAGCACTGCTTCTGATTGGCTGAGCGCTGTAACCAATCAGGGGCAGCGCTTAGTCATTTCAAGAAGCTACCTCACTTCACTATATGAATTACTAGACAGCTGTATAGCCTTCATGCATGGCGGTGCTGGCTCTGTGCATGCTACTTTGTTGTGTGGAAGAGCCCTCAAGTTAAGCAGCTTTTAAAAAACGAGATAATGCCAAAATGTTCTTGAGAATGGGTGGATTTAGTTTTGCTCATACAATGTAAAATATAATGAAAGGAAAAAGAGTTTTATGTAAATAATTGCAAACCAGTGTTCCACAAAATAAAGATTGGGGGCATCTGAGGTGGGAATGTCCTAAGAGCCGTATCATTGTCTCCTGAATGCTGCATTCACAGAAAAAGTACCCAAAAATGAACCTTTATTAATATAATTAAAATCGAATTGAGCTATAGACTAACAGACAGAAAACATAAAGGACATAGAAGACACACACCCTTTATATGAGGGTCCCACCACATAGGGGTCTGTATCCCTCCGAGGGTAAACAGTGAAACAGAAGCTAAGTAGTATCCAACATATAATTGGCTGGATCACTGTTCTTCCTAGATAAAAGAGCATAAAGGTACAAGGAAGGATTCTTTAGGGATTGATGAATAGTCCATATTTCCACCCTTGGCATGCTGTGTGAAATGTTAATAAATGGAAAGAAAAAACAATGCAATGATTTTGAAATTGCATTGTGTAATACACTATCAGTGCTAAGCAGTACATAGAGGTTGTAGAAATGCATATGCTCCATCCAGACAACGTCTCTTTCAGGGAAGGTCTTGTATATTTCAGGAAGGCACTGCTAAACCACATACTGCATGCATCATAACAGCATGTCTTCCCAGAAGAGTCCGCGGGTGAACCGGCCGCCGGCAGTCCAGGCGCTTCACTGATAGATAACAATTGGTGCATTATAACATGAAAACCCCGGCAAAGACGACCCAGGACCGTTGAGCAGCTAGAATCCTACATCAGACAAGAACGGGACAACATTTCTCTCCCAGAACTCCAGCAGTTGGTCTCCTCACTTCCCAGAAGAGAAGATGCTACACAATGGTAGTCATGGTCCTAGATCAACTTTTGTGAGACCTGTTGCTGCCATCAATTTCTTAATGAGTTTTATTTTTAGATGAAATGAAAAAATTTCTCCTTTTCCCCTCTGATATGTTTTCTATGTTTTACTGTGAATAAAGTGTGGTTAGATGAGATTTTCAAATCATTGCATTCTTATTTTCTTAAAATTTATTTACATTTTACATAGCATCCCAACTTCTTTGTAATTGGGGTTGTATATCTCATCACACAAAATGCCTCTGCCTCCATTCACAATATTAGGCACCTTTCCTCCTTTCTCCCTCTAAACTGTTCACTCGGGCCAGTGAAAGGCCCGACAAAAACCCACCGTAACCCCATGCCGCGCTCTCTTGCACCGTAGGAGCAGTTAGAGACCTTTGAAAGCCTCACCGGAGCTTGGGAGCCGCTGTGGCCTATGAGACCTACTGGGCCTAAGAATCCCTGGGCTTGAGTGCCGGTCGCCGGCTGGAACCTTTTAGCGGTCCAGAAGAGGCCCCTGCATGGACAGAGCTGCTATGACCTGTCACTGCTCTCCCTAGCTCTAATGGTGCAGCCAGAGCCCCCTCAAGGCCTCACCGGACTGTGAAGCCCATCAGGCCTACTAGGCCGCAACATCCCCAGGCTCGCATACTGGGCTCCGGCACTTGGAAGGAGCCCAGCCGAAACCCTCCCACCTAGCGATCTGTTGTAGGAGTAGGAACCTGAGGCCCTTCCAAGTAAAAGACCCGCTGCCCAGCTCTGCCTCCACCACTTCGTGGCCAGGTGAGTTTCACTGCCGCCAGAAGCAGTCCTAGACTGTCTCATGGCCGAACGGACTCTGGCACACAGGCTCCCGCTGCCCTAACCGCCTTGTGCAGCGGGGCCAGTATCCCTCTGGTCTCCAGGACTCTCTGCAGCCCCCTCCTCTGCTGTGGGACCGCCATCCTGCAGCAGGGGAACGGCTGTGGGGGACTGGAGGGAAGAGTGAGAGGGTATACAGAAAGAGAGGGGATTTAGGAGCAGTGCAGGATCACCAGCACACCACTACTGAGTGACCCCGAAAGTCAAATACCCCAGTGCAGAGAAGTAAAGTTCCTCAATCCCCTCCCCCACCTCCATCATCATCTACTATCCAGACCTGTAGTGTTACGCATAGCAGAAGGAGCCTGCATCATCTGGACCACATGGTCCACACCGATACCAGACGTCACCGCCTCTACAGATGAGGGCCCATCAGCTCCACAATTCTGACCAGCATCCTGCTAAGGCTGACCTGACCTCTGTGCCAAGGTTCTGAGACCCCTACAACTGGCCGAAGCCCTGCAGACACATTTAGTCACCTCTACCTTCACTTACTCCCAACAAGGGTCTGTCTGATCACCAGGAGAAGAGAAGACACCGACTTCGCTGATCTGCCAGCCCCTTGAACAGCGCTGCAGCCTCACCATGGACTACAGCATGATAAACTTCTACTGAGGCCGGATGCCAGGATAAGAGCCACCAAAGGCTGCACCCCTGCACCATCCCACCTCACTCGCCTCATCTCCCAAAATGTCTGCTTCATTACACTCATCATCCATCTCGCTTAATCAACACGCAAAGACTTCATCTACACTCCTCTGCTTTTGCCTATGCTTCATCTACAAAGACTGCATGTCTACTCCAGTGCTTCACTGGTGCTTATGTTTTGCTCCATTCTCTGCATTGACCGCTGCACTCCTCCCTCGCTTCATCACCTGCAATAGTCTGCTTCACATACAACCTTCCTCACCTGCTTAACTGTTCAATCGGGCGAGCCGCGCATCTAAGCAAGGCCGCTCGACAGGGTAGGAGACAGGTAGACTCCACCAGCACTAACACCCTGCATGTTAACAACCTCATCTTTGCTAAATCCTCCATCGCCATCCACACTGCCAATCTTAATATTTTCTTCCTACGCCCACCTCTAATGCATTCAATCCACATCAGTCCCTCCCTCTCTCCTCACGCAGGCAGAGCTGACACAAACTCCTCACCTTACTCAAATGCCTCTATCCACCTTATACTGCCAAGAGGTACCATAGTCACCCTCATAAATACTCCAATCACCTTCTCACTCTCGCTACCCCCAACCCAGTCCCACCCCATACTGCTTCCTACCAACCCCCCCCCAATTATATCAAAACACCCTCCAAGCCCTCCAACATCCCCAGATCGGACAAATGGTGCAGCGGTGGAGTAGGAGTTCTCCTTTCTCCGAATTGTACTTTCCAGGTCATTCCTCTGGTCATTCAAGGCTCATCTTCCCCTGTGCGTCACAGTTATCCACCGACCCCCAGGTCCTACCCGCCTGTTTTTAGATCACTTCGCTATTTGGCTCACGCCCCAAACGCACTTCTTCCGGCAATGCTCTAGGTGTTCTGGACCGCTGTAGAGAAAATCAAAGCAACCCGCAGACCTCTTCCACTTCAAATTTATGCACAAACCTGGTTCAGTGCATAACAAAACAAGATCTCAGTGCTGGAGAACTAGCCACCCATTTCAAGAGAGAAAATCAAAAACATCCCAAAAATAAATCTCTGAAAACTGCACGGCTAGCCCCAATCCCAGTCTCTTCAGCACTGCAACCATCACTAACTCACTATCTATGTTAGAACCAACAACAGAGGAAGACGTCTGCAGCTGCTCTCCGCTGCCCGCCCCACCACCTGCGCTAGTGACCCTCTCCCCTCTCACCTCCTCCAGTTCCTTTCTCTGGCTATCATTACCCACCTCACCACCATCTTCAACCTCTTCCTGACTTCTGGAATTTTCCCCTCATCATTCAAACACTCCATCATATCCCCTTTGCTTTAAAAATTGACCCGACCAACGCTGCCAATTACCGATCCGTATCAAACCTTCCCTTCCTTTCCAGACTACTAGAATGCCTGGTTTATGATAACTCTCTCCTCGGCCCCCTACAGTCCGGCTTCCGCCCCCTACACTCGTTCGAACCCACCTTCACAAAAGTATTTAATGACCTGATGATGGCGAAGTCGAGAGGCAACTACTCCTTACTAATCCTCCTCAACCTCTCCGTTACATTTTATACTGTTGACCATGATCTCCTTCTTGCTATGTTTCACTCTGTCAGTCTAAAGGACACTGCTCTCTCCTTGTTCTCCTATCACTCTGACTGCTCATTCAGCGTATCCTTTGCTGGCTCTACTTCCTCTTCTCTTCCTTTTGCTGTTGGGGTCCCCCAGGGCTCGGTCCTCAGTCCTCTCCTCTTCCAATCGGACAAGCCATCCGCAAATTTGGCCTCCAATACCACCTCTATGCTGACGACTCTCTATACACCTCTGCCTGCGACCTCTCAGCACAATTCCAAAATATCATTGACTGTCTGTCTGATGTCTCTAATACCATGTCCTCCCTCTTTCTCAAACTTAACAAACGATGTAGAAGAGAAAAAGCGCTATGCAGCCGACGATACAGCAATAATTATACATGCTCCGTATCCTTGGCCTCCGGTTCAAGTCTTCCCATATGCGTCTTGTTCATTATTACCTTTACCATTTGAATAAAATGTCTTTTTTCCTGCAAAAAAAAAATGAACCTCTCAAAAACTGGAATATGCTGCGCTTTTTCTTCCGCTTGCGGAAACCGTAATTGGTGCAGGAAGAATCGATTTCCCATAGCATGCTATTGGCACTATTTGCTGCAAATATCCGTCTGTGAGCAGGAGCCCTAAGTCACTTATACAGAAGAAACCAGGATAATGGTACCCACCACCCTATTATTCTCATAATGCTCTGAAAATAGGCTTTCACATTCTCTTCTCTCTTTTCTGGCAGGTTATAAACTAGATAAAAGGGTAGGAAGGCAAAGAGTTTGTTCTGCACAACTTCAGTGTATTCAAAATGGTATCACTTAATGCATATTTCCAATAAGACACCAGAAGACATTGACACTGGTCTCATCCAGATTAGACTGTCATCAGATCCTCTTGGCATCAGCAAGATCTACTGACAGTTAGCTATCTAATATATAACATTGCTCCTGGGGGGTGAGCACTTTCCACCCCCCCCCCCCCCAAAAAAAAAAGATTCCCGTATTCTTGTTTTTGTGCAAAGGTCAATGCAAGTGACTATCGTGACTATCGGGGCCTGAACAAACAGACAGGTGAACCGCTTCCCTATGTGATGTATGCTGTGTAGAGAAGAGCGAGCGGGGAAGAGCGGGGAGGAACGGGGGGAGATCTCTCTCTCACTCTCTCCCGCCCCGCTACCCCCTGCTCACTCCCGCAACTCACCGCTCACCACTCATCAGATTCTCTTGGCATCAGCAAGATCTACTGACAATTCTCTAATGTGTACGGAGAGCTAAAATTAGCTATCTATTATATAACATTGCTCCTGAGGGGTGAGCACCCCCCCCCCCCCAAAAAAAAAAAAGATTCCCGTATTCTTGTTTTTGTGCAAAGGTCAATGCAAGTGACTATCGTGACTATCGGGGCCTGAACAAACAGACAGGTGAACCGCTTCCCTATGTGATGCATGCTGTGCATTAGTATGCATCGTTAGTATTAGACACTATACACCTGCTTTGATTGGCCATTGCTGCCCATGTGAGCCCTGACCAGTCAGAGCAGCATGTAACATCTTAGATTCATGATATATACTAATGCACAGTGTACATCAGATAGTCAGAGGAGTGATTCAGCCATCTTTGTTTCTCCAGGACTGGAAGGTTGTTTTAAGATAAAAAAAAAACGGAAGATGATGTGTTCTTTTTAAGAATGTCAATAAGGATGATGGAACAATACCTCTGCAACGTCACTTATTGGATGGCAGCATTCCTGAAAACCAGTGCTTGATCCTTTATACAGGTCTGTGGAGCAATGACTGGAAATTGGGTCAAACACTGAATGAAGGAATGTGGCCATCTAATAGGTGGCAGAGGTATTGTTCTATCAGGCATGGAGGCACTAGTACCCAGTTAGGATGGAGGCTCTAGTATCCGCTTGTGTCACCTCTAGCTTGGATACAAGATGTGATACGGATGGGCATGGAGGCTCTAGTACCCTGTTGTGTCACCTCTAGCTTGGATACAAGATGTGATACGGATGGGCATGGAGGCTCTAGCACCCTGTTGTACCGCTTCTAGCTTGGATACAAGATGTGATACAGGCAGGCATGGAGGCTCTAGTATCCGGTTGTGTCACCTCTAGCTTGGATACAAGATGTGATACGGATGGGCATGGAGGCTCTAGTACCCTGTTGTGTCACCTCTAGCTTGGATACAAGATGTGATACGGATGGGCATGGAGGCTCTAGCACCCTCTTGTACCGCCTCTAGCTTGGATACAAGACGTGCAAGTTGGTGTCCCTGATGGTGATAAATCTGGTGACCGGGCGGCCACAAAAGTGTGACAGTGTTGTGAAGGCTTCCTGTGACCCCCTTGTGTGCGGCCGAGCACCATCCTGCTGAGGAATGCCTCTTTCTGACGGTGCTCACCACCAATCAGCGGCAGGTACAGGCGGTAGTGCAAAGGAGAAAGAGAACTGCTCAACTGCTCACCCTGCTGCTGGAGTGAAATCCTACAATTGTGCCGGCCAGATTGAATTTCAGCACGTTTGCTTTATAAGACACAATGACTGGGGGGAAAAAAGCGAACAATATGGTATATATCAGTAAAATAAAGCAGAACGTTTGCACATAGAATGCTAGAATTGCAGCATTACAAGGGACCTCCATGGTCATCTGGTGCAGTGGATTTTGATTTATCAAAACCGAAGAGGTATCTATATCTTCTGCATTGGACAGTTTTCTGCTAAATCAGACTTTCAGTGAGCAGATAACACAGACATTGATTAGTACAAGCAGCACAGTAATTCTGCACAATTAGCGCTTTGCATGATGTTATTGGGCTACATAATTAATATACAATGTAATGAACAGCATGTTCTATCTGGGCACATATTACACCTGCATACACGTCACTATTAGAGATCAGCGAATGTACTCGGATAGGCACTACTCGTCCGAGTAATGTGCTTTATCCGAGTACCTCCCCGCTTGTGCTGAAAGATTCGGGACGCGCTGCGGAGCGGGGAGCTGCAGGGGAGAGCGGGGAGGAACGGAGGGGAGATCTTTCTCTCCTTCTCTCCCGCCCGCTCTGCCCCGCTCCCCGCTGCGACTCACCTGTCAGCAGCGGAGCGCCCCGAATCTTTCAAGACGAGTACAGCGGTACTCGGATAAGGCACATTACTCGGACGAGTAGTGCTTATCCGAGTACGTTCGCTCATCTCTAGTCACTATAGTACATGGCTATAGTCGGCACGCAGTCAGTATACAATGTCATTGCACGCTGCCAGATATGTTCTTGTGAGCCCGGCCTAAGGGTGTCATCACGCGTAGCGCGTCTTGGTTGGCATCCACACCAAAATCCACATCAATATCTGCACCATTTACTGTGGATTTTGACTAGGATCCACAGCAGAATACATCCCAGAAACTGAAGGGGTGAAAGCTGCTTTGAATCATCATCAAAATCCGCACATTGTGCCCTCAGTCATGGCTACTAGTGAGTGTGTATGCACGGAATGAACACAACAGGTCACCAATTAAAATGCATCCATTAAAATTGCAATTAACAGTATTTAAAAAAATACACAAGTCACACAATGGGATTACCCAAACAGAAAAATACTATCTCCTTGTTACTCATAATAATAAATACTGAGATCTTGTTATTTCCAAGGAAAAATAACCAAAATGTCTCTGCGATGAGCAGCTGGCAGCCCTCGTCTCCACCTCATGCAGTTGCATCAACTCTTTCTATGCCCTAAGCTTCTAAGTAAAAGAAAGCCCCATTCTGGACCCCAGCAAAGTGGTGAGAAGCTACAATACATGTTTCTCACGGATTTTGGGAATGTCAAATAAATGTCAATGGATCCATATTTTCAGGCAGCCAGCAGTGCAGCTAACAGACTGTAATGTGGGCAGCTCACATGTGTGCAATGTTACAACTGATAGGTTGTTGCATGCAGATGTGACTTGTTGGGGGACTGGCAGCGCCTTGTAGTAGATACATGTGTAACCTTTAGGGTTTATTCAGGCGACGGTATATCAGCTGCGTATTCATGCCAGCGATATATGGCGTCCCTCTCTGCAGGGGGAGGAGCCTGGAAGAGCCAGGAGCAGTGCTCTGAGCTCCCGCCTCCTCTCTGCCAACTCTCCACCCCCTCTACGCCCCTCTGCACTATTTGCAAAGAGGGGAGGCGGGATGGGGGTGGAGCCAATTCCGTGAAACTTAGCCCCGCTCCCGTCCCACCTCCTCTCATTGCAAATAGTGCAAAGGGGCGGAGAGGGGTGGGGAGGAGGCAGAGAGGGGGCGGGAGCTCAGAGCATTGCTCCCGACTCTTCCAGCCTCCTCCCCCTGCCGAGATATACGGTCGTCTGAAGCCGCCCTTATAATGTAACCATGTGGCTCCTAGCAGTAAACACACTGGAGGATAACATTTGACGCCGGGGGAGGAAGCTCAGGGCTCACATGTCAATCCTTGATTTAGAGCCTCAAAGAAAGCGGATCCTGATACAATATAGGGGCTTATTTATAAATAATGCTACAAACCTAAATACATCAAACATAGAAGCGGCAGGGAAGACCCCGGGGCGAGGATTCCTGACTGTGGATATAGGCTATATATGATATGTAATAAAGCCTCTCCATGGCTGACTGCTCTCTTGGCTCTATTTAGGGACCCGGAGGGATGGCCCCCTTGTGGTCTGTTAGAGATATTAAAGTCTTGACGCATATTTGTAAGTGGATGAACAAGTTTTTTTAAAAGTGGGTTGCATATGAATCGCCGCCCGTATGCATTGTATTGCTTATGGACCGGGCTGCATACACTGCTCATAGAAAAGCATAGGGCTCACGCTGCGTGATACGCCAAGACAAAGACCACGCTGCGATCTATTTCTCGCAGGTATCTACACGCAGTGTTTACACACCAATGTGAATGGATGAATGAAAGTCTGCTTACGTTAATTGACTTTACCTTGTGTCACAAGTGTAATACATCATAAAAACGCTCCCATGAACATGAGCCCTTAGTCAAACAAGACCACAAGGAGGCGGGGCTTATGCAAATTTATGGAACAGGGCATTTATTGTCAATTTTGAGAACTTTCTCCGGTAGACAGGGACAGAAATATCTGGCAATTTGGCATTCAAGCATTATGCCAGCCTCACACACGCCGCTTTTTACCATGATTAGCATGATGTTCTGATCTGGATGTGGCATTTTTTGCTGCAGAAGAACACCTGTGTCAAATTCACAAAAAGCATGATATTTGTGAAAAGACTTTGCGTGACACCGGTCAGGGAAAGGATTCCATTTAATGATGATACTGCGCCTTTAAGAAAAACCCTTTCAGTAACTCTCTGCGCGGTAATGTCACAGCAACGATTGTTCTGTAAGCGGTTCTAGAACACTGACCGCTAGAACATAAGTGACCGACACTCAGGTATTCCTCACACTTTATCCTTTACCGGTGAAGTGATATACACTCCGTGTATACCCTCCTGCGATTGCGTTTCATTTCCGTGATTCGTCTATCTAGACACAAAAAAGATCTCCTCATCTGATAAGGTACAGTAGGGGTATAATAACTGCATTCCCTCACTTGTAGATTGATTTGATTGCAGATTTCTTCATCTCTATTGGTTTCAAAGGGGAAAAACTGCAACGATTTGTCGCCGTCATCCCGACGGAAATGGACATATTGTGGATGTAATAATCCGCACTACGCGCCAATTTCCACAGCCGGTGGATGATATTTGTTGGGATCTCATCTACTTTACTGCTAAGGAATTCTGGGGATTTTCTTTATAATATTGTGTGGATTAACAATTTATCTACCACAAATAAGGTTTTAAAAGGATTCCACTTAATGATGATTTTTGCACCATTACAACAGAATTTTACTAACTCTGACAGGTGCTGTTGCCATAGCAACGGTCGTTATTGTCCCGTATTTGAATATTAACCATTAGGTGAGGGACGCACAGCTTATCTATCCACTTCATACATTACTGTGAAGTGAGCGTATCCTCCGCGTATCCCCACCGCTCTGACCTGAACTCCAGCATCCGCTAACGATGTCTTTGTATCTAATTCTGCAGATGGGAAATCTATTCCGAAAATGTTTCTGTGGGGAACCAGATGAGATCGAGGACCCCAAGATATTGACCGTCAGCGTGGACATCACCTGTAAGTCACTTTGCTTCTTCTGTCTGCGTCTAGTCAGTATTTTATTAATGTATCCAGTCTGCAGGGGGTGATACTCTGCAGCCACCTGGGTGGTCTTGGACCACTATATGACTGCCGTGGTCAGTCTCAGGGTGAGGGTTATATTCCCTTACAGTTGGGGGGCATTTTGGGATTCTCGTAGTCTTTTTATTCCTAGTGGTATTATTCCCTCCCATTATGGCGGCATTGAACAGCACCCGTATGATGGCATTATTTAGTCATGTGTCTGGTCACAGTATGGCGGTATTACACAATCATGATGGTAATGTTACCCATGATATAACAGACAAAGTGCCGCCATTATCAGTGCTATCAGGGGGCGGCCATACACAGTATCAGCATAGTCACCCATAACTGTTGGAATGAAGTATATCCATATGTAGCAAGCTCCTCATCATGGCGTCTGCCAGCTGTCTCTGGGGGGGGGGGGGAGTTGCCCGAGTTTCCATTATTTTTGGAGACTCCTTGACAATCCAGAAGCTCAGACAGTACAATGTACAGAACTAGCAAACGTTAACTTGACTATTCCAACGGCTTTTATTGTGTTAAATGCCAACTTAAAGTTTGATGCAATTCTGTATTTAACGCTTTCGTGTTAAGTGAACGTTTTCCACAGTTCGTCTGTAATCCAACGCTGCTGACTTGTTGGCCGGTCACTAAGGTTATATCATAGGGACGGGACTGGATTATACCATATACTATATTATTACGGGGCATTAAAATGAAAGTAAAATGTACTTTCTTTAGACTTTTGCCAGTTCAGGGAAGAAACAGCAATTAATAGCTGTTATATTCTTAATCTAAAAACCACGGGGTAAAAGTGAGTAGCGGTGATGATGAAGATCCCCTTCCCTGCCATGTCATTGTATCACATGGATTGGTTTATGAGTGTTCCTCTTATAATGTATATATTTATTTACAGCATCTCCCGCTAAAGAGGTTCCGAATCAGGCTATTGCTAATAAACATGCCGAGCGTCGCAAGCGCCTAAATCATATTCTTAAATGCTTTGGAACCTTTATCAAGAGGCGATGCCCCAAACTGGAAGTCCTTAGTGCCACAGAGCCAGTATTTTGGCTGAAGTACATAGATTACATCCTTATTATTGTAGGTGAGCAAAAAAAGAGCCTGCTGACCCCCGGAACCATAGCCTTCCTGTACATGCTATGCCGGGACCTGATCTCTCCAGACATAGACACCATTCTGGAGCTTCGGGCGGCCCTATATACATGCTTTTATTTGACGTACTGCTATCTAGGCGTCGAAATATCCTACCCAGCTAAGCCATTTATAGTGAAGACAGCCAACCAGGACTTTTGGGACCGCTGCCTCTGTTATATTAAAAAAATGAGTCCCAAAATGATGCACATGAATAACAACCGCAAGATGTACAAGAGCATTCTTCGTGAGCTCAAGACCTACAGTACACAATAAATATGCCACATAATGCCAACTGATATAAAAACCTCAACAACTCATCATTCCATCGATTACAACTCCAGCCTCCACCTGCTGCCAAAACATCATCTACCACCTGCTGCAAAAACATCATCCATAACCTGCTGCCAAAAACATCATCTACCACCTGCTGCAAAAACATCATCCATAACCTGCTGCCAAAAACATCATCTACCACCTGCTGCAAAAATATCATCCATAACCTGCTGCCAAAAACATCATCTCCCACCTGCTTCCAAAACATCATCTATCACCTGCTGCAAAAACATCATCTCCCACCTGCTGAAAAAACAACATCTACCACCTGCTGACAAAACATCATCTACCACTCGCTGCTAAAACATCATCTCCCACCTGCTGAAAAAACAACATCTACCACCTGCTGTCAAAACATCATCTACCACCTGCTGCAAAAACATCATCCATAACCTGCTGCCAAAAACATCATCTACCACCTGCTGCAAAAATATCATCCATAACCTGCTGCCAAAAACATCATCTCCCACCTGCTTCCAAAACATCATCTATCACCTGCTGCAAAAACATCATCTGCCACCTGCTGAAAAAACATCTACCACCTGCTGACAAAACATCATCTACCGCTCGCTGCTAAAAACATCATCTACCACCTGCTGCAAAAACATCATCCACCACCTGCAGCAAAAACATCATCTACCACCTGCTGCAAAAACAACATCTACCACCTGCAGCAAAAACATCATCCATAACCTGCTGCCAAAAACATCATCTACCACCTGCTGCAAAAATATCATCCATAACCTGCTGCCAAAAACATCATCTCCCACCTGCTTCCAAAACATTATCTATCACCTGCTGCAAAAACATCATCTCCCACCTGCTGAAAAAACAACATCTACCACCTGCTGACAAAACATCATCTACCACTCGCTGCTAAAACATCATCTCCCACCTGCTGAAAAAACAACATCTACCACCTGCTGCAAAAACATCATCCATAACCTGCTGCCAAAATATCATCTACCACCTGCTGCAAAAACATCATCCATAACCTGCTGCCAAAACATCATCTACCACCTGCTGCAAAAACATCATCCATAACCTGCTGCCAAAAACATCATCTACCACCTGCTGCAAAAATATCATCCATAACCTGCTGCCAAAAACATCATCTATCACCTGCTTCCAAAACATCATCTATCACCTGCTGCAAAAACATCATCTCCCACCTGCTGAAAAAACATATACCACCTGCTGACAAAACATCATCTACCACCCGCTGCTAAAACATCATCTACCACCTGCTGCAAAAACAACATCTACCACCTGCAGTGAAAACATCATCTACCACCTGCTGTCAAAAACATTATTTCCACCTGCTGCCAAAAAAAAACATCTACCATCTGCTGCCTAAAACATCATCTACCACCTGCTGCAAAAAACATAATCTATCACCTGCCACAAAAACATCATCTACCACCTGCTGCCTAAACATCATCTACCACCTACTGCAAAAGCATCATCTACCACCTGCCTCCAAAACATCACCTACCTCCAAAAACAGCATCACCTACCACCTGCCACCAATTAAAATTGCTAGAGCGATATATTTATTATCATTTTTATATTGATAATTTATTTTTTTACTTTGTTTGCAATTTGTATTTCTTTAAATATATTTTTTGTATATAATATGAATAAATAATTTAAAAAAAACAACCTTTTCTCATATCTGCTGTATTTATCCTCCACAAGAGAGAATATGGAGTTAAGTTGCACTCACCCTGGCAATAAAATCGCACAATTTCCCAGCGCTGCGAGGCTGCGAGAAACCGCAAAATTATGAAGCCATGTGCGATATTTTAACACTTGCGATACATTGAATGGCTGTGATTGGTTCATTGAGCACCAGCTCTGATTGGCTGAGCAGTGTTTCTTAACCAATCACAGCAATCTCTTGCTGGAGACGTGGAATTTAAGCCCCGTTACCAGGAAGACAATGCTCTTTCAGCGCTGTGGACTACACGGAAGACTACCTGAGCATGACAGCCCAGAATGAGGGACCCAGATGCCGCCTGCTAGGTGAGTATTGTGTTTTGTTTCTTTTCATCTAGTCTAGCTATGGCTTATTTTCAGGGTGGTTATGGGGCATATATTTAAAGCCCCCTCACACACAGAGCAAAAATCAGGGCAGGGCCTATTATAGGGGCAGGTCTTATTTTCGGGGAGCGCTGTATTATATTTTTTTTTAAAAATAGCTATGTTATAGCTAATTGCAAGAAGGCTTCACGGAAGAATCGATAATACAATATTTTTTTCATTGTTCTGTTTCTTGTTTTTATATAAAAATGAAAAATGAATTAGAAAAAAAGTTGAAGTTGAGAAAAACAAGATTCTATAAAATTGGATGTCTTGCTGTCTTATTTATGGTATGGTATCTAGACTTTACAATGGATGTTACGCCGGGGTTATGAATGATACTAAGTAGAGATGAGCGAGCATACTCATCCGAGCTTGATGCTCGTTTGAGTATTAGGGTGCTCGAGATGCTTGTTACTCGGGACGAGCACCACGTGGTACTCGTCTCGATTAAACGAGCACTGACCATTGAATTCAATGGAGCCGGCAATACAGCCGGCTCCATTGAAAGCAATGGGCTGCCGGCGAGCATGGGATGAATTTTCGGGAGCCCTTCCCTGAAATTCATCCAGAAATGTGTAAAAAGTAAAAAAAAAATATACTCACCTTGTCCCGGCAGACAGAGTTCAGCCGCGGCCGGCAGTTCTCCTGAACTGCTGTGAGTAGTATTCAGCAGCCGGGGATTCACAGCCTCACCAATCAGAGGCAGCTCTCACTCACCCATTCATGAATTCAGCGCAGGGACCAATCAGGGACAGCTCTCAGCTGTCATTCAGCTGTATTGCCGGCTCCATTGAATTCAATGGGCAAACATCGTTCTTCTCTGCCACAGAGGAGAACGATCGTTATGCTGACAGTGCGGGGGGGGGGGGGGGGTCTCACTCTTGCCACTATTGTGGCTTAATAGTGAGACCTCAGAGCCCGAAATGCAGCCCTGCATGTTGCTCCTCGCCTGCCCTATCCATTTCTGTGTTTTTTACATGACTTTGGTGATTTGCTAAGATTTTCACAAATGAAAACCTTAGCGGAGCACCAGTCATATACAAAAATGCTCGAGTCGCCCATTGACTTCAATGGGGTTCGTTACTCGAAATGAACTCTCGAGCATCACTGAAAGTTCGACTCGAGTAACGAGCACCCGAGCATTTTGGTGCTCGCTCATCTCTAATTATAGACAAAATTAACTCTTTCCAATCCAATTTTTCTACCACCTGCATACTCATTATCTGGCAAGAAACAACTGGCACTATCTGCCAGTGCTACGATAGGTAACACGTTGGTTAGGCTTTGGCAGAGGAGCAGTTGAGCAAATACGGATAAAAACACTGTCAAACGTCTTCCAAAAACTGAGCTTTAAAGGCTAAATCATAATATCAAAAGACGTCTGACATTGGATTGGAAAGGGTTAAAGATATGCTCCTTTGAAAAGATTGTCTGGGACACAGTATAGCATGCTGCTAAAATAATCACTCCCCTATAAAAAAAAAGTTAAAAAGGGTATGAGTAACAGAGCAAGAACAAAGACCAATAATTCTAGGATATGTTACCTTCTTGGAAAACACATGAAAAAATAAAAACAAAAAAAACAAACATGAAAAATAGTCTAATCAAAGTAGAAAAATCTTTACAAAAAGTACAAAAGCAAAAAATGTGTTGTATTGAAGTGTTAACTTGTTTATTTTTTCATATTAACTCTAACATCCTAAGGGGAAATAATGCAGTTTTATGCAAATGTTTTACTTTGTAGCCACTGCCTTGTTAGTATATAACTGTAACTTCAAAAACAAAGTGTTCTTAGAAATCAAAAGCAATTACAATCATTTATTCAGTTAAAGTGTTTATGGTGACAACCCAAATTTTTAACAAGTTTTAGAACTGTGTCAAATATGATGTTCATGGTTAATTAATCAAATGGAAAATTCAATTCCACCCATTCTTTTACATGCAAAAGATAACTCACCGCACTGAACATTCCAAGGAAGAATATAAAACAACCTGTAATTGTCAGAAAAATTCTACAATACTTCTCAGACTTTATTTCATGGTAATGTAAACAAGATAATTCTAGCTCATGGGGGTGGGGGGTTAGAGCAATAGTAATAATGTGCCAAAATTGTGATGTAAAAGAAGTTGGACATTTTAGCATGTGGCATAGTTGAGCAATAACATCCAACTTTTTACCACTCTTGAGAAAACTAAGTGGGGTTTAATAGGGGGGGGGGGTCGTATAGCCTCCAATGACCCAAACCAATTTGCACCAATAACGTGCATAAATTACAAGACAAATTTATTTTCATTTGTGGCTTGCTGTGAATTCTCGCAGCAGGACCCATCCCGCGCCCCTACAGGGGCCACCTGCTTCTGCGGCTCCAGCTGTTTGATGTGCCGGCGGCTGGCGCATGCGCAGACCGGAGCCTGCAGTCGGGGAGTGAGATTTCTGTGCGAGGGTCTGTGAGCCCCGCACAGAAATAGAGCATGCTGCGATTTGTTTGCCACGTGGACAAATCGCGGCCGTCTGCCTAGGATTGCGTTTGCTAACGCAATCCTATGGCAGCTTCCACAGGCGGAAATTCTGCCTGAAATCCCGCTGCGGAATTTCCGCCCGTGTGCAGGAGGCCAAAGTCAGACATAAAACTGCCAATGTTTAGTACATCTACCCTCATGTCCTGTGCTTCAGTGCGTATTATTGCACCTACTGATTAGGATCACAAATTATTATAGCTGCAACTCACACAACTGGCATGATAACAAATGCATGATCCCTCTTAGCCAATCAGACTGGGGGCACTATAATTAGCATATTTAACCCCTTAGTAATCATAATTTGATAAGCATCTTTGTTCCTTCTATGTTATAACAGCAGTTCTGCATATACAGTGGAGATCTGTAATTGTATTGAAAAACAAAGAAATCTTTTAGAGTAGAAACATAAAAATAGCAAAACTAAACTAATGCGGTTGCATAAGTGTGAGCTCCCTCTCATATTTAGGGATCAGGTTGAGTTCAAAATCAGCTAATCACATTTAAACTCATGTCATATAGTAGTCAGCACTCCGCTGCCAGTATTTACAGGGATTCTGATATACCCTGTATATTTACTCATATAAAGTTCAGCTCTTCTAGGAGGATTTTCTTAGTTGGTCAGTAAAAAGCTCGCAAGACATCAAAGGGATCTGATTGTTGAAAACTATCAGTCAGGAGAAGGGGGCCAAAAAATGTCCAAGACATTACAAATACCATGGAGCACAGTGAAGATGCTCAACAAGAAGGGGATAAAACTTGGCACAACTGTGACATCTCTCCAAAATTGATGAAAAGCCTAGAAGAAGATTGGTCCAGGAAGCTGCTGTGAGGCCGACAGCAACATTAAAGGAGCTGCAGGAATTTCTGACAAGTACTGGTTGTGTAGTGCATGTGACAACCATCTCCTGTATTCTTCATATGTCTGGGCTGTGGGGCAGAGTGGCAATATGGAAGAATTTTGTAACAAAGAAAAACTTCCAAGCCCGGCTATATTTTGCCAAAACCTACACCAAGTCTGCTAAAAAGCTCACGATAAACAGGAATTTCACCTATCAGTACGACAACAACCCAATGCATACCTCCAAATCAACAAAAGAATAGCTTCATCAGAAGAACATCAAAGTTTTGGAATGAACCAGCCAGAGCCCAGACCTTAATCGAAATGAAAATCTGTGGGATGACCTGAAGTGGGCGCTACAAACAAGATGCCCTAGAAATCTGACAGATTTGGGGCATTTTTGCAAGGAAAAGTGGACAAAGATTGTCAAGTCAATATGTGCCATGCTGATAGTCACCTATCCAATAAGACTGCATGCTGTCGTAAAGTTAAAGGGTCCATCAACAAAGTATTAGTTTATGGATGTGCATATTTATGCAATCATATTTTTAAAAACTTTTTCCGCCCTAAAAGATTTCCGTTTGTTTCTTAATGGCACTGTACAGATAACGGGGCACATTGAAGGTAGAAATAAATCTGAAATGATTCATCTTGGTCAGATTTCCTAACATGACAAAAACAAGGCATTTTAAGCATTCACTGAATACTAGAAAAAGCTACCAGCATACATGTCAAACTTAACTTTGGTCTATAATGGACCAGGCCTATGTTAAAAAATGGTATCCACCTGGAAGGTCGGCATCGGCACAATTTTCTGTTTATAATTGACTGTTTTCAATACAAATGGATCGTGCGGTATATGTTTTTTCACAGTAAGGCTGGGTTCACACAGGGCAGATTTGCCGCGGTTTTGCCGCGCGGAATTTCGCCGCGGCAAATCCGCCCACGGCCACTAATCTCGGGATTAGCCAGCCATGTGGACAAGATTTCTCAGAAATCTCGTCCACACGGGACGGCCAATCCACTGTGATAAGTCAGGCCGGAACCGAGGCTGCGGTTTCGGAATATGCAGCATGTCTATTCTTTTTTTCATTCCACTGCGGCCGCGTTCTCCTTTATGGGAGCGCTGACCGCAGCGAAAGAGCGAGCGGACGGGCCGCTTCAAAGTCAAGGCGGTTCTCCCGGCGGAAATCTCGCGGTTTTTGCTGTGGCCAAACCACGAGATTTCCGATGGGAATCCGCCCCGTGTGAACCCAGGCTAAGGCTCGAGAGGAGTATATGCAACTATTACAAACAGTTACATATATTTAGGCTCAATGTTCAGCATTTGGGAACATTTCCCAGCATATATGCTGAATGCAGCAATAGGACATGATGTAAACAGAGCCTTAAAGGGCTTCTGTCAGTAAAATAAAAAAATGTGTACTCACCTGCATCCCTGTAGAGTGTAACCTGTAAAAAGAAAAGAGTGAAAAAAAAACTAACTCACCTAATCCCGTTGTTGTTCTCCCTCCGCTGTTTACCTGGCGTGTGAGCGGTCGGCTCCTGCACGCTCTCGTTGACCTGGTTGTGTTTATCCTCTGCCATCCTCAGAAAGTTCATGGTGAGTGCGCAAGCGCGCCAGGAAGGGGGACGCATGCGTACTCGCAGTCAACTCTCCAAGGACGGCAGAGGTTAGATGCAGCCAGGCCAATCACTGGGCAATGTGTCACTTGTGACGTGCTGACCACTGACCCGGGCGGCAGTACTTGCCGCCCAGCATAGTCAGAGCAGGGGTGGAAGCTGGAACTTTGCCAGCTTCTGCCCTGCGATTGGACAGCTGCTGGAGGGGAAGAAGAGGAAGAGCAGCCTACCGCTGACCGGCCTCGTATGGCACAGGAGAGTATGATTTTTTTTTTTCTGACAGAACCCCTTTAAGGGCTTCTGGCCACGGGCGTAGCGATATCCCATGGCAGATCTCCACCGCGGGAGCCACCGCCAGGGTGCAGGGGAGAGCTGATGGCTCTCTGCACTGAACCTATCTGACAGATAGGCTTACCTCGGAGTACCGCGGCAATTCGCAGCATGCTGCGATTTCAATCCCGTGAGTGGAGAATCACTATGATTCTCCGCTCGTAGACAGCGGGGCTGCGCATTCCAGACGGATCATCGCCGCGGGGAACGCAGTGAAAATTTGCCCGTGGACAGGAGGCCTAAAAATGCTATTTATAAATAATCACAGATTTGCTTTAAAATGAGGCATGCAGAAATTTAAAGAGGGAATTACAATTATTTTTTTTGTTTATAAATTTCTGATGCTCATGTCAGGAGGACCTCAATCATAAGACATTCTTTGTGATCTGCAGTGCAGAAAACGACATAAATAATTTATATTTTTCCCAAACCTATTTTCTGTGAAACACATGTTAACACTGTTAATTTCAGGAATACATCAAGGTTTTGCATCATGCACATTTCCGGCTGGTTGAGGCTGGCAAAACGTCAGAAATATTATTCTGCTGGTCTTGACAACGTGCTGACAGTAGATAAGAACTGTGTATTTCAAATATGCCTGCTTTCATTTGTAAGCAATTTGTCGATGCAACTCATTTGAGGTAAGGAAAAAAAGTTGCTATCTGAAAACAGCAGGAGTGAAGTACGTCTGACAGGTACCTGCTTCAACAATGACACGTGTCAATGCGTGCAATGTGGAACAATAAAAAGCTTTCATTTAGATGAGACACGCCGCATCAGAATTATAGGCCTTATGATACATGTGAAAAATATAGGCAAAATAAACTTATCAAAAACCATTACACCTTTTATTATACCATTCATATATATCCGGTATTATACAAAGCTGCATACAGGATCATAGCAGGAAGCCAACAGAATTTCAGAAGTTCAGTCATCTTAATACTATGCTGAAGCAAAAAATGGTAGTTTCAAAGGGGTTCTGTCATTAAAAAAACTTCAATACTTACTTCCTCCGATAGTCTTCTTACCACATTTTCTCTTCCCTGATCTCCTCCTGGCTCCTGCAGTCCCCCCGGGTCACATCACCTCCATCCGGCCAAATCTTCTTCTTCCTGTGACGAAGCATGCATTGCTGGCATTCTCCTTCCTGCAGGGCATTGTATGCTACGTAGCGTTCACTGCCTAGCAGAGAATGCCGAGCTATTGCTGAGACTGCGCATGCGTGCTGTCTCGCAACAATAGTATATAAACACTCACAGTAAGACAGCACACATGCGCACTTTCGGCAATAGCTCGGCATTCCCTGCTAGGCAGTGAACTGTACGTCACTATTGACATATACACTGACCTGCAGGAAGGAGAATGCCAAGAATGGACGCTCCATAGCAGGAAGATGAGGATCCGGCCAACTGGAGGTGACGTGACCAGGGGGACTGCAGGAGTCAGGCGAAGATGAGGTGAGCAGACTGACCGGGGAGGAATAGATAAGTTTCGGGGTGTTTTTTGACAAAACTCCTTTAAAGGGCTGATCTATACAGGGTTATTGGTGTTGTGAAAGTTGCCATGATGTCATTCCATTATCACCCGATAAATCTTAAAGACTTCCTTTTCCTCTTTTACTTAGCTTACATGGTTAGAATTGTAGCTTGATAGTAATAGCAAAAAGTTTTTTTAAGTAATTACAAAGTTGACATATAGAGAGATGGGGAAACCTAGAGATGTCGGCATTGCTATTCCTAGACCCTGAGCGGAAATAGTTCAGTTGATCAAGAGATTCTTTGTATCCAACTATAGTTAGCAGCCCTGATAATCATCTGTGGAGACCTTAAATCCATGACAGTGGTATTTATTCATTATTGCATACAGACAGGGGCATAACTAAAGATTCATGGGCCTTAATTCCCTGCAATCGGCCATTATGGCTGCTATTTATGGTCCACCTGGAAATTTGCCCTGCATTGCTGTATCTAAGTGATCCCTCAATGCAACAGTAGGAGTTGAGGATGTTGCCTTTGGACCTAAAATATTAGGAACACAAGCCCCAATACATATGTTCCGCTCACCAAAACTGTGTATACAAATTACATATACAGTGTTCAGTGCTTTAAAGGGGTTGTCTCGCGGCAGCAAGTGGGGTTATACACTTCTGTATGGCCATATTAATGCACTTTGTAATGTACATCGTGCATTAATTATGAGCCATACAGAAGTTATTCACTTACCTGCTCCGTTGCTAGCGTCCACGTCTCCATGGTTCCGTCTAATTTCGCTGGCGGCTTGCTTTTTTAGACGCGCTTGAGCAGTCCGGTCTTCTGCTCTGAGCACGAGCCGCTTCAGTGTGCTCGCCGCTACAGCTCTTCTGTGCATGCGCAGACGAGCTGTATCTTCTCGGGAGCGCGCTGGAGCGGCCATTCTGCTACCATCCTCTGTTAGAGGAAGGTGCAGAAACTTGAGCCGCCCAGCAGCCCAGCCGAGAAGCCGCCCAGCCGTGCCGAGAAGCCGCCCAGCCGTGCCGAGAAGCCGCCCAGGTAAGTGATGGGTGACGGACTGACGGGGGTGACGAGTGATGGACTGCCGCTGTGGCCCCGGAGCCTACCGCTGGGCCCTGGAGCCTACCGCTGGGCCCCGGGGCCTATCGCTGTGGCCCCGGAGCCTACCACTGGGCCCCGGGGCCTAGCGCTGGGGAGCCGGGGGCCTACCGCTGGGGAGCCGGGGCCTAGCGCGCCGGAGTCGGGGCCTAGCGCGGGGGAGCCGGGGCCTAGCGCGGGGGAGCCGGGGCCTAGCGCGGCGGAGCCGGGGCCTAGCGCGGGGGAGCCGGGCCTAGCGTCGGTTACCTGCTGCCTGGCGGTGGGTGACTGTGGCCCAAGAGCATGTGCCGTGGTCGGCGGCCGCGGTGGGTCCGGTCGGCGGCTGCGGGGCGTCTGGTTGTCAGGGAGACACAGCTGGTAGCGTCTCGGGAGCGCGCACGTCGGGCTACTGCAAGCGACGGGAAAAGAGCCGGCGGCCATCTTGGGGAAACTTTTTATAAGTTGCTGAAATGCTGGAACTGTAAGTAGAAGCCGGCTAGAAAAGTCATTTACAGGGGTAATTAGTAATGTATGCTTAATAAGGAGGACTGGGCAAAAAAAAAAATTCACTGCTTCCTCGAGACAACCCCTTTAAATAAACAGCTTTACCATGACAAAAGTTCATTTGGCAATTAATATATCTGTACCTCTAAGGGCTCCTTCCCACGGACGCATTTCCGCTGCGTTGCCCGCTGCTATTAGGTTCTATTGAACCTAATAGCATAATGCTTACGGTGCGGAATTCCACCGCGGAATTCTGCACTGTAAAATCACCCGTCCTCACCCGCGGCATGCTCTATTTGCCGCGGGTGTACGCGCGGACGGCTTGCATTGCACGTTATGCTATCTTCCGCTGTAGCACAGCGGAAGATAGCGTGAAACCGCTTCCCCGCCCACCACCAGCCGCGTCATATGATGCGGCAGGCGCGTCATGTGATGCTGTGGGCATGTCATATGACGCGGCCGGCGCGTCACGCGCTCTATTGCGCACGCGGGCTGAAGCGTCATGCGGGCTGGGAGACTCAGTATAAGTAAGGGAGGTAAGTATTGGGGTCTCTGGGGGGGCGCTGTGACGGGCCGTGTGCAGCTGGCCTAAATGATGCACCAAATAATAGTCAGATAACAGCTCTACATAGAGATCGTGATTGCTGTGGAGTTATCTTCTCAGATTGAAGTAATCAATTTTATCTCTGTACATTACTCTGTACAAGTAATCCATGACTTATCTCTGTACATTTCTCCTTCCTGCTGCTACCCCAATTATATTCTCAGTGACCCCCTTTGTGCCCCACACAGGTACCTCTTTTTATGCCCAACAAAATACTAATTCCCCCATAATGCCTAGCCCAATCTGCAGCTAGGATGGAATGTGTTTTTGCATTTAGTTACAGCACTAAAGGGGAGGCAGTTAGCTGAGATTGTTTAATGTATATATACTATGCGGATATGAAGTATACAGTAGCTTGCAATTTAAAAATACCTTCTTGGAGTCGATTAAAATTGGGTGTCTTGAGAAATTCAGTAAGCTTGTGACAATTCAATAGTGTGTTTTAATAGTAAGATTTTATTACCAAGGCATTAAAACCCCAAATGGATCAAAAAAGTAAGTCTTCTATGATCAACAGTTGTTTGGAAAAGGGGTTGTGTCACAGTGGCTGCTCAACAATGCTTGAGTGAATTACATTTATTTGTGGCTTCCCGTAGACAAGGTATTATCTGTCGTACAAGTAATAAACCAGTAGTAAAAAAAAGCTGAATCTTTCAAAATGGACTATTGAATTGTGGGGTCAAGAAAGAATTACAGGTAGTACTCCACACTGGGGGACTAATCTCCGATGACCCAGCTTCTTAAGTATCTAAATGATCAGGGAGACATATCAGAGAGAACAGCTCCTGACCCTAGGCAGCTGTAGCATGGATCTTACATTTTTCTGAAAATAGAAGAAAAGTGAATGTATGGGTTGTAGAAGTTTAAAGGGGTTGTCCCGCAGAAGCAAGTGCAGTTATGCACTTCTGTATGGCCATATTAATGCACTTTGTAATATACATTGTGCATTAAATATTGGCCATACAGAAGTTATACACTTACCCCCTCCTGGTGCTGGCGTCCCCGTCTCCATGGCGACGAGCAAACTGCTTCTCTGGTCGCCGGAACAGTCGCGCTTGTGCAGAGAGGGATCCCCTTCTGTAAGGTCCTTGCTCACGAGCTGCGTCCTGGCTCCTCCCCCTTCTCAGCGTCATCGCGTAGTTCCGCCTCGTCACATGGTGCCGATCAGCCAATGAGGTGGCTGGAATCGGCAATGGAGCTCAGACAGCAGAAGAACATCCACAGTGCACCATGGGAGATACCCGTGGTGCATCGTGGGAGAAGACCAGCAGCAGCCATCTTGGAAAGAAGATTTTTTTAAAGTTGCTGAACGGGGATTCAGGTAAGGGAATTTTTTTTTTTAATAACACCTGGCAGCAGTATTCTTTTATAGGTACTGGGGGTCTGGGCAAAAAAAAAAATCACTTTAGGCGCAGGACAACCCCTTTAACATTAATTGTATATTTTAGTTTCATACAGGTACATAAGAAGAATATTTTAATATAACAGTTCTTTGACAATGTCTACTGCAGGGGGTAGACACATCTAGCTACATAATAGCTGACCATTGTGGGTCTCAAAAGCTGAGTCTGTCTTTAGTATAAAAAAAAAACTACCAAAAGCATATAAGGTGTTTGACAGAAGTAGGAGGTGTCAGCCCAGTAGTGTCCCAAAACATGATAGCAATATTCGGATGGTTACAATGGCAGCCAAGGCTCTAACAAAGGCTTCTAAATCTGCCATGGGTGAGGTCTAATGTGCCAAAGGCATGGCCTAATATATTGTATGTCCAATTACACTAATAGCAATAATTCCTTGGAATACTAAGTATTGCAAAGCATTGAAGAAACAACTAAAATATTGCAGGTTCTAATTCCCTAGTGGGGCAAGTAAGAATGCCACTACTACCAAACATAAATCTTCGTAAACATATTATCTTATTTTGGTTTTTTTTCCAAACAGGGATAGCTAAATTTTATATACTGTAACCTCAAATGTTGCTAAAAACACCTACAACCTCTCAACCCCCCTCCCCCTGTTCCCATTCTCCTATGGCTACCTTGATGGAAGAATAAAAGTTTTAGGTCCCAGAATGTGGAATATTTTTATTTAGCATTATTGTAGTAGTATTTATAGCACATGCTGCAGGGTACTGGAAAAAAAACAGCAAAAACTATGGTGAGCTTGTGAAAATGAGTAAAATTAACAAATAAATCATATGTACTCCAAGTTGGTGCCAATAAAACAACTCATTACGCAAAAAATAACATGTAATATTTGATGAAAAGCCATAGTGCATCTTTGTCGATGGAAAGATAAAAAAGATAGGACTCATGGAATGAAAAAAAAAAGAGAAAAAATTGCTCAGTCCAACATAGGCCAGTCTTTAATCTCTTTCTGCTGTAGCCATCTTATTCTTGAATTTTCCCTTCTTCCTACCCCCTTTAAAAAGAAAAAAAAAGTATACATTTTTTTATTTTTAAAGGGTGACATAGCTACATGGGCGCTTGTTTTTTGCGGGACGAGTTATAATCTCCAATGCTACCATTTAAGATACCATATAAAATACTTAAAAAGTTTTTCTAATTTCTAAGTGGGGAAAAATGGAGATAAATGCTATTTTACCATTTTTGGAGAGTTTGCTTTTACGATGTTCACGTTGCAGTAAGAGTAACATCTTATCTTTGTTCTGTGGGTCAATATGATTATGGTAATACCAGATTTCTATAGTTTTTTGTACGTAGTTTAACTTGTAGAAAAAAATATATTTTAGAAAAAAAATGTTTGTCACCATTTTTTGACCCCCATAACTTTTTTATTTTTCTGCCAATGTGTGATAGTTTATTTTTCTTGCAAGATGACCTGTAAGTTTTATCAATACCATTTTGGTGTACTAGCAATGTTTTAATTGCTTTGTATTAAATCTTGGTTTGGAGTCCGGGTGGCCAAAAAAGCGCAATTCTGACATTGCATAGTTTTTCTCTGATAGTGTTTGCAATAGGAGGATTAACAATGTGTAATTTTACTGATTTGGAACTTTATATAGGCAGTCATACTAATTTTATTTGCTTTTTTATTTTTTTATAGGATAATTGGAAAAAGTTTTCTTTAACATTTAATTTTTTTTAAAAATTTTTCTAATAGTTAATAAAACGTTTTTCTACATTTTTCAGTCCCCATAGGAGACATGAGCGATCGCTTACACAGTATAGCACAATAATATAGTCGTTACATCCAAACTGGACAGGCAAGGCAAGCAAACACAATAAAGCATGACCGTGCATAACTAAACCAAAAGCACAACCATGCGTAACTGACGTAACAAAACCAAAAAGAAAAATGTATCCCTAAACAAAACCCTTATCCAGGAGGGGCCACTACCTAATCAACAGGTCAATCGCTCTGATAAAGAGCGGACCTGCACGTGAACCTCAGCCACTAAGCTATACCTACCAGGGAACCATGAATGTAATGCAAACAGCAAAAAAAATAACACCAGCGGCACTTAGCTTTAGCAGCAGTCTACAGGAAAGACCAGGGGCTCCACTGTGCACCTCAGTGATCCAGGGAGGATACTAAACTGACCAGCACTGCAGTCAAACCTAAACCAGACTATATAGAGCAGGATAACTGGAACCAAGTGAGAGCTGACATCACCCACCTGACACCACGGCCCTCAGAACCAGGAAAAGCATAGATACAGCTAAAACCTGGCCCAGCCTGATCGCAAGGGGACCATACCAGAACCGCTGCAATAATAGTATTGTATTATACTGCATTCTGAACAGTGTCCTATTAAGACAAGCAACCAGTTTGTCATAATAGACTCTCACCTATGGCTAACCTGGCGGTCTTCAGTAGACCCTAGGCTACCATGGCACCTAGATGGCTCCACACAATCTCATTTTGCGGTGGCTGTTTGGGGCATTCAAAGCCCAATTGCTGCATTTTAATGCTGCTGCTTGAATTGACAGCAGCATTTAAAGGGTTAACAGCCTCAATAGGAAATATCTTTGACCACAACTGTTGCAGGCAAATGTCTTCTGTCAAACATGGACGACACCCGCTGTGTAGGTAGAAGACGTGGCTCCAGAGTCCACTCCATATACAGACACTCAAATGTACAGCACATGTTGGAAATGTGTTAAAGGGCTTGTCCTAGTTATTTAATTTGTGTTTTAATTGGCTGCCCATGTGTAAAAATAATAATAGATCCTATGCCCATCCCTCCCAGCTCTCTGCTATTTCCAGGGCTGCAGCCATTACTCTCCCTTATGATGTACTGTTTACAAGCTGCAGTTCTCAGCAAGGCAGATAAAAAATGCAGTCACAGGCTTGTTCTTAGGAGCAATTATGAACTCCTTATAGTTAATACAATTCTTTCCAATCAGAAGAACCATAACTAGACAAATGGTTATATACAAAACCGCTAAACGTAGAATTCAATGTACTGTAGCATTGTGCCCAAACCAAAAACTACATAAAAGGGTTCCAACTACAATGCAGTACCCTTCAAAAAGAACTCTCACAAAGCTCCAGTCCCGAGCCAGTCTCTCGTGCTCTGTGTGCACAGGTGCTTCAGTGATGTCTATAGTAGTTTTGCAAATAACTGTCCAAATCAATGCCCACATTTTAAATGACTTGCGAAGCACCAGTATTTTTTTTCCAAAAATGTTCAAAAGAACACCATGAACCGGGCATTAGAAGTGGACAGAAAACTTTAGACCTTCTTACTTTTCATTACAATTGTGTTCTTGCATTTAAAGAGAGTGAAGAATAACTAATTCCTACTTGTTCTCTGTCTAGTTCTGAGGAAGAACAGCTTCACTCCTTGTTCTCCTGCACTGTCCAACAAATGCTGGTGGCACCTATGAGAATTGCACAGCAATAATTATGTGTGGAGATTAGAGATGAGCGAACGTACTCGGATAGGCACTACTCGTCCGAGTAATGTGCCTTATCCGAGTACCGCTGTGCTCGTGCTCAAAGATTCGGGACGCGCTGCGGAGCGGGGAGCTGCAGGGGAGAGCGGGGAGGAACGAAGGGGAGATCTTTCTCTCCTTCTCTCCCGGCCGCTCTGCCCCGCTCCCCGCTGCGACTCACCTGTCAGCAGCGGGGCGCCCCGAATCTTTGAGCACGAGTACAGCGGTACTCGGATAAGGCACATTATTCGGACGAGTAGTGCCTATCCGAGTACGTTCGCTCATCTCTAGTGGAGATAGATGACACAGGTTGATCAGCACAATGTCCTGATCATCCAGGTCCGTAACTAGAAGAGGATGGACTCCACTGCAAACTTATGAATGGGCCACTTTGCTTTTTTTATGTCATTATTATAAAGGTTGTTACAATTGTGGTGATACCATACACAGTATGTGTGCCTTTAGCAAGAGTCTTTGATATCACCATATTTGCACTCTAAGACACATGGATGTGGCAACTTATATGTTTAGTAATGATAATGTTAATTATTATGGTTTTACTTTGTTTTAGCCTGACCTGCTTAACTGGCAGAAATTGATTTTACATAGTGGGTGCTGATCCCTCTCGGTGCAGTACAAGCAATGTCCCAAAAGGGACAACGACAAACACGGGGCTTATACAGAGGTAACTTACTCCACACAACTCACATAATCATGCCCACCCAAATAGAAATAGACAAACTCCAAACCTATGATTTATATCTTGGAACATAGCAGGACTCAATACGCCAATTAAATGGAAAAAAGTAGTCACACATGTAAAACGCTATAAACCTAACATCATTTATCTACAAGAAACATATTGGAGGCAGGAAGAATGGGGCAAGCTGCAGGCAGCATGGATAGATTCCTGCTACACAGCATCACACACGTCGGCAGCTCAAGGTGCAGCAATACTAATTAGGAAAAGAGTGCCATATGTACTAGAGAACTCCATAGCAGATCCACAGGGCAAATACCTCATACTGCGAGTAAGTATAGGCTTGGTGAACATATATGCCCCCAATAGCAACCAATCAGCATTTTACTCTGACCTCACACAACTATCACAACCATACCCGGCAGACCGTTTAATCATCGGAGGTGACTTTATTAATGTATAACTCACTGGTTAGGACAGGTCCCACCATACAACCACGTACGCATTTAAGTGACCACTGGCAACTGCTTAACACCACCAGCAGGGAATATACGTGCTGCTCTAATACGCACCACTCCTTCTCATGAATTGACTTTTTCATTATGTCAAGCTCCCTGTTTGATCACCACCAACAATCCACAATTCATTCAATTATCCTCTTAGACCATGCAGCTTCGGATGGTCCCTTCTCAGCGATTGTCAAAGATATGGAGATTCCCCACTTATCTGGTGGAGTCAGATGACTTTTGGGACTACCCGTGGCTCCACTGGAACAATTACACAGATGACAATAGGGATCATGAGGAAAACAGTGCCAAATGCAAACTTGTACCATTGTTTATGGTCCTGCCCCCTAATGCAGGCCTTCTGGTCACGGATCCATAACTATACTAGAACACACCTGACAAATTTTTTCCTGCAAGAATCTTTGTGGGCTATTTTTGGTCACTTAGACCCCAACAAATATCGCTGCTCAGCGGGGGCATGCAAACTGTTACACTTCATAGTGGCTGCGGGTCTGAAGGCTGTTTTGCAGACGTGATTGCAGCCAACAGCACCTCCTTTGAAATTATTCCTGGATAAATTGGCCTTTCTATTCCAAATGGACTGAGACGAAACATCACTTTTTTTTTTTTTTCAAAGGAACGTTTATTTAGCCCAAATAGATACATATACAAAAACAGCGGACACCAAAAAGAATGCACATCTTGTTGATACATCACAGTATATGAGAATTGAGAAAAAAAAGGGGACAAAAGTAAGAACACTGAGTGTCTCGCATATTCGTGTGCATTTCTCATAAGACATAGTATTTGGCTGTTCATTTTTGGTTTTATTTATCAACTACTCATAATAAAACAAACCCAAACCAGGTTAGGGCTCCAAGCCTCGGAGTCCCAAAATATCAGAAGAGAGAGAACGGTAAGAAAAAGAGAATGGGAGGAACCCCCACCCCCCAGGACAAAATAAACAAAGGGACATAAGAAAGATTAGAGAGAACACCCCCCCCCCCCCCAGAAAGAATTGTAACCCTCCCCCCTTAATCCCTTAAACAACAAACCTGCACGACTCAAAGAAAAAAAAAAGGATTAGCCTAAACAGTAGATCGGTTCAAGCGGGTGTACCTTATTTTATCCCTTTCTAGTATCTAGACAGGCATCTCTGCTGCCGTTGCAGGACTGCTCACCCAGCTCCCCCAAATCTTGTCAAACTTCTCAGGACATCCTCTCGCCATATAAGTCAGTTTGTACATTGGAAGCACAGAGTTCACCACCTGGATCCATGCGTTTCTGGTCGGCCTACCAGGGTGTTTCCAATTCAACAAAATCACCTTTTTTTTTTTTTTTTTTGTTTATTGAATTTTTATTGAGGAGTATGAATATTACATAAACTGAAGGCGAAGAGAAATCACAGTAATTTCATTACAGCCATACAAACAGTATTGGTCTCTTCTGACATAGTAATATAATAACATCCTCAGAAATTTTTGAAGGTAGATAAATGCTTCTGCAATGAATGATTAAGTACTACTTCCAAATCGGTATGTGCGTTCACAGTGACGAACTATGTAATTTCAGACAACATTTCTTTTGAATAGGAGGTAGTTAAAGAAAAAGCAAGAGGTTACATATCGTAACTTGCAACAACATACAACAAAATAAGAAAATGCAACAAAATAAGGAAAGGCATCTGCAGCGAAACGCTCTACCTAGTTATATGGGCTCCCTCCACGCGCTCCACATCTCCTCATGCTTCATTATACTATTTTCCCTGAACGCCAGCCATCTCTCATATACCCTCTGTTCGGACATTCTGGTGGCAAATTCTTGTATACTGGGAGGGTCCGCCCTCTTCCAGTGTTTTGCTATAATAGCTTTAGCCGTCATTAGGGCGTGGCCTATTAATTTCCTAGAAGGGGGTGGGAAATCCTCCAGACCGACCAGCAGCAGAGTCTGTTCCGCCTTCCAACAGTTACGCGATTGCAGACTCTTATCCAGCAGGTCCAGCACCCCTCGCCAATAGACCTGCAGCCTTGGACATGACCAGAAGATATGAGAAAGGCTACCCCTGCTCCCACATTCTCTCCAACAAGCCCCATCTCCTCTGTGGAATCTACTACCAATTAGAGCTGGGGAATAATACCATCGCATGTTAGTCTTCATTTGTACTTCTAGAATTCTCATCCCCCTGGCAGCCCTTCCAGCTAGCTTGAAAGCGATGCTCCATTTATCTATTGGGATGGTTGTCCTCAGTTCCTTCTCCCAGTTAAGCATATGAATTCTCTTTGTTAGGGTATTGTTGCCTGTAAATATGTCATAAAAAGGTCTTGTCTCTGATTTACCCAGATCGGAGCATGTCGATATTTTCTCTAGGATTCCAAGTGGGATCTTAGTTGTATGTAATTGTGATTTATGTAGGAAGTGAGCTATTCTCGTGTGTTTATATATGTCTTGCGGGGGTAGGTTGTATTGGGCGGCCAATAGCCCGAAAGGCTTTACTTCTACTTTTATCACCAGATCCGATATTAGTGTTATGCCTTTATCTCTCCAGTCTCTTACTTCTAAATCTGGAAGAAATAGGCACACTGTCTCAAGAGGTATCTGCGGGACCTCTAGTTTGTCGTGGGAGGCTAGTTTTACAGTTAGGTCCTTCCAGACCTTGAGCGCAGCTCGTGTAGTAGGAGAGAGGCAGTTTGCGTTCTCTTTTAGGCATACTGGCTTGTTTGTGAGACTCGACATGCCCTCCAGAGAAGCTGCCCAGAGCATTGGTCTACAGGAGGTAAGTTTTGCGAAATGGCACTCCATACCGGCCCAGCCCATTGAATCTCTCTGGGAAAGCCATCCTCTGGTCTGATTCAGGAGAGAAGCCTTATAATAACTCACTACATCTGGTATACCCGCCCCCCCTTTTACGCGATGCGTAGCCAATATAGATAACGCCAACCGAGGTTTTTTGCCTTCCCATAAGAAATTTGATATCTGCCTCTGTAATTTAGATAGTGTGCGCGACGAGATGATAATCGGTAGAACCCGAAAGAAGTACAGGATTTTAGGAAATATCTTCATCTTAAAAGTCATGACTCTGCCGTACCATGACAGGCCTAGCCTGGACAGGCGATCTAGGTCCCCCTGTATGGAGGTCAGTAATGGAGGGAAGTTAATTTTTTCCAAGTCTTTTGTGTCGGGGGACAGACATATTCCCAGGTATGGAAGCTCTTTTTCCCTCCACTCAAAGGGGAACTCCTTCTTTATAGCATTTTTTAAGTCCCTTGAGACATTCACCCCCATAATTAGGGATTTATCAATATTTAGTTTATATTGTGAAACTACTCCGAAGTCGTGCAGGGTGTGTTGAACCGCTCTCAGAGAGCTGAGCGGGTTCGTCAGGGTGAGGATGACATCATCCGCGAACAACCCAATCTTATGCTGGCGGAGATTCAACGGTATCCCCCTAATGTCCAGCGATGTTCTAATGGCCTCTGCCAGCGGTTCAATCGAGAGAACATATAGTATGGGAGACAGCGGGCAGCCCTGCCTCGTGCCGTTAGTTATTTTGAACGATCCGGACAGAGTCCCGTCAACCAGCACCCTGGCCGAGGGCGTGGAATACAGGGCACGAATAGCCCGCTGAACTCCTTCGCCCAAGCCAAATCTTCCCAGTGTGAGGAAAGAGTACTCCCAATGAACATGATCAAAAGCCTTTTCGGCGTCTAGTGCGAGCATGATCATTGGGAGACGGGAAGTCTTCACGGAGTGCAGGAGATTGATAATTCTGCGAGTGCCATCGGATGCCTGTCTACCCTTCACAAACCCAACCTGATCGGGGTGGATGACCCCCGGGAGTACCTCTAAAAGTCTCCCCGCCAAGATCTTGGAGTATATTTTTGCATCCACGTTTAATAAGGATATGGGCCTGAAATTGGATGGGTCATCGGGGGGTTTCCCGGGTTTAGGTAATACTACTATGATTGCTTGAAGGTTCTCCTCTGGAAACTCACCTCTGCGCATGGCTAAATTAAAATGCTGTGTTAAATGTGGGGCCAATAGGCCTTGGAATAGTTTAAAGTACTCGGCTGAGAAGCCGTCCGGGCCGGGGGCTTTTTGATTTTTCATTAATGTAATGGTATCTAGGACTTCCTTCTGGGATATCTCTTTATCTAATTCAGACATCTGTGATGTAGAGATTTTGGGTAGATTGATTTTATTTAGAAAATTCTTTATCACCTCACTATGCGGCTGTTTTATGGAGTTATCGTCTTTCAGGTTGTACAGGTCGTTATAAAATGAGCTAAATCTGTCGGCTATCTGTTTTGGGTGGGTAATCTTGAAATCTTTCCTTTTTGAGTTCCATACAAACGGGATCTTGGATTTAATGGTCTTTTTTTTGGTCATAGTGGCCATTAGTCTTGTTGGTTTGTTTAAGTAGGAGTATATGTTAGCTTTGTTTATGGTAGTTTCTTTTTCAAAGTCCCCCTGTAAAGTACTTCGAAGTTCTAACCTGGCATTAAGGAGTTTATTATGAGAAAGTGTCGAGGGGGAAGTTTGAAGTTCCCTCTCTAGAACGTGGATATTTGTTACCAACGACTCAATCTTGTCGCGTTTCGTTCTCTTATATTTTGCCCCCAATTTTATAAGAACTCCTCTTATATACGCCTTATGGGAGTTCCAAAGAGTGTGTGGGTTTATGTCTATAGTGGCATTTATGGCAAAGAACTCCTCTAGGCTTTTTTTAATTTCTTTTTTGTATTCGGGAATTTTCATGAGGTAGACGTTGTTTTTCCATATTTTGGTCCCTTGATTAGGGGTACCTAGGTGAATTGACGCCGTTATTGGAGCGTGGTCAGACCACGTTGCCGTGCCTATGGAAGCTTCTGCTACTGAAGCAATTAATTGCTTATCCACGAGACATAAGTCTATGCGCGAGAATGTCCTGTGACGGGGCGAGTAAAAGGTGAATTCTTTTGCCGCTGCATTTAAGCAGCGGAATGTGTCGTACAAGGCCATCTCATGCATCCAACGGCCCAGGGGAGAGTCTTTCCTTGCGTGTCTTTGGGTGGAGTCCAATCTGCTTTCAGGTACCAGATTAAAGTCCCCGCAAAGAATCAGCGGACCCTTGGCAACTTTGCGAATTTTTCTCATGAGTTTGTTCAAGAAGTGGACTTGTTTAGTATTAGGGACATATGTGTTTACGAGTGTGACCTGTGAACCCCTCAAATTGCCTACTAAAATTATAAATCGACCCTTAGGGTCGCACACTTGGCTGTCTATTTTAAATGTAGTGGAGTCCCTGACCGCAACCATAACCCCTGCATGTTTCTTAGGAGCAAACGCATACATCGCATGAGGGAATCTTTTGTGTGACATAAGCCTGCCATCTGCCTCTAGTAAGTGTGTTTCTTGTATACAGACCAGATCGGCGTTGTGGTGCAGAGCCTCCTTCCAGACAGCCCTTCTTTTGTTCGGCGAGTTTAGGCCGTTAGCGTTCAGGGACAGCAATTTCAACGCCATTTGTCCTTGTAAAGCAATAAGAAGCTAGGAGCAGGAGAGCCAGCGTAATGGGTGATGCCTGACAAAATATTACAAACAAAACTGGGAAAACAAGGTCTGGTTAAGTAGAGAAAAAAGCAGACAAAGCATACATTTAGGGGGTATTTGGTTAAGATGCAAACAAACAAAAGGGTACAATAAGGTATGACTGGGCAAGCCGAAACTTGTGGTTTGGTTACGGGGGTCGACAGTTCGCGTAAGAGTGAGAAATAGAGATAGTAACATCACTCAATATCGTGAAACATAGTACCATCGGGCTCAATGGACCTTGTGACTTTCCTTGGTAGGAATACATGGAATCAACAGTTCCCTTGTGTAGCGTGAAGAAGACGTTCAAGTGTTGCGGGCCCCTTTTCTTTGATTTCTTCCAACTTCTCGATCCGGACGGGGGGGTGAAGGATCTTTTACTTTTATGCCCCACACTTTCAGGGTGGATTTGGCGGAGGTAGGATCAAGAAACACATGAGAGGAATTCTCCCTTGTCACGATTATCTTGGTGGGAAACCCCCACCTGTATTGGATCTTGGCTTCTCTTAGGGCTAGGGTCACTTCCGAGAAACTGCGTCTCGCCTCCAACGTAGCTTGGGATAAATCGATAAATAAACGGATGCCTGTATATGGGCTCGGAAGGTCCCCCATCTTTCTTACAGTTTGCATGAGAGCCTCCTTTGTGCTAAAATAATGAAAACGCACAATAATGTCCCTCGGGCTATTGTCGCTCAGGAATTTGGGCAATGGAAGTCTATGTGCCCTATCAATTTTGAGCTCTTGCTCAGGAATATTTGGTAGAATCTTTTGGGTCAAGCGCATCACATACTCCGACAGCTCGGGGTTCGCAATTTTTTCAGGCACGCCTCTTATTTTTACATTATTGCGCCTGTTGCTGTCCTCAATATCGCTTATTTTGTTTTGCAATTTGGTAACCAGGCCTTCCAAATCATAGTGGGCATCAATAAGAGCATTATGGGATTTAACCATTTCCTCCATTTTATGCTCTGTGTTGTTAATTCTGTTATTCACTTCTGCTACCGAGGAATCCACATGCTGAGTAAGGTTTTTTAGGTCAGTTTGGATTGTATGCCTTAAGGCTAAGATGGCCTCTTTAATGTACAATTCAGATGCGGGTTTTTCTGTGGCCGCTAGATTGTTAATTTCCCCATCTGGTGCTTCCATAGGGGAAGCCTCCTCCAAATTCTCCTCTTCTCCATCTCCTGTCATTTTTTGGCGTTGTTTGGCCGGGCTGCTGGAAGCAGAGGGAGGCTGAACTCCTTGCAGGGGAGCCGTCGCCATTTTGTTTTTTGTGCTGCGACCGCTGGGAGGGTTCATTTTAACTTTGTGATCTCCCTTATTATGGCTCTCACCCTGCCTCAGTCCCCCTGGCTGTTCCCTGACGTTAGCAGTGTCTGTCTCATAGGTGGGATGTGAAACGGTGTGGTCAGGGAGTCCTCTTACCGGGGTGACTGCTGTCAGCGTGGCCTCTTCCTCCGCCGCCATTGCAGGGAGCGGAGCGCGCGGTCCGAAAAACTCCTCCAGCCGCATCGGCTGGGCTTTGGAGACTCTTTTCCTAGCTGCTGCCATGTACCCTGGCACTTCTGCTTTCCGAACGGCGGTAAGATGAGCCCTCCGGTGTGCTTATAAAGTCGCTGAGCGATGCTGTTGGACGGAGGTTAGTAAAACACGGCCGTCTCGGTCTCTCTCTAAGCCACGCCCCCCAACAAAATCACCTTTTTAGCATAGAAAAACAGTAGCTTATATAAGGTGCGGGTTGCCGCTGCCACTGGCAGGTCTCCAACAAGCCCAAAGAGGCACACCCCAGGGTGCATGATCCTCGGGGCCCCCAGGTGAGACTCCATAAATATGAGGACGTCCCCCCAGTAGTCTCGCATGACACCGCAGTCCCAAAACATGTGCATGATAGTCCCGTCGGCAATTAAACATCGGGGGCAGGTCGCCGAGGGGAGTAGACCCATTACATGTAGCCTAGATGGGGTGCAGTATATCCGGTGTAGGAACTTTACCTGGATGAGCCTATCTCTAGTACTAATCAAGGGAGGACCAGAGCTCGCCAATATGTCCTCACCCTCCCCCTCCAGCAGATCAGGAATGTCGATGATCCATTTTTGGGTGGCTCTCTCTCTTAACGGGGCAAGACACTGCACCAAGTGGGCATAGAAGCTGGACAATGGTCTTACTATGTTGCACATCTGTGCCAATCCCTCCAGCCGAGTCAGGGACAGCGGTATGGACAGGCCCTGAAACTGAGCCCTGATCACATGTCGTAGCTGGTAATATCTGAAATAGGAGTGCTCAGGCAGGTTGTAGACTATCTGCAGCTGAAGAAAGGTGCAGAAGGCGCCCTCCGTGACTATGTCAGATAGTACATTAATACCCTGAGCTCTCCAGAATGCAGACTCTGTAAAGCGCTGCAGGTGCAGCAAGTGTGGATTATCCCACAAAGGAGTATGTGGGGACCATGTGACTTCCTCTGCAGGAGTCAGCCGCAATGCCTTGTGCCATATTTTAAGTGTTACCAGCATGGGGGCAGGTAAAGGGGCAATAGAAGAGGAGCGGCCACGCATCAGCAGACCCCTCAATCCCAGGGTGGGGTCCGCCACCCTGCGCTCCAGTCTGACCGCCGGATTGTAATCCGATGAGGTCAGCCACCACCCAGCATACACCAGCTGGCTAGCCAGGTAGTAATAGTAAAAATGGGGTAAGGCTAATCCTCCCCAGCTCACCGGGAGGCACAGGGTCTCCAATTTAATCCTGGGGGTGGAGGCTTTCCACAGGATACGCAGTACAATCCCACGAAGCGTAGCGAAGAATCTGATTGGGACCAGGACAGGGGAGTTATGGAGTACGTACAAAAATTTTGGTAGCAGCTTCATCTTTATCAAATTGACCCTGCCCACCAGAGTGAGCGGGAGAGAGGCCCATCGTGTTGCCATTCCCTCAGCCCATTTCAGGAGAGGAGCTAGGTTAAGGTCAGAGAAGGCAGAAACCCTCACCGACACTCTTATACCCAAGTAGGTTGTCTGAGTTGTCCAGCTCAGTGGAGCGGGCAAAGGGAGCTCAGCCGCTGCAGAGTCTATCGCAATTAAGTGGGTTTTGTCCCAGTTGACCCGAATACCAGAATGCAGGCCAAATATGTCAAAAATGGTGAGTGCAGAGTCAAGCGAAGACTCCGGATCCTGGAGGAAGAGGAGGGTGTCATCAGCGTATAGTGCCATGCGCTCTTCATAGTTGTGAAATTTAAATACTTTTATTACCGGCGAGGTCCGGACCCGGATTGCAAGTGGCTCTATAGCAAGGGCAAACAGGGCAGGGGACAGGGGGCAACCCTGTTGTGTGCCTCTACTGAGGGGAAACTGGCCCGAAAAAAGGACATTGATTTTAATACTGGCTACTGGGGAATCATATAGGATCTTTACCCATCTAATAAATACTGGCCCAAATCCAAACCGTTGCATCACTGCCCACAAATGCCTCCACTCTACGGAGTCGAAGGCCTTTGCCTGGTCTATAAATACCAGGGTGCGTTTCCCGCAGTTAGAGTCTTCATATGTCAGATGGTCAAAAAGCCGCCTTAGATTCATGTCTGTACTTTTGCCAGGCATGAAGCCAGATTGGTCAGGGTGTATGATCTCTTTAAGAATGGAATTTATGCGCGTCGCAAGTATTTTTGCCAGAATTTTAACGTCGTTGTTAAGAAGTGAGATCGGCCTATAGGAACCACAATCTGCAGGATCTTTTCCAGCTTTAGGAATCATGACAATTATGGCCTTGCGCATGGTGTCCGGCAGGGCACCATCACGCAGAATAGAATTATATAGCGTTAGAAGCCAGGGAGCTAGGAAATCCGCATTCTTTTTATACCATTCCCCAGGGAGTCCATCCAACCCTGGCGATTTCCTATTGGGAAGTGACTTGATAGCGTCCATTACCTCCTCTATACTCAAGTCCCCATCCAAATAAGTGGCACTACTTGGGCTCAGCGCTGGGAAGGGGATATCATCAAGGTAAGCTATTAGCTGTTCATCCGAGCAGCTAAGTTTGGAGGTATAAAGATTACTATAGAAGTGGGCAAACGTTAGATTGATCAGTTTGGGATCATCCACCAGGGTCCCCGAAGCATCGCGCACCCCCGTGATTGGCGGCAATGTCTGATCCTCCCTAGCCAAATAGGCCAACAGATGACCGTTCTTATCTCCCTGGTCAAAGACCTGGTGACGAGTGTAAAGAAACTTCTTTTTGGTATATTCAGTGAGTAGTAACTTGTATTTCCGCCGTAGGTTATTTAAGTCCAGGTAGGCCTCTGGGGAAGGATCTGCTATGTGTCTGGCCTCCGCCGCAACAAGGCGCATTCCAGGTCCAATCGGGCAGCCTGCAGAGATCTTCTATACTCAGCGATGGCGGATGTGAAAGACCCCCTAGTAAAAGCCTTAAAGGCATCCCACACAGTTAGCTCCGAAGCAGTCCCCTCATTGACCTCCCAGTACATCCCTGCTTCCTGCTCAGTGTACTCCTGTACCTCTCCCTGCGCCAGCCATAGAGGGCTAAGTCTCAACAAGGGACGAGAGCTCTCCACACCAAGGTCAAGGACCAGCTGGAGTGGGGAATGGTCCGATATGCCCCTGGGCAGATAGGAAACATCCCGCACCATAGGAAGACAGTCCGGGGAGCCAAAACACAGGTCGATGCGGGAAAAAGCATTATGTGTTAGGGAATGACATGAATAGGCAGTGTCATGCGGGTGTCGCAGGCGCCATATTTCCTGCAGAAAGTAGGAGTCAGCCCATGTCAGCAATCTGGTTGATGCCGAGGCAGCTGGACTGAAACGGTCCCGCACCGGGTCCAAAATCAGATTGAAGTCCCCCATAAATATTATTGGAGCAGGTTCGAGCAAAACCACCTGGGCCATCACATCAGAGAGGATTTTAACATCAGCGGGGGGCGGCAGATAGATATTGATTATTGTGAGGAGCCGGCCATGGAAGGTTCCCTGAAGGATCAAAAACCGACCTGCAGGATCAATGTGGATTTGTCGGAATACAAATTGGGCTGCTTTAGTTACCAGGATGCTGACTCCTCTGGCATAGTTGGAATAAGTAGCGTGGTACGCAGCGCCTATATTGGCTCTCTTAAGAGCCAGTATCTTTGAGCCCTGTAGATGTGTCTCCTGAAGTAGTATGATGTGGGGAGAATGGATTTTTAGAAAATTGAAAGTTAGAGCTCTCTTAAATTTGGAATTCAGACCCCTAACATTCCAGGAGATCAGCTTAAGATGTGTGCTAGCCATTGCCATAGAATTGGACATTGTTTGCACAGGACACCCGCATAACACCGAAAGAAGAGTCGCGCCAAAACAAAGTGCAATAAAGTAGAATGGTTATCTTAGATGTATGAACCATAACAAAAACCCCTTCCCACCCTACCCATCCCCCCAAACTTAGGACAGGTTTGGATCCCCGAATACCAAACTTTATGAGGGGCATTAGGCCTGCCCCAGCGAACTAACAGAGAAACTTAAAACAGAGAGGATTGAGAGAACAAATATAGTCACATGGTCCCCCTGCGAAAGAGCATCAGACACAATTGCGTCATGTGGGCTGTATCTCCACAGCTTGCATATACCCGGCTATAACCTGGGATACTGATATGTGGGCTGGTTGCCCAAGGAGGGGGAGCCCCCACCAGGCCATTGGCCATGAGTTGGGGTCCACCAGGGAGGGCCACAGAGAGTAACATTATCAGGCCGCCAAGAAAGTCAGAGGAAAAAAATAACATAGTTAACAGAATCCACATCACATACCAAAGACGATTTTATCATAAGTGGCTGGCCCAAAGGGCTAAGGAGGTGGGTAGGGGAGAGGAGGCGAAAAGGGGGAAAGGAAGCAAAGAAGGGGAAAGGAAGCCAGAGAGGGCAGGGAGCGGTAGGGAAGAGGAGAGGAATTTCCTTCAGTTGTTGCCACAGAGAAGAAAGAGTAGGCCAGCCACGGCATCAATTTTGTAATGTCTCACAAACAGGATTCAATTTTGCTCGAGCCAATTTAGGACATCTCCAGGACTCTCGAAGAAATGGGAGCGATTGTCCTTGATCACTTTTAGCCTAGCAGGGTACAACATGGCGTAGACAAGCTGTTTAGTGTGCAGAGCTTTCTTTGCCTCTGCAAACTTTTGCCGCCTCTGCTGCACCTCCAAAGAGAAGTCTGGGAAGATACGGACTGTTTGCCCTCCGACCTTCAGCGGATCTTTCATGCGGTTGAGCGCCAAGACTTTGTCCCTGTCCCTATAGTTGAGTAACTTAGCTATGAAGGTGCGAGGGGGTCCTCCAGGTGGTGGGGCTCTAGATGGAATACGGTGGGCTCTTTCCACACAGAGCAGAGGCGAAAGGGAATCTGGGCCGTATGTCTGTTTGAGGAGCGATTCCAAGAAATCGCAGGGGTTTTTGCCCTCTGCTCCCTCCGGCAGTCCCACGAACCTGAGATTACACCGACGCAACCGGTTCTCCATGTCGTCAATTTTTCTCTGCTGTGCTGCAAAACTGGTGTTTAGAGTCTGCACGCGGTCCGAGAGCGGCGTAGTGATATCCTCAAGGTCAGATACTCTGGTCTCAATCTCGGTCGTGCGTTCCCGCAGCGTTTGAACATCCGATCTCAGCAGACTAAAGTCTGATTGCAAGGCATCGATTTTCTCAGTGAGGGCAGAGCGGGACTCCGTAATTGCTTTCAACACATCAGCAATAGTCGGGCCGGACACAGGAGGTGAAGCTGGGGCAGCCCCCGCAGGGGATGTGCCTTGTGGGCTGCAGGGCTCGTTAGATCGGGTGTCCGCTGAGCCGCTGGGTCGGGCATACTGTTGCAGCTTGTTGGCTATTTTATTTTGTTTAATGGGTGCCATCTTGCCGGAGGGGTACAGTTGGAGATATCCGTCGGCCCGAGCTTGTAACGTATCGCAGGGGGAGTTCACATGTAGTTTAGTGGTTAGTGCATAACTGTTGAGGAATAGTCATGATGCAGTGCAGTGATGTCAGTGAACTGGCGCCACACCACCACTAGGTGTCAGTAGAGAGCAGGTCGAGTCAATGGGTAAATGCAAGTGAAGCAGACTTTGTGGGTTATGAAACAAAGTAAAGGCTGCAAATGTGGGCCTGTGCTTCTCTCTCTGGCCCACAGAATATAGCCCCAGTGTTGTACTGTGGAGTCTGGTGAGCTGCACAGGCTTTCAACAGTCCCAGCTTTGCTGCATCTCTGCTCTGCAGGCTGTTTATGTGTGGCTTGCTGCTCACAATAAATGGCAGTCCCAGGGAGTAGAGGATGACCCCCTCTCTGGCCTCAGGAGCCTCCTGGACAGCACTCCCGACAGAGGCCCTCAGTGTAGATGGAGCTCCCCTCCTCTTCAGCCCCCCCCCCCTTCCTCAATCTGTGGCAGTCTCGACCTTCCCAGTGCCTACAGGCAGATCCAGGGCTTTCTCACCTCCCCTCCGGCGCCTCCACCACCTTCTCAGCTGGCCTTCTGTCTCCAGCAGCCGTGCCTCCCCCTCAGCTGCCTCCCGGTAGGAACTCCCTGCAGTCGTCCGCGGCCGGCCTCCACTTCTGGTCGGCCATGCTCCCAACTCTAGCCAGGGGATGCGCCTGACGAGGTAGGCCCCGATTCTGTAACTCCAGCTAGAGGCCCGCGGAAGGTGTCGTTCTGCAGCTCCTGCTCCGGTGGTGTCAGCGGTGCGGTTTGCAGCTCCAGGGGTGCTCTCAGGATGGTGAGATCACCTCTGAAAGTCTCCTCCAGCCTGGAGCCCCCGAGATGGCGCCCGTTCCCGCCGCTGGTTAGCCACGCCCCCCCCCCCCCCCCCCCCGAAACATCACTTTTTAAAGAAAGAATGTTACGGTCCTTTTTCATGACATGGGGAGCTTTATCCAGATGCTACCGCAGAAAATTAGGGATTGGCTCAAAATTGTTTCTATTATACCTGCTGGTTTCAGGAACAACTGGGGTTGGGGAAATCCCCCCTTTAGGGAGTTCTAAATACTTGGCTGGGGCTGAGAGGGATTTCTGCATCTACCTACCATACTTCCAGAACAAAGTCTAACAAATCAATCTCATTTAGTATTTCAAAACAAACATATCGAGATGGACTTCTGGGAAAACAACTAGTACTGCTTCCCCTCTGTTTTATGGAAGGGAGGCACACATTATCTTATAATAGGTCTCGCTTTACGGTTCACTGTTTTTCATGTTTTTTTGTTTTTTTTTAATGTTTTGCTAAAACTGCATCTTAACTTTAACCATATTACTGGTTAATAAAGCATCTTTATTACACAAATCAAACAACAAGCATGGATGAACAGATCAAATTTATTATTGTAATCTTTGTAAAGGCTATTATTAACGTCGTATGTTATATGATGAAGGTCTTGGAGAAGTTTATTAAAAACATACAAAAAGAAAAAATAGAATGATGTCATGGACCACTCTTTTCTTTTCAGCACAAAATGCCAGAAACTTCCAGAACCCAGATGGAATAGACACCTATTGGCTCTCATTTTAGCAGATTTCTAAAATGCCAGATATAACTTCCATCTAAGGGTTCTGTCCGGCTCTTGTTCTCATGATTTTAGATGAAAAACATAATGGAGCCCCAGGACAGCAGGTGAACAAGACACAGTACTGAAGTAGCAATGGAGCTGTCATTTGGCTGCAAAACTTTACATCTCAGGCAGATAAGGAAATGATTAGAGTTGCGGCTTGATTAGATGAACTGTCTTAGAGGGAAGACGTGACATAGCAGCAGCAATGTTTCAACCAAAAGATCTTTGTCCTGCTTGACAAGGACCTTTTGGTCGAAATGTTGCTACTGCTATGTCATTTAAGGAATAAAGAATTCTGCAACCTGAATGCTGCCATGTCTTCCTTCTATTACTTTAGATTCTGGCTCCAGTTGACTATGTATCAATTGCCCCATTGATAGTGGCCATGTTCATGTCTGGAGACCAAGGAGTGAGCTCTTCAATCCTGCCTTTGCTGTAGAGAAGCACACTGCCCCCACTACTGGGGTGATGGTCTGGGGGCCATCACATATAACAGTCAGTCACCCCTTGTAGTGTCTCAAGGAACAGTGACAGTGCAGTGATATGTTTGGGAAATCCTGCAGCATCTTATGTTGGCTCTCATGGCAGGGCTTCCAAGAGGCATTTTCCAATAGAATCTGTATGCCTTCATGCTCTCCCGCATTTTGTATCCAAGCTAGAAGCGATACAACAGGGTACTAGAGCCTTGATGCTCACCCTTATCACATCTTGTATCCAAGCTAGAGGCGATACAACAGGCTATTAGAATCTCCCTTCAGGTGTCCAGTTTTCCGCAGTAAATTATCTTTTTGCTCTATATTGTAATCACTTACTTATATCAACGTTACAATCACATCTAGAACGTTTCATTTAATTCCGACCTCAGCTTCTATGGGATGGACTTCTTTTGACAAAGAGTGTATATTTAGGGATCATTTAATTTACCACGTTATGGGTATTTGTTATTGTTATAATGTGATTGCAATGTGAACATAAAATGTCATAAATGCACATTGTAACAACCTTGTTCATCTGTTGTTTCTTGTTTAAGAGTTTTGTTCTGCATAATACATAATAAAGAAGAGAAAATTGAGTGTCAAACAAAGGGCAGGTTTTGTCAGGTAAAATAGATTTTTAATGGATTCTGTTTATTGGTCCTTTAAAAGAACAAGTTAGGGAACAGTTTGAAAAATATAGCATGATAGAAAAATAGCATTCGCAGATTGTAAATGTTAACAATTTGTTCATTATACTTTAATATATTCAAAGAGCATAATCTGTTTCCTGTCATTGTACATTCTCCATCCTTTTCCTTTATAAAATGTTACATGTAGTTACAAAGTTTTCAAAGTTAGTATATCAAATTACTAACTCTTTTAAAAATGTACCCCAGTCAACAACCACCCACCCTAAATGTACGGTAGATGTTTGCAGATGGTGTAGGGAGTGTGATCTGGAACCGAGCCCACCCCATACCTGGCAGGTATCAGTTGTATTCAACAGCTAATAGCTGCTAACAATGGATGTGATTAGACTTATCTCCAATCACTGTCATTAACTCCATAGATGCTGCTATCAATGTTGACAGCCCCTAAGCAGCTAAGCAAAGGGGAAGAACCCCTCTTCCATACCCCATCAGCACCCGCGTAACACAATTGCAGAGTACCAATGGGTCCACACAGCCTGCAGCCTAATGAAGATTTTATATATATATATATATATATATATATATATATATATATATATATATATATAACATATATTTTGACTAATGTCATTGTACGGATGCCCCATGATTCCGAATAAAGGAGTGACACTGTACAACCTATAAAGTAATTACAAAAAAGATTCACACAGTGTAAAAAGGCGGTGGTTAAAACATAGAAGACAGCAACTAAAAACACGCCAGACCACTCATAGATCATGTTTGCCAATATTAAGCATTATTACAATACATGAGTATTATAGTTATCAATAACCACCTCTCAAAAAACAAGAAAACCGCAAATTGCAAAACGCCTCAGATTTCAGTATAAACAGAACTTTTGTAGACATATATAGGTGACTTCCAGATCATATAAATCAGTAATGTTTTACATATAATAATGAATAAAAAATGACTTTTGAAGTGCTGTATATAGCAATCATGATCAAAGCATATCACGTGAATCATAGTCAGCATAGACATGATTCAAAAAAAATATTTATCACACCTATCAGGTAACATGTTTGGACATAGCTGCAAATAAGACCAATTGGTCTCAGTGATAAAAACAACTCAGCATTCCAGATTACGAGATTTGATAATATCATTGAGCATGGTGTGCAGTAATAGACTTATGCAGTATAGTGATGGTCGATGAGAGCATGTACCAGAGTTTGCTTTAAAAAAGGGTCTTTGTATTCATAAAAGCGATGATATAAGGACACAGCATTCATAAATGCAAGCCTTGATGACATTATTGAGCAAAAAGTGCTTTAATTGGCTTATGCCTAATGGTGGTGTTACCGAGTCTATATAGTGAAGCCCCAGTTAGGCTCAGGTAGCAGGCCAAGAGGTATTCAGCAGGTTCGCACTTATCAGAGAAGTCAATCTGCTGTTAGGTAGGGACTAGAGATGAGCGAACCTACTCGTTTTGAGTAATTACTTGATCGAGCACCGCGATTTTCGAGTACTTCAGTACTCGGGTGAAAAGATTCGGGGGGTGCCGGGGGGTGGGGGGAGGCATGGTGGAGCAGGGGGTAGCAGCGGGGAACAGGGGAAGCCCTCTCTCTCTCCCTCTCCCCCCCACTCCCTGCTGCAACGCCCCACTCACCCACGGCGCCCCCCGAATATTGTCGCCCGAGTACGGAAGTACTCGAAAATTGCGGTACTCGGGCGAAAAAGGGGCATGGCCGAGTAGGCTCGCTCATCTCTAGTAAGGACCTTTCCCAGTTAGGAGCAGGGTCAGTTTTCCCTCTGATTTTGAGTTTTCCCTTGTTGAATAGAGGTTTTATTGCAGCATTGTGTTTTCCATTTGTCCAGTATTAACACAGTGTTGCGCCTGTCCTGGGCAAGGTGTGCATTGTGCTCAGGTCGCTCGTGACAGATGGATTTGAATATCTTCCGATACCATCAATTCCTGGAAGGGTTTATAGCAGACATGTTTTTGTCTGTATGGATAGCCTTAATGGAAACTATATTTTATATAGAGGGTTGGTTGTAATTAATAATATCTACCATTACATCATAATAACAATCCCTGTAAATTATATCTAAAGCTGCTGTTTATACAAAAGAAGGAAGTATTATCAGCATATAGCGAATTAACATCTATGGCTATTTAAGAAGTTAAACATTGGGCTTAGGACTTCCGCCCAAGACACAGAGGGAGCAGGACGTGTCCTACAGAGCTCCTGCAAAAACAGCTTCCCAGAGCCACCGGGACCCTCTGGTGCCCCACAAAAGCAGCTGTGGGGGACGAACACCTCCCCCGCTTGCTAGGCAGAAGCCCCCCACACCCTAAAGATACCCGGGAAGCCCCCGGGAGACCCCACAACGCGACCCGCGGAACCGCCAAACCGGGACACAGGCGGGGGGAGAGAGAGGATGTGGAGCCCACAGCACACCGAGACCTTACCTTGCCGGAGACCCCCGGTAAGACCTGCTGGATCGCCGACCTCCACCTGAGACGCGCCGAGGATCCCCGAAGTGCTGCGGCCTAGGAGACACCCGAGACCGCGGCCTAGACTTCCGGCCGCGAAGGCTGCGAAAACCCCCAGTCGGAGAGGACCCCGAGAGACCCCAGAAGGAGCCCAGAAGACCCGCTGGGAGCCACGAGCCTGCAGGGAGAAAGCAGGAAAGCGGAGGCCAAACAGCGGTGGGAGCCACGATCCAGCCCCCCGGCCGCGACAACCTTCACACAGAGCGGTACGAGGGGAGAGATCCCCCAAGGTATCCGGACAACCCGGGGAGCCTCACCGGAGAGTCGCTACCCCCCGCGGAGCGGCCGGAACGCCGCGGCCTAGCAGCGCCAGAAGCCGCGGCCTAAATTTAGGAATTTAGGCCGCGACACCCGCGACAAGCCCCGCCCACCACAGCGGCCACCGGAGCGACTCTTGGGAGACCGACTCCTCCGGCTGAAGTGTGCCGCTGCCCAGCGACGCCCGAATCACCGGCCCCGGCGGGGAAGAGGCTGTCGGTGGGCCGCGACCCAACGAGGCCCAGGAACTGCGGCCTGGGGCCCTGGTGGTGGCACCAGCGAACCAGTGAGTAAGGGGAAGGACACAGAAATCCCCCAAGAAGACTGGGTAGCCCCCACCCATACTTCACCCTAGAAAGAGGCCACAGGGAAAGCAGCAGGGGGAAAGCAAAAGACACCCCACACAAAAGCCCCCATAACTACACAAAAGAACAGCAAACAAACCCCACCCGGCCACAGCCTTGGGCAGGGCCCCAACAAAACAACAAAAGTATAAACAAAGCCTGGGGGGGAGGGGAGGGGGGAGAGAAAGTAAGGAGGAACACAGAAGGATAACACAGCTAAAAACAAAGTACCCTAAGGAGGAGGGAGGGAAGAAAAGGGGAAGAAAACGAACTGGAGGAGAAAACACCTGCAAAACATAAACCCCCAACCCCTCGGAATAGAGTGGAGGCGAGAAAGGGGGCAGAAGCAAACATAACAAGAACAACAACTACTAGAAAAACCCAATAGAACCCCACAAGCAAAAAGGCAAGAATAATAACTAAACGAGAAGCCACATCCGCACTAAAAAACCAGCAACAAAACAAAAGAGATCTTGGATACAGGGAAAAAGCAGCTCCTTGTACACATAGTCTGCATACTCACCAGAACTGAAAACCGAAATATGGACAAATATCTAAACGAACGTAACTCAAACACCTCAACACGAGCAACGCGCCAGATAGACGCAGACAAAACAAATACAGGAGGAAAGCAGAAAAACAGACCGACCAAAAGTACAAAAGAAAAAGAGAGCAAGAACATACAACAACCCATACCCTCCCCAAGAAACACCCCACCCCGAGCCACAACAGCACCAGACCAAAACCCCCAAACCCCACCTCCGCAAACCACTGAATCATCGATGGACAACAGCGCAGAAATGACACAGGCCGCCACGCAAGAGGTCTCAAAAATATTACTACCACTATTTGACAACAGACTGGAGACACTGCACAAATCCATAAACTCAGCACTGTCACAAATCACAGACAACACCCAAAGACTGACAGAGCTAGAAGCAAAGACCCAAAATACAGACTACTCCATAGCCACCCTAGAAGCCTCATTACAAAGAAGCTGAATAGAAACCGAAGCACTCCGGGAAAAAATAGACGACCTAGAGAATAGACACCGACGCAATAATCTACGCTTTGTGGGAATTCCGGAATCGATAACCAACGTCCAACTCTTAACATATCTAACCACAGACCTGCCACAAGCCCTTCAACTCAACATGCCAAATGACCCCTTAATAATTGAAAGGGCCCACAGAGTTGGCCCGCCAGGAGATGGACGCAACAACAGAACCCGACCCCGCCCAGTGATAGCCAAGTACATGCACTGGGCAACGAAAGAAAGTATTATACAGGCTTACAGACGACGAAAAGAACTGATAATTCAAGGAACAAAAATCCTCATATTTCAGGACTTCTCAGCTGCAGTTTCTCAAAAACACAAACTCTTCACTCCAATCTGTCAAGCCCTGCACGAACAAAACACACGTTTCCAACTGCTACATCCCGCAAAACTTCGGGTCCAAGAAGGCAACCGATCCCTGATATTTAACACTCCGGAAGACGCAAGAAGACACCTACGACTGGAAGAAGAAGACGGACAAGGATGAGACAGAAAGAAAGAGGGAACTAGATCCCTGATCCCCAACACGACCCTGATCCAAATAACGCGGATGTGGCAGCACTAATGCAAAAGAAAAGACTACATTCATGTTTTATGTTTATATGTTTTTTTCATGTTTTTCACTATGACCCATTTGACTTCTAGGAAAAAACCTAACAAGGAGATCGGAGGGCCCCGCCGACACGGCACGACCACCATTCAGTTGCACTCACGGCTCGCTGGGACCGGGGGACGCGACAACAACAAAAAGGCAAACATAACGGTAAATATAACCAAAACACGTACATCAACATGCCTATAGACTCAGAGACAACAGAATACCACACACCCAAAACACTACAAATTCTATCTTGGAACGTAGATGGACTTAACGCACCTATTAAACGAAAAAAAGTACTAACACACTTGAAGCGACACAAGCCAGACATTGTGTTTCTGCAGGAAACACATTGGAAAAAAGAGGGGAAGGGTGAGCTGAGAGCACCGTGGATAGAAACATGTTACACAGCCTCACACACATCAGCATCCCGAGGAGTAGCCATCCTAATTAGGAAAAACATACCACACACGACGAAGCAAACCATAGCAGACCCACAAGGGAGATACTTGGTGCTGAGGGTCAGCATAGACTCACAAACATACTGCTTGGTGAACATATACGCCCCCAATACAGGCCAACCAAAATTCTATGCTACATTAACAGAACAACTACAACCTTATCTAAACAACCACATAATCCTGGGGGGAGACTTTAATGGCATACAAGACGACTCACTAGACAGAACAGGACCTTCCACCCAACCAACCGCAACCACACACGCGCTAATCACACTAATAGACCAACTTCACGTGTGCGACCCGTGGCGACTTTCAAACCCAACTAGCAGAGAATATACATCCTGCTCCAATGCCCATCACTCGTTCTCTCGAATAGACTTCTTCTTAATATCGAATAAAATATTTGATTGCCACCAGCAATCTATAATCCATCCGATATCCCTAAGCGATCATGCACCGATTGCAACAACACTACAAATGGTCCCTTCTCGGAAGCTATCGCGGTTATGGCGTTTCCCCTCATATCTACGGGAATCGGAAGACTTCAGAGAGTACAGAAAATTACACTGGAACAATTACGCAGACGATAACAGAGAACACATAGACAACATAGCACTTTTCTGGCAAGCCTCAAAGGCAGTGATGAGAGGCCACATCATAAGCTACGTGTCCCACAAAAGGAAAAAATTTCAAACAGAATTTGAGGCCTTACATAGCTCCCTCTTGGCAACACAAAAAGAACACATAGACGCCCAAGATGATAACTCATATCAAATATTCCTCACAGCAAAACACCTGCTGAACGAATTCATACATACACATGCACATTGGCAAACACAATTAACAAAAAACAAATTTTATAGGTGGGGCAATAAAACGGGGCGACTGCTAGCAAATCTAGCTAAACAAAGACAGCCACACAAACCAATACTAACCCTAAGGCACACCAATGATAACACCTTTACGACAAAACAGGAAGAGATAACCCAAATATTACACGAATATTTTGAAAATCTATACCGGGCAGAGCCAGCCAACATACAAGACATTCACAATTTTTTAGAAACAATGAGTCTGCCGAGACTCACAGAGTCACAAAAAACAGTACTGAACGCCGACATACGAGAGGAGGAGGTCCGGGGAGTAATCATGACAGCAGCGGGGGGGGGGGGGGGGGAAACGCCGGGACCGGACGGTTTCGCGACAGAATATTACAAAATACTAACAACGGACATAGTACCAGTGCTGACCCAATTATACAATGCAATATACACAGAAGATACCCAAATGGAGGACTTTGGCACTTCCAGAACAATCCTGCTCCCCAAACAAAACAAAGACCCGACAGACCCGCGATCATACAGACCGATCGCACTACTAAATTGCGACTATAAATTTTTATCCAAAATACTAGCCGACAGACTTCAAACCATTTTACCGTCCATACTAGACACATCGCAAAAAGGCTTCACGCAAGGACGTAGTGCCCTAAAAAACATCAGAGCCGCCATAGCGGCGACCGTGGCAGCGCAAAACCCCGAGAATCCCATAACAATGCTTCTCAGCTTAGACGCTGAGAAAGCATTCGACAAAATGGCCTGGCCATTCCTAAACATACTACTGAAAAAAGAGGGTTTGGACAGACCTTTACAAACTATATTAACACAACGCAAACAAACGCCACCACAATCCTCACAGTCAACGGCCTTAACACCTCCCACATTGACTTATTCAGAGGAGCACGACAGGGCTGTCCTTTATCGCCATTACTCTTTAACATATCAATCGACCCGCTACTTAGATTCCTAACGCACACAACGCTCTTTACAGGGGCGTGCTATGGAGAAACAAAGATAAAGGTAGAAGCATTTGCCGACGACCTCTTACTCATAGTTAACAACCCCAGGAAGTTCAACAGACTAAATATGTAAATATCAAAATGGGTCAAGAGTTTGGTTTAATGCAAATGTCCCCCCCCCCCCGTCCCTTCCTGCCAGGCCGACGCCCCCCTCCTTCCCTCCCCCCCCCCCCTTTTTTTTTGTCCTCGTTCCCCCTTCCCCCGCCCCGCCTCCCTGCCCCCCCCCCATTCCCCTCCCCAACTCTCCCAGTTATATAAAAATGTTATTCAAAAGTGAATCAGGATGACGTATATACTCAAGACGCTAAAACAGCAAATAACACTGCAATGTCAAAGTTTGTCCTGATTTAATTAATAAAAGCAGTTAAAAAAAAACAAAACATTGGGCTTGTGTTCATGACTTTTGAGTTGCAGGAATAAAAATTACATTTTAATCTTCTTTTTTCAGTGAAGTATAATAAGACCAATTGGAAGCACCTTCAACGTAAGAAGGAGAAAAATTGAATGAAAATTATCAAAATAATATGGGTTTAAGTAAAAAAAATGGGAGAATGAACAGTGAGAATAAGCACAAGAGAACAATATTTAAAAGACACTGGAGAGCTGTTTAGTAATTTTTAAAGAAACACTAAGATAACCAATAGAGATGAGCGAGCCTACTCGTCCGAGCTTGATGCTCGTTCGAGTATTAGGGTATTCGAGATGCCCGTTACTCGAGACGAGCACCACGTGGTGCTCGACTCCATTACATTTCCTTCCCTGAGAAATTTGCGCGCTTTTCTGGCCAATAGAAACACAGGGAAGGCATTACAACTTCCTCCTGTGACATTCCAGCCCTATCCCACCCCCCTGCAGTGAGTGGCTGGGGAGATCAGATGACACCCGAGTATTTAAATCTGCCCCGCCCGCGGCTCGCCACAGATGCACACTGAGAGAGATCAGGGAAAGTGCTGTCTTGCTGTAGCTGCTATAGGGAGAGTGTTAGGTGTTATTTTAGTCTTCAAGAACCCCAACGGTCCTTCTTAGGGCCACATCTGACCGTGTGCAGTACTGTTGAGGCTGCTTTTAGCAGTGTTGCACAATTTTTTTTTTTTGTATATCGGGCGGGCAGACCATAGCATCCTCAGTCTGCAGTCATTTTACTGAGTATAGGGGTAGTACTGCTGAGGCAGGGACAGTGGTACAGGGAAAGAGATATACTGGCTATATAGGCAGTGGGCTTTTTCCCAAAAAGTGGAAAAAAATACTATATTTGGCCTGCCTGTGACCGTCTTCAGTTTACGGCGTGTCTGCTGGGGGTAGTAGTCGCTGATTAATACCCAGTCTTGCGCATAATTGTTTCCTGGCTCTGCTGTGTCCGTTACATGATCGCCGTCATCCCGCCAGAGGGAAAGAGTATACATATATACGCTGCATACGGTGTCTGTCTGGTTTTTCACCTCACCATTTTAAAAAATTGAAGCAAAATACTTAAGGCCTACCACTGGCCTTTGGCCACTTGACTGGTTCTGCCCTGTGAATTCCAGTAGCTCAGTCATACGCACCTAGGTCTGACTACAGGCTTGCGCATTATTGTTTGCTGGCTCTGCTGTGTCCGTTACATGATCCCCCTATACTGTGCTCCCCCTATACTGCTGCTAGTGATATGTTACTGGGGCCTGTCTAGACTGCTACTACTACTGAAATGGAACTAATACTGTGCTCCCCCTATACTGCTGCTAGTGATATGTTACTGGGGCCTGTCTAGACTGCTACTATTACTGAAATGGAAATAATACTGTGCTCCCCCTATACTGCTGCTAGTGATATGTTACTGGGGCCTGTCTTGACTGCTACTAATAGTGAAATGGAACTAATACTGTGCTCCCCCTATACTGCTAGTGATATGTTACTGGGGCTTGTCCCTAATGCTACCGCTGAAATGTTACTAATTCTGGGCTCTGCCTATACCGCTGCTAATGCTATGTCACTGGGGTGTGGAAACCGAGGCTTCCCAAAGACATGATGGCGGCGAGGCCATTTCCCACCAACGCGGTTACTGTTAAGGTGCATATAACCACGGACACGTGGAGAGGACACGTAGTGCCTCAAAAACATCCCCCTCCTCCTCCAACAATGAAAACATTCTTGGCAAATACCTTTGCATAGGTCCGTCTGGTGGCAGTCCAAGAATTTCACCTTTAACGACACAACAAGAGAGCCCCCCCACCATACCCCCGCCACGGCCCACTTAAAGGGGTTGTCCCGCGCCGAAACGGGTTTTTTTTTTTTTCAACCCCCCCCCCGTTCGGCGCGAGACAACCCCGATGCAGGGAGGTAAAGAAAGCTCACCGGAGCGCTTACCTGAATCCCCGCGCTCCGGTGACTTCTCTACTCACCGCTGAAGATGGCCTCTTCCTCCGTGGACCGCAGCTCTTCTGTGCGGTCCACTGCCGATTCCAGCCTCCTGATTGGCTGGAATCGGCACGTGACGGGGCGGAGCTACACGGAGCTACACGGAGCCCCATAGAAGACTGCAGAAGACCCGGACTGCGCAAGCGCGGCTAATTTGGCCATCGGAGGGCGAAAATTAGTCGGCACCATGGAGACGAGGACGCCAGCAACGGAACAGGTAAGTATAAAACTTTTTATAACTTCTGCATGGCTCATAATTAATGCACAATGTACATTACAAAGTGCATTATTATGGCCATGCAGAAGTGTACAGACCCACTTGCTGCCTCGGGACAACCCCTTTAATCCTGGCCACATTCCGAAAACCAACTAAATAAAACCGCGTTACTAGGTCCGCAGTCACGACCACATTCCCACCAACGCGGTTACTGTTAAGGTACATATTACCAGTCTGACTGGGGCATGCACTGTGGGCCGAAGCCCACCAGTATTGTATCTGACGTTAGCTCTGCTGAGCAGGGCACTGTAATAGGATACATTTATGTACCGCTGATGGGTTCCAGGGAGCCACCCATGCTGTGGGTCCACAGGGACTTCACATTACGTATTTGTACCTGCCAGTGTCTATGTATTAAAAACCCTGGTCAGACTGGGGCATGCACTGTGGGACGAAGCCCACCTGCATTTAATCTGACGTTACCTCAGCTGTGCTGGGCACTGCAATGGGATTTGTTTATGTACCGCCGGTGGGTTCCAGGGAGCCACCCATGCTTTGCGTCCACACGGACTTCACATTAGGGAGTTGTACCTGCCTGTGTCTACTTATAAAAAAAAAACCAGTCTGACTGGGGCATGCAGTGTGGGCCGAAGCCCACCTGCATTTAATCTGACGTTACCTCAGCCGTGCTGGGCAATGCAATGGGATTTATTTATGTAACGCCGGTGGCTTCCTGGGACCCACCCATGCTGTCGGTCCACACGGAGTTGTACCTGCCTGTGTCTACTTATAAAGAACCCCAGTCTGACTGGGGCATGCAGTGTGGGCCGAAGCCCACCTGTATTTAATCTGACGTTAGCTCTACTATCCGGGGCACTGCATTGGGACAAACTACAGGAGCAATACGGCGCTAATGAGATGTGCAGAGCTACGCTAGCATTGGAGTCCGCTGTAGGCACGCGATTGCTGAGGGTTTGTGCAGAGGCCTATGTCCTGGGTGCAGTGAAAGTCCGCTTCCAGCCTAGGATTGCTGAATCTGTGGGCCGAGGCCTATGCCGTGGGCACGGTGCAAGTCTGCCATGTTTGGCCGCTCAGATCAATTTTTTGTTCATGTCTTGGGTTTCCTAGGACCCACCTATGCTGTTGGTACAAACTTAGTTCCCATTGTGGTGTTTGACCTGTCTGGCACAAAGGCACTGACTGACTTGGGTAGGGGGCAGAGCGCTGACGGCTTTCCCTTTGCAAAGTGGATTGAGCTATGCGACACCTTGACAGAATGAATACTGTGTGGCACATGGATTCCCCATTGCTATGCCCACGTTTGCAGCTCCTGACGGAGGTGGCATAGGATTGGAGTTCTCATTGCTTCTGTACAGCATTGTGGGCTATCGCCCCGCCCCTTTTAAAGAGGGTCGCTGCCTGGCCCTGCCAACCCTCTGCAGTGTGTGCCTCCGGTTCCTCCTCATGGCAGACGCACTTATAAATAGACATGAGGGTGGTGTGGCTATGAGGCCAGCGTGTGACATGAGGGCAGCTGAAGGCTGCGCAGGGACACTTTGGTGTGCGCTGTGGACACTGGGTCGTGCGGGGGGGTTGGGCAGCATGTAACCCAGGAGAAGTGGCAGCGGAGTGTCATGCAGGCAGTGATTGTGCTTGGTTGGAGGTAGTGTGGTGCTTAGCTAAGGTATGCCTTGCTAATGAGGGTTTTTCAGAAGTAAAAATTGTTGGGTGGGGGGCACTCTTGCCGCTATTGTGGCTTAATAGTGGGACCTGGGAACTTGAGATGCAGCCCAACATGTAGCCCCTCGCCTGCCCTATCCGTTTCTGTGTCGTTCCCATCACTTTCTTGAATTTCCCAGATTTTCACAAATGAAAACCTTAGCAAGCATCGGCGATATACAAAAATGCTCGGGTCGCCCATTGACTTCAATGGGGTTCGTTACTCGAAACGAACCCTCGAGCATCGCGGGAAGTTCGACTCGAGTAACGAGCACCCGAGCATTTTGGTGCTTGCTCATCTCTAATAACCAAACATATTACATTTGTAACAAAAGTTAAATAAAAATAACCTTTTTTTTATATCAGCGGTTTACACTCTATACAGCTATTCACAACGTCTATCTGCATATTCTGATTTTAATAGAAAAATCAGGTAAATACACAATGGTTTTCGTCTTTATTAATATATACAAATACATGTATTATTATTAGCTGATAAATCACTGTTTAAATGTCATGAAGAAAATACATAATTCATGTATCTGGCTTACAAGAAATAAACATGTGCAAGCGCACACATTCTGAATGAAGGCCATTGCTGGCATACTGAAAATGATTGTTGCATATATTACATTCAGCATTAAAATCTAAGTAGGAATACAAATATATATATTTTTTGCCTATTCCTCTTTTTTTCCTATCTATATATACAAAAATGTAACTATGTATACAACTATATACTGTATATACCTGCATATTAAAGATTAAAATCCTACAGTCTTTGCAGCAGATATATTTTGTCAAAGAAAGCATATAAGATACATAAAATATAGAGATATTCCTTACCAGGTTCCTCATATCATCAGACTGTTAATTGAATTTGGCAATAAGGCTGTATAGCCTAAGTGGTTTTGCTTGCTGTTATAGACCAGTTCAAGCAGGTTGCTTTTCCTCTTGGTAGAGAAATCCCAGCATCCTACAGGGTTTACAGTAATTGCACATGATTGAGTGCAGCATGGTAACATGTGTTTATCATTTATTGTTATAGATGCAAGCCAACATGTTTCAAAGTTAATATGCTCCTTTCTTAAAGCCATCTATGGGCTTCAATTATGGCTATTTGTATGTGTCAAGAGCCAGTTTTAAGATATTGCAACATAAAAAGTTATGAAAAAGCTTTTTATATAGACTGAGGAAAAGAATTAAGAAAACATGGAAATAAAGGATGCAATTCTATAATCAATAGAGAGTATTCCAATGAGTATAATTAACCTAGTTCTTTTTCAGATAATTAAAAACAGCCAATATTAACACATTTCAGGTGAACTGATCTAAGTCCTGCGCTTTTCACAGCTGTTTCTGAAGAAATGCATTAATATTGGCTGTTTTTAATTACCTAATAAGGAAAAACTGGGTTAATTACTCATTGGAATACTCTCTATTGATTAGAGGAGTTGTTTTCTTTAATTCCATGTTTTCTAATACTTTCCCTCAGTCTAACTTCACTTCACAGGGTGGGCAATAGTAGCTAGAACTCACAGAAAAAGGAGGCCAAATATGCAACCCCTGATACACTGCAGGACAGGCTCAGTCACCATGTTCCTTGATAGCGAGCCAGATAGCAATATGCGGCAGCAATTTGTTCAGTGCAGCCACACACCTCAAACCAAATTGGGGGAGCAGGGGCTACAAAGAAAATAGTCTGCACATGTGAACCGATACCAAAGATGTCAGCCATAGATAAGTACGGAACACTATACAGGATTACAAGCCATATTGGCAAAGCAGTGGGTTGCCCTGTATTACCATAGTGCGCCACACTGGCGTGACACCCCGGGTTCCCTCAGCATCTATAGCATTTAGTGTTAGCATTTTGGCCAAGATGCATAAGCTGATGTGCCCCGGCAATAGTTGACAAGCAGCACCCTATCCCATTTTCCATAAGGAAGATTAATTACTTACACAGTGACAGTTAAAGGTGCTCCCCCCACCCCCTTTCTCTTCTTGTCTTTCTTTATATATGATTATAGATGAGCGAGCGTACTCGTCCGAGCTTGATACTCGTTCGAGTATTAGGGTGTTCGAGATGCTCGTTACTCGTGACGAGTACCACGCGATGTTCGAGTTACTTTCACTTTCATCTCTGAGACATTAGCGCGCTTTTCTGACCAATAGAAAGACAGGGAAGGCATTACAACTTCCTCCTGTGATGTTCCAGCCCTATACCACCCCCCTGCAGTGAGTGGCTGGCGAGATCAGGTGTCACCCGAGTATTAAAATCTGCCCGCCCGCGGCTCGCCACAGATGCATTCTGACAGAGATCAGGGACAGTGCTGCTGATGCCGGAGCTGCTATAGGGAGAGCGTTAGGAGTTATTTTAGGCTTCAAGAACCCCAACGGACCTTCTTAGGCCATAGTCAGAAATCGTAGATCGCACCTATCTGCGATCTGCGATTCCTGTTCTCTTCTCTATATGCGCTCAATGGGGCCGGTGGCAGCAGCGCCGACCCCATTGAGAACATATAGAAGACAAATCATTCTTCTCTGCAACAGCTGTAACAGCTGTGGCAGAGAAGAACGATGTTTGCCCATTGAATTCAATGGAGCCGGCAATACAGCAGGTTCCACTGAAAGCAATGGGCTGCCGACGTGCGCGGGATGAATTGTCGGGAAGGGCTTAAATATAGAAGCCCTTCCCTGCAATTCATCCAGAAATGTGTTAAAATAAAAAATATATATATACTTACCTTGTCCCGGCAGACGGAGTTCAGCCGCGGCGGCCGGCAGTGGGTGTGAAGGGGGTGTGAGTCAGACCTGCCTCTGATTGGCTCAGGCTGAGCCAATCAGGGGGCAGGTCTGACTCACACCCCCTTCACACCCACTGTAGGCCGGCCGCGCTGAACTCCGTCTGCCGGGACAAGGTAAGTATATACATATATTTTTTATTTTTACACATTTCTGGATGAATTGCAGGGAAGGGCTTCTATATTTAAGCCCTTCCCGACAATTCATCCCACGCACGCCGGTAGCCCATTGCTTTCAGTGGAACCGGCTATAAGCATGTAACCCAAGAGAAGTGGCAGCGGAGTGTCATGCAGGCAGTGATTGTGCTTTGTTGGAGGTAGTGTGGTGCTTAGCTAAGGTATGCATTGCTAATGAGGGTTTTTCAGAAGTAAAAATTGTTGGGAGGGGGGGGGGCACTCTTGCCGCTATTGTGGCTTAATAGTGGGACCTGGGAACTTGAGATGCAGCCCAACATGTAGCCCCTCGCCTGCCCTATCCGTTTCTGTGTCGTTCCCATCACTTTCTTAAATTTCCCAGATTTTCACAAATGAAAACCTTAGCAAGCATCGGCGATATACAAAAATGCTCGGGTCGCCCATTGACTTCAATGGGGTTCGTTACTCGAAACGAACCCTCGAGCATCGCAAAAAGTTTGTCTCGAGTAACGAGCACCCGAGCATTTTGGTGCTCGCTCATCTCTATATATGATACATTAACCCCAAGTTTTTTTATTATTACTGGTTATAAAAAAAAATCAATCTGAAAGCAAATAGCTCCCATTCTGATTTTAGGCCATTTGAGACACAGTAAGTGTATCCAATAATTAAATGTATCTTGCTTCGTCCTTGGATAAATATGTAATATTAGTCTCATCCCAACAATTTATGCTGCATTTTCCCAAAACAACAAAACATAAAAGGTTCCCATTTCTGATTAATGTCTTTCTCTTTAATGTTCTCACAAGGGATGTGCTTTTTTTTACTTCTGTTTTGAATGTTATTAAAATGTTTCCTTACTTGTATAACTCCGTTGTGGAGTAAATGTTAGGTTCAATTTATGTTCTACATACATTCTAGGAAGACATTAAAGAAGTTGTCTAATCACCATGATTACATTTAATATGTCTCCTTATGCCCATATTATTATATTCGAAAATGTGCTGTATTTTTTGAAAATGCCACCCTGAGAACAAGAAATCTCTCTACTAACCTTCCATGCCGTTATCTATGTTCTCCATAACTGGTATTGGAGCAATTCTTCAACAGTATCCTGCAAGGGTATGATCAGACAAGGCAATAACTGCATCAAATGCTAATATGACAGATTTCACCATTTATATTGCATGCAGGTCAATTCTGTTGCGGATTCAGTTCATATTTTTCCCTCATGAGGCTTTATTCCCACGAGCGCATATACGGTGCGTTTTCACGCACGGCACCCATGTGAAGCGTTGATTTCCAATGCAGCCGTTCACACGGGCGATTATAAGGTGCATGAATACACTGGCAGCATGAAAAAAAGAACATATATGCGGTCGGCACATTTACGCTCAGCCAAAACATAGTTCTGGAACTATGTTTTGGCCAATATACACCGGCAGGTCCTATAGACTCCTATGGGAGCAGGGAAAGAGAAGGGAGGGACAGGCATTTTTGCAGCATCCAATGCTGTGAAAAACTTACATGTGCCTCTATATAGGCACTGGAAGGCATCCTGAGGTTTTTGGCAGAGCGAGGGTTTTCTGGGGTGCGGCGTATTTTTTCGCTAAAAACAATGCTCGCGGTTGTGTGAATGGGTGAGAAAATGCTGGCCGTGATATCGGAAAAAAGCCCATTCAGGCACTTATACGGAGTAGGCGTGAAAACATTAAAACACCGTCACCATATATGCGCTCGTGGGACAGAGCCCTCAGGATGAGAATTCCTAAAGACATCTAATTTCGCATTTGCATTTTTATGACAGTATAGAGAGAGACTTGCTTTCACACCACAATAGAATTCAATATCTGAGTTACTTTATTTTACTTATTTATCCAATAAATTGGAAATATACCATTGGTTGTCATGTTATAGGATACAATGCTCCAGATATACAGTAATACCATTGAGCATTTATTTATATTTTTATTATAATTGTGGTACACAGAAAAATGTGTTTGGTATTTCAACAAGATACCTCATTGTGATGTCATATATTGAAATGGTTATAGTTATGTTTTATTTAGAGATGAGCGAGCACCAAAATGCTCGGGTGCTCGTTACGCGAGACGAATTTTTCGCGATGCTCGAGGGTTCGTTTCGAGTAACGAACCCCATTGAAGTCAATGGGCGACCCGAGCATTTTTGTATATCGCCGATGCTCGCTAAGGTTTTCATTTGTGAAAATCGGTGCAATTCTAGAAAGTGATGGGAACGACACAGCAACGGATAGGGCAGGCGAGGGGCTACATGTTGGTCTGCATCTCAAGTTCACAGGTCCCACTATTAAGCCACAATAGCGGCAAGAGTGGGCCCCTGCCCCCCAACAACTTTTACTTCTGAAAAGCCCTCATTAGCAATGCATACCTTAGCTAAGCACCACACTACCTCCAACAAAGCACAATCACTGCCTGCATGACACTCCGCTGCCACTTCTCCTGGGTTACATGCTGGCCAACCCCCCCCCCCCACCCCCCGCACGACCCAGTGTCCACAGCGCACACCAAATTGTCCCTGCACAGCCTTCAGCTGCCCTCATGCCACGCCACCCTCATGTCTATTTATAAGTGCGTCTGCCAGAGGAACCGCAGGCACACACTGCAGAGGGTTGGCACGGCTAGGCAGCGACCCTCTTTAAAAGCCCACAATGCTGTACAGAAGCAATGAGAAATATAATCCTGTGCCACCGCCATCAGGAGCTGCACACGTGGGCATAGCAATGGGGAACCTATGTGCCACACACTATTCATTCTGTCAAGGTGTCTGCATGCCCCAGTCAGACCGCGTTTTTTTTATAAATAGTCGCAGGCAGGTACAACTGGGAATCCCCAACTCCGCAATGGGAATTCCGTGTGCACCCACAGCATGGGTGGCTCCCTGGAACCCACCCGCTGTACATAAATGTATCCCATTGCAGTGCCCTGGACAGCAGAGCTAACGTCAGATGAAATGCAGGTGGGCTTCGGCCCACACTGCATGCCCCAGTCAGACTGGGGTTCTTTAGAAGTGGACACAGATGCATTTACAACTCCGTGTGGACCCACAGCATGGGTGGCTCCCTGAAACCCACCGGCGGTACATAAAAATATCACATTGCATTGCCCATCACAGCTGAGGTAATAATGTCATGTTTAATGCAGGTGGGCTTCGGCCCACACTGCATGCCCCAGTCAGACTGGGGTTCTTTAGAAGTGGACACATGTAGTTACAACTCCCTGTGGACCCACAGCATGGGTGGGTGCCAGGAAGCCACCGGCGGTACATAAATATATCCCATTGCATTGCCCATCACAGCTGAGGTAATGTCATGTTTAATGCAGGTGGGCTTTGGCCCACACTGCATGCCCCAGTCAGACTGGGGTTCTTTAGAAGTGGACACATGTAGTTACAACTCCCTGTGGACCCACAGCATGGGTGGGTGCCAGGAAGCCACCGGCGGTACATAAATATATCCCATTGCATTGCCCATCACAGCTGAGGTAATGTCATGTTTAATGCAGGTGGGCTTCGGCCCACACTGCATGCCCCAGTCAGACTGGGGTTATTAAGAAGTGGACACAGATGCATTTACAACTCCCTGTGGACCCACAGCATGGGTGGCTCCCTGGAACCCACCGGCGGTACATAAAAATATCACATTGCATTGCCCATCACAGCTGATGTTACGTCAGCTGTAATGCAGGTGGGCAAAAAATTAATTGGATTACACTGTAGGCGAGGGCCCACAAAAATTGGTGTACCAACAGTACTAATGTACCTGAGAAAAATTGCCCATGCCCAACCGAGAGGGCAGGTGAAACCCATTAATCGCTTTGGTTAATGTGGCTTAATTGGTAACTTGGCCTGGAGGCAGCCCAGTTAAAATAAAAATTGGTTCAGGTGAAAGTTTCAACGCTTTAATGAGCATTGAAACGTATAAAAATTGTTTAGAAAATGTATATGACTGAGCTTTGTGGGCCTAAGAAAAATTGCACGTTCGGCGTGATTACGTCAGGTTTCAGGAGGAGGAGCAGGAGGATGAATATTATACACAGATTGATGAAGCAAAAAGGTCCCCGTTTTGGATGGGGATACAGAACGATGCTTCCATCCGCGGGTGCAGCCTACGTATTGCTTAGGTATCGCTGCTGTCCGCTGGTGGAGAAGAGAAGTCTGGGGAAATCCAGGCTTTGTTCTTCTTGATGAGTGTAAGCCTGTCGGCACTGTCGGTTGACAGGTGGGTACGCTTATCCGTGATGATTCCCCCAGCCACACTAAACACACTCTCTGACAAGAAGCTAGCCGCAGGACAAGCAAGCACCTCCAGGGCATACAGCGCGAGTTCAGGCCACGTGTCCAGCTTCAACGCCCAGCAGTTGTAGGGGGCAGAGGCGTCACCGAGGACGGTCGTGCAATCGGCTACGTACTCCCTCACCATCCTTTTACAGTACTCCCGCCAACTCAGCCTTGACTAGGGACCGGTGACACAGTCTTGCTGGGGAGCCATAAAGCTGGCAAAGGCCTTAGAGAGTGTTCCCCTGCCTGCGCTGTACATGCTGCCTGATCTCTGCGCCGCCCCTGCTACCTGGGCCGCGGAAATGCGCCTTCGGCCACTAGCGCTGTCGGATGGGAAGTTTACCATCAGTTTGTCCACCAGCGCCCTGTGGTATAGCATCATTCTCGAACCCCTTTCCTCTTCGGGAATGAGAGTGGAAAGGCTCTCCTTATACCGCTGGTCGAGCAGTGTGTACACCCAGTAATCCGTAGTGGCCAGAATGCGTGTAACGCGAGGGTCACGAGAAAGGCATCCTAACATGAAGTCAGCCATGTGTGCCAGGGTACCTGTACGCAACACATGGCTGTCCTCACTAGGAAGATCACTTTCAGGCTCCTCCTCCTCCTCCTCCTCTGGCCATACACGCTGAAAGGATGACAGGCAAGCTGCATCTGTACCCTCAGCAGTGAGCCAAGCTGTCTCTTCCCCCTCCTCCTCATGCTCCTCCCCCTCCTCCTCCTCCTCCTCCTCTGGCCATACACGCTGAAAGGATGACAGGCAAGCAGCATCTGTCCCCTCAGCAGTGGGCCAAGCTGTCTCTTCCCCCTCCTCCTCATGCTCCTCCCCCTCCTCCTCAACACGCTGAGATATAGACATGAGGTTGCTCTGACTATCCAGCGACATACTGTCTTCCCCCGCCTCCGTTTCTGATTCCAAAGCGTCTGCCTTTATGCTTTGCAGGGAACTTCTCAAGAGGCATAGCAGAGGAATGGTGACGCTAATGATTGCAGCATCCCCGCTCACCATCTGGGTAGACTCCTCAAAGTTTCCAAGGACCTGGCAGATGGCTGCCAACCAGGCCCACTCTTCTGTAAATAATTGAGGAGGCTGACTCCCACTGCGCCGCGCATGTTGGAGTTGGTATTCCACTATAGCTCTACGCTGCTCATAGAGTCTGGCCAACATGTGGAGCGTAGAGTTCCACTGTGTGGGCATGTCGCACAGCAGTCGGTGCACTGGCAGATTAAACCGATGTTGCAGTGTCCACAGGGTGGCAGCGTGCGTGTGGGATTTGCGGAAATGTGCACAGAGCTGGCGCACCTTTCCGAGCAGGTATGACAAGTGCGGGTAGCTTTTCAGAAAGCGCTGAACCACCAAATTAAAGACATGGGCCAGGCATGGCACGTGCGTGAGGCTGCCGAGCTGCAGAGCCGCCACCAGGTTACGGCAGTTGTCACACACGACCATGCCCGGTTGGAGGCTCAGCGGCGCAAGCCAGCGGTCGGTCTGCTCTGTTAGACCCTGCAGCAGTTCGTGGGCCGTGTGGCTCTTCTCTCCTAAGCTGAGTAGTTTCAGCACGGCCTGTTGACGCTTGCCCACCGCTGTGCTGCCACGCCGCGTGACACCGACTGCTGGCGACGTGCTGCTGCTGCTGACACATCTTGATTGCGAGACAGAGGTTGCGTAGGAGGAGGAGGAGGGTGGTTTAGTGCAGGAAGCATACACCCCCGCAGATACCACCACCGAGCTGGGGCACGCAATTCGGGGGGTGGGTAGGACGTGAGCGGTCCCAGGCTCTGACTCTGTCCCAGCCTCCACTAAATTCACCCAATGTGCCGTCAGGGAGATATAGTGGCCCTGCCCGCCTGTGCTTGTCCACGTGTCTGTTGTTAAGTGGACCTTGGCAGTAACCGCGTTGGTGAGGGCGCGTACAATGTTGCGGGAGACGTGGTCGTGCAGGCCTGGGACGGCACATCGGGAAAAGTAGTGGCGACTGGGAACCGAGTAGCGCGGGGCCGTCGCCGCCATCATGCTTTTAAAAGCCTCCGTTTCCACAAGCCTATACGGCAGCATCTCTAGGCTGATCAATTTTGCAATGTGCACGTTTAACGCTTGAGCGTGCGGGTGCGTGGCGTCGTACTTGCGCTTGCGCTCAAACTGTGGCACTAGCGACGTCTGGACGCTACGCTGAGAGACATTGCTGGATGGGGCCGAGGACAGCGGAGGTGAGGGTGTGGGTGCAGGCCAGGAGACGGTACTGCCTGTGTCCTCAGAGGGGGGTTGGATCTCAGTGGCAGGTTGGGGCACAGGGGGAGAGGCAGTGGTGCAAACTGGAGGCGGTGAACGGGCATCGTCCCACCTTGTGGGGTGCTTGGCCATCATATGCCTGCGCATGCTGGTGGTGGTGCCTCCCCAGCTGATCTTGGCGCGACAACGGTTGCACACCACTGTTCGTCGGTCGTCAGGCGTCTCTGTGAAAAACTGCCACACCGTAGAGCACCTTGACCTCTGCAGGGTGGCATGGCGCGAGGGGGCGCTTTGGGAACCAGTTGGTGGATTATTCGGTCTGGCCCTGCCTCTACCCCTGGCCACCGTACTGGCTCGGCCTGTGCCCACACCCTGACTTGGGCCTCCGCGTCCTCGCCCGCGTCCACGTCCTATAGGCCTACCCCTACCCCTCAGCATGGTGTATTACCAGTAGTGCAGAAACAGAACGCTGTAATTAAATGTGCCGCTTATTGGCCTGTGGTTGGAGGCTGACTTCGTTTACGGAACCCCAGGAAATAATTTGGCGCACGCCTGCTGTAACACTTAGCTGGCTGCGTATTTATTTGGAGAACTACTACCCCCAGCACACACGGACCCAGAACACTGAGCACAGTGACAGGCAGGCCAAATACATTTTTTTCCAATATTATTTAGAAAAGGCCCACTGCGTATATTGAATCAATAATATATGTCTTCTGTCCCTGGAGTGTGTCACAGAACTGCAGAGTGTTGCACTGTTATTAACTGCAACAGAGCGGTGATTTCAGAGCCAGGAAATAATTTGGCGCAAGCCTGCTGTAACACTTAGCTGGCTGCGTATGATTTTGGAGAACTACTACCCCCAGCACACACGGACCCAGAACACTGAGCACAGTGACAGGCAGGCCAAATAGATTTTTTGCCCAATATTTTTTTGAAAAGGACCACTGCGTATATACAATCAATAATATATGTCTTCTGGCCCTGCCTACACACTTCTGTCCCTGGAGTATTACTGCAGGGCGCAATGCTCTGCACGGCCGATATACCAAAAAAAAAAAAAAGTGCAACACTGCTAAAAGCAGCCTCCACACTACTGCACACGGTTAGATGTGGCCCTAAGAAGGACCGTTGGGGTTCTTGAAGCCTACAATAACTCCTAACGCTCTCCCTGCCTCCACACTTCTGTCCCTGGACTATTACTGCAGGGCGCAATGCTCTGCACGGCCGATATACCAAAAAAAAAAAAGTGCAACACTGCAAAAAGCAGCCTCCACACTACTGCTCACGGTTAGATGTGGCCCTAAGAAGGACCGTTGGGGTTCTTGAAGCCTACACTAACTCCTAACACTCTCCCTACAGCAGCTCCAACACGATAGCACTGTCCCTCAGCTATGTCACAACGCATCTGAGGTGAGCCGCGGGAGGGGCCGATTTTTATACTCGGGTGACACCTGATCTCGCCAGCCACTCACTGCAGGGGGGTGGTATAGGGCTTGAACGTCGCAGGGGGAAGTTGTAATGCCTTCCCTGTCTTTCAATTGGCCAGAAAAGCGCGCTAACGTCTCAGAGATGAAAGTGAAAGTAACCCGAACATCGCGTGGTACTCGTTACGAGTAACGAGCATCTCGAACACGCTAATACTCGAACGAGTATCAAGCTCGGACGAGTACGTTCGCTCATCTCTAGTTTTATTGTAAAGCAAAGAAAAAAAATTATACGTGGGTCTCTAATTAAAGTTCCTCCAATGGCCCCAAATAAAGATTAGTGTAACTTGATGCAAATTTCATTCCCACAACAGTCCCTTTTGTTTGAAGTTAAATTTATTGTTAAAAGTAAAATAATTATTATTTACAATAAAATGGATTCCCTCAATGATAAAAGCCCTCTGGTGTTCAGACATCAGGGGGTCTTGATTAGAGATCAGCGAGCACCAAAATGCTCGGGTGCTCGTTACTCAAGCCAAGCTTTTTTTAATGCTCGAGAGCTCATTTTAAGTAAGGAACCCCATTGAGCATTTTTATGACAGCTGCAGTAGAGGATCCTGCTGTCAGCACCCCTGTCAATGGATTTCATCAAGCAGGCTAATGCTCGAACAAGCATTAAGCTCAGACGAGTATGCTCACTCATCTCTAGTCCTGATCGAGGAAATGTTTGGTTGTCTGGATACTGATTTCATGTGTGATATTGGAATAAAGTGATTTCATGGACAGGGTGACCCAAAGGTAGGATTCCTTCCGGGTGACAGGTAAATCTGTACAACTCTATTGAAAAACAAACTGATAAATATGCACTCCCTAAAACTAATACTTTGTTAATGTACTATTTGACAGCGTTCAGCCTTTTTGGGTAGGTGTCTATCAGCATGGCACATCTTGATTTAACCACCTTTGCCCACTCTTCCTTGCAAATCTGTCCGGTTGCGATTGCATCTCATGGGTACAACTCTCTTCAGGTCAACTCACATATTTTTAATAGGATTCAGGCCTGGGCTCTAGCTGGGCTATTCCAAAACTTTGATTCTCTGGTGAAGCCATGATTTGAATGTATGCTTTGGGCTGCTGTCTTGCTGAAAGGTGAAATTTCTCTTCATCTTCAGTTTTCTAGCAGAGGCCTGGAGGTTTTGTGCCAAAATAGACTGATATTTAGAACTGTTCATATTTACTTCCACCTTGACTAAAGCCCCAGTTCCAGTAGCAGAAAAACAGCCCCAAAACATAATGCTGCCTCCACCACTCTTCACTGCAAGTTTGATGATCTTGGTTTTGGCGAAACATAGCCAGGCTTGAATGTTTTTCTTTCCACCCTATCCCACAGCCTAAACATATGAAGAATAAGGGAGATTGTTGTCACATCCACTACACAACCAGTGCTTGCTAGAAATTCCTGCAGCTCATTTAATTTTGCTGTAGGTATCTTGGCAGCCTCCTGGACCAATTTTCTTTCAGTCTTTTCATCCATTATTGAGGGATGTCCAGTTCTTGGTAATATCACTGTTGTGCTAAATGTAATCCACTTCTTGATGGCTGTCTTCACTGTGTCCCATGGTATATGAAATGCCTTGGAATGTTTTTGGTCCCCTTCTCCTCACTGATACCTTTCAACAATCAGATCCTTTTGATAGGATCTTTACAGACCATGACTTTTGTTGAAAAATTAAGCTAAAAAAATGCCAGGAAAATCCTACTAGAACAGTTGAACTTAATATGAGGTCATCTGAATCACTTTACATAATGGTAGTTGTGTACTGACTACTATTTAGAATTAGCTTAGAGGTTGTCCCGCGATAGCAAGTGGGGTTAAGCACTTCTGTATGGCCATATTAATGCACTTTGTAATATACATCGTGCATTAAATATTGGCCATACAGAAGTTATACACTTACCCCCTCCGGTGCTGGCGTCCCCATCTCCATGGCGCCGACCAAAGCCGCCTTCTCCCTGGATTAGACGCGCTTGCGCTGAAGGGGCTGCTCCGGCGTGCTCGCGCTGCACAGGTCTTCTGCGCATGCGCAGAAGACCTCTGCGGCGCGAGCACGCTGGAGCCGGACAGAAGAGGGCAGACTGCGCAAGTGTGTCTAATCCAGGGAGAAGGCGGCTTTGGTTGGCGCCATGGAGACGGGGACGCCAGCACCGGAGGGGGTAAGTGTATAACTTCTGTATGGCTCATATTTAATGCACGATGTATATTACAAAGTGCACTAATATGGCCATACAGAAGTGCTTAACCCCACTTGGGGCTGCACAGCAAAATATCAATATTTGCAGATGACACAAAATTATACAATATAATTAATGCAACGGAGGACAATGTGCGGCTACAAACGGACCTGGATAAGCTGGGGGCTTGGGCAGAAAAATGGCAAATGAAGTTCAATGTTGAAAAATGTAAGACTATGCACATGGGCAAGAGGAACGGATGTCACAAATATTCACTTAATGGGGTACCACTAGGGAAAAGTGATATAGAAAAGGATCTGGGGGTATTAGTGGATAATAGACTAAACTGGAGTAACCAATGCCAGTCAGCCGCTGCAAAGGCAAATAAAGTCTTGGGGTGCATCAAAAGAGGTATAGGGGCGAAGGACGAGAACATTATCCTTCCATTATATAAGGCACTTGTCAGACCTTACATGGAATACTGCGTACAATTCTGGACACCGGTGCTCAGGAAAGATGTCACAGTGCTTGAGGGGGTTCAAAGAAGAGCGACTAAACTAATACATGGAATGACGGGACTGGAATAACCAGAGAGGCTGTCCAAATTGGGACTATTTACTCTAGAAAAAAGAAGGTTAAGAGGCGACCAAATAACCATGTATAAGTACATGAGGGGACAACACATGGATCTCTCCCGCGATCTGTTTACACCCAGGACCACGACGGTAACAAGAGGACATCCGCTACGATTAGAGGAAAGTAGGTTTCATCACCAACACAGAAAGGGGTTCTTTACTGTAAGAGCAGTTAGACTGTGGAACTCTCTACCGGAGGAAGTGGTGATGGCAAAATCCATAGAGGAGTTTAAAAGGGGACTTGATGTCTTTCTGGAGAAGGATATTACAGGATATAAATTTTAGGTTAAGTGTCAATCCTGGTATATAGGCAGGTAGGAACTATTAGGGGTTGATCCAGGGAACAGTCTGATTGCCATTAGGGAGTCGGGAAGGAATTTTTTCCCCAAAAGGGCTAATTGACTTCTGGCCTTGGGGTTTTTTGCCTTCCTCTGGATCAACACAGTAGGATAGACAGGCTGGACTAGATGGACAATGTCTTCATTCGGCCTTACATACTATGTTACTATGTTACTATGTTACTATGTTACTTGCTATCGCGGGACAACCCCTTTAAATGTTATTGTCTAATTTTTTTTTTAATTTAAATTCTTTATTTATAGTTTTAACTTGGGTACAGAAAGAAAAAGAAGGGGGGGGTGTACAAAATTACAGCACACTGAGATTTGTCCTCATATACAATTGGAAATGGCAATTATACTACGAATAGTGAGATAAAATAAAACGTAGAAAAGAGAGGTAAAAAAAAAGTATAATGGGCGAAAGTGTGGAGGGATAACAGGATCAGTTTTCTAGTAACTTTGCTTTATGATCCAAGTTGAGGGTCATACAAAAGGAATAGAATAAGAATCATTGTATTAAAGGGGTGAGTTGGTTGGCTAACAAATTCCTAAATGGAGGGTTGTTTGTTCCCGTAAGAGATCCACTTATTCCAAGTTTGAAATATTTTTCTGTCTCTCCTTCTTGCAGGCATCTAGTTTTTTCAAAGCTATTTATTAAACTAACCTCATTAAACCATTCATGAATGTTAGGAGGGTCTACATCTTTCCAATGCCTCGGAATTAGTATTTTTGCTGCATCTAGGAGAAACGGGAGTAGTGGGTCTCTCTTTTTGGATGCCCTTTGGATTATGTTTAGAAGAACCAGCTTGGGTGTGAGTTCTACTTCAAAACCCAGAATTAATTTTAGAATCTTTTGTATTTCATGCCAGAAGAGGACCAGAGATGGACATGAAAACAAAATATGTGACAGAGAGCCCTCTGCTTTAGAGCATCTCCAACAGGTTGAGGGGTATTTCGGGTCTATTCTGTGGAGCAGCTCTAGGGTTTTGTACCACCTGGAAATTATTTTGTAGTTCAATTCTTGGTATTTAATTGAAATTTAGCTTGAGTGGGAGTTGCTTAAAATGTTCCGAATTTCCTCTTGAGAGAATGTAATACCGAGATCCTTCTCCCAACTAGAGATATAAGAGGGTTTTTCGTTATTATGGATGAGTGTATTATATATTTTAGAGATGATCCCCTTAAAGGGACAATATGTCCTGAGGAGTTTATGGGGGAGTAAGTTATGGTTAGTGCTGAGAATATCTGATTGAAAAAGGGATAGTATGTCCCTGATTGCATTGTAGTCCTTAAGATGAAGTTGCGGCAGGCAGAGTGAGTCTTGGAGATCTTGATGCGAGATAAGCGAATCATTATGAAATAATTTCAGGGCAGGCACATTATGGAGATTTGAGTGTTGCAAGAGATAATTTTTAAGAAGCTTCAGCTTGTTTGGCAATAGATTTAGGAAGGGCGTGTATCTGCTGATATGGGGTAAAAAGCACAGTTTCTTTTTAATTTTGTGCCAGATTTTGAAAGAGATTGCGGTGAGAGGATTGGTAATTCCTTTTAGTGAAGGTTTATTGTACGGAGTTACCCAGGGTAGAGAGTGAAGTTCAGTCTCTAGCGAATGGCCTTCTATTTGCCCACAGTTTATTATTGGAAGGGTATATAAGTTGAAAAATACGGGCTAGGTGTATTGCATTGTAATAGTGTTCAAAATCTGGTAGACCAATACCGCCGGATTTTTTAATGCTTGAATAGAGTTGAGTATTTTACTCTGTGGCTTTTATTTTACCAGATAAATCTGGAGATTAGGCGTTTCAGTTTAATAAAGAAAGATTGCGGAATTTCTATAGGAAGCACTTGCATCAGATAGAGAACTTTGGGCAGAACTATCACTTTAACTAAATTTTTCCTTCCCAGCCATGACGTCTGGAAAGATATCAAGGTAGCTAGGTCTTTCTCAAGTTTGTCTAACAGCGGTAGAAAATTTAGTTTGTATAGGTTGGATATTTTGGGAGAAATTTTGGTTCCCAGATACGATATATGAGAACATGTGTTTTTAAACTGGGATGTTTTGGATAATCTGGACCAGATTCTTTTCTCTACGTTTATGTTAAGGAATTCAGATTTTGAAAAGTTGAGCTGAAAATTTGAAATTTGTCCAAGAAGGTCAAATTCCCTCAGAAGTGGTTTGAGGGACTGTTGTGGGTGAGATATAAATAACAAAATATCATCAGCAAAAGAAGCTGTCTTATGTTCTACTTGTCCGCATTTAAGGCCTGTAATTTGCGTGTTTTGCCTTATTCTATCTAAGAACACCTCCATTGACAAGACAAGCAGAAGAGAAGACAGTGGGCAGCCTTGTCTTGTGCTACTCCCAATGTTGAAGGCGGAGGAGAAGCTTCCATTTATTTTGATTTTGGCTGAGGGCTTTTTATATAATGCCATGATTTTATCGATAAATGTGTCAGGTAGGCTAAATTTTTGTAGGGTTGATTTAAGAAATAGCCAGTTAACCCTGTCAAAGGCCTTTTCTGCGTCAGTTGTAAGGATCGCTAGAGGGGTTTTAGTATGCTTAGCGTGGTGTAACGTATTGATAAGTCTGGTGGTGTTGTCCTTTGCTTCTCTAGAGGGAGTGAAACCCACTTGTTCCGAATTGATTAGGTTTGGGAGAAGAGGCTTGATTCTGTTGGCAAGAATTTTAGCATAAAGTTTGATGTCATTGTTAATTAGTAAAATTTTCCTGTAGCTACTGCAAAGGGAACTATCTTTCCCTTCCTTAGGAATTAGAGAAATGTGAGTGGTAAGTTCTTCTTTTGGGAAATCGTTTGTGGCATTAATATGGTTAAAGTACTTGTGCAGGGCTGGAGTTAGGATACCTTTGAATGTTTTGTCATATGTGGAGCTGAACCCATCTGGGCCTGAGCTTTTGCCTTTGGGAAGGGCCTTGATGATGTCCTCCATTTCTTCTAAGGAGATTGGGCTGTTAAGTGTTAGTTTCTGGGAGTCTTAAACCTGTGAGAGACTGATAGAATCTAAGATTCTTTAACTCTGCTCAATTCTCAGTGGGTCTAAACTCTCTTGATTATCTATAATATACAGATTTGAATAGTATGAGCGGAAGATTTTGGCTATAGCATCTGTTGTATGATGGAGTTGGTCGTTTTTATCTTTAATTTTGGTAATAAAGGATCTGGAGTTTTGTTTTTCAATTAAGGAGGCTAATTTTTTCCCGCATTTGTCTGCTAAAGCATAGTGCTTGAATTTAGCGTAATAAAGGTATTTATCAGTTTTTAGGTTAAGCAGTTGTCTTAGCTTGGTGCGTAAGTCAAAAAGGTCTTCCTCCAAAGGACGTGAGGCTGTTTTTTTATGTTGTAATTCTAGTTTTTTGATTTGTTCAATAAAGTCGACTTTCTCTTTCTCCCTTTCCTTCTTCCTTCTAAAGCTATTTGTATGAGAAGGCCTCGAATTACTGCCTTTTGAGCTTCCCACAAGCAGGCTTTGTGGAGTATTAAGCGTTATCATTGAAATATAGCTGGGTATTCTGCTTAATAGAAGCGGCATCCTCCTTGTTAAGAAGGAGGCTGTCATTTAATACCCAATTGGTTGGACACCTTTTTTTTGTTGTAAGGGATAATTCAAGAGAGAGGGGGGCATGGTCTGAAAAAAGGATTACATCATAGGCAGACTTGGTCACTGAGCCCAGTAAATGTTGTGGAAGTAGTCTATTCTAAAATATTTCTTATGCACAGGTGAATAGAAAGATACATTTTTTGTGAAGGGATTATGTATCCTCCATGGGTCAACTAAATTAAGGTCAGACAGCAATTTTTTTAATTTTTTTAAGTTTTAGTTAAGAGATTGAAGATGTACCATTTGATGTATCGATGGAGGGTTGAAGTGGAATGTTAAAGTCACCACCTATGATTAGTTGTCCCTCTTTAAATTTTTCCAATTGGTCAAAGACAAAGAGGAAGAAATTTACTTGGTTATTGTTTGGAGCATATATATTGGCCAATGTATACATTTTTTCATACAGTGTGCCCTTGAGGAAAATATATCTTCCCTTTGGGTCTGGTTGAACATTGATGAGTTGGAATGGCAAGTTTTTATTTAGGACAATTGCCGTGCCTCTGTGTCTTTTAAGTGGAGATGAAGCATTATACCATTTGGTGAATATTTTATTTTTGGACAGTGGTGTATAGCCCTTCTTGAAGTGCGTTTCCTGAAAGAAAACTATATCCGTTTTGGTTTTCTTTTCTAAATAATAGAGAATTTGGGATCTCTAATGGGGAATGTTAATACCTTTGGCATTAAAGGTGGTAATTTGTAGTTTAGCCATTAGTTCTTATATAGGATGCTGTATGATGTATGATAGGATCAGCAAAATTATTTAGAATAAAAGGAGAAACATGGGGGTAAACAGAACAGTGCTTCATCATCATTGAGAAAATGAAATCAAGAAATAAACAATTGGTAACGTTTTGCAGCTGAGCGTGAGTATATGGACAATGTCCACTCATACTCAGGTTCAAAAGCAATCAAAGTTTGTAGGGGGGAGGGGAGGCGCAAATAAAGGGGGATCAAGTGAGATCCCCTGCTAGCAAAGACCAGTGAGAAGAGCTGACTGGACCAAATTGGATTTTTTCCACCAAATCTCCCAGCGTAACCAAAAATAACTTGGGAAAACACAGAAATAAACAGACAAATTGCAATTAGAAAGCAACGAGAGACCCATACTTATCTCCTCAGAGGAGAATAGGGAGTTAAAGCAGTATGAAGTGTCCCATCTTGTCAGGTGACATCTGGTAAAAGGCCTCTTCTAGGGGACCTGGTATGATCCTGCTCCATTCTTCTCGACTTTCTGGACTTGTTTGGAATAACTTGAGTCCAAGAATCTATTTTGGGAACAGCGTGGAGAGCCAGTGAGTCCTCTGCTGATGTCCAATTCGAGATTTGAATATAGGAGAGGTTTAGCTTATTTAGAACCAGAGTGGGGTCCTCTGGAATTTTTATATCCCAGGTTCTGTTTGGGCTTGATATTGCTAATCCAAATGGGAAAAGCCATTTATAAGGGATGTTTTTGTCTCTCAATTCTCTTGTAAGTGGTTGTAGTTGTCTCATCAGGTCTGGTGTGAGTTCTAGGAGAGGTCCTGATAGATTTGAATTTCGCTGCTGTCATATTCTATTTTTTTTTTTTTTTTGCAGATCTGGCCTTGTTAAGGATCTCTTCTTAGATTTTAAAGCTTTAAAGACAGCAGAGGATGTCTCGGGGTCTATCTGATTTCACAGATTTGGGTCTAAAAACCCTATTGGCCCTTTCCAGGCCGAGATCTGCATCCTTGTCCCTCTCCAAGAGGCTGTTGAAGATCCGATAAAGAGTGGTGGAGATCTCTTTATCAGGGACGTTTTCTGGGATTAAGCGTACTCGAATGTTGGTGCATCTGCAACGGTTCTCAGGTTCGTCTATATGTATTCGTTGGAGATACAGTTCTTTATGCTTGTCAATCAGAATATCTTTAACTCTTTCTGCATGGTTAATCATCTTTGTGCAAGAATCTTCAAGGGTATTGATTTTAGCATGCACTTCCTTGACGTCTTTCCTTAAAACAGAGATCTCCTCCTTCACAGTTTGAGTGAATTCTTTAAATCGGTCTTTAATGCACTCCTTGGTGGGCAGCGCCTTGATATATTTTTTTATGTCTGAGTTGGAGGTTATTAGCGAGTCGTCTTTCGACTCGCTTTCTGAGCCTTGTAAGAAGGCGGTGTGATTTTGGTTATCTTCTTCTAATGACATCTGCTTGGATTGGATTGTGAGAGGGGTGTCTTGGGAAGAAATACCAAAAGTTTTCACTGGAGCTTGGTTTTTTTTAGGTGTCTTAAGGTCCTTGGCGTTGTTGCTGATTATGGATTTTGTGGGCTTACCCATTTTGCCTGTCTTATTACAATTACGCTGGGAGGGGTAGGATAAAGAAGTGTTCACATGTCACGTTTTATAGCAACAGCGTTTTCCGATCTTTGTGTTTGAGAAGCTATTATAGGTGGTTATATTACATTTTGCCACTAGGTGGAATAGCATTGCCAATAGAACTCAGCGGCTCTCATGTAGAGTGGAGCAAAAGAATGGACCTCAACGGTGTAGAGAGTCTGGATATAGCTGATCAGGGTAAAATACTTGGATAGAGAAATTTGTCTTCCTTTTTGTATAGCTTGATTGCTTAGGAGGTTAAAGCACTTTTTCACTATTGGAGCTGAGGCTCCTTTCTATAGAGCGCTTTATGGTAGCAGCTCTCACAGGAGGCCCTATCACCTCCCCCCTCCAAAGGAGCTTCTGCTTTTGTTGGTAGGGCTAATGATGGCTTCCCGCTGCCCCTGCCCACCGCTCAGGGCTTATAATTGTGGCCTAAGCCCAGCGCCAGGAGAGAGAGCTCCTCGGTAGGTGGCACGTCTCTCCGCCACTCCCCCGCAGTGTCCAAATCATCGCTGGGCAGCCGCCGCTGTGATCCTTGATGGCGGCAAGCCGGAAAAGGGGCCAACACCCGCGCAGGAACAGAGGGTCGCCAACGAAGCCTGCACCTATCTTTTGTATGGCTGGCTGAGCAAGGCAGTTCAGGCCGGTGGCGTGCTGGAATCAGTAGGCCTCAGCAGACCCCGCGCTCTGCTGCCAGCGGAGAAGGACCCCAGACCGCTGGAAGAGACACCGCAGGCAAGGGAAGGCAGCAGAGGCGGTCAGGAGGGTGCAACGGAGCGGCAAGAGAGCTTCAGGGGGCAAAAATATCACCAGAAACCCGGAGCACAGAACCCACACGCCTGCTCTCCTCTGAAGCCAAGCCCCGTCTCCCGGAAAGTTTTTCTTTTAGTCACTGATCCGTCTTTATATTTGTGGGAAAAATTGCAAGTGCTGCAGAGTGCTTTATTCAAATGTCTCTAAGGGCTATCTTTTCCCTCAGAGTTAATGTTTTCTGTGTACTGCTGGCCACTGTATGAAGAACTTTGTACTACCCCTGGCAGCCCTTAGCAGAGGTTTATGCTCTATATGGATGGTGGCTCCACGTGGTGCACAGTTAATGGCGGTTGTCACTGTCTGCACCTTCCACTGGTGTAGGTGCTATGCAGAGGGGAGACTATGGCACTATGCTCAATCCTCCTCCGGTCCCCTTCTGCCCTCTCTCTATGTGTTAGCAGCGGCTGTGCAGGAGCTTCAGTCACGGTGGGCAGCCCCTCCTCCTTCACCTCCCCCACTCACTGTCTACCGCGCTCCAGTCTCTCCGGCTACCAACACTGCGGGGGTCTTCTCCACACCGCCACCTCAGCCGTGCTGCTCTTCTCACCTGCCTCGCCGATTCTCCTCCAGGTTAACACCAGGGAAAGTCAACGGAGATCCGTCCAGCAACAGCAGAGTCCCGGTCGCAGCGCAGCTGATGTCTCCCCGGGTCTCCAAACAGGATGCCACACGAAGCCTGTCACTGCATTCCGTCGCTCCAACTCACCACCAGGTTTCACAGGGTTTATCCAGGTATCACTGCCTTACTTTTTGGACAACTTTCTGCACTTTCTTCCTCAGGATTTTTAAGGGTTAGTGGGTGTCTGTTGGGAGCTAAGCTTACATGCATCCGGCCATCTTGCCTGCTAGCCATGCCCCCCTATTGTCTAATTTTTAACACAACCACATCCCCAAATATAAGAGGGTGCTCACACTTATGCAACAACATTATTTTAGTTTTGTTGTTTTTATTTTTCTATCTTAATTGATTTCATTTTGTTTCTCAATGTGAAGGTACAGATAACGGGTCACATTGAAGGTGGAAATCTGAAATGAGTCATCTTTGTTGGTTTTTTCAGCATGGCAAAAACATGGGATTTTAACAGGGGTGCGTTACATTTTTATATCCACTGTATAGGTTGGGATAACAATTAAACTTTTTTGTTTTTTATTGTGCTCACGTTGAAAAAGGAGGACCAGCGTGATGTTGCTATACAGAGATTTTTCTAAAGCAAATAGAAAATATTCTTTGGGCCTTGTAAACCAAAATTATATTTCAGGGCCAAAAACTGCCATTGTAACTTGAAATGTTTTACTGAAACGTTTAATATTGCATTGTTTATTATAATAGAAGTATTTTGTCAAGTTTTATTGTTGCACTTATCTTATGACACTAATGCACTTATTTTATAGCATTGATCTACCTCCATCTCCTAATGTAACCTATTGCAGACTCAGATGCCATTTTAAAAGGGAGATATTCATGTATCCTAACAGTGTTCTAAAATCATTACTTTATACACTGTAATGGTTTTAATTTTATTACGCTATTTATATTTATGCCCAGGTTTGAAGTTGGTGGTTTTTAGACAATAGAGTTTAGTTTAGAGAAAATAAAACAGCCTAATGACTCAGCTTATTGCCCCAGCCAATCAGCATCAAACTAATGGGAGGAGATAAAGCTATAAAAAAATTTGCTGCTATATTCCAGAAAGTGAAGAAGAGGAAAAGTTGGTGTAGTAACCAGTAATAGTCAGTTGGCTTAGACGTACCATCACATGTCCTGACCAGTCATTCCCCAAATAGGATAATTGAAGGTATAAAATAGGCAAAAGTACTGTCTGAAAGTGACCCAGGGCCCTGGTGAGAAGTCTAGATCAGCAGTATGGGAGCAAACAGGAAGGCACTAGCACTGAATAGCCACTAACTTTCAGAACAGGCATTGTTGACTGGAATGTAACATGATGCTGACTCTTTGTACCACTTGAAGGTTGAATAAACATGAGTTTTACGTTAAAGTGTCTGATTCCTTGGATTCTTCCTCAAGGAGGCCACCACACCACAACATCACACCAGGGAATAGCAGCCAACCCATACCATCAGTCCCCAACCTTTTCACTGTTATGTACCCAAATGGGAGTCATAATGCAATAGCCACCACACTCCATAGTACAGAATTCAGTCATGTAGAGGAGAGAACCATAGAGCAGCAAGACTACACCCAAATCAAGAAGTGACTTAGGACAATGATGGACCCAGTTAGCAGCTAAAAGGGTTTGTTGAGTCCAGAAAAAACCCTAAAAAGCAAAATAATGCATGCCTTGGTATAATCCCTTTAGGCAATAGTTTAGCTCTTTCCCATATAAATAGGACAATGTTAATGAATAGAGATGAGCGAACGTACTCGTCCGAGCTTGATGCTCGGGCGAATATTAGGGTGTTCGGGATGTTCGTTATTCGTAACGAACACCACACGATGTTCGGATGTTCGGGTTACTTTAACTTTCTTCCCTGAGAAATCATTTCTATATGCGCTCAATGGGGCCGGCGGCAGCAGCGCCAACCCCATTGAGAACATATAGAAGACAAATCCTTCTTCTCTGCCACAGCTGTAACAGCTGTGACAGAGAAGAACGATGTTTGCCCATTGAATTCAATGGAGCCGTCAATACAGCCGACTCCACTGAATGCAATGGGCTGCCGGCGATCGCGGGATGAATTGTCGGAAAGGGGTTAAATATATAAGCCCTTTCCTGCAATTCATCCAGAAATGTGTAAAAATAAAAAATATATATATACTCACCTGGTGCCGACAGACGGAGTTCAGCGCGGCAGGCTGCAGTTCTCCTGAACTGTTCTGAACAGCTGTTAGTAGTATTCAGCAGCCGGGGATTTAAAATCCCCGCCTGCTGAATAAGATGCCTCTGAATGGTCACAGCCTGACCAATCAGAGGCCAGCCCTCACTCACACCCATTCATGAATTCATGAATGGGTGAGTGAGGGCTGCCTCTGATTGGCTCAGGGGCAGGAGAGTGCCCCTGAGCCAATCAGAGGCAGCCCTCACTCACCCATTCATGAATTCATGAATGGGTGTGAGTGAGGGCTGGCCTCTGATTGGTCAGGCTGTGACCATTCAGAGGCATCTTATTCAGCAGGCGGGGATTTTAAATCCCCGGCTGCTGAATACTACTAACAGCTGTTCAGAGCAGTTCAGGAGAACTGCAGCCTGCCGCGCTGAACTCCGTCTGTCGGCACCAGGTGAGTATATATATATTTTTTATTTTTACACATTTCTGGATGAATTGCAGGAAAGGGCTTATATATTTAACCCCTTTCCGACAATTCATCCCGCGATCGCCGGCAGCCCATTGCATTCAGTGGAGTCGGCTGTATTGACGGCTCCATTGAATTCAATGGGCTAACATCGTTCTTCTCTGCCACAGCTGTTACAGCTGTGGCAGAGGAGAACTTGCTGTGTCGTTCCCATCATTTTCTTGAATTGCCAAGATTTTCACACATGAAAACCTTAGCGAGCATCGGCGAAATACAAAAATGTTCCGGTCGCCCATTGACTTCAATGGGGTTCGTTATTCGAAACGAACACCCGAACATCGCGGGAAGTTCGTTTCGAATAACGCGAACCCGAACATTTTGGTGTTCGCTCATCTTTATTAATGAATCTATTTTTGAGAATAAGATTTGCACCCAGCTTACAATGTACAACCTTGTGTAACTAGGTGCTTATCACAATCCCCTGTTGCTGCAGATAATATTCTCTTGTATAATACAAACCTAAATGCATTTATCATCATTTTTATTTGTTAATCCTTTATTGGACTAAAATATTTAAAACACTTTTTCAGTATTTTGTGTGTCCACCTTTTACTTGCTTCCATTTTTTTAAATTGTCTTTAATGTCTTAAATTGAAATTTCCATGAATCTTTTAAACAATTCTAAAGTTCAGTCCTAAAAGTTGGGTGTTTTTTCTGTCTTCCACAATCTAAATACATTCAATGATGTTGAGTAGAGATGAGCGAGCGTACTCGTTAAGGCTAACTACTCGAGCAAGTAGTGCCTTATGCGAGTACCTGCCCGCTCGTCTCTAAAGATTCAGCTGCCGGCGGGGGGCGGGGAGCAGCGGCGGATATCGGGGAGGAATGGAGAGGAGATCTCTCTCTCACTCTCTTCCCCCCGCACCCCCCTGCTCACTCCCACAACTCACCGCTCACCCCCGCCGACACCCGAATCTTTTGAGATGAGTGGGCAGGTACTCGCATAAGGCACTACTCGCTCGAGTAGTTGGCCTTAGCGAGTATGCTCGCTCATCTCTAATGTTGGGGTTTTAGCTCTCTGATGACCATTGACCAGTCCATCAGTATGAGAACAAAAGCAGCTTATGTAGGATACATTTATCTTAATCTTCAAAGCAGTCATTTGGGGTCATTTTTCTTTTTTTATTAATAAGACAAGAAACATCTCAGTACCAGGTAGCAATTGGCCACTGTAGTCATAAAACATAACATCAAGACTGACAGCACAAAAATGAGTGGAATAAGAAGCACATCAATGTTTGGTGTGGTACACGTCCGGCAGTCAGCTTTGACCATTTCATTCACTTGCAATACACAGAGAGCAAACAGAACACATGAAGCCAGCACTGATCTGTCAACTCTAGCTTTAAAGTATAGTATAAGTTTATGATTAAAAAGTTCTAGAAAGTAAAAATACACACTAAATCTTCCATATAGCATGACTGCTACGTCCATATGGTCAGCATGCTATCCTGCACCATTGCAGACATAGAGCATAAGGGGTCACTGCCGGTACTGGAGTAACTGGGAAGGATGAATAAGAATTTTGAGGAGCTTAAAAATGTTTTAGTTTACACAAAAGCATCTTTATCTTATTTTCAAATTAAACACTTTAACCTCCTTCATTTTTGCATAACAAATATATTTACATCGAAAAATTTCGAACATCTGCTCTTCCTATCCATATCACTACTGTATAACATTAGACAGATGATAGGGCTGACCACCTGCTTTTGACTGTGTCTCATAATCAGCAGTCCAAATGATCATATCACAGGGCACACTAGAAATACTTATCTATTGAGAACAACATGCTGCCTCGGACAGCGGTTGTCAAGATCATTGTCTATGATATACTGATCACTTCTGTGTGACGTTGGCTTATCTTTTGTAGCGACTAACAATATATTCTGTCACTCAGTAACAGTAACATAAGTGATAATGGCATAAAACATACCATTTAAGAAAAGCAATTTTACTTTTTGTGTTAAAGTTTTTGGAAGGAGCATATAGAGATAGTTGGATCACTTTGGCAGGTTTGAGATTTGTAGCAGATCAAGGTTATTTGTATTTTAGAGAATTAATGAAGAGAATTTTAAACATTTACAGAAGTGTTTTATTTTGGCCTAAGACAAAGAAAAGTTAGACTACTTTCACATTTGCTGCAGGGGTTCCATTTTTCTGCTCTGTTTGCCGAACAAACTCCATTGACTATAATGGGGAGCATTCGCTTTCTGCTCAGCTGCCCGGCATTTTGCATGCAGCAATAGGTCCGAAAAAGGGTTCCAGCGCAGATGTGAACCCAGCCTTAGCGAATCATTTTTGGGGTAAAAAAATGAAAAATATATTATATATGTAGAAATCTATAATATATGGCCAATAATATATTGCCTGTTAGGCATATAAGAAAATTATTTGGCCTACAATAATTATACCAAGATTGAACTTTAATAATTAATCCATTCTCATTGTTATAGGCAGTTTGAACATTGTATTTCTTCATATTCACAGACCAACATACAAAACAGCATTCGCAGAACTCACATAATTGGAATAATATATGCTATATAAGCACTCAAAATAATAATAAAAAAATAAATGTAAATCTACTCTAGCATTATCTTTCTAATGCTCAATAAACTATGGCACAAAAGCTAATGTGTTTCACTCTTAGAATGCCTTGAGGAATTGAAAGTTGGAAAGAATTAAACACTGACATGAAATATTATGTTATTTCCTAAGCTTTGTTTCACAAATACATTTTGCAATAGAATGACTACTACTATACACAGGCTGATTTATTTCCAGAACTTAATAAAACAATGGTTCTGAGATCAGCTTATTGCATACAGCACAACTTTCCATCAACCTTTGGAGACTCAGTCTCCTTGTGACTAAAAGTAATACTTGATTTATGACGCAAGTTAAAATCAAATCTAACCAATAATTGTGCATGGAATAAATATTAAGAAAACAAACTGTATTCAATTCATTTGTTTCCTTGATAGAAAAGACCTGCTGGGATAGAAAATATTTTTTGCAAATCAACTACACTTGGTTTGTTTTTTTAAGTAAAAAAAAAATTGATACAATTTAAGAGATTTCTACAGGCCGATGTACATGCGTCTAAGGTGTCCATATATAACACAAATATATCAAATCAAGATGGAATACAAACAAACTAAATCAGTAGCCATAATAGCCTCTTTGTAGAAACTGTTACAGCAATGTAAAACAGTTTAACGCATTAAGGATGCAACCTGTCAGGTTGTACTGCTGGAGCATGTTCTATGGGTTTCCATGAGCACAGCTTCACAAGTGTAGGATAATTGAGCTGGCTGGGTGTGGAGTTTCTCCTGCCAGTCAATCCCCACTGGTCTGGTGCAAAAATATATATATACCAGCCCCTTTGCAAGAGGAAACTGGTATCCCTTCACTCTAGGGTTTGGTTTCCTGCATGCCTGTTTATGTGGTATGTGTGTGAACAGTGTCTTGTCCAGTGTTTGTGCAGGTAGCCAGACATTAAGTGTGGACAGTCCTGTTCTGTGTGTGTTCCTACTGTTACGATACTAGTAGTGTGCACAGGTACGCACGGCGCGGGACTTACAATACTATTAGTGTTACGATACTAGTAGTGTGCACAGATACGCACGGCATGGGTATATTACAATACTGGTACTGTGCACAGGTACGCACGACGTGGGACTCCCTGACTCTCACCCACGCCAATGTCCCTTCCTGGAGGTAGCCCGAAAGGTGGACAGGTCCAGGCCGCCAACACTGACCCTACGCTACCTAGTGGCAAGACAGGAAGGAACTGACGTACCTATGCAGAAAACAACTTACTGGTACCAACAGGCTAGGCTGAAAGGATGGACCAATATGACAGGAAAAACTGGTAAACCAGTAGCAAAACACCCGGCACAAACTGGGAACAGGTCAAAGAACCAGAGCCAGAACTCAGCAGGTCTGAACAGCAGGACTGCTCAGGGATCACTGGAGAATAATCAGCCACTCCCAGGCAGCAAGAGCTTGATCTTATAGGGAGGCGGGAGAAGCTGGTTGGCTGCCAGACAAGTCAATCACTAGCCACACCTCTCAGACACTAGCAGGATAATTAATGTAGACTAGAAGGCACATGAGCTGTTAACCCTGGCAAGCCTGGATAGAATCTACAGACACTAGGTGTGCTGGCAATTATTTAACTATGTGCTGACTGAGACATGACACCTACATTTATTTTCTGTTAGTTTCATGTCAGTTTGTCTTTGCTCTGTCCTGCTGGATCGTTTATCATCTCTAGGCTTTTGTGGTGCTTAGCTTCCAGTGCGGGGCCACCCTTATCAGGCAGGCAGGCAGGATTCTGGTTTATCTTGTCTCGTTAGTAGGGACCCAAGAGACAACAAGGTGCCTTAAAGTGGCTTGCAGGCTTAGATGACTTGGCCAATTCATGAACCAATGCCTCATACTTTCATAGCAATCCCATCTGCATATGTGTGCAGGTATGTAAGGTGAGTGTATTGGTCATTTGTCAGTCCCTATGTTATTTCTGTCCGTGTGTCAAGTTCCCAGTATGCAGTTCACTGTCTAGTTGGTGATTCAGCCAGCGCATCCAGTTTAAATGAGTTTCCTGTCCTGCATCTAGCCACCCGTATTTTTAGTTTTGGCATCCATTCTGGCTGGCCCCCATACTCTGTTCCTGTCGGCAGTCCAGAACGAATGTAACAAAATCATCAGCCCAATAAAATTGCGCTAGAAACTGTATGGATCCTGTTTGAACATGATTCCACACCGACACCCGTCCAGTGGCAAGGTGTGCCCAGTGGACATAACACAACCTATTTTGGACCTAAGGATGCTAGATGATTTTTGGGGGATTTTCATTAATCATGAGCAATTATTGGAGTGATCCATTCAGGTTGGTATCAGGCTAATTTCTCCAAAATCATCCTGTGTCTATGGACTTGCTCCCCAGAAGGTACCTAATGCAGTAAAAGCTCCCAAATTACATGGAAATATAGTTACATGTCTGGGGAAAAATATGCTCACGAAAATTGGTAAAAAATATTATATAGTGGTGTGTAGGGGGACACTCATAGCACACAAGTGTCACTGAAAACAAAAGAAGGCCCGTATAGGGCCATAAATTTTGCAAAGGGAAAACTCTACCAGGTGAACGGAATACCTAAGTATGGGCCTTCCCGAAGAAAACCAGTGTGGAACTAAGAAAAATTACACCAAGGAAGACAGTAGGCGTGGTGTTTTTCGAATTCGACCTAGTGAACAGAACACCCAAGCACGGGGCTTCTCCAAGGAATATCAGTAGAGCTACCAAATATAACTCCAAAGAAGACAGTAGGTGAGTTGCTTGTTTTAAAAGCAGTCATAAATTTTGAAAAGAACAAATTTGGCCAGGTAGTGCTTCTATTAAAAGCAATGTCACAAATTCTGCAAAGTACAAATTGTAAAAACGAAAGGGTGATATGAATATACTAAAATGTAAATTTTAATTACTTCATTAAAATATATTAGTGGAACTTATGTAGACATAACACATAGAAATTGTAACTTTGAACTGAGGCTGCAAGCACACAGTTTGTGTTTCAGCTGTTTCCCTGTTTGTTTGTTTGTTTGTTTGTTTGTTTAATTTACAAAAAAAAACACCAGCACTTTCTTTACAATGTACTACAATGTGTAAGAAAAGAAGGCCAGAGAATATAACTTGTATATCCTTGAATTTCCCTGTTTTGCAGCAATTCAGTTTCCCACACCTCACACATAGCTGTATATTCATATAGCTATTGACCAGACTTGCATCTTTGAAAAATGTCTGAGACCGCAAACAGAGAACTTTAATATTCTCCATGCAACACTGTAGTTTGTCTATCTGCTGATATATACAGTGACACCAGCAGAAATATATACGCTCTGCAGAGAACAGTATCTCTCCTATATTAAAAGCACACTTTGTATAGGCATATAAAGTTGATGCAGCTTCAATGCTCCTTGAAATACACCATTATTCATGCCTACAATTATAAACTCTATTGATTAACTATTAAAAGAAGGGCTAAATGTAGTAGAGCAAATTGTGTTATTTTCACAATAAAGCGTCTTTCCGGCGTGCAGGATAATATATAGTCCAGAAGCACGTGACAACAAATTTTTTAGGAATCCTTATATCTCTCCATAATCTTATGAGTCAGTCACTCTTGAAAGTAAATGGGAACACATATCGAGTTCCAACATAGATCTGGAAAAAGAGACCAATTGTCTGGATGCATAGTTTTAGCAGCTAGCGTGGAAAAATGTTTGGCTCAAAATCAATGAACAATTATACTGGATATGCTATAGGTTTAATGGATATGTCAGTTTCCACCTATTATAATAGGCAACACGATTTTTGGGTCTAAGAAAAGTTTTTCGTTCCTGTTAGCTTCTTGTAAAGTAAAATGGAAAATCCCTTTCATTTCAAAAAAAGTTTGCTTTTGTGGTGAAGACATCGATAAATAAAAATTAGAGATGAGCGAACGTACTTGTCCGAGCTTGATGCTCGGGCGAATATTAGCGTGTTCGGGATGCTCGTTACTTGTAACGAGTACCACGCGATGTTCGGGTTACTTTCAGTTTCCTCTCTGAGACGTTAGCGCGCTTTTCTGGCCAATTGAAAGACAGGGAAGGCATTACAACTTCCCCCTGTGATGTTCCAGCCCTATACCACCCCCTTGCTGTGAGTGGCTGGGGAGATCAGATGTCACCCGAGTATAAAAGTCGGCCCCTCCCGCAGCTCGCCTCAGATGCCTTGTGAGATAGCTGAGGGACAGTGCTGCTGGTGCCGGAGCTGCTGTAGGGAGAGCGTTAGGAGTTAGTGTAGGCTTCAAGAACCCCAACGGTCCTTCTTAGGGCCACATCTAACAGTGTGCAGTAGTGTGGAGGCTGCTGTTAGCAGTGTTGCACATTTTTTTTTTCCAAATCGGCCGTGCAGAGCATTGCGCCCTGCAGTAATACTACAGGGACAGAAGTCGTGGTTAGGCAGGGAGAGTGTTAGGAGTTAGTGTAGGCTTCAAGAACCCCAACGGTCCTTCTTGGGGCCACATCTAACAGTGTGCAGTAGTGTGGACGCTGCAGTTAGCAGTGTTGCACTTTTTTTTTTTTTCCAAATCGGCCGTGCAGAGCATTGCGCCCTGCAGTAATACTACAGGGACAGAATTGTGTAGGCAGGGCCAGAAGACATATTTTATTGATTGAATATACGCAGTGGGCCTTTCCTTTAAAAAAAAGGGAAAAAATTCTATTTGGCCTGCAGGCTTGCACCAATTTATTTCCTGCCTGGGAAATCACCGCTCTGCTGTAGTTAATAACTCTGCAACACTGCAGTTCTGTGACACATTGCAGGGCCACAACACATTTATTATGGATTGAATATACGCAGTGGGCCTTTCCTTTAAAAAAAGGGAAAAAATTCTATTTGGCCTGCCTCTGACAGTCCTCAGCGTTCTGGGTACGTGTGTGCTGGGTGGAGAACGTAAAAGAAATCATACGCAGCCAGCTAAGTTTAACAGCAGGCTTGCGCCAATTTATTTCCTGCCTGGGAAATCACCGCTCTGCTGTAGTTAATAACTCTGCAACACTGCAGTTCTGTGACACATTGCAGGGCCACAACACATTTATTATTGATTGAATATACGCAGTGGGCCTTTCCATTAAAAAAAAGGGAAAAAATTCTATTTGGCCTGCCTCTGACAGTCCTCAGCGTTCTGGGTACGTGTGTGCTGGGTGGAGAACGTAAAAAAAATCATACGCAGCCAGCTAAGTTTAACAGCAGGCTTGCGCCAATTTATTTCCTGCCTGGGAAATCACCGCTCTGCTGTAGTTAATAACTCTGCAACACTGCAGTTCTGTGACAGATTTGCAGGGCCACAACACATTTATTATTGATTAAATATACGCATTGGGCCTTTCCTTTAAAAAAAAGGGAAAAAATTCTATTTGGCCTGCAGGCTTGCGCCAATTTATTTCCTGCCTGGGAAATCACCGCTCTGCTGTAGTTAATAACTCTGCAACACTGCAGTTCTGTGACACATTGCAGGGCCACAACACATTTATTATGGATTGAATATACGCAGTGGGCCTTTCCTTTAAAAAAAGGGAAAAAATTCTATTTGGCCTGCCTCTGACAGTCCTCAGCGTTCTGGGTACGTGTGTGCTGGGTGGAGAACGTAAAAGAAATCATACGCAGCCAGCTAAGTTTAACAGCAGGCTTGCGCCAATTTATTTCCTGCCTGGGAAATCAAATCACTGGTAATATACCATGCTGAGGGGTAGGGGTAGGCCTATAGGACGTGGACGCGGGCGAGGACGCGGAGGCCCAAGTCAGGGTGTGGGCACAGGCCGAGCCAGTGCGGTGGCCAGGGGTAGAGGCAGGGCCAGACCGAATAATCCACCAACTGGTTCCCAAAGCGCCCTCTCGCACCATGCCACCCTGCAGAGGTCAAGGTGCTCTACGGTGTGGCAGTTTTTCACAGAGACGCCTGACGACCGACAAACAGTGGTGTGCAACCTTTGTCGCACCAAGATCAGCTGGGGAGGCACCACCACCAGCATGCGTAGGCATATGATGGCCAAGCACCCCACAAGGTGGGACGATGCCCGTTCACCGCCTCCGGTTTGCACCACTGCCTCTCCCCCTGTGCCCCAACCTGCCACTGAGATCCAACCCCCCTCTGAGGACACAGGCAGTACCGTCTCCTGGCCTGCACCCACACCCTCACCTCCGCTGTCCTCGGCCCCATCCAGCAATGTCTCTCAGCGTAGCGTCCAGACGTCGCTAGCGCCACAGTTTGAGCGCAAGCGCAAGTACGACGCCACGCACCCGCACGCTCAAGCGTTAAACGTGCACATTGCAAAATTGATCAGCCTAGAGATGCTGCCGTATAGGCTTGTGGAAATGGAGGCTTTCAAAAGCATGATGGCGGCGGCGGCCCCGCGCTACTTGGTTCCCAGTCGCCACTACTTTTCCCGATGTGCCGTCCCAGGCCTGCACGACCACGTCTCCCGCAACATTGTACGCGCCCTCACCAACGCGGTTACTGCCAAGGTCCACTTAACAACAGACACGTGGACAAGCACAGGCGGGCAGGGCCACTATATCTCCCTGACGGCACATTGAGTGAATTTAGTGGAGGCTGGGACAGAGTCAGAGCCTGGGACCGCTCACGTCCTACCCACCCCCCGAATTGTGTGCCCCAGCTCGGTGGTGGTATCTGCGGGGGTGTATGCTTCCTCCACTAAACCACCCTCCTCCTCCTCCTACGCAACCTCTGTCTCGCAATCAAGATGTGTCAGCAGCAGCAGCACGTCGCCAGCAGTCGGTGTCACGCGGCGTGGCAGCACAGCGGTGGGCAAGCGTCAGCAGGCCGTGCTGAAACTACTCAGCTTAGGAGATAAGAGGCACACGGCCCACGAACTGCTGCAGGGTCTGACACAGCAGACCGACCGCTGGCTTGCGCCGCTGAGCCTCCAACCGGGCATGGTCGTGTGTGACAACGGCCGTAACCTGGTGGCGGCTCTGCAGCTCGGCAGCCTCACGCACGTGCCATGCCTGGCCCATGTCTTTAATTTGGTGGTTCAGCGCTTTCTGAAAAGCTACCCCCACTTGTCATACCTGCTCGGAAAGGTGCGCCATCTCTGCGCACATTTCCGCAAATCCCACACGCACGCTGCCACCCTGTGGACACTGCAACATCGGTTTAATCTGCCAGTGCACCGACTGCTGTGCGACGTGCCCACACAGTGGAACTCTACGCTCCACATGTTGGCCAGACTCTATGAGCAGCGTAGAGCTATAGTGGAATACCAACTCCAACTTGCGCGGCGCAGTGGGAGTCAGCCTCCTCAATTCTTTACAGAAGAGTGGGCCTGGTTGGCAGCCATCTGCCAGGTCCTTGGAAAATTTGAGGAGTCTACCCAGATGGTGAGCGGGGATGCTGCAATCATTAGCGTCACCATTCCTCTGCTATGCCTCTTGAGAGGTTCCCTGCAAAGCATAAAGGCAGACGCTTTGGAATCAGAAACGGAGGCGGGGGAAGACAGTATGTCGCTGGATAGTCAGAGCAACCTCATGTCTATATCTCAGCGCGTTGAGGAGGAGGGGAAGGAGCATGAGGAGGAGGGGGAAGAGACAGCTTGGCCCACTGCTGAGGGGACAGATGCTGCTTGCCTGTCATCCTTTCAGCGTGTATGGCCAGAGGAGGAGGAGGAGGAGGAGGAGGATCCTGAAAGTGATCTTCCGAGTGAGGACAGCCATGTGTTGCGTACAGGTACCCTGGCACACATGGCTGACTTCATGTTAGGATGCCTTTCTCGTGACCCTCGCGTTACACGCATTCTGGCCACTACGGATTACTGGGTGTACACACTGCTCGATCCACGGTATAAGGAGAGCCTTTGCACTCTCATTCCCGAAGAGGAAAGGGGTTCGAGAATGATGCTATACCACAGGGCGCTGGTGGACAAACTGATGGTAACCTTCCCATCCGACAGCGCTAGTGGCAGAAGGCGCAGTTCCGAGGGCCAGGTAGCAGGGGAGGCGCAGAGATCAGGCAGCATGTACAGTGCAGGCAGGGGAACATTCTCCGAGGCCTTTGCCAGCTTTATGGCTCCCCAGCAAGACTGTGTCACCGGTCCCCAGTCAAGGCTGAGTTGGCGGCAGCACTGTAAAAGGATGGTGAGGGAGTACGTAGCCGATTGCAGCACCGTCCTCGGTGACGCCTCTGCCCCCTACAACTACTGGGTGTTGAAGCTGGACACGTGGCCTGAACTCGTGCTGTATGTCCTGGAGGTGCTTGCTTGTCCTGCGGCTAGCGTCTTGTCAGAGAGTGTGTTTAGTGTGGCTTGGGGAATCATCACGGATAAGCGTACCCACCTGTCAACCGACAGTGCCGACAGGCTTACACTCATCAAGATGAACAAAGCCTGGATTTCCCCAGACTTCTCTTCTCCACCAGCGGACAGCAGCGATACCTAAGCAATACGTAGGCTGCACCCGCGGATGGAAGCATCGTTCTCTCTCACCATCCAAAACGGGGACATTTCTGCTTCATCAATCTGTGTATAATATTCCTCCTCCTCCTCCTGCTCCTCCTCCTGAAACCTCACGTAATCACGCAGAACGGGCAATTTTTCTAGGCCCACAAGGCTCACTCATATAATTTTTCTAAACAATTTTTAGACGTTTCAATGCTCTTAAAAGCGTTGAAACTTTAACTTGAACCAATTTTTTGTTCAACTGGGCTGCCTCCAGGCCTAGTTACCACTTAAGCCACATTAACCAAAGCGATTAATGGGTTTCACCTGCCATCTTGGTTGGGCATGGCCAATTTTTTCAGAAGTACATTTCTACTGTTGGTACACCAATTTTTTTGGGCCCTCACCTACAGTGTAATCATAGTAATTTCTATGTTCTTCGCCTGCACTCATGGTACAGAAAGGTGTGTGGGGTTGGCCTACACTTTAGCTACATAAATGTAACTGGGGCCTTGTCTATACTGCAGCTACTGAAATGTGAAAGAGACTGTTATCTCCCTAAACTGCTGCAATGGGAATGTTACTGGGGCCTGTCTTGAGTGCTACTATTACTGAAATGGAACTAAGACTGCGCTCCCCCTATACTGCTGCTAGTGATATGTTAGTGGGGCCTGTCCCTAATGCTACCGCTGAAATGTTAATAATTGTAGGCTCTGCCTATACCGCTGCTAATGGTATGTCACTGGGGTGTGGAAACAGAGGCTTCACAAAGACATGATGGCGGCGAGGCCATTTCCCACCAACGCTGTTACTGTTAACGTGCATATAACCACAGACACGTGTAGAGGACACATAGTGCCTCCAAAACATCCCCCTCCTCCTCCAACAATGAAAACATTCTTGGCAAATACCTTTGCATTGGTCCGTCTGGTGGCAGTCCAAGAATTTCACCTTTAACGACACAACAAGAGAGCACCACCACCATCCCCCCGCCACGGCCCACTTAATCCTGGCCACATTCCGAAAACCAACTACATAAAACCGCGCTACCAGGTCCACAGTCACCACCACATTACCACCAACGAGGTTACTGTTAAGGTACATATTACCAGTCTGACTGGGGCATGCAGTGTGGGCCGAAGCCCACCTGCATTAAGCACGACATTACTACCTCAGCTGTGTTGGGCAATGCAATGGGATATATTTATGTACCGCCGGTGGCTTCCTGGCACCCACCCATGCTGTGGGTCCACAGGGAATTATAAATGCATCTGTTTCCACTTCTAAAGAACCCCAGTCTGACTGGGGCATGCAGTGTGGGCCGAAGCCTACCTGCATTAAGCACGACATTACTACCTCAGCTGTGTTGGGCAATGCAATGGGATATTTTTGTGTACCGCCGGTGGCTTCCTGGCACCAACCCATGCTGTGGGTCCACAGGGAATTATAAATGCATCTGTTTCCACTTCTAAAGAACCCCAGTCTGACTGGGGCATGCAGTGTGGGCCGAAGCCCACCTGCATTAAGCACGACATTACTACCTCAGCTGTATTGGGCAATGCAATGGGATATTTTTATGTACCGCCGGTGGGTTCCAGGGAGCCACCCCTGCTGTAGGTGCACACGGAGTTTAACCTACATCTGTCCACTTGAAAAGAACCCCAGTCTGACTGGGGCATGCACTGTGGGCCGAAGCCCACCTGTATTAAGCACGACATTACTACCTCAGCTGTGTTGGGCACTGCAATGGGATATTTTTATGTACCGCCGGTGGGTTCCAGGGAGCCACCCATGCTGTCGGTCCACAGGGACTTCACAATAGGGAGTTGTACCTGCCTGTGTCTATGAATTAAAAAGCCCGGTCTGACTGGGGCATGCAGACACCTTGACAGAATGAATAGTGTGTGGCACATAGGTTCCCCATTGCTATGCCCACGTGTGCAGCTCCAGATGGAGGTGGCACAGGATTGGATTTCTCATTGCTTCTGTACAGCATTGTGGACTATCGGCCCGCCCCTTTTATGGGGGGGGTCGCTGCCTAGCCATGCCAACCCTCTGCAGTGTGTGCCTGCTTTTCCTGTGGCAGACGCACTTATAAATAGACATGAGTGTGGCGTGGCATGAGGGCAGCTGAAGGCTGGGCAGGGACAGTTTGGTGTGGGCTGTGGACACTGTCGTGCGGGGGGGGGGGGGGGTTGGGCAGCATGTAACCCAGGAGAAGTGGCAGCGGAGTGTCATGCAGGCAGTGATTGTGCTTTGTTGGAGGTAGTGTGGTGCTTAGCTAAGGTATGCATTGCTAATGAGGGCTTTTCAGAAGTAAAAGTTGTTGGGAGGGGGGGGGGGGCCCACTCTTGCCGCTATTGTGGCTTAATAGTGGGACCTGGGAACTTGAGGTGCAGCCCAACATGTAGCCCCTCGCCTGCCCTATCCGTTGCTGTGTCGTTCCCATCACTTTCTTGAATTGCCCAGATTTTCACACATGAAAACCTTAGCGAGCATCGGCGATATACAAAAATGTTCGGGTCGCCCATTGACTTCAATGGGGTTCGTTACTCAAAACGAACCCTCGAGCATCGCGATAATTTCGTCCCGAGTAACGAGCACCCGAGCATTTTGGTGCTCGCTCATCTCTAATAAAAATATATTATTTTAAATTTTGAATATTTCAAGGACATACACAGTGAGAAAAGAAATTACTTACAATCATGAGCCAAAGTCATTATACAATGCAGAGTATGTTCATGTAGTACCAAATTAATAAAATTGTTTGGTTCTTTTCAATTGACGATTGCGTACTTGGTCACTTTCACATACCAGCCCCCAGATGTAGTCGCCCATTATATTCTCATTGTATTGTCTTGATAGCGACGCTCAAACTGCTGCATATCTTGGTGGAACCTTTCTCCTTGTTCCTCGGAGTATGCTCCCATGATCTTCTTGACTTTATGTAGATGAGAATCCAGGATATGAACCTTCAGTGACAGCCTGCAGCCCATACTGTGGTATTTCTTTACCTTTGTTTCCACCAACTCCACATAGTTGTCTGCTTGGTGATTTGCCAAGAACCCCTGAACCACGGCAACAAAACTGTTCCAAGCTGCATTCTGTACTTCTGTTAGCATGTCAGGAAATTTCGGACATTCTATGATCCTCTTGATTTGTGGTTTCACAAAGATGCCAGCTTTTACCTTGGCACCAGTCAGCTTCGGGAAGAAGTTTAGTAGATGTTGCATTGCTGTAAATTCTTTACCTAGAGCTGTGACAAACTGTTTCATAAGCCTGAGTTGTATGTAAAGAGGTAGCGTAAGAATTATCTTAGGATCTTCTAGGGGTTCCCACTTGACATTGCTTCATCTGACAGTGGAGTCAATACATTCAGGCCAGTCTCAATGATTGTAGTGTCCAGTTTTGGCTCTGCTATCCCAAAGAAATAAATAACAAGGAAACTTTGTGAAACCACCTTTAAGACCCACTAGGAAAGCAACCATCCTGAAGTCTCCAATTACCTTCCAACCATACTGATCGTACTTCAGAACTTGCAACAGGAATTTGACACTACTGTACTAAATTGGCTAAATTGTACAGTGGCCATTGGCAACCGTGGGCGGTTGTGGTCTGGTCCTGTGTGCCCAGCCCCACTGCATCCTCCCATCCTCAACTTGTTTACCTATTTAACACAACAACAGCATCAGAACCAAGCTCATAACATGAATATAGTACCAGGACTAAGCTCAGTAGATAAATATAGTACCATAAAAATGCACATAATATAAATACAGCTCAAGTACTTACTAAGCTCTTACTATAAATACCATAAATTCAGTACCAGGACCAAGCTCAGGAAATAAATGCAGTTCCAGTGCCAGAAACTATATTTCTTCTCTACATGGTCAGATTAAAGGGGTGGTCTCGCGAAACAAAGTGGGGTTATACACTTCCGTATGGCCATATTAATGCACTTTGTAATATACATCGTGCATTAAATATGAGCCATACAGAAGTTATTCACTTACCTGCTCCGTTGCTAGCGTCCTCGTCTCCATGGTTCCGTCTAAATTCGCCGGCAGCTTGCTTTTTTAGACGCGCTTGCGCAGTCCGGTCTTCTCCATTCAGCACGAGCCGCTTCAGTGTGCTCCCCGCTACAGCTCTTCTGCGCATGCGCAGACGAGCTGTCACTGCTCGGGAGCGCGCTGGAGCGGCCATTCTGTACCTTCCTCTGTTAGAGGAAGGTGCAGAAACTGGAGCTGCCCAGCGGAGAAGCCCAGCCCAGCCCAGCAGCCCCGAGAAGCGTCCCAGGTAAGTGATGGGTCGGGGGGGGGCTGCCGCTGCGCCGGGCTGGCGCCGGGGGAATTAGCGCTAGGCCGGGGGGGGCTGTCGCTGCGCCGGGGGGGCTGCCGATGTGATGGGGGAACTAGCGCTAGGCCGGGGGGGGCTGTCGCTGCGCCGGGGGGGCTGCCGATGTGATGGGGGAACTAGCGCTAGGCCGGGGGGGGGCTGCCGCTGTGATGGGGGGGCTGTCGCTGCGCCGGGGGGGCTGCCGCTGTGATGGGGGAACTAGCGCTAGGCCGGGGGGGCTGTCGCTGCGCCGGGGGGGCTGCCGATGTGATGGGGGAACTAGCGCTAGGCCGGGGGGGGCTGCCGCTGTGATGGGGGGGGCTGTCGCTGCGCCGGGGGGGCTGCCGCTGTGATGGGGGAACTAGCGCTAGGCCGGGGGGGGCTGTCGCTGCGCCGGGGGGGCTGCCGATGTGATGGGGGAGCTAGCGCTAGGCCGGGGGGGGCTGCCGCTGTGATGGGGGGGGCTGTCGCTGCGCCGGGGGGGCTGCCGCTGTGATGGGGGAACTAGCGCTAGGCCGGGGGGGCTGTCGCTGGGGGGGGGGGCTGCGCCGGTTACCTTCTGCCTGGCGGTGGGTGACTGGTCGGCGGCTGCGGGGCGTCCGGTCGGCGGCTGCTTGGCGTCCGGTTGCCATGGAGACACAGCTGGCAGCGTCTCGGGAGCGCGCACGTCGGGCTGCAGCGAGCGACGGGGAAAGAGCCGGCGGCCATCTTGGGGAAACTTTTATAAGTTGCTGAAACGCTGGAACGGTAAGTAGAAACCAGCTAGGAAAGTAATTTACAGGGGTAATTAGTAATGTATGTTTAATTAGGGGGACTGGGCAAAAAAAAAAAATCACTGCTTCCTCGAGACATCTCCTTTAAGTATTAAGGATTAAGGATGCATTTTACAGATGTGTCCCAGCCCGACTGTGGGTCTTTGACTGTCATAGCATGAAAGGGTATTTATGAAGTGAGATGTCTGAGAGTAGAAACAAGTAAAAAAAAAGGATTTTTGAAGCCCCATAGCAAATCTCTGAGAACCCTGAGAGAACCTTGAGTGAAGATTCCCTACCATTGTGCATTCAAAGAGAATAGGAGGCCAGGAATGCAGCGAAATCCAGGACTGAGACCCAGAAGATGTCTCTATGATGTATAAGTATGTTTCTGTTTATGTGCATCCATTTTTTATGTATGTGTGCATATATATTAATATGTGAATTTGTGTGTATTACTAGTGTTTGCATAAAAATGGTGATGTCGACTGAGCCTTATTGCCTTAATACTCCATGACGTAACGGTATGCCATTGGGATGGTGCTGCACCATTTCCAAGAGCTAACAAAATAGTACATCATGGTGATGCTGTGGCTATGAAATCTCTTGCATTATTGGCTGCAATATATAGCCATCTCATAGAATCATAGAATGGTAGAGTTGGAAGGGACCTCCAGGGTCATCGGGTCCAACCCCCTGCTCAGTGCAGGATATACTACATCATCCCAGACAGATATTTGTCCAGCCTCTGTTTAAACACTACCATTGAAGGAGAACTCACCACCTCCCATGATAACCTGTTCCACTCATTGAGCCCCCTCACTGTCAGAAAGTTTTTTCTAATATCTAATTTATGTCTCCTCCCTTTCAGTCTCATCCCATTGATTCTAGTCTTTCCTTGTGCAGATGAGAATAGGGCTGATCCCTCTGCACTGTGGCAGCCCTTCAGATATTTGTAGACAGCTATTAAGTATCCTCTCAGACTTTTTTGCAAGCTAAACATTCCCAGATCCTTTAACCGTTCCTCATAGGACATGATTTGCAGACTGCTCACCATCTTGGTAACTCTTCTCTGAACTTACTCCATTTTGTCGATGTCTTTTTTAAAGTGGGGTGTCGAGAAGAAGACACAGTATTCCAGAGGAGGTCTGACTAAGGAAAAGTAGATGGGGATAATGACCTCACATGATCTAGACTCTATGCTTCTCTTAATACATCCCAGAATTGTGTTTGTATTTTTGGCTGCTGCATCACGTTCAAGTCTATGATCTATTAGTATACCCAAGTCTTTTTCATATGTGCTGCTGCTTAGCCCAATTCCTCCCATTCTGTATGTGTTTTCTTCTTGCCCAGATATAGGACTTTGCATTTCTCCTTGATAAATACCATTCTGTTAGTCACCGCCCGCTGTTCAAGCTTTTCAAGATCTTTTTGAATACTTTCTCTCTTCTCTAGTGTTTGCTATCCCTCCTAGCTTTGTGTAGTCGGCAAATTCGAGCAGTTTCCCATCAATTCCCTCCTCCAGATCATTTATAAAAAATGTTGAACAACACTGGGCCTAGGACAGAGCCTTGTGGTACCCCACTTGAAACATTCTTCCACTTGGATGTGCAGCCATTTATGACCACTCTTTGAGTGCGATCACTCAGCCAGTTGTGAATCTACCTAACAGTTGCCTTGTCGATCCCATATTTGGTCATTTTTTCAGTAAGTATGCTATGGTATACTTTGTCAAATGAATTTTCAAAGAATATGGCGAGTAGTTCAGCAATTACCTCTGCTGCTTCCTTTAGTATCCTAGAATGTAATTCATCTGGACCTTGAGACTTGAATTCATTTAAGTTAGCTAAGTTTTCCCACACCATCTCTCTGCTTACAGATAGCCCGCATTCTTTTATTCCCCCAATTGCACAGAAAAGATCAGTTGATGTTCCATCTACTTTTTGAGAGAAAACAGATACAAAATAGGAATTTAAAAGTTCGTCCTCAACATCATTCTTAACCAATTCACCATTTTCATCCTGTAAACATCCAATAGCATTTTTGATTTTTCTTTTTCTTTTGACATACCCTCAAAATCATTTTTATTGCTTTTGGCCTCTGTTGCAAGCTTCAATTTATTATTAGCCTTAGCTTTTCAAACACTTGCCCTACAGTTTTAGCAGACTGCATTATATTCTTCTTTAGATATTCCCCCCTCTTTCTATTTGATAAACATATTTTTCTTCCTTTTTAACATGTGTGCAAGTTCTGTGTTCATCCATCCTGTTCTTTTTAAATGCTTCCCACTCTTCCTTCTTTTAGGGATTGTTAATGATTGTGCTTTGAGAAACTCATTTCACAATATTTTCCAACCTTTTTGGACATTTCTGTCCTTGAGAACATCCAGCCATTGGATTCTTCCTCTCCTCTTTCTGAGTTCTTTAAAATCTGCCTTTCTGAAATCCCACCTTAAGGTCTGAGTTTTCTCATCTCTTTCTCCCCTTTTTATCCAAAATCAAGGATAGAATGATCGCCTCCTCCTAAGGTCCCAGCCACTCTTACTTCCTCAATCACTCCCTCCTTGTTGGTAAGAATTAGGTCCAAGATAGCAAATCCCCTTGTTTTCTCTTCTACCTTTTGGAAGATAAAGTTGTCAGCAAGAGTGGATAAGAATTTGTTGGATCCATTACTTTTACCTGAGAGAGATTCCCAACAAATGTCTGGATAGTTAAAATCTCCCATGATCACTATGATGATGTAGAAAGAGTTCATCAATATCTTCTGCTTGTCCAGGTAGCCTATGGTAAATGCCCACAATGGTGAGCTTTCTGTTGTTCTCTCCTTGTATTCTTACCCAAACAGTATCTACAGAACTACCATGCTTGAAGATTGAATCTCTGTGGAGATTAATGTTTTCCTAACATACAATGTTCTCCTCCCCCTTTTTAGGTCTGTTTCTTATAAATAAGTTGTATCCTTCAAGCCTTGTATTCCAATCATGTGTATCATTCCACCAACTTTATGTGATGCCCATGACATTATATTTCTCTTCCTGTATTAGGAACTCCAATTCTCCTTGTTTGTTTCCCATGCTCTGTGCATTTGTGTAAAAACATTTTAGTTTGTGATCAGTGTCTCTTTCTCCTCTACTTTCCCCCTTTTTTTATTTTTCTTTGTTTTTCCTTTCCACTTCTAATAGCAAGGTTCTCAAATGTAATAATTAGCTATATATTTTTACTTGGCCTTTCACTTTCCTTCCCATATTGTTGTAGTTTAAAGCTCTCCTAATGAGTGAAGCAAGGCGCCCAAAAAATTTATGCTTACCTATTTTTGTAAGGTGCAACCCGTCTCTAGAAAGCAGTCCATGGTACATGTAATTTACTCCATGGTCTAGAAATCCAAATCTTTGTGGATGGTACCATCAACGTAGCCAATTGTTCACCTCTAGAATCCTGTTCCATATTTTTACTTCATGGCTATCCACTGGTAAGTCTGTAAACATATAGCATACATTGCAGGTCACCATATGGCTCCTCTCCTTCTCCATGTTGTCAGATGATATCCATTTCCAAACTTCCAAAAGTCAAGAATTGTAGTGAAGTTACTACTGATAGCAAAGGTCTGCGATGTCCTCCAAACAGTTACAGTGATTCTTTGCTCTTCCCAGAATGCACAGCAAATAAGCGAATGATCTTCCTGCAGCTGTAATCTCTGTTCTGCAATAATCGGAATCTGAGCTAGTTCTAATCCCAGGTGCTTAACTCCTTAGATGTCATGGTGGATGCATCAATGTGGTTAGACAGAGAGATGGAACTCCCTCTCTCACCTCTACGGTATGACATCAATGGATTCTTTTGGCAGCTGAGGGCTTAACAATGGCTCCCAGGTCTGCTGTCTTAGAGTCTGTTCACAAAGCGTTGAAGGTTCCATTTGAAACTCACGCTTCGGAATTCCACTACAAAGCAGGACCAAATAGTGTTGAATGCTGCATTATTACATCCTGTCAAATCCTGTAAAATGCTGAACAGACAGACAGAAACTATTCAATGGGGTCTGTATGGCTCAGTTCCGTACCAACATATTATATTTCCGATTGGCCAATGGGTGCCATTTTCTTGCTCCCATAATAAAGCATTGATGTAAATTAGCCCTTAATAAACAAATAGGATATATGTCAGTGTTACACTTAGAGCTTAAAGATACTACAATACAGAAAAATTGCAGAGCATTATATGAACAATTGGGCTCATAAAAGTTCAAGTCCCCTGATGTGACAAAAATAAAAAGGTTAAAAATGTTTAAAAAAGGAAAATAATGAAAAGCATATAATTTTTTCATGCATTAAAAAAGCATTAAGTTAGAAAATAGTAAAAAATACACATAATTGCTGTCATTGCGTTTGTAGCAATGTAAAATATAAAATTTTCATGATACTTAAACCACATGGTGTGTGCTTATAAAAAGTTATATATGCAACTTATTTCTCTTATATATATAACTTTTTTTAAGCACACACCATGTGGCTTAAATATCATGAAAATGTTATATTTTACATTGTTAGACTGTTTACTATTTATTAACTATACTTTTTTTAATGCAGGAAAAATGTGTTTGCTGCTCACTATTTTCGTTTTTAGGAATCTTTTTAAACATTCTTAACCTTTTTATTTTAGTCACGACAGTGACTAAAATAAACTAAGCCCAATCGTATAGATAGATACATGGATAGATGATAGATAGATAGATAGATAGATAGATAGATAGATAGATAGATAGATAGATAGATAGATAGACATTAAATAGATATATAGATATTAGATAGATAGATAGATAGATAAGAGCTAGATAGGTAAGAGATAGATAGATAAGAAATAGATAGATATCAGATAGATAGATATTAGATAGATAGATAGATAGATAGATAGATAGATATTATACTAGCTGATATACCTGGCTTCGCCCGAGTTTATTTGGTACTGGTGTTTATCTGGTGTTCACACAGAAAATCTTATGAAGTCGTGGCTACTTTGGAGATACCAAGGAAAAAAATATGTTCACAATTTTGCATAGTTCTCTGCGTTACCCAGGAAACACCACGGGGAGGTAACCATGCAACGTTTTCTTCATATAAAATTACATCAGGAAGTGAGAGAATTAGATTACGCACGTAAAATTTGGACGCTAATTCTTTTGAGCTTAGAATTGAATAATCAAGTTGAGACCCATTATCTTTTCCTATTTATGACATAATCAAATCTCGTGCCAAATTTCACGTTTCTATGACATGGGGAAGTGAGAGAATTAGATTCCATAACTAAAATTTGGATGCTAGTTCTTTTGCGCTAGAATTGAATAATCGAGTTGGGACCCATTAAAGTTTCCTATTTTGGACATAATCTATGTTTGTGCCAAATTTCATGTCATCAGGAAGTTAGAGAATTAGTGGCGAGTCAGTCAGTGAGTGAGTCAGGGAGGGCTTTCGTCGATAGATAGATAGATAGATAGATAGATAGATAGATAGATAGATAGATAGATAAGATTTTTTTTTTAAGAGTAAAACTGCAAAGTTGAAAGCATTGTATGTATTTTATTCTAAAGTTAATGTGTATATTATGCATACTGGCCATCTTCTTTGAGAACGCCACTCTTGCAGAAGACCACTTTTCAATGCAATTTTGGGTGCTCAAAGAGGTTTCTCTATATATGCACATGTTACAGTGACATAAATATTATTTACATTCACAGATTTCATTTGATGTGAAAAATGTAAATATAGGGAATGCAAATAATACTTTTCTCTGCTTTTACAATTATATTGATCATTTTGTTTAAAAGCAAGCTTCAAATGCAAGCTTGATCAATAAAAAAGGTTATTACCCAAGGTTATAGACTAAGTAAAACTGTGCTCAAAGCAAATTTTTACTGCACTGAAACATTCAACTATTCACTTTAACACCCTCTGTTATTGTGTGAGCTTACAAATCCATCCGAAGATAAAGCAGTTTATATGCTGAGGCAATTTTAGGAAAACATTTGTTCCATGCTGAGATTCCATGAGCTTTGACAACCTGCAATGTGAATGTCAGTGCATTCAACATACGCACTCACACTTTATTACATTTATGTAAAATAGGAAATCAGGTTTCAGCATCAGTGCTGTCCGGTGAATAAAAAGACATCACTCGTTCTGTGAATGGATGCTAAAAATCATTCATGTATTAAAGATGGAAGCAGATGTGTTTTCAAAAGGAAACTCTAATCTGAGAGGAGACGTTCAAGTCGATTTTTTTTTCCTGCTGCACCATATTACAGTTTAACGCATTATGATCATTTATGTAAGACTGCGAGGAAAGGGATTAGTAATTCCCGCTCATAAATTCTTGCTCCGATTGCCAGATTGGGGTCAGGAAGGAATTTTTTTGCTTTAAATGGGTAAAATTAGCTTCTACCTCATTGGGGTGTTTTTGCCTTCCTCTGGATCAACATTGGGGTTAATAGGCTGACCTGGATGGACATATGTCTTTTTTCGACCTTACACAATATGGTACTATGTTACTTCATGCGAAGGACATCAATATTTGTGCGCTTTATGAAGTTCATGTGTCTCACACTAAGCGCTAAAAAGAAAAAGGTTTTGTACTGTGTTAGCTAGTAGAGCAAAATCCTCACTGAAAGAATCTCAGGATGTGTAGAAGGTGCCCTTAAACCACTGGTGAGAAATACAACCCGCTACTTGTAGGACACCATGGACCTACTGAACAAGCTGTCAACCATAGGTCCGCTCCCTGATGGTGCCATCCTGGCCAGCATTGATGTGGAATCCTTATATTCCAACATCCAACATGGATTGATCACCTGCCAGGTACACCTTGGGGCCAGTGGGGTCACCTCTAAATCGGTGCTACAGCTCACAAGATTCATCCTCACACACAATCATCTCTACTTTGGCAAAGAGATATACCTGCATCTCACCGGAACTGCAATGGGCAGTAATGGGCAGTAAAATGGCACCGCAGTATGCCAACCTTTTTATGGCAAAACTGGAGAGTGACTTTCTGGCCTCCTGCTCCAGCAAACCATTAGTCTACTTCCATTACATTGATGACACCATAATCATCTGGACCATAATTCCATCAGAGATTCAATGCATTACACTCCACCATAAACCTGGCATTAGGATACTCATATACAGAAATTAACTTTTTGGACGCCACCATAAAAATTTCAAACAACTCAATACAGACACCTCTATACCGGAAACTGAGTGATCAGCCCACATACCTCAGATAGGACATTTTCCATCTCAAACAGATTATAAAGTCCATTGTCTACAGCCAGGCCATCAGATACAACCACATTTTCTCCAACCCAGCAGACAGAGATAAACCTTTACAGCATCTGAAAAGGACATTTTTAAATCAGGGCTACCATCTCACCTCAGCTGATGACCAAATAACCAAAGCCACCAGGATACCCAGAAATCAACTACTCCAATACACAGGGAAGGAAGAAAACAGTTGTGTACTTCTACTAGTGACCTACAATTCACAGCTGGGGGTACTAAGGAAAACTGCAGAAAACTCCATCATACCCTCCACAAGGATGACCATCTGAACACCATATTCCCGGACCCTCCGCTTCTATGTTACAGGCAATTTCCAAATTTGAGGAACTTTATAATCAGGAGTGCGTTGCCCTCTGACACACAAAAAATATCTCATCCCTGTAATGTAAAGAGCTTTAAGACCTGCTCACATGTACGGACCGCGTACATTATATGGATCCCAAACACACAGTAGGACTATAAGATCCCAGGGACATTCACATGTTCCACGTCTAATGTTGTGTACCTGATCCGGTGCAGTAAATATCTTGTTGGGGGGCTTTATGTTGGAGAAACAGGACAAAAACTGAGAGCCAGGATTAGATCTCACCACCAGTCAATTAAAAAAAAGAAAGACAGAATTACTTGCAGCCAAGCACTTCTCTAGTCATGGACACAGCACAGAACATATGAAAGTTACAATATTAAAAAGCAACTTCGCATCCCAGCATCATAGAAGAATTTTGGAGTACAAGTTTCTAACCATCTTTGACACTTTCTACATAGGTGTGAATATTTTAAAAGGGTTCATGCGTGACTGGCAATTATAAGAATTCTATAGCAGAGACAACATGCTGGCCTGGTGACCCCCTAACACCAATTTAATAACCATAAAACTTTCACATCCCTTAACAGTGGACTAGTTAACTATTTACTCCACTACTCATCCTGTTCTGGTATTGTTTAAGTGCTAATTAATCTCACCATGTCTGTAGCTTTTCATATATATATATATATATATATATATATATATATATATATATATACACTTCTTCAGATTTATTCTATTAAGCCTGAGGAAGGACCCTAAGTAGGTTCAAAAACTCGCTATAACATCATGTTTTTTGTTAGCCATTAAAAGGTATCCTATCTACAAGATTACTTGGTTTCTCTTACTAAGAAACCAAATCGCACTAAGGGCTTAAACACATGAATGTGTTTTTCTCCCCTTATGCAGCCGTGAGCTTCCAGAACTGGCAGTTTCTCCATAAACATCTTCTAATATCTGGACAATTTGGTTAAGGGTTTTCCGGTCAGTTTCCGGACGCAGGATTACAGTCCTCCTAGCGTCCCCTTCCAGAGAAGTCAGGGCCCACTGTGTCTGCAATTCAGGGCCCACATCATGCATCGGTATAGTACTTTGCAGTCTCTCTGCCCAGTCTGTCAGCATGATGTTTTTTCCATCAAATTTGACAAGATGGCTAAATAGGGTGTTCATTGGGAGAACCCTTGCAGGAGTTCCACCACTAACAGAGGGTGTGGGTACTGCATCACTACCACTCGCCTTCATCACAGACGCTGTATCCTGCAGACTACGCCAAATGTAAGATCGCAGGTAGGGTGCGACAAGGGCTTAGATACAGCGCAGCAAATGGAGGCAAAGTACACAGGTTGTAATAAATCTGGGATTTTTATAGACTGCAAAAAATTCAGTTTAGAAGACGTTAGCAAAGGCAGTGTAACTACAAATATAACACCCAACCAATACACAGTGCAAATAACCACCTCTTGGGAAAGGCACTATTTTGATCTGAGCACCCTCCCCCCTTACTGTCCAGATAGATGCAGCAGCCTTGTACTGAATACTGCTAGTGGCGTGATGCTTGTATAGGAAGAAAGTTCTGGAAAGCCACCACGTGTGTCCACCGATGATCAGAGTGCTAGCACAGTTGTACTTACAGTTGGGGGTACCCCTTTCTCATCTCACAAGTGAATTCTGAAGTTAGCACTTGCTTCAACACCTAGGTTAATGCAGGTAGGTGCCTCTGTTGCTCCACAGTGCATGAAGGGTTAAGCCCTTTTTCCCCTTGCAGAACTTAGCACAGTCCAGCACTCTGTATCAGCAATCTCCAGTCTTTATATCCCTTGTCAGGCTTCTCTAGCTTTCTGAGTGTGCTGAAGATCTGGTCACTTGCTCCTCATGGGAAGTTTCTCTCTAAGCAGCCCGAGCTGCTGGGAATTGTAGTTTACAGTACATCAGGGAACTATGCATATAGCTCAGGTTTTCTTGTATCTGTAGCCACTACTAAGGTGAGCCCCTTACATGTGCACGCTTGTAAAACATGGACATATGAACACAACATAGGGAACCAATGGTTCTAATAGATACGTGGTTTTGTGCGTACCTATGTACGCTCACGCTCGTCTGAATACACTCTTAGGGAATGCGCATGCAAAAATGTTAATGAGAGAGAAGGCATTGATGTAAATGAGTTCTATTATCTGAGCATTGTGCACGTATATTTTACCCACGCAAAAGCGGGTGTCTGAAGAAGCCCTAAGAGCTGTTTCTTTAAGACTCTGCATGCTTCAAGTTTTAGAAAGGTTTTCGACCTTGAAAATCAGACAGCAGCAGTTGCTAACGAACACCTGCTCCATACTTTGTTGGACACACCTAATCTACTCTTGATTAAAAATAGACAATTGGAAAATCCCAGCCATAGATAACAATACAAGTGAGAAAAATGCTGGGAGATTGGTATTTTCTCAGGATACACATCAATTAATTTTGATAAGCAAGTGAAAACACAGATGTACATATTTGATGTCTTTACAGATTTATGTGAAAGATGGCGTGGGTCCACCATGATTGTTTACCTTTTGATAGTTCCTGTCTCTGAAATTTCTAATTAACTGCTTATTGTTTCTTCCTGAACTTTGATTTTCATGTGTTCATTAAAAGTAACAGATGTGAATCACATGGTATGGGGAAATTCCAATGTTACGTGATCCGCTCATTCTCTTGGCAAACACCGTACATTGTTTATTGATAAAGAAAATTATAAAATCATGAATTTTGCCACACTAAAATTGGAAGTGCTTTTGATCCTACTGTGCCTCTTTGTGAGGTTATTAACGTCTCCCAATAAACCTGTTGGGAGACCGGTCTTGGTAGCATTTTATCCACTTTGCCATTAGTCTTTTATATCAGCATAATAGCATAGAATCTGTATTGCAATGTACAGAATCTATATGTCACGGCTTGATGGCCATAAGTTTCATTTGGGACAGGGATGATGTCAAAACATTAGTCCCGGGCCATGTGATCCTCACACCGACACTTTCTAACTGTAATTTTGGTGCTAGATGCCAACAGGGACACTTCTCTGCAAGTTAATGGACTGATTGCTTGGCTGGGAGGTGGCATCCTAGTCAGCCAAACAGCCTTAGTTTGTGTATATTTATTTCAGCTCCTCCTCACAGAGGACATCAGTTATACTCTTTGTAAAAAAAATAAGAGCTTCTGGTCTTGTCGATGACTACTTCCTGCGTCTCAGTAAGTATGTTTGCTGGAGATTTACTTATTTCTCTGCAGTGTATCCCCTGTAGTCTTGTGATTGAGATTCATCCAACCGCTGCCACTATTCCTTCCAACCATCTAGAAAAGATAGTGTCGCCCCAGGCTCCTGATGTGGGGTCGCTCAAATCAGGGTGAGTGCTCTCCTTTTAGGTAGGATCATCTTATATCAAAAGGCTTAGTGTTAGAGTCTCCCCCTGTCTTCATTCTGTGTTTCCTTTCACATTTTTATGTTGTCCGCATTTATACTGTGTGTATTTATATTTGTCTTTATAGAACGCAAGCAATACATTCAGGAAGGACATAACAGTATTGTAAGATTTTATGAAGCCTCTGTCCACTGCTGTACAGACTGCAGGAGGAGAATATCTCAGCACATATGGAGATCTATGAAACATACCACTATTTTTTGCTGTCAAATTCATATGAAAAAAAGCCACCATATGCCTCTATATAAAATCCAGAGGGACAGTAGAGAGTCTTGCACCTCTATCTCAGCCCCATTAAAGCTCCACAAAATGGAGCTGCAATATGACCATGTAGATGAACCATTAGAAACAACTTTGAGTCAACACAGTTATATGAGAGTATAAACTTTCTTTCATTAAGCAATATCTAAGGTTTATTTACATAAAAGTGCACATCCCCTATAAGGCCAGTTTCACATCTGTGTTGGAACCTCCGGTCGGAAGTTCTGTTGTAGATCCAGCTCAAAATACTGGAATAAAAAGTGCTGCATGCAGCACTTTTTCTTTTGTTCAAAAGCCGGGCAGCTGAGAGGAAACCGAACTGACCCCTTATATTCAATGGAGCCTGTTTGGTGATGTTCGGTTTCATCCTGAGAAGGAGCCATTTGACTGCAAGGATTCATCTTTTCTTTTTATGTTTGACAAAAATCAGTAGTACATATACAGTAAATATATTAGACTTCGTAATGTCGCATATTAGTGAAAAATTGCAGCTTCGTGTCAACCATACATAAAGCTGGTTTTCTTAGTGTCCAGCAAGATTTCAGTGGATACTGACTGGAGTTCTGCACATCCTGTCGCAATAGTTAACCTGGGGATCGTAAGCCACATCACAATTCCTCCTCTTATGTAGCTATTTTGATATTGGATGTGATATGTGCATTAACTTTAACCTTATTGTTGGGGAAATGTGTCAGGACCACGGTTCCAACAGCTTCGGGGCTGCCTGCACTTTGTTGGGATGTTAACCCTCAGCTGCAAGACTGATGAGCAGGAGGAACATTCATCCTCAGCAGGACACAGTAAGAAAGAAGACTTACCTGCTGTGGCAGGAAAGAGCTCAAGATGGACCCTCTATTTGCACTGTCCAGTGCCACCAGGGAAAACTTCTGGAAGGCATAGAGTTGGGGGCCTGGTGAGGAGTGCAGCATATATTCTGACTAGTGGCTGGAGAGCCTTTGGCCTGCCCACCAGCCAACTAGCCTGTCCTTGAAGGTGGAGGAGGAACAACCTGCACTTCCTCTTTACATCTGCTTTGTCCTAACCCTCCAAAAAAATTTGGAGCCGACTAAACACCTTCTATTTTAGAAAAAATAATTCTTACTTTAGAGCATTTTTTTCACATCTGCCTAAATCATTTGCGCAGTATTAAATATATATTGTGGCAATGTGTGGGTATTTTCTTGAATATTCAGATAACACAGAAATCCAGTGGAAACACAGCAGCTACTAGCAGCACATATCCTTTGTGCTATAAATATAACATTTGCCAATCAAGGCACTAACTAAACAGTAGTTTCCTCGCTCACTACTAACACACAGCGCCACTACACATACCCAACTGGGTGTCAGTCTGAGGACATCCTTCCCCATCAGACTCATGGCCAGGGACTGAATATGTCTGGAGATATTAGCTCCTACAGACCCACCCTCACAGCTGTCCCTGCTGATTAACACACCTTCCAGTAAACAGAAGGCCTGTTTACAGCCTTCTTTGGGCCATTCTGTGTATCGCCTTGCCCTGATATATACACATACGCACACACATTGGAGACAATGGCGGGCATTAGATATCTATGGCACCAGAACCAAGTTTGTTACCTATCTACAATCTATATATATAAAGCTGAAAGCCCTCACTGACTCACTGACTGACTGACTGACTGACTGACTGACTGACTGACTGACTGACTGACTGACTGACTGACTCACTGACTGACTCACTGACTGACTCACTGACTCACTGACTCACTGACTCACTGACTCGCCAAAAGTTCTCCAACTTCCCGATATCGTAGAAACATGAATTTTGGTACGAGCATAGATTATCTCCAAAATAGGAAAAGTAATTGGGTCCCAACTCGATTATTCAATTCTAGCGCAAAAGAATTGGCGTCGAAATTTTACGTACATAATCTAAATCTGTCACTTCCCAATGCCTTAGAAACTTAAAATTTGGCACGGGGATTGATTATGTCATAAAAAGGAAAAGCTAATGGGTCCCAACTCGATTATTCAATTCTATGCGCAAAAGAATTAGCGTCCAAATTTTACATACGGAATCTAATTTTCTCACTTTCCGGTGTCATAGAAACGTGAAATTTGGCACGGGCATTGATTATGTCATAAATAGGAAAAGCTAATGGGTCCCAACTCGATTATTTAATTCTATGCGCAGAAGAATTAGCGTCCAAATTTTACATACGGAATCTAATTTTCTCACTTTCCGGTGTCATAGAAACGTGAAATTTGGCACGAGCATTGATTATGTCATAAATAGGAAAAGCTAATGGGTCCCAACTCCATTATTCAATTTTATGCACAAAAGAATTAGCGTCCAAATTATACGTACGGAATGTAATTTCTTCCCTTTCCGGTGTCATAGAAACAGGAAATTTGGCACAAGCATTGATTATGTCATAAATAGGAAAAGCTAATGGGTCCCGACTCGATTATTCAATTCTAGCGCAAAAGAATTGGCGTTGAAATTTTACGTGCGGAAGGTAATTTTTTCACTTTCCAGTGTCATAGAAACGGGAAATTTGGCACGAGCATTGATTATGTCATAAAAAGGAAAAGCTAATGGGTCCCAACTCCATTATTCAATTTTATGCGCAAAAGAATTAGCGTCCAAATTTTACGTGCGGATTGTAATTTTTTCACTTTCCGGTGTCATAGAAACGTGAAATTTGGCACGAGCATTGATTATGTCATTTATAGGAAAAGCTAATGGGTCCCAACTCGATTATTCAATTCTAGCGCAAAAGAATTGGCGTCGAAATTTTACGTACGGAATATAATTTTTTCACTTTCCGGTGTCAAAGAAACGTGAAATTTGGCACGAGCATTGATTATGTCATAAATATGAAAAGCTAATGGGTCCCAACTCCATTATTCAATTCTATGCGCAAAAGAATTAGCGTCCAAATTTTACGTGCGGAATGTAATTTTTTCACTTTCCGGTGTCATAGAAACGGGAAATTTGGCACGAGCATTGATTATGTCATAAATAGGAAAAGCTAATGGGTCCCAACTCGATTATTCAATTCTAGCGCAAAAGAATTGGCGTCGAAATTTTACGTACGGAATGTAATTTTTTCACTTTCCGGTGTCATAGAAACGGGAAATTTGGCACGAGCATTGATTATGTCATACATAGAAAAAGCTAATGGGTCCCAACTGGATTATTCAATTCTAGTGCAAAAGAATTGGCGTCGAAATTTTACGTGCGGAAGGTAATTTTTTCACTTTCCGGTGTCATAGAAACAGGAAATTTGGCACGAGCATTGATTATGTCATAAATAGGAAAAGCTAATGGGTCCCAACTCCATTATTCAATTTTATGCGCAAAAGAATTAGCGTCCAAATTTTACGTGCGGAATGTAATTTTTTCACTTTCTGGTGTCATAGAAACGTGAAATTTGGCACGAGCATTGATTATGTCATAAATAGGAAAAGTTCATAGGTCCCAACTTGATTATTCAATTCTAGCGCAAAAGAATTGGCATCGAAATTTTACGTACGGAATGTAATTTTTTCACTTTCCGGTGTCATAGAAACGGGAAATTTGGCACGAGCATTGATTATGTCATAAATAGGAAAAGCTAATGGGTCCCAACTCCATTATTCAATTCTATGCGCAAAAGAATTAGCGTCCAAATTTTACGTGCGGAAGGTAATTTTTTCACTTTCCGGTGTCATAGAAACAGGAAATTTGGCACGAGCATTGATTATGTCATAAATAGGAAAAGCTAATGGGTCCCAACTCCATTATTCAATTTTATGCGCAAAAGAATTAGCGTCCAAATTTTACGTGCGGAATGTAATTTTTTCACTTTCTGGTGTCATAGAAACGTGAAATTTGGCACGAGCATTGATTATGTCATAAATAGGAAAAGTTCATAGGTCCCAACTTGATTATTCAATTCTAGCGCAAAAGAATTGGCATCGAAATTTTACGTACGGAATGTAATTTTTTCACTTTCCGGTGTCATAGAAACGGGAAATTTGGCACGAGCATTGATTATGTCATAAATAGGAAAAGCTAATGGGTCCCAACTCCATTATTCAATTCTATGCGCAAAAGAATTAGCGTCCAAATTTTACGTGCGGAATGTAATTTTTTCACTTTCCGGTGTCAAAGAAACGGGAAATTTGGCACGAGCATTGATTATGTCATAAGTAGGAAAAGCTAATGGGTCCCAACTCGATTATTCAATTCTAAGCGCAAAAGAATTAGTGTCCAAATTTTACGTATGTAATCTAATTCTCTCACTTCCTGATGTCATTTTATGTAAAGGAAACGTCGCATGGTTGCCTCCACGTGGTATTTCCTGGGTAACGCAGAGAACTATGCAAAATGGTGAACATATGTTTTTCCTCCGTATCTCTAAAGTAACCACGACTTCATAAGATTTTCCGTGTGAACACCAGATAAACACCAGTACCAAATTAACTTTGGCAAAGCTGGGTATATCAGCTAGTGCTAATATAAATAGCAGAGAGCCCGGCCTGTTTCCATGGTAAAAGGGCGCCAGATACTGGTGTCCTGTGTTGCCAGTGCCTGGGATCGCTGTATAAGCGATAAGGCATGGCAGGACTTATCACAGCAATCATCAGTGCTGTGCTTTAAGTTCCTCAGAGGGACATAGATGGTGTAAAAAAAGCTGATTAAAATGTACAAAAAAGAAAAATGTGAAAAAAAATGTAAAAAACCCCCTTTTTTGTGCTTTTTCTCATATTAGCATAAAAAAAAGGTAAAAAAAAATTCAAATGGCACATATTTGGTATTGACTAGAGATGAGCGAACACCAAAATGTTCGGGTGTTCGTTATTCGTAACGAACTTCCCGTGATGCTCGAGGGTTCGTTTCGAACAACGAACCCCATTGAAGTCAATGGGCGACCAGAACATTTTTGTATTTCGCCGATGCTCGCTAAGGTTTTCATGTGTGAAAATCTGGGCAATTCAGGAAAGTGATGGGAATGACACAGTGACGGATAGGGCAGGCGAGGGGCTACATGTTGGGCTGCATCTCAAGTTCCCAGGTCCCACTATTAAGCCACAATACCGGCAAGAGTGGGCCCCCCCCCTCCCAACAACTTTTACTTCTGAAAAGCCCTCATTAGCATGGCATACCTTTGCTAAGCACCACACTAACTCCAACAAAGCACAATCACTGCCTGCATGACACTCCACTGACACTTCTCCTGGGTTACATGCTGCCCAACCGCCCCCCCTCCCCCCCACAGCGCACACCAAAGTGTCCCTGCGCAGCCTTCAGCTGCCCTCATGCCACACCACGCTCATGTCTATTTAGAATTGCGTCTGCCATGACGAGGGACCGCAGGCACACACTGCAGAGGTTGGCACGGCTAGGCAGCGACCCTCTTTAAAAGTGGCGGAGCGATAGCCCACAATGCTGTACAGAAGCAATGAGAAATAGAATCCTGTGCCACCGCCATCAGGAGCTGCACACGTGGGCATAGCAATGGGGAACCTATGTGCCACACACTATTCATTCTGTCAAGGTGTCTGCATGCCCCAGTCAGACCGGGCTTTTTAATTCATAGACACAGGCAGGTACAACTCCCTATTGTGAAGTCCCTGTCGACCCACAGCATGGGTGGCTCCCTGGAACCCACCGGCGGTACACAGAAATATCCCATTGCATTGCCCAACACAGCTGAGGTAGTAATGTCGTGCTTAATGCAGGTGGGCTTCGGCCCACACTGCATGCCCCAGTCTGACTGGGGTTCTTTATAAGTGTACAGATGTAGTAAAAACTCCGTGTGCACCTACAGCATGGGTGGGTGCCAGGAAGCCACCGGCGGTACATAGAAATATCCCATTGCATTGCCCAACACAGCTGAGGTAGTAATGTTGTGCTTAACCCTTTCCAATCCAATTTGTATATGGTTTTCCTAGGGGGCTTACTCTTTTTCTGCTGTTATACAACGGCGCTATATGCTGGCTAAAGCCAGTACTGCATGAGCTGACACGTAGGATAGGCTCCGACAGCAGAGAGGCTGGCAATATACAGTAAGAGAACCCCGACGGACGTCTACCAACAACGGAGCTGTACAGCCTTAAACCCTAATGTCTTCACAGGTCACACAGTGGACTGGAAAGGGTTAATGCAGGTGGGTTTCGGCCCACACTGCATGCCCCAGTCAGACTGGGGTTCTTTACAAGTGGACACATGTAGGTTTAACTCCCTGTGGACCCACTGCCTGGGTGGGTGCCAGGAAGCCACCGGCGGTACATAGAAATATCCCATTGCATTGCCCAACACAGCTGAGGTAGTAATGTCGTGCGTAATACAGGTGGGCTTCGGCCCACACTGCATGCCCCAGTCAGACGGGTTCTTTAGAAGTGTACAGATGTATTAAAAACTCAGTGTGCACCTACAGCATGGGTGGCTCCCTGGAACCCACCGGCGGTACACAAAAATATCCCATTGCATTGCCCAACACAGCTGAGGTAGTAATGTCGTGCATAATACAGGTGGGCTTCGGCCCACACTGCATGCCCCAGTCAGACTGGGGTTCTTTACAAGTGGACACATGTAGGTTTAACTCCCTGTGGACCCACTGCCTGGGTGGGTGCCAGGAAGCCACCGGCGGTACATAGAAATATCCCATTGCATTGCCCAACACAGCTGAGGTAACGTCAGCTGTAATGCAGGTGGGCTAAAAATTAATTTGATTACACTGTAGGCGAGGGCCCACAAAAATTGCTGTATCAACAGTACTAATGTACATCCCAAAAATTGGCCATGGCCAGCCAAGAGGGCAGGTGAAACCCATTAATCGCTTTGGTTAATGTGGCTTAAGTGGTAACTAGGCCTGGAGGCAGCCCAGTGTAACGAAAAATTGGTTCAAGTTAAAGTTCCAATGCTTTTAAGCGCATTGAAACTTATAAAAATTGTTCTGAAAAATTATTTGAGTGAGCCTTGTGGCCCTAAGAAAAATTGCCCGTTCAGCGTGATTACGTGAGGTTTCAGGAGGAGGAGCAGGAGGAGGAGGAGGAGGAATATTAGACACAGATTGATGAAGCAGAAATGTCCCCGTTTTGGATGGTGAGAGAGAACGTAGCTTCCATCCGCGGGTGCAGCCTACGTATTGCTTACGTATCGCTGCTGTCCGCTGGTGGAGAACAGAAGTCTGGGGAAATCCAGCCTTTGTTCATCTTGATGAGTGTTAGCCTGTCGGCACTGTCGGTTGACAAGCGGCTACGCTTATCTGTGATGATTCCCCCAGCCGCACTAAACACCCTCTCCGACAACACGCTAGCCGCAGGACAAGCAAGCACCTCAAGGGCATACAGGGCTAGTTCAGGCCACGTGTCCAGCTTCGACACCCAGTAGTTGTAGGGGGCAGAGGCGTCACCAAGGATGGTCGTGCGATCCGCTACGTACTCCCTCACCATCCTTTTGCAGTGCTCCCGCCGACTCAGCCGTGACTGGGGAGCGGTGACACAGTCTTGGTGGGGAGCCATAAAGCTGGCCAGGCCCTTAAAGACTGTTGCACTGCCTGGGATGTACATGCTGCTCGATCTACGCACATCCCCTGCAACATGGCCCTCGGAACTGCGCCTTCTGCCACTAGCGCTGTCGGCTGGGAATTTTACCATCAGCTTGTCCGCAAGGGTCCTGTGGTATAGCAACACTCTCGAACCCCTTTCCTCTTCGGGAATCAGAGTGGGCAGGTTCTCCTTATACCGTGGATCGAGCAGTGTGTACACCCAGTAATCCGTAGTGGCCAGAATGCGTGCAACGCGAGGGTCACGAGAAAGGCATCCTAACATGAAGTCAGCCATGTGTGCCAGGGTACCTGTACGCAACACATGGCTGTCTTCACTAGGAAGATCACTTTCAGGATCCTCCTCCTCCTCCTCCTCCTCAGGCCATACACGCTGAAAGGATGACAGGCAATCAGCCGGTGTACCGTCAGCAGCGGCCCAAGCTGTCTCTTCCCCCTCCTGCTCATCCTCCTCATGCTCCTCCTCCTCCTCCTGTACGCGCTGAGAAATAGACAGGAGGGTGCCCTGACTATCCAGCGGCATACTGTCTTCCCCCGCCCCCGTTTCCGAGCGCAAAGCAGCTGCCTTTATGGTTTGCAGGGAATTTCTCAAGATGCATAGCAGAGGAATGGTGACGCTAATGATTGTAGCATCGCCGCTCACCACCTGGGTAGACTCCTCAAAATTACCAAGGACATGGCAGATGTCTGCCAACCAGGCCCACTCTTCTGAAAGGAATTGAGGAGGCTGACTCCCACTGCGCCGCCCATGTTGGAGTTGGTATTCGACTATAGCTCTACGCTGTTCATAGAGCCTGGCCAACATGTGGAGCGTAGAGTTCCACCGTGTGGGCACGTCGCACAGCAGTCGGTGCACTGGCAGCTTAAAGTGATGTTGCAGGGTGCGCAGGGTGGCAGCGTCCGTGTGGGACTTGCGGAAATGTGCGCAGAGCCGGCGCGCCTTTACGAGCAGGTCTGACAAGCGTGGGTAGCTTTTCAGAAAGCGCTGAACCACCAAATTAAAGACGTGGGCCAGGCATGGCACGTGCGTGAGGCTGCCGAGCTGCAGAGCCGCCACCAGGTTACGGCCGTTGTCACACACGACCATGCCCGGTTGGAGGCTCAGCGGCGCAAGCCAGCGGTCGGTCTGCTGTGTCAGACCCTGCAGCAGTTCGTGGGCCGTGTGCCTCTTATCGCCTAAGCTGAGTAGTTTCAGCACGGCCTGCTGACGCTTGCCCACCGCTGTGCTGCCACACCGCGCGACACCGACTGCTGGCGACATGCTGCTGCTAACACATCTTGATTGTGAGACAGAGGAGGAGGAGGAGGAGGAGGGTGCTTTAGTGGAGGAAGCATACACCTCCGCAGATACCAGCACCGAGCTGGGGCCCGCAATTCTGGGGGTGGGTAGGACGTGAGCGGTCCCAGGCTCTGACTCTGTCCCAGCCTCCACTAAATTCACCCAATGTGCCGTCAGGGAGATGTAGTGGCCCTGCCCGCCTGTGCTTGTCCACGTGTCCGTAGTTAAGTGGACCGTGGCAGTAACCGCGTTGGTGAGGGCGCGCACAATGTTGCGGGAGACGTGGTCGTGCAGGGCTGGGACGGCACATCGGGAAAAGTAGTGGCGACTGGGAACTGAGTAGCGCGGGGCCGCCGCCTCCATGATACTTTTGAAGGACTCCGTTTCCACAACCCTATACGGCAGCATCTCAAGGCTGATGAATTTTGCGATGCGGACGGTTAACGTTTGAGCGTGCGGGTGCGTGGCGGCGTACTTGCGCTTGCGCTCGAACACTTGCGCAAGCGACGGCTGAACGGTGCGCTGAACTACACTGCTGGATGGGGCCGAGGACAGCGGAGATGAGGGTGTGGGTGCAGGCCATGAGGCGGTAGTGCCTGTGTCCTGAGAGGGGGGTTGCATCTCAGTGGCAGGTTGGGGCACAGGGGGAGAGGCAGGGGTGCAAACCGGAGGCGGTGAACGGCCTTTGTCCCACCTTGCGGGGTGCTTGGCCATCATATGTCTGCGCATGGTGGTGGTGGTGAGGCTGTTGGTGTTGGCTCCCCGGCTGAGCTTTGCGCGACAAAGGTTGCACACCACTGTTCGTCGGTCGTCAGGCGTCTCTGTGAAAAACTGCCAGACCTTAGAGCACCTCGGCCTCCGCAGGGTGGCATGGCGCGAGGGGGCGCTTTGGGAAACACTTGGTGGATTATTCGGTCTGGCCCTGCCTCTACCCCTGGCCCTGGACACCGCACTGCCTCTTGCAACCTGCCCTGCTGATGCCCTTGACTCCCCCTCTGAAGACCTGTCCTCCTGAGTAAGCGTTGCACACCAGGTGGGGTCAGTCACCTCATCGTCCTGCTGCTCTTCCTCCGAATCCTCTGTGCGCTGCTCCCTGGGACTTACTGCCCTTACTACTACCTCACTGCAAGACAACTGTGTCTGATCGTCATCGTCCTCCTGACCCACAGAAAGTTGTTGAGACAGTTGGCGGAAGTCCCCAGCCTCTTCCCCCGGACCCCGGGAACTTTCGAATGGTTGGGCATCAGTGACGATAAACTCCTCTGGTGGGAGAGGAACCGCTGCTGCCCAATCTAAGCAGGGGCCCGAGAACAGTTCCTGGGAGTGTTCCCGCTCCTGAGCAGGTGTCATTGTAGTGGAGTGAGGAGGCTGGGAGGAAGGAGGAGCAGCAGACAGAGGATTCGGATTGGCAGCAGTGGACGGCGCAGAACTGCGGGTAGACGATAGGTTGCTCGAAGCACTTTCTGCCATCCAGGACAGGACCTGCTCACACTGCTCATTTTCTAATAACCGTCTCCCGCGTGGACCCATTAATTGGGCGATGAATGTGGGGACGCCAGAAACGTGCCTCTCTCCTAATCGCGCAGCAGTCGGCTGCGACACACCTGGATCAGGAGCTTGGCCTGTGCCCACACCCTGACTTGGCCCTCCGCGTCCTCGGCCGCGTCCACGTCCTCTAGGCCTACCCCTACCCCTCAGCATGCTGTATTACCAGTGATTTGATTTCACAGGCAGGAAATAAATTGGCGCAAGACTGCAGGCCAAATATAATTTTTGCCCTTTTTGGAAAACGAAAGGCCCCACTGCCTCTAGTGAATGAATTATCTAAGTTTAATAACTGTGCTGTGTCCCTGCTTATGTGTCACAGAACGTGAGGGTAGCAGAGTTATTATAACTCTTGGAGAGCAGGTATTTTTTTCCCAATTAAGGAAAGCAAATGGCGAAGCCAGCAGTAAAGCGTAGCTGGGTGCGTATGATTTAGCACTGTTCTTCACGCAGCTCACACGTCTCCACAGGCGTAAGGACGGACAGAGGCTGGACAAATAGATTTGTTTTCAGTTTTTTCCCACCAACAGGCAGCACTGCGTATATTCAATGAACATGAGAAGTTTAATAACTGTGCTGTGTCCCTGCTTATGTGTCACAGAACGTGAGGGTAGCAGAGTTATTATAACTCTGGCAGAGCAGGTATTTTTTTCCCAATTAAGGAAAGCAAATGGCGAAGCCAGCAGTAAAGCGTAGCTGGGTGCGTATGATTTAGCACTGTTCTTCACGCAGCTCACACGTCTCCACAGGCGTAAGGACGGACAGAGGCTGGACAAATAGATTTGTTTTCAGTTTTTTCCCACCAACAGGCAGCACTGCGTATATTCAATGAACATGAGAAGTTTAATAACTGTGCTGTGTCCCTGCTTATGTGTCACAGAACGTGAGGGTAGCAGAGTTATTATAACTCTGGCAGAGCAGGTATTTTTTTCCCAATTAAGGAAAGCAAATGGCGAAGCCAGCAGTAAAGCGTAGCTGGGTGCGTATGATTTAGCAATGTTTTTCACGCAGCTCACACGTCTCCACAGGCGTAAGGACGGACAGAGGCTGGACAAATAGATTTGTTTTCAGTTTTTTCCCACCAACAGGCAGCACTGCGTATATTCAATGAACATGAGAAGTTTAATAACTGTGCTGTGTCCCTGCTTATGTGTCACAGAACGTGAGGGTAGCAGAGTTATTATAACTCTGGCAGAGCAGGTATTTTTTTCCCAATTAAGGAAAGCAAATGGCGAAGCCAGCAGTAAAGCGTAGCTGGGTGCGTATGATTTAGCAATGTTTTTCACGCAGCTCACACGTCTCCACAGGCGTAAGGACGGACAGAGGCTGGACAAATAGATTTGTTTTCAGTTTTTTCCCACCAACAGGCAGCACTGCGTATATTCAATGAACATGAGAAGTTTAATAACTGTGCTGTGTCCCTGCTTATGTGTCACAGAACGTGAGGGTAGCAGAGTTATTATAACTCTGGCAGAGCAGGTATTTTTTTCCCAATTAAGGAAAGCAAATGGCGAAGCCAGCAGTAAAGCGTAGCTGGGTGCGTATGATTTAGCAATGTTTTTCACGCAGCTCACACGTCTCCACAGGCGTAAGGACGGACAGAGGCTGGACAAATAGATTTGTTTTCAGTTTTTTCCCACCAACAGGCAGCACTGCGTATATTCAATGAACATGAGAAGTTTAATAACTGTGCTGTGTCCCTGCTTATGTGTCACAGAACGTGAGGGTAGCAGAGTTATTATAACTCTGGCAGAGCAGGTATTTTTTTCCCAATTAAGGAAAGCAAATGGCGAAGCCAGCAGTAAAGCGTAGCTGGGTGCGTATGATTTAGCACTGTTCTTCACGCAGCTCACACGTCTCCACAGGCGTAAGGACGGACAGAGGCTGGACAAATAGATTTGTTTTCAGTTTTTTCCCACCAACAGGCAGCACTGCGTATATTCAATGAACATGAGAAGTTTAATAACTGTGCTGTGTCCCTGCTTATGTGTCACAGAACGTGAGGGTAGCAGAGTTATTATAACTCTGGCAGAGCAGGTATTTTTTTCCCAATTAAGGAAAGCAAATGGCGAAGCCAGCAGTAAAGCGTAGCTGGGTGCGTATGATTTAGCAATGTTTTTCACGCAGCTCACACGTCTCCACAGGCGTAAGGACGGACAGAGGCTGGACAAATAGATTTGTTTTCAGTTTTTTCCCACCAACAGGCAGCACTGCGTATATTCAATGAACATGAGAAGTTTAATAACTGTGCTGTGTCCCTGCTTATGTGTCACAGAACGTGAGGGTAGCAGAGTTATTATAACTCTGGCAGAGCAGGTATTTTTTTCCCAATTAAGGAAAGCAAATGGCGAAGCCAGCAGTAAAGCGTAGCTGGGTGCGTATGATTTAGCAATGTTTTTCACGCAGCTCACACGTCTCCACAGGCGTAAGGACGGACAGAGGCTGGACAAATAGATTTGTTTTCAGTTTTTTCCCACCAACAGGCAGCACTGCGTATATTCAATGAACATGAGAAGTTTAATAACTGTGCTGTGTCCCTGCTTATGTGTCACAGAACGTGAGGGTAGCAGAGTTATTATAACTCTGGCAGAGCAGGTATTTTTTTCCCAATTAAGGAAAGCAAATGGCGAAGCCAGCAGTAAAGCGTAGCTGGGTGCGTATGATTTAGCAATGTTTTTCACGCAGCTCACACGTCTCCACAGGCGTAAGGACGGACAGAGGCTGGACAAATAGATTTGTTTTCAGTTTTTTCCCACCAACAGGCAGCACTGCGTATATTCAATGAACATGAGAAGTTTAATAACTGTGCTGTGTCCCTGCTTATGTGTCACAGAACGTGAGGGTAGCAGAGTTATTATAACTCTGGCAGAGCAGGTATTTTTTTCCCAATTAAGGAAAGCAAATGGCGAAGCCAGCAGTAAAGCGTAGCTGGGTGCGTATGATTTAGCAATGTTTTTCACGCAGCTCACACGTCTCCACAGGCGTAAGGACGGACAGAGGCTGGACAAATAGATTTGTTTTCAGTTTTTTCCCACCAACAGGCAGCACTGCGTATATTCAATGAACATGAGAAGTTTAATAACTGTGCTGTGTCCCTGCTTATGTGTCACAGAACGTGAGGGTAGCAGAGTTATTATAACTCTGGCAGAGCAGGTATTTTTTTCCCAATTAAGGAAAGCAAATGGCGAAGCCAGCAGTAAAGCGTAGCTGGGTGCGTATGATTTAGCAATGTTTTTCACGCAGCTCACATGTCTCCACAGGCGTAAGGACGGACAGAGGCTGGACAAATAGATTTGTTTTCAGTTTTTTCCCACCAACAGGCAGCACTGCGTATATTCAATGAACATGAGAAGTTTAATAACTGTGCTGTGTCCCTGCTTATGTGTCACAGAACGTGAGGGTAGCAGAGTTATTATAACTCTGGCAGAGCAGGTATTTTTTTCCCAATTAAGGAAAGCAAATGGCGAAGCCAGCAGTAAAGCGTAGCTGGGTGCGTATGATTTAGCAATGTTTTTCACGCAGCTCACACGTGTCCACAGGCGTTAGGACGGACAGAGGCTGGACAAATAGATTTGTTTTCAGTTTTTTCCCACCAACAGGCAGCACTGCGTATATTCTATGAATAATAACTGTGTTGTGGCCCTGCCTATACAATTCTTTCCCTGCAGTATCAATGGAGGGTGGAATGCTCTGCAGAGGCGATTTTGAGAAGCCCAAAAAAAATGCAGCACAGCCAACAGCAGCCTGGACAGTACTGCACACGGATAAATATGGCCCTAGAAAGGACCGTTGAGGTTCTTGAAGGCTACACTCACTCCTAACACTCTCCCTACCTATGCAGCACTTCTGTCCCTAATGCCAGGTGCAACGGTCTGCAGAGGCGATTTTGAGAAAAAAAAAAATCCCACTGCTAACAGCAGCCAACACACAGCTATCAGTGGCCCTAATAAGGACCTTTGGGGGGTCTTGAAGCCTACACTAACTACCAATTCTTTCCCTACAGCAGCTCCGGTATAAACAGCACTGTCCCTCATCTAACTCACACCGCATCTGAGGCGAGCCGCGGGAGGGGCCGACTTTTATATTAGGCGAACACCTGATCTCGCCAGCCACTCACAGCAGGGGGGTGGTATAGGGCTTAAACGTTGCAGGGGGAAGTTGTAATGCCTTCCCTGTCTTTCAATTGGCCAGAAAAGCGCGCTAACGTCTCAGGGAAGGAAGTGAAAGTAACCAGAACACCGCATGGTGTTCGTTACGAATAACGAACATCCCGAACACCCTAATATTCGCACGAATATCAAGCTCGGACGAACGCGTTCGCTCATCTCTAGTATTGACGCATCTGTAATGACGTCTACAAAAAGTTGAACATGCTTCTTATTTTGTATGGCAAAAAGCGTAAAAAAACCGCTAAAAAAAATCCGAAAAGCTAATTTTTAGCATTTTGCGTCCCAAAAAATGCAATAAAAGTGATCAAAAACGCTGTATATTTGCGCAAATGCTACCAATTAAAACTACAGCTCGTCTCGCAAAAAATAAGCCCCCACAGAGCTCCATACATAGAAAAATAAAAAAGTTACAGGACTTTGAATGCAGCGATATAGAAAGAAAAAGATTTCCAAAAAAAGGGTTTTTACTGCAGAAAAATGGAAAATCCTGAAAAAATATAAGAATTTTGGTATCGTTGTAATCGTACCGACCCGCAGAAAAAATGTATTGTGTTATTTATGCTGCATGATTAACGCTGTAAAAAAAAAAATCTATGGCAGAATTCATGCGTTTTCTCTCCCTGTTATACAAAAAAAAAACAGTTTTACAATATAGTCTATGTACCCAAAAATGGCACCATCAAAAACTACAGTTCACCACGCAAAAAACAACCCCTTACACGGCTGCGTCAACACAAAGTTAAAAAGATATAGCTTTTGAAAAATGGAGATGAAAATCCGCCAAAAATCGTTGTGTCCTTAAGCCCAAAATAGGCCGTGTCCTTAAGAGGTTAATGCACTGCTTCTAAGGCCTCTTCTATTAAACTGCTTCCCAAGAGCCCCTCTCACAGCCTACTCTCCAAGCTTTCTTTCTAAGGGGGCATTCACACTTTACTTATTGCTACATTTCAGGATTATGTCTCTAAAATCTCCACATATTTGATTCAGACTTCAACCTGGAACTGAACCCAAAATGTAGCAGTAAACACAGTGTGAATGCTCCCTTATCATAGACTGCTCCTTATAGCCCTTCTCATAGACTGCTTCTCAGGGCCCCTTCTGGTATACTGCTTCCCAAGACCCCTCAAACACTGATAATGCTCCTCAGGGTCCCTTCTTTTATGCTTCACTCCAGGGCCACCTCATTACATACCCCATTAGTACACAGGGGCTTAACTATAGTGGGTGCAGGGGATGCGGTTGCACCCGGACCCAGGAGCTTTAGGGGGCCCATAAGGCCTCTCTTCTCCATATAGGGAGCCCAATACTATTAATAAAACATTATAATTAGGGTCCCTCTACACATTTTGCATTGGGGCCAAGGAGCTTTAACTTATGCCTCTGTTAGTACACCACAGCTGCTTCCTTCCCCAGGGGTCCTACTTCTTATCGTCTGCTCTGAAATATCGTGTAGGATCTTACGTGCTGTGTTGAACCTCAATCATAGGATAAAAGTTCAAGTCCCCTACAGGTACATAGAATAAAGTTTTAAAAAATAGTCAAACAAAATCCAACTTAAAAAATTTTTTTTTAAAAAAAGGAAGAAAACAAAATTCATAAGTCTCTCATATGTGCAACTTGTACGATTTGTAATCCCCGCCTTGAGTCCGGCACTCACCAACCACACTGATGTCAGTATTTTCTTTACGCTGTGTCCATAGCTTAGGCTTAGCAGATCGCATATGTACACTGACATTGTGCTTGGTTTGCTGGGACTCATGGTTCTATATGGAGCCTGCAGTTTAGCGCTCTCCTTGGACCGCTGGGACTTCTGGTTAGAATTCTACATATTTCTTAAATGCCAAGACAATTTAAAGAACTCTGGAAACCAAGTCCATTTTAATATAAGCAGACAACAACAATAGGAGCAGCACTTTTTCCAATCACAATTACGGCATGCAACAGTGTTATTCAGTTCAATGAATTGTGTATACGTCATACTAAATATTGTTTAGATGGGGGGCGTGGCCTGCGACCAAGATGGCCGGTCGCAATTAAGTGAAGCTCCCCAGGGGATCTTTATTATCCTGCTATAATCCTGGCCTAAGGCACTCCACTTACCTCCCTGAGGCACCGACGGGACCTACTCACCCTGCTGCAGCTGCGGACCGAGAAACAACGGCGCCTCTAGGTTCCCGCCGGACGGCGGGAGACTCGGGACGGAGCGCGGGGTGACCGTTTGCCAACGCCCTGCCGGCACTATCGGCCGCGACCCGGCGGCGCCGCGTGACAGAGTCTCCGGATGCATATATCCCCGCCACACCAGAGGGACCGGCTCCCGGCACCTGGAGCCGGCGGTGCAGCGCCCCGCGGCTCAGGACTATCGGCGGCGCAAACGGCCGCGCGGCATCGCATCACCCAGCTCCCCCTCCCCCCCGCGAGCAGTGCGGACGCACACAACCCCGGAGGGGCCATCTCCCGGTCCCCGACAAGACATCTCAGCGGAGACGCCGGAGACCTACTGGCCAGCTGCAGAGATCCTCCTGCAGCGTCCCGCTAACGGAGTCCCGGACGAACCTGCTCCCTGCAGGCCCTGAGCACACCGCGGGCTGGCCTTCTTCTCCTGCCGGACGGGACCCATTAAATCAGCGACACGCCGACCGGAGCTGCAGCGCTGCTGCATTGTGCCGACCTGCCCGCCGACACACAAGATCCGCGGCAAAGCTCATCCACCGCTGGGCCCCCGCTCCGAGAGACCACGAACCGTGAGTAATGCCAGGGGGGGTCACTGCCCGGGAGATTGACATCCCCTAAGCTACATTGGAGGAGGGGGTCGCCCAATACTGGGAGCACCCCCCAGATAAAGCCCCTGGCAGGACACTATAAAAAATAGAGACCGCGCCGCAACCCCTCACAAATCCGTGCACCCGGGACAGCCTCTGACAAAGAAGGCAGCCGAAACAACAAGCCCATTAAGTCATCTATCTGTTTGGGACCCGAGGGCTATCCCCCAGGAGCCACTACAGGACCTACATTAAATCTCTGGGGCCTAGTCCTCACACCTTCTTCAACTACCATCTCCCGCCAGACCGACTAGACTGTAGTCCAGACCCCTACACAACGATCAAGGGCCCACGTCCTCAACGGCCGACTGCATCCAGCTAACGCCGCTGAGGGCTTCAGGACACCCAGTTCCACTAACAGCACGAGCGGAGCCCCTCTTCAGCCCTAGACATTCTCTCTCAATAACACCGCGGAGATATACTCCGACAGCTTCAACTATCCTCCCCGCTTAATATTTGTTCAACATGAGTACCCGAGCCAAGGGTAGCACTACGGCCGAAAAACTTAAAGAATTCTCCAGGACAGAAACACCTGAACATACACCATGGCCTGCACGCACCACCCAGGCGAGAGAGAACGAGACAGACCCAGGGCAGCCCCCAGAACCCACAATGCGGCAACTTCTTGAAGCCATTAATGTTTGCAAATCCTCCCTCACGGGCAAAATAGACTAAATCAAAGCAGACGTCTCCCTGCTGAGACAGGACTTACAAAATATGCGAGGCAGAATGAGCGAGATGGAAGACCGCGTTTCCAGCATTGAAGACTCCCTGAAACCACTCCCGGCAGCAATACACAAAGCTACCAAACAGTCAGAATTTTGCCAGTCCAAGATGGATGACTTAGAAAATCGCCTCCGCCGTAACAACCTACGGATAATCGGCTTGCCGGAGCGAGCAGAAGGCTCCCAACCAGAGTCTTTCACGGAGAACTGGCTAAAGTCTATACTGGGGAACGACATTTTCTCAGCCTCCTTTACCGTAGAGAGAGCCCATCGTGTCCCGGCTAGACCCCCACCCCCGGGTGCCCCCCCGCGCCCCTTTCTGGCAAGGATTCTAAACTGCAGAGACCGTGACATCGCACTGCGTCAAGCCAGACTTAAAGGCCCACTTAAATACAACAATTCGTTGATCTCCATTTTTCCTGATTTTTCCGCGGATTTACAGAAACAGAGAGCCACCTTTATAGAGGTCAAGAAAAAATTCAAGGACAGGAATATCCCTTACTCCATGGCCTACCCAGCCCGCCTGCGCATTGTAGCGGACGGGAAAACCCTCTTCATGCAATCACCAGCCGAAGCCATGGAATGGCTCCAGATGCATCCTATACCATCCGCGGGCGCTGGATCCTGAACACGCCGTAGCTATACTCTAAATCTTATTTGTAATGTTATTCTGTAATTCCCCTGACCTACTGGGAACAATGGGCAATTAATATTCAATAAGTCCCTTATTGAGACCTTAACATACAATAACTAAGACGCAAAACCCACTAGTCTCAGTCGAGGCCACCACTTCCCTTAAGGCCACAGGAATTCCCCCTATTGGCAACAACCGTTACTCTCTTGATAGAGCGTAACTTAAAGATTTTTCTCTTGACATTCCCGTTATAATAGTTAAACGGAATGTCACATGTTGACTGTTTATGTGATCACAGTTCAGTTTTTGTTAAATTCCCGGAGAGTCCGTGCCGGTGCTACTATCCCATTAGTACACGCAAACTGCCGCCGCTCTTAAATGCCATATCCGTGAACTACCGACTTTCACCATTTAAATGGCGTTAACATGTTTTAGCTGGAATGTGAGAGGTTTGGGCACCACCGCCAAGCGTAAGGCTGTGTTTTCATGCATTAAACAATTTAATCCTCACATTGTATGTCTACAAGAAACTCACCTCACCACAGAAAGAGCCGAACTACTCAAAAAACCTTGGGTCCAATGGGTAAGCCACTCCTTCCACACCTCCTCCTCCAGGGGAGTTTCACTCCTTATTCACAAAGCAGTAAGATGGAATCCAATTAGTACCCGCAGAGACCCTGAAGGGAGATTCATTTTTGTATATGCCGAAATAGATTCTAAGCCCTATACCATCTTATGTATATATAACCCACCCCATAACAACCAATATCCCGTACAAGCGGCCATCGCATTCGCCCACCAATACCCCCTAGCAAGCGTCATCTGTATGGGGGACTTTAACCAAGTAATGGATTTAAATATAGATAGGTTCCATACACCATCCACAGCCCCTACCACTGCTAAATCCTCTCTGCAACAGCTAACTGATAGTGTAGGATGGTTAGATTTCTGGCGCATCAGTCACCCCACTACCCAGGAATACACCTGCCACTCCCAGGGACATAACACCCTGTCCAGAATCGATTACATATTTGGCTCCCCATCTCTAGCAATTTATCTCTCCAATATAACACACTGCCCGCGGGGCATCTCGGACCACTGCCCGATACTACTAACCTTAAAATTCCCCCAAAATAAAATCATCCCCAACTGGAAAATACATCCATTCTGGCTTAAACTTATCGATACCGACGACCAAACACCCGCCCACATATCAACCTTTCTGGACGTCCACAACAACAACACCCACTATGCCCTGAAATGGGATACCCTCAAAGCTTACCTCAGAGGTTGTCTTAAATCCACTATCACCCACATTAAAAAATCCACATCCCAGTCCGACCGCGACATTGAGGTCCGGGCTACGGAGGCGGAAAAACTATACATTTCTGACCCTACAGACTCCAACAAAGTGGCATGGCTCGGCATGTCCCGCCTGCATAAAATTCAAATCCACGAAAAAACCAAACGTAAATTATTTTTCACCAAACAATATTACTTCGAACTGGGGAACCAATCCAGTCATCTTCTGGCTAACCTCATCAGGCAGGAGGGCAACTCCAATACCATTCTTAAAATCCAAAACACACAAGGCGAGACACTCACCGACGCCCAGTCCATCACAGAACGATTTAGAGAATTCTATGCCAATCTCTACAGCTCCTCTACTAACAAATCCACTTCAGACACCCTCAACTACCTCCAGGATCTGGTATTCCCAACACTCGAGGCTGAATAAATAGCGTTTCTAGAGGCTCCTATTTCCCTAGAAGAAGTTCAACAAACCATCCAAGATATGGCATTGAACAAATCCCCAGGTCCAGATGGCCTCCCCATTGAAGTATACCAAAAATACAGTGAACATCTTACCCCACTACTGCACGAAACACTACTTCAGGCCCAACTAGGTAACTCCCTTCCCCCCTCATTTTATAAAGCCACCATAATCGTCCTACTAAAGCCCAACAAAAACCCGTTGGACTGTAGCTCCTATCGACCCATTTCGCTAGTCAACGCAGACTACAAAATCCTAACCAAAGTCCTAGCAACCAGACTAAACCAAGTCATTCTCTCTATTATACATCCAGACCAGACCGGCTTCATGCCAGGGAAATCCACAACGATCAATATAAGGAAAGTCCAAACCACCATTCAGATAGGTACCAAATTTAATATGCCCTGGGCCCTCGCATCACTGGACATGATGAAAGCCTTCGACTCCCTGGAGTGGAGCTTTCTGGAGGCCTGCCTTCACCGCTTCGGTTTCGGTCCCCAGTTCATACACTGGATCAAAATAATATACAAACCCCCAAGCGCCAATGTAACTGTAAACGGTATTCCATCAGCCGACTTCTCATTGACCAGGGGCACCCGTCAGGGCTGCCCACTATCCCCGGCTTTATTCGCCATAGCCATAGAGGCGCTGGCGATTCGTTTGAGAGCCACTCCGGCCGTAACCGGAATCAAGTGGGGAGGCCTGGAGAGCAAGGTAGGCCTTTATGCGGATGATACGATCCTGTTCTTATCAAATCCAGAAACCTCCTTCCCCCAGGCTCTACACCACATTGACAAATTTGCCCAGTATTCAGGCCTACAAGTTAACTGGTCCAAATCCACAATCCTATACATGGACCATAACCCTGTGATAGACCCCTCAGTAGCTAGATATGGCCTGGCGGTGGTATCAACGTTCAAATACCTAGGGATAAACATAACCCGAAACCACAATAAAGCCCTAGAAGAAAATATTAACCCTCTATTTGAGACCATAAGACACAAACTTAAACAGTGGTCCCCTATCAGTTGCAGGTCGCATAAATCTAGTCAAAATGGCTATACAACCGAAATGTTTATATATTCTACAGCACATGCCTATGATCGTCCCCAAACGGTATTTCCAATCCCTAAACTCCCACATCTCCTCATTTATATGGGGCTCATCGAGACCCAAACTAAGTTTAATGTCACTACAGAGACCCAAGAATCAGGCGGGTATGTCCCTCCCAGACCTCAGATTATATTATCTAGCTGGTCAACTTCGCAATATTCGTCCGTGGTTCCAAAACACAGGAAAACCCACCACAGATCAATACCTTGAACATCAAGTGAAAGGCAACAATCTGTTGGTGTACTTGGAGTTCCCCGAATGCTCAAACCCCTCTGATTTATTACCACTCCACAGATTGGCGCTGAGTGTGTGGAGAGAGACAAAATCTATCCACAATTTTAGCGATATAGTATCCGATCTTCCTCTCTGGGATAACCCAGGCCTGATGGCTTTGCAGTCAGTCCCAGACCCCCAATACTGGAGGAATTTGGGGGTCACCTCACTCAAAGATGTATACAAGGACGGTATACTCCCTACATTCACTCAACTGCGCGATCTAGTACAATCCCCGCCCCTCCAACTGTTCAGATTTTTTCAACTTAGACACGCACTGACCACCCAGTCCCCCCCCAACTCTCCTCAGATATCCAATTTCCCTACCATCGGAATCCTTAAATCCCAAGGACCCAAGGGCTTGATTTCGGCACTTTATACACACTTGCTTTCAGCCAAAATAAACCTTAACCCACTTCCAGTCTTTAATAAATGGACACTCTCCATCCCATCCCTCACAACTGATGATTGGACAGACATCATGGAATCCCACCTGTCTGTCTCTCCCGCCGTGAATAATAAACTGATCCAACTTTATATAATCCATCAAGCTTATCTCACCCCCAACCGACTACACCATATGGGTAACACCCCATCAAATTCATGCCACAGATGCCATCAACCGGGGGCGAACTTTTGGCACTTAATCTGGGACTGTCCACCAGTAAACAATTTCTGGTCCGAAATTACAGCCTTTACAAACGCACTTTTACTACCCCCATTTAACATATCAATGGACCCCAAAGTAATTCTATTCGGCCTACTGCCGGAAGATCAATGGCCCAAATACACACGCATCTTCCTCAAGAAAATACTGTTTATGGCCCGCAAAATAGTGGTACTGCACTGGATGGCTGCAGACCCACCCCTACTATCACAATGGATAAAACTAATAAACGATGTCACTCCATATGAAAAAATCATCTATAAGAATAGAGGATGCCCGGGTAGGTTTCAAGAGATTTGGGGCCTCTGGCTCATCAACCGACAAACTTTACCAACAATATGAGTTCTATCCGGGCTCCCACCCTTTCCCTCCCCCCTCGGGATTTCGTATCTCCCTCATCTCTCCCTACATTCCACCCGCATCTTTAATGCACTTCCCATTTTTCTACCAGGAACTGAGCGGCTGCCCGGCACGGGCTCTCCGACACTCTCTCCCCCCTTTATTGTTGTTCAACTGTTTGACATGAAACTAAGCAAAACAAAACAAGAAGCAATGTTTCCCTTTTTTTATTGACCACTTTATACAGGTGCAGATCAGCATTAAATGTACTTTTACGCATATATGTTATTTGAACAGATACAATCAATGCCATGTACAATATTCCTTTTTTCGTGCAAAGATGCTCTGTACCATGACTCTGTATTTTGTTAAATAAAACAAAGTTAAAAAAAAATATTGTTTAGATAGCAGCAAGATTGTATTTGAAACTGCCAGATGCATTTCAAGACTATCTCAGCCTTTTTTCCAGTGGGCAAAAAAAATAATAATAAAAGATAAACATGTCTGGTATTGCACCACTTGTTATCCCACATGGCAAACACTATTTTTAAAAAAATGAGCCGAAATGTATTTTTTTCAGTCATTTTGCCTTCTAAAAACACAATAAAAGTGAAAATAAGTCATGTGTCACATCTGTGTAGGCCATGGGGATTATGGCCTACATGGACACAATCATAATAGGGGTGTAGTGGTTTCAAGCACTGGATTGGAGCCTAAGGTGTAATAGCTGCAGGTCTGAAGAGTAGTCGGAAGGGAAGCCAGGGGTCAGGAGTGAGAGATCTCAATTTGCAGTACAGGTGGATGAGGTGAGTAGCGTAGTCACAAGGGAAGCCGGGGGTCAGTAGTGGGAGGTCTCAGTTTGCAGTACAGGTGAATGCGGCTTGTAGTGTAGTCATAATGGCAGCCAGGGGTCAGTATCAGTAGAAGGACATCGCTGAATGTCTGTAATTGGCTCATTGAGCGCCAGCTGTGATTGGCTGCCGGCACTCAATTAGCCAATCACAGTGCTGGCTTTGCTGGAGGCGGAATTTTCAAAGCCTCATCACCAGCAGAAGCTCCGCTGTGAGACGAGGAGGACGAAGCTTACTGCAGCGCCGCCAAAGACCATCAGGACCCCGCAGAGCAGGTGAGTATTGTGTTTTTTTTGGGGGGGGGGTTTGTGGGGCATCTGAGCTAGGTCCTATTTTTGGGGGAGGCCTTATATTTGAAGCCACCCCCGAAAACCCAATAGCTCTTACTATCGGGGTAGGACCTATTTTCGGGGAAACATAGTAAGTACCAAACTAGGTCCAGTGCTAAAAAGAGGAAAGATGCAGACATTTCATATCAACAGCATATATTTAGCACATTGCTTTTGAATGTGATTTCCCTTTGAATAATGTAGTGGTTCTGCAGCATATTTAATAGCATTCTTTCATTTTCATTTACTCCAAGACCGTCCATTCTTTTATTCTACCTGGTTTACAGCTTCAGCATTCCCTGGTAAATACTACTTTAAAGATAATAGAAAGCAAGAAGCAAGCATCACTTAACAATTTCATGCTGAATATGGTTTACGTAGCATCCTTAAACCTGAAGGACAAATTGTCAGAGAAACACTGTTTGTAAGCAGGAAGATTTGTTTTAAGTTTTTCCAGTACATATATTTGCAATATTCCTACAATCGTGTTGAGTTATTGTGATATTTAAAGGAGCACTGTCTAGTATTGTTAACCCCTTAGGCTAACAATAGGACACGGCCTATTCTGGCCATAAGGATGCAACACTTTAGGGGGGATTTTCATCTTCACTTTTCCAAAGCCATAACGTTTTTATTTTTCCGCCAACATCGCATTAAAAAGGCTTTCTTTTTGCTTGGCAAAATCGTAGGTTTTATTGGTTTCATTTTGGGGTACAAATCATTTTTTGTCAAACTATTAGTGATTTTTTTGGAGGAGAGGGAGAGAAAACACATCAACTCTGCCATTGTTTTTTTTTTGTCTGTTTTACAGCGTTAATCATGTAGCATAAATGACATGATTTTTTTTTTCTGTGGGCTGGTACGATTATGATGATACTAAAAGTATTATTTTTTTAAGTTTTTCCACAATAAACCCCCTTTTTTTTGTAACTATTTTTTTTTAATATCGTTGCATTCAAAGTCCCATAACTTTCTTATTTTTCTATGGACAGAGTGCTGTGAAGGCTTGTTTTCTGTTTGACAAATCATAGTTTTTATTGGTACATATGACTTTTTTGATCACTTTTATTGTTCATTTTTGGGAGGCAGAGTGCACAAAATAAGCATTTTGCCTTTGTATTTTAGGGGGTGTCTTTTTTCCAGTTTTTGCCATTCAGTAGAAAAAGTGTGTACAGGTCTTTACAGATACAATGATACCAAATATGTGGGATTTTTATTTTTTGTATTTTTTTATTCAAACAAGGGAAAGTTCACAAACAAAGTTTTTGTTTTTTTTTATAACAGAGGGCATAATGGAGAGAGTCACTGAGGACTATTTGTGACTGTCCACAACTAGGGGTAGCTGAGAGACTCTGTAGGCTGCTGACTGTGACTGGAGCTGTGCTGGGCAGTGAAGGACTGCTAAGTCTGTATTGTTTAGAAACTTGAACTGTGAATCCACTAAGGTCACAGCCATAAGGAGGCTGTAAGAGCCATTACAGAGGCTGATCTTTTCTTCTACAGTTGCATGCTTTGGGGACCAGCAACAGACAGTGGACAATTTTGTATCCCCTTCACTGTGAGGATGCTGGAGTTCATAAGTGAGGAAACTACCTCAGTAAATACAAAGTGTGCGCACAAGGACAGTTAGAGATAGACCGTAAGCAGGCCTGCTAGGTAGAGACTTTAATACACATCATTTGACTCATCATTGTGTTGAAAGGAACTTATCTTTTCCCTTATTGTGCATCGGCTCCTCAGAACCACTTCAGCAAATATTGACTGTGTGCTGCCTTTCTTGAACTATCCCTTCTCAAGAAATGGTATGTGACTTTCCCATTGTATGGCTAATCTTCTGTGTGTATTCACTACTTTGGTTACCAAACGTGTCACAGGTTGTGATTAGAGATGAGCGAACGTGTTCGTCCGAGCTTGATATTCGTGCGAATATTAGGGTGTTCGGGATGTTCGTTATTCGTAACGAACACCATGCGGTGTTCGGGTTACTTTCACTTCCTTCCCTGAGACGTTAGCGCGCTTTTCTGGCCAATTGAAAGACAGGGAAGGCATTACAACTTCCCCCTGTGTTGTTCCAGCCCTATACCACCCCCCTGCTGTGAGTGGCTGGGGTGATCAGGTGTCCGCCGAATATAAAAGTCGGCCCCTCCCGCGGCTCGCCTCAGATGCCGTGTGAGTTAGATGAGGGACAGTGCTGTTTGTACCGGAGCTGCTGTAGGGAAATAATTGGTAGTTAGTGTAGGCTTCAAGACCCCCAAAGGTCCTTATTAGGGCCACTGATAGCTGTGTGTTGGCTGCTGTTAGCAGTGGCAATTATTTTTTTTCTCAAAATCGCCTCTGCAGAGCGTTGCACCCGGCATTAGGGACAGAAGTGCTGCATAGGCAGGGAGAGTGTTAGGAGTGAGTGTAGCCTTCAAGAACCTCAACGGTCCTTTCTAGGGCCATATTTAACCGTGTGCAGTACTGTGCTGGCTGCTGTTAGCTGTGCTGCATTTTTTTTTTCTTCTCAAAATCGCCTCTGCAGAGCATTGCACCCTCCATTGATACTGCAGGGAAAGAATTGTGTAGGCAGGGCCACAACACAGTTATTATTCATTGAATATACGCAGTGCTGCCTTTTGGTGGAAAAAAACGGAAAATATTTCTATTTGTCCTGCCTCTATCCGTCCTAAGGGCGGTGGACACGTGTCGGCTGCGTGTGCAACATTTAAAAATCAGACGCACCCAGCTACGTTTTACTCCTGGCTTTGCCATTTGCTTTCCTTAATTGGGAAAAAAAATACCTGCTCTGCCAGAGTTAATAACTCTGCTACCCTCACGTTCTGTGCCACATTAGCAGGGACACAGCACAGTTATTAAACTTCTCATGTTCATTGAATATACGCAGTGCTGCCTTTTGGTGGAAAAAAACTGAAAATAATTCTATTTGTCCTGCCTCTGTCCGTCCTAAGGGCAGTGGACACGTGTCAGCTGCGTGTGCAACGTTTAAAAATCAGACGCACCCAGCTACGTTTTACTCCTGGCTTCGCCATTTGCTTTCCTTAATTGGGAAAAAAAATACCTGCTCTGCCAGAGTTAATAACTCTGCTACCCTCACGTTCTGTGCCACATTAGCAGGGACACAGCACAGTTATTAAACTTCTCATGTTCATTGAATATACGCAGTGCTGCCTTTTGGTGGAAAAAAACTGAAAATAATTCTATTTGTCCTGCCTCTGTCCGTCCTAAGGGAGGTGGACACGTGTCGGCTGCGTGTGCAACGTTTAAAAATCAGACGCACCCAGCTACGTTTTACTCCTGGCTTCGCCATTTGCTTTCCTTAATTGGGAAAAAAAATACCTGCTCTGCCAGAGTTAATAACTCTGCTACCCTCACGTTCTGTGACACATTAGCAGGGCCACAGCACAGTTATTAAACTTCTCATGTTCATTGAATATACGCAGTGCTGCCTTTTGGTGGAAAAAAACTGAAAATAATTCTATTTGTCCTGCTTCTGTCCGTCCTAAGGGCGGTGGACACGTGTCGGCTGCGTGTGCAACGTTTAAAAATCAGACGCACCCAGCTACGTTTTACTCCTGGCTTCGCCATTTGCTTTCCTTAATTGGGAAAAAAAATACCTGCTCTGCCAGAGTTAATAACTCTGCTACCCTCACGTTCTGTGACACATTAGCAGGGCCACAGCACAGTTATTAAACTTCTCATGTTCATTGAATATACGCAGTGCTGCCTTTTGGTGGAAAAAAACTGAAAATAATTCTATTTGTCCTGCCTCTGTCCGTCCTAAGGGCGGTGGACACGTGTCGGCTGCGTGTGCAACGTTTAAAAATCAGACGCACCCAGCTACGTTTTACTCCTGGCTTCGCCATTTGCTTTCCTTAATTGGGAAAAAAAATACCTGCTCTGCCAGAGTTAATAACTCTGCTACCCTCACGTTCTGTGACACATTAGCAGGGCCACAGCACAGTTATTAAACTTCTCATGTTCATTGAATATACGCAGTGCTGCCTTTTGGTGGAAAAAAACTGAAAATAATTCTATTTGTCCTGCCTCTGTCCGTCCTAAGGGCGGTGGACACGTGTCGGCTGCGTGTGCAACGTTTAAAAATCAGACGCACCCAGCTACGTTTTACTCCTGGCTTCACCATTTGCTTTCCTTAATTGGGAAAAAAAATACCTGCTCTGCCAGAGTTAATAACTCTGCTACCCTCACGTTCTGTGCCACATTAGCAGGGACACAGCACAGTTATTAAACTTAGATTATTCATTCACTAGAGGCAGTGGGGCCTTTCGTTTTCAAAAAAGGGAAAAAATTATATTTGGCTGCAGTCTTGCGCCAATTTATTTCCTGCCTGTGAAATCAAATCACTGGTAATACAGCATGCTGAGGGGTAGGGGTAGGCCTAAAGGGCGTGGATGCGGCCGAGGACGCGGAGGGCCAAGTCAGGGTGTGGGCACAGGCCGAGCTCCTGATCCAGGTGTGTCGCAGCCGACTGCTGCACGATTAGGAGAGAGGCACGTTTCTGGCGTCCCCACATTCATCGCCCAATTAATGGGTCCACGCGGGAGACGGTTATTAGAAAATGAGCAGTGTGAGCAGGTCCTGTCCTGGATGGCAGAAAGTGCTTCGAGCAACCTATCGTCAACACGCAGTTCTGCGCCGTCCACTGCTGCAAATCCGAATCCTCTGTCTGCTGCTCCTCCTTCCTCCCAGCCTCCTCACTCCACTACAATGACACCTGCTCAGGAGCGGGAACACTCCCAGGAACTGTTCTCGGGCCCCTGCTTAGATTGGGCAGCAGCGGTTCCTCTCAACCAGAGGAGTTTATCGTCACTGATGCCCAACCATTCGAAAGTTCCCGGGGTCCGGGGGAAGAGGCTGGGGACTTACGCCAACTGTCTCAACAACTTTCTGTGGGTGAGGAGGACGATGACGATCAGACACAGTTGTCTTGCAGTGAGGTAGTAGTAAGGGCAGTAAGTCCGAGGGAGCAGCGCACAGAGGATTCGGAGGAAGAGCAGCAGGACGATGAGGTGACTGACCCCACCTGGTGTGCAACGCTTACTCAGGAGGACAGGTCTTCAGAGGGGGAGTCAAGGGCATCAGCAGGGCAGGTTGCAAGAGGCAATGCGGTGGCCAGGGGTAGAGGCAGGGCCAGACCGAATAATCCACCAACTGTTTCCCAAAGCGCCCCCTCGCGCCATGCCACCCTGCAGAGGCCGAGGTGCTCTAAGGTCTGGCAGTTTTTCACAGAGACGCCTGATGACCGACGAACAGTGGTGTGCAACCTTTGTCGCGCAAAGTTCAGCCGGGGAGCCAACACCAACAGCCTCACCACCACCACCATGCGCAGACATATGATGGCCAAGCACCCCACAAGGTGGGACGAAGGCCGTTCAGCGCCTCCGGTTTGCACCCCTGCCTCTCCCCCTGTGCCACAACCTGCCACTGAGATGCAACCCCCCTCTCAGGACACAGGCACTACTGCCTCATGGCCTGCACCCACACCCTCATCTCCGCTGTCCTCGGCCCCATCCAGCAGTGTAGTTCAGCGCACCGTCCAGCCGTCGCTTGCGCAACTGTTGGAGCGCAAGCGCAAGTACGCCGCCACGCACCCGCACGCTCAAACGTTAACCGTCCGCATAGCAAAATTCATCAGCCTTGAGATGCTGCCGTATAGGGTTGTGGAAACGGAGTCCTTCAAAAGTATCATGGAGGCGGCGGCCCCGCGCTACTCAGTTCCCAGTCGCCACTACTTTTCCCGATGTGCTGTCCCAGCCCTGCATGACCACGTCTCCCGCAACATTGTACGCGCCCTCACCAACGCGGTTACTGCCACGGTCCACTTAACAACGGACACGTGGACAAGCACAGGTGGGCAGGGCCACTACATCTCCCTGACGGCACATTGGGTGAATTTAGTGGAGGCTGGGACAGAGTCAGAGCCTGGGACCGCTCACGTCCTACCCACCCCCAGAATTGCGGGCCCCAGCTCGGTGGTGGTATCTGCGGAGGTGTATGCTTCCTCCACTAAAGCACCCTCCTCCTCCTCCTCTGTCTCGCAATCAAGATGTGTTAGCAGCAGCATGTCGCCAGCAGTCGGTGTCGCGCGGTGTGGCAGCACAGCGGTGGGCAAGCGTCAGCAGGCCGTGCTGAAACTACTCAGCTTAGGCGATAAGAGGCACACGGCCCACGAACTGCTGCAGGGTCTGACACAGCAGACCGACCGCTGGCTTGCGCCGCTGAGCCTCCAACCGGGCATGGTCGTGTGTGACAACGGCCGTAACCTGGTGGCGGCTCTGCAGCTCGGCAGCCTCACGCACGTGCCATGCCTGGCCCACGTCTTTAATTTGGTGGTTCAGCGCTTTCTGAAAAGCTACCCACGCTTGTCAGACCTGCTCGTAAAGGCGCGCCGGCTCTGCGCACATTTCCGCAAGTCCCACACGGACGCTGCCACCCTGCGCACCCTGCAACATCACTTTAAGCTGCCAGTGCACCGACTGCTGTGCGACGTGCCCACACGGTGGAACTCTACGCTCCACATGTTGGCCAGGCTCTATGAACAGCGTAGAGCTATAGTCGAATACCAACTCCAACATGGGCGGCGCAGTGGGAGTCAGCCTCCTCAATTCCTTTCAGAAGAGTGGGCCTGGTTGGCAGACATCTGCCATGTCCTTGGTAATTTTGAGGAGTCTACCCAGGTGGTGAGCGGCGATGCTACAATCATTAGCGTCACCATTCCTCTGCTATGCATCTTGAGAAATTCCCTGCAAACCATAAAGGCAGCTGCTTTGCGCTCGGAAACGGGGGCGGGGGAAGACAGTATGCCGCTGGATAGTCAGGGCACCCTCCTGTCTATTTCTCAGCGCGTACAGGAGGAGGAGGAGGAGCATGAGGAGGATGAGGAGGAGGGGGAAGAGACAGCTTGGCCCGCTGCTGACGGTACACCGGCTGATTGCCTGTCATCCTTTCAGCGTGTATGGCCTGAGGAGGAGGAGGAGGAGGAGGAGGATCCTGAAAGTGATCTTCCTAGTGAAGACAGCCATGTGTTGCGTACAGGTACCCTGGCACACATGGCTGACTTCATGTTAGGATGCCTTTCTCGTGACCCTCGCGTTGCACGCATTCTGGCCACGACGGATTACTGGGTGTACACACTGCTCGACCCACGCTATAAGGAGAACCTGCCCACTCTCATTCCCGAAGAGGAAAGGGGTTCGAGAGTGTTGCTATACCACAGGACCCTTGCGGACAAGCTGATGGTAAAATTCCCAGCCGACAGCGCTAGTGGCAGAAGGCGCAGTACCGAGGGCAAGGTAGCAGGGGAGGTGCGTAGATCGAGCAGCATGTACATCCCAGGCAGTGCAACAGTCTTTAAGGGCCTGGACAGCTTTATGGCTCCCCACCAAGACTGTGTCACCACTCCCCAGTCAAGGCTGAGTCGGCGGGAGCACTGTAAAAGGATGGTGAGGGAGTACGTAGCCGATCGCACGACCGTCCTCCGTGACGCCTCTGCCACCTACAACTACTGAGTGTCGAAGCTGGACACGTGGCCTGAACTAGCGCTGTATGCCCTGGAGGTGCTTGCTTGTCCTGCGGCTAGCGTCTTGTCGGAGAGGGTGTTTAGTGCGGCTGGGGGAATCATCACAGATAAGCGTAGCCGCTTGTCAACCGACAGTGCCGACAGGCTAACACTCATCAAGATGAACAAAGGCTGGATTTCCCCAGACTTCTGTTCTCCACCAGCGGACAGCAGCGATATGTAAGCAATACGTAGGCTGCACCCGCGGATGGAAGCTACGTTCTCTCTCACCATCCAAAACGGGGACATTTCTGCTTCATCAATCTGTGTCTAATATTCCTCCTCCTCCTCCTCCTGCTCCTCCTCCTGAAACCTCACGTAATCACGCTGAACGGGCAATTTTTCTTAGGGCCACAAGGCTCACTCAAATAATTTTTCTGAACAATTTTTATAAGTTTCAATGCGCTTAAAAGCGTTGGAACTTTAACTTGAACCAATTTTTCGTTACACTGGGCTGCCTCCAGGCCTAGTTACCACTTAAGCCACATTAACCAAAGCGATTCACCTGCCATCTTGGTTGGGCATGGCCAATTTTTACTGAGGTACATTAGTACTGTTGGTACACCAAATTTTTGGGGCCCTCACCTACAGTGTAATCATAGCAATTTGTATGTTCTTCGCCTGCACTCATGGTACAGAAAGGTGTGTGGGGTTGGCCTACACTTTAGCTACATAAATGTAACTTGGGCCTTGGCTATACTAAGGCTACTGAAATGGAACTAAGACAGCGCTCCCGCTATACTGCTGCTTCGGAATTGTTACTGGGGCCTGTCTTGAGTGCTACTATTGCTGACATGGAACGAAGACTGCGCTCCCGCTATACTGCTGCTTCGGAATTGTTACTGGGGCCTGTCTTGAGTGCTACTATTGCTGACATGGAACGAAGACTGCGCTCCCGCTATACTGCTGCTTCGGAATTGTTACTGGGGCCTGTCTTGAGTGCTACTATTGCTGACATGGAACGAAGACTGCGCTCCCGCTATACTGCTGCTTCGGAATTGTTACTGGGGCCTGTCTTGAGTGCTACTATTGCTGACATGGAACGAAGACTGCGCTCCTCCTATAATGCTGCTAGTGATATGTTAGTGGGGCCTGTCCTAATGCTACGGCTGAAATGTTACGAATTCTGGGCTCTGCCTATACCGCTGCTAATGGTATGTCTCTGGGGTGTGGAAACAGAGGCTTCCCAAAGACATGATGGCGGCGAGGCCATTTCCCACCAACGCGGTTACTGTTAAGGTGCATATAACCACGGAAACGTGGAGAGGACACGTAGTGCCTCAAAAACATCCCCCTCCTCCTCCAACAGGGAAAACATTCTTGGCAAATGCCTTTGCATTGGTTCGTCTGGTGGCAGTCCAAGAATTTCACCTTTACCGACACAACAAGAGAACCCCCACGCCATCCCCCCGCCACGGCCCACTTAATCCTGGCCGCATTCCGAAAACCAACAAAATACAACCGTGCTACTAGGTCCGCAGTCACCACCACATTACCACCAACGCGGTTACTGTTAAGGTGCATATAACCACGGACACGTGGAGAGGACACATAGTGCCTCAAAAACATCCCCCTCCTCCTCCAACAGGGAAAACATTCTTGGCAAATGCCTTTGCATTGGTTCGTCTGGTGGCAGTCCAAGAATTTCACCTTTACCGACACAACAAGAGAGCCCCCACACCATCCCCCCGCCACGGCCCACTTAATCCTGGCCGCATTCCGAAAACCAACAAAATACAACCGTGCTACTAGGTCCGCAGTCACCACCACATTACCACCAACGCGGTTACTGTTAAGGTACATATTACCAGTCTGACTGGGGCATGCAGACACCTTGACAGTATGAATAGTGTGTGGCACATAGGTTCCCCATTGCTATGCCCACGTGTGCAGCTCCTGATGGCGGTGGCACAGGATTCTATTTCTCATTGCTTCTGTACAGCATTGTGGGCTATCGCCCCGCCCCTTTTAAAGAGGGTCGCTGCCTAGCCGTGCCAACCCTCTGCAGTGTGTGCCTGCGGTTCCTCCTCATGGCAGACGCACTTCTAAATAGACATGAGTGTGGCGTGGCATGAGGGCAGCTGAAGGCTGCGCAGGGACACTTTGGTGTGCGCTGTGGGGGGGAGGGGGGGCGGTTGGGCAGCATGTAACCCAGGAGAAGTGGCAGCGGAGTGTCATCCAGGCAGTGATTGTGCTTTGTTGTAGCTAGTGTGGTGCTTAGCAAAGGTATGCCATGCTAATGAGGGCTTTTCAGAAGTAAAAGTTGTTGGGAGGGGGGGGCCCACTCTTGCCGGTATTGTGGCTTAATAGTGGGACCTGTGAACTTGAGATGCAGCCCAACATGTAGCCCCTCGCCTGCCCTATCCGTTTCTGTGTCATTCCCATCACTTTCTTGAATTGCCCAGATTTTCACACATGAAAACCTTAGCGAGCATCGGCGAAATACAAAAATGCTCTGGTCGCCCATTGACTTCAATGGGGTTCGTTATTCGAAACAAACCCTCGAACATCGCGGGAAGTTCGTTTCGAATAACGAACACCCGAACATTTTGGTGTTCGCTCATCTCTAGTTGTGATCATAAAGGCCCTTTTACGCACAAATATGATTGCTCAAAATTTGCTCAAAAGCCATCTTTTGAGCGATAATCATTGCGTGTAAATGTGCCCATCTTTCACTTTTCTACCGAACGATGATTTTATGTTCAGCATAAAATCCATCGTTTGGCAGAAGAGCTGATAGCCGGGACTTCACGCTATGTTTTTTAGGGGAGCACTGATTACATGGTCTCAGCTGTCAGCCCTCTGGCAGAACAAAGGGAATTTATTCAAAGAACAGACCACCAGCTGTTCTCTAAATATAGCTCCCCACGGCTCACAAGTATTAATAAGCTACTAATTGGCATTAGTACCAATTAGTAGTTTATGCAAAATGATCGCTTAAAAGCCATCTTTTGAGCGATCACCTTTGTTTGTAAGAGGACCTTTAGATAGGGATACTCAGGCTTTATCACTATCTGTTGAAGTGGTTCATTACTGTTATCAATCTTCCATTTTTCCTATCCAAGCTTGTCTACGTATCATTATCAATTATAATAAAAAGCTCTATTTTTGTAGACTGGTGCCCGCATTGTATCTTGCACCCTGTGTCATCCACCACTATTATATGTACGGTAAAATCAATTAACCGCTCTTGTAATGCATAGACATGCTGTGCCCTCCATAGACAGATAAACGTTCATTTCATTGATGGAGTTTGTGAATGAAGGTCTGCCTTATAGCTACTCAGATTGCCCTAACATTTTAAAATTGGTTTTATACTTTAAATAAGGTGACAATTGTACGGATGACAGGTGCCATTACATATCAGCCTCCTGGATTTGAATTGGAATGAAATGCAAAACTAGATACAGACTGTGGCGAAGAATGGCGCAGTTTCTGAAAAAGACCCTTTTTCGAGCTCTGAACAATCCCATTTAACAATTCATTTAAACCGCTCTCAAAAATGATCAGAAGCTGGCGTGCAAGACTAAAGAAAAGTTTCTTAAATGAGAACATGGCGATAGTTGACTACATTTTTGGTACTTTGCATTCAGTGCTTTAGTACAGCTGGGACCTGTGTAGCCTTTGAAAACCTACAGACATTTATGTCTCCCTTTTCTTCTTATACAAACAATATCATACTGTTTCCAACCTTTTTTATTCGCTCTGAAATGATGTAATATGTTTCTATTTTATGTAGCAAACAGATATCAAAAGTTCCTGTGAACATTTAAAAAGTACCATTGTAAAAATTCAAAAGGCTAACAGGGGAGTTGGGGAATGAACAAGAAGAAAAGCAGAACTGAAATGCATCAAATAACGTTGCTGACAATTTATTGAGAGATATTTAACTGAGCTTTCAAGTGTGAGGCATTTGTACAGAGGAATGTATTGTAGGCTTCACACAGGCTCTCATGTCACATAAAATGCTATTCAGAAGCACAGTATCCTTCTCAATATATAAGCAATTTAAAAAACGGAATACTTTAATAATTTAGTCATTAAACCACCATAAATAATTTAGATTAAAACTGTTTGGACATCTACAAGCATTATAAGGTTATATACAAACATTATAGGGTTATTCCAGCCTAAAACACTTAGCACCGTTCCACTGCATTGGGGATACATTTTGGATTGGTCAGTTTTTATTCTTTTTTTAAATTCATCATTTAAACTTTTTTCAAGTATGTAACAAAAGAGACCCCTCATGGGGAGGCAGCAATGTCAAACATACTTTGATTGTAATTCCTGACGAGCTTTGATCTAAGCGAGAGAGGTGGTATAGCCCTCTGCATAGCTACCATCCATAGCGTGAGGTTAATCAACCAAGATCACCTTTTTACTGCAGGAAGCCATAGAGTAAGCAGGTGTGCATGAAATGAACAGAAAAGTTCACATCAACTAATGTGAACAATGCAAACTTTGTGAACAATTAGAAATGAATAAAGAAGAGAAAAAAGAGAAAGACAGTTCGGAAATGTATTAGAAATGTAGGGCGAAAAAAGGGAGAGAGAAAAAGAGAGGAAGGAAAAACAATGGGGGTGGGTGGGGGGGGGCTGGGATCGCTTTACACAGCCACTTCAGTAGGAAGGTTTTTCCCACTCTTTACCTCCCAGTTTGATTCCCCTCGATTGGTAAGTTTCTGATCACAGATACTCCCACCAATCGCTAAAAGGTCCTAGTCCATTGTTCCCGAAAGCTGCATTACGATGATAAGGAGGAGTTTGCATAGAGTAGTAGTAGAGCATGCATGCTGTTGCTCCATGCAAAGTCTTTGGGGCTGAAGGAAAAAGCCGAGTACTATGCTCAACTGTTTCTGACAGTGCCATGGACTTTCAATGGAGTGGCAGTGTGCATTCTCAACTTCCAGTCCATTGGATAGGTGATACAAGTATTATACTGTAAAGTTCTATTTAGACCGGACGAATGTTGGGCAAATGATGCCCGACACTCGTCCCTGTGTGTCCACGGTCCCGTGCTGCTGCACAGGAGCTAAAAGTACTGGCTCGCTCACAGAGCAGCCAGTAGGGGGTAGGGAGGCTACAGGAGATTTCACTCCTCGCGCTCCCCCATCCTTCTCCATTGACTTAACATAGCGGCCGTTCAGTACTGAATGGCTGCTATTTACACTGAGTGATCAGCTCATCGTTCAGGATGTTATGCAATATAAACGATGGACGATAAGAAGATCGTTAATTTCTCAGTGTAAATAGCAGCAATTCAGTATTGAACAGTTGCTATGTTAAGTCAATGGAGAGGGGCGGGGGAGCAAGAGGAGAGAAATCTCCTGCAGTCTCCCTGGTGTGAGCCAGTGATACTAGCCCCCATACAGCAGCATGAGAGCTAGTATGTGCAGGGACAAGTATCGGGCATTGTGTGCCCGACATTCATCCCTTCTGAATGGAGCTTTATACCCCTTTAAAGAGTATTTCCTTGTAAAATTAAAGGATGTGAATTTTTTTCAGTTGTTAGTTTGCATTCCTTAAGCACAACACTTAGTGCCTTCTAAATAGACTTCACTAAAAATGTCTGCCTATTTTACTACTGTAAAGTCTGCATAACTTCACATAGCTGGTTGTCCTTTTGCTTCAGGCATAAATCCGATATCATACTGTTCCTTATTATGTTGGCCTTTCAGCTCTCTCCTTTCTCTGTGTTACACAGACCAATTAATCATTGGAAGGAGCGAATGATGACTGAGTTGTTTGCTTTCAAACGGTTTCCATTTACACGCGTAGATAATTGTTTTAATTTTATTGTCACGGCTCATTCAGTTTATCGTTGCTCTGTCCGGGGAGTCTGGAAATGCCAGGGAATGGTCCGCAAATGGCTGAACAACTACCTTTTATACAAAACAATTGGTAAACTACGAAGGATGATTTTTATGCCTGCATAAAATGAAGGACAAATGATAAGCGAAGGAATTATTGTTCAGCTTCAATCACTGGCCATGTTTACACTGAACAATTATTGTTCCTTTTTGCCTGATTTAATATTTATTTTAACAATAACACTGATAAACAAAGATTTTGCTACTGGGAGTAAAACAAGTTATTTACATGAAATCAAGTGCGCTGAATCCAAATCTGAAGTCGAAATTCGCCATGGTATGTAGAGATCTTAAGATATAGGCCAACTACAGTTTGGCAACAACTGATTGGCCCACATACTGATGCATGGCAACATTATAATTGCCTGCATCATGCCTTCCAGCGCCTCGCTTGAACACATCCTGGCAGCAGCGGGTTCCTGCAGCAGCGGGCATGCCAGAGTATGTCAGTAAGCTGATATCAGCAGTTGCTAGGCCTATATAATGCAAGTTGGGCCAAGCGAAAGTCTATAGTCAACCTAACTATTTTCTTATATAGCTGCTATGTCTGTTTTAGCCTGAAGAGGAGTAGGTAGCGCTGTGTTAACCATCCAGGCAATGTTTGCTATATTTGTGGTAAATACACCACATGTGTTCAGTGCAAAAACCTGACAAAGAGGCAATGCTGTTTGCTGTGCCTATGATTTGGTGCAAACTGAAAGATCATCACTCGGACTGTTATTTCTGCACGACCAATGTTACTAGATTTTCAAATAAAAACAAGTAAAAAATAGTTTCTACTGATTGTGAGCAATCGTTACAAAGTAGCGGCCATCCAGATCTGAGCACACTGCTGGCAGATACAATGTGCTGCACGCATCATTGGTTGATCCAATGAAAGTGTTCCTTCCACCACTTTAAATTGAGCCAAGCTAATGGAAAACTTTGCTGTGGCTCTGGATCAGAATGGTTTCCAGTATCTGAAGGACAAGTTTGGAAAAACCAAATCAGAAGCCAAACTAAAAGGAGGAACTGGTGTTGGTCCTGAAATCCATGAATTAATGTGTGATGACACATTCAGATCCAAATTGAGCGTGCTTGAACTCACCACTTGGGATGCATTTGTGCTAGTTGTACAAAACGTTCCTGGCAACCAACAGGCTGACAACCATGCTGAACTTGTAAACAACATGTTAGCAGCGGATCAGCAACTCGGCTGCAGAATATCGCTCGAAATTCATTTCTTACATTCTCATCTGGATTTTCTGGACAGATTCCACCAGGATATTGCCAACATGGAAAAAAGATATAAAAGCCACTGAGAACCCCAATATGATGGGTGAGTACTACTAGTTTATGCAGCGGTCAACAACAGACATTCACAAGCACAATAGCAAATCCTAAAGCACTTTTGAACATCATATGCGCATTGTGTAAAGACTCAAGAGAACACGTTTTTGTAATCTCTAATAGTTTTGAAGCCCAATTTAGTTATGTATAGTGGCCATATAGCCAACATAAAATCCGTTTCTCGTGTCCGTATGAATAGCCAATGACACAGTGTATAACTTCAGAACCTGACATCCTAGGCAAAGTCTGACTACAGATTTGGACTCTACACACACAATTTAGTGTACGACACATGAAATACCCCAAGTTGCAGACAATTTTTTCTGTGACGCAGCGTAATCATTAGGGTCCTTAGCAATAGCAGTGGAGGGGGGGAGGGCACTGCAAATAAGAAAGTGAAGAGGGGGGAAAGCATCCAAGTCTTCAGGGAGAGCAGAGTACAGAAGCTATATTGTATGATAGTGTAGATAGGGAGAGAGCACACCGTAGCAGTCTGCAAAGGGAAGAGTAAATCACAAAGGCTGTATATCTGTGTACTGATAGAGTTGAGAACCCACAGTTGTCATTGCAGGGAGGAAAGAATTGCATACTCATCAGCATCAATAACTGTCACCATCAAGGAACAAAAGATCCCTGATGAGCTGTAGAAATCAGTATAGGAATGAAGCGGTGCTGATATATGAGAACTCGTAAAGACATCAGTATCTGGGATACACAGGTATCACATCCAGCACGCATTCACCCCCAGTTTTGCGTCCATTGCCTAATCTTGAGGAGGGGGTGGCCACGTTGCCATTAAAGGGGTTGTCCCGCGAAACAAAGTGGGGTATACACTTCTGTATGGCCATATTAATGCACTTTGTAATGTACATTGTGCATTAATTATGAGCCATGCAGAAGTTATTCACTTACCTGCTCCGTTGCTAGCGTCCTCGTCTCCATGGTGCCGTCTAATTTTCAGCGTCTAATCGCCCGATTAGACGCGCTTGCGCAGTCCGGTCTTCTTCCTTTCTGAATGGGGCCGCTCGTGCCGGAGAGCGGCTCCTCGTAGCTCCGCCCCGTCACGTGTGCCGATTCCAGCCAATCAGGAGGCTGGAATCGGCAATGGACCGCACGGTGCACCGCATGGAGCACCGTGGGTGAAGATCCCGGCGGCCATCTTACTTAGGTAAGTAAGAAGTCGCCGGAGCGCGGGGATTCGGGTAAGTACTGGCCGTTTTTTTTTTTTTATTCCTGCATCGGGTTTGTCTCGCGCCGAACGGGGGGGCTATTGAAAAAAAAAAAACCCCGTTTCGGCGCGGGACAACCCCTTTAAAGAGAAGATTAATATAAAAAGAAAAAAACTTTTCTATTCACTGTGCTACACTCCCAACCCAAATCGTCTTTGAAACTTTTTGGGGTACTTTTCGAGCTGCTGCTCTCTAGATCAGCTGAGTAGAACTATTAGATTTTATAGTTTTAGCTCTTCTGGATTAAACTCCACCCATCGGCAAAGAAACCTTCTAAAGGTGAACTGGGATTCCCGGTGCAGGTGGGACACAAACTTATGTTTGTTGCCCCGCCTGACACCCGGTAAGTAGAATCCGATTTGGTTATTAATTTTTTCATTTTTGTGATGGCGCTCTCCCTAATTTTCGTTTCCCTTTAAAGAGAAGAAAATTCTTTTTTTTTCACATCATGCCATATTCTTGCTCTCAACTTGCTTATAAATCTGGCACATTCATGGAGAAGAGGGGCAACAACATGCAATCATCTCTAGCACCTCCGGTGCATGGGTGCAGTAAGCAGGTCATATGTGCACAGCACTGATTGGTGGAGCAGCTGTCAGCAGGAACCACTCTACCAATCAGAGAGATGGCTGCTTGCACACACAGACAATGCTCCAGCAGCACCACTGAGGAAGAAGAGGAAGTGCAACTGCCCTCTTGAAGAAACACTCTTCTCAACGGCATACAGCCTAAACTGAATGTAAGTAGCACACTGTCTATTATGACAGGCAGTAAAAGTTGGTGTTCTCATGGGGAGGAGAGGAGGGGCGGCTCTGCAGTAAGACATCACTTTGTGCTATTGGACTTGAAGTATACAAAGGTCTTCGCACAACAATATGTTTGCATTTTAATTAGTTTAAAATGCTGGGAGTTGTAGTCCATGGGCTTTTTCAGAGTCACGTGTCCCATAAGCTTAATATAAAAATAAATCTTGTTATTTATGTAAAGCACCAACTTATTCCGCAGCGTTTTTAGGTATTTTTTTTTTTATTAAGCCCCGGCAAGCTGGGTACTCATTTTACTAACCTCAGAAGGATGCAAGGCTGAGTCAACTTCGAGCCGGCTACCTGAACCATGCAGGGATTGAACCTGAAACCTTCAGGTCGTGAGCAAGAGCTTAGGACTGCATTTCAGCTACCTTAACACTCTGCACTACATTTGCAAATTATTACATACCTACTCTGGGTAATGTCTTTGCCCTGAAACTGGTGCAATTGAGGCAATTATACCCTGGCTACAAGGGAGGGGCGTGCCAAAAACTGACAGACATTACATTTTAGTTAAGACATGTTCTGTCAACAAAATTGTATGCAAAAAAAATTAAACAGCACACCGACACCATTTGTGTGCTGTACAATTCACAAGGATCCCTTAAAGGGATTCTCCCACCAAAGTAACTTACTGATCAGTGGGGTCTGATCACTGGTATCTCCACCAATCCTGAGACTGACTATCCAAAATGTTCCCAAATGTCCCTGAATGAATGGAGCAGAAGCCGTACATCTCTGCCAGTCCTATTGGAATGAAGTGGCAGCATACATGTTAGATTGCTGATCTGTTCATTCAGGAATTCTCCGGCTGGCAGTTATTGGACATACCAGCAGTTAGACCACCATCAATCAGTAAGTTATCCCCTGATCTGCTGACCGGCTGTTTGGTATCTGACCACCATATGATCACTCCATTCAGTTTCAGTTTGGTGGTAATTTTTTATTAAGCTTGTATGGTGGTATTATCCAGCTATTGTATGGAGGTGTTAGGTCACTCTTACACGTGTGTTTTTTTTTAAATATGTGTGTGTTTTAAATGCAGCGCTAAACGCTACCATTGATTTCAATGGGGCTTATCAGACATGCGCTAAAACACAGCGTTTTTCAAGCACTGTCTGTTTTATTTTCAGGCATTTCAGTTCTTTAAAACTCGGCGCATTACCTGTTGAAACGAATGGGGAGCATTTTCAGCAGTGCTGAAAATGCAGTAGAATGTGGTTACAGCATTTTGGACCGCAGCGTTACACACAGGGTGAGCAGCAGACTTCCTCAGCACAGGCACTTAGCAAAATGCCGCAATTTCGATTGCGGCACTTTGCCGCGATTTTGCTTTCGTTCCTGCAGCCAATAGCGTGTTATAGCCTAGTATACTGTGCCCTATATTTTCGAATAGAACACATGAGTCCTGGAAGCACAATTCACACCACTGAACAGTAGGACCTGGCCGTGCGCTAGGCAGAAATGCCTTCATTTATCAATCATGCCACCAATAAGTATTTGTGCAGCATTGATCAACAATAAACAATATTTTATCAAATTAGCCACTTTGCCCAGACTTTACAAAACAGGACTCTTAGGTCTGCAACACAAGGCCATGTTATTACCTAGCTAGCTCCATCTCTATGGCACAGAAATGGCTAATAGATCATACATCTAACAGATAACAATACAAATAATTCATGCCGAAGTCATTTTGATATTTTATAAGCTTTATTCTGTATAGCAATAAAGGTTTAGTCTTAATGTAATAGGGATGTTGTAACTGGGCTTTTTTTGTTTGCTCCTCCTGCTGTATTACACCTCTGGTAAGAGAATAGAGAAGTTGCTAACAACACAAAAGACCTGCCATCTGGAAGGAGATAAGTCACAGTGTAACGTCCCATTTAGATGGGACGATGGTTGTCTAAATGACTACATGAGTGCTGATGTCACCACTAAGGTCGTTAGTGCTTGTGCAGAGCGTTTAGACAGGCAGATGTCACTGCTGGGCTTCTTGCTGAGCAGGAAGCATTTACACGCAACAACCCCGCAATCCAGCGATTTTTTTTTTTTTTATATTTGTTATGCTGACTGAAAGTCAGTGATAACAAATAGTGAATGAATAGTAAATGATGTTTTTGCATTTCTACTGGATGATTATCACTCTAATTTGTTTGCGTAAATATTCTCCAAGGACAGAACCAGGAGATCAACTTTTTGCCAATTTTGCCCCGTCCACTTTAGAAAGATGATGCCAACTCCACCCCATCACCCTAGCCTTACAAAGAGCAGAAATCCATTACAGATGGGGATTTTGATTTATGCTTTTGTTCCAAATCGAGGGTCAAGATCATGCCATCAGATCACTGTCTGAGGGTCAAGGAGCCCTATGCTCGTCTAACATTGCTTTTAATACCCCACTTGAGCAGCGATCTCATAATCCCCGCTCTCAAAGATCAATGAGGCTGTGGTAGACACGAAGACGAAGAGCCCACCTTCCCATGACCAGTACCAGAGGTTCCGTTTAAGGCAAGATATAATTATTCCTCTCTGAATGGGACTTAGTCTCACTGTTAGTTAAGCGGTAAGACACACCCATATGTTTAAATAATTTTCTATTGCTTCACAATTTCTAGTTACGTTATTTTTTAAGATCATGATTCCCAACATGGATACCATGTTGTTCTCCTCTCAGGTGCGATTTAAAATGACCCACCATGCGGATCAACTTCACACACTACATATCTTTTGGTTATTTGTTCCTACCATTGTTTTCTTCCTACTCTCCCTAGTAAAATACAATTACACAAAATGTCAGTGTTGGATTCACTTAGAAAAAAACATAGTCTTGTCACCCATTCATGCAGAATAGATCAGTGTCCCTAAACCACCTGCTCTAAAATCTAAATTGGCTTATAGATTCGCACTCCTATTTACATACTTCCCATGTGTAGAATCATAAGTTACAATATAAGGGGATTTAACTCTCCAATTAAGCTCGGGAAGGCCTTCCTTTACTATGAGAGGAATAAACCTCATCCTATGTATACAGGAGTCACACTCGCAAAACTCTCACCCAAAGTATTTTAATTCCCGGTACTAATCCCACTATTATTCTCTGTTTGCCACAAAGAAAAAGGGAGTTTTGATATTCATAAACAATTCCCTACCATACAATGTAACAAAGATCATAACGGATGAACAAGGACAATACTTAATACTATTGGGAGACCTATATAACGAACAACTCTGCATAGTGAACACGTATGCCCCTAACGAATCACCTATTGAGTTCTTTTTGCTTATGTGCAAAAATCTAATGCCACTAGAATACTCCAGCCTGGTCTGGTGTGGGGACTTTAATTTAACCCTTGACCTCGCTATCGATTCCACATCCCTACCCCACTCTCTAGAACCAAACTAAAGAACTGACTAAGGCTTTCCAAATGCTTACATTAGCAGACACCTGGCATAAATTTAATCAAAGAAAAAAAGGATTTACATACTACTCCCTAGTTCATAGGCATCACTCCAGATTGGATTGGATCCTCACCAATTCTATATCATTGCCTTCTCTCTCCATATAGTATGTGTGTGATCTGACCACAGTGCAGTGCTTTCAGAATTTCTATATGTACCTCACACCCAAATCCCATAGAATTGGATGCTCAATTAATCTCTTCTCACCAACCCTGAACTGGCTAACACCATTCAACAGGAAATATAAAATAATATCTCCAACTCATTAGCCCTGAAACTACCCCCACTGATGTTCACTGGCTGGTACACAAAACAGTGATCCAGAGTATATTTATATCCATGGCCTCCCACATCAAAAAGGAAAGAGCCCAGGCCCAACTAAATCTGAAGCATAAAATTACTAAATTAGAGCAAGCATACACACAGCATACTTCACTCTATTTACAAAAGGCCATCAAAGACTCCAGATTGGAACTAAACGCCCTTTTAACACAGACACATTCACAATCCACATATTTTCAATATGCAAACAAGCCGGGCCGTTTATTAGCATGTAAAGTAGAGAGAGGCAAACACTTAACGCTATACATAAAATCAAACCATACCAGGAACTCTTACCTCTAACCCTGATAAAATATATTCCACTTTATATCAATTTTACAAAAAGCTCTATACAGCACCCCAGACCAATTGTGACTCCCAGGCAAACACTTTTCTTTCCCAACTTAATCTACCAACCTGTGTTTTAGAGGGTGCAACAACATTGGCTCCCATCTACACATTTGGTGGCCCTGTCCCATAGTGCAGGCCTTTTGGAAAAAGGTTACCCACCTTATATTCTCTGTCACGGAAACAAACCCAAAAACATACGCAACACACCCTTTAAAGCTTATACAATCTATCACTATGGCAGCTCATACCCACATTGCTCAAAATTGGCAAAAACCACAACTACCTTTCAACTCACTGATTGCCTGAATTATTTAGAAAGATACTTCTATATAAGAAACTGATAGTCATTCGCAAGGACACGAAAATCCAATTTGAGTCTGTTTGGGAATTATGGATCATCTTTATCAATATCCCTAATCTTCAATACCATCGCCAACTGTAACCTTCCAAAAATACAATACGCAGTGTATGATCCAAAGATACAAGAGGTTATCCCCTCCCCCAAAAACTTCACTACTTAATTGAACCCAAAGCTTGACTTGAAAACGAAAAAACAAGGGAAAAAAAACACAGTGACATTCTCTATTATACCAACAGAGTGATTATATTGTATTGTACTGTTTCCCCCTGCACCCCACACCTGTACAATGTAGTTTTTGCATTGATATATGTTCTTTAATGCTCTTCAGAGTTAATCAATGTTATCGATGTCTTATACCAAACCATTTCTCTCCTGCCTGGTATCTATGCGGCAGGAATGTTGCCAAAGTTTAAAACTACTTTCAATAAATACTTTTGAAACATAAATTTTGCATGTAATTCTCACAGATTTTGCCATCAATTCACCCTGGAGTTGGGTGAATTCACAACAGATGTTTCAGTCCAATGTGGACTTACCAGTGATCACAAAAAAGGTTTTGATAACATAAATATTTGGCTCTGCTGGACATGCATGTAAAGTCCCTATACTGTAGGCATACGTGTATGTTTGTGTTCCCTCTGTAACTACAGTATAAAATATTTAGTATTAAAAGCATTTTTTGCATAAATTGTATTATTTCCACTTTCATTGGTAACTTCATCTACCACTACCCTCATCCCAGCCCTGATGGGAAGTAATCAGACTTAGTGCCTAGGACAGCATCAACTGCAAATACACCCCTGACCACCTACATATGTAAAAATCATTTTCCCATATCAAAGCTGTCCCTAGTCTTTAATTGACCTATAAATGTAGGCTACTCATTCATTTTATTTAAAATTTGATTCAAACATTTTTTAGACCTACTACAGTTCAGAGAACAGCGATTGACAATGAAATGCCTCATTATTATAGCTACCACTGAGTTTATGATCTAGATTTTTCGAAAACTAAAATATTGAATCTTTTTAGATATATAGCTAGCTTCCTAGATACATAGGAGTTGGAGACGTATCACTGTATAGCAATGCAATTTTTTTTATTGAGAGGACTAGGGAAGTTTGATGGAAAATCTCTGTGAAGGCTGTAATGTTGTCATCCAAAGTTGTGAAAAGCATCTTAGTGGTGGTAATAGTAGCAGTAGTAGAAATGCTCTTCCAGTTCCCAATCATATAATTAGGCCTCCCAAACACATGTACTATAAAATCATTTGTACCGAACTTTAGTGGACTTTATCTTTAGTGCAAAGTTTTCCGCAAATCAAGGGACTACGTTCAACACCAAGAAAACCTTCCAGTGTATTTGCAGCTCGTAAAGCCCAAATGGATGCCCCCATGATAAGAAAACATATTGTACTGTTGTTTATATATTTTGGGGACTAAAGCAGTATAGGAAAGTACAGCAGACCACACAATACAGTTGGAAAAAAAAAGAAATGCTAGTATATATCTGCTTAAGAAATGCCAAAAGGACACTTTTGGAATTTGTTGTGTCTATACGACTATGGGTCTGTTTGTCATTGGTGCTCAGAGACTCTAAAAGCATAAATACTGAATAAAGATACTGAAAAGGTTAAAGGCTACAAAAGAAAAGTTTCTAAATATCAAAACATAAAGATAGAGGATAAACTCATGAACTTATGCATTATTTAGTCATGTTCACAAAAAGATTCAGTAAAAATGAGTTATCTGGAGTTTTTTTGTTTCTTAAGGCAGTGTAAAAACTCTCTGCAAAATATCAAACTCAGTTTTGCTTATACATTATGGAGAAATAAATCCCAAACATATATTGCTTTTGGGGAGTGTACACAGTGAGTTGCCAAGAAGAATACTGGGAGATATAATATATCAATGAAGTGTACAGAGTTTAAACAATTTTACTCTGACGGTACAGGAAAACCAAAAGTTTGATTGGTAGAATAACAGAGAGTTCAACGAATCCGATTAATCTAATAATCCACTGGTGAAACGTGCAACAATTAAACCTAATGTAGAGCAACCAGTCTAAATAGCCTGTAATATGTCCCCTTCTTTAATAATAACTGAAAGGTGATCATTATTGGGCATATTTATAGATGCAGTAATATAATTTACTTATTTACTGTATTTTGTCTCAAAACGCTCCTCTGTAGGCTGCAATATACACTCCTCAACATTGAAATTGCAAAACTAAGAAGTAAAAAGTTATGCAAATCAAGGAAGTAGAAGATGTCGCTAAGATATGCAAATGATCAAATTTTAGCAATCCTAGATTTGTTTTTTCTCTCTTTTTTACAGCATTCACCGCGCAGCATAAATAACCTTTTCATTTCATTCTGCAGGTCAATACTATTACAGCGATACCAAATGTATATCGTTTTCTTAAAAAAATGTACTACTTCTACAAAATAAAAACACTTTTTAAACAAATAAAAATTGAATTTGCATCGCCGCATTCCAAGAACCAAAACCTAGTTGTTTTCCCAACTATAGAACCATATCAGGTCTTGTTTATTTAGTAGGAAGCGTTATATTTTTCTATTATATCATTTTGGGGTACATGCTACTTTTTGGTCGCTTTTTTACTGCATTTTTTGCTAGGCCAATGGATGAAAAATAGTAATTCTGCCATTTTTTAAATTATTGTTTTACATTGTTCCCCATGTGGGATAAACAACTACATTTTTTAATTGTTTGGGTCTTTAGGAGCACAATATCTATTATGTGCTTTTTTTTTTCTTTAAAAACTGTTTTGTTTGAGGGAAAATGTTTTACTTTTTATTTTACAGTGGATTTTTTTTGCTGCCCTTTACTGAACTTTTTGTGAATAACATTTTAGCCCTTTAAAGAGACATAAATATGCAATTGTTCTATCACTAGCATCATTCCTTCTGTAGTGCTGTATACTATACATATGAAATCATCCTATTAGACTCTGCGGGAGGCAGGATCTGATAGGCTGAATGACATGTCAGGCTTGGAGGTCTTTGTCAGGCCAAGGCAACTCATCGGCAACTTGCAATCACCTGCTTGCATGCTGTGTGATTGATCGTGGCATAGAAAGAGTGAAATAGCCAGCAACTGATATTTCTCCACTCGGAGCCATTAGAGCAGGAGCTTGTCTGCTAGACGATGTCTGAGCACCCAACCTGCTGCTGCTAGATTGCAGGAACAGGAGCATATACCAATGACAGTGCGGATTTAAAGCCCAGGACCAGTACATTTACGGCACTTGGTCACTAAAGGTTTAACACTTTCCAATCCAATTTAGATTCAGGGTTTCTTAAAAGGCTTTCTCTTTTTGCTGCTATACAACTGCTAGCTAAAGCCAATGTGTGCGCGTCAGAGAGGCTCTGACAGCAGAGTGGCTGGCAATAGATGGTAAAAATATCCTGTTGAATGTCTTCTGACATTGGAGCGGTACAAGTTTCAATCAGAATATAGGAAGACATCAGTCAGTGGATTGGAAAAGGTTAAATTTTACACTTTTTGATGATGATCTTGATGGCTTTGCTGACCATGTCCAAGTCTATTCAGCAAGAACTAACAAGTGATTTGGAAAAAAACAGGAAATATGAGTCTATTGTGTGTGCTTCAAATATTAACAGAATTCCAGACTTTTTAATATGGATAGGCATATAAAAAATTACATTCCCTTAACCCGGCAAATTAGTTATAAATTACTACTGACAAATTACTTATAAAATACTACTTACGGGCTTATTCACTCGAGCGCATATGAGGCGCGTCTTTAAATCGTCCATTCATGTGAATTTACGGCGCAGATGAGAGAATGTAAAAACGCATACGGTCGTGTGAAAGAGCCCTAACATAGACATTATTAACCCAATAGACATGAAAGCAGTTGCACCACTATTGGACCACTAGAGATTTTTGTTAATTTATCTCTTGAACCCAGGGACTCTACGTTTTTCTAAATCCTTGGGGATCTCTACACAACCAGTGGACTGCCAAGAACAGATCATCAAGGTAAAAAAAAAACACTGGATCACTTACTATAGGAAAAAAAATAGTCATGGACAAAGCCCTAAACCCCTTGATCATGTGAGGCTTTGTGTGGCACAAAGGATTCAGGCTTCAGTTATTTTTTGCAGTTCATTAAAAATAATTTTAAGAGCGAAAATACAAAGTGGGTATTTGAATCATTAAACAAAGATGTAGCTTAAATAATGGAAAATTGCTGTATTAAAATATTTTAGTTAAACATGAAATCTAGTGAGTTCTTTCAATGTTGTAACATCCGTTAACTACGTGATAGGAAACAAAAATTCTCAATTTTTTTTCAATAAGTACAGTGTATTTCTCTATTATGAAAAAAACAACAGTACATTGTTATAAAACTAAGTTACAAAACATATTTATTACCGAATGTTCTTTCATGGGTTTTCAGTTGTATTTTATAGATATAGCTCCCATTTCTACCATCTTCCTTTCTTATAGTCAGAAATATTACTGTACTGCAAAAAAAAAAAGAAAAAATCAATCCCTGGTCAATAAAGTAAACACTGCGTTCTCTCCTAATGGTTCTTCTAATTATATCTATATGGATATACAGCTCAAACACATTATTTTTTGATTGATTGGTCCAGTTTCTCCATTATTACATTGAGTGCTTACTACAGTGTGGAGTAGAATTTATTTGAAATCTCTCAGGTTCTAGAGATGATTATTTTGCTTTTGATTGATAGCATTGTATTCATTGCTGCTTTTAAGCACCTTTCTTTTTTGGAGATTTGTCCTAGAGAAGTGCTGCCTTCCAAGGGTCTTAAAATTTCATATTAGGAGTTCATTCATATTTTGTTATTTTGTAGCATTTTTTTTCCTGATGTAGCAATTTCACATAGAAATAAATGGCTATATTCGCTTTCAACATTCTTTCCATTCATTTCCATTGAATGAAAATACCAACTTTATAGCAATATAGTTTTCAGAAAAAGACTGTGACTCGCCCCAGTATTCTTCGAATCATGGTTTATGGTATGAAGATCTTAGAGCGTACTGTGCAGTATGTTCACTTTTTAATGGTATTTTGCAATTTGCCTGTAGAGTCAGTCTGTATAAAAAGTTGAGTAAATGAAGTGATTAATCTTGTACTGATCTTTAGTTTCCAGTCTATTTTATGACTCAGCGATACATTTACTATTCTGCATGTTCCAGAGCTTCCAGCATTCCTTGGGATGATATATAGAGCTGCACCATGGAAGCCAGTTACAAAATAGATGGGGAAAAATGGCAGATAATTGCAATACCTTAAATAGGATTATTCTATATGGGCAACATTTCAATCTATAGAGACCCTTTCTTAAAGGGGTTGTCCAAGTTGCAAGATCTCGGGACAACCCAATCCCCTTGCAATACAACAATAAATAGTGATATACTCACCTCTACCCACTCCTTTTGTGTCCCACTCTGGTGTCCGGTCCTTCACTCCAGTCTCTGTGCTGTCCCGTTTACACACGATCACAGAGGCTGAGCTATGTTATTGGCTGCAGCCCCTTTGACGCCCCATAAATAGTGTGGGACTTCAGCTCTAAACAGAAACCAGAGTGGAGGACCAAGCAGTGGTGTGGGACACAGTGGAAACAGGGAGGGGTGAGTATATTGCTATTTGCTATTTTACTGCATGGGAAGGGGCTCGTCCCGAGGTCTTACATCTCCAACAGTCCCATAAAAACACTTTGTTTCCATACAAATAACAGATAAATATAATATAACATTTTTAACATAATTGATTAGTTGTATGTGGATACATATGAATATGTAATAAGATTTTTTTAAAAACCTTACATACTCACCTCCTGCTGCACGTTACTCTCCTACTACCACTGGCCGTTGCTCCTGCCTTCTATTGACATTGGCTGCTGACTTGGGTTGTTCACCACATGACCGCTGCAGCCAATGGGAGGCCATCAGGGACATCATCAGCGACGTTCCGTAAACCTAATTCGAGGCTTCTACATTTGACAGGGTAACGGGATGTCACTGGGACTTCTGACTGGGTGACTTTATCTGTCAGATTTCAAAGTGATGGAACGCTAAAATGAAGATCCTGCACCACAGTGAGTATATTACATTTATATAGTTTTGAGCACAGGAGAATAAACTATATAAAAGTAATAACTCCTAAAACCCCTTTAAGCTTTGATCTGACACTGTATCTGTATAATAATCGTGTAAATTTTGGGATGTGACAGCTATTCAAAGCAGATACGTTTTTTCAGCCAAGTAGGGAATGCGTATTGCAGAGCTGTACAAAGAAAGCCTTGTTAGACTCTGTGTGTGTACGGAGAAGCAAGGCTCAGAATATCTCCGCACAACATCACAATTTACTTGCTTCCAGATTTGTGTGGAATACGATAGAAAGAAACTCCGTTTGACTTCAATCCTAAAAAATGAAGCGGCTGCAGTACTGCTTTAGTGCTACATCCTCTTCACAGTGTTTCCCTGCGCAGTGACTTATTGTAAAAAAATGGCCACAAAGAAGTTCATCCCACTTTCCACTTTCTGAAAGTTGAGAATTATGTAAATAGTCTATCCATGTTAGAACTGATTCATATAATAATTTAACCTTTTCCAATCCACTGTCTGACGTGTTCCTACATTCTGATTGAAGCATGTGTAGCTCTGATGTCGGAAGACATCCATCAGGGTACTCTTACTGTATGTTGCCGGCCGCTCTGTTGTCGGGGGCTTCTCCGGCATGTCACATACTGCAGTACTGGCTCTAGCCAGCAGATGACGCCATTGTATAATGGCAGAAAGAGAAAGCTCCCTAGGAAACCCTGAATCCAAAATTAGATTGCAAAGGGTTAATGCAGTTTAACCACAGAGAATGACTCTATGAAAATGCACAAACTGTATTTATCTATTTTAAAAGAGTTTCCTCATTATGACAGCCTCTTTCCAGAAGTCCAATAGGGTTTACAAACCTTATAGAGGGGGTCCCGCATACTTTTTCTAGGGAGCTTTACCTGGAGTCTCCTTGGCTTTCTTGTGATGAAGTTTAGATATGTAGGTTCCAGAGTGAGAGTGAATTTGGAGACAACTCCCATGATTTGAAACAGTTGTTAGGCAATGTACGCAAGCTGTATACCTAGAATTGAAGATATATTTGCCAAGATGTTAAATATTTGAATTATATATCTAGATAGTAGTGAAACTTTACTAATACATTAAACATAAATATTGTACAAGATTTAATAACCTAAGAGAACTGAAGGCTCCTCCTTAATAACACACTAATGCAATATTCATCACTATATACAGTATACATTTATCAGAAGAAAGATCCCTTTTTATGTTTCTGTAGGAAACTTCGTTGTATACAGGCATCCTGTTTCAATGTAAGAAAAGAATATCATTTTTTGATTTGAAAGACAGCAATGATGAATTTTGCAGATGAAAAAAAATAGAAAATGTTATATTAATCAACAAATAAAGAAAACATGAATATATACAACACTAAAGTAAAATGAAATTGCTCGCTAGTTTTCACTTTTGAAGAAAAAATAGTGAGGAAGACAAATAAAACAAAGTAGCTTCCTTAGCTTAGAGAATGTTGCAATTTATGTCATCTTCACTGATTTTTGAAACTGAAACATGAATATTTCATGCAAACTTAAAATTACTAGGCACCAGTGGATTAACTGAGACAGAATCATATAAAACACTAGACAGAAGTTTTTCAAACTTTTAAGTGTATAAAGACGCACTATGTATTGAGAATGTCAAGCATATCCCATATTCAAGGTGATGCTATTCCCTCTTCTACTAGTTTTTGAAGTTTATCTAACAAAATAGTCACAATCTAAATTTTAATTTAGGACTCAAGTCCCCAATCCTTTCTAGGGTATGAGACACTTTCAAATATGATAAGTGATGTTGAACAACATTTGGTATTACAAGGGTAAAAAAAAATCTATTGAACAGGCGACCAAGTTAAAAGACTCTCAAGCCAGTATTAACTGGAAGTTTTCTGGTTTTGACCTTAGTGTCAAGTTTCAGTAGTAATGTAATTTTCCTGGTACAAGCAGGGAACATTAGAAATCTTTCATGTGTAAGTATGAATTGTATAGTGGTTTGTGACTCCGAATGTAGCACAAATCAACAACTGCAAAACTGCATTCCAAAAGCCGGTATCCTAAAACTTGTGTCTCCTTTTATCAAAGTGTCATCAACATTGTATCCTGAGAAATGAATCTCAAGCTCCGTGTCATCTCATGAATACAGTATCTGTAATTACTGTTAACATGTCTATACTTTATCTAGTTTCATAAGCTCACTGACTAAAGACCTATTTAGACACAATGATTATCGCTCAAAATTCGCTCAAAGGCCATCGTTTAAGCGATAATCGTTGTGTCTGTCTTGCGCCCGTCGTGCAGTTTTCGTTAAAGATTCGCTCATTGTTCATCTTTCAGTCCGCTTAAAATCTATCATTCGGCCGTTTGCTTTTCGTTTGGTCAAAATGACATCGTTCAGTCGTTCATCGATTTTAGGGGAGTTTTCAATGCAAACACTACACAACCATAATACAACAACTGAAAAGCCCGACATTTTCCAACAATTTTCGTTAGGAAAAAAACATCCGTCTTTCAAAGCAAAACCATCGCTGACTTTTATTGTTATAACGCATTCCGAGCGATAATCTATACTTCTAAATGGGGCTTTAGAATAACCAGCAGTTCACCCTCTGCTTCAGACTATACTTCCATTCTGACCAGCCCTGGTCTCCTCCAGCTTTTAGATCTGCTTTTTTTTCAACCTTAAGTGAATCAAAATGCTAATGCATGTATATTCCAGCCTAGAGTAACGCAATCATCTCCTTTTAATATTCTTGTAAAGAACACAGAATAAAAGTAGGTCATTCGCTCTATAAGGCCTTAGTCACACGGGCGTTTTTTCACGCGATTTGCGGATCACATGACAGATGCGCATCCGCAAATCGCGTGACCGCTGCGCGCAAGTCGCCCGCAAATCGCCCGAAAATCTGCTCCTAGCCGCGTTTCATTAGAAACGGGCCGGAGCTGTCCAGCGCATTGCATTCAATGGAGACGGCAATAGAGCCGGCTCCATTTAAAGCAATGCGCTGCGGGCGAGCCCGGGATGAATTGTCGGGAAGGGCTTAAATATATAAGCCCTTCCCTGCAATTCATCCTAAAATGTGTAAAAATAAAAAATATATATATACTCACCTTCTCCCGGCAGCCAGAGCTCCGTGCGGCCGTCCTGCAGTGGGTGTGAAGGGGGTGTGAGTCAGACCTGCCCCCTGATTGGCTCAGCGCTGAGCCAATCAGAGGCATGTCTCACTCACACCCATTCATGAATTCATGAATGGATGTGAGTCAGACCTGCCCCTGATTGGCTCAGCGCTGAGAGGCTGCAGTCACTCACCCATTCATGAATTCATGAATGGGTGTGTGAGTGAAACCTGCCTCTGATTGGTCAGGGCTGTGACCAATCAGAGGCAGATCATTCAGCAGGCGGGGATTTTAAAGCCCCGCCGGCTGAATAGTGCCGAGAAGCAGTTCAGGAGAACTGACAGCGGCCGCGGCTGGACTCCGGCTGCAGCAGAAAGGTGAGTATACAATTTTTTTTTATTTTAACACATTTTAGGATGAATTGCAGGGAAGGGCTTATATATTTAAGCCCTTCCCGACAATTCACCCCGCGCACGCCGGCAGCCCATTGCTTTCAATGGAGCGGCTGTATTGCCGACTCCATTGAATTCAATGGGCAAACATCGTTCTTCTCTGTCACAGCTGTTACAGCTGTGGCAGAGAAGAATGATTTGTCTTCTATATGTTCTCAATGGGGTCGGCGCTGCTGCCGCCGGCCCCATTGAGCGCATATAGAGAAGAGAACAGGAATCGCAGATCGCAGATAGGTGCGATCTGCGATTTCTGTTCTATAATTTATCGGACGAGCGCATAAAAAGCGCTCATGTGTCCGATACCATTGCAAAGCAATGGTTTTATAAAATCGCCGGACACATGCGCATGCGCAAATCGCGGCAAAAAACGCCCGTCTGACTAAGGCCTCAAGGAGCAAGATTAAGAATTCTGGAAACATTTGGATGACTTTCTTAAGGGGGCGGTCTCCTTCCCTAGAGACCCGCCTGAATGGAAATGTTAGCCACAATGATGTTACCTCAGCAAAGCATTCCTCCAAATGGTATCCAGGTAAAGTGATTAAGATTTATTTTTTTTAATTTTAACATATAAAACAACAAAATGGTGTTGCATAGATAAAAGAATCAATCCACATGCTGTCAGCAAATGCTACTGTGGGAGATGGCTGAGAGGTTTGCCATGTTGTGTGTATTTTCTGTTGTCAGCTGTGAAGATTCTAAAATGGGGATGCTATTTGTGTCTCTAATCTAAACCTCTGCGGGAAAGGAACATCCCCCACAAGAATTGAAGGAGCAGTGTATTGTGTCCAAAAACAAGTCAGACCACTTTTGACCAGCAGAAGACATCTACAAGGCTCAAGTTACAGCCGCATGGCAAAAAGGAATGTCTTTGTGTTAAAGGACAGGAAATGGCTGGAGAGAAACAGGAAGTATATCTCCTGGACAGCAAGTCAAGAATGAATAGAGCTTACTCAATGGAAGCTCCTACCTGGTGGATGAGCTCACAGCTACCTCACAAATACCTCCCATGGGGAATGACCCATCAGCACACAAAATGCTGTAACTGGACCCTAAATGACCCAACTTCCTGTGTTTGAAACCTTATAAAAACTTTTAACCGCCTAAATAAAGGTTAGATCCCTTTTGGTGTACACCATATAGATGTGTGTTCATTGGGGAGGGGGGGGGGGGGGTCTCTGGGCCTGTATATTAATCAAATCTAATCTGGCACCCACAGTATATCAAATAGCAAAGACTGCACTAACACTACACATTTCGGAGTCCTAAATTACCACTTTATCAAGCATACTGGTATAATACTTTAAGTTTTCCTGGGGCATCTTGCTCTCAGTGATGTCATGCGTCACCAGCGCCTCACTCCATACATAATCAAAGTTTGTGCGATGCAGTTCAGATATTGGGACGCACATGTCACGTGTGGCTTCATGTGATCCGGACGCTGTCAGTCATTTAGTTCCGTAGAGAATACAATACAGCGCACTTAAGAGTGACCTATCAGTTCTCTGAATGTTGGCGCTTTCTTATTGATGTCACCCGTCCCTCATGAATGATTATGCGTTCCCCATATACATAATTTCACAACAAAATCTTTTTGCACACATGATTGTATTGTCATACAAGGTCCACCTTAGTGCTGTCCTCATACTACATCTCTTGCCATTCTCCAGTTCATTTGGAACTGCCCTACCTATTAATCCACCTCTACCCTCATTCCTCTACCTCCTCTCCTGTCTGGAAGATCAATTACTAACTACCCACTAAATCCAGTAAATATAGTTGACAATATGGGCAACAACATTTACCTAAATCATAATCTATTTCCTCCATATTGCACAGTTCTAATCTAACCACCTGTTATTTCCCCATGTGTAGTCTCCAGTCCTCTCAATACCTTTTCCTTCTGTACTCTCCTTTTATCTTCTCCAATTACCATTTCCAAGATTTCTTCTGTGCATTCCTCGTGATCTGGAATTCGATAGTCAACATATCAGATTCTCTTCTACCCTACAAACTTTCAAAATCAGCCTGAAAACTCTCTTTAAAATCCTAGTCCTTCTACTTTTCATCTGCCCACTACTATTTGCTAACCAACTTAACATTAGCAAGAAGTTGAACACACGTAGAAGTGAGATTTATAATTAAAGACTATTTGCAAAGTTGCTTCAATTGTGAAATGTTCAATGCATTGGAAAAAGTTTATTAAGGTGCAAACAGTCTTTAATATAATTTCAATATTTTAAATGAGAATCCTCAGATCATCCTAAGAAAGTATTTACAGCTTACACAAACCATAAAGTTTTATATAATGGCATGTCTTAACATATCCGTGGAACTGTGTTGACATATTATACTATGCTTCTTTAGACTGCAGTCAGACGAGTCATTTTTTTTCGCGCCTATCTGCGCTAATAAATTGCGTCTATTAGAACCATTGGTTTCCTATGAAGTATTCACATGTCCGTTTTTTAGAGGTCCAAAATACTTGCAAAAGATAAGACATGCAAGCCTATAATGCGGCGGTAAGGTCCGTGCTGCGTGACAGACATTGTGTGATATAACAGAGGTGACAGAGGATGAGGGGACTCCTGGAGGGTTCTGTTAATCCCCGCAGGGAGACCCCTCATCACTGAACACTGTGACAGCACTGTCCCGGTGTTCAATGATGAGGGGTCTGCAGCGGGAACAAAAGAAGCTGTCACAGAGGATCGCAATGCTATCCTATTGCTTTGAATGAGCCGGCACTGCTGCCACCCCATTGAAGAAAATGGGATGCAGGCAACCCCTGCAGCGATGATTTTTTTTTTTTTTGGGGGGGGGGGGGACTTAAAACATAAGTCCTACCTCAAAAATCATCCCTATCTGTAGAAAGAAAAAAAAAACTTAACTCACCTAGAAGCGCTGCCCAGGTCTTCTCCCCATTCCCAGCAGTCTTTTTCTGTATTCTGGTGGCCAAGGATTGAAAAATCCCTGGTGCCAGAAAGCGCTGCCTCTGATCGTCTGAGTGCTGTGACCAATTAGAGGCAGCTCTCAGCTGTCATTCAGTGGCTGAGTGTTGTCTCTGATTGATCACAGCGCTCAGCCAATCAGAGGCAGTGCTTTCTGGAAGTGGGGCTTTTTCAATTCCCAGCCACCAGAATACAGAAAAAGACTGCCTGGGGTGGGGAGAAGAGCCAGACAGGGCTTCTAGGTGAGTTAAGTTTTTTTTTCCCTACAGCTAAGGATGATTTTTGGGGTGGGGCTTATATTTCAAGCCCCCCCCCCCCCCACGCCACCACCAAAAATCATTGCTGCAGGGGTTGCCTTCATGCCATTGCTTTCAATGGGGTGGCATTCAAAGCAATGGAATAGCATTGCGATCCTTTGCCACAGCTGTAAAAACTTTGCCCATTGAACACACTATTTTGCGCACATGTAAAAAAAGCATGGAGCTTCAGTCACGCGCATCTTGCACATCCGTGGAGCAAATTTTTTTGGCGCACATCGGCACGCAAAAAAAAAATGTGCTCGTCTGACCGAGCCCTTAGTCACAAAAGTACTCAATACTCATAATACTAAAAAAAAAGGAACAAACAAGTTTATAGACATTCATGTTTGCAGTGGTCAGCAAAAGCACGGAAGACTATTTTTAAAGCCTAATTGTTTTGCAGCTGCATTTTGTACAATACCCAATGTGCAGATACTTATTCTGTTAAAAGGAACCCAATCAAGCAATCAATGCTGAAAATGAAATCCAAAATGACAGATTATTTATATACAGGAAGAAAATGTGATATGAATACAGTGAAGACAATATAACCAAACTGGTGGAAATGTGGGGACTGTTGCTTGATATAAGTATACAGAGAGCACAGTGGTCCCTTCAAACAGCTAGTTGGCTGAGATGCCAGGAGTCAGATCTCCACCAATATAAAATGAATGACCTATCCTAAGGGGAGGTCATCAATATTTAAAGGGGTTGTCTCGCGAAATCAAGTGGGGTTATACACTTCTGTATGGCCATATTAATGCACTTTGTAATATACATCGTGCATTAAATATGAGCCATACAGAAGTTATTCACTTACCTGCTCCTTTGCTGGCGTCCCCGTCGCCATGGTGCCGTCTAACTTCGGTGTCTTCTTGCTTTTTTAGACGCACTTGCGCAGATGGATCTTCTCCCTTCGGCTGGTCTCGGAAGCATCGGTGTTTTGGCTCCGCCCCCTTGCATGCGTCATCACGTAGCTCCGCCCCCATCACGTGCCGATTCCAGCCAATCAGGAGGCTGGAACCGGCACACGTCATGGGGCGGAGCTACGCGATGACGCGTACAAGGGTGCGGAGCCAAAACGCCGATGCTTCTGAGACCAGCCGAAGGGAGAAGATCCATCTGCGCAAGCGCGTCTAAAAAAGCAAGAAGACACCGAAATTAGACGGAACCATGGCGACGGGGACGCTAGCAACGGAGCAGGTAAGTGAATAACTTCTGTATGGCTCATATTTAATGCACGATGAATATTACAAAGTGCATTAATATGGCCATACAGAAGTGTATAACCCCACTTGATTTCGCGAGACAACCCCTTTAAGTCTTGAAAAATTTAGAACCAAAAAAACAAATTTATTTTTCCCTGAGCTTGTGAGACTTGTGAGGGGATCATAGCTACTATGATGTCTCCCAAAAACAAAACACCTAGAAAAGAGTAGATGCTGCTCTGCTATCACTATTTATCATATACAGAGAAGTAGTAGCAGCACGAAGGACATTATACAACAATACTGACTTGTGTAGATGTACAGTCATTGACAAAAAAAGAAGCAGCATGTGGAAGCAGTATTTCCTGCACACATCGCTGAGCTATTAGTGTCTCTTGATCACTGCTAGGGGTAACATCTTGTTTTATGCCATGGCTCTCTAGATCATCACACCAGCAGTTGGGGTGTGTGTTGCTCCACAGCAAAGGCAGGATTGAAGCGCTCACCAAGAGGTGTCCATACTCGAACATGACTGTTGTTGGCTCAGAAACAAAACCTGGATTAGTTGCTAAAGACAATATGGTTCAAGTCCATAGCAGTACAAGTTTCTGATTCACGACACCACTGCAAATGAAGGCAACAGTGTTGGGGTGTTAATGGCAGGATACATAGAAGGCATGGCACCAAATTTTCTTCTGCTAAGTGCTTGGAAATGGTCCATCAGAGACAGGCTTCTGTAATTAAGGTGTCTGGATGGTGGACAACAAAACTCTTGGATTTGCTCACGCTTGTCGTCAGATCAAATAATTCTCTCTACTGATGGTGTCTCTGGGTAGTTTCGAACATGTTCGCTTTGCAAGCATGTCCTCATGTAACCATTTCTCCCAACACCTCTTACAGCTTAATCAGAACTAGAGTCTAGATGGCGGGCAATTCTTCATAACACCCATCTTGCTTCTTTCATTCCAATGATGTGCCCCCTCTCAAGTCTGTTAACTGGGCAAAATGTCTTTGAGTGTATCGTAAAGGTATGTCTAGCAGTCAACGATCTCTCAACAAGTGGTACACTACACAAAAGTAGCCTCTGAAAGCCTTTTTATAGGGCAGGGGTCTCAAACTCATTTTTTCTGAGGGCCACATCAGCCTTATGGTTGCCTTCAAAGGGCCGTTTCTAATTGTAAGACTGTATAGTAAACCCCACAGTGGCCTGATTGGTAATAAGGTCCTCCATAGTGGCCAGTGACGCACACCATTCTGCACATACACACGCACGCCATTCTGCGCATACACACGCACGCCATTCTGCGCATACAGACGCACAGCATACTGCGCATACACCCGCACAGACGCACAGCATTCTGCACATACACCTGCACAGGCGCACACCATTCTGCGCATACACCCGCACACCATTCTGCGCATACACACGCACGCCATTCTGTGCATACAGAAGCACAGGATTCTGCACATACACACACACACCATTCTGCGCATACACACGCACGCCATTCTGCGCATACACCCACACGCCATTCTGCGCATACAGCCGCACAGCATACTGCGCATACACCCGCACAGACGCACAGCATTCTGCACATACACCTGCACAGGCGCACACCATTCTGCGCATACACCCGCACACCATTCTGCGCATACACACGCACGCCATTCTGTGCATACAGAAGCACAGGATTCTGCACATACACACGCACGCCATTCTGCGCATACACACGCACGCCATTCTGCGCATACAGACGCACAGCATTCTGCGCATACACCCGCACAGACGCACAGCATTCTGCACATACACCTGCACAGGCGCACACCATTCTGCTTATACAGACGCACACCATTCTGCGCATACACCCGACACCATTCTGCACATACACACGCACGCCATTCTGCGCATACACCCGCTAACCATTCTGCGCATACACCCGCACACCATTCTGTGCATACACCCGCACACCATTCTGCGCATACAGACGCACACTATTCTGCACATACAGAAGCACAGGATTCTGCACATACACACGCACGCCATTGTGCGCATACACACGCACGCCATTCTGCGCATACACCCACACGCCATTCTGCGCATACAGAAGCACAGCATACTGCGCATACACCCGCACAGACGCACAGCATTCTGCACATACACCTGCACAGGCGCACACCATTCTGCGCATACACCTGCACACCATTCTGCGCATACACACGCACACCATTCTGCGCATACACACGCACGCCATTCTGTGCATACAGAAGCACAGGATTCTGCACATACACACGCACGCCATTCTGCGCATACACCCACACGCCATTCTGCGCATACAGACGCACAGCATACTGCGCATACACCCGCACAGACGCACAGCATTCTGCACATACACCTGCACAGGCGCACACCATTCTGCTTATACAGACGCACACCATTCTGCGCATACATCCGCTAACCATTCTGCGCATACACCCGCACACCATTCTGCGCATACACTCGCACACCATTCTGCGCATGCAGACACACACTATTCTGCACATACACACGCACGCCATTGTGCGCATACACACGCACGCCATTCTGCGCATACACCCACACGCCATTCTGCGCATACAGACGCACAGCATACTGCGCATACACCCGCACAGACGCACAGCATTCTGCACATACACCTGCACAGGCGCACACCATTCTGCTTATACAGACGCACACCATTCTACGCATACACCCGACACCATTCTGCACATACACATGCACGCCATTCTGCGCATACACCCGCACACCATTCTGCGCATACACCCGCACACCATTCTGCGCATACACCCGCACACCATTCTGCGCATACACACGCACGCCATTCTGTGCATACAGAAGCACAGGATTCTGCACATACACACGCACGCCATTCTGCGCATACACACGCACGCCATTCTGCGCATACACCCACACGCCATTCTGCGCATACAGACGCACAGCATACTGCGCATACACCCGCACAGACGCACATCATTCTGCACATACACCTGCACAGGCGCACACCATTCTGCGCATACACCTGCACACCATTCTGCGCATACACACGCACGCCATTCTGTGCATACACACGCACGCCATTCTGCGCATACGCCCACACGCCATTCTGCGCATACAGACGCACAGCATACTGCGCATACACCCGCACAGACGCACAGCTTTCTGCACATACACCTGCACAGGCACACACCATTCTGCGCATACAGATGCACACCATTCTGCGCATACACATGCACACCATTCTGCGCATACACCCGCACACCATTCTGCGCATAAACACGCACACTATTCTGCACATACAGAAGCACAGGATTCTGCACATATACGTACAGACACATATATATATATATATATATATATATATATATACAGACACGTACACACATATATATATACAAACACACACAGACAGACACACACACACAGACACATAGCCACACACACACACGCACACACATATACACATACATAGACACACACACACACACACACACATATATATATACAGACACACACACATATATATATACAGACACACACACGCACACACATATATACACACACACACATAGACACACACACACACACATATATATATATACAGACACACACATATATATATATATACACACGCACGCACACATATATATATATATACACACATACACAAGGATCCCACCCTGCAGCTGCTCCTCCTCAGCGTCGCTCTTCTTGCTGCAGAGATCATGTTCTCTGCACTCCCCTTCCCTCCTCCGCGGCCGTTGTCAGTCTGCTATCGGCACTCCTCTATTACTGTCTGCACTAGACAGAACAAGCTGAGAGAAGATCGCCTACTGACAGCAGCACTGAGGAGTGAGGGAACTTACTGCACAGCCGGCGGGCCACAGAAAATGAGGCGGCGGGCCGGATTCGGCCCGCGGGCCTTGTGTTTGACACCTGTGTTATAGGGCAATAAGGAAGCACTTTTATGTCTTCTTGTGGGAAGACCTCAGCATTAAATTCATTCCACAACTGTAATCACTTAAATATCTTCCTGAGACATAGCTGCATGCTGAGTCTTGCAGCAGTCTCACATTTCTATCTGGGTGCATTTTTTTTTGTTAATGAGTGTATTTTCAGCACTTACTAGAAGTTAAAGCCACATCCCTATATGAGTTTTTCTAATTCTGTCTCTCTCTAGTGGCTCCTGCCTCCTCCACCATTTCCATAGACGTCTATGGGCAGCATCAGAGAGCAGAAAGCAAAGACCCACCACTGTTTTCTGTAATTCATCTTGGTATCTCTGTTGACAGAAATGGGTTTTACATAACAATAGCCAATGGACAAAAAGTTAGAAGGAAATGAAACCCCTTGTAACCAGCACCTTAAAGGGATTTTATAGCACAAAAATATCATTTTAGGCAAATAAAATGATTTCACTTTTGCTAGTCCTCACCTTGATTATCACATAAGCTCAAGTTTATTCAAAGTTTGATGCCTATTGACAGGGGTTCTCCCACTTCGAACTACTGATTGACCTATCTTCAGTATACATAATCAATAGCAGATTGGTGGGGGGGTCCATCGTGTGATTAGTTGTTGCTCTGGACCAGTGTTTTAGGGTATAGAACTGCTTTTTATCAGAAGCCGACGACTCTGTACATTGTGCAGAGTCCCAGATTAGTATTGTAGACAGAGTCTCGTTGAAGTGAATGGGAATATTATCTATCACTATATTGCATGTAATAACATACTTTTCAGATGCTAATCATTACTTATGGTTATTGGTAATGAAATAAAGAAGTCCAGTTATTGTGTTTTATAAGTGTTGCAAAACTGGCATACAAAAACATATAAAAACATTTTTTATTCTGACATACAGTACATTTTGACAAAAATTCCCAGGATGCTGACTTTAACTGCTGCTGTTATAAATATGGAAGACATGCTTATACTGAATTGCAATATGCTGACACAATCCTATAAAATAATACATTGCCTACAGCATGTTTCTTATGTAAATATCTATGTTTGGCAAGTATTCCTTCATCACTAAAATATTAAATAGTTTCAATCATGTTGTCTTCTGTAGTGTCAAATGTATAGGGCAACTGAAGTGGAGATTTGTATTGGTCATATCATTTCTATTCGCCTGCTTCAGTGTATAAGATCATTCTGCTGACTCGCCAGCTTCCACTTTAGGACAACCGATTTAATTCATACTCAATATAATTTAGTAATCAATTTAAAAGAAATTCCTATAGGTGAAGACAATTGTGTCAATATTTGTGGCCACAATTCCCTAAACCACCATTCAACCCTCTGTTTTCTAACAGGAGTCATTTGGGTTCACAAGGAGACCTTTCCCTTCATTGCCATACTGGATATTGGACATTGTAATCAGCACCGATCTCAGAGTTTAAAAAACAAAAAACTAACTTTAAAAAGGTCACTAAGGATCCAACAAACTTAAGTGTATGTGATTGCTAATGCTCTATCCAAAGTGCAAATTACTTTGTTTACCAAAAATGTTCCAGTGCCACTGCTCCAGTCTGATGCTGGGTGTGGTTACGTGCCATTGATTGTTCACATGACCGTTGCAGCCAATTATTGCCCTCAGCCATCATGTCTGCGTGGCATGCGACCACTTAGGATGCTGATTGGTTCTAGCGATCATTAAATAATGAACATGACGTCAACACTGCAGGAACTTCCCAGTACTGGAACAGAAGGGATCGGAGCTGTGTTGCTGGAGCAGCAGTACATTTAAGAGATGAGTACTATTATTTTAGTCACTTATCTGCACCCTCTGGCAATTTTTATTTTAATGTTAGAAGATCCCTATAAATGACTAGTATACCAACAAAAACAACACTCTGTGAGCCCTATAATGAATTCCAAGTCCCCACTCTTTAAGAGATCTTCAACCGCTCCTGATACGCCTGGCAGTGGCAGAGACTTTTGACTCTGGTGCTCTGTTTGCCTCTCTGTCTCATCCTACTTGCCTAATACTTGTAGCAGAGTGGCAACCAGCAAGAATTGCACAATTAAGGCAGACAATGTGCAATCAAATAGCACATCAGTAGCGGTGTCACTGGGAAAGTCTTCCATTGATGATGTAATTCCCTTGCACTGTACAATACTTACCAAAACTTTATTAAAGCTCCATCTGGAGTTTGAATAAAGCATTGCAAGTGCAGCATTGGCACAGGGCCTCATGCATGTACTGCTACAGTAGGGAAAGTGGCCGTGGTAATAGACTCAACACACGTTATGATGCTGGCCCCAAAGTTTGCTGGAGGACTAGCCCAGGTAGCTCATGCCTCCCTGCCCACAAGCCAGCCTCTGAAGTCCACTGCTTGTTGTCATGTGAAATCTATTTCTAACAGCAGAGACACACAGATGGATAACAGAAAGAGTAGGTGGCTCTTTGCTTGCTGGGGAAAGAGGAGGAACTGCTGGAGGGAGACAGACAGGGAGATTCTCACAGACAGATGGCTGCTGCTTCTAGTATATGTTTTATCTCACCTCAGTAGTGTATTCTCATCAGCACTGCCCAGTACTGCTGTGTAATGTCTTCTATGCTGCTGTGTAAGAGATAGAGAAGAGGAGCTCCTGCTCCCCTATCACTGTGTGCTGTATATGGGAGACATTGCAATAACTAGTCTCCACCCATTAGCTCGGGGAAAATGATGAATTAAAGATGGAGTCTGCAAATGTGAAAACTGTTAAAAACTCCACATACAAGTTACATAATGGCCAGCAATAGTGCTATTCCTCAAATACACAGACAGTGAATTATTCTGAAAAGTCACATGGAAAGTTAGGTACATGTTAATGCACTGTCTTCTATTTGCCTGCAGCATCTTGACTTGTCATGTGACATCAAATCAACAAAAGTGACTGTAACTAATCAAAACCCTCACTGCAACTAAAGCCTTTTAGACTCAATTATAAACAAGCAAACACAGTAAACTAACTTATGAAGACAATGGCTGATGAAAACTAAACAAGTAGACAACAGTGATGTCCACTGATAATATTACACAGAACATAAAACTGTTACAATGAACCGTATTAACTGATTCAAAAATAATAATTTCTTATAGATGAAGACAATAGGGAACAGCCATGCAGTTCTGATTGCTTCTGTGCAACACTTCTGAGAGCGGACGTCTCTACAGCAGCAACGTCATCATTGCCAACCACTTAGCCACATGGTGGCTGCGGCCTTTTCCCCTTCCGCTAGCTTGGAAAAACAGAGGCAGAGAATAAACACTCCAGAAGGATCATCTGACACAAAGGTGAATGATTTTTCCCATACCATTGCTACATCCTTACCCTTAGGGAACGTTTTTGATGATATTCTAGTAACTGACACAGTCACAAATACTACCATCAAAGCTATGATGAAAGCTCTGTAAATCTCTATACAATCTAACTTTGCTCATCTTATCCAACTCATCAATTCCGCTATCATTGAGGCAGAACTTAGAATCAACCATATAGAGACAAAGATGGTGGAATTTCCAACATCACATAACTCCCTCATTGATGCATATTATAAGCTGGAAATGGAACATAATTGACTTAGAGTTAATGTGGCTGTCTTAAAAGACAGGAAACATCGCAAAAACATAAAATTCAAGAAAATGTGTCTGCCTCTAAATTTATTCAATGTCTACAGGGCCTTATGAAGGCATTATTACTGCAGTGTCCAGTACAGAACATTATAATTTGTTGAGCACACAGACTCCTTTGCTGTAAACACCTGGAAGACCGCATACCAGGGGATGTTTTAGCCTGTGTCCAATTCTTCCACATAAAGGAGAAATTACTAAGGGTGCGTTCACACGAACGTGTTTTTGTGCGTACATACGTACGCAAAAAAACAGGCCTCTGTTTGCAACAATGCATTCCCTATGATGTGTTCACATGTCTGTACATTGCCGATGCGTGCCTGCAAAGATAGGACATGCGTGCACCATAGGGAATGCACGCAGTGTTTTCAATGGAGGCGCGGCTGCCGCACCCCTGCATTCTTTTTCAGGGAAGGGCTTTACATATAAGCTCTTCCTGAAAAAAAAATTTTTGTGTAAAAAAAAATATGCAGGCTTTCTCTTCAATGGAGCCACTGCTGCTGCCAGTGGCTCCATTGAAGACAATGGTCTGCTGGCACACCTCAATTGTTTTTCAGGGAAAAGTTTTACATATAAGCTCTTCCCTGAAAAAGAAAAAATTTTATTGTAAAAAAAAACTAAAAAAATTTACGTACCTGTCCACCGCTGCTGTGTCCCCCACGGGGATGAAGAACACATCTGCCGCATGTTTCCTTCATCCCTGCTAGTTAAAAGAATTCCCTGCTGCTACATCTGCCACATCTGTGACAGATGCAGCAGAGGAATTCTTCAACTCTCTACCGCAGCTGTCACACATGTCAGCTGCGGTAGAGGATTCTGCTGCCGGCAATTGATTTCAGGGAAGGGCTTTAAATATAAGCCCTTCCCTGAAAATCAAGTAAAAGTGGTTTAAAAAACTAAAAAAATAGATACTCACCTTGCTTCAGCTGCCCTGCCTGCTGAAAGAGCTGAATGTGATTGGCTGAGGTGCTCAGCCAATCGCAGGAAGCTCTTCCCTGAAAAACAGTTCAGTGGTGCCGGCAGACCGTCGTCTTCAATGGAGCCGCCGGCAGAAGCCGCATTTCCTTTGACAACAAGCACGCAGCTGTGTTCATGCGTGTTTTTGCTCGTACCTAAGTGCGCACGTATGTACGCACCTAAGTATGCACAAAAACACGCTCGTGTGAGCCCACCCTAAACGAGGACAATATGCGGCTACAAACGGACCTAGATAAGTTGGATGCTTGGGTTGAAAAATGGCAAATGAAGTTCAATATTGATAAATGTAAGGTTATGCACATGGGCAGGAGAAACGGATGTCACCAATATACACTAAATGGGGTATTGCTAGGGAAAAGTGAGATGCAAAAGGTCCTGGAGGTACTAGTCGACTGCAGACTTAATTGGAGCAGTCAATTACGGTCAGCTGCAAAGGCAAATACAGTCTTGGGGTACATTAAAAGAGGCATAGGGGCGAGAGACGAGAACATTATTCTTGCACTGTACAAGTCACTTGTCAGACCTCACATGGAATACTGTGTACAGTTCTGGACACCAGAGCTCAGGAAAGATGGTGCAGTGCTCGAGGGGGTCCAAAGAAGGCCAACTAAATTATTAAGCAGAATAGGAGGACTGGAATACCTGGAGAGGCTATCAAAATTATGATTATTTACCTTGGAAAAAAGACAGTTAAGAGGCGACCAAAATAACTATATAAATACATTAGCGGACAATACAAGGATCTCTCCCATGATCTGTTTATACCCAGGACTGTGACAGTAACAAGAGGGAATCCTCTACGTCTAGAAGAAAGCAGGTTTCATCACGCACACAGAAGGGGGTTCTTTACCATAAGAGCAGTGAGACTGTGGAACTCTCTGCCTGAGGACGTGGTGATGGCAAAATCAGTAGAGGAGTTTAAGAGTGGACTTGATGTATTTTTAGAGTGCTATGGTATTACAGGATATAGACATTAGGTGACCAGTGGGTTGTTAATCTGGTTCTTGGAGTCAGGAATAAACTCAAACGTTGATCCAGGGATTATTCTGACTGGCATTGTGGAGTCGGGAAGGAGGTTTTTGCTCCAAAGGAGCTAAATTGGCATCTGCCTCATCGTTTTTTTTGCCTTCCTCTGGATCAAAGAGGGGAGGGCAGAAACAGGCTGAACTAAATGGATATTGTTTTCATTCAGCCTAACATACTATGCTACTAGATGCCACTAGGAAAGCAAATTCTCTATGTGCGCCATTTCAATCTTTGTCTTTGTACATAGATTTGTCTGCAGCAATCCAATCCCAAAGATAACAATTACTACCTGTTACAATGACACTCAGGGATCACAAAATTCCATACAGATTGGGATTTTCTGTATGGCTTTTGATCACCAAATTTGTCATTAAGTCTTTGGAAGATGGAATCAGCCTTTTAAAGTAATGGAACTTAAATGTTTCCTTACCCGCCAACGACCCTAATCAAATCCCGCAAGATCTGTTGGGAGATTGAAGCACTGTGAAATCATCTGAGAACTTACACCCCCGAAAAAAGCCTTGCAGCTTTGAAGGAGCTGTTACATTTCTTTTTCATTCACAACACAGTGAGAAACTGCTTTGATGTGAATGTTGTATATTTTTAATCTTCAATCTTTCCTCTTCCCATTATATACCAGGTGCACATACTGGTGCATTTGGCACATGGAGAACGCTCCCACGCAGCCAACGTTTAACAATTTTGACTTTATGAATCAGTGCGTAACTATGCCTGTCTTATCTGCTGTTATATATGATGATTTAGATTGTTTTGTTAAATGTTAAAGGACTGAATAGCTCTCAAAAAGGGGCATACATGTAGGAAAACTTGAAGTCAGTATCTCCAGATTTTTCCTATGCTCAGAAGACACAGTCTTAAAAGACACCTTTTCCATAAAGTATCCAAGCTACACTAACATATTTGAATCCCATTACAATTCTAAATCTAGAGGAGTTGCAATTTGCTATATAGAATTCTACAACATTTCAGCCTATTAAAGAGCAACTGGACTCATAAGGATGGTATATGCCATAGTAGTATGGCATAAAATAACACGATTGATACATTGGCTTCCATTTGTGCTCCAAACAAAAAGCTACTTGTACTCTATATAACAGCTACTCACGGACTGACATGTTCATAATTGACAGTAATTTATTATTGCTATCTCAGAAATCAACAATCAAGATGATTATTACGTGATCTGATCATGCACCGATATCTTTAACTACTAAGGAACAATATAATCAAACAAGAACATACTTTTGAAAAAGTTACGATTTTTTATTATCTCAGCCAGGACACAAGAACACACTTGAAAGAGACCTAAGGGAATATTTCTATATTATGCATCTCCTGGGGTAAATCTTCTTGTCCTATGGAATGCAAACAAATCATATACAAGAAGTTCGTTCATAAGATTAGGAGACTACATAAAAAAAAGGAAGAACCAAATGCCCAGAGGAGATACTCAATAAAATGAAGGTCCTTGAAACATAAAATAAATTAAAAACAAACAAAACAACCAGATGAATAACTATTAGAGATGAGCGAACGTACTCGTCCGAGCTTGATATTCGTGCGAATATTAGGGTGTTCGGGATGCTCGTTACTCGTAACGAGTACCACGCGGTGTTCCGGTTACTTTCAGTTTCCTCTCTGAGGCGTTAGCGCGCTTTTCTGGCCAATTGAAAGACAGGGAAGGCATTACAACTTCCCCCTGTGACGTTCAAGCCCTATACCACCCCCCTGCTGTGAGTGGCTGGGGAGATCTGATGTCACCCGAGTATATAAATCGGCCCCTCCCGCGGCTCGGCTCAGATGCCTTGTGAGTTAGCTGAGGGACAGTGGTATCGTGCTGGAGCTGCTGTAGGGAGAGCGTTAGGAGTTAGTGTAGGCTTCAAGAACCCCAACGGTCCTTCTCAGGGCCACATCTAATAGTGTGCAGTACTGTGTTAGCACTGTATTTATTTTTTTTTTCAAAATTGGATCTGCAGAGCATTGCGCCCTGCAATAGGGACAGAAGTGGTGGTTAGGCAGGGAGAGTGTTAGCAGTGAGTGTAGGCTTCAAGAACCCCAACGGGCCTTTCTAGGGCCACATCTATCCGTGTGCAGTACTGTCCAGGCTGCTGTTAGCAGTGTTGCATATTTTTTTTTCTTTCTCAAAACCGGCTGTGCAGACCATTGCACCCGGCATTAATACTACAGGGATAGAATTGTGTAGGCAGGGCCAGAAGACATACATTATTCATTGAATAGACGCAGTGTGGCTTTTCCTTTGAAAAACAAGGGAAAAAATTCTATTTCGCCTGCCTCTGACAGTCCTCAGGGCTCTGGGTACGTGTGTGCTGCGTGCAGAACGTTAAAAAAAATCAGACGCAGCCAGCTACGTTTTACTGCAGGCTTGCGCCATTTTTTTTCCTGCATGGGAAATCCCTGATCTGCTGTAGCGAATAACTTTGCATCACTGCAGTTCTCTGACACATTTGCAGGGCCACAACACAGTTATTAAACTTAGTAGTATTCATTGAATACACGCAGTGTGGCTTGTCCTTTGAAAAACAAGGGAAAAAATTCTATTTTGGCTGCAGGCTTGCGCCACTTTCTTTCCTGCCTGGGAAATCAAATCACTGGTAATACACCATGCTGAGGGGTAGGGGTAGGCCTATAGGACGTGGACGCGGGCGAGGACGCGGAGGCCCAAGTCAGGGTGTGGGCACAGGCCGAGCCAGTACGGTGGCCAGGGGTAGAGACAGGGCCAGACCGAATAATCCACCAACTGTTTCCCAAAGCGCCCCCTCGCGCCATGCCACCCTGCACAGGTCAAGGTGCTCTACGGTGTGGCAGTTTTTCACAGAGACGCCTGACGACCGACGAACAGTGGTGTGCAACCTTTGTCGCGCCAAGATCAGCTGGGGAGGCACCACCAACAGCATGCGCAGGCATATGATGGCCAAGCACCCCACAAGGTGGGACGATGCCCGTTCACCGCCTCCGGTTTGCACCACTGCCTCTCCCCCTGTGCCCCAACCTGCCACTGAGATCCAACCCCCCTCTGAGGACACAGGCACTACCGTCTCCTGGCCTGCACCCACACCCTCACCTCCGCTGTCCTCGGCCCCATCCAGCAATGTCTCTCAGCGTAGCGTCCAGACGTCGCTAGCGCCACACTTTGAGCGCAAGCGCAAGTACGACGCCACGCACCCGCACGCTCAAGCGTTAAACGTGCACATTGCAAAATTGATCAGCCTAGAGATGCTGCCGTATAGGCTTGTGGAAACGGAGGCTTTCAAAAGCATGATGGCGGCGGCTGCCCCACGCTACTCGGTTCCCAGTCGCCACTACTTTTCCCGATGTGCCGTCCCAGGCCTGCACGACCACGTCTCCCGCAACATTGTACGCGCCCTCACCAACGCGGTTACTGCCAAGGTCCACTTAACAACAGACACGTGGACAAGCACAGGCGGGCAGGGCCACTATATCTCCCTGACGGCACATTGGGTGAATTTAGTGGAGGCTGGGACAGAGTCAGAGCCTGGGACCGCTCACGTCCTACCCACCCCCCGAATTACGTGCCCCAGCTCGGTGGTGGTATCTGCGGGGGTGTATGCTTCCTCCACTAAACCACCCTCCTCCTCCTCCTACGCAACCTCTGTCTCGCAATCAAGATGTGTCAGCAGCAGCACGTCACCAGCAGTCGGTGTCACGCGGCGTGGCAGCACAGCGGTGGGCAAGCGTCAGCAGGCCGTGCTGAAACTACTCAGCTTAGGAGAGAAGAGGCACACGGCCCACGAACTGCTGCAGGGTCTGACAGAGCAGACCGACCGCTGGCTTGCGCCGCTGAGCCTCCAACCGGGCATGGTCGTGTGTGACAACGGCCGTAAGCTGGTGGCGGCTCTGCAGCTCGGCAGCCTCACGCACGTGCCATGCCTGGCCCATGTCTTTAATTTGGTGGTTCAGCGCTTTCTGAAAAGCTACCCCCACTTGTCATACCTGCTCGGAAAGGTGCGCCAGCTCTGCGCACATTTCCGCAAATCCCACACGCACGCTGCCACCCTGCGGACACTGCAACATCGGTTTAATCTGCCAGTGCACCGACTGCTGTGCGACGTGCCCACACAGTGGAACTCTACGCTCCACATGTTGGCCAGACTCTATGAGCAGCGTAGAGCTATAGTGGAATACCAACTCCAACTTGCGCGGCGCAGTGTGAGTCAGCTCCTCAATTATTTACAGAAGAGTGGCCCTGGTTGGCAGCCATCTGCCAGGTCCTTGGAAAATTTGAGGAGTCTACCCAGGTGGTGAGCGGCGATGCTGCAATCATTAGCGTCACCATTCCTCTGCTATGCATCTTGAGAAGTTCCCTGCAAAGCATAAAGGCAAACGCTTTGCGCTCGGAAACAGAGCCGGGGGAAGACAGTATGTCGCTGGATAGTCAGAGCACCCTCCTGTCTATATCTCAGCGCGTTCAGGAGGAGGAGGAGGAGCATGAGGAGGAGGGGGAAGAGACAGCTTGGCCCACTGATGACGGTACCCATGCTGCTTGCCTGTCATCCTTTCAGCGTGTATGGCCTGAGGAGGAGGAAGAGGAGGAGGAGGAGGATCCTGAAAGTGATCTTCCTAGTGAAGACAGCCATGTGTTGCGTACAGGTACCCTGGCACACATGGCTGACTTCATGTTAGGATGCCTTTCTCGTGACCCTCGCGTTAGACGCATTCTGGCCACTACGGATTACTGGGTGTACACACTGCTCGACCCACGGTATAAGGAGAGCCTTTGCACTCTCATTCCCGAAGAGGAAAGGGGTTCGAGAATGATGCTATACCACAGGGCGCTGGTGGACAAACTGATGGTAAACTTCCCATCCGACAGCGCTAGTGGCAGAAGGCGCAGTTCCGAGGGCCAGGTAGCAGGGGAAGCGCAGAGATCATGCAGCATGTACAGCGCAGGCAGGGGAACATTCTCCAAGGCCTTTGCCAGCTTTATGGCTCCCCAGCAAGACTGTGTCACCGCTCCCCAGTCAAGGCTGCGTCTGCGGGAGCACTGTAAAAGGATGGTGAGGGAGTACGTAGCCGATCGCACAACCGTCCTCCGTGACGCCTCTGCCACCTACAACTACTGGGTGTCGAAGCTGAACACGTGGCCTGAACTCGCGCTGTATGCCCTGGAGGTGCTTGCTTGTCCTGCGGCTAGCGTCTTGTCAGAGAGTGTGTTTAGTGTGGCTGGGGGAATCATCACGGATAAGCGTACCCACCTGTCAACCGACAGTGCCGACAGGCTTACACTCATCAAGATGAACAAAGCCTGGATTTCCCCAGACTTCTCTTCTGCACCAGCGGACAGCAGCGATACCTAAGCAATACGTATTATGCACCCGCGGATGGAAGCATCGTTCTCTCTCACCATCCAAAACGGGGACATTTCTGCTTCATCAATCTGTGTATAATATTCCTCCTCCTCCTCCTCCTGCTCCTCCTCCTGAAACCTCACGTAATCACGCCGAACGGGCAATTTTTCTTAGGGCCACAAGGCTCACTCATATAATTTTTCTAAACAATTTTTATACGTTTCAATGCTCTTAAAAGCGTTGAAACTTTAACTTGAACCAATTTTTCGTTAAACTGGGCTGCCTCCAGGCCTAGTTACCACTTAAGCCACATTAACCAAAGCGATTAATAGGTTTCACCTGCCCTCTTGGTTGGCCATGGCCAATTTTTTGGATGTACATTAGTACTGTTGATACAGCAATTTTTGTGGCCCCTCGCCTACAGTGTAATCATAGCAATTTCTATGTTCTTCGCCTGCACTCATGGTACAGAAAGGTGTGTGGGGTTGGCCTACACTTTAGCTACATAAATGTAACTTGTGCCTTGTCTATACTGCAGCTACTGAAATGGAACGAAGACTGCGCTCCCACTATACTGCTGCTTCGGAATTGTTACTGGGGCCTGTCTTGAGTGCTACTATTACTGAAATGGAACGCATACTGTGCTCCCCCTATAATGCTGCTAGTGATATGTTAGTGGGGCCTGTCCTAATGCTACGGCTGAAATGTTACTAATTATGGGCTCTGCCTATACCGCTGCTAATGGTATGTCTCTGGGGTGTGGAAACAGAGGCTTCCCAAAGACATGATGGCGGCGAGGCCATTTCCCACCAACGCTGTTACTGTTAAGGTGCATATAACCACGGACACGTGGAGAGGACACGTAGTGCCTCAAAAACATCCCCCGCCACAGCCCACTTAATCCTGGCCACATTCCGATAACCAACAAAATAAAACCGCGCTACTAGGTCCGCAGTCACCAACACATTACCACCAACGCGGTTACTGTTAAGGTACATATTACCAGTCTGACTGGGGCATGCAGTGTGGGCCGAAGCCCACCTGCATTAAGCACGACATTACTACCTCAGCTGTGTTGGGCAATGCAATGGGATATTTCTATGTACCGCCGGTGGCTTCCTGGCACCCACCCATGCTGTGGGTCCACAGGGAATTATAAATGCATCTGTTTCCACTTGTAAAGAACCCCAGTCTGACTGGGGCATGCAGTGTGGGCCGAAGCCCACCTGCATTAAGCACGACATTACTACCTCAGCTGTGTTGGGCAATGCAATGGGATATTTTTGTGTATCGCCGGTGGGTTCCAGGGAGCCACCCATGCTGTAGGTGCACACGGAGTTTAACCTACATGTGTCCACTTGAAAAGAACCCCAGTCTGACTGGGGCATGCAGTGTGGGCCGAAGCCCACCTGCATTAAGCACGACATTACTACCTCAGCTGTGTTGGGCAATGCAATGAGATATTTTTGTGTATCGCCGGTGGGTTCCAGGGAGCCACCCATGCTGTAGGTGCACACGGAGTTTAACCTACATGTGTCCACTTGTAAAGAACCCCAGTCTGACTGGGGCATGCAGTGTGGGCCGAAGCCCACCTGCATTAAGCACGACATTACTACCTCAGCTGTGTTGGGCAATGCAATGGGATATTTTTGTGTATCGCCGGTGGGTTCCAGGGAGCCACCCATGCTGTCGGTCGACAGGGACTTCACAATAGGGAGTTGTACCTGCCTGTGTCTATGAATTAAAAAGCCCGGTCTGACTGGGGCATGCAGAGACACCTTGACAGAATGAATAGTGTGTGGCACATAGGTTCCCCATTGCTATGCCCACGTGTGCAGCTCCTGATGGCGGTGGCACAGGATTCTATTTCTCATTGCTTCTGTACAGCATTGTGGGCTATCGCCCCGCCCCTTTTAAAGAGGGTCGCTGCCTAGCCGTGCCAACCCTCTGCAGTGTGTGCCTGCGGTTCCTCGTCATGGCAGACGCACTTCTAAATAGACATGAGGGTGGTGTGGCATGAGGGCAGCTGAAGGCTGCGCAGGGACACTTTGGTGTGCGCTGTGGGGGGGAAGGGGGGGCGGTTGGGCAGCATGTAACCCAGGAGAAGTGGCAGTGGAGTGTCATGCAGGCAGTGATTGTGCTTTGTTGGAGGTAGTGTGGTGCTTAGCAAAGGTATGCCATGCTAATGAGGGCTTTTCAGAAGTAAAAGTTGTTGGGAGGGGGGGGGGCCACTCTTGCCGCTATTGTGGCTTAATAGTGGGACCTGTGAACTTGAGATGCAGCCCAACATGTAGCCCCTCGCCTGCCCTATCCGTTGCTGTGTCGTTCCCATCACTTTCTTGAATTGCCCAGATTTTCACACAAGGAAACCTTAGCGAGCTTCGGCGAAATACAAAAATGCTCGGGTCGCCCATTGACTTCAATGGGGTTCGTTACTCGAAACGAACCCTCGAGCATCGCGAAAAGTTCGTCCCGAGTAACGAGCACCCGAGCATTTTGGTGCTCGCTCATCTCTAATAACTATCTCAATGCAGACAGGCACACCGAAATATATTGCTCCAGAATTATGAGAGGAAACTAAAAAGAATCAAAGCCCAGTACTATTCTCAAAACAACAAATCTGAGAAACTATTGGCTTCTCGTCTTAAAGCCCAGCATCTTAAATGCCATACCCATTAGGCCTACACAGGAAAATTTACAAATCCAATAGACTTGGCAAATAGTTTTAGAGACTGTTAGGTGCACTGTTCAGACACAATCCTCTGCTTCTGTGTCTGGCAGGCAAGGGCATTGTCCTGCTCTCCCTGTTCACTGAACTTTCATTTATTCTCTTCCAGCACTCCTAGGGTTAATTGCTTCTGGGCCTTCTGCTCCGCTGATGCACCTTTTCTAATCACCTCCCTATATAGTTGCCCTGGGCCTTTCAGTCACTGCTGTAGTGTTGTTGTGTGATTCGTGTCCATAACTCCATGTTTAGCTGCTGCTTCGGCAGTTTCCTTGCTACCTTGTTATCTGCTCGTGTTCTGTGTCCTCCGTTCGTGTATCCAGCTGTCTGTTAGCCTCGTGAGTCTGCTTCTCTGTTTATCCTTGTCAGTTTGTACCTTCTTTGTTCCTGCATGCCTCGGTATTATTTTGTCATTTGTTTTCTAGGTGTTCTGTCCTATCAGGGTCAGTCAGCGCCTAGAAGATGACCGTGGGGTCGTCCTTATTGGGACGAGTGTTTTGCCTATGGGCACGGGTTTCCCTCTCCTGGTTCAGGGCAAGATACTTTTCCTAGTTTCATCTGCGTACGGGGTTCATACATCCGGTATCTTACCTTCCACACTGGGGTTGGCTGTCAACCGTGCTGGACTGGATCATCACCTACCTGGTGAATTGACACAGTGGTTCCACATCCACAGTCGTTACAGAGACTATTATTCAGCCCTATAGAACCTAGTAGATTATCTTTTCACATTTACAAATGCTGCCCATTATATTCAAGCATTTTTACGAAAGATTAATTTACCTACCCATTTTTTTCGCTGCTCAGGAAGAATCTCTTGACTCTCCAATCACAGTAGCAGAAGTGCTTTTCCATATTAAGCTCTTCCCTACAGGTAAATCACTAGGCCCAGATGGTATCACAAACACTTATTACAAAACCTTCTAAGTGATTCCATTCCCATAACTGTGTAAAACCTTTCAGCCAATGGTCACATAGAGTTATTTTCCAAATGAAAACAAGCTCTAATAGTCACTCTACCTAAGCCAGGGCAAAGCCCAGATGTTCCCCAAAATTTCCAATCCTTCTCTCTACTGAACACAGATATCAAAATGTACATAAAAATGCTGGTCTCTACATTAGCGCCTGTTTTGCCAACGCTGGGGAAGATCAGGTAAAGATTTGTGGAAGGCCTCCAAGCACTGGACAACACATGGAGAGTACTAAATATTATCCACTTTTTAGAGTATAGGAAGATCCCTGCAGCCCCGTTAGCTTTGGGCACTGAAAAAGCATTTGACAGCATGGGTGTATGCATTTGCGGTCCTAAGGAAAATGGGCTTTGAGGGAACATTTTTTTAACATGAGATCCACATTGTTTTCTAACCGTTTAGCCCATGTCTTTACGAATAGGGCTCTATCAATAGAATTTAATATCACAAATGGTACTAGGTTGTCCACTGTCCACATTGATATTCATATTGTCATTAAATCCATTAGTCCAAGCGCTTAGGGAAAACCCTTCACTTCAAGGGGTCCCAATTGGTGACTGTACACACTTAATATCACTATACACACAAGATGAGTAGGAGGGGATATTTATGATTAGCAACATATGTATCTCAATTAGCCATATAATGGAGACTTGATTCCCTGAACCATTGGGTACACATAGAGAACTACTCAGTGAATCCTGTTTCAATTAAATATCTGCTTAATCCCTTTGTAGCAACTACCTATACCATCATCTCTCTCTCCATTGACCCATGTCTCTTTAACTGCATATAAAATATTTCACAACCATGCAAAAGCCAATGGGCCTCTCCCAGAGGAATACATTCCTTTGAATTTGCTCCAAAATGATATCCCTTATCTGAAAATCTTTAAGTAGATCTCATCGGGTATCATTACTTTGGCTCAATTATTGCAGGGAGAATCATTTATTTTATACCATATGATGAGTTAGTGTCTCAGTATCAGTTGACCCCTAGAGATCACTATAAATACTTACAAATCCAACAATTTTTAAATGCCAATAAACCTTCTTTGTTTCAGGGTAACCTAAAGGGCTAAAATCTATCTTTACCTTATTGCATAATCGAGTGATTTTCCCAAACATATATCTACTAAGGGAATAGGAGAGGGAACTTGGTCAAAGATACAGTGATAAAGGATGGCAACAAGCCTTTTTTTCTGACACATAAAGCACTTAAATGTAGTTCACAAGTGGAGACATTAATTAAATCAGTTGTTGGAGAAGTTGTAATCGGGGTACATTGTTGTATGTCTTGTGGAGCTGCCTACGTCTCCAACAATATTTGGATTCCATATTTCAAATGCTATTCTCTTTGGTGGGTTGTGTAGTACTGAAAGCACCTTGACTAGCCCTGTTGTTTATAGGCTCACAGGCAATCCCACCAAAGTTTCGGATATTAGGTTGCAAAATATTATCTTTCTCCAACCTTACCATACTGAGACATTGGAAAAGTACAAATGACCCCAATGCAGGAGAAACTGTAATCATATATATATGTGTGTGTGTGGGTGTGTGTGTGTGTGTGTGTGTGTAAATGCTTGCTTGTAACATCCTTATGATTCCCTAATTCCACCATATATGAAGAGCACGGTCATCTAGCACCTGGACTATGACCCAATTCTCATGACAAGCCTAGATGATAGCAGTTTTACAAATCTGGTAATTAGTCTTACATCTATATGCTGGATCAACATTGGGAGGGTAATAGGCTGAACTGGCATATGTCTTTTTTTCGGCCTTACATACTATGTTACTATGCTTTCTATTTTTTCTTCTCTTTCTTTCTTTTTATAGATTTCAAATTTTTTTATAGTTTTATAGATTTCAATTCAATCGTTTGAATACATTTGACTCTATATGCTCCTATGTTTATATGCTCTTATAGATGAAAGATGATAACCTCATTTGTTGTACTCTGTTTTTAAGTTTCGAAATGTGCTAAAAGTTATTGAAACAAAAATATGTAGGTTCTGATTGTGGGCTTAAATGACTTTTATGGATGTTTTTAGACCTCTTTGACATCTTTTCAAAGAATGCAGCTCTCAAACCCAGCGAAATCTTCATGCTCTTCACATTTTTGTTTATAGGGAATGTTTGATCTGTTACTGTCAGGACTACAACATGTTATCTAACTATTTCCTGTGAACAAACATTCTTTACTTTGATCGTATCCTATTTTTAGGGATTGTTTTTGTTCTATGCTACGATACAGCATAGCTCACCCTGCTTACCAAATGCGTGCTTGACTAACAAACTGAACATTTCTAAAAAATAATCCCACAGCCCCTGTTGGGATATGTCTTAGTTCCATCCATCAGCATTTGGCATTGTTGGTGGAACAGCAACAATTGGTCTCACATCTACTAAGCTTAATTGTGTGTGATCACACATTATTGTAACTCCTGATATACTAACTTGTTAAATGGATTATAACTAGAGATGAGCGAGCATACTCGCTAAGGACAATTACTCGATCGAGCATTGTCCTTAGTGAGTATCTCCCCGCTCGGAAGAAAAGGTTCGGCTGCCGACGCGGGTGACAGGTGAGTTGCGGCAGTGAGCAGGGGGAAGCGGGGGGGGGGGGAGAGGGAGAGAGAGATCTCCCCTCCGTTCCTCCCCGCCGTTCCCCGCTCGCTGTCGACAGCCGAATCTTTGCTCCCGAGTGGGCAGATACTCGCTAAGGGCAATGCTATCGAGCAATTGCCCTTAGCAAGTATGCTCGATCATCTCTAATTATAACAGTAGTGTGAAATAAGTCTTGAGAACTAGGACATTTTTAAGAACTTTGTAACATCTGCTGTATTTCCAGTAACTCATACTGAAAACACGACATAATTTCTAGAAGTATATTTTGTGTAATAGGGAAAATTAAAAACTTTAAGGGGTTTTACCACAATCTACTTTTATCACCCGTACACCCGTACACAGTTTAACTGATAAAAGTCTGATCAGTGGACATCTCCACAATATTGAGAACATGTGATCCATGTCCCCCGGTCACCCTCAGAGAAGCTTGAATTGAGCAGTAGTAATATGCACACATGATGCTACTCAAACACTTTTTCCAGCACTTGAAGATAAATGGAGTGGGACCATGCGTGCTTGACTACCACTCCATTGAATTTCCTTCTAAGTACATTGGGTGCAGTGAGGAGGAGAGGGGAAAAACAAGACTCCATTTTCTGAATTGGTGGGAGACTTCTACCTATCAAACTTTTAGCACCTACCCTGCAGGTAGGTGATACGTTTACTGTGATGCAATCCCTTTGTCTGTCTCTTTTTCCAACAAAGAAAAAAGATCACAACACTCTCCAGAATAATGTTATAAGGGCATTTTAAAAAAAAATAAAAATTTTTTTACATGCATAATAATTAAAGTGGTTTCAGCTCTTTTGGACCTTATTCCTCAAGGTAACAGTGACGCCATAATCCCTGGATCAACATTTGAAAGTTCCTACTAGAGATGAGCGAACCTACTGGGCCACGCCCCTTTTTCGCCCGAGCGCCGTGATTTTCGAGTACTTCCGTACTCGGGCGAAAAGATTCGGGGGGCGCCGTGGGTGACTGGGGGGTTGCAGCGGGGAGTGGGGGGGAGAGGGAGAGGGCTCCCCCCTGTTTCCCACTGCTACCCCCTGCGCCGCCACGCCTCCCCCCTCCCCCCTCCCCCCGGCGCCCCACGAATCTTTTCACCCGAGTACTGAAGTACTCGAAAATCGCGGTGCTCGATCGAGTAATTACTCGAAACGAGTAGGTTCACTCATCTCTAGTTCCTACCTGAGTCCAATATCATAGTGCTCTAAAAAGACATCTAGTTGCCTCTTAACCCCTTAGTGACCAAGCCTGTTTGCGCCTTAATGACCAGGCCAAATTTTGCAAATCTGACATGTGTCACTTCAACATGGAAAAACACCAGAAAGGTTTTGCATATCCAAGCGATTCTGACATTGTTTTTTCGCCACATGTTGTACTTCATTTAAGCAGAAAAAAATGACCGTTAGAATTTGTGTTTATTTATTAAAAGCGCCAAAATTGGGAACATTTTGAAAAAATCGTCATTTTTTCACATTTCCAACTGCAATATCCCAAATATGTGCAAACATAATATAGAAATTTTTGCTAAGATATATATTTCCATCGTTTACCTTATTTTGGGCGCACATTTTCGTTTTTTTTTTTAACCATTTAGGAGACGTACAAATTTAACATTACTTTTCAGCATTTTGAGAACACTTTGTTTTCCTACACCAAGCCAAGATTGGAAAGGCTCATAGGAGTCAAAATGATAGATACCCCCACAAGTCACCCCATTTTAAAAACTACACCTCTTAACGTATTCACTGAGGGGTGTCGTTAGTATTTTAATCCCACTGTTTTTTTTTCAGGAGTCAATGCAATTTAGAAGAGAAAAACTAAAATTTCATATTTTTGCAAATATGTCATTTTAAAGACAGGACTTTTTTCTATAGTACACATGAAAATGAGGATTTGCACCCCAGAATGGATACCCCTGTTTGTCCCGTGCTCAGAAACATACCCATTGTGGCCCTAGTATTACGTCAGTATACACAATGGGGCCCAAAATGAAAGGAGCAACTGGTGGCTTTCAGAACAGAAATTTTGCTTAAAGGAGATTTAGGCCTTATTGCCCACTTATAGAGCCATTGAGTGACCAAAACGATGGAGAACCCCCACAAGTGACCCCATTTTGAAAAGTAGACCCCTTAACGAATTTATCTAGGGGTACGATGACTTTTTTGACTTCACAGTTTTTGAATGAATCTAAGCCAAGCAGAAGGAAAAAAATTACAATTTTCACTTTTTTGGTAATTCTGTCATTTTAAAAACAGTTTTTTTTTGTACAGCACATAAATGAATGAAGACTTGCACCCCAAAATGGATACCCCTGTTTGTCCCGTGCTCAGAAACATACCCATTGTGGCCCTATTATCATGTCTGTATGCACAATGGGGCCCAAAATGAAAGGAGCAACCGGTGGCTTTCGGAACAGAAATTTTGCTTGAAGGAAATTTAGTCCCCATTGCCCACTTGTAGAGCCCTTGAGTGACCAAAACGATGGAGAACCCCCACAAGTGACCCCATTGTGAAAAGTAGACCCCTTAACGAATTTATCTAGGAGTACGATTACTTTTTTGACTTCACAGTTTTTGAATGAATCTAAGCCAAGCAGAAGGAAAAAATTATGATTTTCATTTTTTTGGCAATTGTGTCAATTTAAAAACAGTTTTTTTTGTACGGTGTACATAGGAATGAAGACATTCACCCCAAAATGGATACCCTCGTTTGTCCCGTGTTCAGAAACATACCCATTGTGGCCCTAATCTACTTAAAGGACACATGGCTAAGCCTATAATGGAAGGAGCACCCGTTGGATTTCAGGGTACAACGGAATAAATTGCAGGCCCCATTGCCCACTTGTAGAGCCATTGAGCAGCCAAAACAATAGAGAACCCCCACAAATGACCCCATTTCGAAAACTAGACCCCTTAACGAATTCATCTAGGGGTGTAATGCGTATTTTGACCCCACAATATTTGAATGAATCTAAGCAAAGCAGAAGGAAAAAATTGCGATTTTCATTTTTTTGTCAATTTTGTCAATTTAAAAACTGTGTTATTTGTACAGTGTACATAGGAATGAAGACATTCACCCCAAAATGGATACCCCTGTTTGTCCCGTGTTCAGAAACATACGCATTGTGGCCCTAATCTACTTACAGGACACATGGCTAGGACCATAATGGAGGGAATGCCCGCTGGATTTCAGGGTACAACTGAATAAATTCAAGGCCCCATTGCCCACTTATACGGGAAAAAAAATTGACTTCCTAAAAATACACCCCCCCGCCATCCCCATTTTTTGGCATTCCTTAAATATTAGATAAAAGTAATAATATAAACTGCGTTTTATGTCCGAAGACAGGGGTAATTACGGAGGCTGGTTGGGATGGGCACATGGGGCAAGAAAACCATGTATCCCCCCCCTCTCGCTTTTTTGGGGGTATTTCGTGACCTCAGCGGCGGGGATGGGGTGTAGAAAGTGGCGCTGTGAGGCTTTGTAATCTTGATGCGGTGCGGCGGTCTCAACAAGCTGCTCCTGGAACTGCATGAAGGCGAGTGTTCCCGGGGCTTCTTGTAAATTACGGATTACAGGTAGCGATCTAAATAACGCCGGGCTCTCACGGCCGTATGCAGAATCCACTTGTGGAGGCCCGCAGCGGATTCCAGCTGTGAGCCCGGCTGTGACCCTGCGTACGGCCATGTACTGCCCATAACTGCCTACTCGCACAGACGGTCATGCGCAGTACACCGTTTTTTGTTTATATTTCCCTCGCCGTCGCTTAGAGATGACCCGGGTACCCGCAGCCCGTACACAATTTGTTTGCATATGGGCTGCGAGTATATCCGCGGTCATAGAGCACAATGGGCTCTAGGTCGCGGATATCCACGGTAAAATATAACATGCTGTGTTCTGTTTTCTGCGAGTGGATTCCGTAATTCTGACCCGCTAATTGGGGGGAATTGTGTAATCCAATGCATGCGATTGATCCATGGATTACCGCTGATCAAGCGCATGCAGAAGCCGTAATTCCTCTCCGGTCATGTGTGACCGGCCTAATGTTAGATCGCTACTTTATCAGCTCCGCTCAGCGAGGCCACCGGTCACTGCTCCAAGCACTCAGCGACCCTTGGTCGCTGGGAGCAAGGAGATTTAAAATTTCCTAGGCTCCCCGGCTCCTGCAAATGTGTCCGGCATTTTGCTGGCGGGCGCATGCGCAGCAGTCGGAAGGGTCCATGGAGGATAATCGCATCTGGATTCAAATGCGGAAGCCTCTGAGAAGATGTTTCATCTCCCCTCACCGATCGCATCGGTGAGGGGAGATGAAACTTCCACTTTTTAAAGAACTTTTACGTGATTGCCATTATGCATTGGATAATGGTGATCACGTGACCAGTAACCGCATACCGCGGCCCCCCGTGACATCTCAGCAGCAGGGAGATTTTAAATTATTTGGGCAATCTTTCACTTTTGCGCATGCGTCCGCCATCATGCTGACGGGCGCATGCGCTAATGCTGGGGTAAGGTCCACGGATCAACATCCCACCAGGGAACAAATCCGGGACCTTGGGTATGTGATTTCATCCCCCCTTACGGATACGATCCGTAAGGGGGGATGAAACTTTAACTTTTAAACTTTTTTTAACTTTTAACTTTATATGATCACCATTATCCGATGGATAACGGTGATCATATCACTGGAAACCGCATACAGCGGTCCCCAGTCATATCTCCCTGCACTCAGCTATCTGTGACAGCCGGGTGCAGGGAGATTTTGAATTTGCCGGGCTCTCCGGCCTTCTGCGCGAAGGACATGGAGGAAACGAGGTGAGTATTTTCACCTTCCCTTATGGATCCGATCCATGAGGGGAGGTGAAACTTTTCTTTTTTTCACACCTTTCTTCACTTTTCCGCGATCGCCGTTATCCACGGCTCACCGCGGTCCCCGCTGACATCTCCTGCCTCCCGGCTACCTACAGGAGCCGGGAACCAGGAGATTTAAAAATTCCCGGGCCATCAGGCCTTCTGCGCATGCGGGTGACGTAATGCCGCCTGGCACGCATGCGCAGAACGCCGGCTTCGGGCCCCGGAGCATCAGGACAGCGGGGAGCAGTGCGGCGGACCTCGGTGAGTATTTTCAGGTGCCCTGATGGATCTGATCCATCAGGGCAGCTGAATCTTTAACCTTTTTTGCACTTTTATTTACTTTTTTGCGATCGGCGCTATCCATTGGATAGCGCCAATCGCATTGCCGGGGGGGTCTGTGCAGCCCGGGATGACAGCTCCATGCTGTCGGCTACCTGCGGACACCGACAGCATGGAGCTGTCACGTCCAGAGCCCGAGGGGCTTTATTCTCTGCAGGACACATGTTTTTACGTCCTCAGAGAATAAAGCCCACTTCGGGAGGACGTAAAAACACTATGGGCTGGTCGTTAAGGGGTTAATCTCCTCTACTGATTTTGCCATCACCACATCCTCAGACAGAGAGTACCACAATCTCACTGCTCTTACAGTAAAGAACCCCCTTCTGTGTTGGTAATGAAACCTGCTTTCCTCTATACACAAAGGGTGCCCCCTTGTTACCATCACAGTCCTGGGTATAAACAGATCATGGGAGAGATCCTTGTATTGTCCGCTAACGTATTTATACATAGTTATTTGGTCACCCCTTAACTGACTTTTCAAGAGTGAATAATCCCAGTTTTGATAGCCTCTCTGGGTATTCCAGTCCTCCCACTCCGTTTAATAACTTTGTACCCCTTCAAGCACTGCAATGTCCTTCCTGAGTACTGGTGTACAGAACTGTACACAGTATTCCATGTGAGGCCTGACAAGTGACTTGTATAGTGGAAGAATAATGTTCTCGGCTCTCGCCCCTATACCTCTTTTAATGCGCCCAAAGACTTTTTTTTAATTTCACCTGTGGCACCTCACTAGCAACAGTGGCCCAATCAGATTAAAAAAACATTTATTACCACCCTCTGCTTTTTTTATCTCTATACCAGTTTGTTTACCCAGATACACACGTTTTCACCCACCCTGAGCTGTCTCATTTTATATATCAACCTATTATGCAATGTCAAATGCTTTTGAAAAATCTAGATATATGAGATAAATAGACTCTCCCAGGTCCAGCCCCAGGTCCCAGAACTTACTTTCTTGTGGAAGCTGATCAAATTGGTTTGACATGATCGACCCATCATGAAACCATGCTGTTGAAGAGTTAGACCATTGTTTTCCTTGTGGTATTCCAGGATGGCATCTTTCAGAAACCCCTCAAATATTTTTCCGCTTATTGAAGTGAAACTTACCGGCCTGTAATTAGCGGGCTCTTTTTTTGACCCCATTTTGTATATTGATACCCCATTGGCAATGTGCCAATCCAGTGGTACAACCCTTGTCTCAATAGAGTCCGTAAATATAAGAAATAGTGGTCTGTCTATCACGTCACTTAGTTCCCTTAGAACCCTTGAGTGGGCCCAGTGATTTGTCAATTTTAATTTTTTTTAGCTGGCTCTGCAATTCCTCCTGCATCAGGCAGGTGATATTTAGTGGGGGGATTAATTTTATCCCCCTGCATCTTGTGTGACATTTCTTTTTGTCTTGTGAATATACTTGCAAAAAATTATTTATTAGATTTGCCTTCCCACCATCACCTTCTATGCTTTCTCCTGCATTATTTGCTAAAGGTCTAGTGCTTTCAGTGCTGATCCTTTAACCATTTATGTAATTGAAGTTTAGGATTATTTTGCTCTTTTTGGCAATCGGTCTCTTTGTCTCCTCCTTGGCAGTTTTAACGTTTCCTTACAAATTTAGTTTTTTTTTCCATGTATGTTTATAGTGATTTTTCACTGTCTTCTTGTTTTAGAAATGTAAACACTTTGTTTTTTTCCCCTTTTGCCCCCCTTACAGTCTTGTCAAGCTACATTAGTTTCCTTCTACTTGTAGTTCTTTTATTTTTGAAGGGTATGAACTGCTCACATGAGGTAATTAGGATGTTTTTAAACTTCTCCAATTTGTCGCCTGCACTGTTATTTTTGAGAATATTGTCCAATTTAATGTTGCAGAAAGTAATTCTGAGCTGATAAAACTTTGCTTTACTAAGGTTCATTTTTTTGTCACTCCCTGATTAGGCTTCCTATTGAATGATGACTGGAAATTCTATTGTGGACATTATTTCCCAAGAGTCCCTCAACCTGCACCCCCATGATTCTGTCCGGTCTGTTGGTTAATAATTAGTCCAGAATGGCCCTCCCTCTAGTTGGCACACGCACAAATTAGGAAAGGTATTTATCTTTAATTGTTCTCAAGAACTTGTCACTCTTGTGAGATTTGCAAGCTTCATCTTCCCATATTAGATCTGGATAATTAAAATCTCCCATAATAATTACTTCATTGCTGTTTGACACCTCTGCTATTTGTCTTATTAATACGTTTTCAGATTATTCTGTTATTTTCGGTGGCCTATAGAAAACTCATATCAGGATTTTATTAATCTTTCCTCCCTGTACTTGTACCCATAGAGATTCCACGTCTTTATCTCCTACACTTATATCTTCTCGTAGCCTTGGCATGATTTAACATGCAGACATAACCCACCCCAACTTATCTTTTTGGTACCAAAGGGCTCTTCTGAAGAGATTGTAACCCTGTAAGTTTACCACACAGCCGCATTTTTCATCAAGCCATGTGTTCGTTATTCTTACTATATCATAGTTTTTCTCAGACATTCTCACTCCAAGCTCACCCACTTTACTGATCAGACTTCTTGCATTCATAGCCATACAATTTATACAGTTGTGTATACTGTTTGTATTTATTATACTACTTACGGTCCTATTTGCTGCTCTGTCAGTTCTATCTGTACTAACCCCACCTGCTTGACCACCATTTCCATTCCTTAATCCCAGAACTCTGTCTGCACTGTCTTCCACCTATTTCTCTTGTTGCCCTCCCCCCATTCCCTAGTGTAAACACTCACTCCAACATTCTAGCCATCTTCTCACTCAGCACAGCTGCACCCACCCATTGAGATGCAGGCCGTTCCTATGGTAGAGCTTGTAGCCAACAGCAAAGTCAGCCTTGTTCTCCAGGAATTCAAACCCCTCTTGCTTCCCACACTCTAGAGCCACTTGTTTACCTCTCTAATTTTCTGCTGCTTTTCTAATGTGTCTCGTGGTACAGGTAGTATTTCTGAGAAAACTACCTTGGAGAACCTTGCCCTGAGCTTAAATCCTAGATCCCTGAAATCATTTTTAAAGGTGCTTTGTCATTGGTACCAATGTACACCATGACTGGTGGTTCCCTATAATGGCATTCCCCTCATCTGCCAACTTTACCCACCAAAGGCTCCATAGAGGTTTGTGGGAGGTGCATAATCAATATGTGTGTAATTGCACAATACAGAGCATAAATCCATAGGAAAAAAGAACACATCTAGAACTCCTTTAGCTAAATAGCCTTTAAAATCATGGTGCCCTGCGCCCATGTGAACTAGCCCTGTGAGTGCAAATAGTACAGTGATATGAGCAAAAATGCATGTCAAAGAGCATCATTCATGGTGCAAATGCGCTGCGCTTACACGAGCATTTTTGTGGAAACATTTGTGTGAAGGTGTCCTTAGGGTCCTTTTAGACAGAGCAAAAAATAGTTTGATTGAGTGAATGATCGAATGATAACAGAGTTGTTTGCTTTAAAATGCAGTTAGTAGAGATGAGCGAGCACCAAAATGCTGGGGTGCTTGTTACTTGAGCTGAGCTTTTTGTAATGCTCGAGAGCTCGGCTCGAGTAACAAACCCCATCGAAGTCAATGGGAGACTCGAGCATTTTTTAAGGTGCCCCCTGCTCTGCATTGTATTCAATGGAGCTGCGGCTGCTGCCGGCGGCTCCATTGAAAACAATGGTCTGCCCGCACCCCTGAATTGTTTTTCATGGAAGGGCTTTACATATAAGCCCTTCCCTGAAAAACAATAATTTTATTGTAAAATAATTTTTTTTTAAAACGTACTCTCCGCTGCTGCCATGTTCCCCGTGGGGATGATGAACACATCTGCCGCATGCGGCAGATGTTTCCTTCATCCCCACTAGTAAAAAGAATTCCCTGCTGCTGCACTTGCCACATCTGTGACAGATGCAGCAGAGGAATTCTTCAATTCCCTACCGCAGCTGTCACACATGGCAGCTGTGGTAGAGGATCCTGCTGCCAGCTGCCTGTCCTTGGATTTTAGGAAAGGGCTTTAAATATAAACCCTTCCCTGAAAATCCAGTAAAACTAGTGTAAAAACCCCCAAAAAATACTCACCTCCCTTCAGCTGCTGGGGCTCAGCCGCATCTTCTCCTCACTGTCCCCGGCTCTGTTGTGCTGATCTATCAGCAGGCGGGGACTCCTTCCTCCTCCCTTTTCTCCAGCTATAAAAGATACAGCCGAAAAAGATAGAGCAGGTCCTTAATTAGTGATTTAGAGTTTGGATGAATGATTTGTTAACAAATTTGAAGTATTAAACAAGGCTCTTGCCCCGTATTTGTATTATATTTCGAGACTTAGAGCTTAAACACTTGAAAATCACTGCTCTAAAGTTGGATGAAACGTAACAATTGATTTCAATGGTTTCGTTTTAACTAGCGTAATTCTTGCCAATTAATAGTACATGCGAGAAAAGATGGGACTTGCCCTATCTTTCTTGCACTTAGTTTTTCTACGCGCATGAAAGATAGAGCAGGACTTGTCTTCCCAGTTTAAACTCGTGCGCAATAGTATTGTCATGCACACAAAAAATAATAGCAATTATAGTAGCAGTGTTTCTGGTGATGCAATGCACCACACACCTCAGCTACATGCACGCCACACACACAGCTCTGCTTCATGCACGTCACACACACACAGCTCTGCTTCATGCATGTCACACACACACAGCTCTGTTTCATGCAAGTCACACACAGCTCTGCTACGTTGTTTTCGCATATGAGCTGCATGTCATTTACAAACTTCAGCAGCTCGCTGAGGAGACATGTTCGCTTGTAACTTTTGCATATGAGCTGCACATGTTTTATGAACTTCAGCTGGTGGCTGAGGTGAAATCATTGCTTGTCGCTGCGTCATGTAAGCTGCATTAGCTTCATAGCGGTGTTGAACCCTCAGTGGTGACATGATATCATGTTCAGGAGATGTGAAGATAGTGGGGAAGGACTATGCTGCAATGTTGTTCGTCAATATTTACTGCCAACAATTTATGTGTACATTTGTGAGATGTCATTTTTTGGAGTCCCCACACAGGTGTGCAGCTCTCTCACAACCAGCTACAAACTGGCAGACTGAGTACTGCTGTATCCATAGCAACTGAGGCCACAGGGGTTTGTGGGGGATATAGTCTGTCCATAATTCCTTATTCCTTATGTAGAAGGAGGATAAAAGACTTGTGATGACCTCATGTGATCAGGGGATGGAGCTAAAAGCCATTAATTACTGACATCACAGGTGGGTTAGCCTCTGCGTGTAACTCACACGTCACACACACAAATTTGACGGACAAGTGGTCATTAGTAGCTTGATGGAAGGTGCGCAAATGCACACTCAATACACACAATTGTGCAATACACTGCACAATTCCACATGAAAAAGAACACATCTGGACCTCATTAGGCTAAAAAGCCTTTAAATCACGAAAGAAGTGTGTCATGCACACATGTGACCTGCCCTGCAAGTGCAAAAACCATAACACTATGCGGCGCTATACACGCAAATCAACCTTGTTCGCCGTGCAAATATGTTGCAATGAAGCGTGCGCAATTGCGCATAGTGTCATCTGAGACAGCCCTCCTAAAGGTATGCAGTTCGAATTTTCATGTGACCTCTTATAAGTTCTCCCACTTCTGCTGTTCCCTTCCCTCACACAACATGCAGGAACAGACACAACACTGAGAGAGAAGAGTTATCATGCCTTTTTCTTAGAGATTGCATTAATTACGACATATTTTATTCCAAGTATCTTGTGCACTGGGGGCGCACTTCAGTTGTAATATATAGCTCCGTTAAGCAACTGTGTACAGTGTATATAATTCTTCGTGCTTCAGTTTAATATACAGTATGTGGATTGTCTTTTGCCTTTAGTTTTATGGAATTTCAAAAAAGCCAAGAAACTTCAGATAAATTATGAGACAATATATTGTACATAAATGTAGACTTTCGCCCACCATTCTAATGCATTCTCTAAGAAAAATGAACAAAATGCACTTGAAATGCCTGAAACAATTACTGCAGGAGGTAAATATACTGAAAAATGTGCATTTCGAGATTGAATTTGACAAGATATATATGAGATATATTGAGGAAGTGATTAAGTTGAAAATAGAAATAGAAAGCTATTTCACTAACCTTGATAATGCTGTAATTCTTACGAGGATCATTGAAAGTAGACAGAACCTCGGAGAGGAAAAACAATGATAAAGTGAAAATGTAGAAATAATCAAAGTTTTACTTTTAACACACAAATAGTTATGTAACAATTTAAAGTGGAAAAAAAATCTTTTATGCACATGTGTTGTCCGAGTCTAGAAGAGTTTACGCTCTACTCTACATGTAGAGCAGTGTTTTGTCTTTCAAACTGAATCTACAGTATATACAGCACTGTATGAGGACTTACTAAAGATGCTTGACAATATAGTACACTGCCAGCAAGTGGAGATGAAGAGAGATACCTAAATCCGACAGAACTGAGGATGTAGTCCTACTGTTTCTCCGGTCAATGCGCAGATTTTGTTTGCAGGATTGTTCACAAGCGCCGATGCACCGTAGTGGCAGAGCATGCAGCAAGCCGATGGAATACAGGAGTCTCTGTCACTTTGTTAATGGTGATGGGAACCTATGTTGGATCACTCTAAAAGGATCTTCAATGTCCTCAAACAAGGGATTTGGCAAATGACCCAGGGGTTACAAAAGGTGGAAGAGAAACAAACACTAAGGCCGGATTCACAGCAGTATATTTGTTCACACAATACGCAGAAAATAGAAGCCACTGACTTCAGTAGTTCATTCGCATTTCTGTATTTTGCATATTCATTTCGGTTGCACAAAAAAAAGGAACATGCTCTATCTTTTTGCGTATTTTTGCACCTAAGGTCCCCATAAAAGTCAATGGGTGTGCAATATGCAAGGAGATGCGTAAAAACACTGCGCAACTCACAGGAAAAATGCCACACACCTGGAACAAATTAGCTATTTCAATTGAATATGAATATGTCTTGCAAGCGCATAAAGTACAGTAAAATACGCCGATGCATGCAAAAAACATTGTTCACTTTGCAAATAAGCAACACTAAGGTGCACACAAATACGCTAATGACCGTGTGAAGGGGGCCTAAGTGTTTCTGTCCTGGATGTCAAAACCCCGCACAAAAATAAAGGGCCCAAATCAATAATATTGACGTGTCATACAGGCACACACATACAGCATACACAATAGCTATACACAATCTGAATACATTCATTACATGCACACAGAAAATGTCACAATGCACACACATGCAATAATGTTTCATATCAGCACAAACACATTACCTCCATACAGCGGCGCCGGGTTCTCAGGTTTGTTTCTGGGTTGATGTCACACAATGAATTTTGAATTGTGAGAGCATGTATTATGATTGAATCTATAGTAACTCAATTTTCTTTCTAACATCCACTTTCTATAATATCTATCTATCTATCTATCTATCTCTATCATCTATCTATCTATCTATCTATCTATCTATCTATCTATCTATCTATCTATCTATCTCTATCTCTATCTCTATCTATTTATCTATTGTCTGAAATATAAGATATATAGAAAAATCTACATAAGCAACTTTCTTATAATATATAAACTGTCTCCTCCTTGTTGAGGGCACCAGTTGTACTCCTTGTATTCTGTGCCTGTCAAGACTCCCAGTATATCTGTCTAATGGCAGTTCTTTACTCTCTTGGTACCTGTCTGTTGCCAGTTATCAGGCTGTCAGTGCTCCTTGCTCTATGTCCATTCGTAGTCTCTGACCTGATTTCTTGGTCTGGCCCCCCCAATTCCACTCTAACATTGGACCTTGCCATATGCAAGCAGTGGGATTGCTCTTCTCAGGATGGTTGCTCCTCTTCATGGTGGGTCCAGTTGAGGAGATAAAGGGGGTTTCATTCTGTTCAGCACTTAGTTATTACCCCTGTTGTCTGCCCCGTCCTGTGTCTAGTATCTTCTGGTCACCTGTATACATGCTGTCCAGACTACTCTGGTATCCTGCTCTCCTTAGTTTCGTTGCCAGTCCTGAATAGACGTGACACATTTTAGATGGACGTAGGTGGATGGTTGTACACCTGGTGAATTGTTTCACAGATGCAGTTGAACACAATTTAGTCCTAATCGGCCATTACAGTTGTTCAATCTAACCATACATGTTCAATGACAACAGGCGATAAATGGGCCATCTTTCTGGGAACATTCTTTCAAAGAAAGATTTCTTGTGAGAATGTCCGAGGGTTGGAGGAAAGTTTCAAATGCAGCAGACTTCTTTCCAGACAATGACAGTTTCTCATCAGTCAACTAAAATGATTGCTCATTGTTATACTGCCGAATGATGGTTTAGCCATTTTCATCAACTTTAGTCTGATGTGTATGGTCACCTTCCGACAATGAGTGTCTGTCCTAGTGAGGCAGGCTGACGTCCCAGCTCCCATGTGATGTAATAAGTCATACTATGAAGAGCAGGGATTAGAGACTCCCCCTTTTATAGAATTTTTAAATGAAAATAGTAGACCTACGCAATATTATTTAATGTTGGCGAAAATAGAAAAAGGGATTATTTTACTTGATACATTGTTGCAACAATTCAGCCATGGATCTCTATATAGCTATATTGATAGCAGCTGAGTTTGATAGATTACATCAGAGATGGCAAGACACAACTCTTACTTTAACGACTTTCTCATGGGATTGTATCCAAGAAAAGGGAATAAAAAAAAGATCATAACTGGAAAGGGAAATAATGCTTCTTGATGACTGAAAATATTCTTTGTTTCTATAAAATCACAAGGGTTTTACAAATCACCACTAACTGACAAGAAGATGTGATAAATGTTACTGAATTCTCCTTAAAAGTAAAGGTGCTGAAAGTGCACTGGCAGTCATGCCCCAGAGAGAAAGCCTATCAAACTCAAGAGGAATGGATTGTTTTGACACGGAGAAAGCACAGTATTATTTTTAAATGCAAGACCATTTTGCTCTATAAAGTAAAAGTATTTTTATTTTTTATGTACTTCCTTTTTTGCAAACTATAGATCAAAAGAAATCTAAAGGTGTGATTGGTACTGTGGAAATACAAGCTGAAGTGTTAGAAAACCAATATCATCAGAAAGGAGCATAGCAAGAGATGCTAATATTAGAGATTGTAAATCATCAATATGAATCAGTAATCGGCTGGGGATATTCCTAAAAATATGCACTTTACTCATTTATGTTGTTTGTGGAAAACATTGAAGATGGATTCGTACAATTCTCATTGAACTCATTAATCACTATGTCTTCAGTAAGCTCCTAAGCTCCCTCTAATGGTGGCTGCAGGCAGCCAAAGGATTAACTTTAGAAAGTCTGAATCTTTCAAAAAAAAAATGAGCTCCAAACACCAAAATGCAATAGTCACAATTTGTATTAAATGACTGCAATGACTTTTTTTTGTCTATTTTCCCCTTACTGTGATTCTATATCATATTTCACAAGCATTTTTTTCTTTTAGAGTGACATACATAAACAGGCAATAAAACAGATCAGTGGTATAGAACCTGTGGCTCACTGTTACAGCGTGCCGGACGGAAACAGGAAGGGAATCCAGGATGACAACATGACATCAGCCCGGCCCATGTGACCACGGTGTAGGCACATGCACCTTGTCGTTCGTTGCTGGCCACCGACATTAACACATCTACCTGCTGGTCCAGGGAGGGAAGATATTGTCCTTGATTAGAGTCAAATCCACGATCTCAACGCTGTAAAGCAACAGTCCTAATCATAATACCCTAACTGGTGTGGCATAGTGGCCACTCTAGTGCAGGTTTATGCCACTAGGGGGGGGGCATAATAAACAGCAGTGTTTGGCAGGAAAATGTTTTTTCTTGTGTGGGGCTGCTGAATAAGATATATAGCAGCCAGAGGCGAGAAAGGGCCAAGCTCATTCCATAATGGCTTCTGACCTGGAGAACCTTGTAAAGTGTTTTTTGGGGTTACTAGATGGTGGACACAGTGGCTGACACTGAAGAACTTAATGTTTGGCTTACAGGCCCCAAAGCCAGACTTAATTTTTATTCTTGTACCATAATGTTTATTTTGTTGTATAACCTGCAGTGAAGTGTGATTAAAGCTGGTGATTAGAGCTTCTTGTGTATGCCAACCAGGGTTAGGCACCCCCCCCCCCCCCCTTCCCCAGGCATTATAAAAGGAAAAGAAATAATGGCTAGGTCGCCATTACCAACAATGAGGCATATGTATTATAAATTGCACACCAGATTTCTGGCATCTAAAAAGTCACAGGCTTTGTGATGATCGGAGCTTTAATTGCTACTTTGTAGGTGGGCCTGAAATGATAGCACTGTCTTCTGAATTGTAAGGTATATAGGTAATATGCCTAGCTCAGCCCTACAGGCATTGTTTGAAATACTCTGATGGACTTGAAGAAGATGCATGCAGAATTCAATGTGGAATACTTCTGTTGGGGTGGCATGCCACTTTGACTGGACTGCGTATGTGTACGGACCATAGACTTCACTGCCATACAGGAGGATCGGAGCAATGACATTGTCAAAGATTTTGAGCCAGACTGTCACTGGTGATTTGAGGTGGTAGAGTCATCTTCTGATGGCATAAAAGGTTCTGCATGCCTTGTCTTTTAGAGTCTCTATGGCTGATTTGAGATTCCCTGATTGGTTGATTTCTAGGCCCAGGTAGGTGTACTTGTTAGTTGCTGTAATTGGACAATGGTTTATCATGAAGGTAGGTTGCCTTTGTGTTTCTTCTCTGGAACACCATATTGACCTTCTTTGGGTTGATGGGTAGTGCCCATGATAATAGCAGGTGCTCATCTGCACACAACAAGAATTTTACCCTCAGGCCTTAGTCACACGGGCTTTTTTTTCGCGTGATTTGCGGATCGCATGATGGATGCGCATCTGCAAATCGCGTGACTGGGGCCCAAAAATCGCCCGAAAAATCTGCTCCTAGCCGTGTTTCATTAGAAACGGGCCGAAGCTGTCCAGCGCATTGAATTCAATGGAGCCGGCAATACAGCCGGCTTCATTGAAAGCAATGCGCTGCGGTCGAGCGCGGGATGAATTGTCGGGAAGGGCTTAAATATATAAGCCCTTCCCTGCAATTCATCCAGAAATGTGTAAAAAAAAATATATATATATATATACTCACCTTGTCCCGGCAGACGGAGTTCAGCGTGGCCGGCCTGCAGTGGGTGTGAAGGGGGTGTGAGTCAGACTTGCCCCTGATTGGCTCAGCGCTGAGCCAATCAGAGGCAGATCTCACTCACGCCCATTCATGAATTCATGTATTGTATTGCCGGCTCCATTGAATTCAATGGGCAAACATCGTTCTTCTCTGCCACAGCTGTTACAGCTGTGGCAGAGAAGAATGATTTGTCTTCTATATGTTCTCAATTGGGTCGGCGCTGCTGCCGCCGGCCCCATTGAGCGCATATAGAGAAGAGAACAGGAATAGCAGATCGCAGATAGGTGCGATCTGCGATTTCTGTTCTATAATTTATCGGACAAGCGCATAAAAAGCGCTCATGTGTCCGATACCATTGCAAAGCAATGGTTTTAAAAAATCGCCGGACGCATGCGCATGCGCAAATCGCACGGAACAACGCCCGTCTGACTAAGGCCTCATACTGTAAATCCCCATACTATTTTCCTCACTCACAGTATATACCCCCACAGTACAATAAATATCTTCCCTTACAGTAGGAATGTCCAAAGAGCATATCTCCATCCAGTATACAGTTTAATCCCCCATAGTCAACTTTATCACTTAAGAGTTCCTTCACATGGGTGTATTTGCACACACAAAATTTAAAGGCATTGATTTCAATGGGTTCGTTCTCATTTCCCAATTTTGCACGAGCGAAAAAAAAATAGGATGTGCCCTATTTTCCTGCGTATTTGCCCAGCAATGGTTCCCATAGAGTCCATGGAAGCTCAATGCACAATATGCTGTGCGAGAAAAACAAGACATCTAGACTTCATTAGACCAAATAGCCTTTTAAATCAGGGTGGGGGGTGCTGCGCTTTCATATTAACAGGCCCTGCGTGCACAAAAAAATACATTACAATGCGCCTATACATGAGCGAATCAGCCTATTTTATAGTGCAAATACTTTTTGTCCAAGCGTGCACATTTGCACATACGCTAGTGTAAATGAGCCCGAAGGGCTCATTCACAAGGGCAGAATTGCACTTCATATTGTGTGCGTATTTTTTGTGCACAATACTAAGTGAAAAGTACCCATTTGTTCCAATTGGTCTATTCACATGTGCAAACTTTTCACGCGATTTTCAGGCAGGGACAAGCATATACCATCAAGTCCTCCATCATTTCATTGTACGCAGCCATGTGGAGGTTGTGGACTGTAATAGCCACCATGACAGTAGCCTCTCCTGCACTACATAGTACTATATAGATATCACCCCAAGGTGTATACACAGTATGCTGTATCTCCCTTACAATATGGATTCCCCCCTCCCATGCACTCTGTCTGTTTCTCCCACTATCATGCCTTGACAAGACTTACCAACCCCTGCAATCAGCTTCCTCTCCTCCTTCAGACAACAGGTATTCCGTCCCAGGGGCGTAGCTAAAGGCTCATGGGCCCGGGTGCAAAAGTTTATCTTTGGACCACAACTTCTCTTAACTGTTTAACGCAGAGGCGTAACTTGAAGCCCTTGGGCCCTAATGCAAAACCTGTAAAAGGGCCCCCAACTATAATGCTTTATTTATAGTACTGGGCTCCCTATACGGAGAGGAGAGGCTTTATGGGTCCCCTAAGGCTCCTGGGCTCCACCCACATATTACACAGCTGGAGATCTGTGTAGCACTGCAGGGAAACAAGGGCTACTGTGCAGAGAGGGAGATGGCAGGGGGTGGATAAGAGCTAGTTTAAGGGCGTATTCAGACGACCGCATTTGACCACGGTTTTGAGCACGCATTACGCAGAGAATAGAGCCCATTGTGCGAAAAAAATTGCAACAATCTCATGAGCAAATCTATAACGCCAGGGACTATCTAGGCTGCACAGTTTTTCACAAACCCACGCCGATGTGAGTGGTCTCTGGCAGTGCAGAAAATATAGGGAAATGCGCTAAAGTGCGTGCAATAACTATGCCTTCTCAGCTCAAATGGTCGTGCTACCACAAGTGTTTTTGCACATACGTTTGTCTGAAGCCACCCTAAGTTGGATGATGGGGGTGTTATGACAGCACCCCTGTATTTTACGAGGCTACGCATAGGTCGCACACCCCTAACGTCAACCCTGGTGCTAACCATCTGATCCCAGAGATGGAGATCTCATCGAGCTGACATTGCCCAAGTTGTTACACGGGTACTAAAAAAAGCCTACAGCTAGATAAATAAATACATAAATACATTGTAATAAAAGAATTGATAGGGACGGAAAAGTTTTGCTTTTTTTTAATACTTTTTATTCCACTGACCTTTAAAAACGACAGAAATATTTCACTAAATGAATGGGGAATGGAAAAAGGAAAACATTAAGATATTCTGTCCTACTTTTTGTAGTGTGTTACAAGCAATCAGCAGGTAGATTTGTCATGCTGCTGTGTTGTCTTTTCCCTTCTATAGTACCTGACATGCTGAATGAAGAACATGTTAGTGAAGATGAATGAGGGAAAGTATCACTGCTGCTTGGGCTAATTTTCCTTTTAGAGAAAAATATATACAATATTAACTTTCCTAACTTTGTCATGGATTGAAAGCTCCAAGAAGAAAAAAAGGGAACATTGAGAAGCAGGCTGTCTGCTCACCAACCAATAAATAGCCGCTAATAAAGTGGATGTGTCTTCCTTAGTGGATAGTCATTTATTTTGTTAGAGATGATCCTCTCTTAGTTAAGAGGAATGCTATTATAAAGTAACATTTATTGCTTCATGCTGTAATGATAAGTGGCATTCTTTATGGCATTTAGATCTTGGGCGTACAACAGTGAAGTTATACTGTATGAGTCTATGAAAGGATTAGTACACTAGCAGAATACAGAAAAGATGATTTAGGAATTGAGTATATGTAAGGACAGTGATAAACTGTTTTAATGTTCTTTTTCTACATTTTGCTAGTGAGTAAGATTTATCAACAATGACCTGGAAAGCCTGCATGCAGTAGTTGGCAAAATGGCAAAAAAATTGCATCAAATTTATCAAAATGGGGCACACAGCATGACAGCTTTGGCATGTTAGACATTTTTCCTACACAATCTTAGGACTCGCATACTTATGCAATAACATTTCTTAAATGGGGTATTTTGTGCCTTTTACTCCTTTTTGTACTGATGACCTTTCCTCCAGGTGATCACTGGATTTTAGTCCCCACACTCACTGCAGATGTTGATGACTTTGTTCGCATTAGGGTTGGAGCCAGAAGAGCTATAGAAAGTATAGCTTCCATAGATTTCAATGGGACCGGAGCCCTCTATTATACTTCCAGCTCTGACCCCAGGGTTGAAATAGGAGCTATACCTTTCATAGGACTTCTGGCTCCGACCCCAATGCAGGCATCTGGTCCCACTGCAGTTAGTATGGGGACTGAGATTAGGCGATACCAGCAGTCCCAAGTGGTGGCCCCTCGCAGATCAAATACTAATGACCGTATTTTCATGAAACATATACCAGATGCATAGAATTTCGTTAACAGGATTGTGACTGAATACCTGACAGTCATCTGTCGACTCTTAATGGTTGTGGTCTACTCAGAGTTGGAGCTACAGGGTCAGGGCCCTGTTGCAAAATTTCAGCTTCGACTCCCCTCTTCAAAGCCTCTTAATAGTCGCTGGTCACTACCCACCCATGACTTTAAACTAAATTACTGGAATTCTTAAATGACCCATAAATGCAGCATTAGCAGCTAGGGGTGCTGCTGGGGGGTTAAAAGATCAGGGGCAGGAGCACAGAACTTACTCCACACACACACACATATGAAAAACTAAAACAAAAAAAACAAAACTATTGTAGGCCAGCTGCACATGGGCATATGTGCATTGTGGAATGCGGAGCGGGCGTTATCTATCCCATAATGCATTAGCATAGCATTAGCTGAGGTCATATCATTTTGCCTGCTGGTGGACAGTGTAATTATCATTACTTTCTATATTCACCTATATAAGCTACAGACCATAAGTAAACAGTCAGGAGGATCTCCTCTATTATAACTGTTTGACAGGAACTGTGTGATTATCATCTGTAACTGTGATAGAAATGTCTGTGTTCCCCTCTAAGCAGTTTCTGAGAATCTGACTAGAAAATGACTCCATAACCTCAAGTAGATCTGACCTGGTCAGAATTAAGATCATATGACCATCTTAGGAAAAAGAGGCTGAAAGTTTCAGACCGAAAGAAATAACTAAGGGTGCATTCGCACGAGCAGGTGCAATACCAGTCTGGGAAATACTAACAGATATTGTGCTTGTAAGATTGCAATGTTCACTATGAGTGAAATGCAATTTGCAAGAAAATGGTATTTTCAACAGAGAAAATTAAAAATCGCTTCGCACTTGCATGAAAGTCACAAGTACATGGGAATACATGGGTTGGACCCAATGACCTTGGAGGTCCCTTCCAACTCTACCATTCTATGATTCTATGATTTTTTTTCTCCGCCATTGAAAACAATGGGCAAGATTTCTGTGGACCCGCAGAAAAATAGAACATGCTGTGATTTTTCTATCTTGCAGCATTGCTGCAAGAAAAAAGTCGCGCATGTAGACAGACCCATTGAAAACAATTGGGGTCTATGTTAGTACATGTTTTTTAGCTACATATTGAATGAATGAAAAACAGCACTAGAATGGCCCTTTAATAGCTGAAGCCAGAAATCTTTCCAGTTTCCACCTTCCAAATACAACTCCTTAGATTTACAAAAATTGTAATGTAGGGCTTCTTGTTTATGAAGATCTTCATATTGATATAGAATTCCTTGCCAAAATGTTCTCAGTAGAAGGATGTGTATATTGAGAAAAGAATCTTGTTCTATGAAGTGTCCATATATGATGGCTGCAGCCAATTACTAGCCTTTCCAGTGTCATGCTGTCTACCTCTGAGGTCACTGATTTGCTGCAGTGGTCATGTAGGTATATGAACACATCACCACTGTAGCAATGTAAATGGAGGCCAACTGGGAAGACCGGTGTGATCTTGCTGTTGCAGCTTTGGATTTAACCCCTTGAGTGGCGGGTTTCCTATGACCCTGTCGTGCCCACCAGGGCAGGTTTTTTTAAATGGTATAATCATTGAATTTCAACTAATTTTGCAGTTGTGTTCCAAGAGCCATTACTTTTTCATTTTTCTATTGACCAGGCCATATGAGGGCTTGTTTTTTGCAGGACAAGTTGTAATTTTTGATGGCATCATTTTTGGGTATATAAAGTATTGCATAATTTTTGTAAAAACATTTGTAGGAAGATTGGGGGGAAAAAAAGAAATTCTGCCATTTGTTTTTTGGGCTTCATTTTTACGGCGTTCAACATGCAGAATAAATAATGTGATAACCTTATTCTCTGAGTCACATGATTCTGGCGATATCAAGTTTATACAGGTTTTATGTTTCGGGGAGGGAAAAAAGAAAAAAAGGGGCCATGTCATTAAGGGGTTAAATAATGCACCAACTTCCTTCTCTGGGTCATTACGATGCACAGATACCACAAGTGTGATTTTATTTTACATTTTTTACAAAGTAAAGGGAGACAAGAGTTTTTATTTTTTTTTTATAATTTTTTAACTTTTTTTTTTTTTAACTTTTTTTTTATTTTTGTCCCTTTAGGGGACTTCCACAGGGACCCATCAGGACCCCCTGATGACTTTCCGGGGGTCTGATGGTGACAGCCCTTTACATGCTGCAGTGACAGCCCTTTACATGCTGCAGTCACATAGACTGCAGTATGTAAAGGGTTAACACAGCAGAGATCAGAGGTTTTCTCTGATCTCTGCTGTAAGAGCTGGTGCCTGCTTGTCCTCTGACAGCCAAGCAGCAGCTCTCCCTGCCACAGAGACCATCGGCTTGCTTCTGACAAGCCGATGGTCTCTATAGCAACCTGTAAACAAAGCAGGAGATTGCCGGCATATCGGCAATATCTTCCTGCTTCTCAATGTCCTGCTTTGTTCTCTGTGGGACTGTGCAGGTAGAGCACACTGCCACAGCTTGTGGCATTGTGCTCTGCAGCTCCCATAGTGATACATAGCCCGGAAATCTTCCGGGCTATATCGCTATGAGCAGTGGAGTTCGTCCCAGAAAATTTCCGGGCATGCCACTCAAGGGGTTAATGGATAAGTAATGCTTCTTTCATTAATTTCTCACATTCCCCTCCCCTCCTTAGCCAAGTTTTTGAAAAACATGGACACCCGCAAGTCATTCACAACATAATGGCTCTTTCAGACTTGCATCAGTTGTGTTTTATAGATACACTTTGTTTCTCTTCTGTATTTTAGTTCATTTGGAATTTTGGTAGTATAGGGGGTTATTCTTTCTTTCATGATAAAAGACAGTGAAAGGAAAGGGAGGCTAGAAGGATCATCATATGAATTTGTAAATTTGCCCTAGATTATTCTATCCATATCTGTACAATGGTCATTTATTAATTCTGTGAAGCAGCTGAAAAGATTGCTCATCAGAGACACTTTGGATCTAAGTATCTTAATTCATTAATAAGAACTATATAAAATCAGCAGTAAAGCCTCTTCAATTAATACAATATGTAAAGAGTTCTTCAGGCTTTAGTTCTGGAAACAAAGTAATTTCTAGCTTTGCATATATTAATTGAACTGGGAAAGGAGTGTTTTAAATGCAATACATTTAATTCCATTTATCCATGTGCCAAGTGTATTATCTTCTTCACTGTATGTATTTCCTTGAAGAGAAATAACTTGATGCTCTTGGGCCCAAGCACAAAATATTTAAAGGGGTTTACCAGACAGAGTCGTCTGTCAATGCTGGGATACACCAGGATCGGAGTTGAAGCCGCTGTTCAAACCCCTGTGGAGTGGCTGGCGCTCAGAATTACAAGTGCACTCTCATTGAAATCAAAGGGACCTCAATCTTCAACTATGAGCACAGGCCAATACACAGGGGTCGGAGCAGTGGCTTCCGCTTGGACCCCGCTATATTTTAGCACTCACAGCTGCTGCTAACTGAGCATTTGTAATGTAGCCATGCTTTTAGTTTATACTTAGCACATGGACTTCACCAAAGCTATTGAGAACTAATGATATTTTCACTATGTGATACAGCCACAAGACCCCACCCACAAATTTAGAGCATACTTTACCCTTTAGTGAAACCCTCTACATCCCCATGTTCGGTCTAGTAGAACTACTGAGATTAGTATGTTATGTTTGCAATATGGACATTAAAATGCAGCTCTTTTAATAGCTACCAAAATGTCTGCAGAAATGCTGTCTGACATTTTCCAACTAGTTCTTTTCCATATGAATCTATATAGGCTGCACTAGACTAGTAATATGTTGAAGACTTTAAATACGTCCATCAATATTACCTCATATGTCATCTGACATCATTCAACATTCGTGTCTAAGAGCAAGAGCAAAATCGCTCTGCGAAAATCAAGAGTTTTCAATGTTGTGAAGTTCAAGATTCCAAATGGCTATATCATAATGTCTTGCATAGTTAAATGGGGAGTCTACTTGTAAACTATTTATGGCCTACCCTCAGTACAGGGTTTTAATAGTAGATCAAAAGGGACTTGTCACCCAGGACTCCAACCAATCAGTTACTTTCTGGGCAGATGTACTTGTGCGGTGAGCTGATTTCTGCTGGAAGCAGACAGCTCAGTTCCCACTGCAATGGCTAGAATTGGTAATACAGGCCAAGTTCTCATTCACTTCAATGGGAAAATTGCCTGTAATATCGAGTCTAGCCACAGCTATGGAAATGGAGCTGTATGCTTCCAGAGAACAGCTGATTGGTGGTAGTACTGGGTAATGGATCCCTGTTAATCAACTATTAATGACCTGTCCTTAGGCTAGACGATAACCAGTATACAATTGGACAACCCCTTCAAAGAACCCTTTTCTGAATACTCTATTAGGTCATTCTCCGTTTGCACTGGAGGTGTGTGATGTGTTCATGAAATACAAATACCCTCTTGATTTAAGCCAGAACAGTGTAATACTCCATTATCCCGCTGGTAGCTCTGAAGAAATGTTGAACAACTCTTGCTACAGTAAATTTCCCCACAGACGACACTTAATTGCTGGGAATCTCAGTAGAGGAAGACCATGCATCAGCTTATCATCAGAGACTGGTCTAACCAAAAGAGATTATCAAAAGTGGACAACTCATTTAACGATGCAGCAGAAGACGGCATGGCCTCTCCATCAATAAGGGAGGTAAATAAGGATTAGTTAGCAAGTAATACATGTGAATGCATTGTACGTTCTCATCTACATGTGATGTCTGAATAGAAAATACAAAATGCTATATTTACAAACAATTTTTGGCCAAACACAACATGATGGCAAAGTCCATATGTATGGCATAAACGTCTGTCTATATTCCATGTGCCTATAAGATGTATAAGAAGAATAACTTGTCACATCCCCATGTGTTGTTTTTTTGAACAATGTATGCACAGATGCACATAAATATGCAAAGATTAAAAAGTAGTGATACAATTAGTCTAAACTTTGTATCAGGAGAAGATGATTATCCCAAGTTTATAGTGTTACTATATACATGAAATGGGCTGTATTGTTCCTTGAAAACACAGCAAGACTCTATATACTCCCTATCAAGCATTAGATGGCATCTGTTGTTTAGAATTCACAGTGAGGTTCACGGTGAATATCTAATGTGTCGATTTAATCCAGACAATTAGCGGTTTCCATTTAATAAAATAATAGTGTTTAGCACTTGTCTATTTATATAAATTATTTACTTTGTTACTGTTACATTCTAATTAGGAATTGAATTTTAAGGCAAACCATAAGACTGGTTCCCTGGATTGTTTAACAGTGAATTCAATGGATTTAGCAAATATTGCCACATTAGGTTTTACAGCAAAATGCATTTAACAAAACATAGTTATATATAAAGGTAAAAGCCCTCAGTGACTGACTGACTCACCACGAATTCTCTAACTTCCCGGTGTCGTACAAACATGAAATTTGGCAGGACCATTCTTTAGGTCCTATATAGGAAAGGTAAAGGGGTCACAACTCGATTATTAAATGCTTAGTGCATAATAATTGTCACCCCTGTGTAATATACCTAATCTAATTCTCCAACTTCCCGATGTCATACAAACATTAAATTTGGCACAACCAATCTTTAGGTCCTAAATGAGAAAAGTAAAGGGGTCACAACTTGATTACTCAATCCTAAGTGCAAAAGTATTGTATGTATTGTATTGCATGTGTAATGTATCTGATCTAATTCTCTATCTTCTCGATGTCGTACAAACATGTAATTTGGCAGGAGCATTCTTTAGGTCCTAAATAGAAAAAGTAAAGGTCTCACAACTCGATTATTCAATGCTAATTGCATGAAGTAAGTGCACCCCTATGTAATGTAACTTCCTGGTGTCATAAGCGTGAAATTTGGCACAAGAATTCTTTAGGTCCTAAATAAGAAAAGTAACAGGGTTACTACTTGATTATTCAATGATAATTGCAAAAGTATAAGAAATGAAAAAAGATAACTCTAGCAGCACTCCTGCCAACAACCTCTACAAGGGGTAAATCTGGTGCACGTCACTCGATGGACCGGGACCATGATCCACGAATCTTCAAAGTTCAAAAATGCAGGTACCAGGCAGCATCAGAAAGCGATGAAGGTTAAAACTCAACCATGTCTGGAAGAGTTACTTTATTGTATGCAACTTCAGCATAATCAAGCAGCAACGTTTCAACCCAAAGCAACAACTGTGTCTTTGTCAAGCTTGACAAAGACCCAGTTGTTGCTTTGGGTCGAAACGTTGCTGCTTTATTATGCTGAAGTTGCATACAATAAAGTAACTTTTCCATACATAATTGAGTTTTAACCCGCACTGCTTTCTGATGCTGTCTAGTACCTGCATTTTTGTACTAATTGCAAAAGTAAGTGCACCCTTATGTGATGTAACTTCCCGATGTCATACAAGTGTAAAATTTGGCACGAGCATTTTTTAGGTCCTGAATGAGGAGAGTGGGAAGGGGTGGCACATTCTGCAGAGGGACATCGGTACATGCAGCCTGAGGAAAATCGAACGCTCCTCTGTGTGTATACATATTTTATCCCTTGGTTCATCCAAAGTAACCATGACTTCATAAAATTTTCCATGCAAACAAAACATAATCACCTGTACCAAATTTACTCGGGTGAAGCCAGGTATATCAGTTAATCTATATATATATAAATGAATGTATGCGTGTGTGTCTGTCTGCGTACGTGTCTGTCTGTTTGTCCTTTATGCGCTACTAAACCATTCATCCGATCGCCATGAAACTTTGGGAAGTTGTTGAGTACACTCCTGGGAAGATTATAGGCATAGTACATTTATGCTACGATAAATGGCGCGTGTGCGTGTGTCGTCGACACTTACGACCCCCCCCCCCCACGTAGATCGTTCGATTTCCATCATTGCCACTAATTCTCTCACTTCCCGATGTTATAGAAACATGAAATTTGGCACGAGCATTGATTATGTCATAAATAGGAAAAGGTTAATGGGTCCCAACTCGATTATTCAATTCTAAGCGCCAAAGAATTAGCGTCCAAATTTTACGTACGGAATCTAATTTTCTCGCTTCCCAATGTCATAGAAACTTGAAATTTGGCACAAGCATTGATTATGTCATAAATAGGAAAGGTTAAGGGGTCCCAACTTGATTATTCAATTGTAAGCGCCAAAAAATTAGTGTCCAAATTTTACGTACGGAATCTACTTTTCTCGCTTCCCAATGTCATAGAAACTTGAAATTTGGCACAAGCATTGATTATGTCATAAATAGGAAAAGTTAATGGGTCCCAACTCGATTATTCAATTGTAAGCGCCAAAGAATTAGCGTCCAAATTTTACGTACGGAATCTAATTTTCTCGCTTCCCAATGTCATAGAAACTTGAAATTTGGCACAAGCATTGATTATGTCATAAATAGGAAAAGTTAATGGGTCCCAACTCGATTATTCAATTGTAAGCGCCAAAGATTTAGCGTCCAAATTTTACGTACGGAATCTAATTTTCTCGCTTCCCAATGTCATAGAAACTTGAAATTTGGCACAAGCATTGATTATGTCATAAATAGGAAAAGTTAATGGGTCCCAACTCGATTATTCAATTCTAAGCGCCAAAGAATTAGCGTCCAAATTTTACATACGGAATCAAATTGTCTCGCTTCCCAATGTCATAAAAACTTGAAATTTGGCACAAGCATTGATTATGTCATAAATAGGAAAAGGTAATGGGTCCCAACTCGATTATTCAATTCTATGCGCAAAAGAATTAGCGTCCAAATTTTACGTACGGAATGTAATTTTCTCACATAGAAACATGAAATTTGGCACGGGCATTGAATATGTCATAAATAGGAAACGCTAATGGGTCCCAACTCGATTATTCAATTCTAAGCGCAAAACAATTAGCGTCCAAATTTTACGTACATAATCTAATTCTCTCACTTCCTGATATATATAAATGTCTGTCTGTCTGTCTGTTTGTCCTTTATGCATTACTACACCATTCATTCAATTGCCATGAGACTTTGGGAAGTTGTTGAGTACACTCCTGGGAAGGTTACTGGCATAGTACAACTATCCTACGATAGGTGGCGTGCGTGCGAGCATCGTCGACAGTTATGCCCCCCAGACAAAGATCGTTTGATTTCCATCTCAAGCACGAAAGCAAAAGGCATTACGAGCAACGGGATGCGTGTTCAACTACAAAATGATGCATCCGCCGAACGTTTCGCAAGACAATTGCTGAATATTGAGAATACTGAGGTAAAATGAAAGCTGTGCTGTGATTGGTTGCTATTTCTTATACTGCTGAGGTAACATGAAAGCTGTGCTGTGATTGGTGGCTACTTCTTATACTACTGAGGTTGCATGAAAGCTGTCCCGCGATTTGTTGTTATATATTATACCACTGAGGTAACATGAAAGCTGCGCTATGATTGGTTGCTATATATAATACCGCAGAGGTAACATGAAAGCTGCGCTGTGATTGGTTGCTATTTTTTATATTGCTGAGGCAGAATAAAAGTTGCGCTGTGATTGGTTGTTATTTCTCTTACTGCTGAGGTAACATGAAAGCTGCGCTGTGATTGGTTGTTATTAGAGATGAGCGAACGCGTTCGTCCGAGCTTGATATTCGTGCGAATATTAGGGTGTTCGGGATGTTCGTTATTCGTAACGAACACCATGCGGTGTTCTGGTTACTTTCACTTCCTTCCCTGAGACGTTAGCGCGCTTTTCTGGCCAATTGAAAGACAGGGAAGGCATTACAACTTCCCCCTGCAACGTTTAAGCCCTATACCACCCCCCTGCTGTGAGTGGCTGGCGAGATCAGGTGTTCGCCTAATATAAAAGTCGGCCCCTCCCGCGGCTCGCCTCAGATGCGGTGTGAGTTAGATGAGGGACAGTGCTGTTTATACCGGAGCTGCTGTAGGGAAAGAATTGGTAGTTAGTGTAGGCTTCAAGACCCCCCAAAGGTCCTTATTAGGGCCACTGATAGCTGTGTGTTGGCTGCTGTTAGCAGTGGGATTTTTTTTTTCTCAAAATCGCCTCTGCAGACCGTTGCACCTGGCATTAGGGACAGAAGTGCTGCATAGGCAGGGAGAGTGTTAGGAGTGAGTGTAGCCTTCAAGAACCTCAACGGTCCTTTCTAGGGCCATATTTATCCGTGTGCAGTACTGTCCAGGCTGCTGTTAGCTGTGCTGCATTTTTTTTGGGCTTCTCAAAATCGCCTCTGCAGAGCATTCCACCCTCCATTGATACTGCAGGGAAAGAATTGTATAGGCAGGGCCACAACACAGTTCTTATTCATAGAATATACGCAGTGCTGCCTGTTGGTGGGAAAAAACTGAAAACAAATCTATTTGTCCAGCCTCTGTCCGTCCTAACGCCTGTGGACACGTGTGAGCTGCGTGAAAAACATTGCTAAATCATACGCACCCAGCTACGCTTTACTGCTGGCTTCGCCATTTGCTTTCCTTAATTGGGAAAAAAATACCTGCTCTGCCAGAGTTATAATAACTCTGCTACCCTCACGTTCTGTGACACATAAGCAGGGACACAGCACAGTTATTAAACTTCTCATGTTCATTGAATATACGCAGTGCTGCCTGTTGGTGGGAAAAAACTGAAAACAAATCTATTTGTCCAGCCTCTGTCCGTCCTTACGCCTGTGGAGACGTGTGAGCTGCGTGAAAAACATTGCTAAATCATACGCACCCAGCTACGCTTTACTACTGGCTTCGCCATTTGCTTTCCTTAATTGGGAAAAAAATACCTGCTCTGCCAGAGTTATAATAACTCTGCTACCCTCACGTTCTGTGACACATAAGCAGGGACACAGCACAGTTATTAAACTTCTCATGTTCATTGAATATACGCAGTGCTGCCTGTTGGTGGGAAAAAACTGAAAACAAATCTATTTGTCCAGCCTCTGTCCGTCCTTACGGGCGGTGGAGACGTGTGAGCTGCGTGAAGAACAGTGCTAAATCATACGCACCCAGCTACGCTTTACTGCTGGCTTCGCCATTTGCTTTCCTTAATTGGGAAAAAAAATACCTGCTCTGCCAGAGTTATAATAACTCTGCTACCCTCACGTTCTGTGACACATAAGCAGGGACACAGCACAGTTATTAAACTTCTCATGTTCATTGAATATACGCAGTGCTGCCTGTTGGTGGGAAAAAACTGAAAACAAATCTATTTGTCCAGCCTCTGTCCGTCCTTACGCCTGTGGAGACGTGTGAGCTGCGTGAAAAACATTGCTAAATCATACGCACCCAGCTACGCTTTACTGCTGGCTTCGCCATTTGCTTTCCTTAATTGGGAAAAAAATACCTGCTCTGCCAGAGTTATAATAACTCTGCTACCCTCACGTTCTGTGACACATAAGCAGGGACACAGCACAGTTATTAAACTTCTCATGTTCATTGAATATACGCAGTGCTGCCTGTTGGTGGGAAAAAACTGAAAACAAATCTATTTGTCCAGCCTCTGTCCGTCCTTACGGGCGGTGGAGACGTGTGAGCTGCGTGAAGAACAGTGCTAAATCATACGCACCCAGCTACGCTTTACTGCTGGCTTCGCCATTTGCTTTCCTTAATTGGGAAAAAAAATACCTGCTCTGCCAGAGTTATAATAACTCTGCTACCCTCACGTTCTGTGACACATAAGCAGGGACACAGCACAGTTATTAAACTTCTCATGTTCATTGAATATACGCAGTGCTGCCTGTTGGTGGGAAAAAACTGAAAACAAATCTATTTGTCCAGCCTCTGTCCGTCCTTACGGGCGGTGGAGACGTGTGAGCTGCGTGAAGAACAGTGCTAAATCATACGCACCCAGCTACGCTTTACTGCTGGCTTCGCCATTTGCTTTCCTTAATTGGGAAAAAAAATACCTGCTCTGCCAGAGTTATAATAACTCTGCTACCCTCACGTTCTGTGACACATAAGCAGGGACACAGCACAGTTATTAAACTTCTCATGTTCATTGAATATACGCAGTGCTGCCTGTTGGTGGGAAAAAACTGAAAACAAATCTATTTGTCCAGCCTCTGTCCGTCCTTACGCCTGTGGAGACGTGTGAGCTGCGTGAAAAACATTGCTAAATCATACGCACCCAGCTACGCTTTACTGCTGGCTTCGCCATTTGCTTTCCTTAATTGGGAAAAAAATACCTGCTCTGCCAGAGTTATAATAACTCTGCTACCCTCACGTTCTGTGACACATAAGCAGGGACACAGCACAGTTATTAAACTTCTCATGTTCATTGAATATACGCAGTGCTGCCTGTTGGTGGGAAAAAACTGAAAACAAATCTATTTGTCCAGCCTCTGTCCGTCCTTACGGGCGGTGGAGACGTGTGAGCTGCGTGAAGAACAGTGCTAAATCATACGCACCCAGCTACGCTTTACTGCTGGCTTCGCCATTTGCTTTCCTTAATTGGGAAAAAAAATACCTGCTCTGCCAGAGTTATAATAACTCTGCTACCCTCACGTTCTGTGACACATAAGCAGGGACACAGCACAGTTATTAAACTTCTCATGTTCATTGAATATACGCAGTGCTGCCTGTTGGTGGGAAAAAACTGAAAACAAATCTATTTGTCCAGCCTCTGTCCGTCCTTACGCCTGTGGAGACGTGTGAGCTGCGTGAAAAACATTGCTAAATCATACGCACCCAGCTACGCTTTACTGCTGGCTTCGCCATTTGCTTTCCTTAATTGGGAAAAAAATACCTGCTCTGCCAGAGTTATAATAACTCTGCTACCCTCACGTTCTGTGACACATAAGCAGGGACACAGCACAGTTATTAAACTTCTCATGTTCATTGAATATACGCAGTGCTGCCTGTTGGTGGGAAAAAACTGAAAACAAATCTATTTGTCCAGCCTCTGTCCGTCCTTACGGGCGGTGGAGACGTGTGAGCTGCGTGAAGAACAGTGCTAAATCATACGCACCCAGCTACGCTTTACTGCTGGCTTCGCCATTTGCTTTCCTTAATTGGGAAAAAAAATACCTGCTCTGCCAGAGTTATAATAACTCTGCTACCCTCACGTTCTGTGACACATAAGCAGGGACACAGCACAGTTATTAAACTTCTCATGTTCATTGAATATACGCAGTGCTGCCTGTTGGTGGGAAAAAACTGAAAACAAATCTATTTGTCCAGCCTCTGTCCGTCCTTACGGGCGGTGGAGACGTGTGAGCTGCGTGAAGAACAGTGCTAAATCATACGCACCCAGCTACGCTTTACTGCTGGCTTCGCCATTTGCTTTCCTTAATTGGGAAAAAAATACCTGCTCTCCAAGAGTTATAATAACTCTGCTACCCTCACGTTCTGTGACACATAAGCAGGGACACAGCACAGTTATTAAACTTAGATAATTCATTCACTAGAGGCAGTGGGGCCTTTCGTTTTCCAAAAAGGGCAAAAATTATATTTGGCCTGCAGTCTTGCGCCAATTTATTTCCTGCCTGTGAAATCAAATCACTGGTAATACAGCATGCTGAGGGGTAGGGGTAGGCCTAGAGGACGTGGACGCGGCCGAGGACGCGGAGGGCCAAGTCAGGGTGTGGGCACAGGCCAAGCTCCTGATCCAGGTGTGTCGCAGCCGACTACTGCGCGATTAGGAGAGAGGCACGTTTCTGGCGTCCCCACATTCATCGCCCAATTAATGGGTCCACGCGGGAGACGGTTATTAGAAAATGAGCAGTGTGAGCAGGTCCTGTCCTGGATGGCAGAAAGTGCTTCGAGCAACCTATCGTCTACCCGCAGTTCTGCGCCGTCCACTGCTGCCAATCCGAATCCTCTGTCTGCTGCTCCTCCTTCCTCCCAGCCTCCTCACTCCACTACAATAACACCTGCTCAGGAACGGGAGCACTCCCAGGAACTGTTCTCGGGCCCCTGCTTAGATTGGGCAGCAGCGGTTCCTCTCCCACCAGAGGAGTTTATCGTCACTGATGCCCAACCATTCGAAAGTTCCCGGGGTCCGGGGGAAGAGGCTGGGGACTTCCGCCAACTGTCTCAACAACTTTCTGTGGGTCAGGAGGACGATGACGATCAGACACAGTTGTCTTGCAGTGAGGTAGTAGTAAGGGCAGTAAGTCCCAGGGAGCAGCGCACAGAGGATTCGGAGGAAGAGCAGCAGGACGATGAGGTGACTGACCCCACCTGGTGTGCAACGCTTACTCAGGAGGACAGGTCTTCAGAGGGGGAGTCAAGGGCATCAGCAGGGCAGGTTGCAAGAGGCAGTGCGGTGTCCAGGGCCAGGGGTAGAGGCAGGGCCAGACCGAATAATCCACCAAGTGTTTCCCAAAGCGCCCCCTCGCGCCATGCCACCCTGCGGAGGCCGAGGTGCTCTAAGGTCTGGCAGTTTTTCACAGAGACGCCTGACGACCGACGAACAGTGGTGTGCAACCTTTGTCGCGCAAAGCTCAGCCGGGGAGCCAACACCAACAGCCTCACCACCACCACCATGCGCAGACATATGATGGCCAAGCACCCCGCAAGGTGGGACAAAGGCCGTTCACCGCCTCCGGTTTGCACCCCTGCCTCTCCCCCTGTGCCCCAACCTGCCACTGAGATGCAACCCCCCTCTCAGGACACAGGCACTACCGCCTCATGGCCTGCACCCACACCCTCATCTCCGCTGTCCTCGGCCCCATCCAGCAGTGTAGTTCAGCGCACCGTTCAGCCGTCGCTTGCGCAAGTGTTCGAGCGCAAGCGCAAGTACGCCGCCACGCACCCGCACGCTCAAACGTTAACCGTCCGCATCGCAAAATTCATCAGCCTTGAGATGCTGCCATATAGGGTTGTGGAAACGGAGTCCTTCAAAAGTATCATGGAGGCGGCGGCCCCGCGCTACTCAGTTCCCAGTCGCCACTACTTTTCCCGATGTGCCGTCCCAGCCCTGCACGACCACGTCTCCCGCAACATTGTGCGCGCCCTCACCAACGCGGTTACTGCCACGGTCCACTTAACTACGGACACGTGGACAAGCACAGGCGGGCAGGGCCACTACATCTCCCTGACGGCACATTGGGTGAATTTAGTGGAGGCTGGGACAGAGTCAGAGCCTGGGACCGCTCACGTCCTACCCACCCCCAGAATTGCGGGCCCCAGCTCGGTGCTGGTATCTGCGGAGGTGTATGCTTCCTCCACTAAAGCACCCTCCTCCTCCTCCTCTGTCTCACAATCAAGATGTGTTAGCAGCAGCATGTCGCCAGCAGTCGGTGTCGCGCGGTGTGGCAGCACAGCGGTGGGCAAGCGTCAGCAGGCCGTGCTGAAACTACTCAGCTTAGGCGATAAGAGGCACACGGCCCACGAACTGCTGCAGGGTCTGACACAGCAGACCGACCGCTGGCTTGCGCCGCTGAGCCTCCAACCGGGCATGGTCGTGTGTGACAACGGCCGTAACCTGGTGGCGACTCTGCAGCTCGGCAGCCTCACGCACGTGCCATGCCTGGCCCACGTCTTTAATTTGGTGGTTCAGCGCTTTCTGAAAAGCTACCCACGCTTGTTAGACCTGCTCGTAAAGGCGCGCCGGCTCTGCGCACATTTCCGCAAGTCCCACACGGACGCTGCCACCCTGCGCACCCTGCAACATCACTTTAAGCTGCCAGTGCACCGACTGCTGTGCGACGTGCCCACACGGTGGAACTCTACGCTCCACATGTTGGCCAGGCTCTATGAACAACGGAGAGCTATAGTCGAATACCAACTCCAACATGGGCGGCGCAGTGGGAGTCAGCCTCCTCAATTCCTTTCAGAAGAGTGGGCCTGGTTGGCAGACATCTGCCATGTCCTTGGTAATTTTGAGGAGTCTACCCAGGTGGTGAGCGGCGATGCTACAATCATTAGCGTCACCATTCCTCTGCTATGCATCTTGAGAAATTCCCTGCAAACCATAAAGGCAGACGCTTTGCGCTCGGAAACAGAGGTGGGGGAAGACAGTATGTCGCTGGATAGTCAGAGCACCCTCCTGTCTATATCTCAGCGCGTTGAGGAGGAGGAGGAGGGGAAGGAGGATGAGGAGGAGGGGGAAGAGAGCTTGGCCCACTGCTGAGGGTACACATGCTGCTTGCCTGTCATCCTTTCAGCGTGTATGGCCTGAGGAGGAGGAGGAGGAGGAGGAGGATCCTGAAAGTGATCTTCCTAGTGAAGACAGCCATGTGTTGCGTACAGGTACCCTGGCACACATGGCTGACTTCATGTTAGGATGCCTTTCTCGTGACCCTCGCGTTGCACGCATTCTGGCCACTACGGATTACTGGGTGTACACACTGCTCGATCCACGGTATAAGGAGAACCTGCCCACTCTGATTCCCGAAGAGGAAAGGGGTTCGAGAGTGTTGCTATACCACAGGACCCTTGCGGACAAGCTGATGGTAAAATTCCCAGCCGACAGCGCTAGTGGCAGAAGGCGCAGTTCCGAGGGCCATGTTGCAGGGGATGTGCGTAGATCGAGCAGCATGTACATCCCAGGCAGTGCAACAGTCTTTAAGGGCCTGGCCAGCTTTATGGCTCCCCACCAAGACTGTGTCACCGCTCCCCAGTCACGGCTGAGTCGGCGGGAGCACTGCAAAAGGATGGTGAGGGAGTACGTAGCGGATCGCACGACCATCCTTGGTGAGGCCTCTGCCCCCTACAACTACTGGGTGTCGAAGCTGGACACGTGGCCTGAACTAGCCCTGTATGCCCTGGAGGTGCTTGCTTGTCCTGCGGCTAGCGTCTAGTCGGAAAGGGTGTTTAGTGCGGCTGGGGGAATCATCACAGATAAGCGTAGCCGCTTGTCAACCGACAGTGCCGACAGGCTAACACTCTTCAAGATGAACAAAGGCTGGATTTCCCCAGACTTCTGTTCTCCACCAGCGGACAGCAGCGATACCTAAGCAATACGTAGGCTGCACCCGCGGATGGAAGCTACGTTCTCTCTCACCATCCAAAACGGGGACATTTCTGCTTCATCAATCTGTGTCTAATATTCCTCCTCCTCCTCCTCCTGCTCCTCCTCCTGAAACCTCACGTAATCACGCTGAACGGGCAATTTTTCTTAGGGCCACAAGGCTCACTCAAATAATTTTTCAGAACAATTTTTATAAGTTTCAATTAGCTTAAAAGCGTTGGAACTTTAACTTGAACCAATTTTTCGTTACACTGGGCTGCCTCCAGGCCTAGTTACCACTTAAGCCACATTAACCAAAGCGATTCACCTGCCATCTTGGTTGGGCATGGCCAATTTTTACTGAGGTACATTAGTACTGTTGGTACACCAATTTTTTGGGGCCCTCACCTACAGTGTAATCATAGTCATTTCTATGTTCTTCGCCTGCACTCATGGTACAGAAAGGTGTGTGGGGTTGGCCTACACTTTAGCTACATAAATGTCACTTGTGCCTTGGCTATACTAAGGCTACTGAAATGGAACTAAGACTGCGCTCCCGCTATACTGCTGCTTCAGAATTGTTACTGGGGCCTGTCTTGAGTGCTACTATTGCTTACATGGAACGAAGACTGCGCTCCCGCTATACTGCTGCTTCAGAATTGTTACTGGGGCCTGTCTTGAGTGCTACTATTGCTTACATGGAACGAAGACTGCGCTCCCGCTATACTGCTGCTTCAGAATTGTTACTGGGGCCTGTCTTGAGTGCTACTATTGCTTACATGGAACGAAGACTGCGCTCCCGCTATACTGCTGCTTCAGAATTGTTACTGGGGCCTGTCTTGAGTGCTACTATTGCTTACATGGAACGAAGACTGCGCTCCCGCTATACTGCTGCTTCAGAATTGTTACTGGGGCCTGTCTTGAGTGCTACTATTGCTTACATGGAACGAAGACTGCGCTCCCGCTATACTGCTGCTTCAGAATTGTTACTGGGGCCTGTCTTGAGTGCTACTATTGCTTACATGGAACGAAGACTGCGCTCCCGCTATACTGCTGCTTCAGAATTGTTACTGGGGCCTGTCTTGAGTGCTACTATTGCTTACATGGAACGAAGACTGCGCTCCCGCTATACTGCTGCTTCAGAATTGTTACTGGGGCCTGTCTTGAGTGCTACTATTGCTTACATGGAACGAAGACTGCGCTCCCGCTATACTGCTGCTTCAGAATTGTTACTGGGGCCTGTCTTGAGTGCTACTATTGCTTACATGGAACGGACACGTGGAGAGGACACGTAGTGCCTCAAAAACATCCCCCTCCTCCTCCAACAGGGAAAACATTGTTGGCAAATGCCTTTGCATTGGTTCGTCTGGTGGCAGTCCAAGAATTTCACCTTTACCGACACTACAAGAGAGCCCCCCCACCATCCCCCCGCCACGGCCCACTTAATCCTGGCCACATTCCGAAAACCAACAAAATACAACCGTGGTACTAGGTCCGCAGTCACCACCACATTACCACCAACGCGGTTACTGTTAAGGTGCATATAACCACGGACACGTGGAGAGGACACGTAGTGCCTCAAAAACATCCCCCTCCTCCTCCAACAGGGAAAACATTGTTGGCAAATGCCTTTGCATTGGTTCGTCTGGTGGCAGTCCAAGAATTTCACCTTTACCGACACTACAAGAGAGCCCCCCCACCATCCCCCCGCCACGGCCCACTTAATCCTGGCCACATTCCGAAAACCAACAAAATACAACCGTGGTACTAGGTCCGCAGTCACCACCACATTACCACCAACGCGGTTACTGTTAAGGTGCATATAACCACGGACACGTGGAGAGGACACGTAGTGCCTCAAAAACATCCCCCTCCTCCTCCAACAGGGAAAACATTGTTGGCAAATGCCTTTGCATTGGTTCGTCTGGTGGCAGTCCAAGAATTTCACCTTTACCGACACTACAAGAGAGCCCCCCCACCATCCCCCCGCCACGGCCCACTTAATCCTGGCCACATTCCGAAAACCAACAAAATACAACCGTGGTACTAGGTCCGCAGTCACCACCACATTACCACCAACGCGGTTACTGTTAAGGTGCATATAACCACGGACACGTGGAGAGGACACGTAGTGCCTCAAAAACATCCCCCTCCTCCTCCAACAGGGAAAACATTGTTGGCAAATGCCTTTGCATTGGTTCGTCTGGTGGCAGTCCAAGAATTTCACCTTTACCGACACTACAAGAGAGCCCCCCCACCATCCCCCCGCCACGGCCCACTTAATCCTGGCCACATTCCGAAAACCAACAAAATACAACCGTGGTACTAGGTCCGCAGTCACCACCACATTACCACCAACGCGGTTACTGTTAAGGTGCATATAACCAGTCTGACTGGGGCATGCAGACACCTTGACAGAATGAATAGTGTGTGGCACATAGGTTCCCCATTGCTATGCCCACGTGTGCAGCTCCTGATGGCGGTGGCACAGGATTGTATTTCTCATTGCTTCTGTACAGCATTGTGGGCTATCGCCCCGCCCCTATTAAAGAGGGTCGCTACCTAGCCGTGCCAACCCTGTGCAGTGTGTGCCTGCGGTCCCTCGTCGTGGCAGACGCACTTCTAAATAGACATGAGGGTGGTGTGGCATGAGGGCAGCTGAAGGCTGCGCAGGGACAGTTTGGTGTGCGCTGTGGGGGGGAGGGGGTGCGGTTGGGCAGCATGTAACTCAGGAGAAGTGGCAGTGGAGTGTCATGCAGGCAGTGATTGTGCTTTGTTGGAGGTAGTGTGGTGCTTAGCAAAGGTATGCCATGCTAATGAGCGCTTTTCAGAAGTAAAAGTTGTTGGGAGGGGGGGGGGCCCACTCTTGCCGCTATTGTGGCTTAATAGTGGGACCTGTGAACTTAGGATGCAGCCCAACATGTAGCCCCTCGCCTGCCCTATCCGTCACTGTGTCATTCCCATCACTTTCCTGAATTGCCCAGATTTTCACACATGAAAACCTTAGCGAGCATCGGCGAAATACAAAAATGTTCTGGTCGCCCATTGACTTCAATGGGGTTCGTTGTTCGAAACGAACCCTCGAGCATCACGGGAAGTTCGTTACGAATAACGAACACCCGAACATTTTGGTGTTCGCTCATCTCTAGTTGTTATATATTATACCACTGAGGTAACATGAAAGCTGCGCTATGATTGGTTGCTATATATAATACCGCAGAGGTAACATGAAAGCTGCGCTGTGATTGGTTGTTATCTAGATATATAAAAACGAATGAATGTATGTCTGTCTGTCTTCGCAGCAACGCGCGACGGGTAAGCTAGTCTATATATATAAAATTGAATGTATGCGTGTCTGTCTGCGTGTCTGTCTGCGTGTCTGTCTGCGTGTCTGTCTATTTGTCCTTTATGCGCTACTACACCATTCATCCGATCGCCATGAAACTTTGGGAAGTTGTTAAGTACACTCCTGGGAAGATTATAGGCATAGTGCAACTATCCTATGATAAATGGCTCGCGTGCGAGCGTTGCTGAAAGTTATGCACCCCCCCCACGTACATCGTTCGATTTCCAACATTGCCACTAATTCTCTCACTTCCCGATAGCGTAAAAACATGAAATTTGGCACGAGCATTGATTATGTCATAAATAGGAAAAGCTAATGGGTCCCAACTCGATTATTCAATTCTAGCGCAAAAGAACTAGCGTCCAAATTTTACGTACGGAATCTAATTCTCTCACTTTCCAATGTCATAGAAACTTGAAATTTGGCACAAGCATTAATTATGTCATAAATAGGAAAAGGTAATGGGTCCCAACTCGATTATTTAATTCTAAGTGCCAAAGAATTAGCGTCCAAATTTTACATACGGAATCTAATTTTCTCATTTCCCAATGTCATAAAAACTTTAAATTTGGCACGAGCATTGTCTATGTCATAAATAGGAAAAGTTCAAGGGTCCCAACTCCATTATGCAATTCTAAGCGGCAAAAAAATAAGCGTCCAAATTTTGCGTACGGAATCTAATTTTCTCACTTCCCATGTCATAGAAACTTGAAATTTGGCACGAGCATTCATTATGTCATAAATAGGAAAAGTTAATGGGTCCTAACTCGATTATTCAATTCTAAGCGCCAAAGAATTAGCGTCCAAATTTTAGTTTCAACGGTTTTTATTAAGGGTTTTTTTCCAAGAATGTGACAAGTATGTACATCTTTGTTTCCCCACGCAGGGGGCTTATATTCAGCATTCTAGTACACGTTGGTTTGCAGTACAGTATAGTCTTTTACTCTTGGTTTAAAGTATTGGGGAGGGGATAACAGGGGAAATTAAACGAAACGGGGTCATCGAGGATCCACATCTCCCTCCGAGTATGGGTTTGTTTTGGGTTTAAGGTCTGTTTGTGCTTAGGGTTCTTACGTGGTAGAGGAGATGTTATGCAGCCCCGGGATCGCTAGATAGTTGATCTAAGGTTGCCATGTAGTTAGGAAGTTTGGTAATGTATCCGTCCGGATAGCGTGAATTCTTTCGTACAGCATAATTGTAGAGATTCTGTTCATAACCTCTGAGAAGGAGAGGCTTGGCGATTTCCATCTGGAAGCGATGTGGATCCTTGCGGCCATACAAACAACCTGTATTAGCTTATGAGCTTTAAATCTAATCCTAGGTTCCCGATTTCCTAAAAGAAATGTTGTGGGTGATTTGGATATCGGGCCAATAAAGATTTGTTTTAGCATATTGTGTATTTGCGTCCATAGTTTTGCCACCTCAGGGCACGTCCACCAAGTGTGGTACATACTGCCCGAAACCTGGCATCCCCTGAAGCAAAGCAGAGAGGAGGATGGGAACATATGGTGTAGTCTCTGCGGAACCAAGTATGCCCTGTGTAGAATTTTTACTGATGTTTCTACAAGGGTAACCTGATGGCTGCCTTTTGTAATCGTGGCGCAACAATGTCGCCATCTCTCTAAGGACATTTCCACTCCCAAGTCCTCCTCCCACCTTTTCATAAACTATAGTTTTCCTTCGGTCTCAGGTTTATTCAGCATATTGTATATACGTGAGAGGGATCCTCTTTGTGAAGGGTCTCTTGTACAGAGCTTTTCAAATGGAGTAGGTGGGGGGAGTGTAGAGGGCGCTGGTATGGAGCGGATAAAGTGAAATACCTGGTTAATCCTGAGGTATTCTTGTATAGGAGCTTTAAATGTGTCTATGAATTGTTGTATAGAGTATAGTTTTGTTTTGTTATAGAAATGGCTGAGTGTATGTATGCCATTTCCTCTCCACCAGGCGAATTGGGCTGGGTCGAGACTTGGGGCAAACTGCGGATTAGGGACTATTGGTAATAGTGGGGAGGGCTTAGAAGCCATCTTATACTTAAATCGTGTGCTCCTCCACAGTAAGAGAGAATAGTATGCGAGAGGGCTCATTTGCAGGATTCCCGAGGGGAGAGGGCTCGTGGACCAGGTCAAGTGGGCTACCGAATGTGGCTTAATGCGGCTTCTCTCCATCTCTACCCAAAGTGGGTTCCCCTTTTCGCTCAGGCAAGTTATCCATTGGGCTGTTCGGGCTGATTTGTAATATTTCATCAAGTTGGGGACTGATAGTCCCCCCAAGCTGCGATGGAAGTGCATTACCGTATGCCTAATTCTGGCGCGTTTGTTAGCCCATATGAATTTAAATACGGTTCGTTGAAATTCGCGGATGGTATGCGTAGGAATGGGTATCGGTAGACATCTAAACAGATATAGTATCCTCGGTAAAGTCACCATTTTGATTGAATTTATTCTTCCTATCCAAGAAAGACCGGGTTTATCCCATTTTATTAGGTCTGCCGCTAGAGTTTTGAGTAGAGGGGGGTAGTTCCATTTATATAGAGCAGAAATGGAGGTGGTTAGGTTGATACCTAAGTAGGTTATATAGTGTTGTTTATATTGAAATTGGAAGTTAAGGTTTAGTAATTTTTTGAGGTTTTCCGGGGTGTTTATGAACGCTATATCCGACTTGTCTATATTTACTCTGAGTCCTGAGTGTTCCGCCCACTTGTCTAATGTGTTCATTAAATTCGGTAGGGATATTAATGGTTGGGTTATGGTTAGCAGAAGGTCGTCCGCAAATAAGCTTATTTTAAATTCTTTATCTCCCATCTTTACTCCCCTCACATTTGGATTGGTGCGGATAGCTGTAGCCAGCGGCTCAATAGCCAGAGCAAATAGAGCCAGGGAAAGGGGGCAGCCCTGTCTGGTCCCTCTATGGGTTTTGATAGGGGTTTCCTTTGTAGTGGGAAGTTTTAGAAACGTAGATGGTGTTGAGTATAGTGCCCTAATAGCGGATAGAAATGGTCCATTGATCCCGTTGCGCTGGAGGACCCAGAAAAGATAGTTCCATGATAAAGTATCAAAGGCCTTTTCTAGGTCTAGTGCCAGTAATGTCATTTGGGTATTTAATTTTGAGATGTGATCTATAACATTTAGTACCTTGCGTATGTTGTCAGAAGCTTGTCTCGGTGGTATGAACCCGACTTGGTCTTTATGGACCAGAGAGGGGAGAAAGTGATTTAACCGCGTGGCGAGAATGGATGTAAATAGTTTATAATCTAGATTGAGCAATGAGATGGGTCTATAGTTTTTAGGTGATAAGTGGTCCTTATTTTCTTTTGGGATTACCGTTAGTTGAGAGTCAAGGAATTCATTAGGTGGGTTTTCCCCTTTCATAAGATTCCGGAAGATTTTTTCTAAAGGTTGTATAAGGATATCTTTGAATTTTTTGTAATAGAGGGCAGTAAATCCGTCGGGACCAGGCGCTTTTCCTAATTTGAGATTTTTTATAGCTGCGGCTATTTCCTCCCCTGCTATTTCAGTATTTAATTGGGCCAGTTGGGAACTTGAGAGGGAGGGAAGTTTCAGAGCGTTTAGAAGTGATGTCATTGGAGGTGGGGCTTTATTTGGTTGGGCCCTATAGAGTTTATCATAGTACTTTTGGAATGTGTCATATATTAGGTTTGGATTGGAGGTTACTTTTCCTTGGGGTGTACTTATTTTGAAGACATTGTTAACTCTAGCTCTGTTTCTCAGGCTAGCGGCTAGGAGTCGGTCCGGTTTGTTGGCGAGTTTGTAGTACGTCGCCCCAGTCCACTGGAGGGCTTTTTCTACCTGGTGTGACAGAAGTATGTTTATTTGCAGTTTAATATCTTTGATTGATTTCGTTGTTGCCAGAGAGGGGTGTCGTTGGTTCAATGCCTGTAGGAGGAGAAGTTTTTTTTCTAGGTCAAGGAGTGCCTGACCCCTCTCTCTCTTTCTTCTGGATGCTAGTTTAATTAGGTGGCCCCTAATATAGGCCTTATGTGCTAGCCAAATCCACATGGGGGATGAATTGTGCTCAGTGTTTAGTTCAAAATATTCTGTGATGTCTTTTGTGATTTGGGTGAGCATATTTGGGTCTCTCAATATTGCCTCATTTAGTCGCCATCTAGTTTTTGTGTGAGTACTTGCTGTCCAAATCATGGAGGATAATACTACATCGTGGTCCGACCATGAGCAAGGGATGTGTCTAATCTGTGCTAATGTAGGTAGGAGGGACGTTGAGACTAAGATGTAATCTAGTCTGGAATATAGATGCGCTGTCGGAGAGTAATACGTGTATCCCCTTTTAGGGCCGTGCAATTCTCTCCAGCAGTCGACTATTGAAAGCGATGACATAGAGTCCTCCCACCTCTTTCGTTGTATTCCCGAAAACCTATCAGGGTTGGTCGCCGTCCTATCTAATTTCGGGGAAAATGGGAGATTAAAGTCCCCTGCCCATATCAGTTTTGCTAGTGTGTACTGTTTTAGTTTCTTGCTGAGTAGCAGAAGCGTAGGAAGAGAGTTTTCTGCCGGAGCGTATACATTTACGAATGCTACCTGTTGATCATAAAGTGTGCCTAATACTATACAGAAACGCCCTTCCTTATCTGTTTCCACCTGTTTTATGTTCAGAGGTAGGGAGTTGTGAAAGAGAGTTAAGACCCCTCTACGTTTTGTGGGGGCAGAAGAAGTATAAAATCTAGAATATTGTGGGTGGAAAAATTTAGGGGTGGAGGTTTGGGAGAAATGGGTTTCTTGGATACATATCACTTCTGGGCGATGTTTTTTATAGCATAGGAAAGCCTGTTTACGCTTCTGAGGGGAGTTGAAGCCCCTAACGTTGTGAGAAATTACTTGTACCATGAGGGAGGTAATTCAATCGCTTTTGACCTTTTTTGTGGATTTAGTTTCTCTGGTTGGGTGTTAGAGCATGTAGGGAATTTGTGTTTACCTGACGACCTAGGCAGGGGGGGCTGAGTGTTAACAAACTTCTCAGTTTTGGGGTTAACATAAACTGGTGAACTGGGGATAGGGTCCTAAGACTCCAATGGGGATGACTGAATGCGTTCCCCGTTCGTGGGTGTTCGGCAGTCATCTTTTTGTGGGGCAACACGGAAAGCAGGGCCGGACCCGCACTGTTTGTCAACTAATCAAACCAAATAAAAAGTTCAACATCCCTTATCATTAAGACGTGTCCGCGGGATCCCTGTCCCCAGCCCGGTGTTTTTCCGGGCAGGGGGGAGGGAGGCCGCAGGTCGCGGAGCTTAGATAAACTGATTAGATCAAAACCAGAAAATAACATATGATGTGTCTATGTTAAACTAGACTAACTATTATGGAATACTCTTGGTTTAAGGCTTATGTAGACCTATGGTTCTACCTAATTAGACTATTGTCTACTATAGTGTTAGTGTCAGGTATGTCCATAGTCCTTAGCCATCCAAGGGTGACCCCTCAAATGGTTCATGCTCACGTGTCTTGAGTCGGTCTTGGCCTGGCTGGGGTAGAGGTTGGTCTGGGTGGTCTTCTGGTCGATCCTGTGGTGGTCCAATTTCGCCTGGGACGTTGTGGTAGACCTCTCGGGGGAGCCGTATCCGTGACTGGTATGCAAGCTGTCTCCGCAGCTTGGTAGGCTTCTTGTAGGGTTCTTGCTGTGTATGATCTCCCTTGGTGTTGGAATATAAGGGCAAAGGGGAAGCCCCATTTGTATTTTATGTTAGCTGCTTGTAATGCTTGGGTCACAGGTCGTAGTGACCTGCGTTTTGCTAGTGTAATCGGGGCTATATCAGCGTACAGTTGGACTGAGGCTGGTAGTCCTGGGAGGTGGGAGAGTTGTCAGGCTGCTGTCAGGATTTGGTCTCGTATTTCACTGTGGTGCATTTTCAGAATCACATCTCGGGATAGCTCCGGATTGGGAGGACGCGTCAAGGCCCGGTGTATTCTATCAATTTTCAGTTGCTGTAAATCTGTGTTAGGTAAGAGCGTGGAAAAGAGGGCAGTAGGTGTTTCTGTCAGAGCTGTTGTTGATTCAGAGAGGCCTCGGATCCGGATGTTGGCTCGCCTGGACCTATTTTCCAGATCTTCACATTTGGCTTCCATAAGGCTTAGTCTGGATTCAACATCTTCAAGGCGTTGTTTGTCTTCTTCCAGAGTATCTACAATGTCCTCTGTAATTCGCTCCAGTTTGTCTGTTCTCTGTCCGAGGTCTCTTATTTGGTCAGTAAAGTCTTTTACTGCTTGGGATAATTCCGTTTTGAAGACGGATTTCATCTGGTTTAGGAGCGCCATCTGGGGGCCCGTAAGTGCCTGGGCCTCTGTATCTTGGTTATCTTGTGACATCGCTACATTGGCTAGTTGTTCAGAGGTTGCCGGGCTTGGGGGCGCTGACCCAGAGAATAAATCGGCCTGGGTTTGAGACGCAAATAGTTCTGGAAGGGTACCCCGAGGTGTAGGCTGCGATTCCCGAGAGGTCTTTCCTTTCGTTTTGGTCATCTTGGATTTAGTTCAGGTTCCGCTGTGCTAACTGTGGGACTTTGCTTGTGATGTGCATAGGTCCAGCCCTGTTGTGGCCTAGGGAGACATCAGCACGTCTTTCTCAGGCCACCCGTGTGTCACACCTTAGATGTGGGGGGCCAGCATGGTCCAGCACCCTAGGGAGGTACTCGTGGCGATTTGCAGTGTTGGGTACCTTTCTTCAGGGTAACTGAGTGCGTTTGCAGGATTTGAGAGTTGGTGGTGTGGCTTTATGGCGTATATGCTTCTGGCGTTGTGGGGCCACGTCTGTTACAGCTTGAGTGATCAGCTTGTTATGCGATCCCGCTTTTTAGGTACGGTGGTAATGTGCGGGCTCAGTTGCCTCTTTTTAGTGGGCCTGTATTATTGTGGCTATATGGGCAGCTACTCTGGACACTTGCAATCCAGCAGTCTTGCCGCAATTAAGTGGTCTCCCCCCGGGGTCTGTTTTTTGTTGTAGGATCCACTGTGAGGCGGTTGCAGAAGTTGTTATGGGGTCTTTTTGTATGCTATGCTATATTGTGCTATATTGTGCTTACTGTAACTGAGGGCCTGCTGTAAGCTCTGCTGGTCTGCAGTTATAACAGCTCCTAGGGAACTCTATTGGCTGTGAGTACCCTCATGCAGTACAGTTCATTGCTAGCAGGGGGGTATTCTCCCTGTTCTGCTAGACTGCAGGTCACCCCAGGGCCCCTGTGCTAGACTGCTCTGGGCTTCAGTGGGGGTTGTGAGGTGTAGCACTTATGTCTGCGCTTGCTGGTGCTCTTCTCCTCCTCTGGGTTGCTCCCCCGTTTTCCCTCTCTTACCAGCAGCTGCCTCTCCACCTCCGGTGTGCTTTAGAAGGGGCCCGCTGTTGATATCCGCGGCCGGCCTTCACTTCCGGTCGGCGGCGTCTAGAAGTTTAGCCCGGGGATGCGCCTGGTCTTGTAGGCCGCAAAATCGCGGTGTCGGCTAGAGACGCGCGGAGGGTCTCGTTTTGAAGCTCCGGGTCCGGTGGAGCCTGCGGTGCTATTTTCGGCCCCATGAGAGTCCTCACAACGGGTCAAAGTCTGCTTTTTTTCTAGCATCCAAATTTTACGTACGGAATCTAATTTTCTCACTTCCCATGTCATAGAAACTTGACATTTGGCATGAGCATTGATTATGACATAAATAGGAAAAGTTAATGGGTCCTAACTCGATTATTCAATTCTAAGCGCCAAAGAATCAGCGTCCAAATTTTATGTACGGAATCTAATTTTCTCGCTTCCCAATGTCATAGAAACTTGAAATTTGGCACAAGCATTGATTATGTCATAAATAGGAAAAGTTAATGGGTCCTAACTCGATTATTCAATTCTAAGCACCAAAGAATTAGCGTCAAAATTTTACGTACGGAATCTAATTTTCTCGCTTCCCAATATCCTAGAAACTTGAAATTTGGCACGAGCATTGATTATGACATAAATAGGAAAAGTTAATGGGTCCCAACTCGATTATTCAATTCTAAGCGCCAAAGAATCAGCGTCCAAATTTTATGTACGGAATCTAATTTTCTCGCTTCCCAATGTCATAGAAACTTGAAATTTGGCACAAGCATTGATTATGTCATAAATAGGAAAAGTTAATGGGTCCTAACTCGATTATTCAATTCTAAGCACCAAAGAATTAGCGTCAAAATTTTACGTACGGAATCTAATTTTCTCGCTTCCCAATATCCTAGAAACTTGAAATTTGGCACGAGCATTGATTATGACATAAATAGGAAAAGTTAATGGGTCCCAACTCGATTATTCAATTCTAAGCGCAAAAGAATTAGCATCCAAATTTTACGTACGGAATCTAATTTTCTTGCTTCCCAATATCATAGAAACTTGAAATTTGGCACGAGCATTGATTATGACATAAATAGGAAACGCTAATGGGTCCCAACTCGATTATTCAATTCTAAGCGCAAAAGAATTAGCGTCCAAATTTTACGTACGGAATCTAATTCTCTCACTTCCTGATGTCATATATATATATATATATATATATATATATATAAATTAATGACTGTCTGTCTGTCTGTCCTTTATGCATTACTACACCATTCATATAATCGCCATGAAACTTTGGGAAGTTGTTGAGTACACTCCTCCGAAAGATTACTGGCATACTACATCTATCCTACGATAGATGGCGTGCGTGCGAGCATCGTCGACAGTTATGCCCCCCAGAAAAAGATCGTTTGATTTCCATCTCAAGCACGAAAGCAAAAGGCATTACGAGCAACGGGATGCGTGTTCAACTACAAAATGATGCATCCGCCGAACGTTTCGCAAGACAATTGCTGGATATTGAGAATCCTGAGGTAAAATGAAAGCTATGCTGTGATTGGTTGCTATATATTATACTGCTGAGGTAACTTGAAAGCTGTGCTGTGATTGGTTGTTATCTAGATATATAAAAACGAATGTATGTATGTATGTCTGTCTCCACAGCAACACGTGATGGGTAAGCTGGTCTACTATAAATATAAATTTATTTATGAATGGTATCTTTGCACATGATGACTGTCAGGTGAAAAAAGTGCTTGACAATCATTCCAGTGGCTATCACTCCTGTGCTTTTATATGGGAGCGATAGTCTGTCAGATAATGGAGGTGGAATGGCCGAAGTTCTCTTCTGGCTGCCTGGCCCCTATTCACAGTAAACTGGAGCCGCTCAAAGGTTCCAGTTCATACTGAGAGAGAAGTCTCTCCGTAATGGTTCCATTTCAGTAAGCTAGTGACAACTGATCGACTTTTCTCTCAGTCGCCCATAATCACTCGTTTGAGTGATTTTTTTCGAGTGACTATCAAAGGTACCTTTAGGGCGCAGGGGAATATGTCAATTATTCTATAACTTTTTAACAATTTACTATATAAACTTAACTTTGGCTGTTTTACAAAACCAATATGAACAGGGTGTAGTTTAAAAGCCAGATTCAGCGCTATATCTCAAAACCGGTATCCTATATTGAAACAACAATAGTGTACTTGAATAGGAAGGCATGAATGTGCTACATTATGGTATAGAGCACAAGCCACTGGGGACCCCGGAACATGAATTTCAATTTAGTATTGTGGCCTCTGTAAGAGATAGAAAGTAAGACTCAATTGCAAAGTTGAAGAGAGAAGCAGAAACCCTCTTTCTGTGTCTCTCTGAGTCCCATGGGACTGCTGCTATGACTGAAGTGAGGGAAATACGCTATTATTATTAATCCAATATAGGACACCAATATTGAGATATAGCACTGGATCCGACTTTTTGACTACACCCTGTATAATTTCTCTATCCACTTCACTTAGACTATGTCTGATGCGTAATGCTTTTAATCTCAAACTGTAAGGATGCATTGCGATCTCTAAGTGCGAGTTAAGCCTGATATTCTCTAATGCAACTCGCATCGGACAGCATATAGACACTCTGTACGCGTGTTGACTGATGTGTAGGAGACTGAACATTGCTGGATCAGAATAGGACATGCTTTGATTTCTTTTCTTACATGGACCATGAAAAAAATCAGGCCTAAAAAGTGTCATTGAGTTTAATGTGTCTGAGTTCTATTCGAGTGTGATCAGACAGAACTCAGAACAAAACCTTGTCTGTGTGAGTATGACCATAGAGTAACTTTTCCAAATGTTAAACCTTTACATGGCTGTGCAGAGCCAGATATACCTGCAGCCACAATAGGCTTGTGCCTTTGGATACTGTGGAGGAAGAACACCAGTTGAAGAGGACAAGAGGACATATGAAGACGTTGACAGATGGACACCTGGGGAAGCATGTTGATATTGTGAGAAGCTCAACACAATGTTCTGCTCTATTTTGTAACATAGTATGCAAGGCTGAAAAAAAGACAAATATCCATCCAGTTCAGCTTGTTTCCACTCCCCATTGTTGATCCAGAGGAAGGCAAAAAAAAAACCAATCAGGCAGAGGCCAATTTACCCCATTTTGGGAAAAAAAATCCTTCCCAACTCCATAAAGGTAGTCAGAATAATCCCTGGATGAACATTTGAAACTTCCTTTCTGACTCCAAGGCATAGGCAGGCATTTTAAAGCCATATATGACAGTATATGTGACCTTCATTAAATCTGTTGCTAATCCTCTAACAGTCAAACTATGGACAGCAATAAATTTTTTCAGCATAGCTAATGTTACTAATTTATATAAAGTAGACAATGCAGAGGCCTCTAGTAACCCCAGACCTCTGAGGACGCCACTTCATATACGAAACATGTTGGGGAGGTTTCTGTGTTTCTTTTAGCTCATAAGAAAGATGGAATAATACCTCCACAGTGCCACCTATTGGAAGGCGAGTAAAAGAAATGAAAAAGGAGGGTGGAGCAAGACCCAGTGAGGGTAGTGGAATATTTATGGAGTACAAAGAGTTTTCAATGATTGAGTATTTTGAATGGTGGAGGTGCTGCCAACCAGATGACGCTCCACCAGTGTGGGCGTAAGTGTAGCGAAAAGGATGTGAAAAGAACTGGTATGGAGGCGCAACACTCTAAGCTACTAGAAGATGTAGATCAAAGTCCAATGTGTGATGGTGAAAGCACTTCTTTTTTATTATTTTTTCAGAAATTAAAAACCAGCAATGGAATACGCGTTTCGGGGAAGAACCCCTTCGTCAGTTCGGCTGGATAGGACAACAGGATGCCTAGGGGTGACACGATTCCAAAGATGTATAGAATGTGTCGGAGGTCCTGTGTGCAGGAGGACAGGGGAGAAAAGCATTTTTTTCTCCCCTGTCCTCCTGCACACAGGACCTCGGACACATTCTATACATCTTTGGAATCGTGTCACCCCTAGGCATCCTGTTGTCCTATCCAGCCGAACTGACAAAGGGGTTCTTCCCCGAAACGCGTATTCCATTGCTGGTTTTTAATTTCTGAAAAAATAATAAAAAAGAAGTGCTTTCACCATCACACATTGGACTTTGATCTACATCTTCTAGTAGCTTAGAGTGTTGCGCCTCCATACCAGTTCTTTTCACATCCTTTTCGCTACACCTATTGGAAGGCAGCATTCCTTCAAGCCAAAGTTAGACTCGTTATACAAGCCCATCCCAGGCGTCTCACTAGCAAAGCCAGACTCCTACTGTACACTGATGAAGGGCAAATACCCTGACACAGCTGTCTGCGCATAGAGTCTGGCTTTGCTTTTACTTTCTCAGTCACTGTTACAAGGCTTGTATAAAGAGTCTAACTTTGGCTTGAAGGAATGCTGCCTTCAAATAGGTGGCACTGCTGAGGTATTATTCCATCACTTTTATTTGCATATTACCCAGAGGAGCATGAATGGCCTTTTGAGTCTCCTCACTCACCGTCTAGGTGTTCTCCCTAAGGAGAAAATATAGCGTTTCTTTTAGCTCAAACACGTAGACCTGGAGATATTATTTAGGCAGTCATTAGTCTGCAGCAGTGGCCTGCTTGATATCTTATATAGCTACTAGCTATTTAGGAGAGCTCTATAAAGCACAGTGTACAGTATATTGCAGCAGCATTGAATGATATATATTAGAGGTGGCTCAGTGTTCCCAGGTTTGCTAGGCAGTTGTTTGTATTTTTAATTCCTATGCCTCTTAGTATTTTAATTTAGTTCAATAATAGTTACATCTTAATGAAGGTACTCAATAGGGGGAGTTTATTGCCCTTTGGGCAATTTTGGTGTTAATTATTGTTAATAAGCCTGGTGTACACCCCGAGGCACTTTTTGCACACACCATTCTTATTACAGCATCTTTGTAGCTTCAGTTCTAAAGATCCCCAAGCAATACAGATTTTCCCACGTTACGAGCAATGTGTACAGCTGTAGCAATTCGTAACTTGCATTAGAGAACTTTGTGATCACATTCTTGGGTCTGTGAAGAAACCTGAAAAAAACCTGCACTGTTGGTTCATATTGTAAGAATCTCTACGAAGACATGAATGACTAAATACTGTAGAATAATAGTATCTGAACTTATTTTTTTTAAGAATTTACAGTTAAAGGGATTGTATCTGAATTTCAAGTTATACCCGATACACAGAATAGAGAATAAGCTGCTGATCATGCGGGTTTCACCACTGAGACCCCTGATGATCTTGAGAACAGAACTTTCTTGTCTCGCTCTCCAGTCATTGTAAGGTGCTGACAGAGAAACCTGAGCAGCACTGCCTATGCAGTGAAAGAGTGAGGGGCTTGCTTAATTATTATAATGAGTCAACAGCCCATCCCTAGCCTATGACTGCATCGACAGCAGACGGCAGCAATTCCATGTGATGCTTGTCAAAATGCAGCCAGAAGTGGCTGATATGACTCCAAGATGCTGATCAGACATTTAAATCCCCAGATAGCCCCTTTAATATAGGTGTATCTGAAATGTATTACTCTTGTCTGTAAAGTGAAATATTTGAGCTTTAAAAAAAAACCTTGTTGTGACAACCATATTTTATGATCCCTACATGTTTTATACTCAATAGGCAAAAGGATGTTTCCCAGATTCCTATTCATCAAACAAACAAGAAAACAATGGGCACCTATTAAATACATATTGAATCTGAGTTCCATATAATAAATGGGTGCAGTAGGAAACACACTACATATCAAGTAGAACAATGAAGAACAAGCAGTGTGTATGAACACCTGTCAGGTTGTGCTGCTGGGATCTGTAGTACTATGGGTTTCCGGACCCACACCTTCACAGGTCTTGTATAATTGAACTGGCTGGGTGTGGGGTTTCTCCAGCCAGCCAATCACCACAGGTCTGTTACGTATAAATAACAGCCGTCTGACTAGAGGGAGCTGCTTTCCTCATCCCCCTGTTGTTTGCATCCATGCATGTAGTTTTACAGGTGTGAACAGTGATGTGTGGTGTGTATTTGCGCAGGGTGCCGGACAAGTGGTGTGGTCAGTCCTGTTCCATTTGGATGCATTCCAGGATGTGTTGGTGTGAACTGTGTCTTGTGTGGCTGGATCATTTACCATCTTTGGGCTAGCTAAGTTCTTAGGTTCCAGCATAGGGCTGCCCCTATCGGGACAATCCCCATGCTTGCATGCAGGTACCATGTGGAAGTTTTTTTACTAGAGTAGAGATCCATGAGAAAACGATGACCCTTGAAGTGGGCTTTTGGGTGGTACTAGGCCCGTATGGGTAAGTCCTATGCAACGTTTGTGGCAGTGGGGAAGGTTGCCATCTTTTTTCTCCTCTGGACTTGTGCACTCGCCTTGCAGGCTACTGTAAGATGCAGTCTTCTGTATTGAGGTGCACAATTGATTACTCCCTCCTGTTTATGGTGGGTGTGCATTGGTGTCAGACCCATAGGAAAAGTCCTGCAACCTGTGTCTGTTAGAGGAAGGGCTAATTTTTTTTATCCCCTAAGGGTCTAGAGGCCCTTTTTTTCTAAAGGGGAGGTACTGTTAGGTTGTGTTGCTTGGATCTGTTGTTCTATGTGGTTTCCAGGAGCACATCTTCACAGCTATGGGATAATTGACCTGGCTGGGTGTGGAGTTTCTCCAACCAGCCAATCCCCTTTGGTCTGCTACAGATAAATACCTCCTGCTAGAGGTTGTTGGTCATTTTACTCATTCTGTGTATCCCCACTCAGTGCTGGGTGTTATGCTTGTTAGCCTAAAGTGTTTCTCTCCCATTCCCTGAGGACAGTCTGGATACACGTTGTCCCCATCTGTATCTTATGCGGACTCCCCATCGCTTCTCCTTTTACAGGTGCAGCCTCTAGATGTATGATGTCATGTCTGGTCAGATGGATGATTCCTGACGCAGTTCCCTGTATGTCAGTTTGGTGTCTGGCTCTCTTTTCCCTTGGTGTAAGGACATTTGGATTAGCAATTGTTTAATAGCTGTGCGCATCTGAATTGGGTTACTGTTCTGTGTGGTTTGCATTACCTGGTGTGTTGGTGTGAACAGTGATGTGTGCATTGAGTCAATGCAGGTGGCCAGACATGTGGTGTATGAACTATCCTGTACTGTGTATAGGTGTGAACAGTTATGCGTCTTGTGTTTGGTGCATCTCTCCAAGTTCCTTATCAGGGATAGCCAGGTCTCAGATGAAGATGATGGGGCCATTATTATTGGGGTACCTATCCTGCTTTTAGGTAGGAGTGCCCCCACTTCCCCTGATTATTTAAGGGTCAAGTTTCCTTCTGTCTTTGCCTGGAGTGGTGTAATTTGTCCTTACAAATGTGTGTTTGAGATTTTACTAGGATACCATTTTGCATCTGTGCTGAGGCACGGTGTTTAAATGTGCTGCACAGATGTAACAGCACCTCTGACAAACCAAAAATCAAAGACTGACATATCTCACAAATACCAAAGTTAATGGCCCCATTAAAAGCAATGGGTTGCAGGCAACCCCCACAGTGATTTTCATGGAAGGACTTGAAATATAAGCCCTTCCTTGAAAAGCATCCCTAGCTGCCGTAAAAAATAAAAAAAATATATACCTCACCTCTCTGCCGCTGTCGGGACTCCGGCGCGTCTTTTCCCGAGGTGTAGACACTGCTCTGAAGCACTTTGCGCTGGCCAGGGATTTAAAAATCCTCGCCTCCTGAAAGTGCTGTGCCTGATTGGCTAAACACTCAGCCAATCACAGGCAGCGCTCAGCCATTCATTGAATGACAGCTGAGCACTGCCTGTGATTGCTCACAGTGCTCAGCCAATCAGAGGCAGAGCTGACAGCGACGGCGGAGAGGTGATGTATTTTTTTTTGAGCAAAATAGAACATGCTGCAATTTTTTTCTGCAAGCGGAAAATCACAATTAATTCCCGCTTGTGTACAGGAAAAAGTGCTTTTCCATCACATGTTATGGACGGTATTTGCTGCGGAACCCAGGGGCGGTTGCCGGCCTCGGATTCCGCAATGCAAATCCAACCATGTGCAGCCGGCCTAACACTCTTTAAGATATTGGCAAAACCTGCCCCGATAATAAATATCCTTCTCTATTAAAAAATAAATGTGTAATAAAAATATTTTAAAAAGTATATTTATATGTAAATATTTTTAAAGATTTTTGTTACATCCAGAAAAAAATGTGCCTATTGTAACACTCTATATGGTTCCTTTGCACTAGTCACGAAGTCCACCAGTAAGTATAATTCTATATATTAAGTAATTTTTATACGACTTTGCCTTCATAAAACACTATTTTTTAAAAATAATTTCAAATATTTGTGAATACGTGTGTGTGTATACATATACATAAAGGCAAACATAATTCTGGGATGTTTTAGGAAAAGCATAGCATCTAGAACATTTGGAGGTAATTACTCCCTCTACTTTTCTTCTTCTGGGCACCCCACTTTAAAAAAGACATAGACAAACTGGAGCAAGTTTAGAGAAGAGTTACCAAGATGGTGAGCAGTCTGCAAATCATGTCCTATGAGGAACGGTTAGAGGATCTGGGAATGTTTAGCTTGCAAAAAAGAAGGCTGAGAGGAGACTTAATAGCGGTCTAGAAATATCTGAATGGTTGTCACAGTGCAGAGGGATCAGCCCTATTCTCATCTGCACAAGGAAAGACTAGAAGCAATGGGATGAAACTGAAAGGGAGGAGACACAGATTAGATATTAGACAGCGAGGGGGATCAATGAGTGGAACAGGTTACCACGGGAAGTGGTGACTTCTCCTTCAATGGAAGTGTTCAAACAGCGGCTGGACAAACATCCATCTGGGATGATTTAGTGATCCTTCACTGAGCAGTGGGTTGGACCCGATGACCCCGGAGGTCCCGTCCAACTCTATTATTACATGATATAATACTAACACTTTTTCTAACAATTAGCATGATATATCGTGGCATGTTTTTTTTTTTTTTTTCTTAATACTAAATGGTAATCGAAAAATATTATTTTAACAACATATGCACTACAAAATAAAATGTAACAAAACATGTTAGAAACTGGAATTTAGCATTTGGATGAAGCATATGGTTGTCACTTCCTTAAAAAAGAATACAATCAACAATTTAGACTTTTTCCTACAGTATGGTGGAGTCACATTTAACACTTAGTGACACTTCATATTTCTTTTAAAGACATTTTGATGATGTTTTCCAAGCTTTTATACATTGATGATATAACTAAAATGTATGTATATTCCATTTGTGACAATATTCCATGCAATTAAGGCAATGCGAAATTTTCGAACTTTGTGACAAATTACACCACTTTAATGAATATATGGTTAGGAAAGGACATGCTTTATAGTGTTATTGCAAGCTAATATGCATGCTATATTTTTTACATTTATATGAGAATGATACTGTAATGTTTAAATGTAATTTGCTGCATTTTTTAAGGTCAGAACGCAACATTCTCTCATGAAACCAAGACTGCTCTGCATCCCAAGAAGAGATAAATGGTGGAATGGGTGAGACAATGCCTGTGAGAGATAGCACTCCAGAAGTGTATTTATGGCCCATTTAAACACACAAACATAATCTTTCAATCTATTTACATAAAGTGTTAATGACTATTAACCCATCATCTTCATTTGCATATAAAAGGGCCTCCAGGAGCTGTTTGCAAAGTCCAGTGTGTGATTAATCACATGCCCAGCTGTGCACACAGCTGCATTGTTCTGCTCTAGGTTGCCAGCAGATTACATTGTTATCTGCTGACTCCTGTGGAGATAACAGAATGTGGTTTACTGAGAGATAAATGTGTTTGCTTTACCTCTCAGTAGATGAACCATGGATTTTAAGTTCACTTTAAAATCATTTTTCAAACGAAAACTGCACGATGCCCGCATTTACATGTAACGATTATCGCTCATTTTTGGTCATTTGAACTAATTTTGAGTGATAATCATTACATGTAAAGGGGCCTTTAGATGATGAAGCACAGACAGTTCCCAGTTCTTGTTTAGTGGCTGATATAAACACATAAATCACAAAGCTCTCCTTCAGAGCAATCAAGTAAAAGTTTCCCCACATTTCAATTGTATAAAGTAGACGTGGTGGGAGAAGAACACACACAGCATGGAGAGAGCAGACAATGTGGAATAAGAAGCAGTGACCATGATGAAAAACTTTGATGAAGACCAGTTGGATAATATTGGTGCTGCTTTGGCAGCTCGCCTTGGTGATTTAGCAGATAATAAGCATTGGCCCTGTGTTCCTGTCCTATATACTATTATAGAATTGTTTTCCTGCTCAGATCATTAACCATTTACAGGTGATGATCTGATTAATCACTCTAAAGATTAGGTCTAAAAACAGCATAATTCATCAGGTAACCGCCCCCCCTTCCTCCCCCCCAGCTTCATCAGTGGTGTCAACATCATATACTTATGTACCAAACGAATCTATTCCTTACTGGTCCAACCAGCAGCAGACTAATCATGGTTACCCTCAGTCCACATCATACCAGGGTCATTACTCTTCTACTCTTATCTGGTTCTCCTCAATAAGCCTATAACTACATCTTATTAGAGATGAGCGAACGTACTCGGTAAGGCTGATTTCGCAATCGAGCACCGCGATTTTCGAGCACTTCACTACTCGGGTGAAAAGTACTCGGGGGCGCTGTGGGTGAGTGGGGGGTTGCAGAGGGGAGTGGGGGGGGAGAGGGAGAGAGAGCTCCCACCTGTTCCGCGCTGCTATCCCCGGCTCCACCACGCCACGCCACGCCCCACAGCACCCCCGAGTACTTTTCACCCAAGTAGTGAAGTACTCGAAAATCGCGGTGCTCGATTGCGAAATCGGCCTTACCGGGTACATTTGCTCGTCTCTACATCTTATCATAATAACACTTATCACTGTGGCCAGTATACCTCCATGTATTCAACAGCAACAATTACCGCAAGCATAACTCACAGCACCCCTTCTACATCTACGTCTCCTTATTCAGCTACAAGACATCAAATGTAGAAATACGTGATGTAAAATTCTAACAATTACAGTGCTGTGCAGTGTAAAATATGATTAGGAAACATTTTTTTATAAAAGGAAAATCATTTTATATAATTTCTTAAAAAATTATTTTTAACATATGAACATATGGTAGACTATTGTGTTTAAAGTATTAAAAAAATAATGCTGTTTATGAAACGCGTTTATTAATGTGCCGGAACATGAAACTTAGGCATTGTTGTTGCAATATGTGTCACTTTTGTGAATTGGTGATGACCTGCATAGATGATGAAATGGTGACCCACAAGTATGGGTGTAGACATATTCACATTAAACAACACTAACATTACCAGTAGAGATGAGCGAGCACCAAAATGCTCGGGTGCTCGTTATTCGGGACGAAATTTTCGCAATGCTCGAGGGTTCGTTTCGAGTAACGAACCCCATTGAAGTCAATGGGCGACCCGAGCATTTTTGTATATCGCCGATGCTCGCTAAGGTTTTCATTTGTGAAAATCTGGGCAATTCAAGAAAGTGATGGGAACGACACAGCAACGGATAGGGCAGGCGAGGGGCTACATGTTGGGCTGCATCTCAAGTTCCCAGGTCCCACTATTAAGCCACAATAGTGGCAAGAGTGCCCCCCCGCCCCCGCACTGTCAGCGTAAAGATCGTTCTCCTCTGCCATAGCTGTAACAGCTGTGGCAGAGAAGAACGATGTTTGCCCATTGAATTCAATGGAGCCAGCAATACAGCAGGTTCCACTGAAAGCAATGGGCTGCCGGCGTGCGCGGGGATGAATTGTCGGGAAGGGCTTAAATATATAAGCCCTTCCCTGCAATTCATCCAGAAATGTGTTACAATAAAAATATATACCGGCGTATAAGGCGACGGGGCGTATAAGACGACCCCCCAACTGTCACCTTATACGCCGGCAATACAGTGGAGCAAAGAATAAAAATCATTACTCACTTCTTCTGACGTTCTGCGGTGCTCCTGCAGGCTGTCGCTCCCTCCTTGTTCCTGGCAGAGCATTGCTTTCTGGACGCAGGGCTTGAAATCCCCGCCTCCAGAAACACAGCCAATCACAGCCATTCAATGACATCATTGTCATTGGCTGTGATTGGCTGAAGGCACGTGTGTTTCTGGAGGCGGGGATTTAAAGCCCTTCGTAGAGAAAGCAATGCTCTGCCGGGAACCAGGAGGGAGCGACAGCCTGCAGGAGCAGCGCAGAACGTCAGAAGAAGTGAGTAATGATTTTTATTCTTTGCTCCACTGTATTACCGGCGTATAAGGTGACAGTTGGGGGGTCGTCTTATACGCCCCGTCGCCTTATACGCCGGTATATATTTTTATTGTAACACATTTCTGGATGAATTGCAGGGAAGGGCTTATATATTTAAGCCCTTCCCGACAATTCATCCTGCGATCGCCGGCAGTCCATTGCTTTCAATGGAGGCGGCTGTATTGCTGGCTCCATTGAATTCAATGGGCAAACATTGTTCTTCTCTGCCACAGCTGTTACAGCTGTGGCAGAGAAGAATGATTTGTCTTCTATATGTTCTCAATGGGGTCGGCGCTGCTGCCACCGGCCCCATTGAGCGCATATAGAGAAGAGAACAGAAATCGCAGATCGCACATAGGTGCAATCTGCGATTTCTATGGCCTAAGGCCTTAGGGTGACTACCCACTAGCGTTTTTTTTCCCTGTGAAATTCACAGCATTTTTTTCTCTGCAGGGGTCTATGGGACTTGTAATGTTAAAATCGCGATCGCGCAAAATCGCGATTTCGCGGTAAATTGCGATTTTGCGCGATCGTGATTTTAACATTACAAGTCCCATAGACCCCTGCAGAGAAAAAAATGCTGCGAATTTCGCAGGGAAAAAAAAACGCTAGTGGGTAGGCACCCTTAGGCCTTAGTCAGACGGGCGTTTTTAGCTTTGCAATGGTATCGGACACATGAGCGCTTTTTATGCGCTCGTCCGATAAATTATAGAACAGAAATCGCAGATCGCACCTATGTGCGATCTGCGATTCCTGTTCTCTTCTCTATATACGCTCAATGGGGCCAGCGGCAGCAGCGCCAACCCCATTGAGAACATATAGAAGACAAATAATTCTTCTCTGCCACAGCTGTAACAGCTGTGGCAGAGAAGAACGATGTTTGCCCATTGAATTCAATGGAGCCGGCAATACAACCGTCTCCATTGAAAGCAACGGGCTGCCGGCGAGCGCTGGATGAATTGTCGGGAAGGGCTTAAATATATAAGCCCTTCCCTGCAATTCATCCTAAAATGTGTTAAAATAAAAAAAAATTGTATACTCACAGAACGCATCTGTGGCGAGCCGCGGGAGGGGCAGATTTTAATACTCGGGTGACACCTAATCTCGCCAGCCACTCACTGCAGGGGGGTGGTATAGGGCTTGAACATCGCAGGGGGAAGCTGTAATGCCTTCCCTGTCTTTCTATTGGCCAGAAAAGCGCGCAAATTTCTCAGGGAAGAAAATGAAAGTGACTCGAACATCGCGTGGTACTCGTCACGAGTAACGAGCATCTCGAACACCCTAATACTCGATCGAGTATCAAGCTCGGATGAGTATGCTCGCTCATCTCTAATTACCAGGCTTTTTTTAAGGAAGGTAAAATAGGCCCAGACAATGCAATGGCTAAATAAAATTATAGCATACAAATAAAATATATTCTAACAAAATATACACATCTAGAGCTATGAACCATAGACTCTATGACATGTGCACAGATACTATGGATTATGCATTCTTCAAAATACATTACATATTAATACAATTACTTTGTATGGATATGTATATATATATATATATATATATATATATATATGTGTGTGTGTGTGTGTGTGTGTGTGTATATATACATATTAGAGTTGAGCGAATGTACTCTGTCGAGCTTGATGCTCATTCGAGTATTAACGTACTCGATGGTGCTTGTTACTCGAACAAGCATCAAGCCGTGTTCGACCCCGCCCCAGTTTTTGGCTCCTCCCCGCTGTGACGTGCCTGTTTTGGCCCCTCCCCATTGCGACACAGCGCGTCAATGGCAAATTTTTTGTCTGGCAGACAGGAGAGAGAGAGACACAAACCAAGGGGGAAAAAAAAACCCAGGACCCGGCGTCCCACATACAAAAATGCTCGAGTCTCTCATTGTAGCCAGTGGGATTTGTTACTCGAGTAGAGCGCTCGAATTTTACGAAAAGCTCAACTCGAAAAAAGTGGACCCGAGCATTTGGGTGCTCGCTCATCTCTAATATATATGTATTTACTTTTTGTTTAGAATATTATATAGGATGTTCTAAAAAATACAATGAGTTGTTACAATTAAAACACTTTTTATATATATTAAGACATACGGTTTTAAGTGTTTTATAAGGAAAATGTAAGCCTGAATGATGATTAGGCAGAAAAGCGGCATGGGATCTCAGTAATAAGGGTTTTATGTATCTTACCTTGGCTTGGCTGCATTTTAGAGTCAAATGAGATAATTCATGGAAGATTTCTGAATATCTGCCCCAGTAACAGCTGGCTTGACAACAGTTTCAAATTGGCCAGTGTGAAAATAGCGGGAAGAAAAGGAAAGGAACAGCTGGCCTAGCAACAAGGTCTGATTGGACGGCGGTTAAACGACAGGAAGGAGTGGAGCTATAAGAAGTTTGGAGTTCGGCGATGCATCAGCAGTTGAAGAACTCAAGTCAAAGCTCTTGCTTCTGTCACAGTTCCTGGATCTCCTGTGAGAAAGGAAGGTCTACTACAGCAGCTGATCATCAGAGCAGAAGAAGGAAACTTAGGGAATTTCCTGTAAAAAGCCAGGATGCCTGTGAGGCTGTTAAGAATGTTACCATGATTAGAAGTATACCCAGACAGACTGAAGGCCCAGCTCATCAGAAAGGGGTTTTAGGATGGTTTTCTTTGTGCCTAAGTTCAAAGGACTCAGCTGCAAATGGATTAATAATTTAATTTTAGTAAATGCACATCTTGCTGTGGTTCAAAAGAAAATTGGTAAAGAAATATAAGAAGGCAAATTTGCAGGTCAGTTTGATACCCCATTTTCAATGTTCATTTTATATTATTCCCTTTATGGGTGGTACCGAAGAAAGAACCTAACTCTTTTTGGTTGATTCACCATTTGCCTTACCCAAAGCAATTTTCATTGAATGATGAGATTGACCCTGAGCTAACGATAGTGAAGCATGCATCATTTGTCTCTGCTTTGGTTTTATTATGGCGCTTTGAACAAGGTGCCTTGCTAGCCAAAACACACATCAAATCAGCTTTTAGGTTGTTGCCAGTGTGGGAGATATCCTATATGTATTTTCTGTTGTCAACTGTGAATATACTGTATTTTGTCTATAATGGTCTGAAACTCTGGGGGAAGTGAAGATCACCCCCCACCACCACCTCCACAAGAATTTAAGGAGCAGTGCCTATTGTTCCAATATTGGTTAAACCGGTTCTAACTGGCAGACACCTATCTAGGAATGTTTGTCTTGGACAGCAGAGAGGAGAAACAGGATGTTCTCCTCATGAGACCAAATTCAAGAATGAACTGAGCATGCTCACTGAAGTCCCTCCCAGATGGATGACATCACAAGCTACCTCACAAATACCTCCCTCTGAGGACAACCAATCAGCACGCTAAATAATGTAACTGTACACTTCCTGTGTTGAAACTTATTTAAGTTTTACCCGCGCTTAATAAAGCTAGAGATTCTTTTGGGGCACATGATGTAGACGTGTGGTCTTTGAAAGGCTCTCCAGGCCTGTACACATATTATTTAATTTGGAAACGCACAGTATATCGAATAGCGAATTTTGCGCTAACAAAATTTGGAGGCACCGCTGGGATAATGAAGATACAGAGATATGAAGATATTTCATCGTTATCCGGACACAAGGGGACTTCGAAGCAGAGACGGACAGATAATGAGCTCAAACAAGGTAATAAGCTATTCTTATACCTATATCATCTCTCCCTCTCTGCTATGATCCGCCCCAGGCCGGGTGAGTTGAAATATGATAAGTCTGTATCAAAAGAACAATAAGTAGATATACTGTGTGGTTTTTATGTTGTCTGTGAAGTAATGTCCTGAGTGTAAGAAGGTGTGAGCTATGGGGGGTTTTGTATTGTCTCTGTAGTAGTGAATGGTGTAAACAGACTGTGCAGGTTAATAAGGAACAAAGAAAGTGTAGTATAACTTGTTAAAAGAAAGCAAAAAGGAAAGTTGATAAAGTTGATGTGGGGGGAGGGGTGCACATGGAATGCTTGTATTTGCCATGTTGGCATACCTCAACTCAAGGGAATTTGGGCTTGGAGTAAAGATGTGGGCGCGCCAGAGGTTCTGCTCCGATTATGGCTTGGCCAAGCAGGATGTTGAGGTTCCACAATGTGGTGCCAAAAGTACAGATCTGTGCCATGAGGTGCAGGAGTAGAGAATCTCAATTAATTAAGGATTTTTCCAATTACGACAAGATGGGCAGGGGTGAAATTGTAAGTGCTTATTAGTGGTAAGCCAGACCTGTGTCGTGAGGTGTGGGAAAAATCAAATGACTCGCAAGCAAATTCAATGAGATGATGTTTGTAAACACAACTGGACACACAAAAATGGGAAAGGAAAAAGCAAGTCAATGAGTTAAGGTTGAAGGTTTAACAATGAACGGTGATAATGGTTGTTATCTGGAGTGGTGAATATAAGTATGTGGGTGGAAATGGGCATAAGCTGTATTGTGTTTGTCATTGGATAGCCTATTCTGAACAAAATATGTAAAAACCGCGGTACATAAGAGTTTTTCTTATATATATACTTTGTTCAATATGGGAAGTCCTATGAACAGTAAATACAATCCCAGTTTCTACTTCACATGAGATACTTATCAGTCTGTGTATGAGTGAGTGAAAACCCCAGTGAGTGTGAATTTGTGTGTATAAATGAAGGGCCCGTATGAAAGTTAGATTGTGTTATATGGTGTGTATACTGTTCGGTAACCAGAAATGAAATGAGGCAAGAATGACCAAACGCTGAGCCAGACCACAGGGGGTGGAGCTAGGTGATGTAAACAGATAGGAGGGAAGAACAATAAGAAGAGGTTTTGCTCCACCCTCAACACAGACCTGCCTAGGAGAGAAGTGTGTCTCCATTTAAGTGGATGTTGGTATATATATGTATATTGTGATAATGTATAGAGGGAAGGTCACTCTTAGACTCCATGTTAAGTCTCTCACTTGAACAAATGTAGGTGACCAAAGGAGGGGCATCTAATTTTATTCCTGAGGGTAGTTGTGTGAGATAATAGTCCAGGATAACCACAGTATATATATATATATATATATATATATATATATATATATATATATATATATATATATATATATGTTCTTGGAGTATGTGGAGTTTTAAAAATATTGAGTTGTATTTATTTTGAATATCATTGAATTAAGATACTAAAATGAGATAATTGTGTACTTGAGACACCTGATAAGTACTTTAGTCAAATTAATAACAAAAGTTCTATTTTAGAGTGTATCTCATTTTCAATTAACAACAGTATTTTACATGAAAATCGTTACATTTGAAAAATAAGTAAATTTTTAATGACAGAATTTGAAAATATCCCGAATGGTATCAGGGATACTAGTCCCTTAGTAAACCAGTAGTTAACCATCATTGGTGCAGTTGTCATGGTTGCAGATTGTAATAACAATATTTCCTCTCCTGTTTGCAGTACGTTTTCGTACAGGTACCAGAGATGGTGTTGGGCCCCTAACGTCATGCTTCCTCAAGGGGTCCTAACAATAATGTTCTAACTGCCATGGTTAATGTAAATCTTGAGTTTTACCCATAGATGGTTCCAAATATCGGCAAAATGGACAAGCAAAACAGGCTATGCAGTGGTAACCGACAGAAAGAGGTAATTGTACAAAAACCACTCTTTTCCTCTTGAGACTCTCAGTTACTCAGGAAATAAAGGTGATGGCGCTCACTGAAATATGTAAGCTGGCTGCAGGTAAGACTGTTTGTGTCGGCACCGACTTAAGGTACACATTTGGAATCGTACACGATTTCACATCTTATGTGGCGCAGTGGAAGTTTCATGGGGTCCTTGAGTAAGCCAATCCAGAATGCAGAAGCAGTGTCTTTGTTCTACAAGTTTTTAGCTCTTTCCGTACAGGTGACTTATCATCAAAGTCCAGGCTTATGCCAAAGAGACAACTACTGAGGCTGGAAGGAACCAGAGAGCAGGCACCGCAGCAGCCTGACTTCCCTTGAATGAGGTAACGGCTGGTAACCTGCTTGCACCTGAAACAGGTGTAGATATTTCTCTGTTGCTTGAATTACAGGAACAGGCCTCAAAAGAAGAAAAAGGAGGAGTGGAAAAGCGAGCGGAATGCTACTGGGGTCTGGCAGAAAGGTAAATGCCTGTGCCTCCCCTGCACGCTGTGCTCCATGAAGTCACACTTGATCTATGAGCTAACCCATTCATCCAAGGAGGTAATGTGTGGTATGGTGTCTTCTGCTTGGCTTACCCCAGGGTTCAACACTGCTGCAATAGGGTTTGTACACGGGTGCATGATATGCGCCCATTACAATCCAGGCCAATTGGTCAAGGTACCTTCTCGATGCGAGCCAGACTATCTGTATCAGTGACTGCAGAATGATAGCATACAGCTACCACAGGTAGGTGTTTGGAGTTGTTGGTTTGCATAGACCTCTTTTCATGTTATTTGGAGGCGTGGCTTGAGAAATAAAAAAAGTAAAAAAATAAATAAAAATAATTTTTAACACGCCAAAAATATGACCTAAGAATATGTTTTATGAAAGTAATTTTGAATATTTGGGTACACCAGAAGTAATAATAAATAATAAAGGTAAACATTTTATTAGTCATCTACTTGGTTAGAACCACGCCTAAATATAAGACTAAGTTGAGTCCCTATGAAGGTTTTGTTTGGTAATGCTGCTGTAATAGGCCTATTCTTATTCCAGGCCAAAAAGGAGGGCCTTACCTCCCATGTGATTGCCTAACATCAGGAGTTATATCATCTGTCACTCATAAATGTGTATTCTCCGTGTTTCCAGATCAAAATGCAAAGAATCCTTTCAAGTACTGTTAACCACTACGATCACAGTAAAACCTCAAGAAAAGCTAATTTGGGTTCATGTCAGACATTGAATAAAGATAATCAAGGAAGGAGACAAATGTGGCCCATAATCCTTTGTTATATGTAGGACCCTTGCGGTCATTGGGCTGTCATTTTCTCTTCTTCCTCATAAGGGTAACAGAAGACGTACATCCTATGAAGAGGGTTATTAATGTTTCATATGTAATGTGCAGAGGCGTAACTTGAAGCTCCCGGGCCCCGATGAAAAACTTGGAACCGGACCCTGAACTGTAATGCTTTACTCATAGTACTAGGGTCCCTATATGAAGAAGAGAGGCCTTATGGGCCCCCAAAAGGCTCCTGGGCCCGGGTGCAACCACATCCTCTGTATCCTCTATAGTTACGCCCCTGGTAATGTGTCAAAGATCAGAAAAATGTCAACAGATGCAATAAGGTAGCAGTAAGTGTACCAATGTTTCAGCCATATTGTGTAATCAGACCAATGTTAACATGTAACAAACAAGATAACCTGAGATTACACTTGGAAAGCCAGTCACATTCAACATGTTGTATGTCATCTAAACTATGAACAAGGTGGCTTATGCAGAAAACGTAAAATAAAGATCAATCTTTCAGGAGCCATCTACCTAGAATACCGTTGGGAAACTGTACCGTGTTGTGAGGTATTTTCCTTATCCTGGACATCACCCAGCAGTAGGAAGGGATAAGGCAGGAGGCATTTCCCATGGCGGAGGTGACAGCTAGGGTCCCCTGTAGGCGGTAGGGAAAGGCCCGAGAACACAAATAGGAAGGAAAAACTATCCAGGAGAATGAGAATACGCACAACAAAGGAGGGAATTGTGGAAGATATCCTATATGTATTTTCTGTTGTCAACTGTGCATATACTGTATTTTGTCTATAATGGTCTGAAACTCTGGGGGAAGTGAAGATCACCCCCCACCACCACCTCCACAAGAATTTAAGGAGCAGTGCCTATTGTTCCAATACTGGTTAAACCGGTTCTAACTGGCAGACACCTATCTAGGAATGTTTGTCTTGGACAGCAGAGAGGAGAAACAGGATGTTCTCCTCATGAGACCAAATTCAAGAATGAACTGAGCGTGCTCACTGAAGTCCCTCCCAGATGGATGACATCACAAGCTACCTCACAAATACCTCCCTCTGAGGACAACCAATCAGCACGCTAAATAATGTAACTGTACACTTCCTGTGTTGAAACTTATTTAAGTTTTACCCGCGCTTAATAAAGCTAGAGATTCTTTTGGGGCACATGATGTAGACGTGTGGTCTTTGAAAGGCTCTCCAGGCCTGTACACATATTATTTAATTTGGAAACGCACAGTATATCGAATAGCGAATTTTGCGCTAACACCAGTGTGTCCAACTCTCTGGGTTTTCAGTTTGAGAATAAAGTATTCTTTGATCTAGCTTTAACCATAGCTTGCTCTTTATCATGTGTTTGTTTGAGACTTTTGCTTCCTTCTTAGATTGCGTAGTAAAAAAACAATTCCCGAATGGGGGGGGTGATACATTATCTGGATGACCTCTTGTTTGTTGGTCCTCCTAATAAGGCAGATTGTGAAGTTTTAAAGGGTTTTTGTTTGAGGGTGGAATTTTTTTGTCCCCCTTGGCTGCAGTGATCTAAGACAGATAATGCTGGTCATGGTGCTTTGATTAAAATTAATTGTTTAAAATGTTTTCAATTTTCCCCAGTTTCATTGTATCTTCATTGATATAAGTAGAGAACCACAAAAAAAGAGGTCCTGCACTTTCTAAATGGGGCAAGGTAGAGAAGGTAGAGTACTTCAAATACGTTCCAGTTCGGATAACTTACTTTTGTAGGAGGTCCCCTCCTTGGAGACCCCTCAAGATGGAGAAATAAGCCTTAAAGTCCACAAGTAATTTCTCCAAAAGTGGTCCAAAAAAGGTCCAAAGGAGGTCCAAACCGTATTTGTAGATGTAGTAATGTTATTTATTAAAGATATAAAAAACAAAAAAGAGCTTGTACATACATGAGGGATATAAGCAAGTGGAAATAGCAGATGTGATGCATTTCGGGCTCCTACACATCACTTTGTCAAGCTTACTGATATGATACCATGGTTTCTTTTACAGTTTAAAATTTCCAGGGGCCTCCTACTCTCAGTGACATCACATGTCACTAGCGCTGCATTCCACCCATAAAAAGAGTGCAAGCGCTGTAGCTCGAGAGTATAGAAATGTACATCATATGTGGAGACATAGGCTCATGGAGTCTCCTCCTTCCAGTGACGTCACGCTTCACCCCCTCTGTGTTCCACCCTTAGTATAAGTGTCTACACTGCATTTCATGCGCCCAAACACACAAGCTGCATAGAGCAACATGTGATCCATGATGCCATCCTCCCATGCCACACTCAAATCAGGCACTGCGTGATGATGGTTCACTCCCACGCTTTCATGAAGACGCCAGAACACACGAGACCTAATCATTGCCATGTGATCCCAACGTCACCATAACGGTAAATTAACAGTGCCTATGTACTAAGGAGTAATGCTTCACTCTAAAGCTACATAATAACATTTATAGGTCTCCGACAAAGGACAATATGTTAAAGAATATGCATCGTAATTAGAGAAGAGCAAGCGCACTCATCCGAGCTTGATGCTCGTTCGAGTATTAGGGTGTTCGAGATGCTCGTTACTCGAGACGAGCACCACGCGGCACTCGACTCCATTACATTTCCATCCCTGAGAAATTTGCGCCCTTTTCTGGCCAATAGAAACACAGGGAAGGCATTACAACTTCCTCCTGTGACGTTCCAGCCCTACCCCACCCCCCTGCAGTGAGTGGCTGGCGAGATCAAGTGACCCCCGAGTATTTAAATGAGCCCCGCCCGCGGCTCGCCACAGACACAAGCTAAGAGAGATCAGGGAGAGTGCTGCTATAGGGACAGTGTTAGCGTCTACAAGAACCCTAATGGTCCTTCTTAGGGCCACAGCTCACCTAGTGCACTACTGTTGTGGGTGCTGGGAGCAGTTTGCCTTTTTTTTTTTTGGTATATCGGGCGTGCAGCCCCATTACAGCTATAGCGTTCTCAGGCTGCAGTCTGTACTAAGTAGTATAGGGGAAGTATTGGTGAGGCAGGGACAGTGGCAGTGTGGAATCCTGTCTACCTGTGCATTTAACTCCGTGGTTTCTGGGAGTTGTAGTATCTTAGCATTGCACTGCAAGGCCTGAGTTCAGCCTTCAGTGTCATTTTTTGCTGGGGGCAGTTAGTGTAACGTAAGCGCTCTCTGCATCCAAGTGCACGTTTAAAAAGCACTAATATTTTTCTCCACTCTGTGTTACCAGACAGCTGCCGGCGCAGTGTACGGTGCCAGACAGCCATAGAGGGAGAGTCCAATACACGCTCCATTGCCTGCATTGCATTGGAAAAAAACTAACTTTTAAAAAGGACTTCTGTTTTACGTCTGCTTGTAACCCAGTGCACATTACTGCATGGCCTGTGGGACTGGAGGTGAATCTCAACTGCATAGTGCACTGCTAGTCCTGCTTGCATCCTTCCTTATAATTTATCTCTGGCTTCATTTAGCGTTATATTACCGCTGGCAGCCAGCAACTGCGCGGCAATAATTCACAAACATTTTTACACCGCTCTGTCTCTGCTCGATTCTTAATCCAGCATGCTGAGGGGTAGGGGTAGGGGCAGAGGACGTGGACGCGGTCACGGTCGAGGCCGCGGAGTCCCAAGTGAGGGTGTGAGCATAGGCCAAGTTCCTGGTCCAGGTGAATCGCAGCCGGCTGCTGCGGGAGTAGGAGAGAGGACAGTTTCTGGGGTCCCCACATTCATATCGCAATTTTTGGGTCCACGTCGTAGACCTTTATTAAAAACCGAGCAGTGTGAGCAGGTCCTGTCGTGGATGGCAGAAAGTGCATCCAGCAATCTATCGACCACCCAGTCTTCTACGCCGTCCACTGCTGCAACTTTGAATCCTCTGGCTGCTGCTCCTCCTTCCTCCCAGCCTCCTCACTCCATGAAAATGACACATTCTGAGGAGCAGGCAGACTCCCAGGAACTGTTCTCGGGCCCCTGCCCAGATTGGGCAGCAATGGTTCCTCTCCCACCAGAGGAGTTTGTCGTGACCGATGCCCAACCTTTGGAAAGTTCCCGGGGTCCGGGGAATGAGGCTGGGGACGTCCGGCAACTGTCTCAAGAGCTTTCAGTGGGTGAGGAGGACGATGACGATGAGACACAGTTGTCTATCAGTGAGGTAGTAGTAAGGGCAGTAAGTCCGAGGGAGGAGAGCACAGAGGATTCGGAGGAAGAGCCGCTGGACGATGAGGTGACTGACCCCACCTGGTGTGATAAGCCAACTGAGGACCGGTCTTCAGAGGGGGGGGCAATTGCAACCGCAGGACAGGTTGGAAGAGGCAGTGGGGTGGCCAGGGGTAGAGGCAGGGCACGAGCGAATAATCCACCAACTGTTTCCCAAAGCACCCTCTCGCGCCAAGTCATCGTGCAGAGGCCAAGGTGCTCTAAGGTGTGGCAGTTTTTCACGGAGACGCCGGACGACCGACGAACAGTGGTGTGCCACCTTTGTCGCGCCAAGATCAGCCGGGGAGCCACCACCACCAGCATGCACAGGCATATGATGGCCGAGCACCCCACAAGGTGGGACGAAGGCCGTTCACCGCCTCCAGCTTGCGCCACTGCCTCTCCCCCTGGGCCCCAACCTGCCACTGAGATCCAACCACCCTCTCAAGACACAGGCACAACCGTCTCCTGGCCTGGACCCACACCCTCACCTCCGCTGTCCTCGGCCCCATCCAGCAATGTCTCTCAACGCAGCGTCCAGCTGTCGCTAAGAGAATCGTTGGAGCGAAAGCGCAAATACGCCGCAACGCACCCGCACGCTCAAGCTTTAAATGTCCACATAGCCAAATTGATCAGCCTGGAGATGCTCCCCTACAGGCTGGTGGAAACTGAGGCGTTCAAAAACATGATGGCGGCGGCAGCCCCGCGCTACTCAGTCCCCAGTCGCCACTATTTTTCACGGTGTGCCGTCCCAGCCCTGCACAACCACGTCTCATGCAACATCGTACGCGCCCTCACCAACTCGGTTACTGCCAAGGTTCACTTAACAACAGACACATGGACAAGCACAGGCGAGCAGGGCCACTATATCTCCCTGACGGCACATTGGGTGAATTTAGTGGAGGCTGGGACCGAGTCAGAACCTGGGACCGCTCATGAACTACCCACCCCAGAATTGCGTGCCCCAGATCGGTGCTGGTGCCCCAGATCTGCAGCGGTGTATGCCACCTCCACTAAACCTTCCTCCTCCTCCTCCAACGCAACCTCTACCTCGCAATCAAGACTTGTCAGCAGCAGCACGTCACCAGCAGTCGGTGTCGTGCGGCGCGGCAGCACAGCGGTGGGCAAGCGTCAGCAGGCCGTGCTGAAGCTACTCAGCTTAGGAGAGAAGAGGCACACGGCCCATGAACTGTGGCACGGTCTGACAGAGCAGACCAACCGCTGGCTTTCGCCACTGAGCCTCCAACCGGGCATGGTCGTGTGTGACAACGGCCGTAACCTGGTGGTGGCTCTGCAGCCTCACGCACATGCCATGCCTGGCCCACGTCTTTAATTTGGTGGTTCAGCGGTTTCTTAAAGGCTACCAACACTTGTCAGACCTCCTCGGCAAATATTTATCTGTTACAATTCTCATTAAAGCATTGAAACTTCCACCTGAGCCTATTGTTTTTTAGACTGGGCTGCCTTCAGGCCTAGTTAAAAATTAAGCCACGGTACGCTAAGCGATTAATGGGTTTCACCTGCCCTCTGGGTTGGGCATGGGCAATTTTTCTGGGGTACATTTGTACTGTCGGTACAACAATTTTTCGGGCCCTCTCCTACAATGTAATCCAAGTAATTTTTATGGGCTTCGCCTGCACTTGGTACACCACTGTGTCTGGGGTTGGCCTACACATTTGCTACAGAAATGTAACTCTGTTCTGCCTACCTATACTTCTGCCACAGTAATGCTACAGGGATCTGACTATACTTCAGCAACAGAAATGTCACTTCGGTCTGCCGATACTTCTGCTCCTGAAATGTTACCTTGGTTGGTGTATACTGTTACTACTGTAATTTTACTAATACTGGGCTCTGCCCATAATGCTTCAACGGAAATGTTACTGGGGCAGGTCTATACTGCTATAACAGAAATGTAACTAATAGTGGGCTTTGCCCATACTGCTTCTACGTTACTGTTGCTGGGGCCTGTCTATACTCCTACTACTGAAATCATACCAATGCTACGCTCTCCCTACACTGCTGCCAGGGAAATGTGAATGTGCTGCTTTGTCTCTACTGCTTCTACGTTGCTGTTGCTGGGGCCTGACTATACTCCTACTACTGAAATCTTACCAATACTACGCTCTCCCTACACTGCTGCCAGGGAAATGTGAATCTGCTGCTTTGCCCATACTGCTTCTACGTTACTGTTACTGGGGTCTGTCTATACTGATACTACTGAAATGTTACTGGGGTCTGTGTATACTGCTGCAAATGAAATGTTAGTGGGGTTTGTGCATACTCTTACCGCTGAAATGTTACTAATTCTCGGCTCTGCCTATACTGCTGCTACTGCAATGTTACAGGGTAGTGAAAACGGAGGCTTCCCAAACACATGATGGTGGCGAGGCCACGCTACTAGGCTCCACAGGCGCGACAACTTTTCAGCGACGCGGTCACTGGGAAGGTGCATATAACCACGGACACGAGGACAGGACACGTACTGCCTCAAAAACTTTCCCTATGAAAACATTCTTGGCCAAAGCCCACCTGCATTTAATCTGACGTTACCTCAGCTGTGCTGGGCAATGCAATGGGATTTATTTATGTATCGCCGGTGGCTTCCTGGGACCCACCCATGCTGTCGGTCCACACGGAGTTGTAACTGCATGTGTCTACTTATAAAGAACCCCAGTCTGACTGGGGCATGCAGTGTGGGTCGAAGCCCACCTGCATTAAATCCGACGTTACCTCAGCTGTGCTGGGCACTGCAATGGGATATATTTATGTACTGCTGGTCGGTTCCAGGGAGCCACCCATGCTGTGGGTCCACAGGGACTTCACATAGGGGATTTGTACCTGCCTGTGTCTATGTATTAAAAACCCTGGTCAGGTTGGGGCATGCAGTGTGGGCCGAAGCCCACCTGCATTTAATCTGACATTACCTCAGCTGTGCTGGGCAATGCAATGGGATTTATTTAAGTACCGCCGGTGGCTTCCTGGGACCCATCCATGCTGTTGGTCCACACGGAGTTGTAACTGCATGTGTGTACTTATAAAAAAACCCAGTCTGACTGGGGCATGCAGTGTGGGCCGAAGCCTACCTGTATTTAATCAGGCGTTAGCTCTGCTGTCCAGGGCACTGCAATGGGATTTATTTATGTACCGCTGGTGGGTTCCAGGGAACCACCCATGCTGTCGGTCCACACGGACTTCACATTAGTGTGTTGTAACTGCCTGTGTCTATGTATTAAAAACCCTGGTCTGACTGGGCCGAAGCCCACCTGCATTAAATCTGACGTTACCTGAGCTGTGCTGGGCACTGCAATGGGATATATTTATGTACCGCCGGTGGGTTCCAGGGAGCCACCCATGCTGTCGGTCCACAGGGACTTCACATAGGGGATTTGTACCTGCCTGTGTCTATGTATTAAAAACCCCGGTCAGGTTGGGCATGCAGTGTGGGCTAAAGCCCACCTGCATTTAATCTGACGTTACCTCAGCTGTGCTGGGCAATGCAATGGGATTTATTTATGTACCGCCGGTGGATTCCTGGGACCCTCCCATGCTGTCGGTCCACACGGACTTCCCAATAGAGAGTTGTACCTGCCTGTGTCTACTTATAAAAAACCCAGTCTGACTGGGGCATGCAGTGTGGGCCGAAGCCCACCTGCATTAAATCTGACGTTATCTCAGCTGTGCTGGGCACTGCAATGGGATTTATTTATGTACCGCCGGTGGGTTCCAGGGAGCCACCCATGCTGTCGGTCCACAGGGACTTCACATAGGGGATTTGTACCTACCTGTGTCTATGTATTAAAAACCCCGGTCAGGTTGGGCATGCAGTGTGGGCCGAAGCCCACCTGCATTTAATCTGACGTTACCTCAGCTGTGCTGGGCAATGCAATGGGATTTATTTATGTACCGCCGGTGGCTTCCTGGGACCCTCCCATGCTGTCGGTCCACATGGACTTCACAATAGGGAGTTGTACCTGCCTGTCTCTACTTATAAAAAACCCAGTCTGACTGGGGCATGCAGTGTGGGCCGAAGCCCACCTGCATTTAATCTGACGTTAGCTCTGCTGTCCAGGGCACTGCAATGGGACATATTTATGTACCGCTGGTGGGCTGCCTCCAGGCCTAGTTACCAATTAAGCCACATTAACCAAAGCGATTAATGGGTTTCACCTGCCCTCTTGGTTGGGCATGGGCAATTTTTCTGACGTACATTAGTACTGTTGGTACACCAATTTTTTGGGGCCCTCACCTACAGTGTAATCCTAGTAAAGCTGACGTTACCTCAGCTGTGCTGGGCAATGCAATGGGACATATTTATGTACCGCCGGTGGGTTCCTGGCACCCACCCATGCTGTTGGTCCACACGGAGTTGTAACTGCATGTGTCCACTTCTAAAGAACCCCAGTCTGACTGGGGCATGCAGTGTGGGCCGAAGCCCACCTGCATTAAACATGACATTACCTCAGCTGTGATGGGCAATGCAATGGGATATATTTTTGTACCGCCGGTGGCTTCCTGGCACCCACCCATGCTGTCGGTCCACACGGAGTTGTAACTGCATGTGTCCACTTCTAAAGAACCCCAGTCTGACTGGGGCATGCAGTGTGGGCCGAAGCCCACCTGCATTAAACATGACATTACCTCAGCTGTGATGGGCAATGCAATGGGATATATTTATGTACCGCCGGTGGGTTCCAGGGAGCCACCCATGCTGTGGGTGCACACGGAATTCCCATTGCGGAGTTGTACCTGCCTGTGACTATTTATAAAAAACCCCGGTCAGACTGGGGCATGCAGTGTGGGCTGAAGCCCACCTGTATTTAATCTGACGTTAGCTCTACTATCCGGGGCACTGCATTGGGACAAACTACAGGAGCAATACAGCGCTAATGAGATGTGCACACCTACGCTACCATAGGAGTCCGCTGTAGGCCCGCGATTGCTGAGGGTTTGTGCAGAGGCCTATGTCCTTGGTGCAGTGAAATTCCGCTTCCTGCCTAGGATTGCTGAAGCTGTGGGCCGAGGCCTATGTCGTGGGCGCGGTGCAAGTCTGCCATGTTTGGCCGCTCAGATCAATTTTTTGTTCATGTCTTGGGCTTCCTAGGACCCCCCTATGCTGTTGGTGCAAACTTAGTTCCCATTGCGGTGTTTGACCTGTCTGGCAGAAAGACACTGGCTGACTTGGGTATAGGGCAGAGCGCTGACGGCTTTCCCCTTGCAGTGTCGATTGAGCTATGCGACACCTTGACAGAATGAATACTGTGTGGCACATGGATTCCCCATTGCTATGCCTACGTTTGCAGCTCCTGACGGAGGTGGCACAGGATTGGATGTCTCATTGCTTCTGTACAGCATTGTGGGTTATCATCCCGCCCCTTTTAAAGAGGGTCACTGCCTGGCCTTGCCAACCCTCTGCACTGTGTGCCTCTGGTTCCTCCTCATGGCTGATGCACTTATAAATAGACATGAGGGTGGTGTGGCTGTGAGGCCAGCGTGTGGCATGAGGGCAGCTGAAGGCTGTGCAGGGACACTTTGGTGTGTGCTGTGGACACTGGGTCGTGCGGGGGGGGGGGGTTGGGCAGCATGTAACCCAGGAGAAGAGGCAGGGGTGTGTCCCGCAGGCAGTGATTGTGCTTAGTTGAAGGTAGTGTGGTGCTTAGCTAAGATGTGCCTTGCTAATGAGGATTTGTCCGAAGTAAAAATTGGTAGGGGGGGGGGGCACTCTTGCCGCTATTGTGGCTGAATAGTGGGACCTGGAAACCTGAAATGCAGCCCAGCATGTTGTCCCTTGCCTGCCCTATACGTTTCTGTGTCATTTCCAGCACTTTCTTGGGTTTTGCAGATTTTCACCAATGAAAACCTTAGAGAGCTTCGGCGATATACAAAAATGCTTGAGTCGCCCATTGACTTCAATGGGGTTCGTTACTCAAAACGAACCCTCGAGCATCGCGGAAAGTTCGACTCGAGCAACGAACACCCGAGCATTTTGGTGCTCGCTCATCTCTAATCGTAATATATAATCAATTTTTGGAGAGTCAGTCCTGCAGAAAACACCCACTAAAAACAATTTATTTAAAACAATAATGCACATATTATCTGGTTATAGGTCCAGCAGCTTTCCACTGCATGGGTTTCAAAGGTCGCAAGGAAGCTTCACCATCTTTGGAATTAGGAACGTTATCTGGGTGTAGCATTCAGCCGAAACCCTTGGGTTAGTCCTTTTTTTGTATCATTTTTGTTATTTGTGCGCACGTACTTTAATTAATAGAAGATCCACCTGACAGCTGTTCTCATAATTTCAATTAATTGATATAAGAAACAAGAATTGTGGTTCCTTCTAAATGCATGAGGATGGTTCCTCACTTTTGCACTTTCAATTTTCAGCTGTGTTACAAAAATTTTTGCAGGTCTTAGGCTTGCAGGGTGCTAGATTAACCCTTTCCAGTCCAATGACGGGCTCCACAGCTCTGATGTCGGGACTGGCCCGACACTGCAGTGCAGGAGTGGATCTGCACCCGATCGTCAGACACATCGGGTACAGATGCATTCCTGCACTGGTCCTCATCGAGGACCTCCGAGGAGAAGGCAGAAAGGGTTTTTAACCCTTTCTGCCTTCTCCTTTACACATTACATAGCGCTCAATTAGCGCTATGCAATGCATAGATTCCGGTCGGCGATCATGTGACCGCCGGTGTTACCTGACCCCCGGCGGTCACATGAACGCCGAGCCGGGAGCCTGCACTGTGGGAGGACCTGCTTACCTGACCGGCGTCTTGCACATTCTCCTTCTGTCTCCCGACCCGGCGATCATGTGACTGCCAGGTGCCACATGACCCTAGCGGTCACATGATCGCCGAGCCGGAAGGCAGAAGGAGAATGCGGAAGATGCCGGACAGGTAAGCAGGTCCCTCCCTGCACCCTCCTGAACTCTGTCAGTTCAGGAGGGTGCAGGGAAAATGTATTTTTTCTCACCCATTCTCCCCAGCTCCAATTTATTTGGAGCTGGGGAGAATGGGTGAGAAAAAATAAATGGATTGGAAAGGGTTAACATCTCATTTTTTTCTGCATAAAGGCAGCTACTGAGGCCTCGTTACTGAGCTTTCAAGATAGCCAAATAAAGAAACTGGGCTGATTGGGTCAGCTCGTTTTCAATTATACGTTAGACTGAAAATGATTGTCAATTGAATTATTTCTCTTTTTTAGGTGGAGTCAAAAAAATAGTTTGGATTGTCAGACACTCTTTTGTTCTTTGGGCCTGGAAGAGGGCAAGAAAAAGTCCTCATTTAAGTTATTACATGGTTACTTGAGTCTATAAGACTAAATCTTGGTCTGAGTTATTACATGGTAATTGATATTTGGTTTATGGTATATTTAATACCGTCACAAAGGTTAATGGAGTTGTGGTTCCCGGAAAAGGATTGGGGGGCTGGGAGTGTCATGTAATCTTAAAGAATATGTCCAATCAATCCAATCTGTGATGTCTGCAGTACTCGAAAATCTCATCTGCTGCCATGAGCCCCAACAACAATTAGAAATATTTTTATAATTAAAAAAGCGTGATCCTCAGTGCACTGCTGAAGAACATGTACATACTTACCATCAACTGTGCCCGCACAGAAAAATTGGTTACAGATTCAGCCACTAGAGATGAGCGAGCACCAAAATGCTCGGGTGCTCGTTACTCGGGACGAAATTATCGCGATGCTCGAGGGTTCGTTTCGAGTAACGAACCCCATTGAAGTCAATGGGCGACTCGAGCATTTTTGTATATCGCCGATGCTCGCTAAGGTTTCCATTTGTGAAAATCGGGGCAATTCAAGAAAGTGATGGGAACGACACAGCAACGGATAGGGCAGGCGAGGGGCTACATGTTGGGCTGCACCTCAAGTTCCCAGGTCCCACTATTAAGCCACAATAGCGGCAAGAGTGGGCCCCCCCCCAACAACTTTTACTTCTGAAAAGCCCTCATCAGCAATGGATACCTTAGCTAAGCACCACACTACCTCCAACAAAGCACAATCACTGCCTGCATGACACTCCGCTGCCACTTCTCCTGGGTTACATGCTGCCCCCCCCCCCCCCCCCCGCATGACTGAGTGTCCACAGCGCACACCAAACTGTCCCTGCGCAGACTTCAGCTGCCCTCATGCCACGCCACACTCATGTCTATTTATAAGTGCGACTGCCATGAGGGGGAACCGCAGGCACACACTGCAGAGGGTTGGCATGGCTAGGCAGTGATCCTCTTTAAAAGGGGCGGGGCGATAGCCCACAATGCTGTACAGAAGCAATGAGAAATATAATCCTGTGCCACCGCCATCAGGAGCTGCACACGTGGGCATAGCAATGGGGAACCTATGTGCCACACACTATTCATTCTGTCAAGGTGTCTGCATGCCCCAGTCAGACCGCGGTTTTTTATAAATAGTCACAGGCAGGTACAACTCCGCAATGGGAATTCCGTGTGCACCCACAGCATGGGTGGCTCCCTGGAACCCACCGGCTGTACATTAATGTATCCCATTGCAGAGCCCATCACAGCTGAGGTAACGTCCGATTAAATGCAGGTGTGCTTCGGCCCACACTGCATGCCCCAGTCAGACTGGGGTTCTTTAGAAGTGGACACATGCAGTTACAACTCCGTGTGGACCCACAGCATGGGTGGGTGCCAGGAAGCCACCGGCGGTACATAAATATATCCCATTGCATTGCCCATCACAGCTGATGTAACGTCAGCTTTTATGCAGGTGGGCAAAAAATTAATTGGATTACACTGTAGGCGAGGGCCAAAAATTTGGTGTACCAACAGTACTAATGTACGTCCGAAAAATTGCCCATGCCCAACCAAGAGGGCAGGTGAAACCCATTAATCGCTTTGGTTAATGTGGCTTAATTGGTAACTAGGCCTGGAGGCAGCCCAGTTAAAATAAAAATTGGTTCAGGTGAAAGTTTTAACGCTTTAATGAGCATTGAAACATATAAAAGTTGTTTACAAAAATTATATGACTGAGCCTTGTGGGCCTAAGAAAAATTGCCCATTCGGCGTGATTACATCAGGTTTCAGGAGGAGGAGCAGGAGGAGGAGGATGAATATTATACACAGATTGATGAAGCTAAAAGGTCCACGTTTTTGATGGTGATAGAGAACAATGCTTCCATCCGCGGGTGCAGCCTACGTATTGTTTAGGTATCGCTGCTGTCCGCTGGTGGAGAAGAGAAGTCTGGGGAAATCCAGGCTTTGTTCATCTTGATGAGTGTAAGCCTGTCGGCACTGTCGGTTGACAGGCGGGTACGCTTATCCGTGATGATTCCCCCAGCCGCACTAAACACCCTCTCTGACAAGACGCTAGCCGCAGGACAAGCAAGTACCTCCAGGGCATACAGCGCGAGTTCAGGCCACATAGTAACATAGTAACATAGTAACATAGTATGTAAGGCCGAATGAAGACATTGTCCATCTAGTCCAGCCTGTCTATCCTACTGTGTTGATCCAGAGGAAGGCAAAAAACCCCAAGGCCAGAAGTCAATTAGCCCTTTTGGGGAAAAAATTCCTTCCCGACTCCCTAATGGCAATCAGACTGTTCCCTGGATCAACCCCTAATAGTTCCTACCTGCCTATATTCCAGGATTGCACTTAACCTAATATTTATATCCTGTAATATCCTTCTTCTCCAGAAAGACATCAAGTCCCCTTTTAAACTCCTCTATGGATTTTGCCATCACCACTTCCTCCGGTAGAGAGTTCCACAGTCTAACTGCTCTTACAGTAAAGAACCCCTTTCTGTGTTGGTGATGAAACCTACTTTCCTCTAATCGTAGCGGATGTCCTCTTGTTACCGTCGAGGTCCTGGGTGTAAACAGATCGCGGGAGAGATCCATGTGTTGTCCCCTCATGTACTTATACATGGTTATTTGGTCGCCTCTTAACCTTCTTTTTTCTAGAGTAAATAGTCCCAATTTGGATAGCCTCTCTGGGTATTCCAGTCCCGTCATTCCATGTATTAGTTTAGTCGCTCTTCTTTGAACCCCCTCAAGCACTGTGACATCTTTCCTGAGCACCGGTGTCCAGAATTGTACGCAGTATTCCATGTGAGGTCTGACAAGTGCCTTATATAGTGGGAGGATGATGTTCTCGTCCTTCGCCCCTATTCCTCTTTTGATGCACCCCAAGACTTTATTTGCCTTTGCAGCGGCTGACTGGCATTGGTTACTCCAGTTTAGTCTATTATCCACTAATACCCCCAGATCCTTTTCCATATCACTTTTCCCTAGTGGTACCCCATTAAGTGAATATTCGTGACATCCGTTCCTCTTGCCCATGTGCATAGTCTTACATTTTTCAACATTGAACTTCATTTGCCATTTTTCTGCCCAAGCCCCCAGCTTATCCAGGTCCGTTTGTAGCCACATATTGTCCTCCGTTGCATTAATTACATTGTATAATTTTGTGTCATCTGCAAATATTGATATTTTGCTGTGCAGCCCCTCTATCAAGTCATTAATAAATATGTTGAACAGAGTGGGGCCTAATACTGAACCCTGTGGCACCCCGCTAGCGACTGTGGTCCAATCAGAGTACGAACCATTTATTACCACCCTCTGCTTTCTATCGTTGAGCCAATTTTTTACCCACTTACACACGTTTTCGCCCAGTCCGAGCTGCCTCATTTTGTATATTAGCCTATTATGTGGCACGGTGTCAAAGGCTTTAGAGAAGTCCAGATATACAAGATCAATAGATTCTCCCTGGTCCAGCTTAGAGCTTACTTCATCGTAGAAACTGATCAGATTTGTCTGACATGAGCGACCCTTCATGAATCCATGCTGGTGAGGAGTTATTCCCTTAATCTCCTTGAGGTACTCATTGATGGCGTCTCTCAGAATCCCCTCGAAAATTTTTCCCGTTACTGAAGTGAGACTTACTGGCCTGTAGTTACCAGGCTCACTTTTACTCCCTTTTTTGTAGATTGGTACCACGTTGGCAATGCGCCAGTCCAATGGTACTACTCCAGTCTTGATAGTGTCTAGAAATATAAGGTATAGCGGCCTAGCTATCTCGTCACTTAGTTCCTTTAGTATCCTTGGGTGTAATCCATCTGGGCCCGGTGATTTATCAATTTTAGTTTTCTTTAGACGCTTCCGCACCTCCTCCTGCGTTAGGTATGTGATATTTTGTGAGGGGTTTGTTTTATTCCTCTGCTCCTCGTGTGGCATTTCCTTTTCTTTGGTGAACACACTTGAGAAGAAACTGTTTATTAGATTTGCTTTCCCTTCGTCATCATCAATGATTTCTCCTGCATTGTTTTTTAAAGGGCCAGTGCTCTCCCTGCAAATCCTTTTGCTGTTTATGTAGTTGAAAAATAGCTTCGGGTTGTTTCTGCTCTCTTTTGCGATCCGTCTTTCCGCTTCCTCTTTGGCAGTTTTAATCGTATCTTTGCATATTTTGTTTTTTTCCCTGTATGATTTTAGCGCTTCTTCGCTGCCTTGTTGCTTTAGTAGTTTGAACGCTTTCTTCTTTTCGTTTATTGCCCCTCGTACCGTCTTGTCGAGCCACATTGGTTTCCTTTTAGCTGAGTTACTTTTATTTCTGAAGGGAATGAACTGCTCACATGAGGCGATTAGGATCCTTTTGAACTCTTCCCATTTTTCCTCCGTACTGATATTTTTGAGGATGTTGTCCCAATTAATGTTACCGATAGTAGTTCTAAGCTCATCAAATTTTGCTTTACTAAAGTTTAGTTTCTTTGTTACTCCTTGATAAGGCATCCTATTGATTGACAGCTGGAAGTTGATTATATTGTGGTCGCTGTTCCCCAAGTGCCCCTCAACCTGCACCCCCTTTATACGTTCCGGTTTGTTAGTTAGCACTAGGTCCAGAATGGCTTTCCCTCTTGTTGGTTCCTGCACAAGTTGGTTCAGGTAATTGTCTTTAATTACTGTCCAGCTTCGACACCCAGTAGTTGTAGGGGGCAGAGGCGTCACGGAGGACGGTCGTGCGATCGGATACGTACTCCCTCACCATCCTTTTACAGTGCTCCCGCCAACTCAGCCTTGACTGGGGAGCGGTGACACAGTCTTGCTGGGGGGCCATAAAGCTGTCAAAGGCCTTGGTGAGTGTTCCCCTGCCTGTGCTGTACATGCTGCCTGATCTCCGCGCCTCCCCTGCTACCTGGCCCTCGGAACTGCGCCTTCGGCCACTAGCGCTGTCGGATGGGAATTTTACAATCAGTTTGTCCGCCAGGGTCCTGTGGTATAGCATCACTCTCGAACCCCTTTCCTCTTCGGGTATGAGTGGAAAGGTTCTCCTTATACCGTGGGTCGAGCAGTGTGTACACCCAGTAATCCGTAGTGGCCAGAATGCGTGTAACGCGAGGGTCACGAGAAAGGCATCCTAACATGAAGTCAGCCATGTGTGCCAGGGTACCTGTACGCAACACATGGCTGTCCTCACTCGGAAGATCACTTTCAGGATCCTCCTCCTCAGGCCATACACGCTGAAAGGATGACAGGCAAGCAGCATGGGTACCCTCAGCAGTGGGCCAAGCTGTCAATTCCCCCTCCTCCTCCTCCTCCTCCTCCTCAACGCGCTGAGATATAGACAGGAGGGTGCTCTGACTATCCAGCGACATACTGTCTTCCCCCGTCTCTGTTTCCGAGCGCAAAGCGTCTGCCTTTATGCTTTGCAGGGAACTTCTCAAGAGGCATAGCAGAGGAATGGTGACGCTGGAGTTGGTATTCCACTATAGCTCTACGCTGCTCATAGAGCCTGGCCAACATGTGGAGCGTAGAGTTCCACTGTGTGGGCACGTCGCACAGGAGTCGGTGCACTGGCAGATGAAACCGATGTTGCAGGGTGCGCAGGGTGGCAGCGTCCGTGTGGGATTTGCGGAAATGTGCGCAGAGCCGGCGCACCTTTCCGAGCAGGTCTGACAAGCGTGGGTAGCTTTTCAGAAAGCGCTGAACCACCAAATTAAAGACGTGGGCCAGGCATGGCACGTGCGTGAGGCTGCCGAGCTGCAGAGCCGCCACCAGGTTACGGCCAATGTCACACACGACCATGCTAGGTTGGAGGCTCAGCGGCACAAGCCAGCGGTCGGTCTGCTCTGTCAGACCCTGCAGCAGTTCGTGGGCCGTGTGCCTCTTATCTCCTAAGCTGAGTAGTTTCAGCACGGCCTGCTGACGCTTGCCCACCGCTGTGCTGCCACGCCGCGCTACACCGACTGCTGGCGACGTGCTGCTGCTGACACATCTTGATTGCGAGACAGAGGTTGCGGAGGAGGAGGAGGAGGGTGGTTTAGTGGAGGAAGCATACACCGCCGCAGATACCACCACCGAGCTGGGGCCCGCACTTCTGGGGGTGGGTAGGACGTGAGCGGTCCCAGGCTCTGACTCTGTTCCAGCCTCCACTAAATTCACTCAATGTGCCGTCAGGGAGATATAGTGGCCCTGCCCGCCTGTGCTTGTCCACATGTCTGTTGTTAAGTGGACCTTGGCAGTAACCGCGTTGGTGAGGGCGCGTACAATGTTGCGGGAGACGTGGTCGTGCAGGGCTGGGACGGCACATCGGGAAAAGTAGTGGCGACTGGGAACTGAGTAGCGCGGGGCCGCCGCCGCCATCATACTTTTGAAAGCCTCCGTTTCCACAACCCTATACGGTAGCATCTCCAGGCTGATAAATTTGGCTATGTGCACGTTTAACGCTTGAGCATGCGGGTGCGTGGCGACGTACTTGCGCTTGCGCTCCAAGACTTGCGCTAGCGACGGCTGGACGGTGCGCTGACAGACATTGGTGGATGGGGCAGAGGACAGCGGAGGTGAGGGTGTGGGTGCAGGCCAGGAGACGGTAGTGCCTGTGTCCTGAGAGGGTGGTTGGATCTCAGTGGCAGGTTGGGGCACAGGGGGAGAGGCAGTGGTGCAAACCGGAGGCGGTGAACGGCCTTCGTCCCACCTTGTGGGGTGCTTGGCCATCATATGTCTGCGCATGCTGGTGGTGGTGAGGCTGGTGGTGGTGGCTCCCCGGCTGATCTTGGCGCGACAAAGGTTGCACACCACTGTTCGTCGGTCGTCTGCACTCTCAGTGAAAAACTGCCAGACCTTTGAGCACCTCGGCCTCTGCAGGGTGGCATGGCGCGAGGGGGCACTTTGGGAAACAGTTGGTGGATTATTCGGTCTGGCCCTGCCTCTACCCTTGGCCACCGCACTGCCTCTTGCAACCTGCCCTGCTGCTGCCCTTGCCTCCCCCTCTGAAGACCTGTCCTCAGTAGGCGTAGCAAACCAGGTGGGGTCAGTCACCTCATCGTCCTGCTGCTCTTCCTCCGAATCCTCTGTGCGCTCCTCCCTCGGACTTACTGCCCTTACTACTACCTCACTGATAGACAACTGTGTCTCATCGTCGTCGTCCTCCTCACCCACTGAAAGGTCTTGAGACAGTTGCCGGAAGTCCCCAGCCTCATCCCCCGGACCCCGGGAACTTTCCAAAGGTTGGGCATCGGTCACGACAAACTCCTCCAGTGGGAGAGGATTCGGAACCCTTGCTGCCCATTCTGGGCAGGGGCCCGGGAACAGTTCCTGGGAGTCTGCCTGCTCCTCAGAATGTGTCATTGTAATGGAGTGAGGAGGCTGGGAGGAAGGAGGAGCAGCAGCCAGAGGATTCAGAGTTGCAGCAGTGGACGGCGCAGAACTCTGGGTGTTCGATAGATTGCTGGATGCACTTTCTGCCATCCACGACAGGACCTGCTCACACTGCTCATTTTCTAATAAAGGTCTACCGCGTGGACCCATTAATTGTGAAATGAATGTGGGGACGCCAGAAACGTGCCTCTCTCCTAATCCCGCAGCAGTCAGCTGCGATACACCTGGATCAGGAGCTCGGCCTGTGCCCACACCCTGACTTGGGCCTCCGCGTCCTCGCCCGCGTCCACGTCCTCTAGGCCTACCCCTACCCCTCAGCATGGTGTATTACCAGTAGTGCAGAAACAGAACGCTGTAATTAAATGTGCCGCTTATTGGCCTGTGGTTGGAGGCTGGCTTCGCTTACGGAACGCCAGGAAATAATTTTGCGCAAGCCTGCTGTAACACTTAGCTGGCTGCGTATGAATTAGGAGGCCAACTACACCCAGCACAGACCCAGTACACTGAGGACAGTCACAGGCAGCCCAAATAGATTTTTTTTCCCAAATGTTTTTGGAAAGGCCCACTGCCTATATTCAATAAATATATGTCTTCTGTCCCAGCCTCACCACTACTGGCCCTGGAGTATGTAAAATAACTGCAGACTGTTGCACTGTGGACAGGAATACAGCGGTGATGTAACAGCCAACACAGAGCCAGGAAATAATTTTGCGCAAGCCTGCTGTAACACTTAGCTGGCTGAGTATGAATTAGGAGGACAACTACACCCAGCACAGACCCAGTACACTGAGGACAGTCACAGCAGCCCAAATAGATTTTTTTTTCCCAAATGTTTTTGGAAAGGCCCACTGCCTATATTCAATAAATATATGTCTTCTGTCCCTGCCTCACCACCACTACTGGCCCTGGAGTATGTATAATTACTGCAGGGCGCAATGCTCTGCACGGCCGATATACAAAAAAAAAAAATGTGCAACACTGCAAAAAGCAGCCTCCATAGTACTGCGCACGGTTAGATGTGGCCCTAAGAAGGACCGTTGGGGTTCTTGAAGCCTAAAATACTCCTAACACTCTCCCTATAGCAGCTCCGGCACCAACAGCACTTTCCCTCCTCTATGTCAGAATAAATCTGTGGCGAGCCGCGGGAGGGGCCGATTTTTATACTTGGGTGACACCTGATCTCGCCAGCCACTCACTGCAGGGGGGTGCTATAGGGCTTGAACGTCGCAGGGGGGAAGCTGTAATGCCTTCCCTGTCTTTCTAATGGTCAGAAAAGCGCGCTAACGTCTCAGAGATGAAAGTGAAAGTAACTCGAACATCGCGTGGTACTCGTCACGAGTAACGAGCATCTCGAACACGCTAATACTCGAACGAGTATCAAGCTCGGACGAGTACGTTCGCTCATCTCTATCAGCCACCATAAGCACCTAGTCATGCCCTTTGGACTGTAATGCACCTGCTGTGTTTTAAGAATTTATTAATTACATTTTCCACAATCTGCTGTATACCTGTGTATTTGTCTCCATGGACATTTCGATATTCTCTCCTGATCTGACTACACATCGCAAGTGAGTGATACTGTCCTTCAGTGTCTCTTGGAGAAATACATTTTTGAACAGACCTGCCCTTCCTTGTATACATCATCTCTGATGGATCTTTTTGAGCTGTTCTACCATCTGCCACAGGCTTGGGTCTTCTTTGCCTTCTTTAACCTGCAACAAAGTCCTCTCAGTTGGGCATGATATGACGATGGGCTGCAATTTCTGCAAAGAACTTTGGATGTTCATCTAACAATTCTGCGAAACAAACCCGAAATTGGAGATACAGAGATACATAGCTCTCTCCTGTGGCCAAAATGTACAAAAAAACTGAGAAAATCCATACAAATAAGATAATTTATTAACTTTCATAGAAACATAAAGTAGTTGGTTTCATCATGTTCTATGGATACTATGATTATGTAAAATAATTTCTAATATTCAGCAGTATATGTTACAATGTATATGTTTAAACTAGTCTTATGAATAGGGATGAGTGAGCACCCAATTGCTTGGGTCCTCGTTATTAGAGTCGAGCTTTTCGTAAAATTCGAGAGCTCTACTCAAGTAACAAACCCCATTGACTACAATGGGAGACTTGAGCATTTTTGTCCCTTTATTACAATTGTATCAGCATACAATCATATTGTTTTTAAACAAAGCAGTCTAACCTTTTCTTGAGATAGTGGTAATATATATACAATATAATTCATATCAAATATTTTAAAATAGAGAGAAAAAAAGATGATGAGCAGCCTATCATCTGCTGAAATTGCATTCCTCATCATAGTGTTGGCATATGTTAACTCCTGATGCATCTCCAGCAGTCTGTCAAATGTGCCAACGTTGAGTCTGCAAAAAGATATAAACTTCTGCGGATAACTTAGGAACCTAAAAAGAAATATTATTAGAGTAATTAATAAAAACAAATGTGTTTATACACATGCTTACCTACCTTCTCAAATCAATATAGAGGCTCATAAAGTGACTCTTTGCTCTTCTCCAAAAGAAGAGGGTGCACCCAATACCTTTTACTTCTCATTTGCTCCTGTGCGAAAGAAGGCAATATTTTAATCACACATGTATATGCAGTTAGCGAAGTTGGAAACTAAGAAAATAAAACATTTATTACAGAGGCAGGACTACAACCTTGTAAACATTGTTACCTGTCTCAGACATTACACAGTTTCCCCAAAAATAAGACCTACCCTGAAAATAACCCCTACCCTGATTTTTGGGGATTTTCAGGGATGCTGGAAATATAAGCCCTTCCCTGAAAATAAGCCCTAGCTGCATTAAAAAAAAAGAAATACATTACTTAGGAGGCTTGGTCTTGGTCCTCACGCTTCAATCCAGAGCTGCAGCGTGCTTCTTGCAGTCCTTGAGCCACCCACAGAAGATCACTTCCCGGTTACAGGATTCAGAAATCCCACCTCCAGGAAGTGATGGGTGTGATTGGTTTGGTTTGCATTGATTGGCTGAGCAGCGCTAGATGAACCAATGTGATGGCTCTGATTGGTTCATCGAGTGCTGCCAATCAATGCAGCGCTCGAGAACCAATCATAGCCATCACGTTTTGGAGGTGCGATTTATGAATTAGCCAATCAATCCCATGGTTCAGCCAATTCATAAATCCTACCTCCACAACGCGATGGCTATGATTGGCTGAGCAGCGGTTGAGAACCAACCACAGCCATCACTTCCTGAAGGTGCCCACAGAGCCCACGGTGCACCATGGGAGAAGACCCGCGGTGCATCGTGGGTGAAGATCCCGGCGGCCATCTTGGTGAAGGAAGAAGAAGGAAGAAGGAAGACGTCGCAGAGCGGGGATTCGGGTAAGTAATAAAAATTTTTTTTTTTTAACACATCCTTTGGGGTTGTCCTGCGCCGAACAGGGGGCCTATGCAAAAAAAAATAAACCCCGTTTCGGTGCGAGACAACCCCTTTAAAATATCCATCATCGTCAGCTATCAAATCCCTGTTACTGAGTAAATCTGACGTGGTTCTTCTAGAAAATGTATTATTTAAGTACATAGAAAAAAAAGTTGCTCACACAATTAAAGCCAGAGGGGGTCGATCTCATACAAAAAACAATTAATATTTTAAAATATAGCAACTAGCCTGGGAAATTACTCTGCACTGGAATCTGGTAATATAATATTCTACATAACTGAAGCAAACCTCCCCACATGGGACGGCATCGTCAGTCTTAATGATGAATTAGCTATGCCTCAGGATATTTGTAGAACTGCATGGGCTTCCTAATCATGAGAAGTAGATGAATCCACAATAATAGGTAACCCCACAGTTGGAAGAAATATAAAAGAGGTTTAGAAATATATAAGTCTCCAAGGAGGAATGGCTGCTTTTCTTTCTCATTAACTGCTTGCCAAATAGTAGGGTAGGCATCATGGTTCCCAAGAGCAGGATATGTTAATATTACGCATGGGGATTCTCAGGAAGTAGTCCAGAAATAATAGAATTGTAATACTTATTTACCTGTTGTCCTAAATGAATTAGGATAACTGACTGATATAACCTTATTATGTTTAGGCTAAAAGAATTAGTGAATTAAAGGAATATTCTGGTATTCCAGTTTCAGCAAGCAAATGTTATTATTTGTATAATTAAAAGTTATACAATTTTTAATATGATATGAATTCAAACACTTCATTTAGGAATCCCCAAAGTGTTTCACCTTGCAAATGTGATTTTCATCTAGCCAATATAAAGGGCAAGATTTATATAATCTACCCTGTTTCACTGAAAATAAGACATAGCATGATTTTCCAGAATTCTTGAGGATGCAAAATGATTTTTCAGGCTTTTTGAGGATGCTTGAAATATAAGCCCTACTCCAAAATTAAGCCCTGCTAACAGTTAATTTAAAAAGTCAATTTAAATAGTGTCCAGGCAGCTATACATGTAAAAAGGTTAAACCTTTTTGAACAAAAATTAATATAAGACACTGTCTTATTTTCGGGGAAACCCGTAAGTAGAAAGAAAATGTGGAGTAGTAACCCACGTCAACCAATCTGATTGCACTTACCAAGGGTGACTCTGTTTAGTGGGCGGCACTTAAATGAGAGCAAAATATTTTCATAGTAGCCCAATGTCAGCTGCATTCTCCAGTGATAGGAAATACAGTTGAAGAGGACAATACATAGAATCCTCAGTCACCTCTGTAATATCAGTGCCGTGGTGCCTCTGTTACTTCCCTGGCAGAACTCAGTGACCCGGGATGCTGCCGTCTTCCCTGCATGCTGACACAGTAAAATCCATGGAACATTTCCAAACCTTTTATGGCAGTTTTTGGTGTTAAAAAGTTACACATTTTAGTGCAAGTGGCTACTTGCGCCATCTCTGGCACTTTTTTTGTGGGAGGGGCTTGATGGGAGGAGGCGGGCCATGTCAGACTGACAGATTATCTATAATTATGCCAGAAACTGTTTTAAATTATACCAGAAATGTACGGCTGTTTGGACCTGGTGTTCTGAAAAGACACTTGGATGTGCTTCATACATAAAAAGGCATACGCCATGTCCACCCAAACTGCCCAAGAACTGTAAAGACTGCTGCATAATAGAGGTGAGGACAGAGTTTCGGTGCTTAAAAGAGTGAAGGATGGGTAGCTCCTGTTGGCAGTGGTGTACAAAAATCGGCATATAAACTCCAGTTGCCTGCCATGGTCCTCTTCTCAGCACGCTCGCTGGTGGTTCGCTAAGTATGTATTGTGTGTGTAAAATTGTGTTTATTTGTGTACAGTATGTGAAATGTGTGCATGCATGATAATGCATCTATGTACTAAGCTGTATCTATGTAGCAAGCTCAGTTCAAATACTGTATCTATGCAAGGTACAACACACTGATAAACATGACAGCTGCTGTCTCCTCCGTCCCTCCGCATCTCCTCCTTGGATATGTAGAAGAAAGTGAAGAGTGGAGAGCCAGGGCGCGCTGACACAGGGCAGCAATTAAAAAGTTAGTTAATCAGTAAGGAATATTAAAATAGAAAAGAAGAAGCGATTAAAAGAAATTGATCTTATCAAACATTAGTTTCAATAGTTTTGTCCAGACATTTAGAAATAAAGTGCAGAGTTTGTATGAAAGACTTCTTTGTGCAGAAAGACTCTCTTTATTTCAATCTTTGAAATCTATTGAGACAAAGGAATAACATTTGCTCAATAGAAGTAATTCTTAATTTGCTAGAATCTGAATTATGTGTGATTGTAAAGTGTCTGGATAAACTATGGAGCATAAATGTATTAGTAATATTTGATCTATGTTTGTTCTGATGGATCAGAAGAGGTTGGAGCATCTGTTCTACCTACTGGAAGTTGCATGGATAGTGTAATACATCCATTCTATCATTTTGCTACAAAACTCGGCATACAGTTATATCTCAGGCCGATATGCAAATGATTTGAGTTGTGGCGTGATTAGATAAACAGTCTTGTGACATGAGGCCCTAAAAGGTGTTCTACCCTTAGCCCATAAAAAAGACTCTCAGAGGTTACTTGTGTGTAGTGACCTCTTTTTCCAATTATGTAGAGATTGTTGACCACTAGATATGCCCTCTATGATGCAATCGAAGAGATTTCACCCAGTTAACAGCTTTTGAGAGGCTGGATGGTTGTTTTGACGATTTGCCCACTACCTGAACTTTCTGAACAGGCTGTTAGGAGGTGTTGGGACCAATGGATGCATAAGGGCATGGCATACAAGGCAACTGGGCTCAAGACAGCTTCGACAAACCACTAGTAAAAAGGATCATCTGGCCAACAAGCACAAGCAGCTCCAACTGTTTTGTCGTCTGCCATCCAGAGAAAGATGGCACCATTATTACAGGCCTCTGTGTCTGTTGGAACAATTTCTAGGCGCTTGGCTGAAGAACATTAAGTCTCACAACAGCCAGTTGTCAGATTTATCATCAACAGAACATGTATGGGACCATCTGGAACGCTAAGATCAACAGCCCATGAGTTTGCACAATTTAGAGGCTCAGTTACAGCAAATGTAGAACAATTTGCAGCAAGATACCTTATGGAAACTGTATGCGTTCATGTGTACCTGTATGGCATCTGCTATCTACGGTGGTGGCTCAATAGAGTACTAGAAGCTCCTTTCAAGTGTTCAGTTTCCCGCAATAAATTCCCCTTTTGCTCTGATATTGTAACCACTTACTTATAGCAACGTTACAATCACATGGAGAAAGTTTCATTCGATTCCAACAATTGCTTCTAGGTGCTGGATTTTTTTGATAGTGATTTCATATTCCATAATTAGATTCACAAGTGAAGAACGACTTAATAGTGAATTGATTCTAAATAATCAGGGAGCAAAAACTTTGTTCGATGAATGATTGAATTTGTTTAAAAGCACAAGCAGGGATTCTTCCCACATCTGACTGAATCTATTATTGAAGGGAGCATGCTAATAGGTTTGGTGGCTGGAGTGTTACCTAACCGGCTAGGCACCAGTAAATTCCTCAGGGTAATGAATCTTCTAAATGTGACTACAAGGGCTTTTCGAACATTATCTTTCAAGAGCGAATCAGATTGTGATACAAGCCAATGTTAAGCTGAAATATGTTTTACAGATCTGTACCCAGAAATAAAAGTGGTGATAAAATTATGTGTTTATGTCCAAAAGTCCTTAACTGATGGTTTCATTTGTAAACACTCTTTTTGGGCTAAGTTTGTAGCTCTCTGTAGGGCATTGTCAACCAGGATTTGGGGGTATTTTTGCTGTTTTGCTGTTGCACCGCTATCTCCCTCCATACAGTGCGGGCATCAGCTGTTTATTAGCCCTTTAAATGCCGCTGTCAATTCTAACAGTGACATTTAAATCCCCCCCCCCCCCCCCCCGCGGTTAGATTAGTTGAGCCGCAGCATTTAAATGCCCTGTCCAGCGTTTGGGGGGCCTGAAAGGCCCCCTTGTGACTATATCATGAGCTGCCATTTGGTTGTCATGGAAGTTCAGGGCCTTCTGAAGTCCCACAGAACTTCCACAAATAAATGTCTATCAAGGCATCAGAATGGAGTATAATACAATGCTAGGGTATTGCATTATATTGTATTAAAAAATTAACTGATCGCCAGTCCAAGTTTTCTTAGGAGACTAAAAGAAAAAGTACAAATAAGTGAAGAAAAAAGCGCCTTTTTTTATTGCTTAAAGTAAAGAATATAAAAAGTGAAAAAAAAACTTCCCATATTTAAAATTTTAAAAAATCAAAACAAAAAGACCCCAAAAATCTGATATTGCAACATGCATAAAAGTTTGATGTATTCAAATATTGCATTATTTATTCCTAGTCAGAAAAAATGAATATACAACTCCAGAATTGCACTTTTTTGGTTACCCTGTCTCGAAAGTATGGTTACCCTGTCTCGAAATTTGCCTTGAAAGTATGTGCCTCATGTGGCACAGAGTGTTAGGGCACCACTAATGCAAATGTAATCTTAAGCTCTTGCTCACGACCTGAAGGTTGCGGGTTTATTCCCCACTTGGTTAAGATAGCCGGTTGTCTTACCTGCTCAAGATTTTTAGCAATTTTTTGACCTCATTAACATACAAGCTAAGCATACAGTCTGAAGTAAAACAAATATAAAACACGAGTTTATTTACTCTTTAGTATATGTAAGTGAAATAGTTAATTAACATATAGGCATTCAGATCACATGGGTAACAAAGATAAGCATCAATACGTCACCGGATATTGTAGCATCACTCCGCAATCGGGGGATCTCCAGGTACGATTGGTAGGAGGAATCCGGGAGAATGCTGACACGTCTGTCAAGCCACACATCGAGTCCCAAAGCTCTGCTAAGGATTGTGTTCTTTTATACTACTTTTACATTACCTGGCATATCTGCTTCTGCGCAGTTATGAGTATATACGTCATTCTTATATGACTAATCAGGTTCTACGCATGCTCGATAGATTCTTGGCAACATATATATATACTAAATATTTTCTCCATGAAGTTATCAACATCTCCATTCTATTACTTACAATATCTGATGACTATGAGTCATTCTTGCTGTTTTTCACTAGACCATACCATATATGTCCAAAATATTCCGCTTTTTAGCAAATGTTAGAACAGTCAGACAAGGTCATTAGTTCACTGAACTAGTTGATTGAACTAGTTCATTGAGCTTATGGTAAACCATACAAAAACTAGTCAGTGATTACTTTAATTTACCTATGCCTTTGACACAACCATCCAGTTCAATCGCGTCACATATGTATCACAATCGGTCCTTAATCACTCACTATTTGCCGTATGATACCATTAAAACCTGGGGTTTTCTACAGAATACCTTATATGCCATGAAACAATTCCATAGCGATAAAAGTATTACAACTATGGCCAATACCAAAACAGGATGTATTAGCCAATTAAGGGTGGTTTGTGCAGATGATGAATAACCCATAAAGATGTCATACCAATGGTGTGACGTGGCATCAGCAATAGCTGATCCCATCTTTACAATTTTGCCAGCTATTACAGTTGTACTTACAATATGCATTGCCAAAGATCTATTAAGCAATTTAATATGTTGTTGTACTTCTTCTGTGTCTTCTAACAACTTTTTGAATTTAGTCAAATTTAGATCCCAATTTGACACATTTAAAGGCAGTGGTTGCCAATTGACAGCCACTGTCTTGTCTCGTTCAGGTAATAACACAAAGGTCTCATTTTCCCAAACAAGTGCTGATACGTTTCGCAAGCATCCTGAAAATGGGAGAACCATCCCAGGTACAACAGGATGATTGGTTGCCAAACATACCTCCTGTGGGGCTATTTCAACCATCATCTTAAAAGTGAGTGGCAGCACAGTCCATTCACATACATTGATTGTATTTTGTAATAGACATGGTTCATAAACAGCCGATTGGACCTTGCATATGGTCCCTTCTAATGTATCATCACACAATGATAAATCATGAGTTCTATTTTGGTCATCAATGTAAATCCCGTTAAATCTAGGTGCCCAGAAATGCATATCTTCTGGAACACCTATAAGTAAGGGGAGAACTACAAACTTACACATCACACTCTTTTTAGTAACATTATATATGAATATGGTCCCTTTACATAATGTATCATTGCAAACCATTTTTTGAGCCTCCAACTGTATCCAATCAGTCTCAGTTATAGTCTGATTGAACACGGTCCTCCACACCTGCTCATTGTCAGTCATGAGCATAGTTTGAAGTGTGTTCTTTTGTTGTTGCTGATAAATGGTCTGCAAGGTACATATTGACCAATTAACATAGTTAGATATGTTAGAATTAATTTCATATGAAAATCTATTAGATGCATCTTGCAAATCAAGCATTATTGTGTCCACATCCGTTTGCATACTAAAAGACTGCCATATAGTGGGCATCCAGTTAGCCTGCAATGTGAGCACATCTTTAATACCACTTCCCGCGTTATGCATTCGATTAGCTAAAGTCTCTATATCAAAACCATTAATAGTCCCAGAAAGCGCTCCGTAGCCTCCGAGTAAGGTATCATACCAAGCTCGACAGGAACGCTTGGTAGAACAAGTCCTTGAGGGTGGAAACTGCACGGAGGCTCGTATAACAGTCTTTTGAGCATCTCGTCCCACCTGGCGACAGGTGGATGGAACCCTTTTTATATGTCCAGGATCTATTTTAGAAGCATTAATGTTCACGAATACCAGGAACTGGCCCCACATGGTCCGATTCTGGATCTCCGTTGCATTCCCACATGTAATTACTTCTGTCTCATTTAAAGGAAATGAAAACTGCACTCCCGTATTTGTACAATTCTGAACATATTGTATCACCAGGGAGTAATTGAGATATGGCAACTCTTTTGGTCTCTGACAGCAAGACACTTTCACAAGTGACGTAATGTTTATTTGTCCCGTGGTCTTATGCAGTGCATAAGAAGGACGGTAGGTCGAACTTATATGCGATAATGGATTTCCACTCCAGATAGTCCCATCAAAGGTAATATTCACGATATGACATTTCTGGTTGGCTTCACAAGTGAAGTTGTCTTGCTTCCTTGTTCGGGTTGAACTCGTCCAGCCCCACGAATAGTCATTCCTTCCGGTGTCATTGACGCGGATCCCTGGCGTCCACGCATCACCTACTGCGAACACCGAACACATGACGCCAAGGATTCCAAAAATGATTATGTGAATCTAGAGAAGGCAAGGAAACAAGCATTATTCCCGCAAATAGCACTTTTCTTGTGGGACATATTCCCATTTCTCTACTCCGGGTCGCATAATGAGCAAAGTTCGATCTTTCCCCACAGCAATAACCTCTGCCGGGGAGGGCGGTCCTTGGTAATTCTGAACCCATATTTTGGCCCCTATATTAGTAACATCAGTTGAGCCAAAGCCTTTATCTCCTCTTACTGTAAGTTCAGTGGGAGCCGCCCCTTCTTCCACTTGTGTCAGATACACTGGTATTAATAGCAGCTGTGCCATGCGCTCCTTTTTCCCTATTATCAGAGGATCTGTTCCTAAATTTATCATGATTACTTTAATTTCCCCCTGATAATCCGCATCTATGACTCCCCCTAGGACTACTGCACCTCTCAGAGCAAAACTTGATCTAGTAGCTATCTGCCCGAAGTGATTCTCCGGGATCTTGCATCCTATCCCTGTGGGAATAGTACTCACCTTTCCCGGGGCTATCACCACCGTATCCAGAGCGTATAGATCCAACCCTGCAGCGGAAGGAGTGGCTCTATAAGGTGCCTGCGCATCTGGATTTATTTTCCAGTATAAGATTGTCTCTACCTAGCTACATCTATGCTGAGATTAGGTGTTAGCATGCGCATTAAGGGTGTCATGGAATCGGTGATGGGCCTGTTGTTGATAATGTGTAAAGCATCAGTGAGATTATCTCTTTATATTTGTCAGTCTCGGTAAGCTTCTTCAGGGTAGATTTTAATAACCCATTCATTCGTTCCACTAAGCCCGCGGCTTGTGGATAGTAGGGCATATGATATACCCATTCTATGTTGTTTTTACTGGCATACTCTTTTATCTGATTACCGGTAAAATGTGAACAATTGTCTGTCTGGATCTGCAGGGGAGTCCCATAGTACTGGGTAATAATTTCCAGAGTACGTAAAGTACTCCATTGTGTTGCTGTTATACACGGGAATCCCACCATCAGACCTGAGAATGTATCTACTGCTGCACAAATATACTTACATCCTCTGCTCTCAGGGAGGGGCCCAACAAAATCCATCTTCCAAATCTGCGCTGGCAACTGGCCTCTCCCTATTTGTCCCATTACTGTATGAGGCACTTCTCGTTTTTGAACATGTTGACATACTGGACATACTGAAGTTTTAAACTCATCAGTTCATTCATCTCCTTGAAAAAACCCCGATGCTGCTGATGCACTGTTTGGTGATTCGGATACTATTTGGACGAAGGGTCTGCGTCTAATTTCAGCGTTGCATCAACAAGTCTATACAGTGGCTCTAGTGAGTATTTTCTTCTATTTTTTCTGGTGTGCTGCAACTATCTCTTTTCTTTGGATTGTGACATACTGGACATCGCGCGATTACTTGTTTGATCATGTCCACCGTCAATGGGATACCTCTTTCTTGTGCCCACCTGTAAGTGGCCTTCTCTCCCAAGTGTCCACTTTTTTGGTGAGCCCAAACAGCTGTACCTTGAAGCCATGCTTCCTTTTCCTTGTCAGGTTCTTGTACGGCAACAGAGATCGATGCTGCCGCATCTGCTTGAGAATTAAATAAACGTTCCAATGAGTCAAGAGGGACATGAGCATCAACATGAAACACAGTACTTTTGGTACTTCTAATGAATTCCTCTATATCTTGCCAAAGCTCTTTCCCCCACAATTCCTTACCATGAATGTTCCAATTGTTCTTCTTCCATCCCATGATCCAAGTGGCCAAACCATTGGCAACTGACCATGAGTCCATATACAAATGACATTCTTGCCCTTGTTCCTGCTTCAGAGCTAAGAATACCGCACAAAGTTCTGCATATTGACTGCTCTTACCTTCTCCCTCCATGACCAACGTCTTGTCTAATTTTGGATTAAAGGCTACACTTTTCCATCTACGCCTTCCACTGATATACTTGGCCGAACCATCCGTGAACCAAGCATGCTCTTTTTGGGAGTCTGTCAACTCAGAGTAAGGTATTCCCCACTTTACCGGGGATTCCTCCATTTGCACTACTGGTGTAACCTGACCATCTGGAGGGATATCAGCTATCTTTTCATGCAGGGCAGCTATCCCCCCTTCACCTTTTTTCGCTCTTTCCGAGATGTACCATTTCCACTTAATGATACTCTGCTCCTGGGCATGTCGTATCCGATTGGACTTTGGATTAGATAATACCCAGCTCATGATGGGTATTTGCGGCCTTAGAAGGACTATGTGTCCTGTTGTCAATTGTTCAGTATCCACCAGGGCCCAATAACATGCCAACAGCTGTTGCTCCAGTGGAGTGTATTTTTCTCCCGCATCTGGTAATTTTCAATTCCAGAAGCCCAGTGGCACTATTTTGCCCCCTTGCTTCTGCCACAATGACCAGTTTGCATACATATGCTGAACTGATACATGAAGTTCTATCTCACCATCTTGTAAAGGCCATAAATCTACGGCCTGTTGTATGGCTTCTTTTACTGCCTCAAATGCAACCTGTTGCTCCTCTCCTCACGTGAACTCGTACTTCTTGCAAGTCACCTTGTAAAGAGGAGCAAGAAGCTGCCCCAGATGCGGAATGTGTTGTCTCCAAAATCCAAACAATCCTATGTAGCATTGTGTTTCCTTCTTGTCTTTCGGAGTGGGAAAATTTAAGATTTTCTGCCTTGCCTTAGGCAGAATCTCCCTATGGCCCTTATTTCATTGAATTCCTAAGAATTTCACCGTCTGAGAGGGGCCCTGCACCTTGCTATCATTTATTTCCAATCCTTTTTCTCGCAGATGATGTAACAATCTGTCCAATTGTTTCTTTACAGATTGTTCATCCGGTCCCTGAATCATTTTATCATCGATATAATGTGAAAACTGCATTTCTGATGGTAAATCAAACTCATCTAAATGTTCTGCCATCGTCCGGTGACAGATGGTTGGACTATGTATCCAACCTTGTGGCAATCGAGTGAATGTATATTGACGTCCTTGCCATGTAAAGGCAAACTGATCTTGTGCCTTTTCTTCTATTGGAATTGTGAAGAAGGCTTGTGCAATATCAATCACAGCGTACCATTGTCCACTGTGACTTTGGATCTGCTCCACAATTGTAATGGTGTCTGGTACAGCTGCCGTCAAGGGAGGTGTTTGTTTATTCAACTCCCTGTAATGGACAGTCATCCTCCAAGACCCATCACTTTTCTTCACAGGCCATACCGGATTGTTCCATGCTGTGGTTGCAGGCCTCACAACCCCAGCATCGACCAAATCCTTAATGGTTTCTCCTATTTCCTTGTGACCTCCAGGAATTCTCTATTGCTTCATAGTGACCAGTTTTCCTGCAGGAGGGATATGTACGGGTGGCATTTTAACCTTTCCCACCGTAACTGGACAAGCTTTTATCCCTATTTTCCTTACGCCAAAGGCAAACTTACCATCCTCCAGGTGTAGTGTCAATCCTTTCAGAATATCTATGCCAATGATATATTCCGGAATAGGTACTACTAACACCGTGTATTTACGTAAGGGCAAATTGCCCAATTTCAAAGTTATCTGTGTCTGCACTCCTTCGGTAACTTTTCCTCCCAATCCTGAAATATTAACTTTTGGACCTTTAAACTTTTTTGTATTTCCATAAATCAGAGTAGCCTCCGCCCCTGTATCTACTAAAGCTGGGACCCTTTGGACATTACCCCCTTTCCAATGTATGGCTAACGGGACGTAGGGTCTGTCATCCCGCCTAACCCAGACAGGGTCTTGGTTTGCTACCTATGCAGAATCAGAATCTGATTCCTCCAGGAGCGAAACAGATGGCTTCATATGGTCCTGCACTTGGGTAGCTACCATTGCAGCCATCTCCTTCCATGGATAGATCTTTTGAAAGTCCTCCCATTCTAATTTCTTAGGTTCTGAATTAGTGACCTGCTCTTCTTTATTTTTAGAAGTTTTTGGGGCCACTGAATCTTCCCTTTTATCCACCTTTTTGTTGGATAATACCTTCTGTTTATAAAGACGCCACAAATCACCTGTATCTTTTCCATCAATGGCATCCTTGGAGACTCCAGCTTTCAGGAGAGCCTTAAACATATCTCTACGAGATACCCTTGGCACCCCTGAATCACCAGTCCCCTGGGAACTAGGATTCCTAGACCTATCACGATCTGTTCGCTTTTCCTCTCTATCCCAGTTTCCCATATCTTGCAATTCCCGCATTCTAGCCACGACCGCAGACATTGGCTCATTAGTCATGGATAAAAGTAGGGTCATCATCACGGCTTTATAAGCCGGAGGTGCAGTCTTAATTAAACGATTTCTAATTCCTGCTGTCAGCCGAGTCTCCAAATAATCTTCCATATGCTCAATGATAATTAATGAGACCCTCATAGCTTCCTCCTTCAACCTTTCAATGCCATCCCTGATAGTGTACCAAGGTTTGTCATTGATTGGAATGTCTGCCTCTGTCGGGAACTTATTAAGAAACCCATTGGGTACTATATTAAACAGGGAAATAGCACTTTCTCCTTGATGATTAGGAAAGTATTCTCTAAAATTTCTACTGATTACTGGATCTCTAGTTAGAGTAACAAATCTCATTGCATCTTTTGGATCCAACATTACACCAGTTGCCCCGTGCTCAAATAGACGGACCAACCATGGTATGTCAGATTCCCCAGGCTTTTGCCTAAATCTACTCAGTATATCATCAACTTCTGACTGAGAAAAATCCTCTAGGGTAAGCCTGGTGCGCCTATGTGGCACCAATTCTTCTTGCACCAACAGTCTCCCATCGGCATCGTACATATAGTTTCCCTGATCGTCATACCTGGGCAACCTTTGCCCATCATGACCTAGGATAGGCTGAGTATCAGGTCCATATTCAGTAGTTTCCTTCCTTCTGCTAATGGGCTGGGCACGTTTTAAAGTGGGTGGATCAATTATTGGATTGGGTGGGTCTTCCCAATCCCACTTATGCCAGTCCTCCTCCCCCGAAGAAGATGAGGAATCCCATAAGTCTCCATCCCACTTATCTGGGTCCCAGTTCACAGAAGCGGAAGCTATAACTTTCGATACCTTTCGTTTATCAACTTTACCTTTACGTCCCTTATATTTATTCTGAGCAACTTTTACAACAGCCTTTTCTGCAATATTCTGATAATGTTCTATTTTTTCCTTTATCAGACCTTGGTAACATTCCAACACCATTCTCTTTCCTTCAGATTCTTTTAACTTTTGTTCCGCCTGATTACGTTTTCTTATTAGTTGGGACGTCTTCTTATGGATATTCCTATAGGCTGAGGCCAATACCCAATTCCTCCTACCCAACTGAACTGCGTCACCTGCCTTGGCAGGGGTCTCCTTGAGTACCTTAACGACATCGAGGGGCTCTGAATCTTTTAGCTTACTATCCCATGATTCTGCAAGCCTACTATGCATCAACTCCTCAGCTAATATATCATAGGGACCCTCGGACCAGCCGGGGATGTCTACTTTCTGAACGATTTTAGTTTTATCTTTCTTGGTTCTTTTTGTAAACATATTGTTGTCTTATTGGCAAAATGCCAATTGGTGAAATTTTGCGCAGAGTTCCCCCTTACAGAACTCACAAAATTTTGGCAACGTGCCAATTGGTGAAATTTTGCAAAGAGGTCCCCCTTACTGCGAGACACCACCCTGCAAACTGGCACCAATTTCCTGAATCCTGTCTCAAAGTTACAGAACTCTGAAAATTTTGGCAACGTGCCAATTGGCAAAAATTTGCACAGAGGTCCCCCTTACTGCGACTATCAATGTGTATTACTATTATTACTCTATCACTTACCAAAGCAAAGTTATAACCATTTGAACCCCTTGGCAATGGGCCAAAAATCTAATATGGCGACAGCAACCCCCCTGTGCACTGAGAAGCACTGTCACAATACCAAATTATACAGTAATATAACCTTACCAAAGACAACAATATATCCTGCCAGACTACGCCAATTTATGTCTTACCTGCTCAAGATTTTTAGCAATTTTTCGACCTCATTAACATACAAGCTAAGCATACAGTCTGAGGTAAAACAAATATAAAAGACGAGTTTATTTACTCTTTAGTATATGTAAGTGAAATAGTTAATTAACATATAGACATTCAGATCACATGGGTAACAAAGATAAGCATCAATACGACACCGGATATTGTAGCATCACTCCGCAATCGGGGGATCTCCAGGTATGATTGGTAGGAGGAATCCGGGAGAATGCTGACACGTCTGTCAAGCCACACATCGAGTCCCAAAGCTCTGCTAAGGATTGTGTTCTTTTATACTACTTTTACATTACGTGGCATATCTGCTTCTGCGCAGTTATGAGTATATACATCATTCTTATATGACTAATCAGGTTCTACGCATGCTCGATAGATTCTTGGCAACATATATATATACTAAATATTTTCTCCATGAAGTTATCAACATCTCCATTCTATTACTTACAATATCTGATGACTATGAGTCATTCTTGCTGTTTTTCACTAGACCATACCATATATGTCCAAAATATTCCGCTTTTTAGCAAATGTTAGAACAGTCAGACAAGGTCATTAGTTCACTGAACTAGTTGATGAACTAGTTCATTGAGCTTATGGTAAACCATACAAAAACTAGTCAGTGATTACTTTAATTTACCTATGCCTTTGACACAACCATCCAGTTCAATCGCATCACATACATATCACACCGGTTCAAGTTTGATTTAGGCTTACAAGGTCAGTAAAATGAGTACCCAGCTTTCTAGGGGGTAAAAACAGTCTGCCAAGAAAACGTCACAATGTGACTTTACCCTAGGAGTCAGTCATGACATCCTTGCTTGCACCAGGAGACCTTACCTTTTACCCACAAATAACAAGCCATTCAGATAGCTACATCGACAGAAAAATAAAAGATGATTTGATGTGTGATTTTTTTTTGAAAGTGGGGAGGAAAAAACAAAAAACAAAAAAAGGGTGCATTCATAAGGGGTTAAAAAGAATGTGTTCCATTACATATACAGTCTGGTCTGCATGCATCATTGTATGGAGCAGGAGAAGCTGAGCAAATTGGTGTATAATTATGGGCGAAGATTCAGCATAACCATCATATGGACAGGAGAATTTAGATCTTGCCACAAACCCTTCAATAAAATGTAATTCAAAAAATGTCTGTGATAAGAAGTAAAAAATAAACCAATCCCATGTAAGCACAATACATATAACACATTTTATTATAGATTTTTAAAAGTAACAAAATGGCTACACAAACTGGGAGAATTTATAAAAAATGTTATGTCATTTTTGTGCTCATATATTTTCAGCAAAATTTGCAGCTTTTACCTTATCTCACCTGTTTTGAAAATTGATAAGAAAAGGGTCAGGGTTAGAGATGAGCGAGTATACTCGCTAAGGCACATTACTCGAGCGAGTAGTGCCTTAGCCGAGTATCTCCCCGCTTGTTTCTAAAGATTCGGGGGCCGGCAGGGGAGAGTGAGGAGGAGCGGAGGGGAGATCTCTCTCTCTCTCCCCCCCGTTCCCCGCCGCAACTCACCTGTCACCGGCGCCGGCCCCCGTATCTTCAGATTTGTCACATTTATTATAATTTATGCCAACATTCTGTATTAAAAAATTGTGGAAATCTATGCAAGCTCAAAGCTGGCATAAATTTCAGTTTGAAGTGCAAGGACAACCAGAGATATGCCTAGTCTATAAAGAGGTGCACACCTCTTAACAAATAAGGCGCATTTCTTCACTGTTTATTACGACTGGTGTATGATATGCCTATTTTAAAGGGGTTGTACAGAAACAAAATGTTATTCCCTATTCATAGCTCAGGAGATCTCACGGCTAAGACTCCCACCAATCTATAGAACAAGACTCCTGTGTCCCGCTCTGCCTGTCACTGCAGGGGTTGCTTCTTCCACCGCAGTGATATAAGCATGAAGGGAGCACTGGACAATCATGCACTGTCAGCGGTCCATTCATTTCAATGGGGTGATGGAGATACCCAAGCGGGTGCCACTATGGTATCTCCACAGACCCATTGAAAGTGAATTGAGTTACAGTGCATTGCATAACCTGCATTCCATTCAGTCTCTTCCTCACTGTGGGGGGTGCAGTAACTCTACAGTAAGGAGGACGGGGGACACGGGATCCTCAATCTCAAGATATCATCAGCGAGACCCTCTTCTATCCTGTGTTATAGAGTTATCTTCTATCCTGTGGATAGGGGTTAACTTGTAATCTTGGTACAACCCCTTTAATGATTATACTCCATTGGGCATCCCCATAACCATCCAGAACAGTATATTCTATAAGTATATTATGTTATCTATGGTAATTAGTGAAAGGTGTTGAAAATGTAAAATGAAAAGTTCAAAAGAAAATTTCACTTTTCTTTGCATTTATATCAAAACATATTATTAGAGATGAGTGAGCACCAAAATGCTCGGGTGCTCGTTACTCGAGACAAACTTTTCGTGATGCTCGAGGGTTCGTCTCGAGTAACGAACCCCATTGAAGTCCATGGGCGACTCGAGCATTTTTGTATATCGCCGATGCTCGCTAAGGTTTCCATTTGTGAAAATCTGGGCAATTCAAGAATGTGATGGGAACGACACAGCAACGGATAGGGCAGGTGAGGGGCTACATGTTGGGCTGCATCTCAAGTTCCCAGGTCCCACTATTAAGCCACAATAGCGGCAAGAGTGCCCCCCCTCCCAACAATTTTTACTTCTGAAAAACCCTCATTAGCAAGGCATACCTTAGCTAAGCACCACACTACCTCCAACAAAGCACAATCACTGCCTGCATGACACTCCGCTGCCACTTCTCCTGGGTTACATGCTGCCCAACCCCCCCCCCCCCCCCCCGCACGACCCAGTGTCCACAGCGCACACCAAAGTGTCCCTGCTCAGCCTTCAGCTGCCCTCATGCCATACGCTGGCCTCATAGCCACACCACCCTCATGTCTATTTATAAGTGCGTCTGCCATGAGGAGGAACCACAGGCACACACTGCAGAGGGTTGGCACGGCCAGGCAGCGACCCTCTTTAAAAGGGGCGGGGCGATAATGCTGTACAGAAGCAATGAGAAATCCAATCCTGTGCCACCTCTATCAGGAGCTGCAAACGTGGGCATATCAATGGGGAACCCATGTGCCACACACTGTTCATTCTGTCAAGGCGTCTGCATGCCCCAGTCAGACCGGGGTTTTTTATAAATAGTCACAGGCAGGTACAAATCTGCAATGGGAATTCCATGTGCACCCACAGCATGGGTGGCTCCCTGGAACCCACCGGCTGTACATAAATGTATCCCATTGCAGTGCCCATCATAGCTGAGGTAACGTCAGGTTTAATGCAGGTGGGCTTCGGCCCACACTGCATGCCCCAGTCAGACTGGGGTTCTTTAGAAGTGGACACATGGAGTTACAACTCCGTGTGGACCGACAGCATGGGTGGCTCCCTGGAACCCACCGGCGGTACATAAATATATCCCATTGCATTGCCCATCACAGCTGAGGTAATGTCCGATTAAATGCAGGTGGTCTTCATCCCACACTAAATGCCCCAGTCAGACTGGGGTTCTTTAGAAGTGGACACATGGAGCTATAACTCCGTGTGGACCGACAGCACGGGTGGGTCCCAGGAAGCCACCGGCGGTACATAAATATATCCCATTGCAGTGCCCATCACAGCTGAGGTAACGTCAGGTTTAATGCAGGTGGGCTTCGGCCCACACTGCCTGCCCCAGTAAGACTGGGGTTCTTTAGAAGTGGACACATGGAGCTATAACTCCGTGTGGACCGACAGCATGGGTGGGTCCCAGGAAGCCACCGGCGGTACATAAATATATCCCATTGCAGTGCCCATCACAGCTGACGTAACGTCAGGTTTAATGCAGGTGGGCTTCGGCCCACACTGCATGCCCCAGTCAGACTGGGGTTCTTTAGAAGTGGACATATGGAGTTACAACTCTGTGTGGACCGACAGCATGGGTGGGTCCCAGGAAGCCACCGGCGGTACATAAATATATCCCATTGCATTGCCCATCACAGCTGAGGTAACGTCCGATTAAATGCAGGTGGTCTTCGTCCCACACTGCATGCCCCAGTCTGACCGGGGTTCTTTAGAAGTGGACACATGGAGCTACAACTCCGTGTGGACCGACAGCTAGGTGGCTCCCTGGAACCCACCGGCGGTACATAAATAGATCCCATTGCATTGCCCATCACAGCTGAGGTAACGTCAGGTTTAATGCAGGTGGGCTTCGGCCCACACTACATGCCCCAGTCAGACTGGGGTTCTTTAGAAGTGGACACATGCAGTTACAACTCCGTGTGGACCGACAGCATGGGTGGGTCCCAGGAAGCCACCGGCGGTACATAAATATATCCCATTGCAGTTCCCATCACAGCTGAGGTAACGTCCGATTAAATGCAGGTGTTCTTCGGCCCACACTGCATGCCCCAGTCTGACCGGGGTTTTAAATACATAGACACTGGCAGGCACAACTCCCTAATGTAAAGTCCCTGTGGACCCACGGCATGGGTGGCTCCCTGGAACCCACCGGCGGTACATAAATATATCCCATTGCATTGCCCATCACAGCTGAGGTAATGTCCGATTAAATGCAGGTGGTCTTCGTCCCACACTGCATGCCCCAGTCTGACCGGGGTTCTTTAGAAGTGGACACATGGAGCTACAACTCCGTGTGGACCGACAGCATGAGTGGCTCCCTGGAACCCACCGGCGGTACATAAATATATCCCATTGCATTGCCCATCACAGCTGAGGTAACGTCAGGTTTAATGCAGGTGGGCTTCGGCCCACACTGCATGCCCCAGTCTGACCGGGGTTCTTTAGAAGTGGACACATGGAGCTACAACTCCGTGTGGACTGACAGCATGGGTGGGTCCCAGGAAGCCACCGGCGGTACATAAATATATCCCATTGCAGTGCCCATCACAGCTGAGGTAACGTCAGCTTTAATGCAGGTGGGCTACAAATTAGTAGGATTACACTGTAGGCGAGGGCCCAAAAAATTTGTGTACCAACAGTACAAATGTACTTCAGAAAAATTGCCCATGCCCAACCAAGAGGGCGGGTGAATCCCATTAATCGCTTTGGTTAATGTGGCTTAATTTGTAACTAGGCCTGTAGGCAGCCCAGTTCAAATAAAAATTGGTTCAGGTGCAAGTTTCAACGCTTTATTGAATTGAGAATTGAAACGTATAAACATTGTTTACAAAAGTTATATGACTGAGCCTTGTGGGCCTAAGAAAAATTGCCCGTTCGGCGTTATTACGTGAGGTTTCAGGAGGAGGAGGATGAATATTATACACAGATTGATGAAGCTAAAAATTCCACGTTTTTGATGGTGATAGAGAACAATGCTTCCATCCGCGGGTGTAGCCTATATATTGTTTAGGGTGCAGCCTATGTATCGCTGCTGTCCGCTGGTGGAGAAGAGAACTCTGGGGAAATCCAGGCTTTGTTCATCTGTATGATTGTAAGCCTGTCGGCACTGTCGGTTGACAGGCGGGTACGCTTATCTGTGATGATTCCCCCAGCCGCACTAAACACCCTCTCTGACAAGACGCTAGCCGCAGGACAAGCAAGCACCTCCAGGGCATACAGCGCGAGTTCAGGCCACGTGTCCAGCTTCGACACCCAATAGTTGTAGGGGGCAGAGGCGTCACGGAGGACGGTCGTGCGATCGGCTACGTACTCCCTCACCATCCTTTTACAGTGCTCCCGCCGACTCAGCCTTGACTGGGGAGCGGTGACACAGTCTTGCTGGGGAGCCATAAAGCTGTCAAAGGCCATGGACAGTGTTCCCCTGCCTGTGCTGTACATGCTGCCTGATCTCCGCGCCTCCCCTGCTACCTGGCCCTCGGAACTGCGCCTTCTGCCACTAGCGCTGTCGGATGGGAATTTTACCATCAGTTTGTCCGCCAGGGTCCTGTGGTATAGCATCACTCTCGAACACCTTTCCTCTCCGGGTATGAGAGTGGAAAGGTTCTCCTTATACCGTGGGTCGAGCAGTGTGTACACCCAGTAATCCGTAGTGGCCAGAATGCGTGTAACGCGAGGGTCACGAGAAAGGCATCCTAACATGAAGTCAGCCATGTGTGCCAGGGTACCTGTACGCAACACATGGCTGTCCTCACTCGGAAGATCACTTTCAGGATCCTCCTCCTCCTCCTCCTCAGGCCATACACGCTGAAAGGATGACAGGCAAGCAGCATGGGTACCCTCAGCAGTGGGCCAAGCTGTCTTCTTCCCCTCCTCCTCAACGCGCTGAGATATAGACATATGGGTGCTCTGACTATCCAGCGACATACTGTCTTCCCCCGCCTCCATTTCCGAGCAAAAGCGTCTGCCTTTATGCTTTGCAGGGAACTTCTCAAGAGGCATAGCAGAGGAATGGTGATGCTAATGATTGCAGCATCGCCGCTCACCATCTGGGTAGACTCCTCAAAGTTTCCAAGGCCCACTCTTCTGTAAAGAATTGAGGAGGCTGACTCCCACTACGCCGCCCATGTTGGAGTTGGTATTCCACTAGAGCTCTACGCTGCTCATAGAGCCTGGCCAACATGTGGAGCGTAGAGTTCCACCGTGTGGGCACGTCGCACAGCAGTCGGTGCACTGGCAGATTAAACCGATGTTGCAGGGTGCGCAGGGTGGCAGCGTCCGTCTTGGAGTTGCGGAAATGTGTGCTGAGCCGGCGCACCTTTCCGAGCAGGTGTGACAAGCATGGGTAGCTTTTCAGAAAGCGCTGAACCACCAAATTAAAGACGTGGGCCAGGCATGGCACGTGCGTGAGGCTGCCGAGCTGCAGAGCCGCCACCAGGTTACGGCCGTTGTCACACACGACCATGCCCGGTTGGAGGCTCAGCGGCGAAAGCCAGCGGTCGGTCTGCTCTGTCAGACCCTGCAGCAGTTCGTGGGACGTGTGCCTCTTCTCTTCTAAGCTGAGTAGTTTCAGCACGGCCTGCTGACGCTTGGCCACCGCTGTGCTGCCACGCCGCGCGACAGCGACTGCTGGTGATGTGCTGCTGCTGACACATCTTGATTGCGAGACAGAGGTTGCGTAGGAGGAGGAGGAGGAGGGTGGTTTAGTGGAGGAAGCATACACCGCCACAGATACCAGCACGGAGCTGGGGCCCGCAATTCTGGGGGTGGGTAGGACGTGAGCGGTCCCAGCCTCCACTAAATTCACCCAATGTGCCGTCAGGGAGATATAGTGGCCCTGCCCACCTGTGCTTGTCCACGTGTCCGTTGTTAAGTGGACCTTGGCAGTAACCGCGTTGGTGAGGGCGCATACAATGTTGCGGGAGACGTGGTCGTGCAGGGCTGGGACGGCACATCGGGAAAAGTAGTGGCGACTGGGAACTGAGTAGCGCGGGGCCACCGCCACCATCATGTTTTTGAAAGCTTCCGTTTCCACAAGCCTATACGGCAGCATCCCCAGGCTGATCAATTTGTCTATGTGCACGTTTAACGCTTGAGCGTGCGGGTGCGTGACTGCGTACTTGCGCTTGCGTTCAAACACTTGCGCTAGCGACGGCTGGACGGTGCGCTGAGAGACATTGCTGGATGGGGCCGAGGACAGTGGAGGTGAGGGTGTGGGTGCAGGCCGGGAGACGGTCGTGCCTGTGTCCTGAGAGGGGGTTTGGATCTCAGTGGCAGGTTGGGGCACAGGGGGAGAGGCTGTGGTGCAAACCGGAGGCGGTGAACGGCCTTCGTCCCACCTTGTGGGGTGCTTGGCCATCATATGCCTGCGCATGCTGGTGGTGGTGAGGCTGGTGGTGGTGGCTCCACGGCTGATCTTGGCGCGACAAACCTTGCACACCACTGTTCGTCGGTCGTCTGCACTCTCAGTGAAAAACTGCCAGACCTTTGAGCACCTCGGCCTCTGCAGGGTGGCATGGCGCGAGGGGGCGCTTTGGGAAACAGTTGGTGTATTATTCGGTCTGGCCCTGCCTCTACCCCTGGCCACCGCACTGCCTCTTCCAACCTGCCCTGCTGCTGCACTTGCCTTCCCCTCTGAAGACCTGTCCTCAGTAGGCTTAGCAAACCAGGTGGGGTCAGTCGCCTCATCGTCCTGCTGCTCTTCCTCCGAATCCTCTGTGCGCTCCTCCCTCGGACTTACTGCAATTACTACTACCTGAGTGATAGACAACTGTGTCTCATCGTCGTCGTCCTCCTCACCCACTGAAAGCTCTTGAGACAGTTGCAGGAAGTCCCCAGCCTCATCCCCTGGACCCCGGGAACTTTCCAAAGGTTGGGCATCGGTCACGACAAACTCCTCTAGTGGGAGAGGAACCATTGCTGCCCATTCTGGGCAGGGGCCCGAGAACAGTTCCTGGGAGTCTGTCTGCTCCTCAGAATGTGTCATTGTAATGGAGTGAGGAGGCTGGGAGGAAGGAGGAGCAGCAGCCAGAGGATTCAGAGTTGCAGCAGTGGACAGCGTAGAACTCTGGGTGGTCGATAGATTGCTGGATGCACTTTCTGCCATCCACGACAGGACCTGCTCACACTGCTCATTTTCTAATAAAGGTCTACCGCGTGGACCCATTAATTGTGAGATTAATCTGGGGATGCCAGAAACGTGCCTCTCTCCTAATCCTGCAGCAGTCGGCTGCGATACACCTGGATCAGGAGCTCGGCCTGTGCCCACACCCTGACTTGGGCCTCCGCGTCCTCGCCCGCGTCCACGTCCTCTAGGCCTACCCCTACCCCTCAGCATGGTGTATTACCAGTAGTGCAGAAACAGAACGCTGTAATTAAATGTGCCGCTTATTGGCCTGTGGTTGGAGGCTGACTTCGCTTACGGAACGCACAGCAGAGCCAGGAAAGAATTTTGCGCAAGCCTGTAGTGAGACGTAGGTGCGTATGACTGAGCTAGTGGAATTCACAGCGCAGAAGCAGTCAAGTGTCCAAAGGCCACTAGTAGGCCTTAAGTATTTAGCTTCTATTTTTTTAAAGGCTGAGCTGAGACAGCAGACAGATACTGTAGGCAGCGTATATATGTATACTGTTTCCCTCTGGACGGGATGACGGCGGTGATGTAACGGGCAACGCAGAGCTAGGAAAGAATTTTGCGCAAGCCTGCTGTAACACTTAGCTGCGTAATAATTAGGACTACTACCCCCAGCAGAGACGCAGTACACTCAAGACGATCACAGGCAGCCCAAAAATAGTATTTTTTCCAAATTCGTTTGAAAAAGCCCACTGCCTATATAGACTGTATATTTCTTTCCCTGCCTCACCAGTACTGGCCCTATACTATGTACAAGGACTGCAGACTATTTCCCTCTGGACGGGATGACAGCGGTGATGTAACGGGCAACGCAGAGCCAGAAAAGAATTTTGCGTAAGCCTGCTGTAACACTGAGCTGCGTAATAATTAGGACTACTACCCCCAGCAGAGACGCAGTACACTCAAGACGATCACAGGCAGCCCAAAGATAGTATTTTTCCCAAATTTGTTTGAAAAAGCCCACTGCCTATATAGACAGTATATGTCTTTCCCTGCCTCACCAGTACTGGCCCTATACTATGTACAAGGACTGCAGACTGAGGACGCAATGCTCTGCACGCCCGATATGCAAAAAAAAAAAAAAGGGCAACACTGCTTACAGCAGCCTTAACAGTACTGCACACGGTCAGATGTGGCCCTAAGAAGGACCGTTGGGGTTCTTCAAGCCTAAAATAACTCCTAACGCTCTCCCTATAGCAGCAGCACTGTTGCTGATCTATGTCAGAATGCATCTGTGGCGAGCCGCGGGCGGGGCAGATTTAAATACTTGGGTGACACCTGATCTCGCCAGCCATCCACTGCAGGGGGGTGGTATAGGGCTTGAACATCGCAGGGGGAAGTTGTAATGCCTTCCCTGTCTTTCTATTGGCCAGAAAAGCGCGCTAATGTCTCAGAGATGAAAGTGAAAGTAACTCGAACACCGCGTGGTGCTCGTCTCGAGTAACGAGTATCTCGAACACCCTAATACTCGAACGAGCATCAAGCTCGGACGAGTACGTTCGCTCATCTCTACATATAATACATGTGCATCCAAAAATGGTACCAAAAGAAAGTAATAATAGTCCCCAAAAATGGCCTAATATATATGATTAAAAAGTTTCAACCACTGGGATTCCGAAAGGCAAAAAGAAAATGAATTTTGGGGGTTTTAGGGCCAAAAATCATCTGGGTTGATCAGTATGTGAGTTAGCAATGTGGGTGAATAAAAATAGAAGTTTGTGTAATGTGCCAGAAGAGCTTTCTAATATACTGTAAACTATATTCTGTCTTGCCCACCATTTTCGCCAACTCATAAAATAACATATTGGGCAGAGTTATCAACAGCGGTATAGGAAGCATTTATAACAATAGCAAATTGAATCATAAACTGGGTAGAGCATCTTCATCATTTTCGTTCCGTTGTACTCAAGTTTTTGAGGAAGTTTCTCTTTTGTCACACTTTATTATATGCTGATTTTACATTTATTGACTTTAAATTTACTGACAGCACAAAGTTAAGAATGATCATTTAGTTTTTACTACTCTAATAATTTTACGCCATAAAGTGATAACGTTTTACAGTAAACTAACGCAGCCAATATATGGAGCAAGTGTAACAATTTAAGGGAACATTCAACAAGTTAATATAGATTTTATTGACTTTTAAGAAATTAATTTGCCATTTTGTGTTTCTGCTTTATATCAACCTAATTTTCACAATGGGAGATTCATGTACAAACTCAGCATTTACTTCACCAAGCTTTATATAGTCACAATTTACTGTAACTCTTCACTCACCATAATCACTGTAATCAGATATGGAGCTAACCTTTATACATACAAAAAATGAATCTCTGTTTTCTGTTCTTTCTGCGCGGCCAAACAAATGGACCAATCGGCACTAAATCTGCCACATAAGTAAATTAGCCACTTTGTAAGGTTTTAGACTTGGTTTTAGCTTTCTAGGGCCTACAATTCATGACACATTTGCAAAAAATGTAAATACGGCCAAAAGACTGGAATAATCTGCACCAGACTGGACGCATAGGTAAATCAGGTGATTCAGAGGCTTTTAGACTAGGCTTCAGCTCTCTAGGGCCTACCATTCCGGACATATTTTCAGAAAATCGGAATACAAAAGCAAATATAAACTGAAACTTGGTCTAAAACCTTCTGAAGCCCTGGAGTTACCTCTGTGGCTAATTTGGTGCTATATAGATGTTGGCTTCATATCAATAGGAAACAAAGTTTTTCATCACACACATGAACAACAAACATGTACACGAAATAGACCCATGCGAAGCCAAGTAATTCTGCTATATAAATACAGTATTAAAGGCACATTTCCATCTCAGTTCAGCTTGCAGAATAAATAGTGTGATAACATTATTCTCTGAGTTTATACAGTTTTTTTTATATTTTGCTATTTTTGTACATTTAAAACATTTTTTCTTAAAGGTTTGCTTTTGTGTCACCACATTCCAAGAGCCGTATTAATTTTATTTTTCCATTGCCAGAGCTCTAGAAGGCCGTGTTTTTTTGCGGGATGAACTCCGGTCTTCATTTATTTATTTTTTTGGAAGATGTAAAATTTTGATCGCTTTTTATTCCATTTTTTTCTAGGGGCAAGATTAACAAAATCTGTAGTTCTGGCATGTTTTTTATTTTTCACTGCTTTCTCTGAGCAGTATAAATAATATATTAAAGTAATTCTACAGGCCAGTACAATTATGCCAATACCAAATTGTAATAGTTTTTTTCTTTTTCGCTACTTTTTCACAGTTTAAGGCCTTAGTCAGACAGGCGTTTTTTCGCGCGATTTGCACATATATAGAACCAATGGTTCGCTATGGTATCGGTCACATGTCCGCTTTTTATGCGGATATGCGATAAATTATAGGACACGACGATTCGCAGATCGCGCCTATCTGCGTTCGGCGTTTTATGTGCGCACCAAAATCATTTTTTTCGCCGGTCAGTCTAAGTTTCATGCGCATTTTGATGCGCACGGCGATTTTTCTCCGGTCAGACGGGCGTTTTGCTGCGACGATTAACGCGGCTAGGTGCAGATTTTTCCCGCGATTTTTCGCCTCCGGTCACGCGATTTGCGCATGCGATGCGCAAATCGCGCGAAAAAACGCCCGTCTGACTAAGGCCTAAGGTTGGGTTCACATGAGCGTGTATTTATAACAATGCATTCCTATGGTGTGTTCACATGTCCGTACTTTGCAGGTGCGTGCCTGCAAAGATAGGACATGCGTGCACCATTGGGAATGCACGCATTGTTTTCAATGGAGCTGCGGCTGCTGCTGGCGGCTCCATTGAAAACAATGGTCTGTCGGCACCCCTGCGTTATTTTCAGGGAATGGCTTTACATATAAGCTCTTCCCTGAAAAAGAAACATTTTAGTGTAAAAAAAAGAAAAAAAATACTTACCTCTCCGCCGCTGATATTGCCTTCACTCCTGCTAGTTAAAAGAATTCCCTGCTACTACATCTGCCTATTTGTGGCAGATGCAGCAGAGGAATTCTTCAATTCTCAACCGCAGCTGTCACACAAGACAGCTGCGGTAGAAAATCCTGCTGCCGGCATCCCCATCATTGGATTTCAGGGAAGGGCTTTAAACATAAGCCCTTCCCTGAAAATCCCCCAAAAATAGTGTAAAAAAAAAGCATACTCACCTCCTTTCAGCCAATCACAATCAGAGCTACCAGCAGGCAGGGATTTTAAATCCCCGGCTGCTGATAGCTCAGAACTACAGAGCCGGGGACAGCGGCAGAAGGTGTGGCTGAGCCCCAGCAGTTGAGTATTGATTTTTTTTTTACTCTATTTTAAATGGCTTTTCAGCGAAGGGCTTATGAAGCCCTTTCCTGAAAAGCCATTGACGACTGTCGGGGCTCAGTGGCGACTTCTGCCGTTGTCCCCGGCTCTGTAGTGCTGCTGATAGCTCAGTACTACAGAGCCGGGGACAGCGCCAGAAGTCGCAGCTGAGCCCTGGCAGGTAAGTATTGATTTTTTTTCCCCTATTTTAAACGGCTTTTCAGGGAGGGGCTTATGAAGCCCTTCCCTAAAAAGCCATTGTCGGCTGCCAGGGCTCAGCGGCGACTTCTGCTGCTGTCCCCAGCTCTGTAGCCCTGCTGAGCTATCAGCAGCCGGGGATTTAAAATCCCTGCCTGCTGATAGCTCTGATTGTCATTGGCTGAAGCACTTTAGCCAATCACAATCAGAGATACCAGTAGGCGGGGATTTCAAATCCCCGGCTGCTGATAGCTCAAAACTAGAGTCGGGGACAGCGGCAGAAGATGCGGCTGAGCCCTGGCAGGTGAGTGTAGAATTTTTTTTAACACTATTTCAAAAGGCTTTTCAGGGGAGGGCTTATGAAGCCTTTCTCTAAAAAGCCATTGTCGGCTGCCGGGCCTAAGCGGCGACTTCTGCCACTGTCCCCGGCTCTGTAGCGCTGCTGAGCTATCAGCAGCCGGGGATTTAAAATCCCCGCCTGCTGATAGCTCTGATTGTGATTAGCTGAAGCACTTTAGTCAATCACAATTAGAGATACCAGCAGGCGGGGATTTCAAATCCCCGGCTGCTGATAGCTCAGAACTACAAAGCTGGGGACAGCGGCAGAAATTGCGGCTGAGCCCCGGCAGGTGAGTATAGAAATTTTTTTTAACACTATTTCAAAAGGCTTTTCAGGGAAGGGCTTATGAAGCGCTTCCCTGAAAAGTCATTGACGGCTGCCGGGGCTTAGCGGCGACTTCTGAACTGCTTAGCCAATCACAATCAGAGCTATTAGCAGGCGGGGATTTTAAATTCTCGGCAGCTGATAGCTGAGAACTAAAGAGCCGGGGACAGCGGCAGAAGTTGTGGCTAAGCCCCGGCAGGTGAGTATTAATTCTTTTTGTACACTATTTTAAATGCCAATCCATTGACACGGATGCCGACAGCAGGATTCTCTACCGCAGTTGTCATGTGTGACAGCTGCGGTTGAGAATTGAAGAATTCCTCTGCTGCATCTGCCACAGATGTGGCAGATGTAGCAGCAGGGTATTCTTTTAACTAGCGGGGGTGAAGGAAACATCTGCAGCAGATGTGTTCTTCATGTCCGCAGGGGTCATGGCAGCGGCGGAGAGGTAAGTTTTTTTTTTTGCACCAAAATGTTTCTTTTTCAGGGAAGGGCTTATATTTAAAGCCCTTTCCTTATAAAGAATGCAGGGGTGCTGGCAGAGCATTGTTTTCAATGGAGCCGCCGGCAGCAGCCACGGCTCTATTGACAACAAGTATGCAGCTGTGTTCACGCGTGTTTTTGCTCGTACATAGGTGCGCATGTATGTACGCACCTATGTACGCACAAAAACAAGCTCGTCTGAACCCACCCTAAAAAGATTATTTTTTTTATTGCTACTTTCAAAGACCCCTAGCATTTAAATTTTTTTTAGCAACGGAGCTGTGTATGGGTTTTTACTTTGCGGGATAAGTTGTACTTTTTGTTAGTACCATTTGTTGATCTGTGCAGCATTTCGATTACTTTCCATTCCATTTTTTGAATGGTGGAATAGGCTAAATTAGCTATTTTTGCTATGTTTTATTTATTTTTTCATGCCGTGCACCCTGCAGATTAACCCCTTCCTGCTCCAGGACATATACTTACATCCTGCAGCGTCGGGGTATGTATGAAGAGAGGTCGCGCCATGACCTCTCTTCATACAGCGCAGGCGTCAGCTGTTTATTACGCTAGTTGTGGTCACCCAGGGGTACATATTTGGTATCGCTGCGTCTGTAAAAAAAAGTCTGATCTATCAAAGTAGTGCATTATTTACCTCGCACGGTGAACATCGACCAAAAAAAAAGGACACCAGAAATGCACTTTTTCAGTCACACTGTCTCCTAGAAAAAATGCAATAAAAAGCGATAAAAAAATTGGATGTATTCCAAATTGGTACTATTGTATACAGGACATCCCACAAAAAATGAGGTCTTGCATAACTACGACGTCCTTAGACATCTAAATGGCATATACGTTCCTGAAGGAGTACTACTAGCTAGCCTGGACGTTGAAGCTCTGTACACATCTATACCACACAATGGAGGTCTGAGAGCGGTTAATTTCTTCCTCGAACAAAGAGGGATAAATTACCACCAACACAATATCCTTGTATTGAGGTTATTGGAATTCGTCCTTAGCCACAATTATTTTCTGTTCGATGGAAAATTCTTCCACCAGCTCAGGGGGACTGCAATGGGGAGCCCATGTGCCCCCAGTTATGCAAATCTCTACCTGGGCTGGTGGGAGGAGAAAACCGTCTTCACAGAGACGCATCAAGCATGGACCTCCAAAATTGACCTTTGGCTCAGATATATCGATGAGATATTGATATTATGGTCAGGAAAGAGAGCCGAGTTCAATGAATTTGTGAAGATGCTGAATATCAACGATCTAGGTCTGTTTTTTACAAGTGAGATACATGAGGATAACAATACATTCCTGGATATTAAAATCACCAAAACACCCACGGGGCTTCTAGACAGCTCACTTTATCGTAAGCCGACTTCAACAAACACGTTGTTGCACTATGGAAGCCACCACCCATGGTCATTAAAGAAAGGAATACCAAAGGGACAATTCCTGAGAACCAAAAGGAACTGTTCCAATGAACTTGACTTTGAAATAAAGGCAAACGATATGGCTGAGAGATTTAGACAGAGAGGATATCCGGTGGATGTTATTTCAGAAGCACGACACACAGTGTCGGAGATGCCGAGAGAACAACTTTTGGTGGGCAGAAAAGCGGATCGCCTAAATACAGAGGAGAACAAGATAAGACTCGTCAGTACATATGATGTGGAACATAGCGAGACGAGGAGGATAATCTCCAAATATTGGGAAGTGCTGAGAAGAGGCACAGACCTAGTCAGCTGTCTGCATGAAAGACCCAATATCACATACCCTAGAGGGAGAAACTTGCGGGATAGATTAGTGCATAGCCACTTCACCCGAACACCAGAGGATACAAACTGGCTCAGGATAAATTCGCCAAAGGGGTCATACCCATGTTTGGGTTGTAAGGCATGCACATTCATGGAGAGAGCAAAGACATTCCGCAGTGCTAGCACTGGGCAAGAGTTTGAGATAAAAGACTTTATCAATTGCCGCTCGACTACGGTGATTTATCTGGCGACATGCCCGTGCCCGCGTAATTATGTGGGAAAAACTATGCAGCAGTTGCGCAGAAGAGTCCTAGCCCATTTAGGAAACATCAACAGAAAGGAACGAACAAGCTTGGCAAACCACGTCCGCGATGTCCACCCAAACAATCCAAATGTACTCAAATTTAAAGGTATAGAAGTAATGAGGCCCACGGGCAGAAGAGGCAATGTGAATCGCATACTTATGCAAAAGGAAACGGCCTGGATTGATCGGCTTAAAAGCATTGCACCGGAAGGTCTGAATGAAGCACTATCTTTCGCAGCCTTCATCTAAAACCTCCAATAAAAAAGACATCTAAAAAATACTGCATCAGGAGTATAACAACCTCTAAGAGCGAAACATACATGCAGATAAGCAGTTGAACTATTTGTCACTGAAAAGGCCCGAAACTAAAATATAACCTTTATTGATTTAAAAGATAAAAAACCACCTCTAAATTTCCAGGGTGGTTATGACCCAAAACAGACACAAAGTAACAAACAAACAAAAACCCTATAGGAAAATTGGGCAATTTGTTTGAGTACACCAAATCTTACCGGCCTCCTTGGTTTGGAGGTAGGTATTACTTTGAGGGCCTAGAATGGATTAGTGACACCCATGGCCGTTTCCAAGACACAAAAGGCCAAAAGTAGTAGTCACTAAGTAATTAGCCTATGGTTGTTATCCACTGATGGAAACGTGCACGTTGTTGAAAAAGGCCTCGTTCCAACCACAATTAACCGCCACTCAACAGTACTAAATAATGGATTGCTGATGATTAGCAATCCATTACACTAAAGATAATATTGTACTCATGTACCCACTTATGGCGACACTACACTGTGTCCATATGGTTCAATATTACCGCAAATTGCTATTCCAATAGGGGCATCGGTCTGTCAAGACCCAGATATATGATAAAGTCCAAACATATGCTTGGTCTGACAGCAAACTAGATGTTTTAATGAAGAGCTGGGCTATGGTGGTAATGAAGAGCTGGGCTGCACGGATTCTCAGTGCCTGAGTGCCTCAGTGCGTATACTGGGAACGAGTGCCAGCATAATAGTAAAGCTGTATAGCCAAAGATCTATTGTTCTGATAATATTCACCCCCGCATATACTACAAAGGCAAGTCCACGCCTCAATTATCCTTAGTAGGACATTTTCTTGTGTTGACATAAATACGTCTTTAATCTAGTGGAAACAGATGCCATCTTTCCACTATAAGCAAGCTATGGATCCTGATGAATTAGCCTAAAAATCAGGCTAAGGAAACGCGTTGATCCGTATATAAGATCTGTACAATAGATCCGTTTAAAAAAGCTAGAAAAACTATCTGAGCTGTGCATTAGACTAAGAATTAGATCATCTAGGGACAACAACCCAGGATCGCAATACGACTCTGGGCCCTACACGATAACTACAAAATAGAGTGGTCTTAAGATCAAGACGTAACAGGTCGGTGGATACACCTGATGGACCCCTTATATTATGGGGTTATTTTCAACCGCTGACTGATCTACCTAAGTGTTAATATCTATTGGGCCAACACCCTGAGACTGATAAGTCCAATCTGAAAAACTAACTACCCTACGCCTTTTTTGTGGAAGTACTTACAATTGAAATACGGTGTAATCACAAATTAGTGGTACACATATCCGCATATCAGGCCAAATAAGTGAGGAGAGAAGTAGCTTCATTACCAGTCTAAGTACTGCCACTCCCTGGACTTAGTGACCTACTATTAACCCTTTAAAAAAAAAAAACCCGCACACATTTGAGCAATTGCGTGTACATGTATTATTGATATTCTCTAAAGGGGTACTTGTATACTGGTGCGGGTATATATACAACACCGAAAACCTCAATCTCCCAATTTAGACATTTCACATGTTTGTTGAGTTTGTTTTTGTGAGTGTACGTACAAGATTTTTGTACGTACGTACAAGCTACGTTTTAAGCTTCATAATCAGTATAAATTTTATTAGGTTTCCTACAGTGATTGATTTAGTTGAGTCGGAAACCTACTGTCTCAGTGATTGGTCACCCAGGGGGGCTTAAAAAAAAGTAAAAATAAGATCAAAGTTTTATTAATTGTAAAAAAAAGTAATAAAGGTTTAATCCCCCCCCCCCCCTTTGCCATATCTATAATAAAAAAAATCTAAATCATAAAAAAATACATATTTGGTATCGCTGCGTCTGTAAAAAAAAGTCTGATCTATCAAAGTAGTGCATTATTTACCTCGCACGGTGAACATTATCCAAAAAAAAAGGACACCAGAAATGCACTTTTTCAGTCACACTGTCTCCTAGAAAAAATGCAATAAACAGCGATAAAAAAAGTTCGATGTATTCCAAATTGGTACTATCGTAAACTACAGGACATCCCACAAAAAATGAGGTCTTGCATAACTATGCTGATGGAAAAATAAAAAAGTTATTGCGCGCAGAAGATGCAGCAGAAAATAATAGAAAAAAAATTAAATGTCTTTGAAAAAAAATAGTACTACAGCAAAAAATATATATATACAAGTTTGGTATCGTAGTAATCATACTGACCCATAGAATAAAGTTATCATGTCATCTTTATTGCAGTTTGTGCGCTGTAGTAAGAAAATGCACTGAAATATGGTGGAATGTCCTTTTTTCTTTCATTTTACTCCACTTAGAATTTTTTTAAAGTTTTTCAGTACATTATTTGGTACATTAAATACAACCATTGAAAAATACAACTCGTCCCGCAAAAACAAGCCCTCATGCAGTGACGTCGATGAATAAATAAAGGGGTTCCGATTTCTTAACAGGGGGGAGGAAAAATCGAAAAGGGGGGGAAAGGGGGCTGTATCATTAAGGGGTTAAATAATGTACTTATTTCCTTCTCTGGGCCATTAAAAATGCAGGGATACCACTTGTGTAATTTTGCTTTTCATTTTTTATTTTTTTACAAAGAAATGGAAAAAAGGTGGGGTTTTGGCGTTTTTATTTTTTTTTACTATTTTTGTAAACTTTTTTAACATTTGTGTTCCTTTAGGGGACTTGCATAATACTTTTTTTATTCTTCTAATACTATGCTGAGGCATAGCAGGGTATTAGACAGGCTATGACGCTCAGACTTTGTCTGAGCGTCATAGCCTAAGCTGGCAGATCTGGAGGCTATAGTCAAGCCTCCGGGTGCCACAGAGACCCATCAGGACCCCCTGATCACATTGCGGGAGTCCAATGATGACAGCTCTTTACATGCTGCGGTTGCATAGACCCCGGCATGTAAAGGGTTAAACAGCAAAGATCAGAGGTTTTTCTCCATTCTCTGCTGTGTAAGAGCTGGTGCCCAGTTATCCTCTAACAGATGGAGCCCCCTCCCTCTTTCAGCCCTTTACATGCTGCAGTCGCATAGACCCCCCCCCCCATGTAAAGGGTTAAACAGCAAAGCACCTCTGACAGCCAAACACCAGCTCTCCCTGCCACAAGGACCATTGGCCAGCTTCTGACACGCCGAGTTTAAAAAAAGAAGCTTGAAGTTGCCGGCAGACCGGTAATAACTTCCTACTTCTTTTTTTAAAGTCCAGCACTGTTCTCTGTGGTTCTGTGCAGGCAGAGCACAATACCACAGCTTATCACATTGTGTTCTGCAGGTCCGATAATGAAACATAAGCTGGAAATCTTTCAGGCTATATCACTATGGGCAGTGGAGCTCGTCCCGAAAAATTTCCGGGCATGCCACTGAAGGGGTTAAATGGGGAAAATTGGCTTATACCTGTTAGGGCATTCTGCTGGGATCTGTCGTTTTACATGTCTCCCAGTAGCTCAGCTCCCCAGGCTGATTGGATTATTTCTCCAGTGAGCCAATCCCCCAGGTCTGCAGCTCATATATACCTTTGCTGTGGCTGGTGGTCTGTCCTCTGTTTGTTCAGTGTTATGTTCCTGTGTGTCTGTGCTACTTTCAGTATATTTGGTGGGAATAGTGTCGTGTTCCTGGGTGTCTGTGCAGGTTTTGGTTTCTGTATGTGTGGTGTTAACTGTGTCTTGGTGTGTAGGACGAGGTAGGTCCCTAGGTTCCATCATGGGGTCGTCCCTGTGGGGACAAATGCCCCACATGCAGGCTGGTTTTCTGGCGTTAGTTGTCTTGTTAGAGTAGGGACCCACAAGACAACAAGGACTTGAGAAGTGGGCTCGCGGGCTTAAGTATCTTGGCCAAAATACGAACAAATACCTTGTACATGTTATAGTTATTCCATCTGGCTAGGTGTGCAGATATGCAGGTGAGTGTTTTGTGCACTTGGAAGTCTTTGGTTTATGCCTGTCTGCTAGTATGTAGTCCATCTCTCTGTCCTGTGGTTCTGTCTCAGTTTTCCTGAGTTCACCTGTCAGCGACTATTAAAATCTGTCCTTGAAGTTTGTTTTGCTATTTCTGTGTTCTGTCTGAGTTGGCGAATGGGAAGTCTGTTTCTCAGTGTCCGTACTCCGTATGACTTCCTGAGTTCTGTCTATGCGGTCTGAATTCTGTCTCTGCATTTAAGTTTGGTCTGAATTCCTAAGTTTGGTCGTTTGGAAGATGTAACATTACCTCATTGGTTTTTTTTGCCTTTCTCTTAATTAACATTGAGGGGTAATAGCCTGAACTGGATGGACATACCATATATACTTGAGTATTAGCCAACCCGAGTGTAAGCCGAGTCAATAGGTTTTACCACAAAAACTAGTAAAACTTATTGACTTGAGTATAAGTCCACCTATACTCAAGTATATACTAGCTAAAAAAAATGCAATACTCACCTCCCAGCCGGTGTCTGTGTCCCCGGCGTGATGGTCTCCCCAGAGGTGCGGCAAGCTGCTTGAGACTTCTCCCCGCTGTCATCTCCCTGCTTGGCTTTGAATTCCCCCACCATCAGCACTGTGTAACTAAGCGTTGTGATTGGATCAAGCGCCAGCCAATCACAGCCAGCGCTCGGTAAACCAATCACAGCCATCCAGTGATGTCATTCACTGAATGGCTGTGAAAGATCGAGCGCCGGCTGTGATTGGCTGGCGCTCGATCCAATCACAGCACTTAGTTACACAGCTCTGACGGTGAGGGAATTCAAAGCCGAGCAGGGAGATGACAGCGGTCTTTCCATAAGTGTACTTGCCTGGAAGTTATTAGGGTGTACTGTACCAGAAACAGGTTTCTGTAATATACTCTTCTCTGTCAATCCATATTGTATATGGTATGGGTATTTGGGTATTTTGATTGCAGCATGCAAGGTGTTAAATAATAGGAGGTCTGAGGTTTATCTTTCCTCCATCACCAGAGCAGTACCATAGCTGGGTATTATAGTGGTCCTGCTCCTGATCATGCAGACACAGTAGCAGTTCCCATGCAATGGGAGCACCCTCGCAGTATAGCACAGGGCCTTTCAGGACTCCTGCCTACACCATCCTACTATGAAGCAGGGCTTAATAAATAGTTCTTCTTGTGGTGTTAAAAATATTTGGCATAAAATGTTAATCAACTTCTCATGTACCACCCAAGTAAATTTTGATACTGATTCTTGTTTATGATCCTGACTTAGATTTTTTTCTATTGTTGCAAAGTATATTTTTGTGCTGTTCTTTTTTTTTTCATTGAGCTATTGATCTCGACTTCTTTTTTGTGCTTTGTATTGCCCCACCCACATGAGCATCTGTCTTCGAATGGATTTGAGCAGCTTGTCTTTTTCTTTCCTTCATCATTTCTACATAACAGATATGAATAACACAGCTTTATAACGATGCATTATGCTTTGCAAATGCTTGTAAAGAGTCACCTATTGACATGTCTACAGATATTTAGCTGTATGCTCATTTGTTAGATTTCTGCAGTACATAATAAAATTTGCATGCTTTGATATTCTTTAGCAACTTTTTTTCTGTCTGCCAAGCAAGTTTGTCTTGATTGCTAAACATTGTAACCTTGACTTTGTGCAAGGTCAAAATCAAGATGTCTGGGATATGGATGAAAATAGTGAGTTAAGCCTTCACGGTCACAGTGTGGCAGTAGAAGAGACACCATTCCAATAAAGACCTTATTACATATAAACAAGTTATTTTCAACTTCAGGTTTGTATTCACTTCCGCAAAGGCAATGAAGATTATAGAAAACAATTGTGTAATGTTTTATGCTCCCTTCTCTATCCTCTGGTGCCCCCCCCCCCCCCATCTCTCATTTCAGTTGACGACCTTGCCACGTGTCTCATACTCTGTCCTGTGAACGATTCTCTTCTCTGTCTGTACCTTTGACCTTGGGAAGCTCATTTAATTCCATGGCTTTCAGTACCACTACTACACTAATGATATTCTAATCTACCATTTTGGCCTAGACATTACCTCTTTCACATGCAGAGTTCTAGTGTGTTTGTCAGGTGCACCCTCCTTCTTCTCTTTTTACTTTCTAACGTTCAACATGGAGAAAACCAAATTCATTATCTTTCACCAATCATACTCAACCCCCCTCCTCTACCAGACCTATAAATCAATTAATGGCTCCCAAAGGGTACCCTTTGATTCTGCCCGGTTCTTCAAACTACACATCCATGCCTTTACTACTTACTACAAGCTTCAATTTAAATAGTCTCTCAAATCTGCTCTTTCTTCAATTTCAAATAATTAAAAAAGCTAATGTATTCCCCTAGAGTACTGCAGCATCACCTTCATAGACTATTGAAATCCTTCTCTGTGGCCCATGCAAAAATCTTACAGAACTTCAATCAAACCCCCAACTCTTCTTCTTGACTAATCCACCCCTCCTTTTGTTCCTTTCGTGTCTCTTTCAGTCCCTTCACTGGTTAGCCTTTGCCTAGAGTCCACAATATTGACAATGACATACAAGAATGTCTACAACTTATTCCCTCCATACCTCTTTGACCTAATCTCCTGATACCCCCTCATGCTTAATCTCCAATCATCACAAAACTTTTTTTTCTCTCCTCCTGTTTTCTCTTCACAGAATCACCTCCAAGACTTCTCCTGTGCATCCCATATACCCTGGAACACACTACCACAACTGTTTAGACTTACATTCGACTTCAAAAAATATTTATAAGTAACCTGAAAATCCATCACTTCTGAAAAGCCTATAACCTACAGTAATTGTGCTGCCGCTCTACTATAATGTAAGCAATTCCGCAATGGTTCACCCAGGTTAGTGAAATTATAAAGATGGAACATCTGACCAATGTTGGAAAGAGAAATATGATTATGGTAAAAAATCTTGGTACCACTGGTCCCACTTTGCGCATCTTGTGGAATATGCTAGTTTTAGGACTACCCAGACCTGAGCAATCATTAATTTCTAACTTTAAAAAAAGGACATAGCCATTCCCCCTTTTTTCTCTTCTTCCTTCTTCTTTCCTTTCCCCCTCAGCCCTGTTTTTCTTCTAACTTTTCTTACTATTTTCTCTTGCACTGCAGATTTGTATTTTATTTCAAAACACTGCTATTCTGCATTACTCATTACATGCTTGTTTTCTCTTTTTATGTCAGCTAATTTCCTCCACTTCCCAACAACATTGTTCTTTCTTTGTGTAAAATACCTAGGCGTTCGAGTAGTGTTTGTCGAGTTATCTGGGTCAACTTGACCCTTCTTGACTTTGTATTTCTTAAAATTTCTGCTTTTTCCTTTAAATGCTTTACAAATCTTAGTAAAACCTTTATTGCAAAAAAGGATGTTTGGGACCCCTTGAGCAAGCAAGACTGTGGATTCTGGAGCTCCACTGATAATCCAACCCTGGTGTTGTCTACTGTTCCTTTTGCTCAAAATGCATGAAATACTGAAATACAAACGAGCTACTGTATTCATGCTGATATTGACTGAATATCACAGGGTCCTTCTTCTCTAATAATCCTCACAAAGTTGGTATATTCAGCAACATGACCTGTAACAGTCATTATCAGACTCGGCATGAGATTCTCCAAGGCTAGTTCAGGCTAGCATTATATACAGTATTTTGATGCCAGAGAGAACAGGAACTTCCAACTGACCGTACACTATGCTAATTAGGGCCTGCCACAACCTGCTGGATTTTATACATAAGGCTGCATAAGTATTGATCGAAAACTACTAGAATAAAAAATTGAAAAGTTCTTTTGACAATAAAAATGCATTTAATATCACTAAATAAATGAATGTTTCTGCATATGCATAAAGATAACTTTTACTATTTCAAGAATGTAGAACATAGATGTTGCTGAATTGATGATTTTGATACCAACAAGACTGCACCTGACTTAATGTTGGATTAAAATCTCTTAGAACTATAGCCTCAGGCTTCAGGGTTGCAACTTTAAAGAAATCATTTCTCAGCATAGAAGGAAGATATTAAAACTTTTTTAATTTTTCTCCTAGTAGGTGTCCTTTAACTATAGAACAATTACAACTATAACATGTATATAATCACTGTTTACAGTATGGCAATTTTTTTTGTTTTAACTAGTTTTTAGAGAAAATAAAATCCACAGAGAATTGACTTTATATAGAATTGCCCATTTCCACAGCATTTTTCCTTTTTTCTTTTTAGTACTTTTGTCTTTTTTTATGGGTTACTTTCCTCATTTACATCCTTGCTAGAGATGAGCGAGCACCAAAATGCTCGGGTGCTCGTTACTCGGGACGAAATTTTCGCGATGCTCGAGGGTTCGTTTTGAGTAACGAACCCCATTGAAGTCAATGGGCAACCCAAGCATTTTTGTATATGACTGGTGCTCTGCTAAGGTTTTCATTTGTGAAAATCTTAGCAAATCACCAAAGTCATGTAAAAAACACAGAAATGGATAGGGCAGGCGAGGAGCAACATGCAGGGCTGCATTTCGGGCTCCGAGTTCTCACTATTAAGCCACAATAGTGACAAGAGTGAGACACCACCCCCCCCCCCACCCCCGCACTGTCAGCATAAAGATCGTTCTCCTCTGTGGCAGAGAAGAACGATGTTTGCCCATTGAAATCAATGAAGCCGGCAATACAGCTGAATGACAGCTGAGAGCTGTCCCTGATTGGTCCCTGCGCTGAATTCATGAATGGGTGAGTGAGAGCTGCCTCTGATTGGTGAGTCTGTGAATCCCCGGCTGCTGAATACTACTCACAGCAGTTTAGGAGAACTGCCGGCCGGCCGCGGCTGAACTCTGTCTGCCGGGACAAGGTGAGTATATTTATTTTTTTCCTTTTTACACATTTCTGGATGAATTTCAGGGAAGGGCTCCCGAAAATTCATCCCGCGCTCGCCGGCAGCCCATTGCTTTCAATGGAGCCGGCTGTATTGCCGGCTCCATTGAATTCAATGGTCAGTGCTCGTTTAATCGAGACGAGTACTGCGTGGTGCTCGTCTCGAGTAATGAACATCTCGAGCACCCTAATACTTGAACGAGCATCAAGCTCGGACGAGTATGCTCGCTCATCTCTACTTAGTATCATTCATAACCCCGGTGTAACATCCATTGTAAAGTCTAGATACCATACCATAAATAAGACAGCAAGACATCCAATTTTATAGAATCTTGTTTTTCTCAACTTCAACTTTTTTTCTAATTCATTTTTCATTTTTATATAAAAACAAGAAACAGAACAATGAAAAAAATATTGTATTATCGATTCTTTCGTGAAGCCTTCTTGCAATTAGCTATAACATAGCTATTTTAAAAAAATATATAATACAGCGCTCCCCGAAAATAAGACCTGCCCCTAAAATAGGGCCTGCCCTGATTTTTGCTCTGTGTGTGAGGGGGCTTTAAATATATGCCCCACAACCACCCTGAAAATAAGCCATAGCTACACTAGATGAAAAGAAACAAAACACAATACTCACCTAGCAGGCGGCATCTGGGTCCCTCATTCTGGGCTGTCACGCTCAGGTAGTCTTCCGTGTAGTCCACAGCGCTGAAAGAGCATTGTCTTCCTGGTAACGGGGCTTAAATTCCACGCCTCCAGCAAGAGATTGTTGTGATTGGTTAAGAAACACTGCTCAGCCAATCAGAGCTGGCGCTCGATGAACCAATCACAGCCATTCAATGTATCGCAAGCGTTAAAATATCGCACATGGCTTCATAATTTTGCGGTTTCTCGCAGCCTCTCAGCGCTGGGAAATCGTGCGATTTTATTGCCAGGGTGAGTGCAACTTAACTCCATATTCTCTCTTGTGGAGGATAAATACAGCAGATATGAGAAAAGGGTTTTTTTTTTTTTATTATTTATTCATATTATATACAAAAAATATATTTAAAGAAATACAAATTGCAAACAAAGTAAAAAAATAAATTATCAATATAAAAATGATAAAAATAAATATATCGCTCTAGCAAAATTTTTCTTAAAGTGCTGATGGCTGGTGCTGGTGATTCTTTGGTGGTAGGCGGTGGCTGGTGTTTTTGGCAGCAGGTGGTAGGTGATGTTATATTTTGCAGCAGGTGGTGGTTGGGGTTTTAATTGGTGGCAGGTGGTAGGTGATGCTGTTTTTGGAGGTAGGTGATCTTTTGGAGGCAGGTAGTAGATGATGCTTTTGCAGCAGGTGGTAGATGATGTTTTTGCAGCAGGTGGTAGATGATGTTTTAGGCAGCAGATGGTAGATGCTTTTTTTGGCAGCAGGTGGAAATAATGTTTTTGACAGCAGGTGGTAGATGATGTTTTTGCTGCAGGTGGTAGATGATGTTTTTGCTGCAGGTGGTAGATGATGTTTTTGCAGCAGGTGATAGATGATGTTTTGACAGCAGGTGATAGATGATGTTTTGTCAGCAGGTGGTAGATGTTTTTGCAGCAGGTGGTAGATGATGTTTTAGCAACGGGTGGTAGATGATGTTTTGTCAGCAGGTGGTAGATGTTTTTTCAGCAGGTGGGAGATGATGTTTTTGCAGCAGGTGATAGATGATGTTTTGGAAGCAGGTGGTAGATGATGTTTTAGCAACGGGTGGTAGATGATGTTTTGTCAGCAGGTGGTAGATGTTGTTTTTTCAGCAGGTGGGAGATGATGTTTTGACAGCAGGTGATAGATGATGTTTTGGCAGCAGGTGGTAGATGATGTTTTTTGCAGCAGGTGGTAGATGATTTTTTTTGCAGCAGGTGGTAGATGATGTTTTTGGCAGCAGGTGGTGGATGATGTTTTTGGCAGCAGGTAGTAGATGATGTTTTGTCAGCAGGTGGTAGATGTTGTTTTTGCAGCAGGTGGTAGATGATGTTTTAGCAGCGGGTGGTAGATGATGTTTTGTCAGCAGGTGGGAGATGTTGTTTTTTCAGCAGGTGGGAGATGTTTTTGCAGCAGGTGGTAGATGATGTTTTTGGCAGCAGGTTATGGATGATGTTTTTGCAGCAGGTGGTAGATGATGTTTTTGGCAGCAGGTTATGGATGATGTTTTTGCAGCAGGTGGTAGATGATGTTTTGGCAGCAGGTGGTAGATGATGTTTTGGCAGCAGGTGGAGGCTGGAGTTTTAATCGATGGAATGATGAGTTGTTGAGTTTTTTTATCAGATGGCATTATGTGGCATATTTATTGTGTACTGTAGGTCTTGAGCTCACGAAGAATGCTCTTGTACATCTTGCGGTTGTTATTCATGTGCATCATTTTGGGACTCATTTTTTTAATATAACAGAGGCAGCGGTCCCAAAAGTCCTGGTTGGCTGTCTTCACTATAAATGGCTTAGCTGGGTAGGATATTTCGACGCCTAGATAGCAGTACGTCAAATAAAAGCATGTATATAGGGCCGCCCGAAGCTCCAGAATGGTGTCTATGTCGGGAGAGATCAGGTCCCGGCATAGCATGTACAGGAAGGCTATGGTTCCGGGGGTCAGCAGGCTCTTTTTTTGCTCACCTACAATAATAAGGATGTAATCTATGTACTTCAGCCAAAATACTGGCTCTGTGGCACTAAGGACCTCCAGTTTGGGGCATCGCCTCTTGATAAAGGTTCCAAAGCATTTAAGAATATGATTTAGGCACTTGCGACGCTCGGCATGTTTATTAGCAATAGCCTGATGCGGAACTTCTTTAGCGGGAGATGCTGTAAATAAATATATACATTATAAGAGGAACATTCATAAACCAATCCATGTGATACAATGACATGGCAGGGAAGGGGATCTTCATCATCACCGCTACTCACTTTTACCCCGGGGTTTTTAGATTAAGAATTTAACAACTATTAATTGCTGTTTCTTCCCTGAACTGGCAAAAGTCTAAAGAAAGTACATTTTACTTTAATTTTAATGCCCCATAGTAATATAGTATGTGGTATAATCCAGTCCCGTCCCTATGATATAACCTTAGTGACCGGCCAACAAGTCAGCAGCGTTGGATTACAGACGAACTGTGGAAAACGTTCACTTAACACGAAAGCGTTAAATACAGAATTGCATCAAACTTTAAGTTGACATTTAACACAATAAAAGCCGTTGGAATAGTCAAGTTAACGTTTGCTACTTCTGTACATTGTACTGTCTGAGCTTCTGGATTGTCAAGGAGTCTCTAAAAATAATGGAAGAGCGGGCGAACCCCCCACAGGGACGGACAGCATCGCCATACCGTACAGCATCACTATACCGTGACTTAATTACTATCATGCAGTGACTAAATACGACCGCCATAACTGTATCATAACCTGAGCTTCTGGATTGTCAAGGAGTCTCCAAAAATAATGGAAACTCGGGCAACTCCCCCCTCCCAGAGACGGCTGGCAGACGCCATGATGAGGAGCTTGCTACATATGGATATACTCCATTCCAACAGTTATGGGTGACTATGCTGATACTGTGTATGGCCGCCCCCTGATAGTACTGATAATGGCGGCACTTTGTCTGTTATATCATGGGTAACATTACCATCATGATTGTGTAATACCGCCATACTGTGACCAGACACATGACTAAATAATGCCATCATACGGGTGCTGTTCAATGCCGCCATAATGGGAGGGAATAATACCACTAGGAATAAAAAGACTACGAGAATCCCAAAATGCCCCCCAACTGTAAGGGAATATAACCCCCACCCTGAGACTGACCACGGCAGTCATGTAGTGGTCCAAGACCACCCAGGTGGCTGCAGAGTATCACCCCCTGCAGACTGGATACATTAATAAAATACTGACTAGACGCAGACAGAAGAAGCAAAGTGACTTACAGGTGATGTCCACGCTGACGGTCAATATCTTGGGGTCCTCGATCTCATCTGGTTCCCCACAGAAACATTTTCGGAATAGATTTCCCATCTGCAGAATTAGATACAAAGACATCGTTAGCGGATGCTGGAGTTCTGGTCAGAGCGGTGGGGATACGCGGAGGATACGCTCACTTCACAGTAATGTATGAAGTGGACAGATAAGCTGTGTGTCAGTCACCTAATGGTTAATATTCAAATATGGGACAATAACGACCGTTGCTATGGCAACAGCACCTGTCAGAGTTAGTAAAATTCTGTTGTAATGGTGCAAAAATCATCATTAAGTGGAATCCTTTTAAAACCTTATTTGTGGTAGATAAATTGTTAATCCACACAATATTATAAAGAAAATCCCCAGAATTCATTAGCAGTAAAGTAGATGAGATCCCAACAAATATCATCCACCGGCTGTGGAAATTGGCGTGTAGTGCGGATTATTACATCCACAATATTTCCATTTCTGTCGGGATGACGGCGACAAATCGTTGCAGTTTTTCCCCTTTGAAACCAATAGAGATGAAGAAATCTGCAATCAAATCATTCTACAAGTGAGGGAATGCAGTTATTATACCCCTACTGTACCTTATCAGATGAGGAGATCTTTTTTGTGTCGTGGATAGACGAATCACGGAAATGAAATGCAATCGCAGGAGGGTATACACGGAGTGTATATCACTTCACCGGTAAAGGATAAAGTGCGAGGAATACCTGAGTGTCGGTCACATATGTTCTAGCGGTCAGTGTTCTAGAACCGCATACAGAACAATCGTTGCTGTGACATTACCGCGCAGAGAGTTACTGAAAGGGTTTTTCTTAAAGGCGCAGTATCATCATTAAATGGAATCCTTTCCCAGACCGGTGTCACGCAAAGTCTTTTCACAAATATCATGCTTTTTGTGAATTTGACACAGGTGTTCTTCTGCAGCAAAAAATGCCACATCCAGATCAGAACATCATGCTAATCATGGTAAAAAGCGGCGTGTGTGAGGCTGGCATAATGCTTGAATGCCAAATTGCCAGATATTTCTGTCCCTGTCTACCGGAGAAAGTTCTCAAAATTGACAATAAATGCCCTGTTCCATAAATTTGCATAAGCCCCGCCTCCTTATGGTCTTGTTTGCCTAAGGGCTCATGTTCATGGGAGCGTTTTTATCATGTATTACACTTGTGACACAAGGTAAAGTCAATTAACGTAAGCAGACTTTCATTCATCCATTCACATTGGTGTGTAAACACTGCGTGTAGATACCTGCGAGAAATAGATCGCAGCGTGGTCTTTGTCTTGGCATATCACGCAGCGTGAGCCCTATGCTTTTCTATGAGCAGTGTATGCAGCCCGGTCCATAAGCAATACAATGCATACGGGCGGCGATTCATATGCAACCCACTTTTAAAAAAACTTGTTCATCCACTTACAAATATGCGTCAAGACTTTAATATCTCTAACAGACCACAAGGGGGCCATCCCTCCGGGTCCCTAAATAGAGCCAAGAGAGCAGTCAGCCATGGAGAGGCTTTATTACATATCATATATAGCCTATATCCACAGTCAGGAATCCTCGCCCCGGGGTCTTCCCTGCCGCTTCTATGTTTGATGTATTTAGGTTTGTAGCATTATTTATAAATAAGCCCCTATATTGTATCAGGATCCGCTTTCTTTGAGGCTCTAAATCAAGGATTGACATGTGAGCCCTGAGCTTCCTCCCCCGGCGTCAAATGTTATCCTCCAGTGTGGTTACTGCTAGGAGCCACATGGTTACATTATAAGGGCGGCTTCAGACGACCGTATATCCCGGCAGGGGGAGGAGGCTGGAAGAGTCGGGAGCAATGCTCTGAGCTCCCGCCCCCTCTCTGCCTCCTCCCCACCCCTCTCCGCCCCTCTGCACTATTTGCAATGAGAGGAGGTGGGGCGGGAGCGGGGCTAAGTTTCACGGAATTGGCTCCACCCCCATCCCGCCTCCCCTCTTTGCAAATAATGCAGAGGGGCGGAGAGGGGGTGGAGAGTTGGCAGAGAGGGGGCGGGAGCTCAGAGCACTGCTCCTGGCTCTTCCAGGCTCCTCCCCCTGCAGAGAGGGACGCCATATATCGCTGGCATGAATACGCAGCTGATATACCGTCGCCTGAATAAACCCTAAAGGTTACACATGTATCTACTACAAGGTGCTGCAAGTCTCCCAGCATTCACAATTCATGCAACAATGTATCAGTTGTAACATTGCACACATGTGAGCTGCCCACATTACAGTCTGTTAGCTGCACTGCTGGCTGCCTGAAAATATGGATCCATTGACATTTATTTGACATTCCCAAAATCCGTGATAAACATGTATTGTAGCTTCTCACCACTTTGCTGGGGTTCAGAATGGGGCATTCTTTTACTTAGAAGTTTAGGGCATAGAAAGAGTTGATGCAACTGCATGAGGTGGAGACGAGGGCTGCAAGCTGCTCAGCAGAGAGACATTTTGGTTATTTTTCCTTGGAAATAACAAGATCTCAGTATTTATTATTACGAGTAACAAGGAGATAGTATTTTTCTGTTTGGGTAATCCCATTGTGTGACTTGTGTATTTTTTTAAATACTGTTAATTGCAATTTTAATGGATGCATTTTAATTGGTGACCTGTTGTGTTCATTCCGTGCATACACACTCACTAGTAGCCATGACTGAGGGCACAATGTGCGGATTTTGATGATGATTCAAAGCAGCTTTCACCCCTTCAGTTTCTGGGATGTATTCTGCTGTTGATACTAGTCAAAATCCACAGTAAATGGTGCAGATATTGATGTGGATTTTGGTGTGGATGCCAACCAAGACGCGCTACGCGTGATGACACCCTTAGGCCGGGCTCACAAGAACATATCTGGCAGCGTGCAATGACATTGTATACTGGCTGCGTGCCGACTATAGCCATGTACTATAGTGACGTGTATGCAGGTGTAATATGTGCACAGATAGAACATGCTGTTCATTACATTGTATATTAATTATGTAGCCCAATAACATCATGCAAAGCGCTAATTGTGCAGAATTACTGTGCTGCTTGTACTAATCAATGTCTGTGTTATCTGCTCACTGAAAGTCTGATTTAGCAGAAAACTGTCTAATGCAGAAGATATAGATACCGCTTCGGCTTTGATAAATCAGTCAACTACTAACTCTTTTGTAGTTCTGCATTGAGCAGGGGGTTGCACCAGATGACCATGGAGGTCCCTTGTAATGCTGCAATTCTAGCATTCTATGTGCAAACGTTCTGCTTTATTTTACTGATATATACCATATTGTTCCCTTTTTTTCCCCCAGTCATTGTGTCTTATAAAGCAAACATGCTGAAATTCAATCTGGCCGGCACTATTGTAGGATTTCACTCCAGCAGCAGGGTGAGCAGGTGAGCAGTTCTCTTTCTCCTTTGCACTACCGCCTGTACCTACCGCTGATTGGTGGTGAGCACCGTCAGAAAGAGGCATTCCTCAGCAGGATGGTGCTCGGCCGCACACAAGGAGGTCACAGGAAGCCTTCACAGCACTGTCACACTTTTGTGGCCGCCCGGTCACCAGATTTATCACCATCAGGGACACCAACTTGCACGTCTTGTATCCAAGCTAGAGGCGGTACAACAGGGTGCTAAAGCCTCCATGCCCATCCGTATCACATCTTGTATCCAAGCTAGAGGTGACACAACAGGGTACTAGAGCCTCCATGCCCATCCATATCACATCTTGTATCCAAGCTAGAGGTGACACAACAGGGTGCTAGAGCCTCCATGCCCATCCGTATCACATCTTGTATCCAAGCTAGAGGTGACACAAGCAGATACTAGAGTCTCCATGCCTGCCTGTATCACATCTTGTATCCAAGCTAAAGGCATCCTAACTGGGTACTAGTGCCTCCATGCCTGATAGAACAATACCTCTGCCACCTATTAGATGGCCACATTCCTTCATTCAATGCTTGACCCAATTTCCAGTCATTGCTCCACAGACCTGAATAAAGGATCAAGCACTGATTTTCAGGAATGCTGCCATCCAATAAGTGACGTTGCAGAGGTATTGTTCCATCATCCTTATTGACATTCTTAAAAAGAACACATCATCTTCCGTTTTTTTTATCTTAAAGCAACCTTCCAGTCCTGGAGAAACAAAGATGGCTGAATCACTTCTCTGACTATCTGATGTACACTGTGCATTGGTATGTATCATGAATCTAAGATGTTACATGCTGCTCTGACTGCTCAGCACCGCTCACATGGGCAGCAATGGCCAATCAAAGCAGGTGTATAGTGTCTAATACTAACGATGCATACTAATGCACAGCATGCATCACATAGAGAAGCGGTTCACCTGTCTGTTTGTTCAGGCCCCGAAAGTCACTATAGTCACTTGCATTGACTTTTGCACAAAAACAAGAATACAGGAATCCTTTTTTTTTGGGAGGGGGGTGCTCACCCCCCAGGAGCAATGTTATATAATAGATAGCTAATTTAAGCTCTCCGTACACATTAGAGAATTGTCAGTAGATCTTGCTGATGCCAAGAGAATCTGATGAGTGGTGAGCGGTGAGTTGCGGGAGTGAGCAGGGGGTATCGGGGCGGGAGAGAGTGAGAGAGAGATCTCCCCCCGTTCCTCCCCGCTCTTCCCCGCTCGCTCTTCCCTACACAGCATACATCACATAGGGAAGCGGTTCACCTGTCTGTTTGTTCAGGCCCCGATAGTCACGATAGTCACTTGCATTGACCTTTGCACAAAAACAAGAATACGGGAATCTTTTTTTTTTTTGAGGGGGGGGGGGGGGGTGGAAAGTGCTCACCCCCCAGGAGCAATGTTATATATTAGATAAAGCAAGTTTTTCCACAATAAGCTGTATTCCTGCAATTGGATTGTTTTGCGTTTATATATTAGATAGCTAACTGTCAGTAGATCTTGCTGATGCCAAGAGGATCTGATGACAGTCTAATCTGGATGAGACCAGTGTCAATGTCTTCTGGTGTCTTATTGGAAATATGCATTAAGTGATACCATTTTGAATACACTGAAGTTGTGCAGAACAAACTCTTTGCCTTCCTACCCTTCTATCTAGTTTATAACCTGCCAGAAAAGAGAGAAGAGAATGTGAAAGCCTATTTTCAGAGCATTATGAGAATAATAGGGTGGTGGGTACCATTATCCTGGCTTCTTCTGTATAAGTGACTTAGGGCTCCTGCTCACAGACGGATATTTGCAGCAAATAGTGCCAATAGCATGCTATGGGAAATCGATTCTTCCTGCACCAATTACGGTTTCCGCAAGTGGAAGAAAAAGCGCAGCATATTCCAGTTTTTGAGAGGTTCATTTTTTTTTTTTGCAGGAAAAAAGACATTTTATTCAAATGGTAAAGGTAATAATGAACAAGACGCATATGGGAAGACTTGAACCGGAGGCCAAGGATACGGAGCATGTATAATTATTGCTGTATCGTCGGCTGCATAGCGCTTTTTCTCTTCTACATCGTTTGTTAAGTTTGAGAAAGAGGGAGGACATGGTATTAGAGACATCAGACAGACAGTCAATGATATTTTGGAATTGTGCTGAGAGGTCGCAGGCAGAGGTGTATAGAGAGTCGTCAGCATAGAGGTGGTATTGGAGGCTAAATTTGCGGATGGCTTGTCCGATTGGGGCTGTGTAGATAGAGAAGAGGAGAGGACTGAGGACCGAGCCCTGGGGGACCCCAACAGCGAGAGGAAGGGAAGAGGAAGTAGAGCCAGCAAAGGATACGCTGAATGAGCAGTCAGAGTGATAGGAGGAGAACAAGGAGAGAGCAGTGTCCTTTAGACTGACAGAGTGAAACATAGCAAGAAGGAGATCATGGTCAACAGTATAAAATGCAACAGAGAAGTTGAGGAGGATTAGTAAGGAGTAGTTGCCTCTCGACTTCGCCATCATCAGGTCATTAAATACTTTTGTGAAGGGGGGTTCGAACGAGTGTAGGGGACGGAAGCCGGACTGTAGGGGGCCGAGGAGAGAGTTATCAGAAAGAAAACGTGAGGTGGGAATAAACCAGGCATTCTAGTAGTCTGGAAAGGAAGGGAAGGTTTGATACGGATCGGTAATTGGCAGCGTTGGTCGGGTCAATTTTTAAAGCAAAGGGGATATGATGGAGTGTTTGAATGATGAGGGGAAAATTCCAGAAGTCAGGAAGAGGTTGAAGATGGTGGTGAGGTGGGTAATGACAGCCAGAGAAAGGAACTGGAGGAGGTGAGAGGGGAGAGGGTCACTAGCGCAGGTGGTGGGGCGGGCAGCGGAGAGCAGCTGCAGACTTCTTCCTCTGTTGTTGGTTCTAACATAGATAGTGAGTTAGTGATGGTTGCAGTGCTGAAGAGACTGGGATTGGGGCTAGCCGTGCAGTTTTCAGAGATTTATTTTTGGGATGTTTTTGATTTTCTCTCTTGAAATGGGTGGCTAGTTCTCCAGCACTGAGATCTTGCTTTGTTATGCACTGAACCAGGTTTGTGCATAAATTTGAAGTGGAAGAGGTCTGTGGGTTGCTTTGATTTTCTCTACAGCGGTCCAGAACACCTAGAGCATTGCCGGAAGAAGTGCGTTTGGGGCGTGAGCCAAATAGCGAAGTGATCTAAAAACAGGCGGGTGGGACCTGGGGGTCGGTGGATAACTGTGACGCACAGGGGAAGATGAGCCTTGAATGACCAGAGGAATGACCTGGAAAGTACAATTCGGAGAAAGGAGAACTCCTACTCCACCGCTGCACCATTTGTCCGATTTGGGGATGTGGGGGGGCTTGGAGGGTGTTTTGATATAATTGGGGGGGGGGGGTTGGTAGGAAGCAGTATGGGGTGGGACTGGGTTGGGGGTAGCGAGAGTGAGAAGGTGATTGGAGTATTTATGAGAGTGACTATGGTACCTCTTGGCAGTATAAGGTGGATAGAGGCATTTGAGTAAGGTGAGGAGTTTGTGTCAGCTCTGCCTGCGTGAGGAGAGAGGGAGGGACTGATGTGGATTGAATGCATTAGAGGTGGGCGTAGGAAGAAAGTATTAAGATTGGCAGTGTGGATGGCAATGGAGGATTTAGCAAAGATGAGGTTGTTATCATGCAGGGTGTTAGTGCTGGTGGAGTCTACCTGTCTCCTACCCCGTCGAGCGGCCTTGCTTAGATGCGCGGCTCGCCCGATTGAACAGTTAAGCAGGTGAGGAAGGTTGTATGTGAAGCAGACTATTGCAGGTGATGAAGCGAGGGAGGAGTGCAGCGGTCAATGCAGAGAATGGAGCAAAACATAAGCACCAGTGAAGCACTGGAGTAGACATGCAGTCTTTGTAGATGAAGCATAGGCAAAAGCAGAGGAGTGTAGATGAAGTCTTTGCGTGTTGATTAAGCGAGATGGATGATGAGTGGAATGAAGCAGACATTTTGGGAGATGAGGCGAGTGAGGTGGGATGGTGCAGGGGTGCAGCCTTTGGTGGCTCTTATCCTGGCATCCGGCCTCAGTAGAAGTTTATCATGCTGTAGTCCATGGTGAGGCTGCAGCGCTGTTCAAGGGGCTGGCAGATCAGCGAAGTCGGTGTCTTCTCTTCTCCTGGTGATCAGACAGACCCTTGTTGGGAGTAAGTGAAGGTAGAGGTGACTAAAGGTGTCTGCAGGGCTTCGGCTAGTTGTAGGGGTCTCAGAACCTTGGCACAGAGGTCAGGTCAGCCTTAGCAGGATGCTGGTCAGAATTGTGGAGCTGATGGGCCCTCATCTATAGAGGCGGTGACGTCTGGTATCGGTGTGGACCATGTGGTCCAGATGATGCAGGCTCCTTCTGCTATGCGTAACACTACAGGTCTGGATAGTAGATGATGATGGAGGCGGGGGAGGGGATTGAGGAACTTTACTTCTCTGCACTGGGGTATTTGACTTTCGGGGGCACTCAGTAGTGGTGTGCTGGTGATCCTGCACTGCTCCTAAATCCCCTCTCTTTCTGTATACCCTCTCACTCTTCCCTCCAGTCCCCCACAGCCGTTCCCCTGCTGCAGGATGGCAGTCCCACAGCAGAGGAGGGGGCTGCAGAGAGTCCTGGAGACCAGAGGGATACTGGCCCCGCTGCACAAGGCAGTTAGGGCAGCGGGAGCCTGTGTGCGTGAGTCCGTTCGGCCATGAGACAGTCTAGGACTGCTTCTGGCGGCAGTGAAACTCACCTGGCCACGAAGTGGTGGAGGCAGAGCTGGGCAGCGGGTCTTTCACTTGGAAGGGCCTCAGGTTCCTACTCCTACAACAGATCGCTAGGTGGGAGGGTTTCGGCTGGGCTCCTTCCAAGTGCCAGAGCCCAGTACGCGAGCCTGGGGATGTTGCGACCTAGTAGGCCTGATGGGCTTCACACTCCGGTGAGGCCTTGAGGGGGCTCTGGCTGCGCCATTAGAGCTAGGGGGAGCAGTGCCAGGTCATAGCAGCTCTGTCCATGCAGGGGCCTCTTCTGGACCGCTAAAAGGTTCCAGCCGGTGCCCGGCACTCAAGCCCAGGGATTCTTAGGCCCAGTAGGTCTCATAGGCCACAGCGGCTCCCAAGCTCCGGTGAGGCTTTCAAAGGTCTCTAACTGCTCCTACGGTGCAAGAGAGCGCGGCATGGGGTTACGGTGGGTTTTTGTCGGGCTTTTCACTGGCCCGAGTGAACAGTTTAGAGGGAGAAAGGAGGAAAGGTGCCTAATATTGTGAATGGAGGCAGAGGCATTTTGTGTGATGAGATATACAACCCAAATTACAAAGAAGTTGGGATGCTATGTAAAATGTAAATAAATTTTAAGAAAATAAGAATGCAATGATTTGAAAATCTCATCTAACCACACTTTATTCACAGTAAAACATAGAAAACATATCAGAGGGGAAAAGGAGAATTTTTTTCATTTCATCTAAAAATAAAACTCATTAAGAAATTGATGGCAGCAACACGTCTCACAAAAGTTGATCTAGGGCCATGACTACCATTGTGTAACATCTTCTCTTCTGGGAAGTGAGGAGACCAACTGCTGGAGTTCTGGGAGAGGAATGTTGTCCCGTTCTTGTCTGATGTAGGATTCTAGCTGCTCAACGGTCCTGGGTCGTCTTTGCCGGGTTTTTCATGTTGTAATGCACCAATTGTTATCTATCAGTGAAGCGCCTAGACTGCTGGCGGCCGGTTCACCCGCGGACTCTTCTGGGAAGACATGCTGTTATGATGCATGCAGTATGTGGTTTAGCAGTGCCTTCCTGAAATATACAAGACCTTCCCTGAAAGAGACGTTGTCTGGATGGAGCATATGCATTTCTACAACCTCTATGTACTGCTTAGCACTGATAGTGTATTACACAATGCAATTTCAAAATCATTGCATTGTTTTTTCTTTCCATTTATTAACATTTCACACAGCATGCCAAGGGTGGAAATATGGACTATTCATCAATCCCTAAACAATCCTTCCTTGTACCTTTATGCTCTTTTATCTAGCCATTAATTTTTTCTGGATATCATCAATGATCACTGTGACAGGCAGAAGATCGCGATCATTTTTCATTGATTTCAATGGGGCTGGTGTTGGAAACATTGGGCAAAATCGCAAAAAGAAAGGACATGCTGCGATTTTGTTTTCACACTGCATCGCAAGCGTTAAAACTTCACACATGTGAAGGGAGCCATTGGAAGCCATTGGCTTCATAATGTTGCAACTTCTCGGTGCCTCGCAGCGCTGAGAAATTGTGCAATTTCATCACCAGCGTTAAGGCACCCTGAAGGAGCCATAAGTGAGTGTTTTGATCCTATTTATTACAACTTTTGATGTAAAGTACGTTTTTAATTACCAGGAGATTGATTAAGGATCTCTACTAGAGATGAGCGAACGTACTCGTTTCGAGTAATTACTCGATCGAGCACCGCTATTTTCGAGTACTTCAGTACTCAGGTGAAAAGATTCGGGGGGCTCTGGGGGGGAGGGGGGAGGCGTGGCGGAGTGGGGGGTAGCAGCGGGAAACAGGGGGGGAGCAGTCTCTCTCTCCCTCTCCCTCTCCCCCCCACTCCCCGCTGCAACCCCCCACTCACCCACGGCACCCCCCGAATTTTTTCACCCGAGTACGGAAGTACTCGAAAATAGCGGTACTCGGACGAAAAAGGGGCGTGGCCGAGTACGTTCGCTCATCTCTAATCAGCAGGTTCCACTGAAAGCAATGGGCTGCCGGCGATCGCAGGATGAATTGTCGGGAAGGGCTTAAATATATAAGCCCTTACCTGCAATTCATCCAGAAATGTGTAAAAATAAAAAAAATATACCGTATATACCGGCGTATAAGGCGACGGGGCGTATAAGACGACCCCCCAACTGTCACCTTATACGAGTATTAAAATCTGCCCGCCCGCGGCTCGCCACAGATGCATTCTGACATAGAGGAGGGAAAGTGCTGTTGATGCCAAAGCTGATATAGGGAGAGTGTTAGGAGTATTTTAGGCTTCAAGAACCCTAATGGTCCTTCTTAGGGCCACATCTAACCGTGTGCAGTAGTGTGGAGGCTGCTTTTTGCAGTGTTGCACTTTTTTTTTTTTTGTATATCGGCCGTGCAGAGCATTGCGCCCTGCAGTAATTATACATACTCCAGGGCCAGTAGTGGTGGTGAGGCAGGGACAGAAGACATATATTGTGAGGCAGGGACAGAAGACATATATTTATTGAATATAGGCAGTGGGCCTTTGCAAAAACATTTGAGGAAAAAAATCTATTTGGGCTGCCTGTGACCGTCCTCAGTGTACTGGGTCTGTGCTGGGTGTAGTTGTCCTCCTAATTTATACGCAGCCAGCTAAGTGTTACAGCAGGCTTGCGCAAAATTATTTCCTGGCTCTGTGTTGGCTGTTACATCACATTCCAGTCCACAGTGCAACAGTCTGCAGTTATTTTATATACTCCAGGGCCAGTAGTGGTGACGCAGGGACAGAAGACATTTATTGAATATAGGCAGTGGGCCTTTCCAAAAACATTTGGGGAAAAAAATCTATTTGGGCTGCCTGTGACTGTTCTCAGTGTTCTGGGTCTGTGCTGCGTGTAGTTGTCCTCCTAATTCATACGCAGCCAGCTAAGTGTTACAGCAGGCTTGCGCAAAATTCTTTCCTGGCTCTGTGTTGGCTGTTACATCACCGCTGTATTCCAGTCCACAGTGCAACAGTCTGCAGTTATTTTACATACTCCAGGGCCAGTAGTGGTGACGCAGGGACAGAAGACATATTTATTGAATATAGGCAGTGGGCCTTTCCAAAAACATTTGGGGAACAAAATCTATTTGGGCTGCCTGTGACTGTCCTCAGTGTTCTGGGTCTGTGCTGGGTGTAGTTGTCCTCCTAATTCATACGCAGCCAGCTAAGTGTTACAGCAGGCTTGCGCAAAATTATTTCCTGGCGTTCCGTAAGCGAAGTCAGCCTCCAACCACAGGCCAATAAGCGGCACATTTAATTACAGCGTTCTGTTTCTGCACTACTGGTAATACACCATGCTGAGAGGTAGGGGTAGGCCTAGAGGACGTGGACGCGGGCGAGGACGCGAAGGCCCAAGTCAGGGTGTGGGCACAGGCCGAGCCAGTGCGGTGGCCAGGGGTAGAGGCAGGGCCAGACCGAATAATCCACCAACTGTTTCCCAAAGCGCCCCCTTGCGCCATGCCACCCTGCAGAGGTCAAGGTGCTCTACGGTGTGGCAGTTTTTCACAGAGACGCCTGACGACCGACGAACAGTGGTGTGCAACCTTTGTCGCGCCAAGATCAGCTGGGGAGGCACCACCACCAGCATGCGCAGGCATATGATGGCCAAGCACCCCACAAGGTGGGACGAAGGCCGTTCACCGCCTCCGGTTTGCACCACTGCCTCTCCCCCTGTGCCCCAACCTGCCACTGAGATCCAACCCCCCTCTGAGGACACAGGCACTACCGTCTCCTGGCCTGCACCCACACCCTCACCTCCGCTGTCCTCGGCCCCATCCAGCAATTCTCTCAGCTCAGCGTCCAGACGTCGCTAGCACCACAGTTTGAGCGCAAGCGCAAGTAAGCCGCCACGCACCCGCACGCTCAAGCGTTAAACGTGCACATTGCCAAATTGATCAGCCTGGAGATGCTGCCATATAGGCTCGTGGAAACAGAGGCTTTCAAAAGCATGATGGCGGCGGCGGCCCCGCGCTACTCGGTTCCCAGTTGCCACTACTTTTCCCGATGTGCCGTCCCAGCCCTGCACGACCACGTCTCCCGCAATATTGTACGCGCCCTCACCAACGCGGTTACTGCCAAGGTCCACTTAACAACAGACACGTGGACAAGCACAGGCGGGCAGGGCCACTATATCTCCCTGACGGCACATTGGGTGAATTTAGTGGAGGCTGGGACAGAGTCAGAGCCTGGGACCGCTCACGTCCTACCCACCCCCAGAATTGCGGGCCCCAGCTCGGTGGTGGTATCTGCGGAGGTGTATGCTTCCTCCACTAAACCACCCTCCTCCTCCTCCTGCTCCTACGCAACCTCTGTCTCGCAATCAAGATGTGTCAGCAGCAGCACGTCGCCAGCAGTCGGTGTTGCGTGGCACGGCAGCACAGCGGTGGGCAAGCATCAGCAGGCCGTGCTGAAACTACTCAGCTTAGGAGAGAAGAGGCACACGGCCTACGAACTGCTGCAGGGTCTGACAGAGCAGACCGACCGCTGGCTTGCACCGCTGAGCCTCCAACCGGGCATGGTCGTGTGTGACAACGGTCATAACCTGGTGGAGGCTCTGCAGCTCGGCAGCCTCACGCACGTGCCATGCCTGGCCCATGTCTTTAATTTGGTGGTTCAGCGCTTTCTGAAAAGCTACCCACACTTGTCATACCTGCTTGGAAAGGTGCGCCGGGTCTGCACACATTTCCGCAACTCCAAGACGGACGCTGCCACCCTGCGGACCCTGCAACATCGGTTTAATCTGCCAGTGCACCGATTGCTGTGCGACGTGCCCACACGGTGGAACTCTACGCTCCACATGTTGGCCAGGCTCTATGAGCAGCGTAGAGCTATTGTGGAATACCAACTCCAATATGGGCGGTGTAGCGGAAGTCAGCCTCCTCAATTCTTTACAGAAGAGTGGGCCTGGTTGGCAGACATCTGCCAGGTCCTTGGAAACTTTGAGGAGTCTACCCAGATGGTGAGCGGGGATGCTGCAATCATTAGCGTCACCATTCCTCTGCTATGCCTCTTGAGAAGATCCCTGCAAAGCATAACGGCAGACGCTTTGCACTCGGAAACGGAGGCATGGGAAGACAGTATGTCGCTGGATAGTCAGAGCACCCTCATGTCTATATCTCAGCGCGTTGAGGAGGAGGAGGAGGAGGGGGAGGAGCATGAGGAGGAGGGGGAAGAGACAGCTTGGCCCACTGCTGAGGGTACACATGCTGCTTGCCTGTCATCCTTTCAGCGTGTATGGCCAGAGGAGGAGGAGGAGGAGGAGGAGGAGGAGGAGGATCCTGAAAGTGATCTTCCTAGTGAGGACAGCCATGTGTTGCATACAGGTACCCTGGCACACATGGCTGACTTCATGTTAGGATGCCTTTCTCGTGACCCTCGCATTACACGCATTCTGGCCACTACGGATTACTGGGTGTACACACTGCTCGACCCACGGTATAAGGAGAACCTTTCCACTCTCATTCCCGAAGAGGAAAGGGGTTCCAGAATGATGCTATACCACAGGGCGCTGGTGGACAAACTGATGGTAAACTTCCCATCCGACAGCGCTAGTGGCAGAAGGCGCAGTTCCGAGGGCCAGGTAGCAGGGGAGGCGCAGAGATCAGGCAGTGTACAGCACAGGCAGGGGAACACTCTCCAAGGCCTTTGCCAGCTTTATGGCTCCCCAGCAAGACTGTGTCACCGGTCCCCAGTCAAGGCTGAGTTGGCGGGAGCACTGTAAAAGGATGGTGAGGGAGTACGTAGCCGATCGCACGACCGTCCTCGGTGATGCCTCTGCCCCCTACAACTACTGGGTGTCGAAGCTGGACACGTGGCCTGAACTCGCGCTGTATGCCCTGGAGGTGCTTGCTTGTCCTGCGGGTAGCGTCTTGTCAGAGAGGGTGTTTAGTGCGGCTGGGGGAATCATCACTGATAAGCGTACCCGCCTGTCAACCGACAGTGCCGACAGGCTTACACTCATCAAGATGAACAAAGCCTGGATTTCCCCAGACTTCTCTTCTTCACCAGCGGACAGCAGCGATACCTAATCAATACGTAGGCTGCACCCGCGGATGGAAGCATCGTTCTCTATCACCATCAAAAACGGGGACATTTTTGCTTCAACAATCTGTGTATAATATTCCTCCTCCTCCTCCTGCTCCTCCTCCTGAAACCTCACATAATCACGCCGAACGGGCATTTTTACTTAGGCCCACAAGGCTCAGTCATATAATTTTTGTAAACAATTTTTATACGTTTCAATGCTCATTAAAGCGTTGAAACTTTCACCTGAACCAATTTTTATTTTAACTGGGCTGCCTCCAGGCCTAGTTACCAATTAAGCCACATTAACCAAAGCGATTAATGGGTTTCACCTGCCCTTTTGGTTGGGCATGGGCAATTTTTCTGAGGTACATTAGTACTGTTGGTACACCAATTTTTGGGGGCCCTCGCCTACAGTGTAATCCAATTAATTTTTAGCCCACCTGCATTAAAGCTGACGTTACATCAGCTGTGCTGGGCACTGCAATGGGATATATTTATGTACCGCCGGTGGGTTCCAGGGAGCCACCCATGCCGTGGGTCCACACGGAGTTGTAACTGCATGTGTCCACTTCTAAAGAACCCCAGTCTGACTGGGGCATGCAGTGTGGGCCAAAGCCCACTTGCATTAACCCCTTGAGTGGCGGGTTTCCTACCACCCTGTCGTGCCCACCAGGGCAGGTTTTTTAAAATGGTCTAATCATTGAATTTCAACTAATTTTGCAGTTGCGTCTCAAGAGCCATAACTTTTTCATTTTTCCATTGACATGGCCATAGAAGGGCTTGCTTTTTGCGGGACAAGTTGTGATTTTTTAAACAGGGGGGAGGAAAAAAAGAAATGGGGAAAAAAGAAAAAAAGGGGCCATGTCATTAAGGGGTTAAATAATGTATTAACTTCCTTCTCTGGGTCATTATGATGCATGGATACCACATGTGTGATTTTATTTTTGATTTTTTACAAAGTAAAGGGAGACAAGTGTTTTTATTTTTTTTTTTATAATTTTTTAACTTTTTTTAAAAATTTTTTTTTTGTCCCTTTAGGGGACTTCCACAGGGACCCATCAGGACCCCTGATCACATTCCGGGGGTCCGATGGTGACAGCCCTTTAGATGCTGCAGTGACAGCCCTTTATATGCTGCAGTCACATAGACTGCAGCATGTAAAGGGTTAACACAGCAGAGATCGGAGGTTTTCTCTGATCTCTGCTGTAAGAGCTAGTACCTAGCTGTCCTCTCACAGCCAAGCACCAAGCTCTCCCTGCCACAGAGACCATCGGCTTGCTTCTGACAAGCCGATGGTCTCTATGGCAACCTGTAAACAAACCGGTGCAGGAGATTGCCGACATATCGGCAATATCTTCTGCTGGTTTTTCAAAGCCCTTGCACTGCTCTCTGTGGGTCTGTGCAGGCAGAGCACACTGTCACAGCTTGTGGCCTTGTGCTCTGCAGCTCCCATAGTGATACATAGCCCGGAAATCTTCCAGGCTGTATCGCTATGAGCAGTGGAGCTCGTCCCGGAAAATTTCCGGGCGTGCCACTAAAGGGGTTAATGGATGAGTAATGCTTCTTTCATTAATTTCTTACATTCCCCTCCCCTCCTTAGCCAAGTTTTTGAAAAACATGGACACCCGCAAGTCATTCACAACATAATGGCTCTTTCAGACTTGCATCACTCAAGGGGTTAAACATGACATTACCTCAGCTGTTATGGGCACTGCAATGGGATACATTAATGTACAGCCGGTGGGTTCCAGGGAGCCACCCATGCTGTGGGTGCACACGGAATTCCCATTGCGGAGTTGTACCTGCCTGTGACTATTTATAAAAAAACGCAGTCTGACTGGGGCATGCAGACACCTTGACAGATTGAATAGTGTGTGGCACATAGGTTCCCCATTGCTATGCCCACGTGTGCAGCTCCTGATGGCGGTGGCACAGGATTATTTTTCTCATTGCTTCTGTACAGCATTGTGGGCTATCGCCCCGCCCCTTTTAAAGAGGGTCGCTGCCTAGCCGTGCCAACCCTCTGCAGTGTGTGCCTGCGGTTCCTCCTCATGGCAGACGCACTTATAAATAGACATGAGTGTGGCGTGGCATGAGTGCAGCTGAAGGCTGCGCAGGGACAATTTGGTGTGCGCTGTGGACACTGGGTCGTGCAGGGGGGGGGGGGTTGGGCAGCATGTAACCCAGGAGAAGTGGCAGCGGAGTGTCATGCAGGCAGTGACTGTGCTTTGTTGGAGGTAGTGTGGTGCTTAGCTAAGGTATGCATTGCTAATGAGGGCTTTTCAGAAGTAAAAGTTGTTGGGGGGGGCACTCTTGCCGCTATTGTGGCTTAATAGTGGGACCTGGGAACTTGAGATGCAGCCCAACATGTAGCCCCTCGCCTGCCCTATCCGTTGCTGTGTCGTTCCCATCACTTTCTTGAATTGCCCCGATTTTCACAAATGGAAACCTTAGCGAGCATCGGCAATATACAAAAATGCTCGGGTCGCCCATTGACTTCAATGGGGTTCGTTACTCGAAACGAACCCTCGAGCATCACGAAAATTTCGTCCCGAGTAACGAGCACCCGAGCATTTTGGTGCTCGCTCATCTCTAGTACTTACCCCACTATTGTATATTTCATGCTCCCCCTTAAGTGCTCCCCCATGTTCCCGTTCCCCCAACTCCTGTCTGTATTGACCCCTTCAGCTTTGCAGTGCTGCTCTGCCTTCTGTGTGTTCTCCACTGCTGTCTGTTGGTGCGAGAAAAGAGGAATAGTGTTTGCAACTGCCGCTAGACAGTATGGCTACTAAACCAGCCAGGAGCAGGGTGTTGGCACTACTATAGCAGTAACATTCTGCCCCATGATGCCAATGCCTTGGCAAAAAGTGATATTTGGAAACCTCCTCCAGATGTGTAATGGATAGGGAGAGAATGTAGCAATGCTCTGATGAGTAGTGGGACACAACAGGGAGGGGGAAGGAAGCAGATTTTAGAGAGGAGAGAGAATGGATGGGGCAGAATGTTGACCATAGACCTTACTCAGCCTAGTCCATTGTGACTGTACTACAATCGAGTAAGCTGAATGACGTCTATAGATACATGTTCCTCTATGTTTAGCAATCTAATGGAGGGAGGAGCAGTTAGGGCAGGCCGCCTGGGTGGCGCTAGCTGGGGTAGTTCTTCATGGACTCGCATTAATAAAAATATATTAGTAACTTACTAATTATCACATTTGCAAAGTATTTTTTTAATATCAATTGCAAAGTAGTTAAACCTTCTAAACTATTTTAGCTGCAGTTGCAAGACAAAGTACATGAATCCTTTGAAATTACCTGTTTCTGTATTTATTACTAATCAAATGTCTTCTGATTGCTATCCAAGTCACAGTTATGGACAAACACAAGCTACCTAAACTAATAATAATATGCAGTTGTACCGTCCATGGCTTTTATTTAAGCACACTAAATAGACATTCACAGTGCAGAGAAAAAAGTAAGTGAACCTTTATATCCGCTTTTAGCAACAATCACCTCTCACTGTTTCCTGCAGTTGCAAATAGGATTTTCACCGGGAGAAAAAGTAAGTGAAGTCAATTGGTAAAAGGTGTTTCTACTAAGGAGATAAAACAGGAAGTGTGGGTTTTACAGAGTTTCTTGCAACTCTTTCTATCTAGCTACAGTGGATATAAAAAGTCTACATATCCCTTTTAAAATGCCAGGTTTTTGTCATGTTGAAGAATTTGACAAAGATGAATCATTGGGTAAAGATTGCAAAAGCAAGATGTGCCATGCTGATAGGCATCTACCCAAAAAGACTGAATGTTGTCATAAAGTTAAAGGGTACATTAGCAAAATATTAGGGTGTGAATATTTATGCAATCATATTATGTATTTCTTTTTATTTATCCACCGTGCGTATTTGTTCCTTTGAGTTTTCATCTCTACTGTGGATCGTCCATACGGCGAGCCGTTGGGCATGCGCAGTACAGACTTTTTTTTCAAACTCCTGTTTTTCAGGAAGAATCAGTGATCTTTCCGCAGTTACATTGCAGAAGGGCCTTGGATCAGACACCTTCCATTGACTTCAATGGAAGCCGTACGCGCAGAATCCGCAGAGAAGTGGAGCATGCAATGATTTTTCCTCTATGAGTGAAAACCACACTTGGTTTTCACAAGTGTGGAGGAAGAGTCAATTTCCCATAGCATGCTACGGGCGCTATTTGCTGCAGGTCCACGGTGCGGATGCCCGCCATGGATTCCGCAGCAAATATCCATCAGTGGGCAGGAGCCCTAAAAGATTTCAGTTTGTTTTCCCAATGGAATTGTACAGTTAACGGGTGACATTGAAGGTGGAAATAAATCTGAAATGGTTCATCTATGTCGGATTTTTTTTACATGGCAATATTTTATTTTAACAGGGTGTGTAGACTTTTTATATCTCCTGTATCTACTTCAATCTGCCTATTCAATCTACCATTCTAATCTCACTTTCTGCCTAAATCTCACCCAGACGTAGGGGTCGGCAGTGAGTAATTCATGCCTCCTCCCATTCTGCTCTATATTGAAATGATTAGAGTGCATAGGGTATATAACCTATATGTGAGTGAAGCTAATAAATAGCGCACAGTTTTCATTTTAGATTAAAAGGGTTGTACTAGAAGCAAAAGTTATTCCCTATCCACAAAAGCTACCAGTCTACATGCAGCGGCGGGGAGAAGTCTGCACAGCCTGCCTCTGTGATACAGAGCTCCGTTCCCAACTTAAACTTCACAGTATGTTTTTTTTTGGAAATGGTGCAACATTTCAGAAAATCACATACATGGGCCAATAGGGATACCTGTCCCAGCATCATTCTGTCTGTGGTTCGGGCAACATAAACATGGTTACAGATTCCCTTTACGGAGTTAATATGCATGAATTAGGTGTCAACTCTACTTATATGAATATTTTCTTGAGTGTTGGTCAGGACTCCAATTCATCAGGATACAAATTATAATCTTGTATTATCCAGTAAAAAAATGGTTACATGAAAATTACATTTTTAACATGAGGGGCGAGCTAGAATAGCGACATGCTGCATATTAAAAGCATGGGACTTTGTCAGTAGATCCTTTAGTCTTAAAGTATTAGTTCCTACTTAAGAAGAGGTTTTGCTCATCTAGAAAGAGATCTTTTGATGATTCTGCAGATCAATGTTATATTTCTTGGAAGCCAGGAAGTACTTTCATGTTATAAGAATCATACTGTACATTAAAATTGTTTTAACATAAGGTAATTAGGAGTCACAAAGATGATTTCAAATTGAGAAGACTGCAATTAATATGGTGTGCTAAAATCTCTTGATATGTTTTCCTTCCCCATGAGGTATCCTTGATGAATATTCTTTCAATTATTTAGTTCACACCAGCTGTATCGTGCCCTGGAACAGCTGTTCAGGATGTAAAGGTTCTTTCCAATTGTAAGAAAAAAGTGTCATTCTTAGATACACTTCACATGTTTATAGATAGAGAGACAGATATGAGAACGATAAGGCCCATTTAGACACAGCGATTATCGCTCAAAATTCGCTCAAAGGCAATCTTTTGAACGATAATTGCTGTGTGCATTTACACGGCAAAATGATCGCCCAAAATTCGCTCAAATGTCAGTTTGAGTGACAGTTTTGAGTATTCACTTTGCATAAGCTCTTAAGTAGCTAATTAGCTACTTAATAGCTTATTAGTGTGTAAATGAAGGCTCCTGTTGTAGACAGAAGACAGCTGGAGCGCTGTCTTCTGCATATAGCTGCTGTGTTCTCGAAGTAATGAGCTGGTATCCCGCTGAGCGCTCAAAGCGGGGTATGCAGGAGACAGCTGGAGCGCTGTCTTCTGCATACTCCTGCTGTGTTCATGGAGTGCTCAGCTGGTACACAGTTGAGCACTCCCAGCAGGGTATACAGAAGACAGCTGGAGAATTGTCTTCTGCATACTCCTGCTGTGTTCATGGAGCACTCAGCTGGAATACAGCTGAACCCAAGTGGGATATAAAGAAGACAGCTGGAGCGCTGTCCTTTGCTGTGTTCTCCGAGTGTGATACAGAACTCAGCGCCCGGGCATGATAAGACTCATTGTTGTCTTTCAGCTAGCTGAAAGACAACGATGAGTGACTCTTTAACAAAAACTGTACGATAGCCGTGCGTTTAGACATAATGATTATCGCTCAAAAGACTGCTTTTGAGTGAATTTAGAGCAAATCTTTGTGTCCACATGGCACTATGGATATGAAACAGAGAGATATGAGACAGATAGCTAGATAAATATTATACAGATAGATAGATGCATCTAAAATTAAAAATTAAACAACGTTACAATTATTCAACATTTTTAGAACAAACGTAATATAGCAAACCTTCCAGTATATTACCATTAAATAAACTAGCTTCATCTATATGATGCATCACCAAAGCCAGTCAGCACCTCACAAACACTATGTTGAATTTTCCCTTGTGGAATAACCTCATCTTGCCCTCTCTGCAATTGATAAAAGATTATCAATATTGGGATATGTTGGGAGTTGTGGCACTAAGAGATGTACATAAAGATAATATACTTGTTTCCTTTACCCAGCTACATGAGAGCTTACAGGCACCTCAACTTCAATTGTTAAGATATTTCCAACTATGTCATGCTTTTATTGCTCAGCTTCCCCTGCCTTGACCCAAATATCGAAATACCCCACAATAGATATACTTAAATCCCAGGGACCTAAAGGCCTAACATCAATACTCTACACACACTAATTATCAGCTCACTGTAATAATCCACTTTCTTTCTAAGATAGATTGTAATTAGAGATGAGCGAACGTACTCGTCCGAGCTTGATGCTCGTTCGAGTATTAGGGTGTTCGAGATGCTCGTTACTCGAGACGAGCACCACGCGATGTTCGAGTTACTTTCACTTTCATCTCTGAGACATTAGCGCGCTTTTCCGGCCAATAGAAAGACAGGGAAGGCATTACAAGTTCCTCCTGTGATGTTCCAGCCCTATACCACCCCCCTGCAGTGAGTGGCTGGGGAGATCGGGTGTCACCCGAGTATTAAAATCTCCCCCGCCCGCGGCTCGCCACAGATGCATTCTGACAGAGATCAAGGACAATGCTGCTGATGCTGCTCCTGCTATAGGGAGAGGGTTAGGAGTTATTATAGGCTTGAAGAACCCCAACGGTCCTTCTTAGGGCCAAATCTGACCGTGTGCAGTACTGTTGAGGTTGCTGTGAGCAGTGTTGCACAATTTTTTTTTTTTGTATATCGGGCGTGCAGAGCATTGCGTCCTCAGTCTGCAGTCATTGTACAGAGTATAGGGCCAGTACTGGTGAGGCAGGACAGTGAAAAAGGTGAAAGACATATACTGTCTATATAGGCAGTGGGCTTTTTCAAACAAATTTGGGAAAAATACTATCTTTGGGCTGCCTGTGACCGTCTTGAGTGTACTGCGTCTCTGCTGGGGGTAGTAGTCCTAATTATTACGCAGCTAAGTGTTACAGCAGGCTTGCGCAAAATTGTTTCCTGGCTCTGCGTTGCCCGTTACATCACCGCCGTCATCCCGTCCAGAGGGAAACAGTCTGCAGTAATTTTACATACTATAGGGCCAGTAGTGGTGAGGCAGGGACAGTGGGAAAGGTGAAAGAGATATACTGTCTATATAGGCAGTGGGCTTTTTCAAACAAATTTGGGACAAATACTATCTTTGGGCTGCCTGTGACCGTCTTGAGTGTACTGCGTCTCTGCTGGGGGTAGTAGTCCTAATTATTACGCAGCTAAGTGTTACAGCAGGCTTGCGCAAAATTGTTTCCTGGCTCTGCGTTGCCCGTTACATCACCGCCGTCATCCCGTCCAGCGGGAAACAGTATACATATATAGGCTGCCTACAGTATCTGTCTGCTGTCTCAGCTCAGCCTTTAAAAAAATAGAAGCAAAATACTTAAGGCCTACCACTGGCCTTTGGACACTTGACTGCTTCTGCGCTGTGAATTCCACTAGCTCAGTCATACGCACCTACGTCTCACTACAGGCTTGCGCAAAATTCTTTCCTGGCTCTGCTGTGCGTTCCGTAAGCGAAGTCAGCCTCCAACCACAGGCCAATAAGCGGCACATTTAATTACAGCGTTCTGTTTCTGCACTACTGGTAATACACCATGCTGAGGGGTAGGGGTGGGCCTAGAGGACGTGGACGCGGGCGAGGACGCGGAGGCCCAAGTCAGGGTGTGGGCACAGGCCGAGCTTCTGATCCAGGTGTATCGCAGCCGACTGCTGCGGGATTAGGATAGAGGCATGTTTCTGGCGTCCCCAGATTAATCTCACAATTAATGGGTCCACGCGGTAGACCTTTATTAGAAAATGAGCAGTGTGAGCGGGTCCTGTCGTGGATGGCAGAAAGTGCATCCAGCAATCTATCGACCACCCAGAGTTCTACGCCGTCCACAGCTGCAACTCTGAATCCTCTGGCTGCTGCTCCTCCTTCCTCCCAGCCTCCTCACTCCATTACAATGACACATTCTGAGGAGCAGACAGACTCCCAGGAACTGCTCTCGGGCCCCTGCCCAGAATGGGCAGCAATGGTTCCTCTCCCACCGGAGGAATTTGTCGTGACCAATGCCCAACCTTTGGAAAGTTCCCGGGGTCCGGGGGATGAGACTGGGGACTTCCGGCAACTGTCTCAAGAGCTTTCAGTGGGTGAGGAGGACGACGACGATGAGACACAGTTGTCTATCACTCGGGTAGTAGTAATTGCAGTAAGTCCGAGGGAGGAGCGCACAGAGGATTCGGAGGAAGAGCAGCAGGATGATGAGGTGACTGACCCCACCTGGTTTGCTAAGCCTACTGAGGACAGGTCTTCAGAGGGGTAGGCAAGTGCAGCAGCAGGGCAGGTTGGAAGAGGCAGTGCGGTGGCCAGGGGTAGAGGCAGGGCCAGACGGAATAATCCACCAACTGTTTCCAAAAGCGCCATGCCACCCTGCAGAGGCCCAGGTGCTCAAAGGTGTGGCAGTTTTTCACTGAGAGTGCAGACGACCGACAAACTGTGGTGTGCAAGGTTTGTCGCACCAAGATCAGCCGTGGAGCCACCACCACCAGCCTCACCACCACCAGCATGCGCAGACATATGATGGCCAAGCACCCCACAAGGTGGGACGAAGGCCGTTCACCGCCTCCGGTTTGCACCACTGCCTCTCCCCCTGTGCCCCAACCTGCCACTGAGATCCAACCCCCCTCTCAGGACACAGGCACTACCGTCTTCCGGTCTGCACCCACACCCTCACCTCCGCTGTCCTCGGCCCCATCCACCAATGTCTCTCAGCGCACCGTCCAGCCGTCGCTAGCGCAAGTGTTTGAGCGCAAGCGCAAGTACGCAGCCACGCACCCGCACGCTCAAGCGTTAAACGTGCACATAGCCAAATTGATCAGCCTGGAGATGCTGCCGTATAGGCTTGTGGAAACGGAGGCTTTCAAAAACATGATGGCGGCGGCGGCGGCCCCGCGCTACTCGGTTCCCAGTCACCACTACTTTTCCCGATGTGCCGTCCCAGCCCTGCACGACCACGTCTCCCACAACATTGTACGCGCCCTCACCAACGCGGTTACTGCCAAGGTCGACTTAACAACGGACATGTGGACAAGCACAGGCGGGCAGGGCCACTATATCTCCCTGATGGCACATTGGGTGAATTTAGTGGAGGCTGGGACCGAGTCAGAGCCTGGGACCGCTCACGTCCTACCCACCCCCAGAATTGCGGGCCCCAGCTCCGTGCTGGTATCTGCGGCGGTGTATGCTTCCTCCACTAAACCACCCTCCTCCTCCTCCTCCTCCTACGCAACCTCTGTCTCGCAATCAAGATGTGTCAGCAGCAGCACGTCGCCAGCAGTCGGTGTCGCGCGGCGTGGCAGCACAGCGGTGGGCAAGCGTCAGCAGGCCGTACTGAAACTACTCAGCTTAGGAGAGAAGAGGCACACGGCCCACGAACTGCTGCAGGGTCTGACAGAGCAGACCGACTGCTGGCTTTCGCCGCTGAGCCTCCAACCGGGCATGACAACGGCCGTAACCTGGTGGCGGCTCTGCAGCTCGGCAGCCTCACGCATGTGCCATACCTGGCCCATGTCTTTAATTTGGTGGTTCAGCGCTTTCTGAAAAGCTACCCACGCTTGTCAGACCTGCTCGGAAAGGTGCGCCGGGTCAGCGCACATTTCCGCAAGTCCAAGACGGACGCTGCCACCCTGCGCACCCTGCAACATCGGTTTAATCTGCCAGTGCACCGACTGCTGTGCGACGTGCCCACACGGTGGAACTCTACGCTCCACATGTTGGCCAGGCTCTATGAGCAGCGTAGAGCTATAGTGGAATACCAACTCCAACATGGGTGGCGTAGTGGGAGTCAGCCTCCACAATTCTTTACAGAAGAGTGGGCCTGGTTGGCAGACATCTGCCAGGTCCTTGGAAACTTTGAGGAGTCTACCCAGATGGTGAGCGGCGATGCTGCAATCATTAGCGTCACCATTCCTCTGCTATGCCTCTTGAGAAGTTCCCTGCAAAGTATAAAGGCAGACGCTTTGCGCTCGGAAACGGAGGCGGGGGAAGACAGTATGTCGCTGGATAGTCAGAGCACCCTCATGTCTATATCTCAGCGCGTTGAGGAGGAGTAGGAGGGGGAGGAGCATGAGGAGGAGGGGGAAGAGACAGCTTGGCCCACTGCTGAGGGTACCCATGCTGCTTGCCTGTCATCCTTTCAGCATGTATGGCCTGAGGAGGAGGAGAAGGAGGAGGATCCTGAAAGTGATCTTCCGAGGGAGGACAGCCATGTGTTGCGTACAGGTACCCTGGCACACATGGCTGACTTCATGTTAGGATGCCTTTCTCGTGACCCTCGTGTTACACGCATTCTGGCCACTAGGGATTACTGAGTGTACGACTGCTCGACCCACAGTATAAGGAGAACCTTTCCACTCTCATACCCGAAGAGGAAAGGGGTTCGAGAGTGATGCTATACCACAGGACCCTGGTGGACAAACTGATGGTAAAATTCCCATCCGACAGCGCTAGTGGCAGAAGGCGCAGTTCCGAGGGCCAGGTAGCAGGGGAGGCGCGGAGATCAGGCAGCATGTACAGCACAGGCAGGGGAACACTCTCCAAGGCCTTTGCCAGCTTTATGGCTCCCCAGCAAGACTGTGTCACCGCTCCCCAGTCAAGGCTGAGTCGGCGGGAGCACTGTAAAAGGATGGTGAGGGAGTACATAGCCGATTGCACGACCGTGCTCCGTGACGCCTCTGCCCCCTACAACTACTGGGTGTCGAAGCTGGACACGTGGCCTGTACTCGCGCTGTATACCCTGGAGGTGCTTGCTTGTCCTGCGGCTAGCGTCTTGTCAGAGAGGGTGTTTAGTGCGGCTGGGGGAATCAGCACGGATAAGCGTACCCGCCTGTCAACCGACAGTGCCGACATGCTTACACTCATCAAGATGAACAAAGCCTGGATTTCCCCAGAGTTCTCTTCTCCACCAGCGGACAGCAGCGATACCTAAACAATACCTAGGCTGCTCCCGCGGATGGAAGCATCGTTCTCTATCACCTTAAAAAACGGGGACCTTTTAGCTTCATCAATCTGTGTATTATATTCATCCTCCTCCTCCTGCTCCTCCTCCTGAAACCTGACGTAATCACGCCGAACGGGCAATTTTTCTTAGGCCCACAAGGCTCGGTCATATAACTTTTGTAAACAATGTTTATACGTTTCAATTCTCAATTCAATAAAGCGTTGAAACTTGCACCTGAACCAATTTTTATTTTAACTGGGCTGCCTCCAGGCCTAGTTACCAATTAAGCCACATTAAGCAAAGCGATTAATGGGTTTCACCTGCCCTCTTGGTTGGGCATGGGCAATTTTTCTGAGGTACATTAGTACTGTTGGTACACCAATTTTTTTGGGCCCTCGCCTACAGTGTAATCCTAGTAAAGCTGACGTTACCTCAGCTGTGCTGGGCACTGCAATGGGATATATTTATGTACCGCCGGTGGGTTCCAGGGAGCCACCCATGCTGTCGGTCCACACGGAGTTGTAACTGCATGTGTACACTTCTAAAGAACCCCAGTCTGACTGGGGTATGCAGTGTGGGCCGAAGCCCACCTGCATTAAACCTGACGTTACCTCAGCTGTGATGGGCACTGCAATGGGATATATTTATGTACCGCCGGTGGGTTCCAGGGAGCCACCCATGCTGTGGGTTCACAGGGACTTCACATTAGGGATTTGTACCTGCCAGTGTCTATGTATTAAAAACCCCGGTCAGACTGGGGCATGCAGTGTGGGCCGAAGACCACCTGCATTTAATCGGACGTTACCTCAGCTGTGATGGGCAATGCAATGGGCTATATTTATGTACCGCCGGTGGCCTCCTGGGACCCACCCATGCTGTCGGTCCACATGGAGGTGTAATTCCATGTGTCCACTTCTAAAGAACACCAGTCTGACTGGGGCATGCAGTGTGGGCCGAAGCCCACCTGCATTAAACCTGACGTTACCTCAGCTGTGATGGGCAATGCAATGGGATATATTTATGTACTGCCGGTGGCTTCCTGGGACCCACCCATGCTGTCGGTCCACACGGAGTTGTAACTGCATGTGTACACTTCTAAAGAACCCCAGTCTGACTGGGGCATGCAGTGTGGGCCGAAGCCCACCTGCATTAAACCTGACGTTACCTCAGCTGTGATGGGCACTGCAATGGGATATATTTATGTACCGCCGGTGGGTTCCAGGGAGCCACCCATGCTGTGGATCCACAGGGACTTCACATTAGGGATTTGTACCTGCCAGTGTCTATGTATTAAAAACCCCAGTCTGACTGGGGCATGCAGTGTGGGCCGAAGCCCACCTGCATTAAACCTGACGTTACCTCAGCTGTGATGGGCACTGCAATGGGATATATTTATGTACCGCCGGTGGGTTCCAGGGAGCCACCCATGCTGTGGATCCACAGGGACTTCACATTAGGGATTTGTACCTGCCAGTGTCTATGTATTAAAAACCCCGGTCAGACTGGGGCATGCAGTGTGGGCCGAAGACCACCTGCATTTAATCGAACGTTACCTCAGCTGTGATGGGCAATGCAATGGGATATATTTATGTACCGCCGGTGGCTTCCTGGGACCCACCCATGCTGTCGGTCCACATGGAGTTGTAACTCCATGTGTCCACTTCTAAAGAACCCCAGTCTGACTGGGGCATGCAGTGTGGGCCGAAGCCCACCTGCATTAAACCTGACGTCACCTCAGCTGTGATGGGCAATGCAATGGGATATATTTATGTACCGCCGGTGGCTTCCTGGGACCCACCCATACTGTCGGTCCACACGGAGTTGTAACTCCATGTGTCCACTTCTAAAGAACCCCAGTCTGACTGGGGCATGCAGTGTGGGCCGAAGCCCACCTGCAATAAACATGACGGTACCTCAGCTGTGCTGGGCACTGCAATGGGATACATTTATGTACAGCCGATGCGTTCCATGGAGCCACCCATGCTGTGGGTGCACACGGAATTCCCATTGCGGAGTTGTACCTGCCTGTGACTATTTATAAAAAACCCCGGTCTGACTGGGGCATGCAGACACCTTGACAGAATGAATAGTGTGTGACACATGGGTTCCCCATTGCTATGCCCACGTTTGCAGCTCCTGATGGAGGTGGCACAGGATTGGATTTCTCATTGCTTCTGTACAGCATTATGGGCTATTGCCCCGCCCCTTTTAAAGAGGGTCGCTGCCTGGCCGTGCCAACCCTCTGCAGTGTGTGCCTGCGGTTCCTCCTCATGGCAGACGCACTTATAAATAGAAATGAGGGTGGTGTGGCTATGAGGCCAGCGTGTGGCATGAGGGCAGCTCAAGGCTGCACAGGGACACTTTGGTGTGCGCTGTGGACACTGGGTCGTGCGGGGGGGTTGGGCAGCATGTAACCCAGCAGAAGTGGCAGCGGAGTGTCATGCAGGCAGTGATTGTGCTTTGTTGGAGGTAGTGTGGTGCTTATCTAAGGTATGCATTGCTAATGAGGGCTTTTCAGAAGTAAAAGTTGTTGGGAGGGGGGGGGGCCCACTCTTACCGCTATTGTGGCTTAATAGTGGGACCTGTGAACTTGAGATGCAGCCCAACATGTAGCCCCTCGCCTGCCCTATCTGTTTCTGTGTTGTTCCCATCACTTTCTTGAATTGCCCAGATTTTCACAAATGAAAACCTTAGCGAGCATCGGCGATATACAAAAATGCTCGAGTCGCCCATTGACTTCAATGGGGTTCGTTACTCGAAACGAACCCTCGAGCATCGCGAAAAATTCTTCTCGAGTAACGAGCACCCGAGCATTTTGGTGCTCGCTCATCTCTAATCGTAATCCCTTATTCCCTCGTTAACATCTGAGGAATGGTTGGAGGTAGTGGAATCCCATCTGACTGTATCCCCTGCTATTAATAACTAAGTAATACAGCTTCATATTACACATCAATCTTATCTCACCCCTGTCCAACTACATAAAATGGGTAGGATCCCAACTTTGGCCTGTCATAGATGTCACCAACTAAGCACCAATTTTTGGTATTTAATCACACACACTTTATATGAAAGGCTTTTGGTCTAACGTTGTTTCATTTGTATCCACACTCTTCCCCTCCCCTTAAAGGGGTTGTCCCGCGGCAGCAAGTGGGTCTATACACTTCTGTATGGCCATATTAATGCACTTTGTAATATACATTGTGCATTAATTATGAGCCATACAGAAGTTGTAAAAAGTTTTTTACTTACCTGCTCCGTTGCTAGCGTCCTCATCTCCATGGTGCCGACTAATTTCCGCCCTCCGATGGCCAAATTAGCCGCGCTTGCGCAGTCCAGGTCTTCTCCTGTTCTCTATGGGGCTCCGTGTAGCTCCGTGTAGCTCCGCCCCGTCACGTGCCGATTCCAGCCAATCAGGAGGCTGGAATCGGCAATGGACCGCACAGAAGAGCTGCGGTCCACGGAGGCAGAGGATCCCGGCGGCCATCTTCACAGGTAAGTATAGAAGTCACCGGAGCGCGGGGATTAAGGTAAGCGCTCCGGTGAGCTTTCTGTACGTCCCTGCATCGGGGTTGTCTCGCGCCGAACGGGGGGGGGGGTTGAAAAAAAAAAAAACCCGTTTCGGCGCGGGACAACCCCTTTAATTTAGATCCCAAAATTGTAATGTTCACTTTATTATATGAAGAATTCTGGCCACACTTTACCCAAATATTTCTCAAAGAGGTTTTGTTTCCAGCCCAAAAAGCAACTGTCATGAAGTGGATGTCCATAGATCCACCCTTGTTATCAGGATGGACCAGGCTTGTCAATGCGGCAATCCCCAATAAAGAACTTATAAATCACCACAGAAGTCCTGATAAATGTAATAAAACATGGTGGCTTTGGCGTAACTCGCATTCCACACTATGCTGACAGATTTTTTTTTTTTTTTTTTTTGAGACTCAAGATCACACAAATGGCAAAACAAGTTCGATTGTTATACCGCTTTATTTTTTTTCTATTACAGTCCAATGTCAATCAAAAGAACTGAAACACAGTACATCCATTACTTTAATGTACTTTATATTGTACTTGATCTATAACTTGTTAAATAGTTCTAAGTGTGTTACTGTAAAGATGCATAAGTTTTCACAAGAGCTGTTGGCAATGCAACAAATAGAGCACTATGGATCCATACAATTTCAGAGCATACAGAGATTCCATCTGATGTATTATGGATGTATTCTCACCTAAAATAAAAATCACTTTTATGGGAGAATCTCTATCATATGGACAGAGTACCGTGTGGTGGCATATGCAGTTTATCACAGTACGCTTAAGAAAACGGAATACGTACTTAGAGCCAAAAGTGAGGGCTAGCGACTTGTATACGGTGTGGTCTGAATGCAGGAAACCTCTGACACAATTCAATTTGTCTGACTGTTCCCACCTATTAGCCAAGTCTTTTCTACTTGTACACAAGTGATAAGCATAAATGAATGTATACTTTGGACCAACAATAATACAATAAGCCACATTCCAACCGCATCAACTTAAAGGGGTTGTCCCGCGAAAGCAAGTGGGGTTATACACTTCTGTATGGCCATATTAATGCACTTTGTAATGTACATTGTGCATTAATTATGAGCCATACAGAAGTTATTCACTTACCTGCTCCGTTGCTAGCGTCCTCGTCTCCATGGTGCCGTCTAATTTCAGCGTCTAATCGCCCGATTAGACGCGCTTGCTCAGTCCGGTCTTCTCCCTGGTGAATGGGGCCGCTCGTGCCGGAGAGCTGGTCCTCGTAGCTCCGCCCCATCACGTGTGCCGATTCCAGCCAATCAGGAGGCTGGAATCGGCAATGGACCGCACAGAGCCCACGGTGCACCATGGGAGAAGAGCCGCGGTGCATCGTGGGTGAAGATCCCGGCGGCCATTTTGGTAAGGTAAGGAAGAAGTCGCCGCAGCGCGGGGATTCGGGTAAGTACTAAACGTTTTTTTTTTTTAACACATGCATTGGGTTTGTCTCGCGCCGAACGGGGGGCCTATTGAATAAAAAAAAAACCTGTTTCAGCGCGGGACAACCCCTTTAAGAATATCAAACTTTTATTCCTAGTCGTGGTGGACAGTACAGGGGCAACATGTTTCTGTGCTCTAAGGCACCTTCGTCAAGCCAATAATCATATAGTACAAACATACATTATATATATATATATATATATATATATATATATATATATATATATATATATATATATATATAGTAGTATAAAGAGCACAGAAACGCGTTGACCCTGTACCGTCCACCACGACTAGGAATAAAAGTTTGATATTCTTAAGTTGATGCGGTTGGGACGTGGCTTATTGATATTAAGGAGTCGACACTTCAAGGAGGGGGATTTTTGGTCATCATACCCCTTTCCTCTCGAGTAAGTGCCATTCTTGTTCTGGTTTTGTGACACTCATGGTTGTTAAACTTTACAGTTTAAGAGCACAGACATTTTTTTTATTGATAGTCTCTTCCTATATTCTTTTGTTTGGGGGAGGTTCTCTGCCAAGAGAAAACCCCAATTGTTTCTGCAGCTCTCCCCATGTCTGGAGGATAAGAACTGTTCTGCTAAACAATCAATTGGCGACCTTAAAGCGCTCTCTGAACACTGTTTGTATACTTGGATGCCCATTCTCAGGTTTCTTTTTCTCTGTACTTGGGAATTCTGTGCCAGTGTAGAGAAGTTCTCTTCTGAGCTTGCTAGGTATACATTCTAATTAGAGATGAGCAAGCACACTCGGATAAGGCAGTTACTCAAGCGAGCATCACTCTTCTCGCATAACTGCATTCTCATCCGAGCAGGCTCGGCGGGGTGAGCATGGGGTAGCGGGGGGGAGAGAGAGAAATCTCTCTCACTCTCCTCTGCTGCCCCCTGAGCTTGCTCGGACGAGAATGCAGTTACTCGAGAAGAGCGATGCTCGCTCGAATAACTGCCTTATCCGAGCGTGCTCGCTCATCTCTAATTCTAATATACAATAATAATATAAAAAACTTTTAAGGGACCTTTTATACAGGATGGAATAGACTGCCCGAAAGACCACAAGTTGTGGTAAAATCTGCACCAAAATCCACAGACTCCCTTCGGATTTTGATGCGGAATTGAAAATGACTGAAAACCTGCCATAAAAATTAGCAGTAAGCCCTGCAGATTTTTGTGTGGAATTTCACAGCTGCGGATTTTGCTGTGTTCTGCGGCGTAATTCCATCCCATGTAAAAGGTCCCTAAAGGCAAACTTGTCGAAAGCCCTAACCATGATAATAATATTACATATAAACAATAAACAAGGAAAAATTAAACACTAAATATAGATTCCCTGTTTTCCCCTGAATAAGATAGGGTCTTATATTATTTTCTGTTCAAAAAAACGTAACTTTTTACATGTATAGATGCCTGGACACAATTTAAATTGACATTTTATTAATTGCAAGTAAGGCTTATTTTCGGAGTAGGGCTAATATTTTGAGTATACTGAACAATCATGCCAGGGCTTATTTTCAGGATAGGTCTTATTTTTAGGGAAACAGACAGAGTTTCATTCTAAGTGGTTTGTTTACAGAATCTAAAAATATTGTTAAAATAAGGTAATATGTTACTATTCATACAATAATACAATTATTAAGATGATCTATGAATTTGCCTAAAAGAAAAAATCTATACTTGCTGTGCAGAGCAACCAATCACAGTTCAGCTTTTATTTCTTATGGTATTCATGAAAAATGAAACCTGCACAATGTGTTCAATAATATGTGTGCAAGAAGTGTATACCTTGCTCATCACAGAATAAATCATTTAAACATTATAACCTAAAACATTATGTTACGGCCCATTGGCCAGCCTATGCATAAAATCACTAGCAATAGTTTGGTCCATGAGGTTCAAAACTACTTAAGGGCTCTTTCATACGGGGAGCTACGCATGCAAAAATCACACGCTTGAAGAACACGCGGCTATTAGAACCAATGGTTTCCATATGGGAACATTCAGATTCCTTCATCTGAACATTCCCATTGGAAACCATTAATTCCAACAGCCCTGTGTTTTTTAAGCGCTTGTTTTTTTCGTGTGTAGCTCCCCATATGAAAGAGCCCTAAGGCTATTTTCACACCTATGTATTTGCATGAGTATTTGCATGCAGAAAATTTACACATGCAATACACAGAGAATAGAACCCAATGATGTCAATGGGTTCATTCACATGCACGTATTTCCTGTATGTTTCAGTCACACAAAAAATGCGCAAGAAGATGCATAATACATAGAGATGAGCGAGCATGCTCGATAAGAGCAGTTACTCGAGAGAGCAATGCTATGTTCAAGTAACTGCATGCTCGTCAGAGAAAATTCTGGGGGGCCACAGGGGGGTGGCGGGAGGAGCAGGGGTGGAGCGGGGGGGAGAGTGAGAGAGATCTCTCTCTCTCTCCCCACTGCGGCCCCCCCGAATTTTCCCCAACGAGCATGCAGTTACTCGAACATAGCATTGCTCTCTCTCGTAACTGCCCTTGCTCGCTCATTTCTAGTAATACGCTCCGCAATTCTGCTGGAAAAAGAACACATCTGGACCTCAAAGAAATGAACATGTCTTGCAGGAGCAAAAGGTACTGTAAAATGCGCTGATGGTGCGCAAAAAAAATCCATATTCATTCTGCAGAAACGCTTCTGTCATACGCTCACAAATATGCATAGGCTCATGTGAAGGTGGCCTTATACATTGATTTATTTCGTAGAGCTACCTATGCTCGAATACTGATAAAAGAACAGTATACACCAAAGGGTAGACACTTCCCAGTCATCAGATCCTTTATTTAACACTGTAACTGAACTTGGGTGGTAATATATAATAAATAATATATAAAGCCACTTAGTATAAATACCTTCTATATGTATGTTTTACTCTTGCTTAAAAACTGGCTGCTGCTTTATAATGTGCAGTGAAGATGTCAATACTTACTCTATATTAGTTGTATTTGAAACCAAAAAGTCTACTATACCCTTAAGTTTTCATGTGAACTGTAGTTGGCAGCAATTAAACTCTACAGGAGTTTGATTACAACCTGACATTTACTTTAGAGGCAATTCTAACAGGTAAATTATATGATTGCAATCAACCACACACAGAGTAGATTTAGCTTGAACACTCAATTGTCTAGGTTGGTATAATGCTAAAGTACCAGACCATGGATGTGCTGGAAGATTCCGAAGACATGGATTCTGGAACCACTCGGTATATTTTAGCATCATTGCAATTTAACTGCGAATATATGACTCCAAGGGTTAAAGGGTTATAGCTTTTTCATTATGGCCGACCATCAGATTTGTGTAAATATATGCACATGACAGCATTGGCTGTGTACAAACATAATAGGGCACTCATAATATTCTATGGGGCCCTACTGTATGGGGGCAAACAGTGGGCTTTTTTTTTCAGTTGAATGGTATGCAAAACAATAACAATATGTTGCATGCTCCAACAAATACTGTATCAAATTAAAATTCGCCCCTAATACATTAATATTAAACATAAGCCCTTCCCTGAAAATCCAATAAAAGTAGTGTAAAAAAAAAAAAAAGCATACTCACATGCCTTCAGCTGCAGGGCTCAGCCGTGACTTCTGGCGCTGTCCCTGGCTCTGTAGTTCTGAGCTATCAGCAGCCGGGGATTTAAAATCCCTCCCCGCTGCGATGCTGCGCATGTCAACAGTAGTTTGTTGCTGGCTTGAGGGGGGGGAGAGAGAGAGAGAGAGAACACAGAAAAAAAAAAAAAGCTCGTCAATCGGCGGGTCCCATACAAAAATGCTCGAGTCTCCCATTGAAGTCAATGGGGTTCGTTACTCGAATAGAGCTCCAATAAAAGTAGTGTAAAAAAAAAAAAAAAGCATACTCACATGCCTTCAGCTGCAGGGCTCAGCCGTGACTTCTGGCGCTGTCCCTGGCTCTGTAGTTCTGAGCTATCAGCAGCCGGGGATTTAATCCCTCCCCGCTGCGATGCTGCGCATGTCAACAGTAGTTTGTTGCTGGCTTGAGGGGGGGGAGAGAGAGAGAGAGAGAACACAGAAAAAAAAAAAAAGCTCGTCAATCGGCGGGTCCCATACAAAAATGCTCGAGTCTCCCATTGAAGTCAATGGGGTTCGTTACTCGAATAGAGCTCCAATAAAAGTAGTGTAAAAAAAAAAAAAAAGCATACTCACATGCCTTCAGCTGCAGGGCTCAGCCGTGACTTCTGGCGCTGTCCCTGGCTCTGTAGTTCTGAGCTATCAGCAGCCGGGGATTTAAAATCCCTCCCCGCTGCGATGCTGCGCATGTCAACAGTAGTTTGTTGCTGGCTTGAGGGGGGGGAGAGAGAGAGAGAACACAGAAAAAAAAAAAAAGCTCGGCAATCGGCGGGTCCCATACAAAAATGCTCGAGTCTCCCATTGAAGTCAATGGGGTTCGTTACTCGAATAGAGCTCTTGAATTTTACAAAAAGCTCGACTCGAATAACGAGGACCCGAACATTTGGGTGCTTGCTCATCTCTAATAAATACTTAAATAATCCACAGATAAAGTTGTGAAAGTTTTATGGTCTCTGAGTTAGTGTTAGGGGGTCACCAGGCCAGCAATGTTATCTGTGTTATAGATTTCTCATACTTTCCAGTCATGCATGAACCCTTTTGAAGAATTTAACCCTTTGTTGAAATGTTCTAAAACATATATATGAATGTATGGCCATTACATATTTAGCTCTGTTCTGATATTTTTATATTGTCAATAAATTATATATATATATATATATATATATATATATATATATATATATATATATACACATACAGACAGTCCCATACTTACAAACAGGTCCACTCCAGTAGGCAGCTCATAAGTGCATTTTTTTGTATGTCTGTACTGGGATGTGTGCTGGGACCACTGTTTTTGCACTTAACATGCCCACATGTTAGAATGCACAACATACGTTCTAATGCGCCCGCGTGGGTACAGTGAGAGAGAGCTATTGTTTACGACGTACACTGCTCTCGCTCACTGCGGCCGCCACTCGGCTGACATGCAAACTATCCTTATATGCTAACTTTTAACTTAAGGACAACTTTGTTTGTATGTGCCGAAGATGGTAATTCGAACGTTCGCAAGTAGGGGACTATCAGTATACACACACATGTATTTATATACATACACACACATATATATTTTATATATATATATATATATATATATATATATATATATATATACACACATATATTGATAATTATATATATAATTTATTGACAATATAGAAATATCAGGAGTAGTCAAAATAGCACAAGTAACCTAAAGCTAAATATGTAATGGTCATATATTTATATTAGGTAAAGTCCCGTGGTGCAAGCACCAAGTCATCTTTTGCCATTGCCTTCCCCAGTCATCTTTACACCCCAGCAAGCTGCGTACTCATTTTACTGACCTTGGAAGGATGGAAGGCTAAGTCAACTTTGAGACAGCTACCTAAACCATGTGGGGATTTAACCTGCATCCTTCAGGTCGTGAGCGTGAGCTTAGGACTGCATTTCTGCTGCCCTAACACTCTGCACCACACGAGGCCCATATATATTCATATACATGTTTTATAATATGGTGGTAATGTATGACTTTGAATTATTGTATTATGCCATTGCCATATAGGGGTGAATACCAATTTGATACTGTATCTGTTGCATACCATTAAACTGAAAAAAATATATATTTATTGACAATTAATAATAAAATATTATAATAAATGTCAGCAACATTGAAGATTCAGAAGTATTCAAAATAGCACAAGTAGCCTAGTGCCAAATATGTAATGGTCATACATTTAATTATGCAGCATATCCTAGTATTTCAGGAACATCGGAATGAATCAGTACAATACTAGAGTCTGCGCCCCTGAGGAAGTGGACATGCGAAAAAGACGTTGAGGATTCAAGTGGCAAGAATGACTCTTGGAGGACCATACATCCTGTTTTACTCATTAAATTGAACTGTATGATTCTATGTAGCACTGTTTGGTATTTGCACTTTATCTGTGGGTATTAATCCATCTGGACATATTCAAAGACCAGTATGCGTAGACTCTGGTATTGTATGATTCCTACTACAAAGCAGCAGAACGTTGGCCTGCACTCATCTATGGGATCCCAATGCTGAGCTCTCCCCCAGCATCTGCCCAGTAGTTTCTGTTTCTGGGCATGTGATCACCATTAAATAAATGATAGTGACCGCTGTAAAGTATGTTTCAAAATAAACCTCCGGTGCTACTGTGTCTTTCAGCCTCTTTTACTCTTCTGTCAGTTAGCCAAGAGAGAATGAGACTGATTGCTATAAACAACGAGTATGAAGAGCTGTGAAGAAAAGAAGTTATAAAAAATACATTATAGCCTTAACGTGTATATACAGCATACAGTATATTGTATACACAGCATCTGTATTACTCTCCACTGCTACATTCATTGTATCTCCCTACATTCCAAGTTTGGTATTTAGACCTAGAAATGGTCATTAGATAATATTGCATCAGATTAGGTTAATTAAAGAAACAATCCCCCCTCCAAAAAATAATAAATTTCTTTTTCTATTTAGAATATTTATATATTTATTTTATGTAATTATAAACAGAAATACATGTTTGATACCACTGCCATCACAATGACCCAAGGAATAAAGTTAAAGAGTTTGTCCAAGATTATTTTTTCTATAAAACACAGCTCCTCCCTGCTACAATACAAAAGTCATATACTCACCTCTCCCCACTCCCCGCTGAGTCTTGTGATGCTGCTCCGTCCTCGCTTCTGTTTGTTTACAGGCTGCAGCACTGCCTGTTTACAAGAGATCATAGGTTGTGTATTAGCCTGTGACGTCCTGTAAACAGGCTGGGGCTGCAGCCTATAAGCGTGACCCCAAATGGCAGCATGGGACACAGCAGGAGAGTCGGGAGAAGCAAGCATATGATTTTTTTTGTTTGTTTTATGGCAGGGGGAGAGGGGTTTTTTTTTAGAGAAAAAAGATCTCCGGCAACTTCTTTAGGGCTCAGTCAGACAGGCGCTTTTATGCGCGCATGTTACTTGCATTTGCGATCTACATCTATTAATAGCCAATGCTTTTCAATGGCAGTGGTCATATGCCCGATATTTACCTGCACGCAAAAACGTGCAGCTGTAAATATAGGCCAGCGGATTTTAAAACGCAAGTAACTGCAGCATCTGTCTCACATCCAGTGGTTTTACCTTGTGCTCAATGGGGCTGGCAGCAGCAGCGCTGACCCCATTGAGAACATACAGTGAAGATCGCGATCCTCTGGCACAGCTGTGACACTGGAGCGTGATGTTCTCCCATTGAATTCAATGGAGCCGGCGCTCCAGATGAGTATATAATATTTTTTAATTTTTTTCACGTTTTAGGGATGATTTTTCAGGGAAGGGCTTATATTTAAAGCCTTTCCCCGAAAATCACTGCCGGGCTTGCCGGCAGCCGTTTGCTTTCAATGGGATAGCATTGCGGTTCCCTGCCACAGCTGTGACAGAGGATTTCTTCATCTCCGCGGGGAGTCCCCTTGTCACTGGACACTGTGACAATGCTGTCACAGTGTTCAGTGACAAGGGGACTCCCCTCGGAGATGAAGAAATCCTCTACCACAGCTATGGCAGAGGATTGCGATCTTCTCTGTATGTCAATGGGGCCGCCGCTGCTGCCACCAGTCCCATTGACCAGAGGTGAAACCCCTGGATGTGACAGCATCCAGGGGTTTCACATCCAAGGAATCCCCTGCTGCAGCTGTCACAGTCGCAGCAGGGGATAGCGGGCAGCACACTTTATGTTCACATAAACGCAGTGAAGTGCATTTTTTCAGCGTGACACCCATTTCGGTCATGCAAATTTTTGTGCATTTGTGGTCTGCACACAAAAATTGCACATGAAAACGCCCGTCTGAATGAGCCCTTAACTTGTTATTTTTACAGCATAGTAAATAGTGAAAAAAATGGCAGAACAGTTGTTTAACATTCCCCCTTCCCAAAAAATTTATAAAAATTAATCAATACATTATGTGTATTCCAAAGTGATGTAACTGAAAATTATAACTCAGGCAGCAGGAAAGAATCACCCAATCAGCTTCAGTGACAAACATTCAAAGGTTACAGCTCTTGGAGATAGTAAAAATTTTAGGAGTAGCTAAATCAATAAATTATTTTATTCGTAAAAAAGAAGGAAATTACTAGTGAACTAAGCAACATCAACAGACCTGGAAGGGCCCAGAGGACGACTAAAATGGATAATCGCTAAATTATTTTCTTTGTAAAGTATAAACCCTTCATAATATTTAAATAAGTCAAGAATACCCTCAAGGAGGTGGGAATATCGTTGTCGAAGTCTACAATCAAGAGATGACTTATGAATATAATTATTGAGGGTTTTGCAAACACTGGTAACACTCAAGCAGAAAGGCCATATAAAACATTGCTAGAAAATCTCTAAATAAACCACCCAGTTGTGCAATAAGTTTCCTTGGACAGATGAAAACAAAATTAATTTGCACCTTAATATTGGGAAGTAAACAGTATGAAGAAAAAAGGGCTTATGATTGGCAACGTACCGCATCATTTGTCAAACATGATGAAGACAGTGTTATGGCACAGGCATCCATGGCGGCCATTGGAAGTAGGTCACTGGTGTTTTTCAATTATGTTACTTAGATAGAAGCAGCATTCTAAATTCTGAAGTGTATAGAGCTAGGCTTTATGCTCAAATTCAGTGAAATGCCAAAAACTGATAGGATGACACTTTACAGTACAGATGGTTAATGACCAAAAACATACCACAAAAGCATCCGAATAACTTCTCAAGACAAAGAAATGTAATATTCTTCAATGGCCGAGTCAGTTATCTGACCTCAATCTGATTGAGCATACTTTTCAAATTTTGAAGACAAAACTGAAAGCATAAAGTTTCAAACAAGCAATAACTGAGTAAAGGTTTCTAATTAGAGATGAGCGAGCACCAAAATGCTCGGGTGCTCGTTACTCGGGACGAACTTTTCGCGATGCTCGAAGGTTCGTTTCGAGTAACGAACCCCATTGAAGTCAATGGGCGACCCGAGCATTTTTGTATTTCGCTGATGCTCGCTAAGGTTTCCTTGTGTGAAAATCTGGGCAATTCAAGAAAGTGATGGGAACGACACAGCAACGGATAGGGCAGGCGAGGGGCTACATGTTGGGCTGCATCTCAAGTTCACAGGTCCCACTATTAAGCCACAATAGCGGCAAGAGTGGGCCCCCCCCCTCCCAACAACTTTTACTTCTGAAAAGCCCTCATTAGCATGGCATACCTTTGCTAAGCACCACACTACCTCCAACAAAGCACAATCACTGCCTGCATGACACTCCGCTGCCACTTCTCCTGGGTTACATGCTGCCCAACCGCCCCCCCTCCCCACCACAGCGCACACCAAAGTGTCCCTGCGCTGCCTTCAGCTGCCCTCATGCCACACCACCCTCATGTCTATTTAGAAGTGCGTCTGCCATGAGGAGGAACCGCAGGCACACACTGCAGAGGGTTGGCACGGCTAGGCAGCGACCCTCTTTAAAAGGGGCGGGGCGATAGCCCACAATGCTGTACAGAAGCAATGAGAAATAGAATCCTGTGCCACCGCCATCAGGAGCTGCACACGTGGGCATAGCAATGGGGAACCTATGTGCCACACACTATTCATTCTTTCAAGGTGTCTCTGCATGCCCCAGTCAGACCGGGCTTTTTAATTCATAGACACAGGCAGGTACAACTCCCTATTGTGAAGTCCCTGTCGACCAACAGCATGGGTGGCTCCCTGGAACCCACCGTCGATACACAAAAATATCCCATTGCATTGCCCAACACAGCTGAGGTAGTAATGTCGTGCTTAATGCAGGTGGGCTTCGGCCCACACTGCATGCCCCAGTCAGACTGGGGTTCTTTACAAGTGGAAACAGATGCATTTATAATTCCCTGTGGACCCACAGCATGGGTGGGTGCCAGGAAGCCACCGGCGGTACATAGAAATATCCCATTGCATTGCCCAACACAGCTGAGGTAATGTCATGTTTAATGCAAGTGGGCTTCGGCCCACACTGCATGCCCCAGTCAGACTGGGGCTCTTTAGAAGTGGACACATGTAGTTACAACTCCGTGTGGACCCACGGCATGGGTGGCTCCCTGGAACCCACCGGCGGTACATAAATATATCCCATTGCAGTGCCCAACACAGCTGATGTAACGTCAGCTGTAATGCAGGTGGGCAAAAAATTACTAGGATTACACTGTAGGCGAGGGCCCACAAAAATTGGTGTACCAACAGTACTAATGTACCTCAGAAAAATTGCCCATGCCCAACCAAGAGGGCAGGTGAAACCTATTAATCGCTTTGGTTAATGTGGCTTAAGTGGTAACTAGGCCTGGAGGCAGCCCAGTTTAACGAAAAATTGGTTCAAGTTAAAGTTTCAACGCTTTTAAGAGCATTGAAACGTATAAAAATTGTTTAGAAAAATTATATGAGTGAGCCTTGTGGCCCTAAGAAAAATTGCCCGTTCGGCGTGATTACGTGAGGTTTCAGGAGGAGGGGCAGGAGGAGGAGGAGGAGGAATATTATACACAGATTGATGAAGCAGAAATGTCCCCGTTTTGGATGGTGAGAGAGAACGATGCTTCCATCCACGGGTGCATAATACGTATTGCTTAGGTATCGCTGCTGTCCGCTGGTGGAGAAGAGAAGTCTGGGGAAATCCAGGCTTTGTGCATCTTGATGAGTGTAAGCCTGTCGGCACTGTCGGTTGACAGGTGGGTACGCTTATCCGTGATGATTCCCCCAGCCACACTAAACACACTCTCTGACAAGACGCTAGCCGCAGGACAAGCAAGCACCTCCAGGGCATACAGCGCGAGTTCAGGCCACGTGTCCAGCTTCGACACCCAGTAGTTGTAGGGGGCAGAGGCGTCACGGAGGACGGTCGTGCGATCCGCTACGTACTCCCTCACCATCCTTTTACAGTGCTCCCGCCGACTCAGCCGTGACTGGGGAGCGGTGACACAGTCTTGCTGGGGAGCCATAAAGCTGGCAAAGGCCTTGGAGAATGTTCCCCTGCCTGCGCTGTACATGCTGCATGATCTCTGCGCCTCCCTTGCTACCTGGCCCTCGGAACTGCGCCTTCTGCCACTAGCGCTGTCGGATGGGAAGTTTACCATCAGTTTGCCCACCAGCGCCCTGTGGTATTGCATCATTCTAGAACCCCTTTCCTCTTCGGGAATGAGAGTGCAAAGGCTCTCCTTATACCGTGGGTCGAGCAGTGTGTACACCCAATAATCCGTAGTGGCCAGAATGCGTGTAACGCGAGAGTCACGAGAAAGGCATCCTAACATGAAGTCAGCCATGTGTGCCAGGGTACCTGTGCGCAACACATGGCTGTCTTCACTAGGAAGATCACTTTCAGGATCCTCCTCCTCCTCCTCTTCCTCCTCCTCAGCCCATACACGCTGAAAGGATGACAGGCAAGCAGCATGGGTACCGTCAGCAGTGGGCCAAGCTGTCTCTTCCCCCTCCTCCTCATCCTCCTCATGCTCCTCCTCCTCCTCCTGAACGCGCTGAGATATAGACAGGAGAGTGCTCTGACTATCCAGCGACATACTGTCTTCCCCCGGCTCTGTTTCCGAGCGCAAAGCGTCTGCCTTCATGCTTTGCAGGGAACTTCTCAAGGTGCATAGCAGAGGAATGGTGACGCTAATGATTGCAGCATCGCCGCTCACCACCTGGGTAGACTCCTCAAATTTTCGAAGGACCTGGCAGATGGCTGCCAACCAGGGCCACTCTTCTGTAAATAATTGAGGAGGCTGACTCACACTGCGCCGCGCAAGTTGGAGTTGGTATTCCCCTATAGCTCTACGCTGCTCATAGAGTCTGGCCAACATGTGGAGCGTAGAGTTCCACTGTGTGGGCACGTCGCACAGCAGTCGGTGCACTGGCAGATTAAACCGATGTTGCAGTGTCCGCAGGGTGGCAGCGTGCGTGTGGGATTTGCGGAAATGTGCGCAGAGCTGGCGCACCTTTCCGAGCAGGTATGACAAGTGGGGGTAGCTTTTCAGAAAGCGCTGAACCACCAAATTAAAGACATGGGCCAGGCATGGCACGTGCGTGAGGCTGCCGAGCTGCAGAGCCGCCACCAGCTTACGGCCGTTGTCACACACGACCATGCCCGGTTGGAGGCTCAGCAGCGCAAGCCAGCGGTTGGTCTGCTCTGTCAGACCCTGCAGCAGTTCGTGGGCTGTGTGCCTCTTCTCTCCTAAGCTGAGTAGGTTCAGCACGGCCTGCTGACGCTTGCCCACCGCTGTGCTGCCACGCCGCGTTACACCGACTGCTGGCGACGTGCTGCTGACACATCTTGATTGCGAGACAGAGGTTGCGTTGGAGGAGGAGGAGGAAGGTGCTTTAGTGGAGGAAGCATACACCGCCGCAGATACCACCACCGAGCTGTGGCCCGCAATTCTGGGGGTGGGTAGGACGTGAGCGGTCCCAGGCTCTGACTCTGTCCCAGCCTCCACTAAATTCACCCAATGTGCCGTCAGGGAGATATAGTGGCCCTGCCCGCCTGTGCTTGTCCACGTGTCTGTTGTTAAGTGGACCTTGGCAGTAACCGCGTTGGTGAGGGCGCGTACAATGTTGCGGGAGACGTGGTCGTGCAGGCCTGGACGGCACATCGGGAAAAGTAGTGGCGACTGGGAACTGAGTAGCGCGGGGCCGCCGCCGCCATCATGCTTTTGAAAGCCTCCGTTTCCACAAGCCTATACGGCAGCATCTCTAGGCTGATCAATTTTGCAATGTGCACGTTTAACGCTTGAGCGTGCGGGTGCGTGGCGTCGTACTTGCGCTTGCGCTCAAACTGTGGCGCTAGCGACGTCTGGACGCTACGCTGAGAGACATTGCTGGATGGGGCCGAGGACAGCGGAGGTGAGGGTGTGGGTGCAGGCCAGGAGACGGTAGTGCCTGTGTCCTCAGAGGGGGGTTGGATCTCAGTGGCAGGTTGGGGCACAGGGGGAGAGGCAATGGTGCAAACCGGAGGCGGTGAACGGGCATCGTCCCACCTTGTGGGGTGCTTGGCCATCATATGCCTGCGCATGCTGTTGGTGGTGCCTCCCCAGCTGATCTTGGCGCGACAAAGGTTGCACACCACTGTTCGTCGGTCGTCAGGTGTCTCTGTGAAAAACTGCCACACCGTAGAGCACCTTGACCTGTGCAGGGTGGCATGGCGCGAGGGGGCGCTTTGGGAAACAGTTGGTGGATTATTCGGTCTGGCCCTGCCTCTACCCCTGGCCAGCACACTGGCTCGGCCTGTGCCCACACCCTGACTTGGGCCTCCGCGTCCTCGCCCGCGTCCACGTTCTATAGGCCTACCCCTACCCCTCAGCATGGTGTATTACCAGTGATTTGATTTCCCAGGCAGGAAAGAAAGTGGCGCAAGCCTGCTGTAAAACGTAGCTGGCTGCGTCTGATTTTTTTTAACGTTCTGCACGCAGCACACACGTACCCAGAGCCCTGAGGACTGTCAGAGGCAGGCGAAATACAATTTTTTCCATTGTTTTTCAAAGGACAAGCCACACTGCGTGTATTCAATGAATACTACTGTGACACGTATGGGATACGATTGAACTGGATGATTGTGTCAGAAGCAGGGACATTAAGGTAATCAAATAACTAGTTGCCGTATGAGTTAACCAGAACTTCAATGAACTAATGACCCGTCTGAATATTCTGCTAACATTTGTTCAAAAGCAGAATATTTTGAACATATATGGTAAGAACAGCAAGAATGACTCATAATATAACACAGATGTCGATAACTTCATGGACAAAATATTCAATATATTTTGTTGCCAATCATCTACTACGCATGTCTAGAACCTGAATAGCCATATTAGAATGACGTATATACCCATAACTGCGCAGAAGCAGATATGCCACGTAATGTAAGAACAGCATAAATAAGGGTGATCTTCAGGGAGGGGTTGGGACTCATCTTGTGGCCGTTAGACGTACCGGCGTACTCCCGGATCCTCTTGCCAATCGTACCTGGAGATCCCCCGATTGCGGAGTGATGCTACAATATCCGGTGACGTATTGATGCTTATCTTTGTTACCCATGTGATCTCAATGCCTATATGTTAATTAACTATTTTACTTACATATACTAAAGAGTAAATAAACCTGTGTTTTATATTTGTCTTACTTTGAAAACTGTCTCAGACGGTATGCTTGGTAGGTATGCCAATGAGGTTAAAGAATAGCCAAAACTTGAGCGGGTAAGACATAAATTGGCGTAGTCTGGCAGGATATTGTTGTCTTTGGTAAGGTTATATTACTGTATAATTTGGTATTGTGACAGTGCTTCTCAGTGCACGGGGGGGTTGCTGTCGCCATATTAGATTTTTGGCCCATTGCCAAGGGGTTCAAATGGTTATAACTTTGCTTTGATAGGTGATAGAGTAATAATAGTAAATACACATTGATAGTCGCAGTAAGTAGTCCCTGTTGAACCCATTGGCATACTGCCAAAATTTTATAAGTTCTGTAACTTTGAGACAGGACTTGGGAGATTGGTGCCAGTTTGCACGGTTGTGTCTAGCAATAAGCGGGACCTTTGTGCAAAATTTCACCAATTGGCACGTTGCCAAAATTTTATAAGTTCTGTAACTTTGAGACAGGACTTGGGAAATCGGTGCCAGTTTGCAGGGTGGTGCCTCGCCGTAAGGGGGACCTCTGTGCAAAGTTTCACCAGATTGGCACGTTGCCAAAATTTTGTAAAGGGGAACTCTGTGCAGAGTTTCACCAAATTGGCACGTTGCCAAAACTTTCGGAGTTCTGTAACTTTGAGACAGGACTCGGGAAATCGGTGCCAGTTTGCAGGGTGGTGCCTCGCCGTAAGGGGGACCTCTGTGCAAAGTTTCACCAGATTGGCACGTTGCCAAAATTTTGTAAAGGGGAACTCTGTGCAGAGTTTCACCAAATTGGCACGTTGCCAAAATGTTCGGAGTTCTGTAACTTTGAGACAGGACTCGGGAAATCGGTGCCAGTTTGCAGGGTGGTGCCTCGCCGTAAAGGGGACCTCTGTGCAAAGTTTCACCAATTGGCAAGTTGCCAAAATTTTGTGAGTTCTGTAAGGGGGAACTCTGCGCAAAAAGTTTCACCAATTGGCATTTTGCCAATAAGACAACAATATGTTTAGAAAAAGAACCAAGAAAGATAAAACTAAAATCGTTCAGAAAATAGACATCCCCGGCTGGTCCGAGGGTCCCTATGATATATTAGCTCAGGAGTTGATGCATAGTGGGCTTGCAGAATCATGGGATAGTAAGCTAAAAGATTCAGAGCCCCTCGATGTCGTTAAGGTACTCGAGGAGACCCCTGCCAAGGCAGGTGACGCAGTTCAGTTGGGTAGGAGAAATTGGGTATTGGCCTCAGCCTATAGGAATATCCATAAGAAGAAGTCCCAACTAATAAGAAAACTTAATCAGACGGAACAAAAGTTAGCAGAATCTGAAGGAAAGAGAGTGGTGTTGGAATGTAACCAAAGGCTGATAAAGGAAAAAATAGAACATTACCAGAATATTGCAGAAAAGGCTGTTGTAAAAGTTGCTCAGAATAAATATAAGGGGCGTAAAGGTAAAGTTGATAAGCGAAAGGTATCGAAAGCTATAGCTTCTGCTTCTGTGAACTGGGACCCAGATAAGTGGGATGGAGACTTATGGGATTCCTCATCTTCTTCGGGGGAGGAGGACTGGCATAAGGGGGATTGGGAAGACCCACCCAATCCAATAATTGATCCACCTGCTTTAAAACGTGCCCAGCCCATTAGCAGAAGGAAGGAAACTACTGAATATGGACCCGATCCCCTGCCTATCGTAGGTCATGATGGGCAAAGGTTGCCCAGGTATGACGATCAGGGAAACTATATGTACGATGCCGATGGGAGACTGTTGGTGCAAGAAGAATTGGTGCCACATAGGCGCACCAGGCTTACCCTAGAGGATTTTTCTCAGTCAGAAGTTGATGATATACTGAGTAGATTTAGGCAAAGGCCTGGGGAATCTGACATACCATGGTTGGTCCGTCTATTTGAGCACGGGGCGACTGGGGTAATGTTGGATCCAAAAGATGCAATGAGATTTGTTACTCTAACTAGAGATCCAGTAATCAGTAGAAATTTTAGAGAATATTTTCCTAATCATCAAGGAGAAAGTGCTATTTCCCTGTTTAATATAGTAACCAATGGGTTTCTTAATAAATTCCCAACAGAGGCAGACATTCCAATCAATGACAAACCTTGGTACACTATCAGGGATGGCATTGAAAGGTTGAAGGAGGAAGCTATGAGGGTCTCATTAATTATCATCGAGCATATGGAAGATTATTTGGAGACTCGGCTGACAGCAGGAGTTAGAAATCGTTTAATTAAGACTGCACCTCCGGCTTATAAAGCCGTGATGATGACCCTACTTCTATCCATGACTAATGAGCCAATGTCTGCGGTCGTGGCTAGAATGCGGGAATTGCAAGATATGGGAAACTGGGATAGAGAGGAAAAGCGAACAGATCGTGATAGGTCTAGGAATCCTAGTTCCCAGGGGACTGGTGATTCAGGAGTGCCAAGGGTATCTCGTAGAGATATGTTTCAGGCTCTCCTGAAAGCTGGAGTCTCCAAGGACGCCATTGATGGAAAAGATACAGGTGATTTGTGGCGTCTTTATAAACAGAAGGTATTATCCAACAAAAGGGTGGATAAAAGGGAAGATTCAGTGGCCCCAAAAGCTTCTAAAAAGAGAGAGAAGCAGGTCACTAATTTAGAACCTAAGAAATTAGAATGGGAGGACTTTCAAAAGATCTATCCATGGAAGGAGATGGCTGCAATGGTAGCTACCCAAGTGCAGGACCATTTGAAGCCATCTGCTCCGCTCCTGGAGGAATCAGATTCTGATTCCGCATAGGTAGCAAGCCAAGCCCCTGTTTGGGTTAGGCGGGATGACAGACCCTATGTCCCGCTAGCCATACATTGGAAAGGGGGTAATGTCCAAAGGGTCCCAGCTTTAGTAGATACAGGGGCGGAGGCTACTCTGATTTATGGAAATCCCAAAAAGTTTAAAGGTCCAAAAGTTAATATTTCAGGATTGGGAGGAAAAGTTACTGAGGGAGTACAGACACAGGTAACTTTGAAACTGGGCAATTTGCCCTTACGTAAATACACGGTGTTAGTAGTACCTATTCCGGAATATATCATTGGCATAGATATTCTGAAAGGATTGACACTACACCTCGAAGATGGTAAGTTTGCCTTTGGCGTAAGGAAAATAGGGATAAAAGCTTGCCCAGTTACGGTGGGAAAGGTCAAAATGCCACCCGTACACATCCCTCCTGCAGGAAAACTGGTTGCTATGAAGCAATACAGAATTCCTGGAGGTCACAAGGAAATAGGAGAAACCATTAAGGATTTGGTCGATGCTGGGGTTGTGAGGCCTGCAACCACAGCATGGAACAATCCGGTATGGCCTGTGAAGAAGAGTGATGGGTCTTGGAGGATGACTGTCGATTACAGGGAATTGAATAAACAAACACCTCCCTTGACGGCAGCTGTCCCAGACACCATTACAATTGTGGAGCAGATCCAAAGTCACAGTGGACAATGGTACGCTGTGATTGATATCGCACAAGCGTTCTTCACAATTCCAATAGAAGAAAAGGCACAAGATCAGTTTGCCTTTACGTGGCAAGGACGTCAATATACGTTCACTCGATTGCCACAAGGTTGGATACATAGTCCAACCATCTGTCACCGGACGGTGGCAGAACATTTGGATGAGTTTGATTTACCATCAGAAATGCAGTTTTCACATTATATCGATGATATAATGATTCAGGGACCGGATGAACAATCTGTAAAGAAACAATTGGACAGACTGTTACATCATTTGCGAGAAAAAGGATGGGAAATAAATGATAGCAAGGTGCAGGGCCCCTCTCAGACGGTGAAATTCTTAGGAATTCAGTGGAATAAGGGCCATAGGGAGATTCTCCCTAAGGCAAGGCAGAAAATCTTAAATTTTCCCACTCCGAAAGACAAGAAGGAAACACAATCCTACATAGGATTGTTTGGATTCTGGAGACAACACATTCCGCATCTGGGGCAGCTTCTTGCTCCTCTTTACAAGGTGACTCGCAAGAAGTACGAGTTCACGTGGGGAGAGGAGCAACAGGTTGCATTTGAGGCAGTAAAAGAAGCCATACAACAGGCTGTAGATTTATGGCCTTTACAAGATGGTGAGATAGAACTTCATGTATCAGTTCAGCATATGTATGCAAACTGGTCATTGTGGCAGAAGCAAGGGGGCAAAAGAGTGCCACTAGGCTTCTGGAATCGGAAATTACCAGATGCAGGAGAAAAATACACTCCACTGGAGCAACAGCTGTTGGCATGTTATTGGGCCCTGGTGGATACTGAACAATTGACGACAGGACACATAGTCCTTCTAAGGCCGCAAATACCCATCATGAGTTGGGTATTATCTAATCCAAAGTCCAATCGGATAGGACATGCCCAGGAGCAGAGTATCATTAAGTGGAAATGGTACATCTCGGAAAGAGCGAAAAAAGGTGAAGGGGGGATAGCTGCCCTGCATGAAAAGATAGCTGATATCCCTCCAGATGGTCAGGTTACACCAGTAGCGCAAATGGAGGAATCCCCAGTAAAGTGGGGAATACCTTACTCTGAGTTGACAGACTCCCAAAAAGAGCATGCTTGGTTCACGGATGGTTCGGCCAAGTATATCAGTGGAAGACGTAGATGGAAAAGTGTAGCCTTTAATCCAAAATTAGACAAGACGTTGGTCATGGAAGGAGAAGGTAAGAGTAGTCAATATGCAGAACTTTGTGCAGTATTCTTAGCTCTGAAGCAGGAACAAGGGCAAGAATGTCATTTGTATACAGACTCATGGTCAGTTGCCAATGGTTTGGCCACTTGGATCATGGGGTGGAAGAAGAACGACTGGAACATTCATGGTAAGGAATTGTGGGGGAAAGAGCTTTGGCAAGACATAGAGGAATTCATTAGGAGTACTAAAAGTACTGTGTTTCATGTTGATGCTCATGTCCCTCTTGACTCATTGGAACGTTTATTTAATTCTCAAGCAGATGCGGCAGCATCGATCTCTGTTGCCGTCCAAGAACCTGACAAGGAAAAGGAAGCATGGCTTCAAGGTACAGCTGTTTGGGCTCACCAAAAAAGTGGACACTTGGGAGAGAAGGCCACTTACAGGTGGGCACAAGAAAGAGGTATCCCATTGACGGTGGACATGATCAAACAAGTAATCGCGCAATGTCCAGTATGTCAACATGTGCAAAAACGAGAAGTGCCTCATACAGTAATGGGACACATAGGGAGAGGCCAGTTGCCAGCGCAGATTTGGCAGATGGATTTTGTAGGGCCCCTCCCTGAGAGCAGAGGATGTAAGTATATTTGTACAGCAGTAGATACATTCTCAGGTCTGATGGTGGGATTCCCGTGTAAAACAGCAACACAATGGAGTACTTTACGTACTCTGGAAGTTATTACCCAGTATTATGGGACTCCCCTGCAGATCCAGACAGACAATGGTTCACATTTTACCGGAAATCAGATAAAAGAGTATGCCAGTAAAAACAACATAGAATGGGTATATCATATGCCCTACTATCCACAGGCCGCGGGCTTGGTGGAACGAATGAATGGGTTATTAAAATCTACCCTGAAGAAGCTCACTGAGACCGACAAATATGGTCAATGGAGAGATAATCTGACTGCTGCTTTACAGATTATCAACAACAGGCCCATCACTGATTCTATGACACCCTTAATGCGCATGCTAACACCCAATCTCAGTATAGATGTAGCTAAGGTAGAGACAATCTTATACTGGAAAATTAATCCAGATGCGCAGGCACCTTATAGAGCCACTCCTGCCGCTGCAGGGTTGGATCTATACGCTCTTGATACGGTGGTGATAGCCCCGGGAAAGGTGAGTACTATTCCCACAGGGATAGGATGCAAGATCCCGGAGAATCACTTCGGGCAGATAGCTACTAGATCAAGTTTTGCTCTGAAAGGTGCAGTAGTCCTAGGGGGAGTCATAGATGCAGATTATCAGGGGGAAATTAAAGTAATCATGATAAATTTAGGAACAGATCCTCTGATAATAGGGAAAAAGGAGCGCATGGCACAGCTGCTATTAATACCAGTGTATCTGACACAAGTGGAAGAAGGGACGGCTCCCACTGAACTTACAGTAAGAGGAGATAAAGGCTTTGGCTCAACTAATGTTACTAATGTAGGGGCCAAAATATGGGTTCAGAATCACCAAGGACCGCCCTCCCCGGCAGAGGTTATTGCTGTGGGGAAAGATCGAACTTTGCTTATTATGCGACCTGGAGTAGAGAAATGGGAATATGTCCCACAAGAAAAGTGCTATTTGCGGGAATAATGCTTGTTTCCTTGCCTTCTCTAGAATCACATAATAATTTTTGGAATCCTTGGCGTCATGTGTTCGGTGTTCGCAGTAGGTGATGCGTGGACGCCAGGGATCCGCGTCAATGACAGCGGAAGGAATGATTATTCGTGGGGCTGGAGGAATTCAACCCGAACCAGGAAGCAAGACAACTTCACTTGTGAAGCCAACCAGAAATGTTATATCGTGAATATTACCTTTGATGGGACTATCTGGAGTGGAAATCCATTATCGCATATAAGTTCGACCTACCGTCCTTCATATGCACTGCATAAGGCAACGGGACAAATAAACATTACGTCACTTGTGAAAGTGTCCTGCTGTCAGAGACCAAAAGAGTTGCCATATCTCAATTACTCCCTGGTGATACAATATGTTCAGAATTGTACAAATACGGGAGTGCAGTTTTCATTTCCCTTAAATGAGACAGAAGTAATTACATGTGGGAATGCAACGGAGATCGAGAATCGGGCCATGTGGGGCCAGTTCCTGGTATTCGTGAACATTAATGCTTCTAAAATAGATCCTGGACATATAAAAAGGGTTCCATCCACCTGTCGCCTGGTGGGACGAGATGCTCAAAAGACTGTTATACAAGCCTCCGTGCAGTTTCCACCCTCAAGGACTTGTCCTACCAAGCGTTCCCGTCGAGCTTGGTATGATACCTTACTCGGAGGCTACGGAGCGCTTTCTGGGACTATTAATGGTTTTGATATAGAGACTTTAGCTAATCGAATGCATAACGCGGGAAGTGGTATTAAAGATGTGCTCACATTGCAGGCTAACTGGATGCCCACTATATGGCAGCCCTTTAGTATGCAAACGGATGTGGACACAATAATGCTTGATTTGCAAGATGCATCTAATAGGTTTTCATATGAAATAAATTCTAACATATCTAATTATGTTAATTGGTCAATATGTACCTTGCAGACCATTTATCAGCAACAACAAAAGAACACACTTCAAACTATGCTCATGACTGGCAATGAGCAAGTGTGGAGGACCGTGTTCAATCAGACTATAACTGAGACTGATTGGATACAGTTGGAGGCGCAGAAAATGGTTTGCAATGATATATTATGTAAAGGGACCATATTCATATACAATGTTACTAAAAAGAATGTGATGTGTAAGTTTGTAGTTCTCCCCTTACTTATAGGTGTTCCAGAAGATATGCATTTCTGGGTACCTAGATTTAACGGGATTTACATTGATGACCAAAATAGAACTCATGATTTATCATTGTGTGATGATACATTAGAAGGGACCATATGCAAGGTCCAATCGGCTGTTTATGAACCATGCTTATTACAAAATACGATCAATGTATGTGAATGGACTGTGCTGCCACTCACTTTTAAGATGATGGTTGAAATAGCCCCACAGGAGGTATGTTTGGCAAGTAATCATCCTGTTGTACCTGGGATGGTTGTCCCATTTTCAGGATGCTTGCGAAACGTATCTGCACTTGTTTGGGAAAATGAGACCTTTGTGTTATTACCTGAACAAGACAAGACAGTGGCTGTCAATTGGCAACCACTGCCTTTAAATGTGTCAAATTGGGATCTAAATTTGACCAAATTCAAAAAGTTGTTAGAAGACACAGAAGAAGTACAGCAACATATTAAATTGCTTAATAGATCTTTGGCAACGCATATTGTAAGTACTACTGTAATAGCTGGCAAAATTGTAAAGATGGGATCGGCTATTGCTGACGCCACGTCACACCATTGGTATGACATCTTTATGGGTTATTCATCATCTGCACAAACCACTCTTAATTGGCTAATACATCCTGTTTTGGTATTGGCCATAGTTGTAATACTTTTATCGCTATGGAATTGTTTCATGGCATATAAGGTATTCTGTAGAAAACCAAAAGTTTTAATGGTATCATACGGCAAATAGTGAATGATTAAGGACCGATTGTGACACGTATGGGATACGATTGAACTGGATGATTGTGTCAGAAGCAGGGACATTAAGGTAATCAAATAACTAGTTGCCGTATGAGTTAACCAGAACTTCAATGAACTAATGACCCGTCTGAATATTCTGCTAACATTTGTTCAAAAGCAGAATATTTTGAACATATATGGTAAGAACAGCAAGAATGACTCATAATATAACACAGATGTCGATAACTTCATGGACAAAATATTCAATATATTTTGTTGCCAATCATCTACTACGCATGTCTAGAACCTGAATAGCCATATTAGAATGACGTATATACCCATAACTGCGCAGAAGCAGATATGCCACGTAATGTAAGAACAGCATAAATAAGGGTGATCTTCAGGGAGGGGTTGGGACTCATCTTGTGGCCGTTAGACGTACCGGCGTACTCCCGGATCCTCTTGCCAATCGTACCTGGAGATCCCCCGATTGCGGAGTGATGCTACAATATCCGGTGACGTATTGATGCTTATCTTTGTTACCCATGTGATCTCAATGCCTATATGTTAATTAACTATTTTACTTACATATACTAAAGAGTAAATAAACCTGTGTTTTATATTTGTCTTACTTTGAAAACTGTCTCAGACGGTATGCTTGGTAGGTATGCCAATGAGGTTAAAGAATAGCCAAAACTTGAGCGGGTAAGACAACTACTAAGTTTAATAACTGTGTTGTGGCCCTGCAAATGTGTCAGAGAACTGCAGTGATGCAAAGTTATTGGCTCCAGCAGATCAGGGATTTCCCATGCAGGAAAAAAATTGGCGCAAGCCTGCAGTAAAACGTAGCTGGCTGCGTCTGATTTTTTTTAACGTTCTGCACACAGCACACACGTACCCAGAGCCCTGAGGACTGTCAGAGGCAGGCGAAATACAATTTTTTCCCTTGTTTTTCAAAGGACAAGCCACACTGCGTGTATTCAATGAATACTACTAAGTTTAATAACTGTGTTGTGGCCCTGCAAATGTGTCAGAGAACTGCAGTGATGCAAAGTTATTGGCTCCAGCAGATCAGGGATTTCCCATGCAGGAAAAAAATTGGCGCAAGCCTGCAGTAAAACGTAGCTGGCTGCGTCTGATTTTTTTTAACGTTCTGCACGCAGCACACACGTACCCAGAGCCCTGAGGACTGTCAGAGGCAGGCAAAATACAATTGTTTCCCTTGTTTTTCAAAGGACAAGCCACACTGCGTCTATTCAATGAATAATGTATGTCTTCTGGCCCTGCCTACACAATTCTATCCCTGTAGTATTAATGCCGGGTGCAATGGTCTGAGAAAAAATGGTCTGCACGGTTTTGAGAAAAAAAAAAAATGCAACACTGCTAACAGCAGCCTGGACAGTACTGCACACGGATAGATGTGGCCCTAGAAAGGACCGTTGGAGTTCTTGAAGCCTACACTCACTGCTAACACTCTCCCTGCCTAACCACCACTTCTGTCCCTATTGCAGGGCGCAATGCTCTGCAGATCCAATTTTGAAAAAAAAAATAAAAAATACAGTGCTAACACAGTACTGCACACTATTAGATGTGGCCCTGAGAAGGACCGTTGGGGTTCTTGAAGCCTACACTAACTCCTAACACTCGCCCTACAGCAGCTCCAGCACGATACCACTGTCCCTCAGCTAACTCACAAGGCATGTGTGGCGAGCCGCGGGAGGGGCCGACTTTTATACTCGGGTGACATCTGATCGCCCCAGCCACTCACAGCAGGGGGGTGGTATAGGGCTTGAACGTCACAGGGGGAAGTTGTAATGCCTTCCCTGTCTTTCAATTGGCCAGAAAAGCGCGCTAACGTCTCAGAGAGGAAACTGAAAGTAACCGGAACACCGCGTGGTACTCGTTACGAGTAACGAGCATCCCGAACACCCTAATATTCGCACGAATATCAAGCTCGGACGAGTACGTTCGCTCATCTCTATTTCTAATTGACCTAATAATATATATGACAATGGGACAATTACTGTCTTAACAGATGGAGCAATTAGTAGAAGCGGTGAGAGATCAATGATCTTGATATTGATATTATTGGTTTTGACTAGGCCAACAGTTCCTAGTTTGAATGACTGCAAATGCTTTTTTGAGTCACTAAATGCACACATTTTTTAAAATGTTTTTATTAGTCAATCGGGACATATATCCAGCGTAACAATAACATCTCAGCCATTTTTAACATTTCCAAGGTCCAGGATGCGGTACAAAACATATAATATTGCAACATAAAACAATCTTTGACTGTCTATTAGCAGATAGATATGTGGACACAGTCCCAAAATATAATTTTCTTATTTTATAAACTAACAACCAAAAAAATAAAAAGAAGAGAGAAAGAAGAAAAAAAAGCAACAAAAAAAGGGAAAATTATAAAGAAAAACCCAGAAATAAAAAAAAAAAAAAAAACCTAGACATGCTATGACCAGAGAGTTGCATATTATTTCCTTTTTTTGTTTGATATAGGCAAACAATGTGTGTGCCTACTTTCACAAGCTGTTGTCCTTACACCCACGTGTTTGGAACAGACCTCTGGCTTGTATGTTGGAGACTTGTCCTAGAATGCAGAGACCCCCCACTGCAACAGCACGATAGGTAGAACACCCTAAAGGGGAGATCCCTCGATGCTTTTGTTCCTGAAACCAGCAAGTGTAGTGGAAACAATCTCTCAATTTTTCCTTGGAAAATTTCTTGAAAAGCGATGTTTCAGCCCAATCCATTTGGAACAGGAAGGCTAATTTGTCCAGAAACAATTTAAATGGAGGGGCTGTCGGCTGTATCCATATCTGTAGGATAGCCTTCAGTCCTGCTGCTGCCATGAAGTGCTAAAGCTGCGGGCTCCCTTTCAGTAATGATATGTATTTGGGTCTAGATATCGAAAGATGGCCAATAAGGGCTCCTGTGGACAAAAATTTGTCAAGTGTGTAGTGGTATATTCACGAATTCGAGCCCAGAAAGCCTGGATCAGGGGGCAAGTCCATAAACTGCGGTATAGATTAGCATTTGGTGATTTGCATTTGAAACAATTTGGGGTGGGGTATATTCCCATATGGTACCCTCTCACAGGGGTTAGGGAAGACCTATGGATGACCTGTAGTTTCCTTTCCAGGAACCTGGCCGAGGGCAGATATGTGTAAGCCAACAACATAGATTCCATGATTAACATGGGCGTGAGGTTTGGGTCATCCAGTAACCATTTTCCGACGCCAGGGTCAATGTAATTCTGTTCTCGCATATTCCATATTGCTCTATATAGCCTAGAAATCATTCCCTTCACTCCCACCGACCTGGAAATCCATGTACCACCTGTTTGTGGCCAGTCAGACTCCTGGCAAAGGTCCCAAGATATAGTTCCTAGCCTGCAGGTATGAAAAATACGGGATTGGTAGCTCAGGGTACTTCTGTTTCATTTCCTCGTATGACAAAATGCGTTTCTCTTTCTTGTGAAGCAGTTTGTCTATCGCGTTAATGCCTCGGGTCCACCAATCTAAAAAGATGTTGTGAGGGTTACAGTCCTGAAAATTAGGGTTGTTAATAAATGACAGATGTGGGGATATATGAGGGGATGTATGGCTCTCACAGCGTAGCCTGTCCCACATCCTCCAAGCCGTGAGTATCAGAGGATTATGCTTAGCAGTCTCTGGCAATTCTGCATATGGGAGGTCTGCCAGAACAGCCTTATGTCATCCTCATGCTCTCTATTATCATCTGCATAATTATTCCATTGGAGTCTCAGGTATGCCCTGAAGTCCTCCAATTCCCACAAAAAGGAAGGGAAGCGCCACAGCCGTGACAACCTCTGGGGAGGGACCAATTGCAACTCTAGTGTGACTGGTGCGTGGTCTGAGAGAACTATTGGATGGATTGTAGACTGACGATGTTGGTCAAAAAGGCTGTTCGATATCAGGCAGAAGTCAATGCGGCAGAATGCGTGGTGTACATTAGAGCAGCAGGTGTACTCCCTGCTGGTGGCATTAAGCAGTCACCATGGTTTGCATAGGTGAAGCTGATCAATCTATGTCAGCAGCGCATGTGTGTTTAGGGCTGGCTATATGGAAGGGCCTGTCCTATCAAGGGAGTTGTCCTGCACACTGTTGAAATCGCCTCCGATTATTGAACAGTCGCTCAGATATGGCTGTAATGTTTCTATCAGTGCAGAGTAGAATGTTGGTTGGTCTGTATTAGGGGCATAGATGTTCACTAGGCAATATGTTTGTGAGTCTATGCACACTTTCAGTATAAGATACTTTCCCTGCGGGTCAGCTATGGTGTGCAGCAGTGTGTATGGTGTGTTTTTCTAATCAGGGTGGCCACTCCTTGAGCCGCTGACGTGTGTGAGACTGTGTAACATGAGTCGATCCATGGTGACCGTAGATCACCCCCTCCTCTCTTCTTCCAATGTGTTTCCTGTAGGAAGATGATAGCTAGTTTATGGCATTTTAAATGCGTGATGACTTTTTTCCGCCTAATGGGTATATTAAGTCTTGCTACATTCCAGGATAAAAATCGTAGTGTTGTGGGTGTTTGGAAATCTTCTATATCTGTGTTTGTAGGTATAGTGATGTTTGTAATCTAGACATGAATACCTTAATGTATGCCTCCTTTTTGTCATTGCACCCCTTGGTCCCAGCGAGTCGAAGGCACAAATGATATTCATGCCGTGTCGGGGGGGGGGGGGGTCTCCCAGTCTCCTCACAGAATATTTCTCTAAAAATCAAGCAGGTCAAATTAGAACATTAAAAAAAAAGCATATTAAGAGTTAACATGAGCATTAGCATTTGCTATGTATAAGAGTCGCCACATTCATGCAACTAGGAGTATGAGTGAGATAGAGACCAGAAATATAGTTCTTTCTGCGTGTCAGCCTCAGTCCCCAGCCTCCTCCAGACGCATATGTCTTCTAGCTTCCTCCAGGGTATTGAAGAAGAGAGATCCGTACCATCCTGAACACGGAGCTTTGCTGGATATAGTAGTTGAAAACGAGTATTTCTTTCATAAAGGATTTGACAAATCGAGGTAAACAGCTTCTGTTTTTGCGAAACTGCCATGGAAAAGTCCTGGAACAATAGGATCTTCGCCCCCTGAATTTTCAAGTCACCTTGACATCTATAAGCTTGTTGGATAGCTTTTGTCGCCCAGTGCATGTATTTTGCTATCATTGGGCGTAGTCAAGCTCTGTCGTTGTTGCGTCCATCTCTAGGTGGTCCTAGGCGGGGGGGTTCTTTCTATTGTTAGAGGATCAGCAGGCATATATTGTTGGAGAGCCTGTGGGAGATCCTTCTTTCCTTTAGCCACCTTCAGGTGCAGGAGGGCCAGGTTGCATGTAGGCTGGCTCAAAATCCAAGCCGCGGCTATAAGCTCCGCTAGGCCGTGGCAAGTCAATGGTCGTGCTACAAGAGGCTGAGCTGAGGACAGCAAGGAAGCTGTGAGCGCTGGAGGCCTCTGACTTTAAGGAGATCTACACTATGCCCCCAGCGTCCGGGACCTTAGTCCGTGGCACGCGGAGCCAGCTAAGCCGCGTCCAGGGAACGGCACAGAAAAGGCAATTCCATCTGGTGCAGTGAGCAGGGTCCTCCAAGTGGTGTGGCAATGTTGCAGGCTTCCTCTCCCCTTCCAGGGTGTCAGGTGTACTATGCCGCATTCACCGTGGCTGGAAATTTTGACCATGGCTTTGCGGTTAGCTGGGCCACAGCGTGCCGCAATGTTCAGGATCAAGGGCCACGGTCAAATACAGCTTGCTGAAATCCTCCACCACAAATGGGGTCTCGGGAGGTGGCGTAGCCCGGTCTCCTTAGGGACTGCCGTGTCCTGGATCTCGGGTGCCGGCTCCAGGCCCGGCCGGGCCACACTGGGGGATCAGAACGGGAGCTGCAAGTATGTCTCCAGTGGGGTGGTGGGACTTCCCCAAAGCAAGTAAGGGGGATAGCAATCCCCTACAGCTGCTGCAGGGCACTGAAGGGGTCCCGATGTCTCTGGGGCCATGAGGTAGCACTGGAGCTCTGTCAGACACGTCCTGCTCCTTCGGTGTCACGGGGGAGAGGGGAGATGCACACATTCTTATGTAACCTATAGCATAGTAGTGGCTACTTCAACAATAGATGTTTTTTGGTAATTCTTCTTAAAGGAAGATATTTATGAACTGGGTTCATGAATTATGACTTGATAAAGCAATTAGCTTTCCTATACGCAAAGAATTGCCTATCTAGACATCCCAACATAAGATGTTGGCAAGATTTTTGTCCTTGCAATGCTGATTTCTAAAATATTAGCACTTGGGTTGTGCAAGATTACATATACCTTGTGTCACCCATTAATAAACACCAAAATATATGTGTACACCTCAACGTCTATAATAATCTTCTACAAAAAGGGCCAAATGACATACTTGAGTATTGATTGAGCATGACAACAACAGTTCCTAGTGGAGAGACAGCCTTGACTAGGTGCTTTTCCTACAAGGCTGTTTAAGGAGACAAGCTTTTGGTGTCTTCTGAAAAACCAAGGCCCGCTGGTGGATCAAATTGTTAGTAATTGCTAAAACATTGTATAGCAAAACTGATAAGTATGCTGCATGCAATTTCAACTAGCCATGTGCTGTTCACAAGTGTCAGCCAGATGGATGTGGATCTGCCTTGCCACACACCAGATTGACTTTGGGCTGAAAATGGAATGTCTGGACCCCAGGTTTTCACTCTTGACCCCCTCAAGAGAGATACGGACGTTACTTCAAGATGCCAAAGCCGTTACTCACAGATAGTCCCAGTGGTGGGGCTACTGATGCTACACTGCGCCGAGCCACAGTACCAGCTGGTGTAAACAGGTACTTATCTAGAAATGTAACACAGGTCTGGGCTGGTGGCACAAAAGCAATAACAAGGTCTAGACAGAAGGTCAGAGCAGGCAGCTAGCAATAACGTAGTCCAGTAATCAGAGGCAAGGTTAGGGAGCACAGAAGTTACAATAGTCAGGCAAGGTTCAGAACCAGAATACACACACAGAGGGTTTTTTCACAAATGGCTAATGAGACCAAATTGCTTAGGCATCCACCATAGTGCAGGAATGGAATTGGAAGGTTTAGGAAGCGTGCACTGGCCTTTCAGTAAAGGGGTGGGAACATGCGTGAGCCCTATGGACAGACACCATAAGTACAGAGGAGCATAGAGCATGGTATGCAAAATAGTGGCGCCCAGTGACAGGTGAGGCAGAGGATCATCAGTGATACATCTTTACAACTAGCTAATAACACTGAATGCTAATTATCTCATAGATAATATAATTATATGTTTTGGAAATTTTCCTGTCTGGTAAAGCTAATTGGTATTTATTCCATTATCAAATCATGAATCAATTTTAGAAACTAATTCACGATGAAATGTAGTATTAAACTCAAAGATGAATTAGACATTGTAGAAAATGTGGAACGCCATACTTATTTTTAAAATATGGTTGTACAGCACAAAAGTGAAAACCATTTGTTGGAGTTTTTCAAAGAGAAATAAAATCCAGGCAGTCAAATAGCCAATTAGCCCCAAAAGCACCTGCACAGCTGCTTTCACAGCCAGTCCCTGACTCAGCTACTCTGTGAACATCATTCTACGTATCCATTCCAGATGCTCTGAAATGTGTTCCTTACGAGTTATTTCGTCTTGTTGACCATTGTGAGACATTTTTCCATTGAAGAACAGATTGAGTTTCTAAAAGGCTTTTATTTTTATTTTTTTGCTATATTGGCGCTAAGCTGGCAAAATAAAGTGGAGGTAAAACTCTGCTAAGTAGTAATTCTAAATAAATCCTGAATATTTCTTTACTGTGTAAAACTAGAAATTATATAGTGTAAAACTTAAAATTGAATTCACTATCAATGAGCAAAAATGATGACCTCTAGCGTTCAAAAATTATGAAATTGGGCATTGATTAGTAATACTTTTAAGCCGTCTACAGAGTCGTCTACCTACGTGTGATGACAGGAGGCTAATGTTGTCTGCATTTGTTCTTCCACATCTGACATTGATAATCCATTTTATGAAGTAGCAGGCTAAAAAAACACTTGCAAAGGGCACTATGGCGTTCACTTAGCATGTCCAAAAAGTTTACACAGCATGCCTGCTGATTGACTGTATTGGAGTAGCCACTTTACACAGATTGCATCTGAACGTTTCTCACACCACATGAACATATGTGGTGCAACGAATATGACTTCAAGTATTGCTACATCTGTAGTTTTTATTCCTCCTTGGATTTGGAATGTCTGAAGTTACAGGACAGCAAAGCTACCAGAATATTGGATGGTGGATCAAAGGTATTTTACTATTTGAGGAAACGTTTTGAAACTAAGTATCACACTGTGTCAGAACTTTTGTGATGGCATTTTCAAAATATGGGTGTATTTGCAAAGATTAATGGTTTTAGATATAGAACACACTGAGCCAACATTGTGGTCTTGGGAATTCCTCTTTAATTCTTAATGCTTTCAACATGCAAAGAAAGAAAATGACATTTAAAACTCCTAGTAAGCTCTCTGTTTCAAGACGTAGCCAATTTAAGATGATGTAGGGGTATTAATGGGAAATATATATTCTTCCTCCTTTACACTTAAAACTCGGACTAATGAGGAGTTTTGTGAAAGCAGTGAACAGAGATGGAGAGCTTTCAAGTAGTTCACTGGAAAATTTCTAATGTTTAGTGAAGCAAAAGTTAAGGAAGGTGTCTATGTTGGTTCCCAAATTTGTGAACATTCTCAAGATGTTAACTGAGCGAGTTCTCCAGAGTAATGAGAAAACAAGGGAAGATGTAGTAAATAGTTTTATGGGTAACAGTAGAGCTGGAAATTATGTCAAGATTGTAAACAAACTTCCAGAAAAATATCACCAGATAGGCTGCAACATGTTTCTCAAAATCCGCTTTCACAATTATCATCTGGACATTTTCCCTGACAACTGCAGTTCGATGAGAGATGAGCACGGTGAGCATTTCAAGGACATTTCAGTTTTCGAGCAAAGATATCAGGGTAGCTGGTATGTGTCCGAGCGAGAAAGAGGGGGGACCCCGATCGATCCCACCTCTATCACCGATTTGTCATGGATCGACTATTCGTAGCGCTCTCGCCGCTATGACCGCTTGTCATGGCAGAGCCTCAATCGATCATTTTGGTGGTATTGCAAGCGTGGAGTCATTAGAATACAGGTGGATTTGTACCCAGCTTTCCCAGACTCATGCAGATTGAAAGCTCAAATCACTCACTGATCCAGTCTAAAGCCTCCTGCCCTCTACAATAACCACACACACTCGCTGCCACCACCAGCTTTTGTTTTCCATGTAAGCTGGAACCCAGGTTATGAATTATTAATACAATCTTGAGAATTATGGTTCATTTTAAAATGGACAAGGTTCAACTAATAAATTGCAGATTTATTCTAAAAAAATTAATGTTTAAAAAAAAAAAAAGAAAGGCTAGCAGTGCTAAATATGTATATACAAAATATATAGGAAAGGATGTTGCAGTGGAAATAAGGTTCACAGGTATACACAACAGACTTAAAATAAAACAAGGAAGAAATAAAATAAAGATACCAGATTTAGGATGTTCGGCCCAACGTTCTGTTTGTGTGGAGTCACTGGGAACAGACCGGAAAGTCCCTGCACCATAGCGCAGCTCTGAAGGTCTAACACTGGGTCTCTCCGACTCCCAGTTTTTAAAATTTCTCCAGAACACACCTTCCGCTGCCCTCTCTGAGGTAATTCAAATAGGGGTGGGGTAAATGTGTACATACCTGTGAAAAACCATAATTCCCCATTTCAGACATATCTACGCAGGAGATCCTCTGATCAGGAATATATGCCAGGAATATTTCTGGTCATGATTTTATCTATTCAGCTATATCAAACATGATATGGAAATTATAACAAGGTACGCAGATACACCATTTGGGGGTGTTCTGGGGCTTGCACCTCAAGGAGTTTAGATGCCTTTCTAAATGCAAATATTCAAAAGGCGGGGGGGGGGGGGGGGTAAAAAATTTTACAAAATAGATAACAGCATAGCTAGGCCTGATACACACTGCCAAAATTGCTGACATCCCACCAGTTTCTAAATCACTGTATGCTTCTATGCTTGCTGACTGCTGTTGGACATTAACAAGAGATGCCCCAGAAGAGGAGTGCAATAGACTAGCAAAGAGAAGTCACTCTTGTGAAATAATATTTTTGGTTGTTGTATGTTGTTTCATTTTGTGCATTTTGGCAGCGAACTCAATTAAAACGTGTCTTTATATATATTATAATAATTTTATATTGCTTTCATTATAACCACAGAATTATAGTACTATTGTGCAAGTGATGTATCCAAAATCAGTAAATTTTGACTACTTTTAGAAAGGAAATAATTTTTTTTCAGCAGCTCTGGGTCAATTTTAATGAAAATAGCAAAGTATTTTCCCAAAATTACATTACTACACAATCTGAGGCACAAAAGCAGCAAGCGTATGTATTTATTTCAGCATTTGATGAAATGACAAGATGTCTTCTTGCATGGGGCAATGATCTGCCAAACAAACGCTCGTAGATAGGGAATTTCCGGCTACCTGCTGTTACCTCTGACTCGGATATATAGGTTGCATCCAAACCGGACACTTACATACACGTAAAATATAATTATGGCTAACAAATATATAATAGGGAAACACCAAAAGGGAAAGAGGGAATCTTACTACTAATACAAGAAAACCCTACCTACAAGTACGGCAATCTTCCTCATGAGGGTGGCTCCATATCAGTAACCTGGGGCGACTTTCCCTAGATGGTGACAGGGAATAGTGGCAAAAGTAAAATAATATTAAAATATATACAACCACTAGTGTGGGGAAAAGACATATAAACACCCCTGATTAATAATTGAAACAAAAGCAGACTTCTTAACTGAGAAGTAGTTTCAACCAAGGAGCTGCAGACAAGACCAGAAACACCTCCAAACCGAAAGTTTAACTAGCAACTTCTGCTTGAGTCAGTCAATTAACCACTTAACAGCAAACAGTAGTTAAGATCCCGCTGACCACTACTGACCGAAAATGAACATACACTGACATAGTGCATCAAGTGGATCAATGCTGACATCATAACGCACCCCAGATACATGACTGTCCGCCAGCAATACCATGACACCTGCCCCATGTAAGCATGCCCAGAGATCAGCCAAGAAATTAGCAAATAATCATTTGCTGTTGATTGCATGTTCTATGTGGGCATAAAAATCATTGTTTCTTGATGGGACATCCCCTCATGCAAGCAAGGTGTGTTGCTGACAAGAATGCAAGTTCTCTGGGGATGAACAATGATTAAGTGTACCTATACAGTTTGCATATTCACAAAGATTGCCGCATGTAAATGGAAGTTTAATGAGCACTGATTGACATGCTATATTCCTATGGTCAGATTTTCTACCCATGTAAGAGGACCCAAGAAAAGAGTTCTGGGGCAGTTTTTTTTAGTTAAGCGAGAATAGGTTTCAAAGATTTTGGAAATATAAAGGAAGAAATTATACTTTTCGTTCTTGCTGCATCCACGTCTAGCTTTGCTGAATAAGCTGCATGAAGATTTGCCACAAAAACTACGTTTCCTATGTGTGAACCACCCTAAAGGCCGTTTTACGAAGCCCTTTTACTGGACTGCAGAATTTGATCCCAGAACTGAGTGCAACAATGACCCAAGGGGCACAAGTGCGTTTCTACCCATGCTATTAAAGTGTCAGTGCACCCAAACAACACTGAAATAGTCTGCTGCCTTGACCTGGTCTGTCTGACTATGCTCCTGTTAACAACCTCAGGAACCACATCTAGGGCTTTAGGAGTATCAGCTACTACAGTACTTGGACCACATCCCAACTCGTGGAATTAAGGAGTGAAGATGTGGTACCTCAGGTGTCAGCTCAGGATTTGGTTCAAAGCCATACCAGCCTGTGGTGCAATGGATCCACATTCACTAATTCTGACACTTTGCTACCTCAGGCATTGGAAACCTGCAGCATGCAGAGGACAGAGGTTCAAACCCTGCGTGGTTCAGGTAGCCAGCTCAAGGTTTACTCAGCCCTCCATCCTTCCAAGGTCAGTAAAATGAGTACCCAGCTTGCTGGGGGATAAAAGATGACTGGGGAAGGCAATGGCAAACCACCCCGCAGAAACAGTCTGCCAAGAAAACGTCATGACGTCACCCGAGGAGTCAGTCATGACTTGGTGCTTGCATGAGGGGCTTTACTTTTACCATTAGTGCCATGGCACCATATTACATAAATTACCTGCTAAAAGCAATCTTCCTAGGCGAAAATAATTCCATAATGCTGCACTCAAAGGAGGATACTGATTTTGATTTATGCAGGCCTTCTATGGAATCTTTCAGAAAAAAACATTATATGTCTTTATTAGAGATGAGCGAACGTACTCGTCCGAGCTTGATACTCGTTCAAGTATTAGCGTGTTCGAGATGCTCGTTACTAGAGGCGAGCACCACGCGATGTTCGAGTTACTTTCACTTTCATCTCTGAGACGTTAGCGCGCTTTTCTAGCCAATAGAAAGACAGGGAAGGCATTACAACTTCCCCCTGCGACGTTCAAGTCCTATACCACCCCCCTGCAGTGAGTGGCTGGCGAGATCAGGTGTCACCCGAGTATATAAATCGGCCCCTCCCGCGGCTCGCCACAGATGCATTCTGACAGAGATCAGGGAAAGTGCTGCTGATGCCGGAGTTGCTATAGGGAGAGCGTTAGGAGTGATTTTAGGCTTCAAGAACCCCAACGCTCCTTCTTAGGGCCACATCTGACCGTGTGCAGTACTGTTGAGGCTGCTTTTTGCAGTGTTGCACATTTTTTTTTTGTAAATCGGCCGTGCAGAGCATTGTGTCCAGAGCATTGCGTCCTGCAGTAATTTTACATAGTCCACGGCCAGTAGTGGTGGTGAGGCAGGGACAGTGAAAGACATATCCAGTCTATATACGCAGTGGGCTTTTCCAAAAAAATTTTGGAAAAAAAATCTATTTGGGCTGCCTGTGACCGTCCTGACTGTACTGCGTCTCTGCTGGGGGTAGTTGTCCTCATTCATACGCAGCCAGCTAAGTGTTACAGCAGGCTTGCGCAAAATTCTTTCCTGCCTCTGCTGTACGTTCCGTAAGCGAAGTCAGCCTCCAACCACAGGCCAATAAGCGGCACATTTAATTACAGCGTTCTGTTTCTGCACTACTGGTAATACACCATGCTGAGGGGTAGGGGTAGGCCTGGAGGACGTGGACGCGGGCGAGGACGCGGAGGCCCAAGTCAGGGTGTGGGCACAGGCCGAGCTCCTGATCCAGGTGTATCGCAGCCGACTGCTGCAGGATTAGGAGAGAGGCACGTTTCTGGCGTCCCCACATTCATCTCACAATTAATGGGTCCACGCGGTAGACCTTTATTAGAAAATGAGCAGTGTGAGCAGGTCCTGTCGTGGATGGCAGAAAGTGCATCCAGCAATCTATCGACCACCCAGAATTCTGCGCCGTCCACTGCTGCAAATCTGAATCCTCTGGCTGCTGCTCCTCCTTCCTCCCAGCCTCCTCACTCCATTACAATGACACATTCTGAGGAGCAGGCAGACTCCCAGGAACTGTTCTCGGGCCCCTGCCCAGAATGGGCAGCAATGGTTCCGAATCCTCTCCCACTGGAGGAGTTTGTCGTGACCGATGCCCAACCTTTGGAAAGTTCCCGGGGTCCGGGGGATGAGGCTGGGGACTTCCGGCAACTGTCTCAAGAGCTTTCAGTGGGTGAGGAGGACGATGAGACACAGTTGTCTATCACTCAGGTAGTAGTAATTGGAGTAAGTCCGAGGGAGGAGCGCACAGAGGATTCGGAGGAAGAGCAGCAGGATGATGAGGTGACTGACCCCACCTGGTTTGCTACGCCTACTGAGGACAGGTCTTCAGAGGGGGAGGCAAGTGCAGCAGCAGGGCAGGTTGGAAGAGGCAGTGCGGTGGCCAGGGGTAGAGGCAGGGCTAGACCGAATAATCCACCAACTGTTTCCCAAAGCGCCCCCTCGCGCCATGCCACCCTGCAGAGGCCGAGGTGCTCAAAGGTCTGGCAGTTTTTCACTGAGAGTGCAGACGACCGACGAACAGTGGTGTGCAACCTTTGTTGCGCCAAGATCAGCCGGGGAGCCACCACCACCAGCCTCACCACCACCAGCATGCGCAGACATATGATGGCCAAGCACCCCACAAGGTGGGACGAAGGCCGTTCACCGCCTCCGGTTTGCACCGCTGCCTCCCCCCCTGTGCCCCAACCTGCCACTGAGATCCAACCCCCCTCTCAGGACACAGGCACTACCGTCTCCTAGCCTGCACCCACACCCTCAACTCCGCTGACCTCGGCCCCATCCACCAATGTCTCTCAGCGCACCGTCCAGCCGTCGCTTGCGCAAGTGTTGGAGCGCAAGCGCAAGTACGCAGCCACGCACCCGCACGCTCAAGCGTTAAATGTGTGCATAGCCAAATTTATCAGCCTGGAGATGCTGCCGTATAGGCTTGTGGAAACGGAGGCTTTCAAAGGTATGATGGCGGCGGCGGCCCCGCGCTACTCAGTTCCCAGTCGCCACTACTTTTCCCAATGTGCCGTCCCAGCCCTGCACGACCATGTCTCCCGCAACATTGTACGCGCCCTCACCAACGCGGTTACTGCCAAGGTCCACTTAACAACGGACACGTGGACAAGCACAGGCGGGCAGGGCCACTATATCTCCCTGACGGCACATTGGGTGAATTTAGTGGAGGCTGGGACAGAGTCAGAGCCTGGGACCGCTCACGTCCTACCCACCGCCAGAATTGCGGGCCCCAGCTCGGTGGTGGTATCTGCGGCGGTGTATGCTTCCTCCATTAAACCACCCTCCTCCTCCTACGCAACCTCTGTCTCGCAATCAAGATGTGTCAGCAGCAGCACGTCGCCACCAGTCGGTGTCGCGCGGCACGGCAGCACAGCGGTGGGCATGCGTCAGCAGGACGTGCTGAAACTACTCAGCTTAGGAGAGAAGAGGCACACGGCCCACGAACTGCTGCAGGGTCTGACAGAGCAGACCGACCGCTGGCTTGCGCCGCTGAGCCTCCAACCGCATGGTCGTGTGTGACAACGGCCGTAACCTGGTGGCAGCTCTGCAGCTCGGCAGCCTCACGCACGTGCCATGCCTGGCCCACATCTTTAATTTGGTGGTTCAGCGCTTTCTGAAAAGCTACCCACGCTTGTCAAACCTGCTCGGAAAGGTGCGCCGGCTCTGCGCACATTTCCGCAAGTCCCACACGGACGCTGCCACCCTGCGGACCCTGCAACATCGGTTTCATCTGCCAGTGCACCGACTGCTGTGCGACGTGCCCACACGGTGGAACTCTACGCTCCACATGTTGGCCAGGCTCTATGAGCAGCGTAGAGCTATAGTGGAATACCAACTCCAACATGGGCGGCGCAGTGGGAGTCAGCCTCCTCAATTCTTTACAGAAGAGTGGGCCTGGTTGGCAGACATCTGCCAGGTCCTTGGAAACTTTGAGGAGTCTACCCAGATGGTGAGCGGCGATGCTGCAATCATTAGCATCACCATTCCTCTGCTATGCCTTTTGAGAAGTTCCCTGCAAAGCATAAAGGCAGACGCTTTGCGCTCGGAAACAGAGGTGGGGGAAGACAGTATGTCGCTGGATAGTCAGAGCACCCTCCTGTCTATATCTCAGCGCGTTGAGGAGGAGGAGGAGGGGAAGGAGGATGAGGAGGAGGGGGAAGAGAGCTTGGCCCACTGCTGAGGGTACACATGCTGCTTGCCTGTCATCCTTTCAGCGTGTATGGCCTGAGGAGGAGGAGGAGGAGGAGGAGGAGGATCCTGAAAGTGATCTTCCTAGTGAGGACAGCCATGTGTTGCGTACAGGTACCCTGGCACACATGGCTGACTTCATGTTAGGATGCCTTTCTCGTGACCCTCGCGTTACACGCATTCTGGCCACTACGGATTACTGGGTGTACACACTGCTCGACCCACGGTATAAGGAGAACCTTTCCACTCTCATACCCGAAGAGGAAAGGGGTTCGAGAGTGATGCTACACCACAGGACCCTGGCGGACAAACTGATGGTAAAATTCCCATCCGACAGCGCTATTGGCCGAAGGCGCAGTTCCGAGGGCCAGGTAGCAGGGGAGGCGCGGAGATCAGGCAGCATGTACAGCACAGGCAGGAGAACACTCTCTAAGGCCTTTGACAGCTTTCTGGCTCCCCAGCAAGACTGTCACCGCTCACCAGTCAAGGCTGAGTCGGCGGGAGCACTGTAAAAGGATGGTGAGGGAGTACGTAGCCGATCGCACGACCGTCCTCGGTGACGCCTCTGCCCCCTACAACTACTGGGTGTCGAAGCTGGACACGTGGCCTGAACTCGCGCTGTATGCCCTGGAGGTGCTTGCTTGTCCTGCGGCTAGCGTCTTGTCAGAGAGGGTGTTTAGTGCAGCTGGGGGAATCATCACAGATAAGCGTACCCGCCTGTCAACCGACAGTGCCGACAGGCTTACACTCATCAAGATGAACAAAGCCTGGATTTCCCCAGACTTCTCTTCTCCACCAGCGGACAGTAGCGATACCTAAACAATACGTAGGCTGCACCCGCGGATGGAAGCATTGTTCTCTATCACCATCAAAAACGTGGACCTTTTAGCTTCATCAATCTGTGTATAATATTCATCCTCCTCCTCCTGCTCCTCCTCCTGAAACCTGACGTAATCACGCCGAACGGGCAATTTTTCTTAGGCCCACAAAGCTCAGTCATATAATTTTTGCAAACAATTTTTATACGTTTCAATGCTCATTAAAGCGTTGAAACTTGCACCTGAACCAATTTTTATTTTAACTGGGCTGCCTCCAGGCCTAGTTACAAATTAAGCCACATTAACCAAAGCGATTAATGGGTTTCACCTGCCCTCTTGGTTGGGCATGGTACATTAGTACTGTTGGTACACCAATTTTTGGGGGCCCTTGCCTACAGTGTAATCCAATTAATTTTTTGCCCACCTGCATTAAAGCTGTCGTTACATCAGCTGTGCTGGGCACTGCAATGGGATATATTTATGTACCGCCGGTGGGTTCCAGGGAGCCACCCATGCTGTCGGTCCACACGGAGTTGTAACTGCATGTGTCCACTTCTAAAGAACCCCTGTCTGACTGGGGCATGCAGTGTGGGCCGAAGCCCACCAGCATTAAACATGACATTACCTCAGCTGTGCTGGGCACTGCAATGGGATATATTTATGTACCGCCGGTGGGTTCCAGGGAGCCACCCATGCTGTGGGTCCACAGGGACTTCACAATAGGGAGTTGTACCTGCCTGTGTCTATGAATTAAAAACCTCGGTCAGGTTGGGGCATGCAGTGTGGGCCGAAGACCACCTGCATTTAATCGGACGTTACCTCAGCTGTGATAGGCAATGCAATGGGATATATTTATGTACCGCCGGTGGCTTCCTGGCACCCACCCATGTTGTCGGTTTACACGGAGTTGTAACTCCATGTGTCTACTTCTAAAGAACCCCAGTCTGACTGGGGCATGCAGTGTGGGCCGAAGCCCACCTGCATTTAATCTGACGTTAGCTCTGCTGTCCAGGGCACTGCAATGGGATACATTTATGTACAGCCGGTGGGTTCCAGGGAGCCACCCATGCTGTGGGTGCACACGGAATTCCCATTGCGGAGTTGTACCTGCCTGTGACTATTTATAAAAAACCGCAGTCTGACTGGGGCATGCAGACACCTTGACAGAATGAATAGTGTGTGGCACATAGGTTCCCCATTGCTATGCCCACGTGTGCAGCTCCTGATGGCGGTGGCACAGGATTCTATTTCTCATTGCTTCTGTACAGCATTGTGGGCTATCGCCCCGCCCCTTTTAAAGAGGGTCGCTGCCTAGTCGTGCCAACCCTCTGCAGTGTGTGCCTGCGGTTCCTCCTCATGGCAGACACACTTATAAATAGACATGAGGGTGGTGTGGCATGAGGGCAGCTGAAGGCTGCGCAGGGACACTTTGGTGTGCGCTGTGGACACTGGGTCGTGCAGGGGAAGGTTGGGCAGCATGTAACCCAGGAGAAGTGGCAGCGGAGTGTCATGCAGGCAGTGATTGTGCTTTGTTGGAGGTAGTGTGGTGCTTAGCTAAGGTATGCATTGCTAATGAGGGCTTTTCAGAAGTAAAAGTTGTTGGGAGGGGGGGGCCCACTCTTGCCGGTATTGTGGCTTAATAGTGGGACCTGGGAACTTGAGATACAGACCAACATGTAGCCCCTCGCCTGCCCTATCCGTTGCTGTGTCGTTCCCATCACTTTCTTGAATTGCCCCGATTTTCACAAATGGAAACCTTAGCGAGCATCGGCGATATACAAAAATGCTTGAGTCGCCCATTGACTTCAATGGGGTTCGTTACTCGAAACGAACCCTCGAGCATCGTGATAATTTCGTCCCGAGTAACGAGCACCCGAGCATTTTGGTGCTCGCTCATCTCTAGTCTTCATCTAAAATTAAAAGCATGTTGAGGTACAAGTATAGTCCCACAAAGTGAATGCCATATTACAACTCATTACTCGGTAACAGAGTCCTAAAGGGGTTGTCCAAGACTTTTACTATTGATGACCTATCCACAGAATAGGTCATCAATAGTTGAATGCGGGAATCATCTGCTTGGGATCTTTGCTAATCTGCTGATCGCCGGACCTGCTGCCAGTGTAGACAGAGCTGGAAACAGCTAACAATGTTGATATTCTGCGTAGGAAAGAAACCTGGTTCACAGCACAGTCTTTCAATGAAAATACTTTTGACCAACCAATAACGTTCAATGCTCTATATTGTATGAAACACCAGCAATAAACACATTTCGAGTTAAGGAACCCTTTTCATCAATACAGCTGGGATACTGACTGAGAACAACAGGAAGAATAATACAAAAAAAGAAAAAGTAGAAAAGAAGGGCAGTAATAATGATGGCAACCATCAATTAATGCATTATTAAACACGAGAGCAAGAGTATAAAAACAAAACAAAGCAAAATCATTTGTTCAAGGTTGAATTCATAAAAATAATTCTTGAAAATTCATAAAAATAATTCATAGAACAGAATCATGTTAAAATTGACCATGCATGAAGCAGAACAAATACAGTAGCAAATTGGGAAAAGACCATAATAAATAATGAAATTTATCCGGCTTATAAATAGAATAAAATAAAATATCAGAAGTTGATGACTTTGGGATGAAATTAATTAAGCATAAAATCAAATAAATTAGAAAGGGGTTATCTCATACTGAAATTCTAAAATACATCCGGTCTCTTTCCTCCTCAACAGGTTATTTCACGCTAGTCACCATGCCCACCGGTCAGGATGGTTGGCAGCACCTACGTTCAATCTTCATTGTCTATTCAGGCTCACAGTTTGTTCAAACTTTTTTTAACCTCTGGGCACCAACTTGGGATCGCTCCACCCAACATTTCTTCTTCAACTAACACTGTCAACATGACGGCTGCCCCGCTTCGGTTTGGCATTACAGGTACAGCTCCCATTGAAACGCCAATCTAAGTAAATAAGCTCCAGTCTTCTTTTTTTTTAAAGACAGATATATGAAGCACCAGTCTTAGTAAATCTGTATCATTGTCTCCCTGACAGACATTTCCTATGATTATATAGCCTGTATCATGTTGTTTTTGTAATTTGATTGAATCACTCACCGATGAAAATGTACAATTGCTTTATTTTCTGTTCCTCATGTACCAATTACTTTTAGTTCTATTTGTATCATCTGCGAGTCAAGCAATAAAATACTGTAGTTGGAATGTAAAAACTATGGTTTTCCTTTTCCTGATTATTTCAGATTTGTCCCTTTGGCTTTGAAAGAATGTATTAGTTGCCTATAAATTACCTCGTGAAGCACAATATTTATATGTTGTCAAAACGTGAGGGTAGAATTTGTCTAATTTATCCACCACGCATTTACATGGCCAATAAAATATGCCACTTATACAAACTCCATTACCTTAAAAAATATACTGTGCGTTTTATTTGTTTTTCTTTTGTCTTGCTGGCAGAATATGCTATAGAGCGATAATAAATTATTATTTCAGATAAGATACATTTTATTTCAAATAAGACAAAAAAATTACAATATACTAACTGTAAAATACAGAATCCAAGACGTTTGCCTATAAGATATGTTTTCTAAATCTGTATTTTGAGGGAATAGTCGAGAAAGAAACAAAAGGGGATTTAGTGAAGACAGTGGTAGCCAATGGGTCATTTTAACCCTTTGCAATCCAATTTTGGATTCAGGGTTTCCTAGGGGGCTTTCTTTTTCTGCCATTAAACAATGGCGCCATCTGCTGGCTAGAGCCAGTACTGCAGTATGGGACATGCTAGAGAGGCCCCCGACAACTGAGCGGCTAGTAATATACAGTAGGAATACCCTGCCAGACGTCTTCCGACATCAGAGCTGTACAACCTTCAATCAGAATGTCTTCAGACGTCAGACAATGGATTAGAGAGGGTTAATACTGCAAGAGTGGGAATGAGCAAGATCCAGTCTAAGGGCTTAGTCCCACGGGCGCATCTGGGCGCCGATGCGCCCGTCTTCCTGCAGGATAAGAAGGCCGCACTGCAGGTGCGGAGAAAGAACACATGACCGGCTCCATTTTTGGGAAGATGTTTTTTATCCATGATGTCGAAATAAAATGCTGTTTTTATTCTGGTATCCACAGAAGTGCGAAAGGTTCTGCTTTCTAAAGGTTTTTTAATGTTATAGTAGTTTTAAAATTAAAAAATGCTTTCTGTTGTCATGGTCTGAGATCCATAACTTATTTATTTTTTTGCTGATGGGTGCATATAAGGGCTTTTTTGATGGGTAAGCTATAGTTTTTATTAGTGCCATAAATTAGTTGGTATTGAAATCTCACAGGACTCATTCCTTTGTCTCACTAAGGACGTCCCTGGATTGAGAGGAGCCCCATATGCATATAGAGCTCCTCTACAAAGTAAGCTATACCTATCATTGGATTTATATCACTCACATTATTCTAAGTGCATACAAGCACAGGGTATTTTTCTACTTTGGCTTTCGCCAAGGACTAAGAGTCCTGCTCTGCCGGATACTGTATTGAGCCTCCACAGACTGACGGTGTGAACACCTGTCATCGGATGAGTATTCCACATCAGGTAAGTCCCACATTTACATCTACATCTTCATTCACCTATTATTTTAAGTCACTGTAGATTGGAGAACTAGTCAGCTGACTTTCTCATTTGCTCCGCTGCTGAATGGTGCAGGCTCACTTCTGATCCCGCGCCATCCACATGACTTAAGCTTACGTCCTGTCGCGTTAAGTACCACGCTGGCATGACGTAACCTTATGACCTATGGCATTAAGGGGTTAAAAGGTCTGACTTTGACTTGCAGCAACGTTGCTTTCCAATAGGTGGCGCTGAAGAGGCATTGCTCCAACTGATAGTAAAATGCATAAACAGCACACAAACTGAATATAAGGCTGTGAGGAGGCAGTAAATGCTAGATATTAGAGAATATTGTCAGAGCACTCGTCTACCTGATGATTTCTGGTAGACTAGATAACACTGGAAGTCAACTTCAATCAATTTCCTAAAGATGCTGACATTGTTTTCAAATAGTTTTCTTAATTATATAAAATATTTTCTGACTAATTCTAAAAAAAACATAATGCATTGCAACAAAAGATAATACGTGTTAATTATTTCTAGGTAACAACACATCCTACCATCACTAATCCCTGTCAGAACATGCAAAACACTATTTTCTTTTCTAGCTTTATAACTGTCATACTTAAAAAGATATCAAACCTATTAAGCCCTGAAGCAATTATCATTTTTCTTTTTCGAACGTTTTTGCTTTTTAAAATTTCAAGCCGGTCTTTCAATTTTCAAGAGCGCATACTTAATGAGAACATTTCAGAGATATAGAAAAGGAGCTGAAAGGTCAGATGTAAACCAGTTTATTTCCGTGACATACAATATAAATGCTTTACAGACCTATTCCGCTCATATCATTTTTATACATTAACACAGGCAGCATACATTGTATAGAAAGCATTAGAAAACATAAGTTCACCATCACCATCAAAAAAAATGCGGGACCATGATATATTTCAGTCATCTGCTAATTCAAACCTTTCCTAGCTTAAACTTATTTTCTGCTGGGGCTCTATGTGTGGCCACTACTAAAAATAATTTTCAAATATACTTATTTTTATGGGCGAACTTAAGGATGTGCAAATTGTGCGACTGCACAGGGCGCACCCCTCCTCCCTAATACAGGAGGTGCCACTGTTGCTGGTAGAATGGATGCCCTTTGACTTTATACATGATCATCATGATTGTCTTTCACCTTCCCTGTTTAACCCCTTAGTGACAGAGCTTTTTTGCTTTTTTCCATTTTTGTTTTTTTCCTACTCCCTTTTAAAAAATTGTAGCTCCTTTATTTATCCATCAACGTCGCTGTATGAGGGCTTGTTTTTTGCGGGACGAGTTGTATTTTTCAATGGCACTATTTATTGTACCATATAATTTACTGAAAAACTTTTTAAAAATTCTTAGTGGAGAGAAATGGAAAAAAAAACACGACATTTTGCCATCTTTCGGTGCGTCCTGTTTCTACGGCGCACAAACTGCAACAAAAACGACCTGATATTTTTATTCTATGGGTCAGTATGATTACTACGATACCAAACTTATATAGTTTTTTTTTTGCTGTAGTACTTGTATTTTTTTTTTAAGATATTTAATTTTTTTCAATTATTTTCTGCGGTCATTTTGTGCGCGCGATAACTTTTTTATTTTTCTGTCGACGTAGTTGTGCAAGGGCTCAATTTTTGCGGGATGTCCTGTAGTTTCCGATAGTATCAATTTGGAATACATACAACTTTTTGATCGCTTTTTATTGCATTTTTTCTGGAAGGCAGGGTAAGTAAAAAAGTGTATTTCTGGCATTCTTTTTTTTTTTTTTTTTGGACGACGTTCACCGTGCAGGAAAAATAATACACTACTTTGATAGATCGGACTTTTACGGACGCGGTGATACCAAATACATATTTTTATTTTATGATTTCGATTTTTTAATAATTGATATGGCAAAAGGGGGGTGATTTAAACTTTTATAACTTTTTTTTTCACAATTTAAAAAACTTTATTGATCTTTTTTCTTACTTTACTTTGAAGTTCCCCTGGGGGACTTTAACATGCGATGCTTTGATCGCTCCTGCAGTATGACGTAATGCTATAGCATTACGTCATACTGCTTTTTTACAGGCAGTCTATCAAGCCACCCTGTGTGGATGGCTTGATAGGCAGTCTGCTAAGGCAGCCCTGGGGCCATTCATTAGGCCCCCAGCTGCCATGACACCTGCATGGCTCCCCCGTTCTCACCATGGGGGCGGCAGTGCGGGACCCCCAAACAGCGTTCGGGGCATTTAAAAGGTTAATAGCTGCGATCGGCCAAACGGCCGAGCGCGGCTATTGCCCGCGGGTGTCAGCTGTAATAAACAGCTGACGCCCGCGCTGTATGGAGGGAGATAGTGGCGCTACCTCCCTCTATACACGTCCTGCAACAGCAGGATGTAGTTTTACGATAGCGCCGTCACTAAGGGGTTAAAGGAACTCTGTCACCATCTTTTTGCCCCCCAGCACAAGCTACTGACAGTCACTGTAATTACAATGATATGTGTGCTGTGTGGATTTGTGCAGTAGTTTGGGAGAAACTTGCATTTTATAAGTAGCAGAAAATGCATAGGGGACTACTTAAAGTAGTCCTTGATATTCATGTGCTGCAGGATAGCTACACACCCCAACCTACATCCATTGATTGACCGCTGTCTGTGTATTACTGTGCACAGAAAGAGAGAGCTGTCAAACATTGGCTGGAGGGGTGGGTGAGTGTGGCTAGGCTGAAGCTCATTAATATGCATGACTAGTTCTGTGCTACTAATGAAACACATAGCCTAAAACTATCATAGTAATCCACAGCACAGTACAATAGTCAGTACTTCAGAGAATATTTGATGCCAAGTATCCAGAACTAATCAACAAAAAATTACTATACATTAAGAATAATAACATATGACCAATCGTGGGTTATAAATGGGTAATACTTATCTGTGATTTATTTTCTTAAGGGTTGACTACTTGTAATTCTGCTCCAATATAGCAGATCGACATGGATAAACATCTGCAAGTCCACGCAGTGTCGACAGAAAATCAGTGCTTAAAGGTGCTGATACTAATTACTAGGATGGAATAATAATGATTAAAGATGTACGCTTATCTTGGTCAATCATAGCTAAGATGGTAATACCAATCTCTACGTGGTGGCAAGGTGTGCAAGCATTCAAGCAGGGTGTGTAACTGTGTTCCAGTAACTTCCATATAAGTGAATGAGAGTTACAGAAACAGCGACGCACAAAGTTATATTGTTTCTGTAACTCAGAACTGATATTCCATTTCTTATTTGATTGAAGTAACCAAACCCACAACTATGCTGTTACCGTAAACTCCCATTCACTTGTTGAAGAGTTGTGTAACAACATGAGACAAACGATTTGGTTGTTTTCGTACTCCCGGCCACAGCATACAGCTGGGCCAGACTAATGCCTGGGAATGGGGGATTAGTTTTTGAGATAGCTCTATATCTAAGATACTCATCTATTAGACTTCCATGGTAAATAAAAAAATATATATATTAGAGAGAGACACACACAGACAGACAGAGAATGGAAAATCATCTTATTGACACACCAGCATCCAAAGCCAAGCTAATTGTTTAAAAAACAACAATTAGGCTGAGTGTCCACGGGCCTGACGGAATATCGCGAGCAATATTCCACCGTGGGAGAGCACCAATGTCACCGCAATTTTCCGAGAAGAACCTATCTTAATGATATCGCATGCCGCGATTTTTAGATGCGAGTAGAAAATCGTGAGCAATTTTCTGCTCGTGTACTATGCTTTCCATAGTTATCCTATGGAAAGTGTGTCATGCATGCGATTTATCGCCGCGGATCAAGCTATTACAAATCCCCCATGTAGAGCCAACCTCTTGAGGTGTTGGTCCAATGTGGGTCACTTGGAGGTGCAGGGCAATAGGTTGTAAGCCTGCATGGTGCACTACACTAACCAGTGGAACTGGAACTGTTTGTATGCCTTATCATCTATGTGTCGGCACATCCCATATATATATATATTGTGGGAAGACAGCTCTGTAGAGTGCGGGTTTGAGGGTTTTCGGCAGTCAGAGATGGAGACACGTATTTAAAGTCCAAGTACAGGCATGACCTGTGTTTATTGTAGTCCAACAAATCAAAAGCAAATCCAGCCTTAGCTTCAGGCATGAAAACAATAGTCTAGCATTAGGATAACAGACAGTCCCTGCCTGTACAGGTCGCGTTCAGCAGGTGCACCACACAGCAGGGCTTTTACCTCCAGCAGGTATATCAGGCTGCCTGGGTCCAGCAGCCATCCAGTCTCTCCCTGTGTCAGTGCACACTGCTATTTATATACCCCTCTTCCTGGCCCACCCTCAGCACCTGTGCTGATTGACCTTGCACATAACCTGGAGTGGAGGAAGTGGAATGGATGGCCCCACTACCAACCTGCCATCTATTCCAAAAATCCAGGCCTAAAGACTTTTAAAGAAACCACCTCCAGCAACTACTTGCTGGACATTACATTGCACTCCTGGATTTTCATGCCTCAAACAGTGGGACATGACCTTCCTCCAGCCCCACTAGGCATAATAGCGGAACCTAGGGGCGATGTAACGACCATCCACTATCATGCCCCTCAGTACCTCACACATATATATATATATATATATATATATATATATATATATATATATATATATATAACTGGTTCAAAAGCCCCTTGGATGGTAACCTCCAGCCTGCAGACTGATCTGTAAATGAAAGGCTTGATTACATATCATGGAAGACCAGGGCTAAGTTATATTCTTTTTTTTTTTAATTAAGTTTTATTGAGTTTTTCATAATAAGTAATACACAGCAATCTCACATCTCCAGAGAAGAATATACAAAACAGAGTGGGGTATGCATCTGTTGGTAATAAGACTGATGTATAGTAAGAAAAGGGACCTAGGGTTGCTTTGGTTAAGCCCCTAAGAGATAGTATGTTACATCAGGTCAGGGCCCAGACTCTTTGCGTGTGAGAGAAACAGCAAATAGTAAACCTTAGTAATGAGGAAAGAGGGGGTATAAGGGGGTAGATGGGAAGAGTAAGGGATGGAGGGTAAGGAGGGGGGGATGTGGGGATCGGAGGAGACAGAATGTCATAGGACGTGGTTACCTGACTACTCCGCCAGAGAGGTAATTTTGTCTCGTGGGGATTTTCTCTAGAGTGTGTGTCCCGGGGGTCGTTTCGCCATTCTGTTGATTGTAGTACGAGTCTATGTGGTCCTCCAATGTCCAGGGTCCGTGTCTCAGGGGCTTGAGAGAGAGGGGTTAGGGTTTTAAGGTGGTTAGGGTTGTGGTCTGTATATGCCAATGGGACTCAAGGAAGTACTCCGTCACCGACTCACCCCATCGATCAGTTGGTGGGTGAGGCTTTGAAGGAATTAATTTGTCTCCAGGGGTGCCAAGTTTTTATAAATCCCTCGTGCGTTCCAGTATTCCAACTATGTAGTATGGAGTCTACCCTTGATTTCCAGAGTGCCAGAGTAGGGGGCTCCTTCTGAAGCCAGAGGGAAGAAATTAGGGCTTTAGCGGCGTCTAGGAGAAAAGCCAACATTCTTTTATAGGATGGAAGTTCGCCGAGGGTCTCCAGAGAAACAGTGCTTCTGCTGTGATATGGAAATTGGGTTTAAGGAGGCGTATCACTTCTCCTACTTCTCTCCAGAACGTGGTTAACGCCGTACACTCCCACCAGATATGGCAATAAGATCCTGTTTCCGCATTGCATCTCCAACATTTGTCATGGTTAGCTAGTTTGTGTGTATAGAGCCATTGTGGGGTCTTGTACCATCTGACCATGATTTTATAATGGCTTTCTTGGAGCAATATGCAGAGTAAGAGTCCAAAGGCGGTTTGCAGGATCGATTTGATATCTGATGTAGTGAGGGAAATTTTAAGTTCTCTTTCCCTTGAAACCAGGAAGGCTGGTTTATAGGGTGCCTCCGGAGTAATGATCCTGTTGCGGATAATAGAGATAGATTTATTCTTTGGAAGATCGCTAACCAGTATTTTTTCAAATGGGGTTTCTGGTCTGGTAGACTTAGAGGATTTCTGGAACTCCTTAAAAGCTTGAAGTACGTGAGCCCTTTGTAAGAAGGAGAGAGAAAGGTGCGGCGCTAGGGTATCTAGAATCTCATCTGGCTGTTTATGGGCAAGTGCCTGTAGATCCTTCATCCTCAGAGGAGCGAACTTCCTCCATAGGCCTCTGACATCTCTGTCAGTTGACAGACCTAGAAGTTTGCTTAAGATACTCAGTGGAGCTGCAGGGGAAGTGTCAGGTGCCAGGGTCTGCCTGAGCTTGTCCCAAACCTCGCAAGGGCCGTGTAGCAGTGGATTGAAATTTTTGGCTCTGTAGACATTTTTTAGTAGAATACCATAGATCCTCAAGCAGAGTGTCTCCTTCCCTGCCCGTGGCCAAAGAGTGTAGCAGTTTGTCTCCAGAAGGAGAGGTTAGGTCTATCCAGTATCTAAGTTGGGCCGCTTGGTAAAAGTCGTGGACGCATGGCAACCCAATCCCCCCCTCAGTTTTCCTTTTGATCATGAGGCTGAAAGCCAATCTAGGTCTTTTCTGCCTCCAGGTGTAGCCGGTGAAGGCAGAGCGTAAGGCTTTGAAGAAGGACTGACTGTGGGAGATGGACGGGAAGCATTCTTAGTTTATAAAGGATTTGTGGTAGAACATATGTCTTTAGGATATTTTTTCTGCCAAACCATGAGGCATACGGTATGTCGTACCTCTGTAGTAAAGATTTGACCTGGGACATCAAGGGTATCAAGTTGGCGCTAAATAGATCTTCAATGCTTTTTGTAATTTTTATGCCGAGGTAGTCTATTGAAGTATCGGACCATTCGAATAGTGAGCTGGACTTAAGGTGGTGGCAACGGTCTGGGGGGATAGAGACGTTTAGAATGGTGGATTTAGTGTAGTTTATCTTGAAACTTAGCACATATCCCGTCTCCGCTTCAAAGGGGGTGTCCATTATGTTTCATAGATCCATCGTGTTCTCCCTGAAAGCTAAATACTCAGACGAGATGGGCAGGGTACTGTTTTTAAAAGGGTCCATTGAGAATAAAAAGCTAACAATAGCGAACTTATACGCTCCCAATTCCAACCAAGTGGGTTGGTTGATTGAGCAACTCAACATCCTAAAAGAATTTGCCGAGGGACCAATTGTGCTAGGAGGGGACTTTAATGTCTTCCTCAACCCCCTGCTAGACTCGTCAAAAGGCAGATCGTGGATCGCCCAGAGACAAGTCAGAAAATTAAATAAAGCACTTCAAGAGATGAGAGTTGTGGACGCGTGGCGAACAATCAACCCCTCGACAAAAGATTTCACATTTTTCTCCCAAGTCCACTCCTCTTTTCAGAGATTGGACCACATATTTGTCTCCCAAGACATCCTGACAAAAGGTAAAGGGAGCTAGAATAGAACCTATTTCAATCTCTGATCATGCCCCCATACATATAGATCCTAGCCTCACTGCAGAAGGACACAGGGAATGGATTTGGAAACGTAACACCTCTCTACTAGACTCTTAGCTGGAGAGGGATCGCCTCTCGGGTATGCTAGAGAATTCTTCCAATTCAACAACACTGGAGACCTAGAGTTTCCGGTCGTTTGGGAGGCCCACAAGGCTTACATGAGAGGCCTGTTCATCTCCTTAGGCTCAAAAATTAAAAAACAACAACAGCATGAGATAGACAGTCTCCTAACCCGAATCTCGAAAGCAGAACAACTTTCGAAACTATATCAAGTGATAAATAATAGAGATGAGCGAGCGTACTCGTCCGAGCTTGATGCTCGTTCAAGTATTAGGGTGTTCGAGATGCTCGTTACTCGAGACGAGCACCACGCGATGTTCGAGTTACTTTCACTTTCATCTCTGAGACATTTGCGCGCTTTTCTGGCCAATAGAAAGACATGGAAGGCATTACAACTTCCTCCTGTGACGTTCCAGCCCTATACCACCCCCCTGCAGTGAGTGGCTGGGGAGATCAGGTGACACCCGAATATTAAAATCTGCCCCACCCGCGGCTCGCCACAGATGCATGCTGACTGCTGCTATAGGGAGAGTGTTAGGTGTTATTTTAGTCTTCAAGAACCCCAACGGTCCTTCTTAGGGCCACATCTGACTGTGTGCAGTACTGTTGAAGCTGCTTTTAGCAGTGTTGCACAATTTTATTTTTTTTGTATATCGGGCATGCAGACCATTGCATCCTCAGTCTGCAGTCATTGTACAGAGGAAGGGGCAGTACTGGTGAGGCAGGGACAGTGGGAAAGGTGAAAGAGATATACTGTCTATATAGGCAGTGGGCTTTTTCAAAAAAATTGGGGAAAAATACTATATTTGGGCTGCCTGTGACCGTCTTCAGTGTACTGCATGTCTGCTGGGGGTAGTAGTCCTAATTAATACGCACCTACGTCTCACTACAGGTGTGTGCAAAATTGTTTCCTGGCTCTGCTGTGCCCGTTACATCACCACCGTCATAGCGCCAGAGGGAAACAGTAAACATAATATACGCTGCATACAGTATCTGTCTGCTGTATAAGCTCACCATTTAAAAAAATTGAAGCAAAATACTTAAGGCCTACCACTGCCTCTTGGCCACTTGACTGCTTCTGCGCTGTGAATTCCACTAGCTCAGTCATACGCACCTATGTCTCACTACAGGCGTGCGCAAAATTGTTTCCTGGCTCTGATGTGCATTCTGTAAGCGAAGTCAGCCTCCAACCACAGGCCAATAAGCGGCACATTTAATTACAGCGTTCTGTTTCTGCTCTACTCGTAATACACCATGCTGAGGGGTAGGGGTAGGCCTAGAGGACGTGTACGCGGGCGAGGACGTGGAGGCCCAAGTCAGGGTGTGGGCACAGGCCGAGCTCCTGGTTCAGGTGTATCGCAGCCGACTGCTGCGGGATTAGGAGAGAGGCAAGTTTCAGGGGTCCCCACATTCATCTCACAATTAATGGGTCCACGCGATAGACCTTTATTAAAAAATGAGCAGTGTGAGCAGGTCCTGTCGTGGATGGCAGAAAGTGCATCCAGCAATCTATCGACCACCCAGTCTTCTACGCCGTCCACAGCTGCAACTCTGAATCCTCTGGCTGCTGCTCCTCCTTCCTCCCAGCCTCCTCACTCCATGAAAATGACACATTCTGAGGAGCAGGCAGACTCCCAGGAACTGTTCTCGGGCCCCTGCCCAGATTGGGCAGCAATGGTTCCTCTCCCACCAGAGGAGTTTATCGTGACCGATGCCCAACCTTTGGAAAGTTCCCAGCGTCCGGGGGATGAGGCTGGGGACTTCCGGCAACTGTCTCAAGAGCTTTCAGTGGGTGAGGAGGACGATGACGATGAGACACAGTTGTCTATCACTCAGGTAGTAGTAATTGCAGTAAGTCAGAGGGAGGAGCGCACAGAGGATTCAGAGGAAGAGCAGCTGGACGATGAGGTGACTGACCCCACCTGGTTTGCTAAGCCTACTGAGGACAGGTCTTCTGAGGGGGAGGCAAGTGCAGCAGCAGGGCAGGTTGGAAGAGGCAGTGCGGTGGCCAGGGGTAGAGGCAGGGCCAGACCGAATAATCCACCAACTGTTTCCCAAAGCGCCCCCTCGCGCCATGCCACCCTGCAGAGGCTGAGGTGCTCAAAGGTGTGGCAGTTTTTCACTGAGAGTGCAGACAACCGACGAACTGTGGTGTGCAAGGTTTGTCGCGCCAAGATCAGCCAGGGAGCCACCACCACCAGCCTCACCACCACCAGCATGCGCAGGCATATGATGGCCAAGCACCCCACAAGGTGGGACGAAGGCCGTTCACCGCCTCCGGTTTGCACCACTGACTCTCCCCCTGTGCCCCAACCTGCCACTGAGATCCAACCCCCCTCTCAGGACACAGGCACTACCATCTCCTGGCCTGCACCCACACCCTCACCTCCGCTGTCCTCGGCCCCATCCAGCAATGTCTCTCAGCGCAGCGTCCAGCTGTCGATAGCGCAAGTGTTTCAGCGCAAGTACGCCACCACGCACCCGCACGCTCAAGCGTTAAACGTGCACATAGCCAAATTGATAAGCCTGGAGATGCTGCCGTATAGGCTTGTGCAAACGGAGGCTTTCAAAAACATGATGGCGGGCAGGGCCACTATATCTCCCTGAAGGCACATTGGGTGAATTTAGTGGAGGCTGGGACCGAGTCAGAGCCTGGGACCGCTCACGTCCTACCCACCCCCAGAATTGCGGGCCCCAGCTCGGTGCTGGTATCTGCGGTGGTGTATGCTTCCTCCACTAAACCACCCTCCTCCTCCTCCTCCTACGCAACCTCTGTCTCGCAATCAAGATGTGTCAGCAGCAGCACGTCGCCAGCAGTCGGTGTCGCGCGGCGTGGCAGCACAGCGGTGGGCAAGCGCCAGCAGGCCGTGCTGAAACTACTCAGCTTAGGAGAGAAGAGGCACACGGCCCACGAACTGCTGCAGGGTCTGACAGAGCAGACCGACCGCTGGCTTTCGCCGCTGAGCCTCCAACCGGGCATGGTCGTGTGTGACAACGGCCGTAACCTGATGGCGGCTCTGCAGCTCGGCAGCCTCACGCACGTGCCATGCCTGGCCCACGTCTTTAATTTGGTGGTTCAGCGCTTTCTGAAAAGCTACCCACGCTTGTCAGACCTGCTCGGAAAGGTGCGCCGACTCAGCGCACATTTCCGCAAGTCCAAGACGGACGCTGCCTCCCTGCGGACCCTGCAACATCGGTTTAATCTGCCAGTGCACCGACTGCTGAGCGACGTGCCCACACGGTGGAACTCTACGCTCCACATGTTGGCCAGGCTCTATGAGCAGCGTAGAGCTATTGTGGAATACCAACTCCAACATGGGCGGCGTAGTGGGAGTCAGCCTCCTCAATTCTTTACAGAAGAGTGGGCCTGGTTGGCAGACATCTGCCAGGTCCTTGGAAACTTTGAGGAGTCTACCCAGATGGTGAGCGGCGATGCTGCAATCATTAGCGTCACCAATCCTCTGCTATGCCTCTTGAGAAGTTCCCTGCAAAGCATAAAGGCAGACGCTTTGCGCTCGGAAATGGAGGCGGGGGAAGACAGTATGTCGCTGGATAGTCAGAGCACCCTCATGTCTATATCTCAGCGCGTTGAGGAGGAGTAGGAGGGGGAGGAGCATGAGGAGGAGGGGGAAGAGACAGCTTGGCCCACTGCTGAGGGTACCCATGCTGCTTGCCTGTCATCCTTTCAGCGTGTATGGCCTGAGGAGGAGGAGGATCCTGAAAGTGATCTTCCGAGTGAGGACAGCCATGTGTTGCGTACAGGTACCCTGGCACACATGGCTGACTTCATGTTAGGATGCCTTTCTCGTGACCCTCACGTTACACGCATTCTGGCCACTACAGATTACTGGGTGTACACACTGCTCGACCCACGGTATAAGGAGAACCTTTCCACTCTCATACCCGAAGAGGAAAGGGGTTCGAGAGTGATGCTATACCACAGGACCCTGGCGGACAAACTGATGGTAAAATTCCCATCCGACAGCGCTAGTGGCAGAAGGCGCAGTTCCGAGGGCCAGGTAGCAGGGGAGGCGCGGAGATCAGGCAGCATGTACAGCACAGGCAGGGGAACACTCTCCAAGGCCTTTGACAGCTTTATGGCCCCCCAGCAAGACTGTGTCACCGCTCCCCAGTCAAGGCTGAGTCGGCGGGAGCACTGTAAAAGGATGGTGAGGGAGTAGGTATCCGATCGCACGACCGTCCTCCGTGACGCCTCTGCCCCCTACAACTACTGGGTGTCGAAGCTGGACATGTGGCCTGAACTCGCGCTGTATGCCCTGGAGGTGCTTGCTTGTCCTGCGGCTAGCGTCTTGTCAGAGAGGGTGTTTAGTGCGGCTGGGGGAATCATCACGGATAAGCGTACCCGCCTGTCAACCGACAGTGCCGACAGGCTTACACTCATAAAGATGAACAAAGCCTGGATTTCCCCCAGACTTCTCTTCTCCACCAGCGGACAGCAGCGGTACCTAAACAATACGTAGGCTGCACCCACGGATGGAAGCATCGTTCTCTATCACCATCAAAAACGGGGACCTTTTAGCTTCATCAATCTGTGTATTATATTCATCCTCCTCCTCCTGCTCCTCCTCCTGAAACCTCACGTAATCACGCCGAACGGGCAATTTTTCTTAGGCCCACAAGGCTCAGTCATATTACTTTAGTAAACAATGTTTATACGTTTCAATTCTCAATTCAATAAAGCGTTGAAACTTGCACCTGAACCAATTTTTATTTTAACTGGGCTGCCTACAGGCCTAGGTACAAATTAAGCCACATAAACCAAAGCGATTAATGGGTTTCACCTGCCCTCTTGGTTGGGCATGGGCAATTTTTCTGAGGTACATTAGTACTGTTGGTACACCATTTTTTGGGGGCCCTCGCCTACAGTGCAATCCTACTAATTTTTATGGGCTTCGCCTGCACTCATGGTACAGCAAGGTGTGTGGTGTTGGCCTACACCTTTGCTACATAAATGTAACTGGGGCCTTGTCTATACTGCAACTACTGAAATGTGAAAGAGACTGTTATCTCCCTAAACTGCTGCAACGGGAATGTTACTGTGGCCTGTCTTGACTGCTACTACTACTGAAATAGAACTAATACTGTGATCCCCCTATACTGCTGCTTCGGAATTGTTACTGGGGCCTGTCTTGACTGCTACTATTAATGAAATGGAACTAAGACTGTGCTCCCCCTATACTGCTGCTAGTGATATGTTACTGGGGCCTGTCTGGACTGCTACTACTACTGAAATGGAACTAATGCTGTGCTCCCCCTATAATGCTGCTAGTGATATGTTACTGGGGCCTGTCCCTAATGCTACCGCTGAAATGTTACTAATTCTGGGCTCTACCTATACCGCTGCTAATGCTATGTCACTGCGGTGTGGAAACGGAGGCTTCCCAAAGACATGATGGTGGCGAGGCCATTTCCCACCAACGCGGTTACTGTTAAGATGCATATAACCACGGACACGTGGAGAGGACACGTAGTGCCACAAAAACATCCCCCTCCTCCTCCAACAATGAAAACATTCTTGGCAAATACCTTTGCATTGGTCCGTCTGGTGGCAGTCCAAGAATTTCACCTTTACCGACACAACAAGAGAGCCCCCCCACCATCCCCCCGCCACGGCCCACTTAATCCTGGCCACATTCCGAAAACCAACTAAATAAAACCGCGCTACTAGGTCCGCAGTCGCCACCACATTCCCACCAACGCGGTTACTGTTAAGGTACATATTACCAGTCTGACTGGGGCATGCACTGTGGGCCGAAGCACACCAGTATTGTATGTGACGTTAGCTCTGCTGAGCAGGGCACTGCAATGGGATTTATTTATGTAGCGCCGGTGGGTTCCAGGGAGCCACCCATGCTGTGGGTCCACAGGGACTTCACATTAGGGATTTGTACCTGCCAGTGTCTATGTATTAAAAACCCCGGTCAGACTGGGGCATGCAGTGTGGGCCGAAGCCCACCTGCATTTAAACGGACATAACCTCAGCTGTGCTGGGCAATGCAATGGGATATATTTAGGTACCGTTGGTGGCTTCCTGGGACCCACCCATGCTGTCGGTCCACAGGGAGTTTTAACTGCATGTGTCTACTTCTAAAGAACCCCAGTCTGACTGGGGCATGCAGTGTGGGCCGAAGCCCACCCGCATTAAACCTGACGTTACCTCAGCTGTGCTGGGCACTGCAATGGGATATATTTATGTACCGCCGGTGGGTTCCAGGGAGCCACCCATGCTGTGGGTCCACACGGACTTCACAATAGGGAGTTGTACCTGCCTGTGTCTATGAATTAAAAACCCCGGTCAGGTTGGGGCATGCAGTGTGGGCCGAAGCCCACCTGCATGTAATCTGACGTTAGCTTTGCTGTCCAGGGCACTGCAATGGGATATATTTATGTACCGCCGGTGGCTTCCTGGGACCCACCCATGCTGTTGGTCCACACGGAGTTGTAACTGCATGTGTCCACTTCTAAAAAACCCCAGTCTGACTGGGGCATGCAGTGTGGGCCGAAGCCCACCTGCATTAAACCTGAGGTTACCTCAGCTGTGCTGGGCACTACAATGTGATTTATTTATGTACCGCCGGTGGGTTCGAGGGAGCCACCCATGCTGTGGGTCCACAGGGACTTCACAATAGGGAGTTGTACCTGCCTGTGTCTACTTATAAAAAACCCCAGTGTGACTGGGGCATGCAGTGTGGGCCAAAGCCCACCTGCATTTAATCTGACGTTAGCTCTGCTGTCCAGGGCACTGCAATGGGATATGTACAGCCGGTGGGTTCCAGGGAGCCACCCATGCTGTGGGTGCACACGGAATTCCCATTGTGGAGTTGTACCTGCCTGTGACTATTTATAAAAAAAACCCCGGTCTGACTGGGGCATGCAGACACCTTGACAGAATGAATAGTAGTGTGTGGCACATGGGTTTCCCATTGCTATGCCCACGTGTGCAGCTCCTGATGGAGGTGGCACAGGATTGGATTTCTCATTGCTTCTGTACAGCATTGTGGGCTATCACCCCACCCCTTTTAAAGAGGGTCGCTGTCTGGCCCTGCCAACCCTCTGCAGTGTGTGCCTCCGGTTCCTCCTCATGGCAGACACACTTATAAATAGACATGACGGTGGTGTGGCTATGAGGCCAGCGTGTGGCATGAGGGCAGCTGAAGGCTGCGCAGGGACACTTTGGTGTGCGCTGTGGACACTGGGTCGTGCGGGGGGGGGGGGGGCAGCATGTAACCCAGGAGAAGTGGCAGCGGAGTGTCATGCAGGCAGTGATTGTGCTTTGTTGGAGGTAGTGTGGTGCTTAGCTAAGGTATGCCTTGCTAATGAGGGTTTTTCAGAAGTAAAAATTGTTGGGAGGGGGGGGGCCCACTCTTGCCGCTATTGTGGCTTAATAGTGGGACCTGGGAACTTGAGATGCAGCCCAACATGTAGCCCCTCGCCTGCCCTATCCGTTTCTTTGTCGATCCCATCACTTTCTAGAATTTCCTAGATTTTCACAAATGAAAACCTTAGCGAGCATCGGCAATATATACAAAAATGCTCGGGTCACCCATTGACTTCAATGAGGTTCGTTAGTCGAAAGTTCGTCTCGAGTAATGAGCAGCCGAGCATTTTGGTGCTCGCTCATCTCTAATAAATAACCTTGAGGAATTAACGGACTTAAGGCGAGAACTTAAACGCAGGCTAGTTTCTAGATACAACAAAAAGCACTTGAACCTTAAATATAAGTTCTACGCCCATGGCAACAAGGGGAGTAAGCTACTCTCCTCCATGATCAAAAAGGCTAAAACTAAGAACCATATTTCTTCCATCAAAGACCACACAGGGAAATCCATAGTCTCATCAAAGGAAATAGCAGAGGCCTTCCAAAGATTCTACACGGAACTGTATAATCTAAAAAGCCCGAACCCCACTTGCACTAAGGAACAAATTGATCACTTCTTAAACTCCATAGATTTACCCAAGCTAGGGGACTCCGAGGCCCGAGCTCTAGTGCTCCCCATTACCTTACAGGAGGCAGAGGAAATAATGACTAATAGCCCCGCCGGCAAGAGCCCCGGCCCGGACTGCTACCCAGTTCAATATTATAAAACCTTTAAAGAGACACTGGCTCCTAAATTGAAGGATCTGATGAACGCTCTCATGCTAGGAAAACCACCACCCAAACAAGCACTGGAGGCGCATATAACGCTCATCCACAAAGATAATAAAAACCCAGAGCTCAGTGGCAGCTACAGACCCATCTCTCTTATTAATACAGACGTTAAGTTTTGGGTTAAATTGTTGGCCAAAAGACTTGAAAACTTAATCCCCTCGCTGATCGACAGAGCAAGCAGGTTTTGTCAAAAACAGAGAGGGTAGAGATAACTGCCACAGATTGCTCCATGCTATAAGATACGCACAAACCCACAATATAGCATTAGCACTCGTTGGAACAGACGCCGAGAAGGCCTTCGATAGGGTGAGCTGGACTTACATGGAGAGAGTCCTGACCCACTTTAACTTTCCACCTCCCTTTCTCGCTGCAATCTTTTCCCTATACAAGGAACCATACGCCAGACTGAAAGTCAACAACCTACTTTCTCCCCCATTCGATATCAAGAATGGCACCCGTCAGGGTTGTCCGCTCTCTCCGACCCTCTTTATTCTTACGCTGGAACCCTTGTTCAGGTTAGCCTCGGGCATTAAGGGATTAAGAGTTGGCCCAGCTAACCTAAACACGGCTGCATTTGCAGACGACATCATGTTTGTCATATCCGAGCCAGAGACAGGAATCCCTAACCTGATCACTCTCCTAAACCCCTTTGGAAACATCAAATTTCAAGATAAGCTAAGTTATATTCTACCTACTTTAGTCATGTATGTGCTCACTTCTAAGTTTTTTAGCACATGACTGTCCCATTATTCAATACACATCTTTGTTAGACAAGTTGCCTGAGTAATCTTCTGAGTCTATAAAAGCATGTGATTGCTCACAGTTGGTCTCTTCATCTTCATTTTCTTTCTCTTAAGATTTTCTGTGTTGTGTCCTCCTTTGCTTTGCGAGTAGTGTCTTCTGGGGTTCCTGGTTGAGTTCCAGAATTAATATAACCTCTTCATCTATATTTACAGGTCGTTCTGCCTTTCTTAGCTGATGCTGAAGCACTGGTTTGTCAGAGGCACTAATTTCCTCTGAGAATGCTGGAGCAGCTGGCGGTGGATTTGACTACTGAAACAGATGGTACATTGGACCTGTTATAAGAAAGGTAAGCACTGGTAAGTATCTTAAAAGGGTTTTTGATGATGTTTCTAAAATGCTGTGAAACTAGGCAATGAAAATAAGCTATTTATACTTTTTAATCAGAAGTAACATGGCATATATTGTTACCTGCAATGTCACAAAAGTGTGTACTTTATTCCATAGGTATACTGAAATTTGCTATGATGGCATTTATACTGCTACATTCAAAACATGTTCTACTGTAAACCCAAGATGTATTCTAAGTATTCTTACCTTTTTGAAATTACTAATGCTAATTTATATTTTAATTTGACATGTATTTATATAATATTTAATGAAATATTGGGCTGGTAGTATATCAAATGCTTAGTCCACAGGTAACCCCAAACTAACAAATATATCACTTGAAGGTATTCCCTAAGTCATTCATTGGACCCTCGCAATGTGGCTAAGTTTCATAGACTATATATAATGCACTACTATACTGAAGTATGAGGTTTTTATACTGAAATGCAGTGTTTTGGGGTTTTTTCAAACTGAGAGCTTTTCATTTAAACCAAAGCTCTATTTTGGTCTCATCTGTCCACAAAGCACTATTGTCAACAATACTCTTTTTGAAGAAGAGTAGCTTTTTCCTTGCACACCAATGTTGTTCAGTGTCCTTTTGGTGGTGAACTCGTAAACATTAACAAAAAGGCCTCTAGTTACTTAGAGGTTACTTTGGATTCCTTTATTACCTCACAGACTATTATACACCTTGCTTTTGGCTTGATCTTTGTGGGTCGGCCACACTTAGTGAGTTTAACAAAGGTCTTGAATTCCCTCCATTTGTACACAATCTGTCTGACTGTGGATTGGTGGATCCAAACTCCTTAAAAGTGGTTTTGTGGCTTTTTCCAGACAGATAAGTATCAGCACTCTTCTTCTGAGGGCCTCAGAAATCTCCTTTGTTTGTGTCATGTGTTGTGAAGATCACACTTTGATAGCTCTCTATTCTTTAAATAAAGGGACCTTTTCATAGGACAATTATTGCTCAAAATGCTTTCAAATGAATGAATTTGCGCAATAATCTTTGTGTCTAAATGCACAGCCATCGTGCACTATTCCATTGAAGTTCGCTCGTCACTCATTTTCAGCCAGCATATAAATCATCGATCGTTGGTAGAGATGAACGAGCATACTCAGTAAGGCGATATACTCGAGAGAGAGCATCGCCTTTTTCGAGTACCTGCTGGCTCGTCCCTGTAGATTCAGGGGGGCTGTGGGGGTGAGCGGGGGGTTGTAGAGGGGATCGACAGGGAGAGAGAGAGGGATCTCTCTCACTCTCCTCCCCACTCCCCCTTTGCTGCCCCGCACCGCCACGGACCCCCGCGGCCCCCCCGAATCTTCAGGTACGAGCCAGCAGGTACTCGAAAAAGGCGATGCTCTCTCGAGTATATCGCCTTACCGAGTATGCTCGCTCATCTCTAATTGTTGGCTTCTCCCTGAGTGTAAATGCTCCCCATCAAATGTGAAGCACTGAGCAAGAACCCAATGAGGATCTGCCAGTCTAAACCCTCTATGAGAGCGCTAACAACCTAGCGGTGATGTCAACACTTGTGCAGTCGTTTAGCCAACTGTCGTCCTGTCTAAATGGTACATAAAAAGGTTGCCTACTCACACCTTATTGTCATCCCGTTGATTGAAAACACATGACTCTAGTTTCACCTTCATATTATCTGCTAATCCTATAGGTTTACATACTTTTGCCTCTCACAAATATCTTACATTGGATCATTTTCCTTAATAAGCAGATGACTAAGTCTAATATTTTTGACTCATTGGTTTGATTTGGTTCTCTTTATTTACTTTTAGTACTTGTGTGAAAATCTAAGGTTGCTTTCGTCAAACATAAGCAGAAATATGGAAAATTCTGGAGGGTTCACACATTTTCAAGCAACACTGTAGCTCTGCCATGTGGATGAAACCAAAATGCTAGATTTTTACCTTGGCAATAAGAAAACAAATTGTAAAAAAATGCAACCTTGATTATTTCCAGCAAAACTTACAAATCCTAGTTATTAACAATTAGTTGTTGTCATTCATTTATAGAAAACCTATAGAAAATAAATAAGGGATGTGAAACACAAGTGTTCAACTTCCCATCAATGTTTTACTATTACATTTTCATGTGTAACAAATAAATGCAATCTTTAATATATTTATATTTGCAATTTTTTTATACACAAAGAAGATAGCAGAATCTATCAACCATGGAAAAAAATGGGGAAAAACCCAGGATGGGATAGATAGATAGATAGATAGATAGATAGATAGATAGATAGATAGATAGATAGATAGATAGATAGATAGATAGATAGATAGATAGTAAAGAGGTGGTGTGGTTATGGCAGCAGAGGATCTGAGGTAACCCCACTATTGGCAGTGACTAACAGCTCTTATATAATAAAGTCTCTGGTGGCGTTTTGTGCTACCTGGCAATTGGGCAGAGTATGGTGGTAGCAATATTTTGTCAAGACTGTATACGGGCTAAAATCTGTGCCGGACAAAATAATAAGTAAAAATTGGAAAATAGAATAAAATGGGGATTGTAGTTCATTCCCCTAAAGTTTGGTGTGGTGCGTCTCAGTGCAGATGGTGATTTGGTGGGAAGGGAACTTCCAGAGCCAGGATCAACGTGAAACATAGTTAAACAATTTATTCTGTAGAGATGAATCTTCAGGAAATAATCTTTATAAACTGGACATTACTTCAGGACTTAAGGCACACTTTACAAATCAGTACAGGGATAAACATCTGTACCCGTGCAGGCAATAAGTACAGAAACCTCATCTGTACACTTGGGCTCTATGGCAACTGAAAATACAGGAACTTCTTCTGTACACTATGCTTTTGCCCTTCTGCTTCTCTCTTCCTGTGTTACTTTAAATACAAGTCTCCTTAAATACAAGATTTCCTGCTGTTACTTAAACTGATTCTTCTTCCCTTTCTGTATTATTCTGTCCACATAAACGATCTCTTATACTTTCTCTCTATCTTCTCAATACAATCTTGCTTTTAGTACTCACACCTCTTCCTTTTCACTGCACTGGCTCTCCTCTCTTCAACTGCTTACTCCAGACTCCAACTTAGACTTCTTTCAATTCTCTACTGCCATTCCCTTCTCTCTTTTAACTAATTTCTCTAAACCAACCCTTGCTTATCCTCCAATCCTACACCAGCTAACTTTCCCCAAACTGGTTAGCCAATAAGGTGCAGATTAGATTTTAAAGTGTCAGGACTCAAACCGAGAACCTCCTGTTCAGCCTATGGACACTTGCCCTGCATAACTGTCAGTTTTGTTCTCTGCTCCAAGTTATCTAACTCCTGCCTTCTGGTCCTGACCCCACCTCTTTTCTTGATTGCACTTCCTATAAAAGTCTGGCTCTGCCACTCCCTCAGTGTGTGATTATTCTGCTTCACAGCTCTGTTTATTCAAGCTCCATGTTACCTGCTCCTCCACTATTCTTGTAAAGACTACCTGATGATGACTCCTGGCTTCCACCTGATTACGCTTCCCACCCCATACTTATTACTGCAAACGTTACCACCCGATAATGACTCTGGCTTCCTCCTGACTACTCTTCAGTCCTGCTTGGCTACTACATCCATGGCTCCTACCCAGTGCCAGTAAGATGCTACATAAAGACAGAATACAAGATATGAACATCTTAAAGTCATATGTACTCATATAGAAAGTGACCACATTACTTATGCAGTGTCCAACCTCTGGTACACTACAGATAGATAGATAGATAGATAGATAGATAGATAGATAGATAGATAGATAGATAGATAGATAGATAGATAGATAGATAGATAGATAGATAGAAAACGTCCATACAGCCCTGTTAAAATACCATATTTTTGTCATGTTAATAAATCCAACAAAAATGAATCATTTCAGATTTATTTCCACCTTCAAAGTTTCCCATTTTCTGTAGAATTACATTGAAAAACAAGCTGAAATTATTTACAAATAAGTTATTATTTGTAATATTTACAATAAGTTATTACAAATAACAAAACTAAAGTAATGGATTCACATAAGTGTTCACACCCTCTTATATTTGGGATGTGGTTGTGTTCAGAATCGGCCAATGACATATAATTAGAGATGAGCGAACGTATTCGTCCGAGCTTGATATTCGTGCGAATATTAGGGTGTTCGGGATGTTCGTTATTCGTAACGAACACCATGCGGTGTTCCGGTTACTTTCACTTCCTTCCCTGAGACGTTAGCGCGCTTTTCTGGCCAATTGAAAGACAGGGAAGGCATTACAACTTCCCCCTGTGACGTTCAAGCCCTATACCACCCCCCTGCAGTGAGTGGCTGGGAAGATCAGATGTCACCCGAATATAAAAGTCGGCCCCTCCCGCGGCTCGCCTCAGATGCCTTGTGAGTTAGATGAGGGACAGTGCTGCTGGTACCGGAGCTGCTGTAGGGAGAGAAATAGCAGTTAGTGTAGGCTTCAAGAACCCCAAAGGTCCTTATTAGGGCCAGTAATACCTGTGTGTTGGCTGCTGTTAGCAGTGCCTTTTTTTTTTTTCTCAAAATCGCCTCTGCAGAGCGTTGCACCCGGCATTAGGGACAGAAGTGTTGGATAGGCAGGGAGAGTGTTAGGAGTGAGTGTAGCCTTCAAGAACCTCAACGGTCCTTTCTAGGGCCATATTTAACCGTGTGCAGTACTGTGCTGTCTGCTGTTAGCTGTGCTGCATTTTTTTTTTTTCTCAAAATCGCCTCTGCAGAGCATTGCACCCTCCATTGATACTACAGGGAAAGAATTGTGTAGGCAGGGCCACAACACAGTTATTATTCATTGAATATACGCAGTGGGTCCTTTTGGTGTAAAAAAAGGGAAAAGAAATCTATTTGTCCTGCCTCTGTCCGTCCTAAGGGCTGTGGACACGTGTGAGCTGCGTGTACAACGTTAAAAAATCAGACGCACCCAGCTACGGTTAACTGCTGGCTTCGCCATTTGCTTTCCTTAATGGGGAAAAAAATACCTGCTCTGCCAGAGTTAATAACTCTGCTACCCTCAAGTTCTGTGACACATTAGCAGGGACACAGCACAGTTATTAAACTTAGATTATTCATTCAATAGAGGCAGTGGGTCCTTTTGGTGTAAAAAAAGGGAAACGAAATCTATTTGTCCTGCCTCTGTCCGTCCTAAGGGCCGTGGACACGTGTGAGCTGCGTGTACAACGTTAAAAAATCAGAAGCACCCAGCTACGGTTTACTGCTGGCTTCGCCATTTGCTTTCCTTAATTGGGAAAAAAATACCTGCTCTGCCAGAGTTAATAACTCTGCTACCCTCAAGTTCTGTGACACATTAGCAGGGACACAGCACAGTTATTAAACTTAGATTATTCATTCAATAAAGGCAGTGGGGCCTTTCGTTTTCAAAAAAGGGAAAAAATTATATTTGGCCTGCAGTCTTGCGCCAATTTATTTCCTGCCTGTGAAATCAAATCACTGGTAATACAGCATGCTGAGGGGTAGGGGTAGGCCTAGAGGACGTGGACGCGGCCGAGGACGCGGAGGGCCAAGTCAGGGTGTGGGCACAGGCCGAGCTCCTGATCCAGGTGTGTCGCAGCCGACTGCTGCGCGATTAGGAGAGAGGCACGTTTCTGGCGTCCCCACATTCATCGCCCAATTAATGGGTCCACGCGGGAGACGGTTATTAGAAAATGAGCAGTGTGAGCAGGTCCTGTCCTGGATGGCAGAAAGTGCTTCGAGCAACCTATCGTCCACCCGCAGTTCTGCGCCGTCCACTGCTGCAAATCAGAATCCTCTGTCTGCTGCTCCTCCTTCCTCCCAGCCTCCTCACTCCACTACAATGACACCTGCTCAGGAGCGGGAACACTCCCAGGAACTGTTCTCGGGCCCCTGCTTAGATTGGGCAGGAGTGGTTCCTCTCCCACCAGAGGAGTTTATCGTCACTGATGCCCAACCATTCGAAAGTTCCCGGGGTCCGGGGGAAGAGGCTGGGGACTTCCGCCAACTGTCTCAAGAACTTTCTGTGTGTGAGGAGGACGATGACGATGAGACACAGTTGTCTTGCAGTGAGGTAGTAGTAAGGGCAGTAAGTCCGAGGGAGCAGCGCACAGAGGATTCGGAGGAAGAGCAGCAGGACGATGAGGTGACTGACCCCACCTGGTGTGCAACGCCTACACAGGACAGGTCTTCAGAGGGGGAGGCACGGGCAGCAGCAGGGCAGGTTGCAAGAGGCAGTGCGGTGGCCAGGGGTAGAGGCAGGGCCAGACCGAATAATCCACCAACTGTTTCCCAAAGCGCACCCTCGCGCCATGCCACCCTGCAGAGGCCGAGGTGCTCTAAGGTCTGGCAGTTTTTCAGAGACGCCTGACGACCGACGAACAGTGGTGTGCAACCTTTGTCGCGCAAAGCTCAGCCGGGGAGCCAACACCAACAGCCTCACCACCACCAGCATGCGCAGACATATGATGGCCAAGCACCCCACAAGGTGGGACGAAGGCCGTTCACCGCCTCCGGTTTGCACCCCTGCCTCTCCCCCTGTGCCCCAACCTGCCACTGAGATGCAACCCCCCTCTCAGGACACGGGCACTACCGCCTCATGGCCTGCACCCACACCCTCACCTCCGCTGTCCTCGGCCCCATCCACCAGTGTAGTTCAGCGCACGGTCCAGCCGTCGCTTGCGCAACTGTTGGAGCGCAAGCGCAAGTACGCCGCCACGCACCCGCACACTCAAACGTTAACCGTCCGCATAGCAAAATTCATCAGCCTTGAGATGCTGCCGTATAGGGTTGTGGAAACGGAGTCCTTCAAAAGTATCATGGAGGCGGCGGCCCCGCGCTACTCAGTTCCCAGTCGCCACTACTTTTCCCGATGTGCCGTCCCAGCCCTGCACGACCACGTCTCCCGCAACATTGTACGCGCCCTCACCAACGCGGTTACTGCCACGGTCCACTTAACAACGGACACGTGGACAAGCACAGGCGGGCAGGGCCACTACATCTCCCTGACGGCACATTGGGTGAATTTAGTGGAGGCTGGGACAGAGTCAGAGCCTGGGACCGCTCACGTCCTACCCACCCCCAGAATTGCGGGCCCCAGCTCGGTGGTGGTATCTGCGGAGGTGTATGCTTCCTCCACTAAAACACCCTCCTCCTCCTCCGCAACCTCTGTCTCGCAATCAAGATGTGTTAGCAGCAGCATGTCGCCAGCAGTCGGTGTCGCGCGGTGTGGCAGCACAGCGGTGGGCAAGCGTCAGCAGGCCGTGCTGAAACTACTCAGCTTAGGAGAGAAGAGGCACACGGCCCACGAACTGCTGCAGGGTCTGACACAGCAGACCGACCGCTGGCTTGCGCCGCTGAGCCTCCAACCGGGCATGGTCGTGTGTGACAACGGCCGTAACCTGGTGGCGGCTCTGCAGCTCGGCAGCCTCACGCACGTGCCATGCCTGGCCCACGTCTTTAATTTGGTGGTTCAGCGCTTTCTGAAAAGCTACCCACGCTTGTCAGACCTGCTTGTAAAGACGCGCCGGCTCTGCGCACATTTCCGCAAGTCCCACACGGACGCTGCCACCCTGCGCACCCTGCAACATCGCTTTAAGCTGCCAGTGCACCGACTGCTGTGCGACGTGCCCACACGGTGGAACTCTACGCTCCACATGTTGGCCAGGCTCTATGAACAGCGTAGAGCTATAGTCGAATTCCAACTCCAACATGGGCGGCGCAGTGGGAGTCAGCCTCCTCAATTCTTTTCAGAAGAGTGGGCCTGGTTGGCAGACATCTGCCATGTCCTTGGTAATTTTGAGGAGTCTACCCAGGTGGTGAGCGGCGATGCTGCAATCATTAGCGTCACCATTCCTCTGCTATGCATCTTGAGAAATTCCCTGCAAAGCATAAAGGCAGCTGCTTTGCGCTCGGAAACGGGGGCAGTGGAAGACAGTATGTCGCTGGATAGTCAGAGCACCCTCCTGTCTATTTCTCAGCGCGTACAGGAGGAGGAGGAGGAGCATGAGGAGGATGAGGAGGAGGGGGAAGAGACAGCTTGGCCCGCTGCTGACGGTACACCGGCTGATTGCCTGTCATCCTTTCAGCGTGTATGGCCTGAGGAGGAGGAGGAGGAGGATCCTGAAAGTGATCTTCCTAGTGAAGACAGCCATGTGTTGCGTACAGGTACCCTGGCACACATGGCTGACTTCATGTTAGGATGCCTTTCTCGTGACCCTCGCGTTGCACGCATTCTGGCCACAACGGATTACTGGGTGTACACACTGCTCGACCCACGCTATAAGGAGAAGCTGCCCACTCTCATTCCCGAAGAGGAAAGGGGTTCGAGAGTGTTGCTATACCACAGGACCCTTGCGGACAAGCTGATGGTAAAATTACCAGCCGACAGCACTAGTGGCAGAAGGCGCAGTACCGAGGGCAAGGTAGCAGGGGAGGTGCGGAGATCGAGCAGCATGTACATCCCAGGCAGTGCAACAGTCTTTAAGGGCCTGGACAGCTTTATGGCTCCCCACCAAGACTGTGTCACCGCTCCCCAGTCAAGGCTGAGTCGGCGGGAGCACTGTAAAAGGATGGTGAGGGAGTACGTAGCCGATCGCACGACCGTCCTCCGTGACGCCTCTGCCACCTACAACTACTGGGTGTCGAAGCTGGACACGTGGCCTGAACTCGCGCTGTATGCCCTGGAGGTGCTTGCTTGTCCTGCGGCTAGCGTCTTGTCGGAGAGGGTGTTTAGTGCGGCTGGGGGAATCATCACAGATAAGCGTAGCCGCTTGTCAACCGACAGTGCCGACAGGCTACCACTCATCAAGATGAACAAAGCCTGGATTTCGCCAGACTTCTCTTCTCCACCAGCGGACAGCAAGGATACGTAAGCAATACGTAGGCTGCACCCGCGGATGGAAGCTACGTTCTCTCTCACCATCCAAAACGGGGACATTTCTGCTTCATCAATCTGTGTCTAATATTCCTCCTCCTCCTCCTGCTCCTCCTCCTGAAACCTCACGTAATCACGCTGAACGGGCAATTTTTCTTAGGGCCACAAGGCTCACTCAAATAATTTTTCTGAACAATTTTTAAAAGTTTCAATGCGCTGAAAAGCGTTGGAACTTTAACTTGAACCAATTTTTCGTTACACTGGGCTGCCTCCAGGCCTAGTTACCACTTAAGCCACATTAACCAAAGCGATTAATGGGTTTCACCTGCCCTCTTGGCTGGCCATGGCCAATTTTTTGGATGTACATTAGTACTGTTGATACAGCAATTTTTGTGGGCCCTCGCCTACAGTGTAATCAAATGAATTTTTAGCCCACCTGCATTACAGCTGACGTTACCTCAGCTGTGTTGGGCAATGCAATGGGATATTTCTATGTACCGCCGGTGGCTTCCTGGCACCCACCCATGCTGTAGGTGCACACGGAGTTTTTACTACATCTGTACACTTGAAAAGAACCCCAGTCTGACTGGGGCATGCAGTGTGGGCCGAAGCCCACCTGCATTAAGCACGACATTACTACCTCAGCTGTGTTGGGCAATGCAATGGGATATTTTTGTGTACCGCCGGTGGGTTCCAGGGAGCCACCCATGCTGTAGGTGCACACGGAGTTTTTACTACATCTGTACACTTGAAAAGAACCCCAGTCTGACTGGGGCATGCAGTGTGGGCCGAAGCCCACCTGCATTAAGCACGACATTACTACCTCAGCTGTGTTGGGCAATGCAATGGGATATTTCTATGTACCGCCGGTGGCTTCCTGGCACCCACCCATGCTGTAGGTGCACACGGAGTTTTAACTACATCTGTACACTTGAAAAGAACCCCAGTCAGACTGGGGCATGCAGTGTGGGCCGAAGCCCACCTGCATTAAGCACGACATTACTACCTCAGCTGTGTTGGGCAATGCAATGGGATATTTTTGTGTACCGCCGGTGGGTTCCTGGGAGCCACCCATGCTGTGGGTCCACAGGGACTTCACAATAGGGAGTTGTACCTGCCTGTGTCTATGAATTAAAAAACGCGGTCTGACTGGGGCATGCAGACACCTTGACAGAATGAATAGTGTGTGGCACATAGGTTCCCCATTGCTATGCCCACGTGTGCAGCTCCTGATGGCGGTGGCACAGGATTCTATTTCTCATTGCTTCTGTACAGCATTGTGGGCTATCGCCCCGCCACTTTTAAAGAGGGTCGCTGCCTAGCCGTGCCAACCTCTGCAGTGTGTGCCTGCGGTCCCTCGTCATGGCAGACGCAATTCTAAATAGACATGAGCGTGGTGTGGCATGAGGGCAGCTGAAGGCTGCGCAGGGACACTTTGGTGTGCGCTGTGGGGGGGAGGGGGGGCGGTTGGGCAGCATGTAACCCAGGAGAAGTGTCAGTGGAGTGTCATGCAGGCAGTGATTGTGCTTTGTTGGAGGTAGTGTGGTGCTTAGCAAAGGTATGCCATGCTAATGAGGGATTTTCAGAAGTAAAAGTTGTTGGGAGGGGGGGGGGCCCACTCTTGCCGGTATTGTGGCTTAATAGTGGGACCTGTGAACTTGAGATGCAGCCCAACATGTAGCCCCTCGCCTGCCCTATCCGTTGCTGTGTCGTTCCCATCACTTTCTTGAATTGCCCAGATTTTCACACATGAAAACCTTAGCGAGCATCGGCGAAATACAAAAATGCTCCGGTCGCCCATTGACTTCAATGGGGTTCGTTATTCGAAACGAACCCTCGAACATCGCGGGAAGTTCGTTTCGAATAACGAACACCCGAGCATTTTGGTGTTCGCTCATCTCTACATATAATCTCATGTTAAATAGTAGTCAGCACACAGCTACCATTACGTGAAGCGATTCTGTAAAGTGATTTACTCCATATAACGTTCAGCATTTCTAGTAGGATTCCCCAGCAACTTCATTGTTGCATTTTTAAGAAAAAGTCGTGGTCTGTAAGGATCCAATCAAAGGGATCTGTTTGTTGAAAGGTATCATTTGGAAGAAGGGGACCAAAAACGTTCCAAGACATTTCATATACCATAGAACACAGTGAATAAAGCCTTCAAGAAGTGGATTAAATGTGGCACAGCAGTGACCTTGCCAAGAAGTGGATGTCACTCGAAAATTGCTGAAAAACTGAAGAAAATCTGTCCAGGAGGCTGCTAAGAGGCCAACAGCAACATTAAAGAGCTGCAGGAGTTTCTGGCAAGTACTGGTTGTGTAGTGCATGTGACAATCATCTCCTGGATTCTTTTTATGTCTGGGTTGTAATGGAGGGGGGCAAGATGGAAGCCTTTTCTAACAAAGAAAAACATCCAAGCCCCGCTATGTTTTGCCCAAACCTACATTAAATCTGCCAAAATATGTAGGAGAATGTGTTATGTCTGATGAGACCGAGATTGAACTTTTTGGTCATAATTCCAAAAGCTATGTCTGGCACAAAGCCAACACTGCCCATCACCAAAAGAACACCATACCCGTAGTGAAGATGATGGAGAAAGCATTATGCTTTGGGCTGTTTTTCTGCGACTGGAACTGGGGCTGAATCCCATTGAAAATCTGTGGGTTGACCTGAAGAAGGCACTATACATGAGATGTCCTTGCAATCTGACGGATTTAAAGGGTTTTTTTATGGATGAGTGGGCAAAGATTGCCAAGTCAAGATGTGCCACGCTGATAGACACTGACCCAAAAAAACTGAATGCTGTAAAATCAAAGGGTAGATCAACATATTTATGCAACTACATTATTTAAGGGATTTTTTCCACCCTAAAAGATTTCAGTTTATTTTTCTGTGGAATTGTACAGATAACGGGTCGCATTGAAGATGGAAATAAATCTGACATTATTCATCTTTGTCTGATTGTTGAACATGACAAAAAACCTGGCATTGTAACAGGGTGTGTAGACTTTTTATATTGACTGTAGATAGATAGATATGAGATAGATAGATAGATAGATAGATAGATAGATAGATAGATAGATAGATAGATAGATATGAGATAGATAGATATGAGATAGATAGATAGATAGATAGATAGATAGATAGATAGATAGATAGATATGAGATAGATAGATAGATAGATAGATAGATAGATAGATAGATAGATAGATAGATAGATAGATAGATATGAGATAGATAGATATGAGATAGATAGATATGAGATAGATAGATAGATAGATAGATAGATAGATAGATAGATAGATAGATAGATAGATAGATATGAGATAGATAGATAGATAGATAGATAGATAGATAGATAGATAGATAGATAGATAGAATAGATAGAATAGAGTCTTTAAAGAGAAGTTTACTGTACTTTAACCAAGACTTTTTTGGAATAAATATTCTTTAAAGTAAATAACAGCAGTTCAGCTGTCAGAGTTATAAATGTCTTTTAGGCAGAATACTATAAAGAACTCACGATTTTGCATCATCTTTGTCCAGGGAAAAGTTTGCATTTTTTTGAACCATGAGATATTGATTCAATTTATTCAGTTTTCAAACAACACTAGAAGCATGTTGCATAAAGTTATATACATACAGTAAACAAAAAGAGGTTTCATATTCAGAATACATTCTCTTACAAAGAGCTGATATTCCCTTCAAGTCCTGTAATGCATACAATGCGAAAAGTAGCAAATTATTATTAAACCAGTCAGTAACTACAGGCTATGTAAAGCTTTCTGTGCCTACCAGGACAAAGATACCCAATGAATTCCCCAGGATATCCGACGAAATTAGGGATAACTAGAAAAATAGTCAAGGAGGTTATGAACTTTCTCTTCATGAAAGGCACTTACTGTGTTTGGACAATCATTATACCAGCATTGTTCTGTTCAAACACCTGGAGGAGGCAAGTACAGGTGCATGTAGCACTGTTCACAGAGATAGAAAGTGCGTTCCACAATCTCTGAGACTAGACAAGGGAGAGTCTACTGGACCTCATTGGGGCAACTTTCTGGCACTATGTTACAGACACAAGAAAGATGTCTATATGTTGAAATAGCTGATATACCCGGCTTCACCTGAGTTAATTTGGTACAGGTGTTTACCTGCTCTTTGCAAAAAAAATAAAATTTATGAAGTCGTGGTTACTTTAGAGAAATTGAGGAATAAAACATGTATACGCATAGAGGAGCGTTAGATTCTCCTCAGTATATACACATAGAGATGAGTTGGATTTTCCTCAGTATATACACATAGAGGTGAGTTAGATTCTGTTCAGTATATACACATAGAGATGAAGTAGATTCTCCTCAGTATATACAAACAGAGGTGAGGTAGATTCTCCTCAGTATATACACATAAAGGTGAGGTAGATTCTGCTCAGTATATACACATAGAGGTGGGGTAGATTCTTCTCAGTATATACACATAAAGGTGAGGTAGATTCTGCTCAGTATATACACATAGAGGTGAGGTAGATTCTGCTCAGTATATACACATAGAGATGAAGTAGATTCTCCTCAGTATATACAAACAGAGGTGAGGTAGATTCTGCTCAGTATATACACATAGAGATGAAGTAGATTCTCCTCAGTATATAGAAACAGAGGTGAGGTAGATTCTCCTCAATATATACACATAGAGGTGAGGTAGATTCTCCTCAGTACAGAGTGATCCCTCGTCTATTGGGGGGAGTTACGTTTCAGAGCCCCCCGCGATATGTGAAAATCTGTGAAGTAGTGGCGTTATATTTACACAAATCAATCTGTCGAGTGAACCGCCAAACAATCACAAAAGTGAATGAATCATGTACTTTTTAGTGATGGCAGTTTACATGCAACGAACAAACGAACAGCATGCTATGATCAGTGAGTCAATCAGCACCCAGGATGCAGAACACATTCCATCACCCAATAGTGTGCCATGTGGCGTACTATATTTCCTGTATGTACTACAAAATTTGGAGTTATAGTGAAAAAATCAGCGAAAACAGAATTATATATGGTGTATGTAAAATCCGCAATGCACTGAAGCCGCAATCATTGAACCACAATATAGTGAGGGATCACTGCATACACAAAGGTGAGGTAGATTCTCCTCAGTATATACACATATAGATGAGGTAGATTCTTCTCAGTGTATACACATAGAGGTGAGGTAGATTCTCATCAGTATATACACATAGAGGTGAGGTAGATTCTTCTCAGTGTATACACATAGAGGTGAGGTAGATTCTCATCAGTATATACACATAGAGGTGAGGTAGATTCTCCTCAGTATATACATATAGAGGGAAGGTAGATTCTCCTCAGTATATACATATAAAGGGAAGGTAGATTCTCCTCAGTATATACATATAAAGGGAAGGTAGATTCTTCTCAGTATATACATATAGAGGGGAGGTAGATTCTCCTCAGTATATACATATAGAGGGGAGGTAGATTCTCCTCAGTATATACATATAGAGGGGAGGTAGATTCTCCTCAGTATATACATATAGAGGGGAGGTAGATTCTCGTCAGTATATACATACAGAAGGGAGGTAGATTCTCCTCAGTATATTCACACAGAGGTGAGGTGGATTCTCCTTAGTGTATACACACAGAGGTAAGGTAGATTTTCCTCAGTACAGAGTGATCCCTCGTCTATTGGGGGGAGTTACGTTTCAGAGCCCCCCGCGATATGTGAAAATCTGTGAAGTAGTGGCGTTATATTTACACAAATCAATCTGTCGAGTGAACCGCCAAACAATCACAAAAGTGAATGAATCATGTACTTTTTAGTGATGGCAGTTTACATGCAACGAACAAACGAACAGCATGCTATGATCAGTGAGTCAATCAGCACCCAGGATGCAGAACACATTCCATCACCCAATAGTGTGCCATGTGGCGTACTATATTTCCTGTATGTACTACAAAATTTGGAGTTATAGTGAAAAAATCAGCGAAAACAGAATTATATATGGTGTATGTAAAATCCGCAATGCACTGAAGCCGCAATCATTGAACCACAATATAGTGAGGGATCACTGCATACACAAAGGTGAGGTAGATTCTCCTCAGTATATACACATATAGATGAGGTAGATTCTTCTCAGTGTATACACATAGAGGTGAGGTAGATTCTCATCAGTATATACACATAGAGGTGAGGTAGATTCTTCTCAGTGTATACACATAGAGGTGAGGTAGATTCTCATCAGTATATACACATAGAGGTGAGGTAGATTCTCCTCAGTATATACATATAGAGGGAAGGTAGATTCTCCTCAGTATATACATATAAAGGGAAGGTAGATTCTCCTCAGTATATACATATAAAGGGAAGGTAGATTCTTCTCAGTATATACATATAGAGGGGAGGTAGATTCTCCTCAGTATATACATATAGAGGGGAGGTAGATTCTCCTCAGTATATACATATAGATGGGAGGTAGATTCTCCTCAGTATATACATATAGAGGGGAGGTAGATTCTCGTCAGTATATACATACAGAAGGGAGGTAGATTCTCCTCAGTATATTCACACAGAGGTGAGGTGGATTCTCCTTAGTGTATACACACAGAGGTAAGGTAGATTTTCCTCATTATATACACATAGAGGAGCGTTAGATTCTCATCAATAGATACACAAAGAGGTGGGGTAGATTCTCCTCAGTATATACACAGAAAGGTGAGGATGATTCTCCTCAGTATTAACACACACAGGTGAGGTAGATTCTTCTCAGTATATGCACATAGAGGAGTATTAGATTCTCCTTAGACTGCATGTACCGATGTCCCTCTGAAAAATGTGCCATTCCTCCCACACTCCTAGCTGAGAACCCCGGAGAAAAAGGGAGAAGCAGTTTTTAACCATTTCTGCCTTCTCCTTTCCCGGATACATAGTGCTCAATGAGCATTATGTACTAAGAAATGAAAGTGGAAAAAGTCTAAGTCTAAGTGTTTCTTCCAATATGTGACCCCACAAGCAGAGCTACAGGATTCTAGCAGACCCTGATCAGCTCTGCCAGTGACTAGTGTCACTGCAAAACCTATTGTTTTCCCCTGTAACATGGCTCCTATGGATGCCCCAGCTACAGTCTAAAAATGTGTAATAAAAAAGAGCACTTTTTGACAGGTATTTGAACCTCTGAGTTTCCTGCACCACACTTCTCTGGTCCTGGGCACCCTGCTCTGTACAGGTACTTATTTCTATTAATTACTAATTCCCCAGCTTTCCACATCTCTCAGCTTCCCCAACCAATTAAATTTTCATTTTATCAGGTAACCTTGGAGTTATTTGCCAATTTAACCATCTCCTGCCCAATCAAAAAGACATCCCGCTGATATTCTCTTCCATATCAATTAGGTTTTCAGCCCATCACTCTTTTATTTTTCTCTACGTATATATTTTCTAATATAGAGTTTTACATATACATATGTTTAATAACCCCTCCTCCCCCACCCATCTATATTACTCTCAATCTTCCGTCTTTTTTCCCACCAGTGTCACTCTGACCCATTTATTAATATTATCAATATTTTTGAATACAAATATACATATTTAATTTTTTTTAAACAGAATATGTTTTACCATCAACTTCTATCCCTCAATATGCAGCATTCTTATTCCAAACCAGTAGTTATGTATCTTTCTCTGGTCCTCAATCTCTGATGATTTAAAAAAAATATATTGAATATATTTATTTATTATTGAACTTTTCAACACTCTTATTATAAACTATTATGCTACTGATAATTCATTCGGTTTCATGTTTCATATATCAGATATTTTATCATATATTGTTTTTATTTTATCTTATATACTACATATATTTTGAAATATACATTTTCGTTTATTATCACTCTTTGATTTTATAAATATGTATGTATTTATTAATGGGCTATTTATTTATTTATATCCGCATTTAAATCGTATATTATGTATTCACCTATTTCTATTATTTTATTCATTTCATTTCATTCATTTCGTTTTCTTTTTTCCATATTCTTATCCACTTTTCTTATTCTGAATTTTATTTCTTATGCGTATCACTTAGTTTTGTATGTTTTTCCAGGCAAGCTGACGTAGGGACGCATTTTCAGTCCATATGCTGGCATTGTACATTGTCCAATAAAAAAAGAATTTCTTTACTACTCTATCCATGACCTCCTATTTCTACCAAATCTGGAGTGTTGTGCCTATTTCACCAGTGTTTTTAGTCCATTCTCTCAAGGCAGGACCTTATCTTTCAGCTATTTTTTTCAAACTCCTCCACTATGGTGCAGAGTTTGGAAAGCCCAAGAAGAAGAAAATAAAGACATGCACGCACAACTACGCTCTGTACCCTCGAGCGCAGTTGTGTATACAGCCGTCTGAAACTGCCCTTATGGAAACACGTAAGGGCCATCTGAAACCACCCTTATGGAAAGACTATGGGCTCCTTCACATGGGCATATATTTCATCAGTATTTTGTGAGCCAAAACCAGGATTAGGTCTAAAATACAGAAGAAATGTAAATCTTCCCATTATACTCTGGACATTCCACTTCTGGTTTCAGTTCACAAAACAAGCCCATGTGAAGGAACTCTAAGATGAGAATATCCCTTTAACGTCACATTGTTTCTGAGGTAGAAAGAAGAGGCTCTTCCCTTGTTTTGAACCTCATCTCCCAGCAGTATTTGCACCATGCCGCAACAGTTGGTAAATCTGCTTGTCTGTACAGGTGAATTTACATGCAGCTTCCAATTACATTGGCCCATCTACCAGGACCCAGGTGACCAAGCTTTCAGATGGGTCCTAACGCTAATACCAGGTGGTTTAATCTCAACCTGGGAAAGATGGGTACCTACCTCTTAGAATGCTCCTCTCTTGGGACTAAGCCTACAAATAAAACTGGCAGGGGGTAGGGAGGGGAGAGAGAGAGATCTCTCTCACTCTCCTCCCCGCTAACCCCTGCCCCCCCCCCGCCCCCCGAGCCTGCTCGAATGAGAATGCAGTTGCTCGAGAAGAGTGATGCTTGCTCGAGTAACTGCCTTATCTGAGCGTGCTCGCTGATCTCTATAGGATACCATTTATAATCTCCAATAGGAGGGACAAAAGGTAAATGGGCGGCGGTGGCGTGCACGACCAGGTGGAGGCAGCCACTACTCCACAAAATTTGTAGAAAAAAGGATAAAATAGGTCAGCACTTCCCAATAGAAATCTATAGGTGCATGTTAAATCATGGCTGCAATATACAATAGAAGCAGAAACCAAAAAGTGGCAACAGCACTGCAAATGCATTTACTATCAGAAGTAAGTGAGAATTATTTAATGTGCTTGGGGTATTGATTATAGGTATGTATACCTCTGATAGTAAATGTATTTTGCGTGGTGTTTCCACTTTTTGGTTTCTGCTTCTATGTATGTTGCAGCCACGGTTTAACGTGCACCTATAGATTTCTATTGTGAAGTGCAGACTTATTTTATCCTTTTTTCTACATGCAGCTTCCAGTGTGTTCCAATGCAGAATGTATCCTACTATTGTTATTATGTTTCTTACATTGTGTAACAATTAGAGATGAGCGAGCATCAAAATGCTCGGGTGCTCGTTACTCGGGATGAAATTATCGCGATGCTCGAGGGTTCGTTTCGAGTAACGAACCCCATTGAAGTCAATGGGCGACTCGAGCATTTTTGTATATCGCCGATGCTCGCTAAGGTTTCCATTTGTGAAAATCGGGGCAATTCAAGAAAGTGATGGGAACGACACAGCAACGGATAGGGCAGGCGAGGGGCTACATGTTGGGCTGCGTCTCAAGTTCCCAGGTCCCACTATTAAGCCACAATACCGGCAAGAGTGGGCCCCCCCCTCCCAACAACTTTTACTTCTGAAAAGCCCTCATTAGCAATGCATACCTTAGCTAAGCACCACACTACCTCCAACAAAGCACAATCACTGCCTGCATGACACTCCGCTGCCACTTCTCCTGGGTTACATGCTGCCCAACCCCCCCGCACGACCCAGTGTCCACAGCGCACACCAAACTGTCCCTGCGCAGCCTTCAGCTGCCCTCATGCCACGCCACACTCATGTCTATTTATAAGTGCGTCTGACATGAGGAGGAACCGCAGGAACACACTGCAGAGGGTTGGCACGGCTAGGCAGCGACCCTCTTTAAAAGGGGCGGGGCGATAGCCCACAATGCTGTACAGCAGCAATGATAAATATAATCCTGTTCCACCGCCATCAGGAGCTGCACACGTGGGCATAGCAATGGGAAACCTATGTGCCACACACTATTCATTCTGTCAAGGTGTCTGCATGCCCCAGTCAGACTGCGCTTTTTTATAAATAGTCACAGGCATGGGTGGCTCCCTGGAACCCACCGGCGGTACATAAATATATCCCATTGCAGTGCCCAACACAGCTGATGTAACGTCAGCTGTAATGCAGGTGGGCTAAAAATTAATTGGATTACAGTACTAATGTACTTGAGAAAAATTGCCCATGCCCAACCAAGAGGGCAGGTGAAACCCATTAATCGCTTTGGTTAATGTGGCTTAATTGGTAACTAGGCCTGGAGGCAGCCCAGTTAAAATAAAAATTGGTTGAGGTGAAAGCTTCAACGCTTTAATGAGCATTGAAACGTATAAAAATTGTTTACAAAAATTATATGGCAGAGCCTTGTGGGCCTAAGAAAAATTGCCCATTCGGCGTGATTATGTGAGGTTTCAGGAGGAGGAGCAGGAGGAGGAGGAGGAATATTATACACAGATTGATGAAGCAAAAATGTCCCCGTTTTTGATGGTGATAGAGAACGATGCTTCCATCCGCGGGTGCAGCCTACGTATTGCTTAGGTATTGCTGCTGTCCGCTGGTGAAGAAGAGAAGTCTGGGGAAATCCAGGCTTTGTTCATCTTGATGAGTGTAAGCCTGTCGGCACTGTCGGTTAACAGGCGCGTACGCTTATCCGTGATGATTCCCCCAGTCGCACTAAACACACTCTCTGACAAGACGCTAGCCGCAGGACAAGCAAGCACCTCCAGGGCATACAGCGCGAGTTCAGGCCTCATGTCCAGCTTCGACACCCAGTAGTTGTAGGGGGGCAAAGGCGTCACCGAGGACGGTCGTGCGATCGGCTACGTACTCCCTCACCATCCTTTTACAGTGCTCCCGCCAACTCAGCCTTGACTGGGGAGCGGTGACACAGTCTTGCTGGGGAGCCATAAAGCTGGCAAAGGCCTTGGAGAGTGTTCCCCTGCCTGCGCTGTACATGCTGCCTGATCTCTGCGCCTCCCCTGCTACCTGGCCCTCGGAACTGCGCCTTCTGCCACTAGCGCTGTCGGATGGGACGTTTACCATCAGTTTGTCCACCAGCGCCCTGTGGTATAGCATCATTCTGGAACCCCTTTCCTCTTCGGGAATGAGAGTGGAAAGGTTCTCCTTATACCGTGGGTCGAGCAGTGTGTACACCCAGTAATCCGTAGTGGCCAGAATGCGTGTAACGCGAGGGTCACGAGAAAGGCATCCTAACATGAAGTCAGCCATGTGTGTACCTGTACGCAACACATGGCTGTCCTCACTAGGAAGATCACTTTCAGGATCCTCCTCCTCCTCCTTCTCCTCCTCCTCTGGCCATACACGCTGAAAGGATGACAGGCAAGCAGCATGTGTACCCTCAGCAGTGGGCCAAGCTGTCTCTTCCCCCTCCTCCTCATGCTCCTTCCCCTCCTCCTCCTCAATGCGCTGAGATATACTCAAGAGGGTGCTCTGACTATCCAGCGACATACTGTCTTCCCACGCCTCCGTTTCCGAGTGCAAAGCGTCTGCCTTTATGCTTTGCAGGGAACTTCTCAAGAGGCATAGCAGAGGATTGGTGACGCTAATGATTGCAGCATCCCCGCTCACCACCTGGGTAGACTCCTCAAAGTTTCCAAGGACCTGGCAGATGTCTGCCAACCAGGCCCACTCTTCTGTAAAGAATTGAGGAGGCTGACTCCCACTACGCTGCCCATGTTGGAGTTGGTATTCCACTATAGCTCTACGCTGCTCATAGAGCCTGGCCAACATGTGGAGCGTAGAGTTCCACCGTGTGGGCACGTCGCACAGCAATCGGTGCACTGGCAGATTAAACCGATGTTGCAGGGTCCGCAGGGTGGCAGCGTCCGTCTTGGAGTTGCGGAAATATGCGCTGACCCGGCGCACCTTTCCGAGCAGGTATGACAAGTGTGGGTAGCTTTTCAGAAAGCGCTGAACCACCAAATTAAAGACATGGGCCAGCCATGGCACGTGCGTGAGGCTACCGAGCTGCAGAGCGTCCACCAGGTTACGGCCGTTGTCACACACGACCATGCCCGGTTGGAGGCTCAGTGGCGCAAGCCAGCGGTCGGTCTGCTCTGTCAGACCCTGCAGCAGTTCGTGGGCCGTGTGCCTCTTCTCTCCTAAGCTGAGTAGTTTCAGCACGGCCTGCTGACGCTTGCCCACCGCTGTGCTGCCGTGCCGCGCGTCACCGACTGCTGACGACGTGCTGCTGCTGCTGACACATCTTGATTGCGAGACAGAGGTTGCGTAGGAGGAGGAGGAGGGTGGTTTAGTGGAGGAAGCATACACCGCCGCAGATCCCAGGACCGAGCTGGGGCCCGCAATTCTGGGGGTGGGTAGGACGTGAGCGGTCCCAGGCTCTGACTCTGTCCCAGCCTCCACTAAATTCACCCAATGTGCCGTCAGGGAGATATAGTGGCCCTGCCCGCCTGTGCATGTCCACGTGTCTGTTGTTAAGTGGACCTTGGCAGTAACCGCGTTGGTGAGGGCGCGTACAATGTTGCGGGAGACGTGGTCGTGCAGGGCTGGGACGGCACATCGGGAAAAGTAGTGGCGACTGGGAACTGAGTAGCGCGGGGCCGCCGCCGCCATCATACCTTTGAAAGCCTCCGTTTCCACAACCCTATACGGCAGCATCTCCAGGCTGATAAATTTGGCTATGTGCACGTTTAACGCTTGAGTGTGCGGGTGCGTGGCGGCGTACTTGCGCTTGCGCTCCAACACTTGCGCTAGCGACAGCTGGACGGTGTGCTGAGAGACATTGGTGGATGCGGCCGAGGTCAGCGGAGTTGAGGGTGTGGGTGCAGGCCAGGAGACGGTAGTGCCTGTGTCCTGAGAGGGGGGTTGGATCTCAGTGGCAGGTTGGGGCACAGGGGGAGAGGCAGCGGTTCAAACCGGAGGCGGTGAACGGCCTTCGTCCCACCTTGTGGGGTGCTTGGCCATCATATGTCTGCGCATGCTGGTGGTGGTGAGGCTGTTGGTGGTGGCTCCCCGGCTGATCTTGGCGCGACAAAGGTTGCACACCACTGTTCGTCGGTCATCTGCACTCTCAGTGAAAAACTGCCACACCTTTGAGCACCTCGGCCTCTGCAGGGTGGCATGGCGCGAGGGGGCGCTTTGGGAAACAGTTGGTGGATTATTCGGTCTGGCCCTGCCTCTACCCCTGGCCACCGCACTGCCTCTTCCAACCTGCCCTGCTGCTGCACTTGCCTCCCCCTCTGAAGACCTGTCCTCAGTAGGCTTAGCAAACCAGGTGGGGTCAGTCACCTCATCGTCCTGCTGCTCTTCCTCCGAATGCTCTGTGCGCTCCTCCCTTGGACTTACTCCAATTACTACTACCTGAGTGATAGACAACTGTGTCTCATCGTCATCGTCCTCCTCACCCACTGAAAGCTCTTGAGACAGTTGCCGGAAGTCCCCAGCCTCATCCCCCGGACCCCGGGAACTTTCCAAAGGTTGGGCATCAGTCACGACAAACTCCTCCAGTGGGGGAGGATTCGGAACCATTGCTGCCCATTCTGGCAGGGGCCCGAGAACAGTTCCTGGGAGTCTGCCTGCTCCTCAGAATGTGTCATTGTAATGGAGTGAGGAGGCTGGGAGGAAGGAGGAGCAGCAGCCAGAGGATTCTGAGTTGCAGCAGTGGACGGCGCAGAATTCTGGGTGGTCGATAGATTGCTGGATGCACTTTCTGCCATCCACGACAGGGCTGGGACGGCACATCGGGAAAAGTAGTGGCAACTGGGAACCGAATAGCGCGGGGCCGCCGCCGCCATCATGCTTTTGAAAGCCTCCGTTTCCACAAGCCTATATGGCAGCATCTCCAGGCTGATCAATTTGGCAATGTGCACAGTTAACGCTTGAGTGTGCTGGTGCGTGGCAGCGTACTTGCGCTCAAACAGTGGCGCTAGTGACGTCTGGACGCTGCGCTGAGAGACATTGCTGGATGGGGCCGAGGACAGCGGAGGTGAGGGTGTGGGTGCAGGCCAGGAGACGGTAGTGCCTGTGTCCTCAGAGGGGGGTTGGATCTCAGTGGCAGGTTGGGGCACAGGGGGAGAGGCAGTGGTGCTAACTGGAGGCGGTGAACGGCCTTCGTCCCACCTTGTGGGGTGCTTGGCCATCATATGCCTGCGCATGCTGGTGGTGGTGGCTCCCCAGCTGATCTTGGCGCGACAAAGGTTGCACACCACTGTTCGTCGGTCGTCAGGCGTCTTTGTGAAAAACTGCCACACTGTAGAGCACCTTGGCCTCTGCAGGGTGGCATGGCGCAAGGGGGTGCTTTGGGAAACAGTTGGTGGATTATTCGGTCTGGCCCTGCCTCTACCCCTGGCCACCGCACTGGCTCAGCCTGTGCCCACACCCTGACTTGGGCCTCCGCGTCCACGTACTCTAGGCCTACCCCTACCCCTCAGCATGGTGTATTACCAGTAGTGCAGAAACAGAACGCTGTAATTAAATGTGCCGCTTATTGGCCTGTGGTTGGAGGCTGACTTCGCTTACGGAACCCCAGGAAATAATTTTGCGCAAGCCTGCTGTGACACTTAGCTGGCTGCGTATGAATTAGGAGGACGACTACCCCCAGCAGAGACCCAGTACACTGAGGACAGTCACAGGCAGCCCAAATAGATTTTTTTCCCCAAATGTTTTTGGAAAGGCCCACTGCCTATATACAGTGTATATGTCTTCTGTCCCTGCGTCACCACTACTGGCCCTGGAGTATGTAAAATAACTGCAGACTGTTGCACTGTGGACTGCAATACAGCGGTGATTTAACAGCCAACACAGAGCCAGGAAATAATTTTGCGCAAGCCTGCTGTAACACTTAGCTGGCTGCATATGCATTAGGAGGACAACTACCCCCAGCAGAGACCCAGTACACTGAGGACAGTCACAGGCAGCCCAAATAGATTTTTTTCCCCAAATGTTTTTGGAAAGGCCCACTGCCTATATTCAATAAATATATGTCTTCTGTCCCTGCCTCACAATATATGTCTTCTGTCCCTGCCTCACAATATATGTCTTCTGTCCCTGCCTCACCACCACTACTGGCCCTGGACTATGTATAATTACTGCAGGGCGCAATGCTCTGCACGGCCGATATACAAAAAAAAAAAAAAATGTGCAACACTGCAAAAAGCAGCCTCCACAGTACTGCACACGGTTAGATGTGGCCCTAAGAAGGACCGTTGGGGTTCTTGAAGCCAAAAATACTCCTAACACTCTCCCTATAGCAGCTCCGGCACCAACAGCACTTTCCCTCCTCTATGTCAGAACAAATCTGTGGCGAGCCGCGGGAGGGGACGATTTTTATACTTGGGTGACACCTGATCTCGCCAGCCACTCACTGCAGGGGGGTGGTACAGGCCACTCACTGCAGGGGGAAGTTGTAATGCCTTCCCTGTCTTTCTATTGGCCAGAAAAGCGCGCTAACGTCTCAGAGATGAAAGTGAAAGTACCTCGAACATCGCGTGGTACTCGTCACGAGTAACGAGCATCTCGAACACGCTAATACTCGAACGAGTATCAAGCTCAGACGAGTACGTTCGCTCATCTCTAGTAACAATGTTTCCTTACGTAGTATTGTACAGTTTTCCTCATAAACATTTATTCCTGCACTTATATGAATTATAAAAGGATTTAATTATGTTTTGACAAGCATTGAGTAGTTCAGTCAAGAAAAACCACATAATACAAGACAGCGAATTGGATTGTGCTGATTGACAATGCAGTGCGGCAGCGTAAAATAAGTTATTGTTGACTCCTAGACAGTCATATGAATAAAAGCACTTGTCATAAGAATAAAAGTGTTGACGGATCTCTTTATGTGTTTAGACCTGGGGCATTGTTTGATGGTCTTCAAGTGACTATAAACTTGTTCTAAAGTCATTACTTTTGATTTAATTTATTATGCTTACTCATGCATGTCACTTTTTCAAATTACCTGCAAAAGAACAGCTGGTCTGGAGATTTAAATAAACCTATTTATGTTCCTTTTGCTTCCAAACTGTATCTATCATAACTTGACAGACCTTCTTACCTCAAGTGTGAGTTTGTTTAAAATTTATATGTTGTGCATTGCTTTCCTGCTCCATTCTTATAAAGCATTAGGGACCATCTCGTTTGAATTTGTACTCGCAGAAATGCAGACTACCGCAAAATATATCAACATGTTAAAAGTTTAATGAAGTCCTGTAAAAAATCATACATAATTTTTGTGTGTATGAGTGTGATAGACAGGGACTAAGATGAAACCTGTCGAAAAAAACATTTATGTGTCGGCATAGACAGCATATTCAGAGATTCTATAGATTTTTTTTCTTACATCAAAAATGTGGGCTACTGAAAAATCAAGGAAAGTTTCTTTTGAGGCCATGGTTGGATTACGCAACAGCAATTTAACAATTTTCAATAAAAGTTTGCTCAAAAAATTGAAAGTACTAAGAGCTGGAAAGCCTAATTTCACTTTCAGTTAAAGAGGTTCATCATCTAAATAAATTATGACTGACAACACAGAGACCAGTGAGGTTTCTGTTTAGCCAAGTTCTGTTCCTTCTGGCACAACAGCATAGCCGACTACTGTCTGGCACATACATATTCCGAAAGGGAACAGAAATTGTCAAAAGGAGACGTTATTTGGTCTTTGGTTGTGTTAGTGCAAACCAATATTTGCTATGCAATATGCTATAGGGGTCCAAATTCTTAGTTTACTAGAGGTAAGCTGAGCTCAGGGGACTAACATTAAATGACACAGCAGAAGATGGGATCCAAAGTAATGTGTGTATTGCTTGACAGACTGCAGCCTTTATAGAAGCACATCATCTAATTACAATAATTCAAAGCTATTAGAATTCATTTATTACCATTGGTCAAAGAAACATAAATATATAAGATAAGGAATTTAACATCTAAAATGCCAACTAAACGCACGCAAGCGCAGAGTTGAACATACATGATTAACTTCTTGAATCAGTAAACACTAAGTTGTTTAGAGAAAATGTTTAGGAACATATGTGAACAGTTAGGAACAAGTCAGTTTGACCCGCCGACCAGTCTAAATGCTACAGTAGCTATCTTCTGGAACAAAAGCCTTAGTGATTCACTCAAGGTGTTAGGTTGTGCATCTGGGACCTGTTGTTTTACATGCTTCCTGGTGCACACCTTCACAGGTAAGGGGTTAATTGAGCTGGCTGGGTGTGGTTGCTCAGGTCAGCCAATCCCCTGGGCCTGGGTGTAGAGATACAGGAGGCTGTATCTCCTCAGTCTTGTCTGCTTGTGTATATGTCATGTCTCCCTGAAGCTTGCTGTGTGTGTAGTGTCTGGACATCTTGCTTTGCAGCTTGCTGTGTGTGTTGTGTCCTGTGCTGTCTGATTATGTGTCTTGCTAGAGTAGGGACCGCAAGACACAAGGACCCTTGATCATTGGGCTAGCAGCTTAAATTCATTGGCCAATGCATGAACTAATCCCTCATTTTAATATTCAGCTTTATCATCTGCTTTAGCATGCGAGGTTGAGTGGTAAGTGTGTTGTCATCTGTCCTTTTCCTGTTTGTGCATTTAGTTTGTCTGTACTTGTCCTGGTTCCATGTACCACTTATTCTGGGAGAGCCAGGGCCGAGGTTCCAGCATGGGGGCACCTTTATTGAGGCATTTACTCCGCTGTTAGATAGGGCATCGCCATTCTGTACTCTTTGGGCCACATTTGTGTGGGCCCGGGGCTTGTTTGCCCACACGAATGTAACACAAGGTTTATTAAAAAAAAACATTTAATATACATAAATCCTCCAGAAAGAGGACAAGTGAATATAGTGAAAAGAGACACAGAAGATAGCTACAAGCCTACAAAATGGCCATTTTAGAATAGAAAATGGAGTCATATCCATTTCACTAACACTTGACTAATGAAAGCCTATGGTTCCATCCAGGGCTTTGTCTGGATGTTGTTTGACGATTCAGATGGAAACCCAATATGAAACCCAATAAGGATGCTAGTGCATTGTGAAACCAGCTTCACCATTATGCTCAAAGAAGGCTTGTCTGTTTTAGTAAATACTTGTATTCTCTATGATCTAACAATTCTGGAGCATATTTTGTTATAACCCGTGTTGTGTCTTTCCTTTGTTAGAGGGCATTCACACCATGTTTTTCTGGGTTTCTGTATGTATCGAAAGCAACATTGTGACAGAACCCTGTAATGGAATCAATCTGAAACATTTGCAGTCTTTCGGAGTCCGTTTGATAATTGTTTTGTTTCTTTCCATCATATTTGGAGTATACAATAGTGTAATGGCAGGGAAGGTTTCCTTTTTTGTTAGGTTCCACCACAATGCTAGTTTAGACATCTGTGATAAAACGCTCACAAAATAGTGAAGAACAATGTGGGAACAAAGCATAAGTGAGTCTAGAAATTTGCCAAGGAGAATAGTAATATCTATTATCAGTTTATTCATAAATTTCTAATAGCAGTAACAAAGAAACACAACAACATAGAGTTTTAGTGTGCCTTCACAGTGGTGATGAAATCGCACCATCTCCCAGCACTGCGAGGCTGTGAGAAATCGCAAAAATATGAAGCAAATGGCTTCAAATGGATCCGTACAGATGTGCAATGTTTTAACACTTGCGATGCAGCATAAAAACAAAATCGCGGCATGTCCATTATTTTTGCAATCTCGCTCTATTGTTTTCAATGGGGCCGGAGGCAGCACCAGTGGCCGCAGTGGCAGCAGCGCCAGCCTGTTAGAAATCAATGGGAGATGCTCACGATCCTCTACCACTGCTATGAGAGCAGTGGCAGGGGACTCCCCGTGGTGAGGATTTTTGGATGGGGCTTGAAGTATAAAGTCCACCCCACCCACCCAAAAAAAATCCATGAACTGTAGAAAAAAACTAAAAAATATTAAAACATCACCTTGGAAAAGCAGTCATCTCTGATTGGTCACATCACTCAGCCAATCAGAGGCAGTGCTTTCAAGAGGCGGGGATTTTTAAATCCCCGGCCAGAAGAGGAGTGCCAGGGACCTGCTACAAGATGCCCCAGAGATGACTGCACTTCAGCAGTGGTAGAGGATTGCGAGCATCTTCCATTGTTTTCGATTGGGGCTTGCGCTGCTGATGCTGCCTCATTGGAAACAATGTGAGAAGATCACTATCTCCTGCCGTGGCTGTGACAGCCACAGCAGGTGATTCCTTCAGCCTTGCTGCATGGGAGGGGGTTTCCCTGCAGAGACGCCTTGCATCTAGGGCTTCAGAAGGATTGCGAGAGCGATATTCGGGTGTCAATCACATTACGATATCGCTATGGCCATTGTGCAGGAGCCCTATAGAAAACAATGCTCCAGAATTATTTAATGGGGAGTACAAGCAATTACTAAAACTGACATATCAGGACAGGTGACAGATTCTCCTTAAGCTGAGGTCAGGTAAGGATAGTAAAATTCAAATTGCACTTTTTAAAGTCTTATACCCGTAAAGTAACCCTCCGTTTCTGGACAAACAAAGATGGCTAAACTACTTCTCTTACTACTTGATGCATTAGTATGCATCAGTAGTGTAAGACACTACATGTTCCTCTGGCTGACCAGTGCTGCTCACATAGTCGGCACTGATCAATCAATTTTTTTAATTCTTTGATCATCTCGTTCCAAGATAAATTTTTGTTTTCCAATGACAGTAGAACAGGGGCGACCTCCCTTCATACAGCATGTGCGCCGGCTGTTTATTACAGCTGACGCCCAGTGGCTACAGCTCCACTCAGCCACGTGGTTGATCGGAGCTATTAACCATTTAAATGCTGCTGTCAATACAGCTGAGCTCTAAAACCAGACAGAACCTGTGGACAGGTATGCTGCTGTACACAAAATGAAGATAACATTGTTTTGACTACCAATTATCAACACTGATCTAACCCTTAGACTTAGGGCTCATTCACATGGATGATTTTGTGCAGCTAAATTACATGCACAGAAAAAATGCAACTAATAAAACCAATGCACAGGAAAATGGAGAAAGTCTAGTTTTGGGTTAAAAGCCTTCAGTCTTTATTAGATGATCCAGACAGACAGACATGGAGGAACAAAGAATATGTACCGCCTTACATGTTTCAGGCAAGCATGTTGCCCTTAATCAATAGAACCAATGGTTTCCTATGGAAACGTTCTGGTGCATAATATTAAGCCGTGCAAAAAAAAAATTGCACCTGATCAGCTAAACTCAGCTACTGAAATTTCTTGCTGTGCAAAAAGATAGATCATGACCTATCTTTTGACTGAAAACTCAACTAACTGACTATAGAAGTGTATGTGAGGGAAGTGAGATTAGCAGCTTTAGCTAAACATTGCCATTGTTTAGCTAACACTGCTAAACACTGGCAATGGGAGGGAGAGGGAGTTTGTGAAACAATGCCAGATGAAGGGGGAGCGAGATTAGCAGTTGGTAATGCTGATAAAAAATGTCAGATGGGTGTAGGTAGTGAGTTGAAAGTTTTGTGCTGCCCGGACAAAATAAAAATCTCTCTATCTCAGCAGGGCATTTTTTTTCGACAACACTGTGTTCTAGCTCCCTTCCAAATGATACTGCAAATCAGAATAAAATATACACTGACGTGCTGTACATACCCATCCCAGCTATCTGTGGTTTGGACAGCTTTAACCTGGTGACTGGTTCCCCTTAAAGTAGGTTTTCAAGTTACTTTATATAGTTTGGAGCTCCCTATGCCGAAAACTACATAAAATAAATTTACTCACCATTGTAGATGACGTCACTCGGCCAAAAGGCTGGTGCTGTCCCAAAAACCTGTCATGTGGGCTTCAAACATACAAGCCCCAGGTAGGTTTATGGGATGTCATCAGTGACGTCCCAGTCGGGCCTTCTCTTGGCTGCAGTCGTCACATGGGTAAACAGCCCTCATGACGTCTGCAGCTCTCGTCAACCAGAGAATCAGTTGGGAAGCATCACAGCAGTGATAGGTGAGTACTAGGTTTATTTTTTGTGTACTCTGCACCCCTCTCTGCCACCAATGCCCCCACTGCCAAAACTCGGAAAACCCCTTTAATAGTGATGAGAGAGCATACTCGCTAAGGGCAATTGCTCGAGTGAGCATTGCCCTTAGCGAGTACCTGCCTGCTCGAGAGAAAAGGTTCGGCTGCCGGCGGCAGGCGGGGAGCTGCGGGGGAGAGCGGGGAGGAACGAAGGGGAGATCTCTCTCACCCCCGCTCCCCCCTGCTGACTGCTGCAACTCACCACTCCCTCGCGCCGGCACCCAAACCTTTTCTTTCGAGCGGGCAGGTACTCACTAAGGGCAATGCTCGCTCGAGCAACTGCCCTTAGCGAGCATGCTCGCTCATCTCTACCCTTTAATTTTATATACTTTATCAATAACTTTAGCAATATTGACTGTATATGGTAGTCTATTCAAGAGAAGACCTGAAAAACAAGTTTATACTTTCAAAACAACAAAAATGGCATTACTGTTAACTGAAATGCATAGTCAATTGAATGGCATACAGTATTTCACTTTAATTCAGTATTTGCTCTGCTCATATTTGATGGCCTGTTAATCTCAGTAGAGCATATGCTCACTTGTAATCTCTGTCTTCTTTGAAAATATTTTCTGAGAAATGGCTAAAGTCATTGTTAAGGGGTCATTGTTCATGCAAGTCATTAACTAAGAAATGTCCAAATCTGCTGTATAAGAAGTAAATGTATGCAAAATGCCTATAGCCTGAAAGTAAGGAAGTGAATGTAGAACGGGCTCTGGTATGCATTATGAAACCAATAGAGTTAATATTACATGTGGAGAAATATTCCCGGGACTACAAAGTCATCCTGCCCCGGGCCATAAATTATTATTTTTTTTAAGAAAAACTAATAGGAGTTTCAAATAAGGCATGATATTTAGTTCATTTGTGCTAAGGATATAAATGTATTCCAGATCACACGTCTAATGATGTGAATAACGCACAAAAGTGTGGAGCAGATTTGAGGTTTAATGAACAGAAAGAGATGATAATATTCTGGGCTATAAAAAATAAAAGAAGCTTTATTGATAATATCCCTTTTTTACATCTGGCATGTCGTATGATTGTAAATCTTCATCATGCAGTACTGTAGAAAAGTTTTATGCAAGGGGTGGAAAAAATGCTGCAAAGTAAAGGCTTTTTTATTTTCAAAAATAGAAGGCGTCTGATTGGCTCCAAGTTTTTTTTTGCGCTAGGACCACAACCCCAAACATCAAGCCAATGTCAGTAAGAACTATCTTCACTGTTAGGCTTCTTTCACACAAGCGCATATCAGCCAGCCGCTTTTGCGGTCGGCCGATATACACTATGTTGGGGTCAGAAAACCCGGTGAACGGGCGCACAAATCAAACGTTTGTGGATCCGTTCATATGGCCTGATGAGGCCGGCGCAAATGCGCCAACCTCACCAGGCCATCTCCCATTTTCTATTCCTCCACCTTGGCAGGCTTACCTGTCTTTCTGTTAGCTCGGTCTGTACAATGGGAGGGGGCGGGGGCAGAGCTAAGCGCCAGGCCGCCCCGCCTCCTCCCATTGATGGCTATGGACAAGGGGTGGGGAGACGGCAGTCTCTTAGCTCCACCCATGTCCCGCCCCTTATCTATAGCCATCAATGGAGGGGGCGGGGAAGATTGCCACTTTGCTCTGCCCCATCCCGCCCCTCCCATTGCACAGAGCGAGAGGGGAGGAAGACTGGTAAGCCTGCATGGGTGGGAGGGAGAACAGAGGGAGGGAGTTTAGCAGCCACACTGCTAAACTCCCTCCCGCCTTCTTTAGCTGCCATGGGCTCCCATAGGAGCCAGTGCAGCGGCTGGACGTATTCTGGCCCAAACAGTTCCAGAACTATATTTTGGGCCTGGCGTAAAAACACCTGGCGCTATATTGGCCATCCGGGCGTTTTTATGTCTCGCAAATACGCCCATGTGATCTGATGCATTGGAATCTAATGCATCAGATCACAGAGCATATCAGCCGGCCGATATGCGCTCGTTTGAAAGAAGCCTTAGGCTGCTTCAGATGGATGTATTTGTGTATGAATAGAACCTCTTGATATTAATTGGTTGGCTGTTACTTCCTTCTTTTATGCAGGCGGGGAAAAAAAAACCCAACATGCTCTATTTTTGGATCCATTTGCTCACCAAGGGTCCCCAAATAAGTCTTTGGGAGGTATGCAAATGTGCAGTCAATGCACGCACTAATGTGCAATAAAAAGGAACACATCTGGACCTCATTAGGCTAAGTAGCCTTTTAAATCATGGTAGGGGTGTCTTGCACCTATCTGAACATGCCCTTTACGTGCAAAAAGCGCCTCATTCATGATGCAAATGCGTTGCAGTGAAGTATGCGCAATTACACTTTCAACCATTTGAATAAGCCCTTAGAAAAACAAGGAGTCCTAAAAGTGATGACGTGGCCCCCGAAACCCTGTGATCTTAACGCCATTGAGTCAGTTATTTAAGTTGATGGGTTGAAAGGAACAACGATACTTAAGTGTAAGGATCTGAGTGACCTTGACAAGGGCTAAATTGTGATGTCTAGACAACTACCGTGTTTCCCCCAAAAATAAGACATCTCCTGATAATAAGACCTAGTAGAGGCTTTGCTGAAGTGCTAAATATAAGGCCTCCCCTGAAAGTAAGACCTGGCTCTATCCCTGATGTGCGAGTCTGCTGTAATGAGCTCCCCCTGGTGGCCGGAAGCTGCAATACAGTCCCAGCTGTACAAGTGGTCCAGGAACTGCTGTAGGTGATCGTTACATTCTCCAGACAGTGTGTGGGAGCCAGGTACTTTACAGCCCCTATTTTTTGTGGCCCTGTGTGTGAGTCAGGAAACCAGTGTGTCACTTTGATTGTTAAGGGGTTTGTCACAGTTTGTCTGGTTATGCTGGTTTGTGATGACAACTACTGCACAGTATATAATAAATTTTTTTTTGTTTTTTTTTCAACAATACATGTGAATTCTTCTTCATGGAAAAATAAGACATCCCCTGAAAATAAGACCTAGTGCATCTTTGGGAGCAAAAATTCATATAAGACACTGTCTTATTTTCAGGGAAACAGGGTAGCTCAGAGCATCTCCAAATTGGCAGGTCTTGTGGGATGTTCCTGGTATGCAGTAATAAGTGCATATCAAAAGTGGTCTAAGAAAGGACAATCGGTTCTGGGCACCAGAGGCTCATTGATGGGCTTGGGGAGTGAAGGCTAGCCCATCTGGTATAATCCCACAGAACAGCTACTGTAATTTCAGAAAAATGTAATGCTGACTATGGTAGAACAGTATCAGAACCCATAGTGCATTGCAGCTCACTGCTTATGAGGCCATGTAGTCGCACAACAGAGTACCCAAGCTGGAACCTGTCCACCACCAAAGGGCCTACAATTGCTATGTGAACATCAGAACTGGACCATGGAGCAATGAAAGAAGATGGCCTGATCTGAGAAATCAAGTGTTCATATAAATCATGTGGATGGCTGGGTTGGGTGCCTGTCACTTGGGAAGAGCTAGCATGAAGATGCATTGCAGGTAGAAGACAAGCCAGTTGGGCAAATTCTGTTGGAAAACCCTGGATCCTGGAATCCATGTGGATGTTACTCAGCCGTGTTCCACCTGCCTAAACATTGTTGCAGTACAAGTTCATTCCTTCATGGCAAAGGTACATATGTAATCTGGCTGGCAAAGTCCTCAGCTACAGGACAAGTAGTTAAAGGTAGGAAATAGAACCTTTTGGACTCCAAGATTGGAATGCTCAACTGGCCCAACTCAATGAAACTGTCAATGTCAATTTTCTGTAGCATAGGTTACAAGTACTTAGGGTCCTTTTAGATGAGCCGATTCTCGTTTGAATGAATGAGTGACGTTACCACTAACTTGTGCGCTCTTGTTCAGCCTGTTCAGACAGGCAGAAACATCTTTGGCTCGTTCAAAAGAGCATCATTCAGTATTGTTAAGTCTTACACATTCGCTTTAAGCAAACGAGCCAACAATGGTTTTAATGCCTGCATAAAATGAACGAAAAGCTCCCTGTAAGCATATAAGAACAACTATAATAATAATGATCAACCCGAAACCGCTCTCTACAGCATCCACCCCATGAGAACGAAAATTCCTTCTGTCTCAGACATCACCCCTCCCCCTTCCCTACCTTTCCCTATTTCTCCCCTACTCCCCCAAAACTCAGGTTAGGCCCTGGCCAGGCCGTTAGCATTCTGTTACTGTTAATCAACTGTCTAATTTCCAGATTGGGCTGGGATACTGGGAGGAAGGATTGCTCAAACATGCCTACTAGTTGTGCTCTCTTCTCTGTTTCTCCCGATCCATACCATTACAAACAGCTTCTGTGATATATTAATGAGACTGTGATGCATTTCAATTAAATGTTTATTACAATATTGTAAAATTTGAAAACTTCAAATAAAAATTTACAGTATGAAAAAAAAAATGAACGAAAAGCGCACAATTCTCATTTGTCGTTTAGTTGTTGTCTCGTTTAGACTGAACGATTATTGTTTCCTTTTACTTATTAGAACAATTTTTTGAACCATGATTGTTCCATCTAAAAGAGCCCTAAGTGGTAGCGGCACTCGGCACTTTGATGGCGGCATTCGGCACTTGGACCTAATGGTAATTTGCTCAGTGTCTTAATTAAGGCCCACAGGGTTCCTGTTCCCAGCCACCCATATTGACCAGCATGTTATATTTTATTATATTATGGGGAAATATACAGCAAACAATTTTATATTACTGATAAATAATATCCTGGTTATTAGAATGAATATATTTACCCATAAATCTTGTCTGCTTGTGAGAACAGGAACCATCTTATTAGAATATTTTTGTTTGCTAAATAATTTATCTCGAATGATATTGAAAACAATATAAAGCGCACCGAGATTTTTCCTCTTATTTCCAAGACTATATCAATATTGTGATAAAGATAATAGAATATATACTTCTGATATCTTTACTCACTAGGACGGCCTCAAAAAATAGTTTAGCTATTTTTTATGTGCAGTAAGCTGGATTATGGAGTAAAATATGACATTGGTAGCTGCTACAATAACCGTATCTTCACCATTACCTGAAAATAAAGTACCGCTAATAACAGTGATGTGATATAATTAAAGTTTAAGGCAGCAAGAACTAAAGCACCATTGACAGTATATATAACAGATGTAACAGCAAGTCTGTATATAAAAGAAATTCTTATGCACTAGAAATCTTTGCAGAACAATGGCGCTGAGCACAACATGCCTGCCATTTCCTACACGTAATAAGACATTAACTGGGTTAGTCCTCCATAGGGATGTTCTGACAAAAGTAATGCCTAATAAGAAATAACATATACTGTATACAGCGCTGCTATAAACAACACTTCTGTGATGTAGTACCCAGGCATAATAATAAATAATTCTATCTTTCATACAGTTTGTATATTTGTCTGTACAGTTTTACAAAAACGTTAAAAAATACCAAAAAACACCAAAACCCATAAAATAAAATTAGCATAAAATGCTCACTGTACTTTCTGCTCTTTGCCCACTACATTTTTAAACAATAATACAATAGAACCTGCAATCCTCCCTTGTGCATTAAAGGAACCTGTCACCAGGTTTCACCTTTCTAAAGCATTTGTAGCATGATGTCATCATGAAGACAGCCTTCGTGTATCTATTATTGCCCATTACCACTTCATTTCTGTAGAAAAGCAGTTTTTAATACTCCCATGCTGTATATGTCCAAAGGGTCTGATTGGCATACCTTGATCATTCCAGCCAATCAGAATCTTCTCTGTACACTAATGTCTCTCCCTTTCATTCTTATGAACGATGCAGCGACGCAGGTTCGGGATACAATGCAGGTGACTTATCAGGGCGGCTTCACACAGACATACACTACCGTTCAAAAGTTTGGGGTCACATTGAAATGTCCTTATTTTTGAAGGAAAAGCACTGTACTTTTCAATGAAGATAACTTTAAACTAGTCCTAACTTTAAACAAATGCACTCTATACATTGCTAATGTGGTAAATGACTATTCTAGCTGCAAATGCCTGTTTTTTTGTGCAATATCTACAAAGGTGAATAGAGGCCCATTTCCAGCAACTATCACTCCAGTGTTCTAATGGTACAATGTGTTTGCTCATTGGCTCAGAAGGCTAATTGATGATTAGAAAACCCTTGTGCAATCATGTTCACACATCTGAAAACAGTCTAGCTCGTTACAGAAGCTGCAAAACTGACCTTCCTGTGAGCAGATTGAGTTTCTGGAGCATCACATTTGTGGGGTCAATTAAACGCTCAAAATGGCCAGAAAAAGAAAACTTTCCTCTGAAACTCGACAGTCTATTCTTGTTCTTAGAAATGAAGGCTATTCCATGCGAGAAATTGCTAAGAAATTGAAGATTTCCTACAACGGTGTGTACTACTCCCTTCAGAGGACAGCACAAACAGGCTCTAACCAGAGTAGAAAAAGAAGTGGGAGGCCGCGTTGCACAACTAAGCAAGAAGATAAGCACATTAGAGTCTCTAGTTTGAGAAACAGACGCCTCACAGGTACCCAACTGGCATCTTCATTAAATAGTACCCGCAAAACACCAGTGTCAACATCTACAGTGAAGAGGCGGCTGCGGGATTTTGGGCTTCAGGGCAGAGTGGCAAAGAAAAAGCCATATCTGAGACTGGCCAATAAAAGAAAAAGATTAAGATGGGCAAAAGAACACAGACATTGGACAGAGGAAGACTGGAAAAAAGTGTTGTGGACGGATGAATCCACGTTTGAGGTGTTTGGATCACAAAGAAGAACGTTTGTGAGACGCAGAACAAATGAAAAGATGCTGGAAGAATGCCTGACGCCATCTGTTAAGCATGGTGGAGGTAATGTGATGGTCTGGGGTTGCTTTGGTGCTGGTAAGGTGGGAGATTTGTACAGGGTAAAAGGGATTCTGAATAAGGAAGGCTATCACTCCATTTTGCAACGCCATGCCATACCCAGTGGACAGCGCTTGATTGGAACCAATTTCATCCTACAACAGGACAATGACCCTAAACACACCTCCAAATTGTGCAAGAACTATTTACAGCAGAAGCAGGCAGCTGGTATTCTATCGGTAATGGAGTGACCAGCGCAGTCACCAGATCTGAACCCGATTGAGCTGTTGTGGGACAAGCTTGACCGTATGGTACGCCAGAAGTGCCCATCCAACCAATCCAACTTGTGGGAGATGCTTCTAGAAGCGTGGGGTGCAATTTCACAAGCTTACCTCAACAAATTAACAGCTAGAATGTCAAAGGTGTGCAATGCTGTAATTTCTGCAAAAGGAGGATTCTTTGACAAAAGCAAAGTTTGATGTAAAAACAATGTTATTTCAAATACAAATCATTATTTCTAACCTTGTCAATGTCTTGACTCTATTTTCTATTCATTTCACAATGCATGGTGGTGAATAAGTGTGACTTTTCATGGAAAACACAAAATTGTTTGGGTGACCCCAAACTTTTGAACGGTAGTGTATTTTCGGGCACAATAAACAGAGAATGGAACCCAATGGGCTTGCTTTTACTTCCTTTTTTGCGTGTGCATTACTGCTCTATTTTTGTGTGCATTTATGCACCAAGGATCCCCACAGAAGTCTATGGGAGGCGTGCAAATGTGCCCTCAATATGTATGCAAATACGCATGATAGTGTTACATGTGCAAAAAAATGTTCCCTTGCGTGTGCAAAAAGTACTGTGAGTCGGATGGGGGATCATCTCTCCTTTAGGAGAGCACCTAGAAAGTGAGTGAGGAGATTTATAAGGCCATGCAACAACCCCAGAACAGCTGTCTGTGTATGGATTTTGGCTTGGTTTTCAATTCCCAGTCAGTGTTACAAAGACCTGTATAAAGGGTCAGACATTAATTTGTAGGAATGCTACCATCCAATAGGTGGCGCTGCAGAGTTATTGTTCCCTCTTTCTTATTTGCAAAAAGTACAGTAAAATACATTGAAATGCACTGAAAAAAAACCTCATTCACTGTGCAAATGTGTTGTGCTGATGTGTGCGCATATGCTCATGTGAAGCTGCCCTCAGGATGACGTTTCTTAACGCTGACTACAGCTGACAATTCTAAGATCAGTCATGTTTTAGACACTACAAGGAATAATGTCAGCAAACTGTCAATGATGCAATTCAAAGATCAATACTTTGAAATAGCAATACAACTTTAAATACTGTAATGCACAGTTCATATGTTACCTGTTAAGGTCAATATGGTATATAGGCAATCCTATCAATGAACTCTGGGATGAAGTCTCTATAGGCTCATGTTTCTGTGTGCTTGTCTCAGTCTGAATCTGCAAGCAATAAACTTGTAGTCTATACTTAAAGTCCATTAATGTAACAATTAAATCACTGTATATGACACCCAACTATCCAACAGGCCTGTGGAATTACTACTTTTGTGCCTAGCGATGTGCACACTTACTGTTAGGTTCAAGGCCTCACTTACAGTTTGTTCCTGTCCAGCTTCTTTCTGCAGCTAGACTACTGTTGACCAGTCCAGCAGTACTGAGTCTCTTGTAACATTGCTTGCCCAATTGTTTCCGTTGTGCAGTTTCAGGCCTCATGTCCACGGGAAAAAGAAGAATTAAAATCTGGAGCGTTTTTCCCACACGCAGATCCGCGCCCCATAGGAATGCATTGACCACCCGCGGGTAGATAAATACCCGCGGATGGTATTTAAAAGTGAATTAAAAAATTTCTGCAACAGTACAATAAAAAATTCCAGCACCCCTGCCATAGCTCAGGCTACTTAGTTTGTCCTCCTGTAGAGCCACTGCAGATTATTACTCCCAGGCAACCTTGTCCCCACTTAGCACTTATTCTACACAGTCCCTGAGCTCTACTGCCCATTGTGCTGCTTCAGACCTTTATACATGGCTCCAGAATATTCTGGACATTTCCAAACATGTGACCTACTGACAGGCAATCCAAGCACAGCACACAGGAGGCAATATCTACTGGCAACTAGAGGTCATTACAACCTCAGGTTTCCCGTTTCTAAGAAAGTTAACTTTTTAGTGAAGCCCCTTTGGGGGTGAGCCCCTTACATGCCCAACTCCTGTTGGTATCATCCAATAACTCTGCCAATCTGAGCAATGCAGCATTTGCACACCTCTGCATTCTCATGTTTCTAATGGGCATAACCACCTATTATGCTAGCTTGCCAGCCTTGTTTTCTTCCTGAGGCGGTGTTTTTAACTTTGCTATGCTGGCTGCCTTGCTGGTCCCTGGATATTTTGTTGTGCTGTCCCACAGTTGATGTTGTGGGTGGGGAGGGGTGGAGGAGGGGGGAGAATGAAGAAGCGGAGGAGCAATGATAGTTGAGGCTGGTTTGTTGTGAGGCCTGTTTGTTATTTAATATAGTTGCGATGTTGTGGGTGGGGAGGGGTGGAGGAGGGGGGAGAATGAAGAAGCGGAGGAGCAATGATAGTTGAGGCTGGTTTGTTGTGAGGCCTGTTTGTTATTTAATATAGTTGTGATGACGAGGAGGAAAGCAGCTCATAATGCACATGCGCGTCATCATGTCACTCAGTTGCAGATATCTGAGAATGCTATTGCAAATACTTTGCACCATGAGACTGCTCATGCAACATTGGAGGCCATAGTTAATATTGAACTGGGTGATCATGCATGGAACACTTTGATCATTCTAATTACTCTACTGACAAATGCAGCAAACAGGTTAATGGCATTTGCTCATACAACTCCTTCTGCAGTCCTGGTAAGAAATGCTCATAAAATAGCTACAGCTGTATTTGCCTCCTCTAATAGGAGTTTTAATAGATTATCTCACTGTACAAATGAGAATGGTAAGCATGGCCATGCTTTACATGCTTCAACTGCCTCACTGTGAATACTATTATATAGGCCATTTCAGCCAAGCCAAGCATCACACACAATGAACCTATTCTACGTGATGTTTTTCTAGTTATAACTAAAAGTAATACTGTGATGGCTTCCCTCTCTGCTCAGGTTTGTAACCTGAAAGAGGATGTTAGACTTTTAAGACAAAATTTGCTAAAAGTTACTGAAAGATTGTCTAAAGCAGAGATGTGTATTAATGAAATGGAGAAAAAAAATGTCCCTATGCAAGATATGATTAGTAATTGTGAACAGTCTATCTGTACTTTGCAATATAAAGCAGATAATATGGAAAATAAATCGAGGAGAAATAATTTTGTGACTGGTGGGGGTTCCAGAACACGTAGAAGGATTGTCACCAAGAGAATCTTTTGATGGATGGCTGAATTCAGCTACCGAGGAATATATTTTGTCATCTAAGTGTACTGTGGATAGGGCTCAAAGAGTTCCCGATAAGCCCCCTCCACCTGGCTCCGTGCCGATAATTGTTTTGATAAAACTTCTGCATTATAAAGATTGCAATATTATTTTAAAGAACATGACAAATAAAAGAGAGAACTATGGAGGTCGTCGTATAGATGTCTTTCCAGGTTATTCAGTGAACATACAAAAAACAGAATCAAAGTGGTTTCAAGTTGTTAAGGGACGTTTATGGGGCTTGCGGCTGCCTTATGCTATTTTGTATCCGCAACAGCTGAAGGTTGTGATGAAAGGGTAGACCTTTTTTGGATAATTCTAGGGATGCTGCATCCAGAATTGATAAACATGAGCAATATTTATATAAGTAGGTTTTTTAATTAGTGGATGACTGGTAGAGTGACCACTGGAAATAAGATTATTTGTTAGGTAGGTGGGAGGTTCCTGTGTACTGCTCCTTAGTATTAGGCTGCATGTCCACGGGCATGATTCCGCCGGCGATAAATCACCAGCTAATCACGCTGTCTGAGGCTTTCCATAGCATTGCATCCACGAGCGGAGAATCGTAGTGATTCTCCGCTCGCGGGATTCAAATCATAGCATGCTGCGATTTACCGCGATTCTATGCAGCTGTCTCCTGCTTCACCGCAGTGGCTCCCGCAGCAAAGATCTGCTGCGGGATATTGCTATGCCCGTGGACAGGCAGCCTTAGTGATCTTACTGTGATATTGTTTTTTTAGCAGTATCATTTTGCCTAGGTGAGTAGAGCCCTAGGGAATTTGGGTCGATGTGTATTGGGTTGAGTGTGGTAGGGCATTTTTTTGTTTTTTCAGCTTCTCTCTCCTTCTCCTCTTCTACTATGCAATGCAACTGGTGTCTTAAATCCAAACCTAAATAATAAATATCACTTACCATAGCTCAAGAGGTTATTATAATTTTATGGAATATGTGAGGTATGAGGGATAAAACTAAAAGATATGCTGTTTTTTCATCTATTCAACAATTTCAACCAGGTATTGTTTGCCTTTTAGAAACATATTTAACAAAAGATGCTGCACACATGCTTCACCGTTCTGTATAGGCACATTCTTTTCATTCTATGTACTCGAGTTATTCGCGTGGAGTAAGTGTACTGATTCAGAAAATAACTTTTTTTATGTGTGTCATCTTTTATAGAGAGCTAGAACGTCTTTCTTCTTTTTAAATGTGTTTGTTTATAGATTCCATCGGAGATTACTTTACTTTAACCCCTTAGTGACAGCCCCATAGTGGACTTTAATCCCCTGTCATCAGGGGTCGCGGAGAGTCCCTCCGGTCATGTGATTGGCGCTATCAGATGGATAGTGCTGATCGCAATAAAGTAAATAAAAAGTAAAAAGAAGTTAAAGATTCAGCTGCCCTGTTGGATCAGATCCATGCCTTGCAAACTAACCATAATGCATCAGTCTTTATGATAGAAAAACAAGGTGTAATACATTTTTAACACAGCTAGATGGTGCTGTAACAACTAAACACCTAAAATGGGCTGTTATGTAGCTTCGATTTCTGCTGGGCAGAATAGTAGCCATCTGCTTTAGACCAGTCTCACACGACCGGATAGCAATTATGGATTCCGCATGCATCTGATCCGCAGTAATACGCGGATCAATCAAATGCCCTGGACTACACAATTCCACTTACATTAGAGGGTCGGAATTACGTAATTCACTTGCAGAAAACAGAACGCAGTATGTTCTATTTTACCGCGGATATCAGTGACATAGATAGAGCCCATTATGCTCCATGGTGGTGGATATACCCGCAGCCCATATGCATCTACATTGTGCATGGGCTGCAGGTACCCATGTTATCGCTAAGCGACGGTGCGGGAAATACAAACAAAAAACAGTGTACTGCGCATGACAGTGTGTAAGTACGCAGTTATGCGCAGTACATTACGCGCCCGTACACAGCACCACAGCTGGGAACCGCTGCAGGCCTCTGGCATTATTCAGACCTGTAATACGTAATTTACAAGAAGCCCCGGGAACGCTCGCCTTCCTGCAGTTCCAGGAGCAGCTTGTTGAACGCCTTCTGTGTGAGACTGCCGCACCTCAGCAAGATTACGAAGCCTCACAGAGTGACACTTTTTACACCCCATCCCTGCCACTGAGGTCAAGAAATACCTGCTAAAAAAGCATGGTTGCAGGAGGGATACCTGATTTTATTGCCCCATGTGCCCATCCCAATCAGGCCCCGTAATTACCCTGGCTTCAGACACGCCACACAGTTTATATTATTACTTTTATCAGCCAATAACACTGCCCACATGACTGATACAGCATTAGCACACCTATGCATACTCACATTTCTAATGGGAATAACTACATTTTGTACCCTAGTCTTTACTGAAACAAAGATGGGCAAACAATGGCAGCCATAAGGAACACTACTGATCAATGTAATGAAATGTCCCTTGGCACTGTCTCTGCAGGGCATCACTCCCAAACAGGTGATTTGCAGAGAATTCTAGCACAGCCTTTAACAAGTCAAAGTTTTAGCACCCGTGTAGTGTCAAATTGTGAATGCTGATGTACACCCAAATGTCTGCAGTGGCCAGTTTGTCCTAGTAATCCAAGTCACAGAAACCAGACCCCATGATCAGTAAGATATGTTATATGCAAGCAAAATGACCTAACTTGTGATAGTGCAGAAGCCACTTATTGAAGACAATACTATGCATTATAGTATTTAACTGGGGGGCTTTTTTAGTTCTGAAGATCCAAATACCATATTCTTACTTGGTTTTCCTGTTAACTTTAGCAAATACACTTTTTGTTAAAAAAAAAAAACACTTAGAAAGAGTTGTCGTTTTACTGCAAAACTCAGCATGCAGCTACATCTCAGGCAGCTATGCAAATTACTAGAGTTGTGTGATTAGATGGACAGTCTTGTCACCTGAGGACTTAAAAGTGGTTCCACCCTTGGCCTATAAAAAGGCTCTCAGAGGCTACTTGTGCATGTGGACCTATTTTTTAGCTTGTGTACAGCTTGTTGACCAATAGACGCCTCTATGACGCAACCAAAGAGATTTTCGCTAGTCCACAGAGTTTGAGAGGGGTGCATTATTGGAATGAAAGAAGCTGGATGGTTGCATTGACGAATTACCTGCCACCTGGGCCGTTTTGACCAGACTCTTAGGAGGTGTTGGCATCAGTGGATGAGTGAGGGCATGCACACAACACAACTAGGCTTAGGATGCCTCTCAACACTCTCAACAGACCACCAGTAGAGAGGATCATCTGATCGTCCGACAAGCACAACTGTTTCATTGTCCACCATCCAGAGACAAGTAGCACAATTATTACAGGTTCCTGTGTCTGTCGTCACCATTTCCAGGTGTTTGGCTAAAGGAATTTGGTCTCTCAGCACCCATTACATATACTACCTTTGACACCAACTCACCATCACCTCTGTTTCAAGTGGTGTCATGAATGGTGAAATTAGACTGCTAGGGAGTAGAACAAGTTTGCCTTCACTGATGAATCCAGATATGTTTAATCCTGGGGATTTAGGGCTGAGCGTCTCAATCTTGCCTTTGCTGTGGAGCGGCACACTGCGCCCACAGCTTATGTGATTGTCTGGTCATTGCATACAACAGTTGATCACCCCTAGTATTGGTACCAGGGACAATGACAGCTCAGCTGTATGTTCAGGACATCCTGCAGAGACATGTGTTGCCTTTCATGGGAGTACTTTAAAGAGGTATTTTCCAGCAAGGGTGTCACAGATATTCCTCCACAACATTGCAACGGTTCCATGGCCTGCCTAGTTGCCAGATTTATTGACTATAAAATATGCATAGGACCATCTGGGACACCAAATTTGACAACCTACAAGTTTGTATGATCTAAAGATTCAGTTACAGCAAATGTGGACCGATATGCCATAGGATAACAAATGGAACCCATAAGACTCCATGCCCATTCATATCACATCTTACATATGATATTATAATCACTTACTTATATCAACAATACAATCACACAGAGTAAGTTTCATTTGATTTCGAAAACTCCTTCAAGATGCTTGATTTTTTTTACAATGAGTGGATATAGGATAGAGTCATGGTCAGCATATCTTACAATTATGTTGGCTAATCAGCATGAAACCATTGTAAACAGTCTGGAATAAATGGCTTCATGATTTTAGGTCTCTTATGTTTTTTATCACTGTAAGAGCACTGAAAATCTGAAATGCCACAAGATGTTAAGAAAAAAGATATGACCAGTCCTTTATTCTGTGGGTTCAATGTCCAACTCTGTATATGAGTGAATTAGATGAAGTGCGTGCAGTGACCCGGTGTGCTGATCATCTGAAATATAGACCTGTGCTCAGTTAACTATAGTAAAAGCTAGTCAGGGGCGTTGTTGGGGGAGTATGTGCTTCAGGCACAATAAGGAAGAAGGAGGGCTGCTGGCCTGGCCAACAATCAAAGGAGGCAGTCAGTCCATTGCTGCAACAATCTCTCCAAACACAGAAAACCCGTCAGTTAAATTATAAAAAAGCTGCGTATTACAGACGTGCTCTGTGTGTGGAGCAGCTGCCACATTAATCTGCTGCTTTCATAGGCTGAAGAGAGAGCAGAGGAAGCTGTGAATAACTCGTTGGCTGAAGGACCTTCATGATCATGTGACCAGTAACACTTATAGGAGGGCTGCTGAAGGAGCTAAAAGATCTTCAATGATGTCACAAGCATGTGATCAGTCATGAGGTTTCAGATTGATTGTTAAATTGCTGCACAATTTTGTAGGTAAACAGCAACTTTACTTGCAAACCCAAGTAGCCAAGAATTATCAATTTACCAACTTTCAACAGGCTGTTCTAATGATTTTTCAGTTCTATCATAGGTTTCCAGAAGCTACTCTATGGGGCCTTACCCTCAGATGTCTAGACTGTGAAACTACAATGTAAAAAAGTAAATAAACAGACAAGTTAAGTTTATGTTGACTCAGCAATTGGTTGGGAAGTGGGGGGGCGACAAACTGAATCTTTGCACTGGTTGCAGGAAAATCTAGCTACACCTCCGGGCTAATGATGGTCCCTATCCAACTACATTCGTAGGAGATCCAACAAGAATCTTTTATATGCTGTTAAGTTGTGCTTATGCGAGCCTGCCCTTACATACGGTAGGAGAAGAACTGATAGATACATTAAATACATCAAATAAATCCTCATAACATTCATTTGCATCTTTTGTGAGATTATTAGTCATTTTATCGTATCTGTCATTTTCTGTGGTTATTTAAACTACGGGATTAAAGTAATTAATATAGTGTCAGTCAGTTATGACCAATTATAATATAATTATATTTTGTGTTTACTAAATGGCAGCTAATTACAGCTTGACTCGCTGATTTATTGTTTTCCAACAGAAGAAGTCAAATGTCTCCCAAGATGACATGACCTCACCCATCTATTTCTTGTCAAATGGGAACTTACATACTCTGAAATGTCAAAGCCTCTCTTGTGCCTTTTAATGAAAATTAATAATGATTAATGACACTTAATTTACAGGATTGTTTGTCCTTATTAGCTGAAATTGAAAGTTAGTCCACATTTAAACATTATTTTAAAATGGCAGGCATCAAATGAAAAACTAAGTTAAGAAGGGTACTGGATGTGTCGCTCTAGTCCAGGGAGATCAATACAGAAGAAATCCAAGGGCATCATACATGGTGCAAACGGTAACATCAATGATGATGCATCTTTAGTCCTCCACAACAAAGACAACGATGTTTCGACATTTAGGGTGAAGTCACACGAACGTATATTGGCTCGGTTTTTACGCCGAGCCGATATACGTTGTCCTCGTGTGCAGGGGGGGGAGGATGGAAGAGCCAGGAGAAGGAACTGAGCTCCCGTCCCCCTCTCCGCCTCCTTTCCGCCCCTCTGCACTATTTGCAATGGGAAGAGGTGGGGCGGGGGCGGGGCTAAGTTCCGAGAATTAGCCCCCGCCCCGTCCCACCTTTCCCCATTGCAAATAGTGCAAAGGGGCGGAGAGGAGGCAGAGAGGGGGTCGGGAGCTCAGTTCCTGCTCCTGGCTCTTCCATCCTCCCCCCTGCAGAGGAGAACAACGTATATCGGCTCGGCGTGAAAACCGAGCCGATATACGTTTGTGTGACTTCACCCTAACAAGCTGATGATGATCAGTTCTCCTTTTAATCGCCTTCCCACTGTGAGGGGTGCAGCAAATACACAGTGAGGAGGATGGGGGACACAGGACTCACATTTCTGAGATCTTTGTGGATCTCATTGATAAGACCTCCACCGATCATCCAGTTATCCCCTATCTTCCAGATAGGGGATAACTTAAAAGCTTGGTACAACCCCTTTAATTAAAGCTTATCGTTGAAAAACCAATGATAAAATTAAAGCCATCTTGTTTTGAGTATATTGTGAGAAGACCCAATACATGAGAAGAGACAAGACTTGAAAGATTTAAGGCCCAATTAGATGGGATGAATGTTGGGCAAACAATGTCTGACACTCGTCCCCGCATACACTCGCACCCGTGCTGTTACATGGAAGCTAGCATGGCTGGCTCGCTCACAGAGCTGCCAGCAGGAGTCCGGGAGGCTGCAAGAGATTTAACTCCTTGCTCTCCCTCGCCCCTCTCCATTAACATAACTTAGCGGCTGTTCAATACTGAATGGCTGCTGTTTACACTGAGTGATCAGCGATCAGCTCATCGTTCATCGTTTATTCTGCAAGTTCTAAAGCTCACTATAACATCCTGCATTTTTCTTAGCCATTAAAAGGTATCATATCTACAAGACTACTCTTTGTGAGAATAATCATACTTTGCTCCACTGGCTAACACAGTACTAAACTTTTTTAATATAGCTTTTGTAACTTCAACAGTTTTAGTTTCTTGGATGTGTTTAAAATTCAGGATTAGTGTCGAGTGAATTGAAACAATTGAACCCGGTTTCGAGGTTGAACTTTTTAAAAAGATTGGTTCAGCGCAAACTCAAAACCTTGGGCAAACTGACAAAAAAATAATTCTTCTTCTCCTGCTTCTGCTCAATGGTTAACATTATTGTCATACATTTATGGAGGAGAAGAAAGAAGAAGCATCATGGCTCAGTGGATAGCACTGTTGCCACCTTGTAGCTTTGGGTTTCTAGGTTCTAAACTATCCATACACAGCATCTACATGGAGTTTGTATGTTCTCTGTATGTTTGTGTAGTTTTCTACTTCATAATAATTAGAGATGAGCGAGTATACTCGCTAAAGGCAATTGCTCGAGCGAGCATTGCCTTTAGCGAGTACCTGCCCGCTCGAGACTTTAGGTTCGGGTGCCGGCGGCGGGCAGGGAGCTGCGGGGGAGAGCAGGGAGGAACGGAGGGGAGATCTCGCCTTCCCCCCCCCCCCCCGCTCCCTCCTGCTGACTGCCGCTACTCATCGCTCCCCCACGCCGGCACCCGAACCTTCAGTCTCGAGCAGGCAGATACTCGCTAAAGGCAATCTTCGCTCGAGCAATTGCCTTTAGCGAGTATTAGCGCGCATCTCTAATAATAATCTTATATAGCACATGCATTTATGCAAGAGCAGAAAAAGCAGAAGAACAACTACTTTTATGGCTCACTAGCTTTAAGAGGTATCAGTGAAGTGCTAGTTCTATTCTAACTAATTTAGAACAAATTTTTAAGTGAAATTCAGTGAACCGGTTTTCGCCAATGTGCGATCTTCAGGGGAACTGGTCGTATTGGATGAGGCACACAACAATGCATCAGTAGGAACCTGTGCTATTGAAGACCTTCTCTGTACGCATACACTACACACTACTTTTAATATAGGAATTTTAAAAGATAACTATTGCAAGTGACTCCCAAATCTAAGAAAACAAATAGTTCAAGCTATCCTATAGATAATCCAAACAGAATATTATTTATTTGGTCATTTGGAATTGCTAAACATTTGCCTTAAGAGAATTTTCACATTAAAGACATTGATCACTTATTCACAGGATGGGGGATCATTGTCCAATCACTGGAAGTCCAATCATTGGGACCCCCAGATCCTGAGAGATATTTGAGCATATAAATCTACCTCTTTTCCATAGAACTGAATGAAGCAATTGCCAAATATGCTCCATTTTCATCAAGCATTTGAGGTGCAATATTCTCAGGGTCGTTGGGGGTCAAAAACGCAACTATCAGCCATCTTTCCTCTAGCACAGATCCCAGATGAAACAGTGCAGCCATGCACAGTGAAAAGACACAATATTATCAAATCACGACAAATGTGGTAAAGCTTTCACCTTTCAATATATTGGACAGTCCAGTGAGGGCTACATCACTCATGATATTATTGAAAAAATAGTTGAGTACAGCAATTTCGAAGCAGAAAAAATTTATAAAGAAAAAAATTTATGTGGCAACAATGTGATTCAGTAGAAATTCGAGCTTCGATTAGAATACTGATCACTGCAGGTCACTTGAAAAGCTATTTCTTGAATTATTTACTGAAATACCATCCTTTACCACTCTTAACAGGGAAACGACAAATGATGAATGCGCGATCAAAGATGCGTACGAAAAACGCTGTCAGCTGGACTTTTCCTGTCTCCTTCCTGGGAACGAAACTGAATGAGGGCATGTGCAAATTTGTAATTGAGCGTCCCAAAATGGGACAGCCATGCCCTCTTTAAAAGTTCTTTCCTAGCCAACTCAACGTTATCTGTCATGGACTTCAAATTACCCCTCAACCTTAGCCGCACTTGAGGGACGTGTGGCATGAAGAACCCCCTAGACAAACACTCCCAAAGAAGCCTTGCCTACCGCTTCCTGTGGTACCTGTCGAACTATGCTTGCAGGGGCTAGCTTCTCACTGGCGTGCACTGCTATGCCAGTAGCATCCACTGCAGTGTGTCGACGCCAAAAGCCCGCAACGTAGCACCCCTAAGCTGCACCACTCGTGCAGACTATCAACTCTGAACCCTTTCAGTATTGATGCTGGCCATTACATGCGCCAGCATCACAACACGTCTTTCATAAGGATGCTCCTTACCTCACAATATGCTCAACTACCAACAACAACCAAATATCCACATATTGACCATTTTTAATTTTTCTCCACCATCTCGTCCAGTACACCCACGTCAGGTGGGCTAACCAAGCCCACTGGTAACCCACAAGACACTAAAAGCCCTTTTCTTATAAAAAAAAATAAAAGGGCCTTCAACACTACCTCCTTTCCACGTCAGACCAAGCCCCCTGGACCACCTCAGAACATTAAAAGCCCTTTTTCATTATCAAAAATTAAAAGCAATTTTAATGCTAATTTTTTTTTCACGTCAGGCCCCTTGGACCAAAACAACAAGTAAGAGCGATTTTCCTCATCAGGTGGGCTAACTAAGCCCCCTGGGTCCAAAGAATTTAAAAGTGAATTTAACGCTATCACAAATTCACTATCACCATAAACAACCACAGGAGCAGCATTTCAAACGTTTTGACAAATCCACTCACCGGCTTGTCCATCCTCTGGACCCACCAAGGGTAGACTATGTGCCGATCCACATTGCCGTCTCGTATTCTACGTTGTTGCACCATGATCTCCATCCATCCGACGACCACCGGACAGGTCTCGGGCTCACTGACTGGATCCTCTCCTGAGCCTATGCTGTCATTTCTGAATGTCGATGGAGTTTGATGTTGACTACGACAACAAGCGGTGGCTCCTCTTGTGAAGATGCCGTCCATGACGCATTCTCTACCCAGAACTGTTGCTTGCCTCGTGATAATGCGTATCCATCTGATGGACCTTTGACCTGTGCTGCTGATGTTCTGCTGCAGCTAAAGATGAAAGTTAACCACGATCCCAGAACTGCCTAGCTCGCGCCCCCATCTCACCCTCCCTATTAGCCAGCTGCCACTCGCCACTCCTTCCCACCCTACCCTTATCCATACATACCCTTTCTTGTTGCTGCTGCTCTAATTCCTTCCTCAAGTACCCACTATGCACCGGTTAAAACACCTCCCCCATGCCTACGATCCCCCCTTGTGCTTCTACTGCAAATTGACCCCTAACTTGCCCCTCCCCCACTTAGACTGACATCTACTCTGCCTCTTGCTTCTGCATAACAGTCTATAATCCTCCTTCCAACTCTCTCCCCTTCATCCCCCCTCCCCCTTCCTTGCTCAACAATTACCCACTGCCATAACCCCTGCTCATTGCTGACCCCTTTGCTGCCCCCTGCCTACCGGCTTCACTTTCAAACATATGGATTGCTGTTCCCAAGCACCGCGGTGCCACACTACCCCATGTTATCAAACGCTTACTCAGGCCGCTTCCCCCATTCCAGCTGTCAGATGGCCGCCACTTCTCTAGGCTCTCATTGCACCACTGCTGGACTGCACAAGTATGCGCCCCTGCGCGTGCCTGCTCACTTCCCAGCACTTGCACCACTGTTTCCTTATTGCTCCATCCGCCACTGACCGGACTCCCACATCTGCTGTTGCGCTTCACAGCCGGATTGAAGCAAAGCTGCGCAGGGGAATTTCTCATCCGCCGAGGCCTTTCTTTCACTGTGCTCACATCCCCCACCAACACTGCTTCTTCCTTTTCTTTGCCTTTCTATCCCTGCCTCTTCCTCCTACTCTAACCCGACCCCTAACCTGCGGTCGCTGTCCTCGCAATCCTATCACCACGCCCTCCAGTCCAAGACATCTTCATTAGTCATTTTGTTGCCCTACAAGCTTGAGGACTCTTCTACACAGCAAAGTGGCATGCACAGAGCCAGCACCGCAATGCATGAAGGCTATACGGCTCTCTAGTAACTCATATAGTGTAGCATGGTAGCGGATGTCCACATAATAGCGTTTTTATTTTTTTGCTAGGATGGTTACCTCTATCTCACACATGTGAAACACAAGGCCTGCAGGACGGATCCGGCCAGCCACTTCATTTTAGATGGCCTATCAGCTGTGCAGCTACATAACAGGTATTCCACTCACCCAACATGCAGCTCAGGTCCGGAGGCCGTACTTAGTCTGTGACTGATGAACTCTATCCCCCAGAGCTTTCACAGAGGCAAATAATGTCCAGGAACCTAGAAGTATCTGTCACTAACTGAACTAATTAAAATATAACCTTTAATAGTATTAATAAAATCTAATCAGGAAGAACTAAATAAACAAACACACATCTAGTAATGATGTGTTCCTACAAGATTCAGATTCGTGACAAGGTAAACACATCTGTATTAATTTATGGGCTAATGCCTTATCTACCTTTTCTGTGGTAGTTCGTGAGGAGGGCACTGATAGCATATCTGTGCTGGATCTGGCACAAAGTACCAGAAGAAGAAGTGCTGCATGCAGTTTGATTACATCATAAGACGGATCCCTTCGGCAGGGGATTCCTCTTTTCTCCCCCCTGAATACAGCAGGAGGGCAGAAACCCAGCACAGATGTGAAGGCAGTCTTGCAATTTCAATCGGCTTCTTCAAAGGCAACCGTAAGGCTGATGTGGCCCTCGGTGAACAGCAATTTGCCCCCCCTGCTCTTTGTCTTCCTCAGTTTCATTCCAGTACTTAGCTAGAACAATTGTCGCTGGGTGGTGTCCTCCGGCACAAGATTCCAGCATTTTCTTTAGTGGCTCAGTGGCATTTTTTAATAATCTGATTCTCGGAGATCTAGCAGTGGAAATTGTGGCTACAAATATAATTATTTTTGGTGGTCTGGCGCCCGTCTGAAGTACCAAGTAGAATATTTATTGCAAGTTTATAGTTATTTGTATGTGTAGTGGCCCAGCACATCCTCCTGGTCCCCTCCATAAAAGCCATACATGTTTTTTCTATGTAGATGCAGTGTGCAAAGCTGTCCTGTCATTTCCAGTGAGTGTGTTGCACGACTGCGGTGTTTGAGAGGTTAACTTCAATAAAATCATTGCCTGTATGTAAATGTATCAGTCTGTCTGGAAGTACCTTCAGTTTCCTTGTGATGAAGATGGAGAAGAAGGAGAGATTTCCCGTAGCGACTGAGATTTGGATGTGAGTGGAGTGAGCCCAAAGCCTAAGGGCTCATGTCCACGGGGAAAAGAAGAATTAAAATCCGCAGCGGATTTTAACTCTTCTCCCGCGCGCGGATCCGCACCCCATAGGGATGCATTGACCACCCGCGGGTAGATAAATACCCGCGGATCGTCAATAAAAGTGATTTTAAAAAAAATGGAGCATGAAAAAATCTGGACCATGCTCCATTTTCATGCGGGTCTCCCGCGGGGACGGCTCCCGCGGGCTTCTATTGAAGCCTATGGAAGCCGTCCGGATCCGCGGGACACAAAAATCACATTTTACTTACCCGCTCCGGTTCTTCTCTTCGGCGCCGCGCCATCCTCTCTCAGCCGCGGCCGGATCATTTTGCTTCGGCCCGGCGCATGCACGGGGCACGTCACCGACGTCATCGTGCACATCCGCCGAGCCGAAGAATGAAGATCCGGCCGCGACGAGAGAAGATGACGCCGCCGCGAAGAGAAGAAACGGAGCGGATAGGAGGTGAGTTTATTGTCATTTATTTGTATTTTCAGCGCTCATGTCCGCGGGGCAGGAGGGACCCGCTGCAGATTCTACATGTAGAATCCGTAGCGGGCCCGATTTTCCCCGTGGACATGAGCACTAAGAGAGAGCCCTTGTAAGTAATAACTTACAAGGGCTCTCTCGCCTCCATTCACTTAAACCACTATCGCTCCTAAGTAAAGTCCAGCAGTAATAGTCGCTGGGACAGCTGTCATCTCTAATGCAGACATGAATACAGCCCAAGAGCGGCTTCAGCCGGCGCGTTTGTGCGCAAAACACAGTGGATAGGACCCCCTGATTGCAATGGGTTCCTTCTCATGACTAAGTTTTGTGCACACATTTCACATGTGAGGAAAATAATAGGACCTGCTCGATCTTTCTACGTTTTGCACAGCAAAGGCCCCATAGATTACAAATGTCCAAGGGGGTGCGTGAAGCACCGCGCAAAAACGCTATTAGGTGAGCTGACGAGTAGCGACTAGCAACTACTGAGCGCTTCCTCACATGGCGCCCCGTCAGGTCCCAGATTTACACGGGACAACTACCGCTGGAAATCATTCATTTGAGATTTTTCGGCCGATAGTTGCTCCATGTAAAACCACCCGAACTCCGTATTCTCTCTTGTGGAGGATAAATACAGCAGATACAAGAAAAGGGTTTTTTTTTAATTATCTATTTATATTATATACAAAAGTATATATTTAAAGAAATATAATGAAAATTGCAAACAAAGTTATAAATTATTTATATAAAAACTAGCTTACCCGTCGCGCGTTGCTGCGAAGACAGACATACATACATACTTCGTTTTTATATATCTAGATGACGGCAGCAGCGACCACTGAGGTTTTGTAGGCCGCTGCTTCCCCCTTCCAGGCTGAATAAAATAGCCGTTGTGTGAGAATCGCTGGGGGGGGAGACATTCTTACTGCTGGGAGAATTGCTGGGGGGGGGGGGGGGAGACATTCTTACTGCTGGGAGAATTGCTGGGGGGGGATAGGAGACATTCTGACTGCTGGGAGAATCGCTTGGGGGGGGGGGGATCGGAGACATTCTGACTGCTGGGAGAATCGCTGGGGGGGGGGATGGGAGACATTCTGACTGCTGGGAGAATCGCTGGCGGGGGAGCGGAGGCATGACTGCTGGGAGAATCGCTGGGGGGAGGGGGCATGGTGACTGCCAAGAAAATCTCTGTGGGGGAAGGGGGGCATGATGACTGCCAGGAGAACCGCTGGGGGGGAGCCATTATGACTGCTGGGGGAACCACTTGGGGGGAGGGGGGCATTATTATTGCTGGCGGACAGCTGGGGGTGGCATTGTGACTGCTGGTGGACCACTGGGGGGGTGGTATTATGACTGCTGGGGGAACCGCTGGGGGGGGGGGGGAGCGGGCATTATTACTGCTGGGGGACCGCTGGGGTATGTCACTCTTATTACTAATGGGGGGAGTGTCACTATTATTACTGCTGTGGGATGTCACTATTATCGCTGGGGTGGTGTCACTATTACCGCTGGGGTATGTGTACATGTGGCAGAAATGGGCAGGGCTCTTTCAGAATAGACCGGGTGCAGATTTTGACTGCTTTTTAGATGCGGAAATGCTGCAGAATTTTCCACAGAAATCTCTGCTGAGGACATTCTGCAGTATTTCCGCGTCCAAAAAGCAGTCAGAATCTGCACCTGGTCTATTCTGAAACAGCCTTGTCCTTTTTAGAACGACGGGGGTAAAATCATACGTTGTGATAAGCCCCGCCCCCTGACGTGTTGGCACTTTGCGATACATAAGTGGGTTTTGGGTTGTAGTTTGGGCACTCGGTCCCTAAAAGGTTCGCCATCACTGGCCTAGTACATGTTTGCCCACTTCCAACTCCAGTGGAGACTGACTGTAAATGGCTGGCATGCTCTAGTATTTATGGTTTCAAGCTGTACGTGTCATTGCATACAGTCTATCTATCTATCTATCTATCTATCTATCTATCTATCTATCAGGGTTATTGCATACAGTCTATCTATCTATCTATGACATCAGGAAATGAGAGAATTAGATTTTGTAGGCCGCTGCTTCCCCCTTGCGGGCTGAATAAAATAGCCGTTGGGTGGAACATACAATTTATCCGGCTGCTGTGGCTTCTTAGGAAGATATCCTAGTACTTGTTTACCCACTTCCAACTCCAATGGTAATTGGCTGGCGTGCTCTAGTGGTTCCAAGCTGTACGTGTCATAATAGAGCCTTAATGACATCACAATGCAGCTTTATAGAACATGTTGGGGCATGTTCAAGGGCGTCTGATGTTGATGACATCAGTGATGACATCACAATAGCAGGTGGCTTACTTATTCGATCTACGTGGGGGGGGGCGTAACTTTCGACGACGCTCGCGCGCCATTTATCGTAGGATATTTGTACTATGCCTATAATCTTCCCAGGAGTGTACTTAACAACTTTCCAAAGTTTCTTAGCGATCGGATGAATGGTGTAGTAGCGCATAAAGGACAAACAGACACACACGCAGACACGCACGCACGCACGCAGACAGACATACATTCAATTTTATATATATAGATATATTCCAGTAAAATAAAAAAAGTATAAGAAATAAATAATAAAACTAAATATATAGCTGTAGCAACATTTTTCTTTAAATCCTGATGGCTGGTGCTGCTGTTTTTTTGGTGGTAGGTGGTAGCCAGCGTTTCTTTGGTGGTAGGTGGTAGCTGATGTATTTGGAGGTAGGTGGTAGATGATGTTTTTGGCAGCAGGTGGAGGCTGGTGTTTTAATTGGCAGCAGGTGGAGGCTGGTGTTTAATCAGTGGAAGGATGAGTTTTTTTTATCAGATGGCATTATGTGGAATATTTATTGTGTACTGTAGGTCTTAAGCTCACGAAGAATGCTCTTGTACATCTTGCGGTTGTTATGGATGAGCATAATTTTGGGACTCATTTTTTGAGTATAACAGAGGCAGCGGTCCCAAAAGTCCTGGTTAGCTGTCTTCACTATAAATGGCTTAGCTGGATATGATATTTCTTGGCCAACATTGCAGTATGTCAAATAGAAGCACGTATACAGGGCCGCCCGAAGCTCCAGAATGGTGTCTATGTCTGTAGAGATCAGGTCCCGGCATAGCATATAGAGGAAGGCTATGGTTCCTGGGGTGAACAGGCTCTTCTCTTGTTCACCTTCCATGGTGAGAGTGTGATCTATGTACTTCAGCCATATTACTGGCTCTGTGGCGCTAAGAACATCCAGCTTTGGGCATCGCTTCTTGATAAAGATTCCGAGGCATCTAAGTAGATGATTTAGGCGCTTGCGACGCTCGGCATGTTTATTAGCAATAGCCTGATTCGGAACCTCTTTAGCGGGAGATGCTGTAAATAAATATATACATTATAAGAGGAACACTCATAAACCAATCCATGTGATACAATGACATGGCAGGGAAGGGGATCTTCATCATCACCGCTACTCACTTTTACCCCGTGGTTTTTAGATTAAGAATTTAACAACTATTAATTGCTGTTTCTTCCCTGAACTGGCAAAAGTCTAAAGAAAGTACATTTTACTTTAATTTTAATGCCCCATAGTAATATAGTATATGGTATAATCCAGTCCCGTCCCTATGATATAACCTTAGTGACCGGCCAACAAGTCAGCAGCGTTGGATTACAGACGAACTGTGGAAAACGTTCACTTAACACGAAAGCGTTAAATACAGAATTTCATCAAACTTTAAGTTGACATTTAACACAATAAAAGCCGCTGTAATAGTCAAGTTAACGTTTGCTATTTCTGTACATTGTACTGTCTGAGCTTCTGGATTGTCAAGGAGTCTCTAAAAATAATGGAAGAGCGGGCGAACCCCCCACAGGGACGGACAGCATCGCCATACCGGACAGCATCACTATACCGTGACTTAATTACTATCATGCAGTGACTAAATACGACCGCCATAACTGTATCATAACCATCATGATTGTGTAATACCGCCATACTGGGACCAGATACATGACTAAATAATGCCATCATACAGGTGCTGTACAATGCCACCATATTGGGAGGGAATAATACCACTAGGAATAAAAACACTACGAGAATCCCAAAATGACCCCCAACTGTAAGTGTATATAACCCTCACCCTGAGGGTTACTGCAGCCATCATATAGTGGTCCAAGACCACCCAGACGGCTGCAGAGTATCACCCCCTGCAGATTCAAGGTGGTAATAAAATACTGACTAGACGCAGGCAGAAGAAACAAAGTGACTTACAGGTGATGTCCACGCTGACGGTCAGTACTTTGGAATCTTCAATTTCATCTGGTTCCCCAGAGAAATCCTTTCGAAATAGATTTCCCATCTGCAGAATTAGATACAAAGACATCGTTAGCGGATGCTGGAGTTCTGGTCAGAGCGGTGGGGATACGCGGAGGATACGCTCACTTCACAGTAATGTATGAAGTGGAAAGATAAGCTGTGCGTCAGTCACCTAACGGTTAATATTCAAATACAGGACTATAACGACCGTTGCTATGGCAACAGCACCTGTCAGAGTTAGTAAAATTCTGTTGTAATGGCGCAAAAATCATCATTAAGTGGAATCCTTTTTAAATCTTATTTTTGGTAGATAAATTGTTAATTTACACAATATTTACTTCTAACACCTGAATATTAAATTACAGAACATTCCTCACCCCCCCCCCCCCATGCACCTAGGAAAGCCCTGACTATTCACTATAAATGCATAAGCCCCGCCTCCTTGTTCTCCCGCTCGCCTAAGAACATCCATACGGGAAAGAAATGTTACGCAATTTTTGAATAGAAAATCCCCAGAATTCATTAGCAGTAAAGTAGATGAGATCCCAACAAATATCATCCACCGGCTGTGGAAATTGGCGCGTAGTGCGGATTATTACATCCACAATATGTCCATTTCCGGGGATGACGACAGATTTGTTGCAGATTTTCCCCCTTGAAACCAATAGGGATGAGGAAATCTGCAATCAAATCAATCTACAAGTGATGGAATGCAGTTATTATACCCCTACTGTACCTTATCAGATGAGGAGATCCTTTCTGTCTCACGGATAGACGAATCACGGAAACGAAAAGCAATCGCAGGCAGATACACACGGAGTGCATATCACTTCACCGGTAAAGGATAAAGTGTGAGGAATACCTGAGTGTCGGACATATTTGTTCTAGTGGTCAGTGTTCTATAACTGTGACATCACCGCGCAGAGAGTTACTGGAAGAGCTTTTCTTAAAGGCACAGTATGATCATTAAGTGGAATCCTTTCCTAGGACCGGTGTCACATGAAGTCTCTTCACAAATATCTTGTTTTTTGTGATTTTGACACCGACGTTCTTCTGCAGCAATAAATGCCATGTCCATTTGTTAGCTATAGGTCAATATGGAACATGAAATGCGCTACAAACACGGCATGTTTTGTGTTGTTTTTCATAACTTTTGGTACATTTTTGGAGTCCATGGCATTTTTTTGAAACTCGCCCCATTCTGTAGGTGAGATGTTTCTTCTGATGTTTTCCTCCAGGCTTCTCTGTAACAAATGAAATAGTAGATATAAAAAGATGTGTGGTCAGAAAAAGCGCCACCCAAAGGCACTAGGAAAAAAAAGGTCCAGGAAATCCGTAGTGTTTTTTTATAACCCTAAAGGCGCGATACACGCAGACAATCTTAGAGGAAGCTCGTATTTTCTTTCGGTGGACAATAAATTCTTAAGGCTGCTCTCACCCATGCGTTGAGTTAGACGCCGCTCAAAACTGCGGCATTCTACCAAGATTTTAGCGTCATTTTTGAATGCATGGTGCAAAGCTTTACAGCGCTTTTTAACACACCCCAACACTGTGACGGGTGATGGGTTACGTTAAAAAACATGAAAAAGCTGAAAATTAGAACAAAAAGTGCTGGTCTGTGAGGCCTGATTGAAATCAATGGCGGTGTTGTACTCCGGTTAGCGCGGTGCTCAAAACGCCACACTAATCAATGCAAAAAACGTTGAGTGTGAGATCGGCCTAACACTTGAATGTCAAATTGACGGATATTTCTGTCCCCGTCCACCTGATAAAGTTTTCAAAATTTATTATAAAAGCCCTGTTCCGTAAATCAGCATAAGCCCCGCCCACTCGTGGTCTTTTTTGCCTAAGGGCTCGTGCTCATGAGCAAGTTTTTATTGTGCATTACACACACGGTGAAGTCAATGAACATAAATGGACTTTCATTGACATTAGTGTGTAAACACTGCGTGTAGATACCTGCGAGAAATAGATCGCAGCGTGGTCTTTCTCTCGGCATATCACACAGCGTGAGCCTTATGCTTTTCTATGAGCAGTGTATGCAGCGTAGTCAATGAGCAATACTTTGCGTACGGGCGGCGATTCATATGCAACCCGCTATAAAAAAAAATTGTTCATCTACTTACAAATATGTAGTCAAGACTTTAATATCTCTAACAGACCACAAGGGGATCGTCCCTCCGGGTCCCTAAATAGAGCCAAGAGAGCAGTCAGCCATAAGAATGGAGAGGCTTTATTATGTATCATATATAGCCTATATCTCACAGTCAGGAATCCTCGCCCCGGGGTCTTCTCTGCAGCTTCTATGTTTGATGTATTTATATTTGTAACATTATTTATATATATATGTCCCCTATATTGTATCAGGATCCGCTTTCTTTGAGGCTCTAAGGCCGTCTGCAGCCGGTTGGGTCGGATCCGGCTGCGAGAATTCTCGCAGCGGAACCCGACCTGAGCGTCTGCAGAGAGCACAGAAATAGAGCATGCCGTGATTCGTTTGCCGTGCGAGATTTCGTGCGGTCAAATTGCGGCCGTCTGTCTAGGATTGCGTTTGTTAACGCAATCCTACGACAGCTTCCATAGGCGGAAATTCCGGGGGAAATCCCGCCGCGGAATTTCCGCCCATCTGCAGGCGGCCTTAAAGGGGTTGTCCCGCGCCGAAACGGGTTTTTTTTTTTTTTCAATAGCCCCCCCCGTTCGGCGCGAGACAAACCCGATGCAAAGGTTAAAAAAGAAAAACGGACAGTGCTTACCTGAATCCCCGCGCTCCGGTGACTTCTTACTTACCTGGTGAAGATGGCCGCCGGGATCTTCACCCTCGGTGGACCGCAGGGCTTCTGTGCGGTCCATTGCCGATTCCAGCCTCCTGATTGGCTGGAATCGGCACGTGACGGGGCGGAGCTACGAGGAGCCGCTCTCCGGCACGAGCGGCCCCATTCAGAAAAGAAGAAGACCGGACTGTGCAAGCGCGTCTAATCCGGCGATTAGACGCTGAAAATTAGACGGCACCATGGAGACGAGGACGCTAGCAACGGAACAGGTAAGTGAATAACTTCTGTATGGCTCATAATTAATGCACAATGTACATTACAAAGTGCATTAATATGGCCATACAGAAGTGTATACCCCCACTTTGTTTCGCGGGACAACCCCTTTAATCAAGGATTGACATGTGAGCCCCAAGCTTCCTCCCCCGGCGTCAAATGTTATCCTCCAGTCTGTTTACTGGTAGGAGTCACATGGTTACATTATAAAGGTTACACATGTATCTACTACAAGGTGCTGCAAGTCTCCCAACAATTCACATCTGCATGCAACAATGTATCAGTTGTAACACTGCACATATGTGAACTGGGTATTAGTGCATCTTGACGCCACCAGAAAGTGCTGGTGGAGTGAAGATTGACAAGGGGGTGACACCCCCTCTACCTGATAGGCTGAATTGAATCCTTGCCTGCAGGTCCTGGCAGCCCACTAACGTGAAGCTGTAGGTGGAACAGCTTTGTTTGCAATAATGTATGCACCCCGCAGCAGGTGCGCATTGGTCCACCTGAAAGCCTGTTCCCTGCCGCTGATTCCGAACACAGCACCCCGCTCTATGTTCAAGAGCACAGCGCGGTCCATCCGCATTGCGCCAGGTGAAAGGCCTTCCCCGGCGCAGGTTTATAATACACAACCCTCTGTGTGTACAAGACACATTGACACACTGCACGGAAGCGCCGCAGAGGGCGCTTAACCCCCTCCCCGCCATTTGGCAGCATGGGGGACCAGGGGGGGTTAAGCGCCCTTTGCGTGAATGTCTGACAGTGTGCACGCTCAGCAGGAGCTCAACAGGGACATGGCAGCGCCTTGCTGCACTGCCTGTGATCGCTGCTGCCGACACTGCATCAGCACAGCAGGGAAGCTACATGGACAGCAGACCACAAGGAGGCTAGTTCGGAGGCCACAGCTGTGAACACGGGGTAGAACCAGTAAGCACACCTGCTCAATTGCCTAGCTTACGGCTCACAAAAATGCTGCTGCACAGCTTCCAGGACCTTACAGTATTGACCCTATTGGGAGCTAGGGGTGTGAGAGGGGCGTTCCTCCTGTCAAACCCCTAGCTTCTGGTGGTGTCACGATACACTAATGAACTGCCCAGATTACAGTGTGTTAACTGCATTGCTGGCTGCCTGAAAATATGGACATTTATCTGACATTCCCAAAATCCATGATAAACATGTATTGTAGCTTCTCACCACTTTGCTGGGGTCCAGAATGGGGCATTCTTTTGCTTAGAAGCTTAGGGCATAGAAAGAGTTGATGCAACTGCATGAGGTGGAGACGAGGGCTGCCAGCTGCTCATCACAGAGACATTTTGGTTATTTTTCCTCGGAAATAACAAGATCTCAGTATTTATTATTACGAGTAACAAGTACATCATATTTTTCCATTTGGGTAATTCCATTGTGTGACTTGTGTATTTTCTTTTTTTTTAATTACTGTTAATTGGAATTTCAATGGATGCAACTGAACTGGCTGCCTGTTGTGTTCATTCCATGCATACACACTCGCTAGTATGCCACGACTGAGGGCACGATTTGTGGATTTTGATGAGGATTCAAATCAGCTTTAACCCCTTCAGTTTCTGGGATGTAGTCTGCTGTGGATCCTAGTCAAAATCCACAGCAAATGGTGCAGATATTGATGTGGATTTTGGTGTGAATTTCAACCAAAATCCGCCACGCATGAAAACACCCCAAGGGCTTATTCACAGGAGCGTATATCTGCAGCTGTTTTCGCGTCCGGTCGATATACATTACCGTCTGATCTGTCTTCCCCCTTCCCTCCCGGGCTCTCTGCCTCTCTTCTCTCCTCCGGCTGTTTGCAATGGGAGGAGAGGGGGTGGAGCTAAGCTCCCACCCCCTTCCCCACCCCTAGTCCTCGGCCAGCAAGAGAGGGGGTGGGATGGGGCAGAGGTTAGCTCTGCCCTATCCAGCCCCCTCCCATTGCAAACAGCCAGGAGGAGAAAGGCAGAGAGCCGGAGAGAGGGAAAGAAGGGGAAAGACAGCTCAGACAGTAGCGTATAATAGCCAGCCATGCAAACAGCAGGCGATATACGCTCCTATGTTAAAAAAGCCGAGCTCACAAGAACATATCTGGCAGCGTACAATGACATTGTGTACTGGCCCCGTGCCAACCATAGCCATGTACTATTGTGATGTGTATGCAGGTGTAATATGTGCCGAGATAGAACATGCTGTTCATTACATTGTATATTAATTACTGTGCTGCTTGTAACAATCAATGTTTGTGTTATCCGCTCACTGAAAGTCTGATTTAGCAGAAAACTGTCTAATGCAGAAGATACAGAAACCTCCTCGGCTTTGATAAATCAGTCAACTACTAACTCTATTATAGTCCTGCACTGAGCAGAGGGTTGGAGCAGATGACCATGGAGGTCCCTTCTAATGCTACAATTCTAACATTCTATGTGGAAATCTCTGCTTTACTTTACTAATATATACCATATTTTTTGCTTTATGAGGACGCATCTATGTGCGCAAAAAAAAAATGCTCTCCGCACATGTTAAAAATGCGTGTGACTGTAGCTCCATGCCTATCACTTTCAATGGGGCTGGCGCCAGCAGCGCCTGCCGATTTGAAAACAAATAGAGAATATCATGATCCTACGCCACATTTTCCCTGTCTGTGATTGGCTGCGCCCTCAGGAAGCAGGGATTTTTAAATCCCCAGCAGAAGAAGAAGCTGCAGAAGAGGAAAAGAGTGTCGGGGAGCCAGCGACAAGACACGCAGGAGCCCTGACAGCGGCAGAGAGGAGATTTATTTATTTTTTACAGCAGCTAGGGATGATTTTCAGGGGAAGGATTATATTTCAAGCCCTTCCCCGAAAATCACGATGGGGGTTGCCTGCATCCCATTGAAAGCAATGTGATGGCCTTGCGTTTCTTTACCACAGCTGTCACAGCTGTGGCAGTGGATTCCTTCATCCCCACGGGGAGTCCCTTTGTCACTGAACACTGACAGTGCTTTCACAGTGTTCAGTGATGAGGGGACTCTCCACGGGGAATTTTTCAGCGCAGCATGGATCTTCCAGGTGCACAGATGTCATACCTTTTGCAGGTGCAAGTATATTGTGCCTGTAAAAGATGGACATGTGAACACACCATAGGAAACCACTGGTTCTATCAGACGCTCTTATTTTTGCACACATAGGCACACAAAAAAATGCTCATCTGATTTTGCTCTCAGATGCACTTTTTCCCCCCAGTCAGTGTGTCTTATAAAGCAAATGTACCAGAACTCAAACTGGGTAGCACTATTGCAGAATCGCATGCCAGCAGCAGGGCAGGTTAGCAGTTCTCTATCTCGTCTGAACTGCGGCTCGTACCTACCGCTGATTGGTGGTAAGCACCAGCAATAAGAGGCATTCTACAGGAGGATAATGCTTGGCTACACACAAGGGGGTCACAGGAAGCCCCCACAAGACTGTCACACTTTTGTGGCTGCCCCGTCCCCAGATTTATGACCAATAGAATGTGTATGGGACCATCTGGGATGCAAACTTCCACATCTTGTATCCAAGCTATAGGCAGTGCAACAGGGTACTAGAGCATCCACACCTGCCCGTATCACATCTTGTATCCAAGCTAAAGGTGGTAAAACAGAGTTCTAGAGCCTCCATACCTGCTTGTATCACATCTTGTATCCAAGCTAAAGGAGGCCCAACAGGGCCCTAGAGTCTTTATATCCACCCATATCACATCTTGTATCCAAGCTAGAGAAGGCCCAACAGGGTACTAGAGCCTCCATATCCACCCGTATCACATCTTGTATGCAAGGTAGATGCGGCCCAACAGGGTCCTAGAGTCTCCATACTCCCCGTATCACATCTTGTATCCAAGCTAGAGGTGATGCAACGTGGTACTAGAGCCTCCACGCCCACCCATATTTTTAACCCTTCCTGTCTTTCCTTTCCCTAGTACACAGTGCTCAATGAGCACTGTGTACTAGAAAGTGAAAGCAGAACTGTAGCTTTCACTACGGGAGCAGGGGGGTCATGTGACCTCCGAGGTTCCCTGCTACAGCAGAGCTGGTATAAACTCTATTAACTGCTCTTCTGTTGGCCAAGAAGATGAAGGAGTGGCTTATAATCCATGTTATATAATGAAAATGACCTAGAAAATAACATTAGAAATTATGCTATTTATCTTGGGTGAACATATAAATTAAATCTTGAAGACTCCCAGCGCCCTGTTCTTTTAATTATCTTGTCACTCAAACCTAAACCAGCCGCCTCTGCTGCGGTGGCAATTCGGAACCAGGAAGACTTAAATCTCAAATGGCTCAGACCTAACTTCAATAAACATCTTTTTAGGACTGCATTAAATTGGAATTTAGACAAAGAAGATTTATTATTGTGCACTAATAAGGACTCACCTCCTGACCTTACTTTCAAAAACTCCTCTACCAATTACACAGAACAGCAAGGGTCTCCTTTTAATTCATTTAAAGTCTCCCATCTATGCTTTCCTAGCTGCTCGTTTTTTTGAACATTTAGTCAAAACACAAATTGTATTGCTCTTTGCAACCACGTCCTGAAATCATAGATTAGAGTTACATGAACGCAGCATCGGACACTTTCTTCTAGTAATCACTTACACAGACCATATTTGTTACAAATGTTAACTTCTTTTGAATATCAAATATAATTGGCCTCCTGTAATACACTCCAAAGGATTCCTTCTTATATCTTTTGATGGCTTGCTTACGTGAAAATAACTTTTGATGGATTCAATGTTAAACAGTTTACAGAATAAGAGGATTCCTAGCACAATATTATTGACACTTAAACATGAAATGTTTCCTTGAGAACTGTCCACACAAAAAAAAGCTAATATTGTAACTTCTGATATAAGTAAGAGTTCTTACCAAATTGTGCGTTAAATTTGCACAAACTCTTCCGTGCTGAGCAGTAAGCACTCCAAGTTCTAGGTGCTAATGCATTTCTTATTAGCTTGCTGATCAGGACTAAATTACATCCTATAAGTGCTCTGGGCAGATAGTCGCTACCATTTCTGTGTGCAGGGCCAATGTTCTGAATCAATCAAACTGTAATCGTGGTAATGAATCTGCTATTTCATTTCTGCATCCAGGAATGTATTTGACTTTAAGCCATAAGTTAAATTTGAGGCAATGTAACACAAGATGCCTTAATAACTCTTCAAAATAAAGTGATTTGGTATTAAGACAGTTGATGGAGAAAACCACCCCTTTATTGTCACTTCTGATCAGAATTATTTTGCTTCTAAATTGATTACCCCAAGCTGCTATGGCTGACACTACTGGAAATAATTCCACTAGCACGATATACCTTCTTAATTTCTCACTTTTCTAAGAATCAGGACAATATTCCACCACCGAACATCCTTTCCAATAAGCTCTGTAGCCTTCACCACCCACCGCATCAGGGAAAAATTCAAATTAAGTGTCAACTAGGAAATCTTCCTGAAACTTTAACCTACCATTATATATCTAGAAACTAACTCCAAACTAATAAAGCATCTATCAGGTTTCTATTCAATCTAATATGTGTGAAAGGTGATTTAAGACTACAAATCACAAACAAAAGCTTTCTCAAGAATATTCGGCCCATGGGTATTATACGAGTAGAAAAGTTCAAAACACCCATTCTTTAATGTAACTTTTTCCTTTCTTAACATAACACTCAAAAGAACTCTCAATTAAACAATTTTTGCTTCCAGCAACCTGAATTCTATCAAATCAGATTCAATGGATTCCCAAAAATTAAATACAAGACACTGGACCCATTGTCTTCTCCACTAACGGTATGCCAAAATCTGCTAGTTCACATAATTTACTCATAATTTCTGAATACTCACTACCTACAGAGCAAACAATTAAAAAGTCATACAGGTAATGTAGGATGACCTCTGTCTTGACATTGCCAGACACAACCCATGCTAAAAATGATTAAAAAGTTGCAAAGTATGCACACAACAGGGAGAATACCATGGGTAGGCAATGCATCTATCAAAGAACAATTGTCCTTCAAAATTAAACCAAGTGAACTAAATCCTACTGGATTTATTGACAGCAATTTGAATGGCCATTTTATGTCCACTTTACTCATTTATGCATGCCTCCCGAAATTTGTAACTATTGGTAACATTTGCTCCAAAGTAGCAGAACATACTGATGTCAAAATCTATATCATCATGCAAAGAACTACCTTTTGGAAATGAAAGATGGTGAATCAATCGCCAAGTACTAGGTTTCTTCTTTGGTCCCAAATCCAGTGAGATACTCTAAAGTTCTTATTAAAAGGAGGTGATAAAAAGGGACCTGCCACGCTACATTCCTTAATCTCCTTTAGAATCCTATGCCATGCAACATGCAAAATTAGTATTTACAGACTTAAGAATTGCATACGTAATGCAACCATCTCCATGAAAAGCCATGATTTTAAACCCAAACCTAAAACCTTGTGATTGCCTGGGCTATCTGCCAGTCTGGGCAGACCTCGAGCCATAGGAGCATTCTTTTCAGATTCATTGGACTCCAAGCCTGTGGGTTCACCTGGCAGGCAAGATATTTTAAATACATTTTGTAATAGGATGATTACCTGTGCAATGACTCCATTCATGCCTATAATGGCAGTTCATTAGAAAATTACAGTGGCTGTCATTACACGGAAAACAAGAGCTTTTCATAATACTAGAAAAATTTGACTGTTGTCTAGACTGAAATCTTTGTAGGACCATGATATTTAACCATAACCCGATATATTTCATGCCAAGTTTAAGACTTAGGTGACAGAATGACTCATCATAAAAATAACAAACCATTCCACCAAACTTCCTTTAAACCTCCAACACTGAATCCAACTGTCTGAACAAGCCAACAGATTTCTCCCAAAACTTTTCACGTAACATGCTTTAATAAATACTGTATGCCTGTAACCAATTGAATATACACTTTGTTATTGTATGACACCTGTCACCTTCAGTCTTTTCTTCTTTTGATTTCAAATCTCTATCATAAGGGAGCAATGATATAATGTCAACTTATCCGTTACACCATATTTTTTCTTTCACTGATAAAGGTAAATGAAAACCTAACAGAGATACCTCACAAGACAAGGCCTCCCTGAAACATGTCTCATGGACACGTTGCAATCTTAAAATTTTTACTATTCTCTGTGGGAAGATCAGGTGTAACTACTTGCCTTAGTGGTGTTTCGTTGGCTACAGGTATGCTAACAGATTTATTAAAACCAAAATTATTAACCAAGTGCTCAAGAGAAATGAGCAGTTCGCCAAGTCTGTTAAACTCACCACCAGCTGGCATGCTGTTGTTTTTCTGCAAAGAAACACACAGGGCCATGAGAGTCACTGATCTTGCCATCTCATACTGTTCAGCCACTTCCTCCATCATGGTCGGTCCCTGGCACTCTTGGAAATTGTCTTGACTCTGTTACTGACAAGTCCTGGAATACTGCTGATTGTAAGGAGATCACTGGGAGTGCTGTTGCAGACATTGAAGATTAACTCGTTGCAAGAGGAAATGATACACTTGTAGAGGCTACTCCTGCAGGCTGCTGTGCGTCTGGTGTATCTAGCTGTTGAGCCCTACTTCTTCTTGATTGTTCTTTAGGGGCACTATTTCTTTTAGTGGCTCTGAAACAGTTGACAGAGATTCATGTCTGCTCTGTCAGCATGACTTGAAATAGTCTCCTCACTAATATGCAAAAGACGCTGGTCTAAATGCCTCCTTCATTGCTCCTTCCCAACTGGCCCTACTAACTAGCCTGCTAACAAGCTCCACCATTGCAATCTGTTTTCTCACTGAAGGTCCTGCGTGATGCTTCCTCAGAGAAGGTCTCAATACTAAAGTAGTGCCCGACCAGCTGGGTTTATAAGCTCTCTGTCCACTTTTAATTGCTCTAGCTCTTTTCCCTCCAAAATGGAATCCTCCAATGCTCAATTAGCTAAATCAAGCCACCAGCTTAGCTCTCTCAAGCACCAGCAGATAAATTAATCCTCACTATGTGACAGCAGCTGTCGATAGCAGCTCTGTGGCCTGCTGCTTAACCCCTTAGTCCCATAGACTTTTTATGTCTTGCTTTAGTAGGCTTTAATCCCCAGGGCTGTAAAATCACACTTGCTCTGGGGATTAAAGCCACATGGGCTATGGACGTGACAGCTCCATGCTGTCAGCTACTAGAGGTAGCAGACAACCTAGAGCTATCATGGGGGGCCCCCCGGTCACGTAATTGCCAATATCCACCGTTTAAGATTCATCTCCCTTCACAGATCATATCCATGAGGGGAGATGAAATGATGTACCTAAGGAACCCAAATTTATTCGCTGACCTTACCATGGATGCATGCACCAAAGCCGTGGATTGCCGGGGTAATTTAAAATCTCCTTGCTCCTAGCTATTAAATGTAGCTGAGAGCCTGGAAATCTCAAGGGGGCCATGGTATGCGTTTTTTGGTCACTTAATTGCCGTTATCCAATGGATAATGGTGATCACGTAAAAGAAAAAAAGCTAAAATTTCACATCCCATCACGGATCTGAACCATGAGGGGAGGTGAAATTACTTAACTAAGGCTTCCGGCGATGTTGCCCAATAGGATCCTAATTCGCGGACCTGTCCCCAGCTTTGGTGCATGCGCCCGCTGCCAAGCTGAGAAGCATACGTGATCACTATTATCTTACTAAAGGTAGCCGAGAGCCTGGAGCAGTGATTGAGGGCTGTGTTGAGCTGTCTCCGGTCACTCGATCCAACGGATAATGGCGATCACTTAAAGGCTAAAAAACAGTTGAAGTGTAATTCTCCTTTCATTTTGGGCCCCGTTGTACATACGAACAAATGATTAGGGCCACAATGGGTATGTTTCTAAACACAGGACAAACAGGGGGATCCATTTTGGGGTGAAAGTCTTCATTCCTATGTGAGCTGTACGAAAAAAAACCTGTTTTTAACATGACATAATTACGAGAAAAATTAAAATTGTAATTTTTTCCTTCTGCTTTGCTTAGATTGCTTCAAAAATCAAGGGTTAAAAATATGCAGTACACCCTTATATGAATTTGTTAAAGCGTCTAGTTCTCAAAGTAGGGTCATTTGTGGAGGGTTATTTGTCATTTTGGCCACTGAAGGGTTCTACAAATCACCTTCATTCAAAATGTCCGTTCTAAAAGCCAGCAGCTGCTCCTTTCAGTTTAAGCCCAATTGTGCATACGAACAGAAGATTAGGGCCCCAGTGGGTATGTTTCTAAACACAGGACAAAGAGGGGATCAATTTTGTGGCGAAAGTCTACATTCCTGTGTGCTGTACAAAAAAAAATGTTGTTAAAATGACACGATTGCCCCAAAAAATGAAATTCGTGGTTTTATTCCTTCTTGCTTTGCTTAGATTCATTCAAAAACTGTGGGTCAAAATACGCAGTACACGCCTAGATGAATTTGTTAAGGGGTCTGGTTTTCAAAATGGAGTCATTTGTGGGGATTCTCTGTCGTTTTGGCCGCTCATGGGCTCTGCAAGAGGTCAATGGGGCCTAAAACATATTCAATCAAAATGTCTCTTCTGAAAACCACCGGCTGCTCCTTTTGGTTTGGGCCCCGTTGTGCATACAGATATAAGGTTAGGGCCACAACGGATATGTTTTTGAACACAGGGGTATCCATTTTGGGGTGCAAATCCTCATTTGCTCGTGCACTATAGAAAAAAATCTATGAGCCTTTGCAATCTTGGCTTAGTGTAGGAAAACAAAATGTTCCTCAAAATGTAATTAAAGGGGTTGTCCCGCGGCAGCAAGTGGGGTTATACACTTCTGTATGGCCATATTAATGCACTTTGTAATATACATCGTGCATTAAATATGAGCCATACAGAAATTATTCACTTACCTGCTCCATTGCTGGCGTCCCCGTCGCCATGGTGCCGTCTAATTTCAGCGTCTAATCGCCCGATTAGACGCGCTTGCGCAGATGGGTCTTTTCCCTTCGGCTCGGCAGCAGCGGCGTTCTGGCTTCGCCCCCTTGTACGCGTCATCGTGTAGCTCCGCCCCATCACATGTGCCGATTCCAGCCTCCTGATTGTCTGGAATCGGCACACATGACGGGGCGGAGCTACGCAATGCCGCGTACAAGGGGGCGGAGCCAGAACGCCGCTGCTGCCGAGCCGAAGGGAAAAGACCCATCTGCGCAAGCGTGTCTAATCGGGCGATTAGACGCTGAAATTAGACAGCGCCATGGCGACGGAGACGCCAGCAACGGAGCAGGTAAGTGAATAACTTCTGTATGGCTCATATTTAATGCACGATGTATATTACAAAGTGCATTAATATGGCCATACAGAAGTGTATAACCCCACTTGCTTTCGCGGGACAACCCCTTTAATGTTAAATTTGTACGTCTCCTAAATGGTTAAAAAAAAGAAGTTTTCCAATGTGCTTCCAGAATGGAAAGATATATCTCATCAAAAATTTGAACAGTATGTATGCACATATTTGATATATTGCAGTTGAAAAAGTGAAAGAATGAATAATTTTGGCACTTTTAATAAATTTATACTAATTCCATTGGTCAATTTTTGCCACCTAAATGAAATACAACATGTGGCGAAAAAACAATGTCAGAATCACTTGGATATGCAAAATCTTTATGGAATTATTCTATGCTAAAGAGATACATGTCAGATTTCTAAAATTTGGCCTGGTCATTAAGGCGCAAATAAGCTTGACCATGGATTCCATGAGCGCCTAAGCTTACCAGTCAGGTACCTGACATTCTCATTCTATGTATGAGTCAAATAGTTTGCCGGATGCAAGCAGGAGCAGTTTTAAAGGCTCATAGCGTTCGTTCCACAAAAACACCATGCTCATGTGAAGTTGGACTAAGACTCACATCGCTAGATTCAGAATTGCAGCTTCTATGAGCCCATACGTTTAGTTTATGGGGCTCATAGTAATGAAAAAACTCCTTTTAGTATGACAGCAGCTCCAAAGATCCCTGTCAAAGAGTTGACTATACCAAGGAAAAATGCAACTGGCTGCTCATTTTCCTTGCATCAACTGTATGGCTATGTTCCCACATTGCGGAAAATGGTGAGAATGTTTTTCAGCAAAAAGTCACCAAAATCATTTCTGAGTCAAAGTCTGCACCACTGGATTTTTAGTAAGGATCTGCAGCTGATTTCACCCTTTAAACAGAATGGGTGAAGTCTGCTGTGGATCCAAGTCCAAATTCGTATCAAAAGTCACACCAATGGTGCTGACACAGATTTTGATGTGGATTTCGCGCTGCAGAAAATCTGTACCTTTTTGTCGCCATGTCTGAACATACCCTAGTACATAGTTGTTCAGAATGAGAGACACTGCTTGTTATTGGCCCTCTTCTGGTTTATAGAGGATAATCCTGAGCAGGAGATCTCCTCCCTCTCATATGGGCATATCTCCTAATGGGGCATATGGACAACAAATGGTTGGAGAACCCCTTAAATTATTTTTATTCCCCCCTTCAATTCATTCAGCAATTAGCAACACATTGATTTTTTTTTAATTAATAGTTGGAGGTTCAACTTTTTAGACTCATCCCAATCAACAGAATAAGGCCCCCTGCACACGGATTTCCCACAGAATTTCCGCCCGTGGAAGCTGCCATAGGATTGCTTTAGAAAATGCAATCCTATGCAGATTGCCGTGATTTGTCCGCGCGACATGTTGCGACATGCTCTATTTCTGTGCGGGGCTCTGCGAGCCCTGCACAAAAATGTCACTCCCCGGCCGCTGGCTCCGCTCTGCACATGCGCCAGCTGGGTGGCAGCCGGCACATCACAGAGCCGGAGCCGCGGAAGCAGGTGAGTGCCGCGCTGGTCCCTGCAGGGGCTCGGGTCGGGTCCCGCTGCGAGAATTCTCCCAGTGGGATCCAACCCAACTGTCTGCAGGTGGCCTAAAGCAGCATGCAAATATTTCCTACAGACTGTATAAACATGCATTAAGGTGTTTATAAACATGTATAAAGGTGTCTTTTTAACGATCATTTTGCATAAACTACTACTTGGTACTAATGTCTATTAGTACCAATTAGTAGCATGTGAACCAGCGGGAGCGGTATTCAGAGAACAGACCACCCACTGTTCTCTAAATAAATTCCCTTTGTTCTGCCATGGGGCTGACAGCTAAGACAATGTAATCAGCTGTAATTAGCGCTCCCTGGGCAGAACACAGCATGCAGTCCGTCTTATCAGCTGTTCTGCAGAATGATGGATTTCATGCCGAATTAAAATCCATTGTTCGGCAAAAAAGTGAAAGATGGGCACATTTACATGCAATGTTTATCACTCAAAAGATGGCTTTTAATCGAATTCTGAGTGATAATCATGTTAAAATGGGCCTTAAATTGCATATAGTAAATAGTGTCCTTTTGGCATTAGGTTGGCCAGGATATATTGGTATACTTTACTTGAAACTATTTAAAAGAATGGTCACCTATACTTTCTGAAAAGATAAAGGGAGTGTTTTTTTTATTATTACATATGTAAAACTATGCAGACATTTGCAAACCTCTGGACCATAAGTTCACTGGTGATCTTTGAACGTGAATGCAGACCATAAATCAGAAACATATTGTGAACAGTCTGTGTGTACAAAGGAGGGCTTGCACCTGGGAGAGATATGTGAACCTGTAGTGACGTGGAATGGCACTACAGAATAGAATACTTTAACAAAGGGTAGTTATGCTGGACCTCATTTAATAAAAAGAGTGAGTCAGGAAACTAAAGAATTAAGGTTGCTTAGGCAACGTCATAAATCATTTAGTTGGAGATGAGCTGAGACAAGCCCCTGGAGTAAGGAAACAAGTTGGGGGTTCTGTCACATTTTGTATTGTGCAGTTGGATATTTATAACAGGGTTAGGAGACGGAAGTCAGAAAGTCACAGTGGAGAGACATGGAGAGTGAGAAGTAGGGGGAGGAATGGCCGCAGCTAGGCTTCCTCTCCTCTGTCCTGCTGTAAGTAGAGATGTGTTATATAAACGTTCAAGAAATCCTGTGTGCAGCAGCTCATAAATCAATAGAGAAACTATTTTTTTTCCAAACCTGATGTCCGTTCAAGCCAGCTTTGCTTTCTACCGGACAGCAAGACAGACACAAAGCTTCAGACGAGCAGTAGAGAATCTTCATAGGAATTTTGTGAGTACTAAAGAAATATTAGCCAGTGTTTCATGGTGGGCAATATACTGTTAGAAGAAATGGATATTTTCTCATCAGTTCTCTCTATAGCTCTTCCTTATCTCAAATGCTGCCTCCACAAAGTTTGTTTATCCATGTATAAAGGGTTAAACTGTATATATGCAAGTTGTATATGCAATTTCTGGTGCTTAATATTAAGGCAGACAACCATGTGCCTGAAAGTAAATGGTGTGGCTGTCATTTACCTACATACATGTTCTAGTCTTATTTCGCTACCAAGTGCTTTTAATTCAGGCACTGGTGTCACAATCACCTAATTCCATTAGTTGTGCAGATCCTGTTGTATATCTTCAACGGTACGCAAGATTACAAAAAGCAAGCTGCAGTCATTGCCACTGTGACACGTTTCCTCAGCCACATCTAAGAAACCACTCAAAGAGTGCAAGCCTCTTCCTGATTGTCGCACATTGAAAGATATCCCTAGGTTATCTGCTAGTGGAGATCGGGCAGTGAGAGGGAGGACTGTGCAGCCGTGGTATGTATGGCTGCAGAATTCTCCCGATGATCGGGCAGCTCACTGTCAGATCATTAAGGCAGCGGTCAGAGGTCTCTGGATCTATCGCACAAGAGATCGATGATAAAGCGCAGATGCTTTTCATCAAGATTTTTTTCTTCACATAGGCGTATTTCAACAGAGAATAGAACCCATTGTTTTCAATGGGTTTGTACACATTCCCACATTCTGCGTGCACATTTGAGCCATGCACAAAATAGAACATGTTGTATTTCTCTGCTTATTTGCACACAAAAAATCACCATAGAGGTCAAAGCATGAATGTGCACACAATATGCAAGGAGATGCGTGAAATATTGCATCATTTCAATTGGCACTTCTTTGTGTGCAGCGTGCAAATGAACATGCACTGTGGGCAAAAATGGTGCAGTGAAATACATCGATACACACAGAAAACACAATGCGCTGAGGCGTGCGCAACTGATCGTACACTCATATGAAGAAGCTCCTAAGCTGGCTTCAGACGGACATATTTGCACTTGTTTTTGTGCACACAATATAGACCCACTCAATATGCAGAGAATAGAACCCATTGATGCCAATAGGTTAATTCGCATTAATGTATTTTTGCATGTGCATTTGCTGCACACACAGAAAATAAGGACCTGCCCTTTTTTCCTGCACATCTGAACACCAAGTGCCCCCTAGAAGTCTATGGGAGGTGAGAAAATGCTAGCTCAATATGCTGCACAATTCTGTGGGGAAAAAAACATTTGGACCTCATTAGGCTAAATTGCCTTTTAAATCAGGATGGGGTGTTTCATGCGCATGTGAACAGGCCTTGCTTGCGCAAAAAGTACGGTACTGTGTGACGATACACTTGCAAGTCAACTACGTTCACTGAACAAACAGATAGTGCTGAGAAGAGCGTATTTGCGCATACATTCATTTGAAGATGCTCTGAGGCTGCTCTCATGCAGCCTGCTTGTTAAAGCATTTCTCGCGGCATTGTAAGCGCCACACTAAACACTGTAAAATGGTCGCGTATGTGCTATTTTTCCCAGCGCAATTTTTTTACACGGCCAAAAGTTGTTCTTCTGAATGAATACATTCAGTGGTTCAGATGGTGGCGATTTTGCTGCGTTTTCTTTTTTATGCGGCTAAATTCCTGCATGAATACAGTGAATAAGCCCTTATAATAAGAAAAATACAGTATAAATTCTCTTTCAGAGGCTACTTTGCTTCTCCACAAGCCCACAATGTGTGGATGAAACTAAGAAGTTTGCATACAACTTATCTGCAGACACCTTCAGCAGTTAACATCACAGCCTTGAGCTAAATGTAGACATCTTATGAATATTTTGGGGAGTGTATTTTTCCATAACAGCTGGATTCTACTAATCAGCTTGTTCTTACTGCAGGAACAAGCAATTTTTTTTGAATCCCTGTCTTGCTTACACAATGAATCAATTCTCAAATATAGCTAGAGAGCACAGCTTTGGGTGCACCCTGCATCTTTCATAACCTCCTTCGGTTTACTAACAAATTATATATGTAGCATATTTAAACAGAAGCTTAGTTTTCCTGCAGCTTTAATGAAATGATACTGAACTCTGCTAAGTACTATGTCAGCAGTCTTGAATATTTACATTTATGTGGGGCTCCCCATTAAGAATGTTTGCAGAATACAATGGTAGTAGAGATGATTTTACTTTTCTTACAACAATGGCACAAACACTTGATGGTTATAAGTAACACGGGCGGCACAATACTCTTGCTGGTTACAAGTCACTTTAAATGGAACAAAGCACTTGAAAACTGCAGAACTTTAGTTTGTCTCAAATCTGGAGAGGTCCATTAAGAGGTTCAAGGCTGGGGGCCATAAAGAGTCAGATTGCTCCCAAAGCAGCTGCTGGCTTTCATCAGACCAACAGTGCTGCTGTGGGTCCTTGGGAGCTTACCCCCAAGTTGCAACCTGCCCATCCGAGGTCCTATTTTGCAGGGTCACACTTCATATAGATGTGCCCAGTACCTCCATGGGTTCTTATGACTGTTAGGCCACTACCTTTCACAGATTTCAATCATCTGCATCTGTGAGCATGCAAACATGTTCATTCCCCAACACGAAAAACAAGGAGTGCTCACCTTAAGCCTGTAGCAGCCGCAGTACATTGGTACAACTGCAACAGTACCTTACGTTTATCCCCACACAGGTCCAAGTAATTTTCATAGATCAATTTTAACTCACAGGTTAACTTCAACTTGCTGTACGCAGTGCAACATTTGAATCTTTTACTTTACAGAAGAATGGATATTTTCTGACACTTGCCTATCTTCTAAGAACTCAATGGACTAATACTATCTATTTAGATTCCACCAGTCTCTTAACTTTTCAAAACTGGAATTACCAGGCCACATCTCGGAGCACAGTAGTCAATATTCCACTCTCCACTGGTCATACTCGCTCTTTCTCTCTCACTCTCTGTGTGGACAGTTTCACACTGCTCACACTGACCCAACTATGGCTTAACTCAAGGCTGAAAACTCTAACAGTCCACACAGTTTCCACCATAGCTTTCCTCAGAACTGAAGCCTCAAACACCCCCCAGTCTGAAAGACATTCACTATCAGCTCACCAATGTTTCTTCCATGACAACACTATGGCCTTAGGCAGCTGTTGGTAGTGGGAAACTCAGTCATTAGAGGTACAGACAGGGCAATCTGCCACAAAGACCAGGGTGTTCAAACGGTGTGTTGTCTTCCTGGTGCTCAAGTTTGACACAATGTGAATCCGGTTGACCAATTACTGTGAGGGACTGGTAAGGACCCATTGGTCGCGGTGTACATTAGCACCAATCACAACGTTAGAGGTAGGTGGAAGGTCCTTTAAATGATTTCAGGGTCCTAGGATGTAAGCTTAGGGCAAGGACCTCCAAAGCAGTATTTTGTAAAAACCTACTTGTACCATATGCCAGGCTAGAAAGGCAGTAGGAGATTAGGGAGATAAATAAGTGGCTCAAGAGCTGCTGTAGTAAGGAGGGGTTTGGGTTCCTGAAAAACTGGGCTGACTTAGCTGTTGGTCACAGTTTCTACCATAGGGATGGGCTGCATCTCAATAGAGAGAATGCAGCTGTGCTGGGGAGAACATGGCTAGAAGGTTGGAGGAGTGTCTAAACTAGGAACTGGGTGGGAGGGCAACTAGAGAAAACATTCATCTACACAGAGATTCAATCTTTAGAGCATGGTAGTTCTGTAGAAACTGTTTGGGTAAGAATACATGGAGAGAACAATAAAAAGGACACTATTGCAGGCATTTACTATAGGCTATCTGGACATGCAGAAGATATTAATGAACTCTTTCTACATAGGATGGTCAAGCTCTCAAAAAGATCCTGGGAGATTTTAACTATCCAGACATTTGTTGGGAATCTCTCTCAGGTAAAAGTAATGGATCCAACAAATTTTTATCCTCTCTTGCTAACAACTTTATTTTCCAAAAGGTAGAAGAGAAGACAAGGCGATCTGCTATCTTGGACCTAATTCTTACCAACAGGGAGGGAATGGTTAAGGAAGTTAGGGTGGCTGGGACCTTAGAAGGCAGTGATCATCCTTGAATTTTGAATAAAAGGAGGAGGCAGAGGCGTAACTTGAAGCTTCTGGGCCCCAGTGCAAAATCTGTAACAGGGCCCCAACTATAATGCTTTTTTCATAGTACTGGGCTCCCAATATGGAGAAGAGAGGTCTTATGGGCCCCCTAAGGCTCCTGGGCCAGAATGCAACTGCATCCCCTGCACCCCCTATAGTTACGCCCTTGGGAGGAGGAAGACCTGAGAAAACTCAGACCTCAAGGTTGGGTTTCAGAAAGGCAGATTTCAATGAACTCAGAAAGAGGGTAGGAAGAATCCAATGGCTGGATGTTCTTAAGGACAGAAATGTCCAAAAAGGTTGGACAATATTGCAAAATGAGATTCGCAAAGCACAATCGTTAACAATCCCTAAAAGAAGAAAGAATGCGAAGCATTTAAAGAAACCTGGATGGGTGACCACAGAACTTGCACACATGTTAAAAAGGAAGAAAAATATGTTTATCATATGGAAAGAGGGGGAAATAGCTAAAGAAGAATATAATGCAGCCTGCAGAAACTGTAGGGCAAGTGTCAGAAAAGCTAAAGCTAATAATGAGTTGAGGCTTGCAACAGAGACCAAAAGCAATAAAAAAAGGATTTGGGGCATATGTCAAAAGCAAAAGAAAAGTCAAAGATGCTATTGGATGCTTACAGAATGAAAATGGTGAATTGGTTAAGAATGAGTTTGTGAAGGCCGAACCTTTAAATTCCTATTTTGTATCTGTTTTCTCTCAGAAAGAAGATGGAACATCAACTGATCTTCCCTATGCTATTGGAGTAATAAAAGAATGCAGGCTATCTGTAAGCAAAGAGATGGTGAGGGAACACTTAGCTAACTTAAATGAATTCAAGTCTCAAGGTCCAGATGAATTACATCCTAGGATACTAAAGGAAGCAGCGGAGGTAATTGCTAAGCCACTCGCCATAATCTTTGAAAATTCCTGGCAAATAGGAGAAGTCCCAGAAGATTGGAAAAGGGCAAATCTCCCTATTTTCAAAAAAGGGAAAAAGGTAGCTCAAGGAAACTATAGGCCTGTGAGCCTTACTTCTGTACCAGGAAAGATCTTTGAACAAATTATTAAACAACATGTATGCAAGTATTTGGATAAAAATGGAGTAATTAACCAGAGCCAGCATGGGTTTGTAAGAAACAAGTCATGAATCTAATTTCCTTCTATGACAGAATCACTGACTGGGTTGATCCAAAAAATGCGGTGGATATAGTATATCTTGACTTTAGTAAAGCATTTGACAAAGTATCTCATAACATACTTATTTAAAAAATGACCAAATATGGGATTGACAGTGCAACTGTTAGGTGGATTCAGAACTTACTCAAAGAGTGGTCCTAAATGGCTGCACATCCAAGTGGAAGAATGTATCAAGGAGTACCACAAGGCTCTGTTCTAGAGCCAGTGTTGTTCAACATTAATATAAATGATCTGGAGGAGGGAATTGATGGGAATCTGATCAAATTTGCTGACGACACAAAGCTAGTAGGGATAGCTGACACTAGGGAAGAGAGAGAGTATTCAAAAAGAGCTAGAAAAGCTTTAGCAGTGGGTGGCGACTAACAGAATGGTATTTAACAAGGAGAAATGCAAAGTCCTACATCTGGGCAATAAAAAAGCACATATAGAATGGGAGGAATTGGGCTAAGCAGCAGCACATGTGAATAAGACTTGGATATACTAATAGATCATAGAAAGAACATGAGTCAACAATGTGATGCAGCAGCCAAAAAGGCAAACACAATTCTGGGATGTATTAATAGAAGCATAGAGTCTAGATCCCGTGAGGTAATTAATTATCCCCCTCTACTCTTCCTTAGTCAGATCTCATCTGGAATACCGTGCCTAGTTCTGGGTTCCCCACTTTAAAAAAAGAAATAGACAAACTGAAGCAAGTTTAGAGAAGAGTTACCAAGATGGTGAGCAGTCTGCAAATCATGTCCTATGAAGAACGGTTAAAGGATCTGGGAATGTTTAGCTTGCAAAAAAGAAGGCTGAGAGGAGACTTAATAGCGGTCTACAAATATCTGAAGGGCTGTCAGTGCAGAGGGATCAGCCCTATCCTCATCTGCACAAGGGAAGACTAGAAACAAAGGGGTTCAACTGAAAGGGAGGAGACACAAATTAGATATTAGAAAAAAACTTTCTGACAGTGAGGGGGATCAACGAGTGGAGCAGGTTACCACAGGAGGTGGTGAGTTCTCCTTCAATGGACATGTTCAAACAAAGGCTGGACAAATATCTGTCTGGAATGATTTAGTGAATCCTGCACTGAGCATGGGGTTGGACGAGATGACCACGGAGGTCCCTTCCAACTCTACCATTCTAGGATTCTTTGAGATTAGGGTGATTTTTCGGGTGCCATAGCAGCTTGGGCCTTATGAAAGCCTCCATGGCTACTATGTATTTCGGCCTATTAAGATGTGCTGTGACTGTATTACCAGGATGCACCATGGAAAGACAATCTAAAAGAGGTAGAGTGATGTTCTGGCTGTATTCTACTTGGAAACTTCAGGTCCTGGCATTCATGTCTATGTTAGGGTGCTTTTACATGGAACGATTTATCATTTGTACAAATGATTGATGACAAAGTTCACGGGTTTGCTTGTGCAGCCTGTTTATATAAGCAGATAAATTGTTCGCTCGCAAATCGTTCAGTTGTTCACATTCACTGTACCAGTGAATGAGAATGACTTAACGATCGGTACTTAAACTAAATATTAGCGAACAAGCCAACAATGATTTTCATGCTTGTATGAAATGAATGATGATTAATAAGCCAACAAATTATTATTCATTGTTGAATTATTGGCTGTGTTTACACTGAACAATGATGTATTTTTTTTTTTTTAACGATAATCAAGTGTAAAAGCGCTCTTAGGGCTAATGCCCACAGACGGATTTCTGCTGCGTTTCCCTAAAAGCTTTCCTGCTGCCAATGCTCACATGCGGAATTCTGTCGCGGGTTTCCTCTGCGGGAAAGAAATCGTGGCATGTTCTATTTCACCGTGGATTTCCGCAGCGGGAGGTCTCCATTAATATAGCATTAATGGAGACCGCGGAAATCCGCGATTACTCGTGGTTTTAAGGCCGGCTGTCCACGGGCGATGTGGTGTCCCGCAGCGAAGCCACTGCTCGGGAGCAGGAGACGCCACCAAATCTCTGCTGGTGAGCCCTATCTAATTGATAGGCTGACCACGGAGAATCGGGGCAATTCGCAGCAATGATTCTCCGCTCTTGAACAGGTGCCGGCGCTTTCCATAGCAATTCTATGGGAAGCGTCGGCCAGCGTGATTCGCCGGCGGTTTACCGCCAGTGAATACACTGCCGTGGACAGGGGGGCCTAAACGCGATACTCCCGCAGCGGAAACCCGTGGCCGAATTCCACAACGCTCGTGGGCATGAGCCCTTAGAGTAGCAGATTCTCTCTGATACTGTTGATATATGAGAGACTTCAATACAAGGTTTGGACACAAGAGGAAGATCTAACATAAGTAAAGTGACTTTCTTTAACCCCTTAGTTACCACAATTTTTTGGGTTTTTTTTTATTTTTGTTTTTTCCTTCCTTTTAAAAAAAACTCCTTTATGTATCCATCAATGTAGCCATATGAGGGCTTGTTTTTTGCGGGATGAGTTGTATTTTTCAATGGTACTATTTAATGTACCATACAATGTACTGAAAAACTTTCCCCGTGAGTGAATAATGCATTACTTTGATAGATCAGATTTTTTTCGGACGCAGCGATACCAAATACTTATTTTTGTTTTATGATTTAGATTTTCTTTATTGTAAATATGGCAAAAGGTTTTTTTTAACTTTTATTACTTTTTTAACAATAATTAATAAAACTTTATTGTTCTTATTTTTACTTTCTTTTTTTGTCCTCCTGGGGGACCACAACTAGCTATGCTTAGATCGCTTATCCAGTATGATGTGATGCCATAGCATGACATCATAGTGCATTCTGTCAAGCAGCCTATCAAGCCACCCCATGGGGATGGCTTGATGGGCATTCTGCCATGACAGCCCTGAGGTCTTTCAGAAGGACCCCAGCTGCCATAATACCCGCACGGCTCTCCCAATCTCACCACGGGGGGGGCCGTACGGGACCCCCGAACATCGTTTGGAGGATTTAAATGCAGCTGTTAGACTTGACAGCAGCATTTAAAGGGTTAACAGTTCCAATCGGCTGCGCGGCCAAATAGGGCTATTGCCCGCAGGTATCAGCTGTAATAAGCAGCTGACACCTGCGATATATGAAAGGAGATAGCAGGGCTATCTCCTTCCATACATGTCCTGCAATGGCAGGACGTAAAAACACCATAGCATGGTCACTAAGGGGTTAATAGAAGTAAATAAGCAATGTTAATCTCTGGGCTGGGAAAAAGGAACTTGCTGGAAGGTCCTGGTAAACTGCCTGAAAGATATAAGAAAGGGATCTGGTTGTGGTTCTTGAACATTTTGTTGGCTGCTGGTTTGTGGGACAGCTATGCTGTGTTTTTGGGGAAGCTGGGGAGCTGGTGTTCTAGGACTCCTAGGTGCTGCTGTAAAATTCTTCATTGCTGCTACACAGGAGAGGCATCTGCTGTGAATCAGGGAGCTCACAAAGACCATCCCAGAGGGTACAGAATTGGTGAAGCTCCCCAAACAGCTTAATCTAATCAAGTCCCGCTTTGCCAACTATGCCAATTTATAGAGCCAAGAGAGACCGGTCTCCAGCAATTGTTGTGTGAACAAATATTACAAGAGGAGCAATAGAATCATGAAGTGTGCTAGGACATAAATATGATCTAATTGTGTAGGGACTATTCAGAAGGTACCCAAAAGGTACTAGTACATTTTGAGAAACTTGCGTGACTTTGCATTTAACATGTGACATGTAATACTAAAATTCTGATATTTATTGTTAACAAAGAGTGTATATGAGAAATAGCCATTTACTGTTAGCATAGACTGTGAAGAGCATCACAACTAGTTGTAGCCAGAAGCTTGTTATTATTAATAATAATATGGTTTTCTTCCTGGTATGTTTTTGTTTTTTTCTTACTGCTAGCCCCAAAGCTATAATGAAATAAAACAACATTTTTGCTGGATTGGCTTTCTTATTTCCCATTACAATTTGGTCCTTGTTAAAATCGCTCAGATCCTAATGCTTAAAGGAAGACTGTCATGTGAAATTAATCCTAATAACTGTTAGCGATGTCAGATCAGTGCTCAGACATGGAGGGGCATCATTGCATGATTTCTTCTGGGAGAGCTTCTCTCTTGGAAAAATCTTTTTTCTTCTTCGCTGCAGGCTATATGTAAACAAGTGCAATACTGTCCGATGGGCGGGCCACTCATCTTGTGCTTCTGCTCTCCATCATCCTCAGCTCCTCCCCTAGTTTAATGATTGCACAAGGGAGCTGTCAATCATTAAGCAGGAGAAGGGTCTGAGGATGATCTCAAGAACAAATAAATAAATAAAAAATTTCCTGCGCTTGGGGTTCTAGGCCAAAGGTTACAAATAGCGATTTAGCAGAATCACCAATGAACTTACTCACTACTATTAACCTTTGGGCTAGACCCCTGAGCGTGGGAGATTTTTTATTTATTTATTCTTGATATTTGTCTGAGACCCATGGTGCTCTAATTCTCCCTACATTGCTCTCCCTTCTGGATAGCATCTTGACAGAATGTCTTCCCAATTGTGTTGCTTACGTGGACCCAAGGCATGGCGGCCAGCTCTTTAAGGTTGAGCTGTACACGCCAGATAAGTCCCTTCTTATTTACTTACCTTTCATTAAATTTTGATATGTATATCCTCCTTAGAGGTGCTGTCCTGATTGTGTTTGTGTTCAATCAGATGGTCCTGGGCTTGTTTGCAAGCAGCATGTGGGACAGGTGAATAAAGATTTTTTTTCCATGATGGAAGCTCTGGCAGAGGAAATCATGACATGATTCCCCTTCACGTCAGAGCGCTGATCTGACAGCGCTAATAGTAGGGTCAATTTCACATGACAAACTTCCTTTAATCGTTTTAATTTTTCTTGCTTCCAACATAAAGTATCAATTTCAAGAACTGACTGTTCATTTCATGTCTAATATTATCCCTCCTTGACAGGTTCCAGTGTAGTGAAATAATCAATGTTATTCATTCCACCTGTCGTTGGTTTTAATGCCTTGGTTTGACTGGAACAAATGTGTGTGTAATATGTACTTTGAATGGCCACATTTTTAAAGACCCCTGCCCTTTCTCAATTGGAGTTTCCCTTTAATAGACATGTGACCCCGAGTGCAGCATAAAATCAAGTGAACAATTGTTTCGGGGATCAGTGTTGTGAGTACACAGAGAATGGTGTGGTTGATGAAAACAACCAGCGAAAAGGGAACCAATTTGACTACAAAAGAGCTTTGAGGAGGATGCTAAGAATTGCTCTGTCAAACAGACTGTGTGCAGTTAAGAATATTGCAGGTAAATACAATGCTGGTGCTCCAACTAACATGTCCAGATGTACAGATTGTTAGCACAGATGGGCTTGTGGGAGATATCCTATATGTTCACCATTTTGTATATATTTTCTGTTATCAACTGTGAATATACTGTATTTTGTCTATACTGTTTTAAACCTCTGGGAGAAGGAACATCGGCCCCCATCTCCACAAGAATTAAGGAGCAGGGCCTATTGTCCCAAGAACTGGAAAAACCAGTTCTAACTGGCCAAACCTAAGTAGGAGTTCTTTGTCTTGGACAACAGAGAGGAGAACAGGATGTACTCCTCATGAGACCCAATTCAAGAATGAACTGAGCATGCTCACTGAAGTTCCTCCCAGATGGATGACATCACAAGCTACCTCACAAATACCTCCCTCTGAGAATGACCAATCGGCTCCCTAAATACTGTAACTGTAAATTACTTCATTTCCTGTGTTAAGATTATTTAAGTTTACGCGCGCTGAATAAAGACAGAGTTTGATTTCGGGGGCACATGATGTAGACGTGTGGTCTTTGAAGGCTCTCCAGGCCTGTACACATATTATTTAATTTGGAACGCACAGTATATCTAAGATAGCGAATTTTGCGCTAACAAATTTGGAGGCACTGCTGAGATAATGAAGATACAGAGATATGGAGATATTTCATCGTTATTCGGACACAAGGGGACTTCGAAGCAGAGACGGACAGATAATGAGCTCAAACAAGGTAATAAGTTATTCGTGTACCTGTACCATCTCTCCCTCTCTGCTATGATCCGCCCCAGGCCGGGTGAGTTGAAATATGATAAGTCTGTATCTAAAGAACTATGAAATAGATATACTGTGTTGTTTTTATGTTGTCTGTGAAGAAAATGTCCTGAGTGAAAGAAGGTGTGAGCTATGGGGGTTTATATATTCTCTGTAGAAGTGAATGGTGTGAACAGACTGTGCAGGTTAATAAGGAACAAAGAATGTGTAGTATAACTTGTTAAAAGAAAAGCAAAAAGGAAAGTTGATGTAAGCAATTTTAGCTGAAGGTTATAGTAGTGATTCTGGTTAAAAACAGTAGTTTGTCCATGCGGTCAGAGAGTTTCCATTGTGCAACATGTGGCTGAAGAGGTCTCCCTTTGTTATGTGGGGGGAGGGGCGCACATGGAGTGCTTGCATTTGCCATGTTGGCATACATCAACTCAAAGGATTTTGGCTTGGAGTAATTGATACCAGACAGCAGAGAGGCCTGTCTGATGGTAGATGTGGGCGCGCCAGAGAAGTCTCCTCCGATTATGGCAGGCCAAGCAGGCTGTTGAGGTTCCACAATGTGGTGCCAAAAGTGCAGATCTGCGCCATGAGGTGCGGGAGTAGAGAATCTCAATAATAATAGGATTTTTCTAATTACGACATAAAAGAGCAGGGTCGAAACTGTAAGTGCTTATTAGTGAGATAAGCCAAACCTGCGTCGTGAGGTGTGAGAAAAATCAAAGACTCGCAAGCAAATTCAATGAGATGATGTTTGTAAACATAACTGGACACACAAAAATGGGTGAAGGAAAAAGTAAGTCAATGAGTTAAGGAAAGGTAGAAGGTTTAACAATGAATGGTGATAATGCTATCTGGAGTGGTGAATATAAGTATGTGGATGGAAATGGGCATAAGTTGTATTGTGTTTGTCATTGGATAGCCTATTCTGAACAAAATATGTAAAAACCGCGGTACATAAGAGTTTTTCTTATATATATACTTTGTTCAATATGGGAAGTTCTATGAACAGTAAATACAATCCCAGTTTCTACTTCACATGAGATACTTAGCAGTCTGTATACGAGTGAATTAAAACCCCAGTGTGTGTGAATTTGTGTGTATAAATGAAGGGCCCGTATGAGAGTTAGATTGTGTTATATGGTGTGTACTGTCCGGTGGCTAGAAATGAAATGAGGCAAGAAAGACCAAACGCTGAGCCAGACCACAGGGGGTGGAGCTAGGTGATGTAAGGAGATGGGAGGGAAGAACAATAGGAAGAGGTCTTGCTCCACCCTCCACACAGACCAGCCTAGGAGAGAAGAGTGTCTCCATTTAAGTGGATGTTGGTATAGATATGTATATTGTGGTAATGTATAGAGGGAAGGTCACTCTTAGACTCCATGTTAAGTCTTTCACTTGAACAAATGTAGGTGACAAAAGGAGGGGCATCTAATTTTATTCCTGAGGGTAGTTGTGTGAGATAATAGTCCAGGATTGTCACAATATATATATACATATATATACATATAGGTTCTTGGAGTATGTGAAGAATTTAAAAATATTGAGTTGTATTTATATTGAATATCATTGAATTAAGATACGAAAATGAGATAATTGTGTACTTGAGACACCTGATAAGTACTTTAGTCAAATTAATAACAAAAGTTCTATTTTAGAGTGTATCTCATTTTCAGTTAACAACAGTATTTTACATGAAAATAGTTACATTTGAAAAATAAGTACATTTTAGATGCCAGTAATTGAGTATATCCCAAATGCTATCAGGGATACTAGTCCCTTAGTAAACCAGTAGTTAACCATCATTTGTGCAGTTGTTATGGTTGCAGATTGTAATAACAGTATTTCATCTCCTGTTTGCAGTATGTTTTCGTGCAGGTAGCAGAGATGGTGTGGGGCCCCTTAATATCATGCTTCCTCAAGGGGTCATAAAATACTGCATAGAGTACAAACTAAACATCTTTCAGCTTCCAGACTATGTATGAGACTGCCCTGCTAGCACCCTCACATATCGCAATCAAGAGGGGTATAGTTCCAAATGTCGTTTCATGTCTTTTACTGAATTTAGAAGGTTGAGAGGAAGGGGCAGCAGGTGCAGACCATGACATTCAATAGCAAGCACATGGTTGTATGATTGTTGGAAGATTAATGCAGAAGAAAGAGAAGCTAGGGGTCCTAACAATAATGTTGTAACTGCCATGATTAATGTAAATCTTGAGTTTTACCCATAGATGGTTCCAAATATTGTGGAAATGGACAAGCAAAACAGGCTATGCAGTGGTAACCGACAGAAAGAGGTAATTGTACAAAAACCACTCTTTCCCTCCTGAGACACTCAGTTACTCAGGAAATAGAGGTGATGGCGCTCACTGAAATATGTAAGCTGGCTGCAGGTAAGACTGTTTATGTCTGCACCGACTTAAGGTACACATTTGGGAATCGTACACGATTTCACATCCTTTGTGGCACAGTGGACGTTTCATGGGGTCCTCGAGTAAGCCAATCCAGAATGCAGAAGCAGTGTTTTTGTTCTACAAGTTTTTAGCTCTTTCCGCACAGGTGACTTATCATCAGAGTCCAGGCTTATGCCACAGAGACAACTACTGAGGCTGGAAGGAACCAGAGAGCAGGCACCGCAGCAGCCTGACTTCCCTTGAATGAGGTAACGGCTGGTAACCTGCTTGCACCTGAAACAGGTGTAGATATTTCTCTGTTGCTTGAATTACAGGAACAGGCCTCAAAAAGAAGAAAAAGGAGGAATGGAAAAGCGAATAGAACGCTAATGGGGTCTGGCAGAAAGGTAAATGCCTGTGCCTCCCCTGCACGCTGCACTCCATGATGTCACACCTGATCTATGAGCTGACCCATTCATCCAAGGAGGTAATGTGTGGTATGGTGTCTTCTGCTTGGCTTACCCCAGGGTTCAACACTGCTGCAATAGGGTTTGTACAGGGATGCATAATATGCGCCCGTTACAATCCAGGCCAATTGGTCAAGGTACCTTCTCGATGCGAGCCAGACTATCTGTATCAGTGACTGCAGAATGATAGCATACAGCTACCACAGGTAGGTGTTTGGAGTTGTTGGTTTGCATAGACCTCTTTTCATGTTATTTGGAGGCGTGGCTTGAGAAAAAAAATAAATAAAATAAAAATAATTTTAACACGCTTAAAAAAATGACCTAAAAATATGTTTTATGAAAGTAATTTTGAATATTTGGGTACACCAGAAGTAATAATAAATAATAAAGGTAAACATTTTAATAGTCATCTACTTGGTTAGAACCACGCCTGATTGTAAGACTAAGTTGAGGCCCTATGAAGGTTTTGTTTGGTAATGTTGCTGTAATAGGCCTACGCCTATTCCAGGCCAAAAAGGAGGGCCTTACCTCCCATGTGAGTGCCTAACATCAGGAGTTATATCATCTGTCACTCATAAATGTGTATTCTCCGTGTTTCCAGATCAAAATGCAAAGAATCCTTTCAAGTGCTGTTAACCACTACGGTCTCAGTGAAACTTCAAGAAAAGCTAATTTGGGTTCATGTCAGACATTGAATAAAGATTATCAAGGGAGGAGACAAATGTGGCCCATAATCCTTTGTTATATGTAGGACCCCTGCGGTCATTGGGCTGTCATTTCTCTTCTTCCTCATAAGGGATGTGGTAAATATGTAACTACCAATGAAGATGATCATGACAAATCTAGGAATATTGGGTTATAAAATTTGCTTAACTCGGTTCGCAGTGTTTGATAACGTGAAAAATAAGTAACTGTGCTGATGATGATATTGATCAATCTAAGATTACTGTATTGTAAACTTGATTGATTTGCAATGTTTGATATTATATTGTTTGTTTACATAGTAAGAATTCTTGAGTTCTATGTCTACTGTATGTAGAAGGTATTTGTGCCGTAATGTAGGAAGATTAGGAATATTAAAAATACTCATTTGCTACAGCAGAAAACTTATCAAGTCTCTCTGGGCAGAGATTGTTGCATTGATAATTTTGAGCTACAGATTTTTTTTGTTTCATCTATTTTTATGAAGGGGTGAAGAAAAGCACACAAGACCCCAGATTGTGATTTTGTTTTTGTTTTGTTTGATTTGCCATGGACTGCATTATTTTGGATCAAGTTTATTTGGGACTGAGAAAATTTATGAACTGAGTTATTTCCACCAGGACATTTGGACTTTTTCAATTGTGATTTGAAATGTCATCTTCTCTAAGTGCATGCTGCATCTGTCCATGCTATGACTAGCCAACTGAGCCTGAAGAACTGACAAGTGTGCCCGACTGCTGCTAAATTGCCACTGGGGTGATCCTCATACTCTGCATAATAACCGCCAGCTGATGACGTCAAAGGAGGGCAAAGCATCACAGCTCCTCCCTGAAGATCTTGGGCAACAAAATGCTGTACAGAGGCAGCTGCTACATTGGAATAAAGGGGCTCTATAGTCAGCTGTGGATACTTCTGGATATGGAGAATGGAGAAGATTGTTTGATACCAATGTAATGGGCGGGACAGATTCCTACTTAGGGTCTGTTCTTTGGCTAACCAGGGAAAGCAGTGAGGGCACAATAATCCCCCATGCTTCCCTGCATCGGAGATCCTATAGGTTAAGGATCTAAAGAAGATCAAGAGAAGAAGAAACAATTTTACAGGAAGAGACATTTGTATTCACCATCTAACGGTTTTTGAATTTTTTTGTTTTTCGTTATTTTTTCGAGCCCAGATTTGACAAGATTGGTTTTATGTTGATAGCAAATGGATATATATATAGGGAACAGATATTTGGTTGTTTATGTAATATATTTCAGAAGTTGATTAATAGAACTTGAAGATCAAACCATGATATGTCAAAGTACATATTCCAACTCTAAATTGTATGCTAATTTTATGTATCTTGATGAAATAGTTGTATGATGGCTACAAATAGCAAAAGGGTGGATTGTGGTACAAATATAATTGGCTATTTGTAGCCCTCCATTTTGTCCTTCATCCTCCATTTTGTATTTTTCTTTTATCCTCCATTTTGTATTTTACATGCAAATAGCTATGAACATTCATTTGGCCTTCAAACCTGTTTGGTGTAGGAAGCTTTGATGTAACTGTGTGAAATGTGACAGAACAATGCTAACTGCATTAACTACAATTCCATTTGTATAGGTTTGTTTGAACTCTGTCCACATACATTGTATGGCCAGGAATCTGTTGTCTTGTTAATCCTGTGATACCATCAGCATTGTCTAGGGAATTGAGTTGTTGATTCTGAACCTTTGATCAATGAAACTGGCTACTTCAGATGGTGGGGGGTCTCAGACTGATAACATCTTGGTTTGAAAAGCTTGGAGAATATGGCCTATGACTCAACAAGTTATACTTATATAAAGGACAGGAGAGGGACCTAGTCTGGTAGCTTTTGGAATCTAGGATGAGAAGCTCTTGGAATGGAAGGATGAGAAGCTCTGGGTAGTCCGGACACTTCAATACCAGATTAGGATGACATCTGTTGAACCCCTAGAAGTGAGGGAACCTTTGGTGATGGTAATATGTGATCTGTAATAGATAGGTAATAATGTAACTTGCTATCTTTATACTTTGTGATGTGACATCTGCAACCTTTATGTTTTGTATATAGATCTGATAGTTTACAAATGTAGGACAATTATTCACTATGCTCAATTATCATTTTGGTTTTAATAAATTCTTATCGTTAAACCTTTTATAGTGTCTTACTCTCTTAAAAGCGTAATCTGAACTTAAGTCTTGCTCCTTGCAGCAATACATAAATGGCGCTGGAAACAGGATTACGCAGAGAGTAATATACTAGTTTGTTTTTAAAAGAAGATTGTGATAATCTGGCATAGTGTAAAAATGTCGCTGTTTTAAGAAAATCCGCAATAGTACAAAAAAAAAAAAAAATGTCAACAGATGCAATAAGGTAGCAGTAAGTGTACCAATGTTTCAGCCATATTGTGTAATCAGACCAATGTTAACATGTAACAAACAATATAACCTGAGATCACACTTGGAAAGCCAGTCACATTCAACATGTTGTATGTCATTTAAACTATGAACAAGGTGGCTTATGCAGAAAACGTGAAATAAAGATCAATCTTTCAGGAGCCATCTATCTAAAATACCGTTGGGAAAACTGTAACGTGTTGTGTGGTATTTTCCTTATCCTGGATATCACCCAGCAGCAGGAAGGGATAAGGCACGAGGCAGCCACATGGCGGAGGTGACAGCTAGGGTCCCCTGTAGGCGGTAGGGAAAGGCCCGAGAACACAAATAGGAAGGAAAAACCATCCAGGAGAATGAAAATACGCACAACAAAGGAGGGAATTGTGGGAGATATCCTATATGTTCACCATTTTGTATATATTTTCTGTTATCAACTGTGAATATACTGTATTTTGTCTATACTGTTTTAAACCTCTGGGAGAAGGAACATCGGCCCCCACCTCCACAAGAATTAAGGAGCAGGGCCTATTGTCCCAAGAACTGGAAAAACCAGTTCTAACTGGCCAAACCTAAGTAGGAGTTCTTTGTCTTGGACAACAGAGAGGAGAACAGGATGTACTCCTCATGAGACCCAATTCAAGAATGAACTGAGCATGCTCACTGAAGTTCCTCCCAGATGGATGACATCACAAGCTACCTCACAAATACCTCCCTCTGAGAATGACCAATCGGCTCCCTAAATACTGTAACTGTAAATTACTTCATTTCCTGTGTTAAGATTATTTAAGTTTACGCGCGCTGAATAAAGACAGAGTTTGATTTCGGGGGCACATGATGTAGACGTGTGGTCTTTGAAGGCTCTCCAGGCCTGTACACATATTATTTAATTTGGAACGCACAGTATATCTAAGATAGCGAATTTTGCGCTAACAGGCTATAACAGCGGTCAACTAGGTTAAGTGCCATTGCTATATAGGAGAAGCTGAAAGGTACGACTCCAATAGACAAAAGAGGGCAAAAATGGAAATGGAAAAACTTCACCTGATCAGATGAATTATTATTTCTGTTGCATCATGCTGATGGTAGGGGCAAAATTTGGGGCAAGCAGCATGAATCATGAGTCAGTGAACCATGCTGGCAGCTGTTTGGAGCATACCAGTACATGCATCTAATCTATAGTAATTAAAGAAGCTATTCTGCCCACATGGGCCAATATTTCTGCATAAAGATACCAACAGCTCACTGAACCTATGCTGCAATGAATGGCTATGGTTCTGAAGGCCAAAGGAAATCCAATGTGCCAATAGATGGCTGTTTCTAACACAATGGCCATTCTGGGTGTGTATATCATTCACTTTTGGAAATGTGAATGGCGCTTAAAGGGACTGCACAGCCTTAGAAAAACATCTCTATTTTTATTATAGAGTAGTGCTGTAGTGGCCCAGTGCATGCTTTTCTGGCCCCCTCCATAATGTCATAAATGTAATGTCTTGTCTTGATGCACTGTGCAAAACTGTCTTGTCATTCTGTTATGCAGAGTGTGATGGGTTTATGTCTGCAAAGCATGGGCTGTCTGTCTGTAATGTATCAATTTCTATCTTGTCATGTGGTATGAGAGAGGCTATAAATGTGAGTGCTTGAGAGCAAGAAAGGAGTTCCATCTTGAGTGCTATTTTAAGTCCCATCTGAAGGCACACTACAGAGGCACATGGGGGCACCTTCAGCCCTCAAGTGTTGAAGATGGAAGAAGCAGAGAGGTTCCCCGTGAGTGAGAGTCTACATGAATTGTAAGTGAGCCCCAGAGAGAGAGAGAGAGCAAGAGCAGTTGTAAGCAAGTACGCTTCAAGGCCCAGTTCAGAGGTACTCAATAGTTTGAAGTCTGGGACCGCCTGGTGGAGGTACTCTATAGTCATTGTTCACACTCAAGCCTCTACAAGTCTGAATCCCGCTGAGTGAAGGTACGCCTCTTTATTTGTCACACACGGGTTGATCTGAAGTCTGGGTCACCGTGTGGTGGTACTACTGTCAAGTTTATTGAGTTTGTCTGCACTGTCTATTCTTCAAAGCGTGCCTTGTTATGTTGAAGATTTTCCAGTAAAGTGATTACATGGCCTTGACCGTTCCCGGGGACCTGGCGTACTTAAACTGTCTGTGACTTGTTTATTTTTCCCAGCTAACGGTCATGCTGGGGGTACCGGAACGGTGGCGTCACCCGTAACAAATCCCTCTACACCTGTTATCCTGTTTATCGGGCACCCCCATGCCAGGGGGATCTGGAAGAGGTCCAGTGCTGCCTTGGCTATGTACGTCCCTCTGGAGGGAGTGTGGTAAGTGCCGAGCCATCACCTTGCCCTTCCAGCTCCTCAGCATATGCCATGTGTCCGGGGTCACCCTACGGGACGCTGCAGTGCCACACATGTTCAAGCAGCTTAAATTAATAGGGTTGAGTTGTAATACCACACCCAACCTGTGGACAGAAGTTCCACTGTTTTGGGCAGAAAGTAGCTATGTTTTTCTAATACTGAACAACCCCTTTAAAACCATACTAGGTTTTACCCTGGTGTAAAAGTGTGTGAACTCAGGAGTATCTGTCATGTTTGTGATAGTTTGTGCTCGTGGGTCTTGTAGTGTTATGCCTTTCAGGAGCACATCTTTATAGATGTGGGCTGATTTGGCTGGCTGTTGTGTGGATTGCTCCAGCCAGCCAATCACATGGGGTCTGTACACATAAATACCAGCCCCTGTTGCTAGAAGGTGCTGGTCACTATACCTGATTATTTCTTTCTGAATACTGGTGATTACATACATGTTCAAAAATGCTTTAAAACGCTGTGTTTAAAATGCGGTGTTTTAACAGACACATGTGTGAGAGCAGCCTTAGGTGAGAGGACACCTGAATCCATTTCATCTGTCGTTGCGCAGACGCCTGGTCTGAACTATGTCTTGTTTGATTTAGACTGAATGCCTTTCCATCCGTAGGTCTGCGGAAGCCTAAATTCCCCTCCATCTCAAGGTGTGCGGACGCCTGGTCTGAACTATGTCCCATTTGGTTTATCCCTGAATCCCTCTCTGTCCTTAGACATGAGGACACCTAAATTCCACTCTCTCCGTAGTTGTGTGGACACCCGTGTCTTAGCTATGTCCTGTCTGACTTTGGAGATGTTCCCTGGCATTGGGGATCTGCCTGTGTTTCTTGTTCATGCAGATCTATTTGCTGGAGTTTATATTATGTGTCATCTGTATTACTCCCTGCTACCTTTTCAGAGAGGTAGTTCGGCCCAAGGTTCCTGACGTTGGACCAGGTGCGTAACTATAGGGGATGCGGTTGCACCCAGGCCCAGGAGCCCTAGGGGGCCTATAAGGCCTCTCTTCTCCATATAAGGAGCCCAGTACTATGAATAAAGCATTATAGTTGGGGAGCCCTGTTACAGGTTTTGCATTGGGGCCCCGAATCTTTAAATTGCGCCTCTGCGTGGGACAGTTCTCATCGAACCAATTACTCTGCTAGTAGGCAGGTTTCCTCTCTTGGTATAGACCATGGTCCGATGTTTCCTTGTTGTTGTTATGACAATGTATTGTATGTTGTATACTTGACCCATAAAACTATTATGTGTTTGATATATCTGAGTGTTATCTTTTTATGTCCAGATACTTACTGTTCATTTAGGGGTTATGTACGATCATGCAAGCAACTAGAGATGAGCGAGCACCAAAATGCTCGGGTGCTCGTTACTCGGGACGAAATTATCGCGATGCTCGAGGGTTCGTTTCGAGTAACGAACCCCATTGAAGTCAATGGGCGACCCGAGCATTTTTGTATTTCGCCAATGCTCGCTAAGGTTTTCATGTGTGAAAATCTGGGCAATTCAAGAAAGTGATGGGAACGACACAGCAACGGATAGGGCAGGCGAGGGGCTACATGTTGGGCTGCATCTCAAGTTCACAGGTCCCACTATTAAGCCACAATACCGGCAAGAGTGGGCCCCCCCCCCTCCCAACAACTTTTACTTCTGAAAAGCCCTCATTAGCAATGCATACCTTAGCTAAGCACCACACTACCTCCAACAAAGCACAATCACTGCCTGCATGACACTCCGCTGCCACTTCTCCTGGGTTACATGCTGCCCAACCCCCCCGCACGACCCAGTGTCCACAGCGCACACCAAATTGTCCCTGCGCAGCCTTCAGCTGCCCTCATGCCACGCCACACTCATGTCTATTTATAAGTGCGTCTGCCATGAGGAGGAACCGCAGGCACACACTGCAGAGGGTTGGCACGGCTAGGCAGCGACCCTCTTTAAAAGGGGCGGGGCGATAGCCCACAATGCTGTACAGAAGCAATGAGAAATAGAATCCTGTGCCACCGCCATCAGGAGCTGCACACGTGGGCATAGCAATGGGGAACCTATGTGCCACACACTATTCATTCTGTCAAGGTGTCTGCATGCCCCAGTCAGACCGGGCTTTTTAATTCATAGACACAGGCAGGTACAACTCCCTATTGTGAAGTCCCTGTGGACCGACAGCATGGGTGGCTCCCTGGAACCCACCGGCGGTACATAAAAATATCCCATTGCAGTGCCCATCACAGCTGAGGTAGTAATGTCATGTTTAATGCAGGTGGGCTTCGGCCCACACTGCATGCCCCAGTCAGACTGGGGTTCTTTAGAAGTGGAAACAGATGCATTTATAATTCCCTGTGGACCCACAGCATGGGTGGGTGCCAGGAAGCCACCGGCGGTACATAAAAATATCCCATTGCATTGCCCAACACAGCTGAGGTAGTAATGTCGTGCTTAATACAGGTGGGCTTCGGCCCGCACTGCATGCCCCAGTCAGACTGGGGTTCTTTACAAGTGGACAGATGTAGTAACAACTCGCTGTGGACCCACAGCATGGGTGGGTGCCAGGAAGCCACCGGCGGTACATAAATATATCCCGTTGCATTGCTCAACACAGCTGAGGTAGTAATGTCGTGCTTAATACAGGTGGGCTTCGGCCCACACTGCATGCCCCAGTCAGACTGGGGTTCTTTACAAGTGGACAGATGTAGGTTAAACTCCGTGTGCACCTACAGCATGGGTGGCTCCCTGGAACCCACCGGCGGTACATAAAAATATCCCATTGCATTGCCCAACACAGCTGAGGTAGTAATGTCGTGCTTAATGCAGGTGGGCTTCGGCCCACACTGCATGCCCCAGTCTGACTGGGGTTCTTTAGAAGTGGAAACAGATGCATTTATAATTCCCTGTGGACCCACAGCATGGGTGGGTGCCAGGAGGCCACCGGTGGTACATAGAAATATCCCATTGCATTGCCCAACACAGCTGAGGTAGTAATGTCGTGCTTAATGCAGGTGGGCTTCGGCCCACACTGCATGCCCCAGTCAGACTGGGGTTCTTTACAAGTGGACACATGTAGGTTAAACTCCGTGTACACCTACAGCATGGGTGGCTCCCTGGAACCCACCGGCGATACACAAAAATATCCCATTGCATTGCCCAACACAGCGGATGTAACGTCACCTGTAATGCAGGTGGGCTAAAAATTCATTTGATTACACTGTAGGCGAGGGCCCACAAAAATTGCTGTATCAACAGTACTAATGTACATCCAAAAAATTGGCCATGGCCAACCAAGAGGGCAGGTGAAACCCATTAATCGCTTTGGTTAATGTGGCTTAAGTGGTAACTAGGCCTGGAGGCAGCCCAGTTTAACGAAAAATTGGTTCAAGTTAAAGTTTCAACGCTTTTAAGAGCATTGAAACATATAAAAATTGTTTAGAAAAATTATATGAGTGAGCCTTGTGGCCCTAAGAAAAATTGCCCGTTCAGCGTGATTACGTGAGGTTTCAGGAGGAGGAGCAGGAGGAGGAGGAGGAATATTAGACACAGATTGATGAAGCAGAAATGTCCCCGTTTTGGATGGTGAGAGAGAACGTAGCTTCCATCCGCGGGTGCAGCCTACGTATTGCTTACGTATCGCTGCTGTCCGCTGGTGGAGAAGAGAAGTCTGGGGAAATCCAGGCTTTGTTCATCTTGATGAGTGTAAGCCTGTCGGCACTGTCGGTTGACAGGTGGGTACGCTTATCCGTGATGATTCCCCCAGCCACACTAAACACACTCTCTGACAAGACGCTAGCCGCAGGACAAGCAAGCACCTCCAGGGCATACAGCGCGAGTTCAGGCCACGTGTCCAGCTTCGACACCCAGTAGTTGTAGGGGGCAGAGGCATCACGGAGGACGGTCGTGCGATCAGCTACGTACTCCCTCACCATCCTTTTACAGTGCTCCCGCCGACTCAGCCTTGACTGGGGAGTGGTGACACAGTCTTGCTGGGGAGCCATAAAGCTGGCAAAGGCCTTGGAGAATGTTCCCCTGCCTGCGCTGTACATGCTGCCTGATCTCTGCGCCTCCCCTGCTACCTGGCCCTCGGAACTGCGCCTTCTGCCACTAGCGCTGTCGGATGGGAAGTTTACCATCAGTTTGTCCACCAGCGCCCTGTGGTATAGCATCATTCTCGAACCCCTTTCCTCTTCGGGAATGAGAGTGCAAAGGCTCTCCTTATACCGTGGATCGAGCAGTGTGTACACCCAGTAATCCGTAGTGGCCAGAATGCGTGTAACGCGAGGGTCACGAGAAAGGCGTCCTAACATGAAGTCAGCCATGTGTGCCAGGGTACCTGTACGCAACACATGGCTGTCCTCACTCGGAAGATCACTTTCAGGACCCTCCTCCTCCTCCTCCTCCTCCTCCTCCTCCTCCTCCTCTGGCCATACACGCTGAAAGGATGACAGGCAAGCTGCATCTGTACCCTCAGCAGTGGGCCAAGCTGTCTCTTCCCCCTCCTCCTCATGCTACTCCCCCTCCTCCTCCTCTGGCCATACACGCTGAAAGGATGACAGGCAAGCAGCATCTGTCCCCTCAGCAGTGGGCCAAGCTGTCTCTTCCCCCTCCTCCTCATGCTCCTCCCCCTCCTCCTCAACGCGCTGAGATATAGACATGAGGTTGCTCTGACTATCCAGCGACATACTGTCTTCCCCCGCCTCCGTTTCTGATTCCAAAGCGTCTGCCTTTATGCTTTGCAGGGAACTTCTCAAGATGCATAGCAGAGGAATGGTGACGCTAATGATTGCAGCATCGCCGCTCACCACCTGGGTAGACTCCTCAAATTTTCCAAGGACCTGGCAGATGGCTGCCAACCAGGGCCACTCTTCTGTAAATAATTGAAGAGGCTGACTCCCACTGCGCCGCGCAAGTTGGAGTTGGTATTCCACTATAGCTCTACGCTGCTCATAGAGCCTGGCCAACATGTGGAGCGTAGAGTTCCACTGTGTGGGCACGTCGCACAGCAGTCGGTGCACTGGCAGATTAAACCTATCTTGCAGTGTCCGCAGGGTGGCAGCGTGCGTGTGGGATTTGCGGAAATGTGCGCAGAGCTGGCGCACCTTTCCGAGCAGGTATGACAAGTGGGGGTAGCTTTTCAGAAAGCGCTGAACCACCAAATTAAAGACATGGGCCAGGCATGGCACGTGCGTGAGGCTGCCGAGCTGCAGAGCCGCCACCAGCTTACGGCCGTTGTCACACACGACCATGCCCGGTTGGAGGCTCAGCGGCGCAAGCCAGTGGTCGGTCTGCTCTGTCAGACCCTGCAGCTCTTCGTGGGCCGTGTGCCTCTTCTCTCCTAAGCTGAGTAGTTTCAGCACGGCCTGCTGACGCTTGCCCACCGCTGTGCTGCCACGCCGCGTGATACCGACTGCTGGCGACGTGCTGCTGACACATCTTGATTGCGAGACAGAGGTTGCGTTGGAGGAGGAGGAGGAGGAAGGTGCTTTAGTGGAGGAAGCATACACCGCCGCAGATACCACCACCGAGCTGTGGCCCGCAATTCTGGGGATGGGTAGGACGTGAGCGGTCCCAGGCTCTGACTCTGTCCCAGCCTCCACTAAATTCACCCAATGTGCCGTCAGGGAGATATAGTGGCCCTGCCCGCCTGTGCTTGTCCACGTGTCCGTTGTTAAGTGGACCTTGGCAGTAACCGCGTTGGTGAGGGCACGTACAATGTTGCGGGAGACGTGGTCGTGCAGGGCTGGGACGGCACATCGGGAAAAGTAGTGGCGACTGGGAACCGAGTAGCGCGGGGCAGCCGCCGCCATCATGCTTTTGAAAGCCTCCGTTTCCACAAGCCTATACGGCAGCATCTCTAGGCTGATCAATTTTGCAATGTGCACGTTTAACGCTTGAGCGTGCGGGTGCGTGGCGTCGTACTTGCGCTTGCGCTCAAACTGTGGCACTAGCGACGTCTGGACGCTGCGCTGAGAGACATTGCTGGATGGGGCCGAGGACAGCGGAGGTGAGGGTGTGGGTGCAGGCCAGGAGACGCTAGTGCCTGTGTCCTCAGAGGGGGGTTGGATCTCAGTGGCAGGTTGGGGCACAGGGGGAGAGGCAGTGGTGCAAACCAGAGGCAGTGAACGGGCATCGTCCCACCTTGTGGGGTGCTTGGCCATCATATGCCTGCGCATGCTGTTGGTGGTGCCTCCCCAGCTGATCTTGGCGCGACAAAGGTTGCACACCACTGTTCGTCGGTCGTCAGGCGTCTCTGTGAAAAACTGCCACACCGTAGAGCACTTTGACCTGTGCAGGGTGGCATGGCGCGAGGGGGCGCTTTGGGAAACAGTTGGTGGATTATTCGGTCTGGCCCTGCCTCTACCCCTGGCCACCGCACTGGCTCGGCCTGTGCCCACACCCTCACTTGGCCCTCCGCGTCCTCGGCCGCGTCCACATCCTCTAGGCCTACCCCTACCCCTCAGCATGCTGTATTACCAGTGATTTGATTTCCCAGGCAGGAAAGAAATTGGCGCAAGGCTGCACTCAACCGTAGCTGGTTGCGTCTGATTTTTTTACGTTCTCCACGCAGCACACACGTACCCAGAGCCCTTAGGACTGACAGAGGCAGGGCAAATATACTTTCTTCCCTTTTGTTTAAAAGGATAGGCCCACTGCGTCTATTCACTGAATAATAAGTTTAATAACTGACACTGTGTTGCAGCCCTGCAAAAGTGTCACAGAACTTTACTGTTGCAGAGTTATTAACTGTGGCAGAGCAGGTATTTCCCAGGCAGGAAAGAAATTGGCGCAAGGCTGCACTCAACCGTAGCTGGTTGCGTCTGATTTTTTTACGTTCTCCACGCAGCACACACGTACCCAGAGCCCTTAGGACTGACAGAGGCAGGGCAAATATACTTTCTTCCCTTTTGTTTAAAAGGATAGGCCCACTGCGTCTATTCAATGACTAATAACTGTGTTGTGGCCCTGCCTACACAATTCTGTGCCTGTAGTATCAATGGAGGGTGCAATGCTCTGCACCGCCGATTTTGAGGGAAAAAAAAAAAAAGCAACACAGCTAACAGCAGCCTGCACAGTACTCCACACAGTTAAATGTGGCCCTAGAAAGGACCGTTGAGGATCTTGAAGGCTACACTCACTCCTAACACTCTCCCTGCCTAAGCACCACTTCTGTCCCTAATACCGGGTGCAATGCTCTGCACAGCCGATTTTGAGAAGAAAAAAAAATTAGCAACACAGCTAACAGCAGCCTGCACAGTACTCCACACAGTTAAATGTGGCCCTAGAAAGGACCGTTGAGGTTCTTGAAGGCTACACTCACTCCTAACACTCTCCCTGCCTGAGCACCACTTCTGTCCCTAATACCGGGTGCAATGCTCTGCACTGCCGATTTTGAGGAGAAAAAAAAAAATTTTTCCACTGCTAACGGCAGCCTGCACACACGTAGATGTGGCCCTAAGAAGGGCCGTTGGGGTTCTTGAAGCCTACACTAACTCCTAACGCTCTCCCTACAGCAGCTCCAGCACGATAGTACTTTCCCTCAGCTAAGTCACAAGGCATGTGTGGCGAGCCGCGGGAGGGGCCGATTTTTATACTCGGGTGACATCAGATCTCCCCAGCCACTCACAGCAGGGGGGTGGTATAGGGCTTGAACGTCACAGGGGGAAGTTGTAATGCCTTCCCTGTCTTTCAATTGGCCAGAAAAGCGCGCTAACGTCTCAGAGAGGAAACTGAAAGTAACCGGAACACCGCGTGGTACTCGTTACGAGTAACGAGCATCCCGAACACCGTAATATTCGCACGAATATCAAGCTCGGACGAGTACGTTCGCTCATCTCTACAAGCAACGTAACAGTATCTTACCAATATGAAAATAGTTAAAGTACCTACACCGATTTCCAATCAGTCTGTACTTTACACAATCACATAAGCCTTCTGATTAGAAGTCCCTGAATATGTGGGGATCATAACAACTGCACTTCATTATTTTTGAAGGCTTAGTAATAAACATAACTAAGATAAAAGTATGTAAAATTGATTAATCTACACACTTAAAGCTCATCTTAAGAACATTAATATTAAAATGGAGGTAAGATGTTTGTTTTAAGATTGTGTTTTTCTCATTGCCAGTTATAATCCTGGTTTTAAGATTGCCAATGATATTAAAGATAAGTTGTTAGCCATAAAAATGGTGTAGACCAGTCCAGGCTAACACTGTAAAATATGGTACATTGCATGCTCTACAAGCTCTACATGCTTCTCATAAAATTTCCAAATGTCTTTGACTAAAGAATTAAAAACGTTGCAGCAAGATAAAATGAGTTATTCCTTGTTAGAACAGAAACTTGCATACCTACATTATTTGGTTATACTTAAATTAATATAACAAAAACTAGCGAGTTCTAGAAGTTTCTTTTGTTTGCAATAAAATGCCAGCACTAAACATATAATGTTCTCCTCTTCAAGTTCTTTAGCACAGTTTTTGCTGTTATACATCATATACTCCCTGATCTTATGAAAACAATTATTAACATTATTCAGACATTAGGAATCACAAGCTGCTGGTAACAGTACTGTGCTGTATGTCTGTTGATGTATGTAGGATTCCTGATTGTAGATTCTCCAGTATTGTGATGCTCTACCATGTCAATCTAATCTCATAATTCCCAGAAGCCTGTTACCAGCATAAACAACTTAATAAACAATAAAGACAACTGTGACTAGGGAAATTCTGTCACTAATGAACCTACCCAGGGAAGGTATCTGCCTATACACAGGTAACCCGCCCTGAGAAGGGCGAACCTGAGCACATACCTAGGCCACTTAGCTTTGCGCAGACTCAGGTAAACAGGGGAACCAACTGCAAGCTGTGGCATCCTCCACAGCCAGCGGATGACTGGAAAGAAGGATAGAGAAACGTGTGCACACACTAAAGCCCACACCAAATACAAAGTGAACTGCAAACTGGACTCATGGGAATACAAGCACAATGACTGACAAATGCCCAAAACACTCACCTAGCATAGATGCATGCATAAATAGTTGGAATAGGTACTGTGTTAGGCTGTGGATCTGGGACCTGTGGTTTTACAGGTTTCTATGAGCACAGCTTCACAGATGAGCGTTAATTGAGCTGGTTGGGTGTGGTATTCTCCACAAGCCAATCCCCTCTTGTCTGCTGCAGATAAATACCAGCATCTCTTGGTAGTAGATGCTGGTCATTTTAGTGCTTTACTCATTTTACTCTGTTGTAAACCCACTCAGAGCTGTTGTTATGCATGCTTGTCTAAAGTGTCTCTCTCTCCTTCCCTGAGCATGGTCTGGGCACTTGTTGTATCTCCCCTCCTTGAATTTGGGAGTGCATGCATCGAGTAGTGTGTGGTACGGTGAGCGCACTGGTGCATACACCCGCAGATTTCTCCCTATTCCTTTACAGGTGCAGCCTTCAGATGTCTGATGTCTTATGTTTGTGTCAAGTGGATGATGCCTAACACTATTCCCGGTTGTGTCAGCATGGTGGTTGACTGTCTATCCCTTTGGTGTGAGTACACTTGGATTAGCTATAGTTTGCTACATGTATGCATGAGAGTTCTGGGTGGGGTTTCTATTCTATGTGGTATGCATAATCTTGTGTTCTGGTATGAACAGTGACATGTTTTGTATGTCTGTGCAGGTGGCCAGACATGTGCTTTATGCGCAGTCCTGTTATGTGTGCTATGCATGACCTTGTGTATTGGTGTGAACAGCGATTTGTTCCGTATATCTGTGTAGCTATCCAGACATGAGGAGTGAACTGTGTTCTGTGTTGAGTGTGTGTGAACAGTGTTGTGCCCTGTGTTTTGTACATATCTCCAAGTTCCCAATCAGGGATAGCCAGGTCCCCTATGAGGATAGTTGGGCTGTCCTTATCAGGACAAATCACCCTGCTTTTAGGCAGGGGTTTCCCCCTTTCCCTGATTAGTAAGGGACTGGCGTCCTTCCATCTTTACCTGGAGAGGTGTAATTAGTTTATGCAACATTTATGAGATTTGTTGTAGTTTTATTAGAACACCTTCTTGCGTCCGTGCTGAGGCGTAGGGCTTTAGTGCATCGCTCAAACATAACATACAAGGTATTGGTTCGCATTTTGGCAAAGACAATTAAGCCCATGAGCCTGCAACAAGGGTCCTCATTGTCTCGTGGGTCCCTACTCTCCCCAAGCAACTTAACCTAAGAGTCCTGCCTGCAAGCAGGGTGATCGTTCCAATAGGGACAGCCGCATGCTGGAACCTGAGGACCTAACTAGCCCTAGATGGTAAACAATCCAAGCAGACAGAACACAGTTCACACCAACAGACCAGGGACTGCATACCACATGGAACAGGACTGTTCATACCACATGTACAGACCCACAGAACACGTCATTGTCCACACCATACAGAATATCATGTATGGAAACAAACACCAGGGTGTTGGGAAACCAGCGTCCTCTAGCCAGAAGGGCTGGTATATATGTGCAGCAGACCAGTGGTGATTGCTGTCTGGAGAACTCTAGCCAGCTCAATTATCTCAAAGCTGTGGAATCATGCTTCTGGAACCTCATAGAACTGCAGGTCCCAGCAGCACAACCTAACAGTACCTCCCCTTTAAAAAGGGGGCCTCTGGACCCTTAGGGAATACAAATAAAATATTAGCAACCACTCCAACAGACACCCATCAGACAGGAGAAAATAAACCATTGTGCACCACAAAATAAAACCACCACACCTTATACAAATGGCCTCAGTCACAGCAGTCTCCAAAGAGAGTGCACAAACCCAGAGAAGAAAAAGATGGCAACCTCCCCTACTGACACAACGAGCTTAGTGTCAACACAGATGTGTTAGCTAGGAGAGGGAATAAAACACAGGTACTAGAAATGAGCGAACGTGTTCTTCCGAGCTTGATATTCGTGCGAATATTAGGGTGTTCGGGATGTTCGTTATTCGTAACGAACACCATGCGGTGTTCTGGTTATTTTCACTTCCTTCCCTGAGACGTTAGCGCGCTTTTCTGGCCAATTGAAAGACAGGGAAGGCATTACAACTTCCCCCTGTGACGTTCAAGCCCTATACCACCCCCCTGCTGTGAGTGGCTGGGAAGATCAGGTGTCACCCGAACATAAAAGTCGGCCCCTCCCGCGGTTCGCCTCAGATGCGGTGTGAGTTAGATGAGGGACAGTGCTGTTTGTACCGGAGCTGCTGTAGGGAAAGAATTGGTAGTTAGTGTAGGCTTCAAGACCCCCCAAAGGTCCTTATTAGGGCCACTGATAGCTGTGTGTTGGCTGCTGTTAGCAGTGGCAAATTTTTTTTTCTCAAAATCGCCTCTGCAGACCGTTGCACCTGGCATTAGGGACAGAAGTGCTGCATAGGCAGGGAGAGTGTTAGGAGTGAGTGTAGCCTTCAAGAACCTCAACGGTCCTTTCTAGGGCCATATTTATCCGTGTGCAGTACTGTCCAGGCTGCTGTTAGCTGTGCTGCATTTTTTTTTGCTTCTCAAAATCGCCTCTGCAGACCATTGCACCCTCCATTGATACTGCAGGGAAAGAATTGTATAGGCAGGGCGACAACACAGTTGTTATTCATTGAATATACGCAGTGCTGCCTTTTGGTGCCAAAAAACTGAAAACAAATCTATTTGTCCAGCCTCTGTCCGTCCTAAGGGCTGTGGACACGTGTGAGCTGCGTGAACAACATTGCTAAATCAGACGCACCCAGCTACGCTTTACTGCTGGCTTCGCCATTTGCTTTCCTTAATTGGGAAAAAAATACCTGCTCTCCAAGAGTTATAATAACTCTGCTACCCTCACGTTCTGTGACACATAAGCAGGGACACAGCACAGTTATTAAACTTCTCATGTTCATTGAATATACGCAGTGCTGCCTTTTGGTGGAAAAAAACTGAAAACAAATCTATTTGTCCAGCCTCTGTCCGTCCTAAGGGCGGTGGACACGTGTGAGCTGCGTGAACAACATTGCTAAATCAGACGCACCCAGCTACGCTTTACTGCTGGCTTCGCCATTTGCTTTCCTTAATTGGGAAAAAAATACCTGCTCTCCAAGAGTTATAATAACTCTGCTACCCTCACGTTCTGTGACACATAAGCAGGGACACAGCACAGTTATTAAACTTCTCATGTTCATTGAATATACGCAGTGCTGCCTTTTGGTGGAAAAAAACTGAAAACAAATCTATTTGTCCAGCCTCTGTCCGTCCTAAGGGCGGTGGACACGTGTGAGCTGCGTGAACAACATTGCTAAATCAGACGCACCCAGCTACGCTTTACTGCTGGCTTCGCCATTTGCTTTCCTTAATTGGGAAAAAAATACCTGCTCTCCAAGAGTTATAATAACTCTGCTACCCTCACGTTCTGTGACACATAAGCAGGGACACAGCACAGTTATTAAACTTCTCATGTTCATTGAATATACGCAGTGCTGCCTTTTGGTGGAAAAAAACTGAAAACAAATCTATTTGTCCAGCCTCTGTCCGTCCTAAGGGCAGTGGACACGTGTGAGCTGCGTGAACAACATTGCTAAATCAGACGCACCCAGCTACGCTTTACTGCTGGCTTCGCCATTTGCTTTCCTTAATTGGGAAAAAAATACCTGCTCTCCAAGAGTTATAATAACTCTGCTACCCTCACGTTCTGTGACACATAAGCAGGGACACAGCACAGTTATTAAACTTCTCATGTTCATTGAATATACGCAGTGCTGCCTTTTGGTGGAAAAAAACTGAAAACAAATCTATTTGTCCAGCCTCTGTCCGTCCTAAGGGTGGTGGACACGTGTGAGCTGCGTGAACAACATTGCTAAATCAGACGCACCCAGCTACGCTTTACTGCTGGCTTCGCCATTTGCTTTCCTTAATTGGGAAAAAAATACCTGCTCTCCAAGAGTTATAATAACTCTGCTACCTTCACGTTCTGTGACACATTAGCAGGGACACAGCACAGTTATTAAACTTCTCATGTTCATTGAATATACGCAGTGCTGCCTTTTGGTGGAAAAAAACTGAAAACAAATCTATTTGTCCAGCCTCTGTCCATCCTAAGGATGGTGGACACGTGTGAGCTGCGTGAACAACATTGCTAAATCAGACGCACCCAGCTACGTTTTACTGCTGGCTTCACCATTTGCTTTCCTTAATTGGGAAAAAAATACCTGCTCTCCAAGAGTTATAATAACTCTGCTACCCTCACGTTCTGTGACACATAAGCAGGGACACAGCACAGTTATTAAACTTCTCATGTTCATTGAATATACGCAGTGCTGCCTTTTGGTGGAAAAAAACTGAAAACAAATCTATTTGTCCAGCCTCTGTCCGTCCTAAGGGCAGTGGACACGTGTGAGCTGCGTGAACAACATTGCTAAATCAGACGCACCCAGCTACGCTTTACTGCTGGCTTCGCCATTTGCTTTCCTTAATTGGGAAAAAAATACCTGCTCTCCAAGAGTTATAATAACTCTGCTACCCTCACGTTCTGTGACACATAAGCAGGGACACAGCACAGTTATTAAACTTCTCATGTTCATTGAATATACGCAGTGCTGCCTTTTGGTGGAAAAAAACTGAAAACAAATCTATTTGTCCAGCCTCTGTCCGTCCTAAGGGTGGTGGACACGTGTGAGCTGCGTGAACAACATTGCTAAATCAGACGCACCCAGCTACGCTTTACTGCTGGCTTCGCCATTTGCTTTCCTTAATTGGGAAAAAAATACCTGCTCTCCAAGAGTTATAATAACTCTGCTACCTTCACGTTCTGTGACACATTAGCAGGGACACAGCACAGTTATTAAACTTCTCATGTTCATTGAATATACGCAGTGCTGCCTTTTGGTGGAAAAAAACTGAAAACAAATCTATTTGTCCAGCCTCTGTCCGTCCTAAGGGCGGTGGACACGTGTGAGCTGCGTGAACAACATTGCTAAATCAGACGCACCCAGCTACGCTTTACTGCTGGCTTCGCCATTTGCTTTCCTTAATTGGGAAAAAAATACCTGCTCTCCAAGAGTTATAATAACTCTGCTACCCTCACGTTCTGTGACACATAAGCAGGGACACAGCACAGTTATTAAACTTCTCATGTTCATTGAATATACGCAGTGCTGCCTTTTGGTGGAAAAAAACTGAAAACAAATCTATTTGTCCAGCCTCTGTCCGTCCTAAGGGCAGTGGACACGTGTGAGCTGCGTGAACAACATTGCTAAATCAGACGCACCCAGCTACGCTTTACTGCTGGCTTCGCCATTTGCTTTCCTTAATTGGGAAAAAAATACCTGCTCTCCAAGAGTTATAATAACTCTGCTACCCTCACGTTCTGTGACACATAAGCAGGGACACAGCACAGTTATTAAACTTCTCATGTTCATTGAATATACGCAGTGCTGCCTTTTGGTGGAAAAAAACTGAAAACAAATCTATTTGTCCAGCCTCTGTCCATCCTAAGGGTGGTGGACACGTGTGAGCTGCGTGAACAACATTGCTAAATCAGACGCACCCAGCTACGTTTTACTGCTGGCTTCGCCATTTGCTTTCCTTAATTGGGAAAAAAATACCTGCTCTCCAAGAGTTATAATAACTCTGCTACCTTCACGTTCTGTGACACATTAGCAGGGACACAGCACAGTTATTAAACTTCTCATGTTCATTGAATATACGCAGTGCTGCCTTTTGGTGGAAAAAAACTGAAAACAAATCTATTTGTCCAGCCTCTGTCCGTCCTAAGGGCGGTGGACACGTGTGAGCTGCGTGAACAACATTGCTAAATCAGACGCACCCAGCTACGCTTTACTGCTGGCTTCGCCATTTGCTTTCCTTAATTGGGAAAAAAATACCTGCTCTCCAAGAGTTATAATAACTCTGCTACCCTCACGTTCTGTGACACATAAGCAGGGACACAGCAAAGTTATTAAACTTCTCATGTTCATTGAATATACGCAGTGCTGCCTTTTGGTGGAAAAAAACTGAAAACAAATCTATTTGTCCAGCCTCTGTCCGTCCTAAGGGCAGTGGACACGTGTGAGCTGCGTGAACAACATTGCTAAATCAGACGCACCCAGCTACGCTTTACTGCTGGCTTCGCCATTTGCTTTCCTTAATTGGGAAAAAAATACCTGCTCTCCAAGAGTTATAATAACTCTGCTACCCTCACGTTCTGTGACACATAAGCAGGGACACAGCACAGTTATTAAACTTCTCATGTTCATTGAATATACGCAGTGCTGCCTTTTGGTGGAAAAAAACTGAAAACAAATCTATTTGTCCAGCCTCTGTCCATCCTAAGGGTGGTGGACACGTGTGAGCTGCGTGAACAACATTGCTAAATCAGACGCACCCAGCTACGTTTTACTGCTGGCTTCGCCATTTGCTTTCCTTAATTGGGAAAAAAATACCTGCTCTCCAAGAGTTATAATAACTCTGCTACCTTCACGTTCTGTGACACATTAGCAGGGACACAGCACAGTTATTAAACTTAGATAATTCATTCACTAGAGGCAGTGGGGCCTTTCGTTTTCCAAAAAGGGCAAAAATTATATTTGGCCTGCAGTCTTGCGCCAATTTATTTCCTGCCTGTGAAATCAAATCACTGGTAATACAGCATGCTGAGGGGTAGGGGTAGGCCTAGAGGACGTGGACGCGGCCGAGGACGCGGAGGGCCAAGTCAGGGTGTGGGCACAGCCCGAGCTCCTGATCCCGGTGTGTCGCAGCCGACTGCTGCGCGATTAGGAGAGAGGCACGTTTCTGGCGTCCCCACATTCATCGCCCAATTAATGGGTCCACGCGGGAGACGGTTATTAGAAAATGAGCAGTGTGAGCAGGTCCTGTCCTGGATGGCAGAAAGTGCTTCGAGCAACCTATCGTCTACCCGCAGTTCTGCGCCGTCCACTGCTGCCAATCCGAATCCTCTGTCTGCTGCTCCTCCTTCCTCCCAGCCTCCTCACTCCACTACAATAACACCTGCTCAGGAGCGGGAACACTCCCAGGAACTGTTCTCGGGCCCCTGCTTAGATTGGGCAGCAGCGGTTCCTCTCCCACCAGAGGAGTTTATCGTCACTGATGCCCAACCATTCGAAAGTTCCCGGGGTCCGGGGGAAGAGGCTGGGGACTTCCGCCAACTGTCTCAACAACTTTCTGTGGGTGAGGAGGACGATGACGATCAGACACAGTTGTCTTGCAGTGAGGTAGTAGTAAGGGCAGTAAGTCCGAGGGAGCAGCGCACAGAGGATTCGGAGGAAGAGCAGCAGGACGATGAGGTGACTGACCCCACCTGGTGTGCAACGCTTACTCAGGAGGACAGGTCTTCAGAGGGGGAGTCAAGGGCATCAGCAGGGCAGGTTGCAAGAGGCAGTGCGGTGGCCAGGGGTAGAGGCAGGGCCAGACCGAATAATCCACCAAGTGTTTCCCAAAGCGCCCCCTCGCGCCATGCCACCCTGCAGAGGCCGAGGTGCTCTAAGGTCTGGCAGTTTTTCACAGAGACGCCTGACGACCGACGAACAGTGGTGTGCAACCTTTGTTGCGCAAAGCTCAGCCGGGGAGCCAACACCAACAGCCTCACCACCACCACCATGCGCAGACATATGATGGCCAAGCACCCCACAAGGTGGGACGAAGGCCGTTCACCGCCTCCGGTTTGCACCCCTGCCTCTCCCCCTGTGCCCCAACCTGCCACTGAGATGCAACCCCCCTCTCAGGACACAGGCACTACCGCCTCATGGCCTGCACCCACACCCTCATCTCCGCTGTCCTCGGCCCCATCCAGCAGTGTAGTTCAGCGCACCGTTCAGCCGTCGCTTGCGCAAGTGTTCGAGCGCAAGCGCAAGTACGCCGCCACGCACCCGCACGCTCAAACGTTAACCGTCCGCATAGCAAAATTCATCAGCCTTGAGATGCTGCCGTATAGGGTTGTGGAAACGGAGTCCTTCAAAAGTATCATGGAGGCGGCGGCCCCGCGCTACTCAGTTCCCAGTCGCTACTACTTTTCCCGATGTGCCGTCCCAGCCCTGCACGACCACGTCTCCCGCAACATTGTGCGCGCCCTCACCAACGCGGTTACTGCCACGGTCCACTTAACTACGGACACGTGGACAAGCACAGGCGGGCAGGGCCACTACATCTCCCTGACGGCACATTGGGTGAATTTAGTGGAGGCTGGGACAGAGTCAGAGCCTGGGACCGCTCACGTCCTACCCACCCCCAGAATTGCGGGCCCCAGCTCGGTGCTGGTATCTGCGGAGGTGTATGCTTCCTCCACTAAAGCACCCTCCTCCTCCTCCTCCTCCTCTGTCTCGCAATCAAGATGTGTTAGCAGCAGCATGTCGCCAGCAGTCGGTGTCGCGCGGTGTGGCAGCACAGCGGTGGGCAAGCGTCAGCAGGCCGTGCTGAAACTACTCAGCTTAGGCGATAAGAGGCACACGGCCCACGAACTGCTGCAGGGTCTGACAGAGCAGACCGACCGCTGGCTTGCGCCGCTGAGCCTCTAACCGGGCATGGTCGTGTGTGACAACGGGCGTAACCTGGTGGCGGCTCTGCAGCTCGGCAGCCTCACGCACGTGCCATGCCTGGCCCACGTCTTTAATTTGGTGGTTCAGCGGTTTCTGAAAAGCTACCCACGCTTGTCAGACCTGCTCGTAAAGGCGCGCCGGCTCTGCGCACATTTCCGCAAGTCCCACACGGACGCTGCCACCCTGCGCACCCTGCAACATCACTTTAAGCTGCCAGTGCACCGACTGCTGTGCGACGTGCCCACACGGTGGAACTCTACGCTCCACATGTTGGCCAGGCTCTATGAACAACGTAGAGCTATAGTCGAATACCAACTCCAACATGGGCGGCGCAGTGGGAGTCAGCCTCCTCAATTCCTTTCAGAAGAGTGGGCCTGGTTGGCAGACATCTGCCATGTCCTTGGTAATTTTGAGGAGTCTACCCAGGTGGTGAGCGGCGATGCTACAATCATTAGCGTCACCATTCCTCTGCTATGCATCTTGAGAAATTCCCTGCAAACCATAAAGGCAGCTGCTTTGCGCTCGGAAACGGGGGCGGGGGAAGACAGTATGCCGCTGGATAGTCAGGGCACCCTCCTGTCTATTTCTCAGCGCGTACAGGAGGAGGAGGAGGAGCATGAGGAGGATGAGGAGGAGGGGGAAGAGACAGCTTGGCCCGCTGCTGACGGTACACCGGCTGATTGCCTGTCATCCTTTCAGCGTGTATGGCCTGAGGAGGAGGAGGAGGAGGAGGAGGATCCTGATAGTGATCTTCCTAGTGAAGACAGCCATGTGTTGCGTACAGGTACCCTGGCACACATGGCTGACTTCATGTTAGGATGCCTTTCTCGTGACCCTCGCGTTGCACGCATTCTGGCCACGACGGATTACTGGGTGTACACACTGCTCGATCCACGGTATAAGGAGAACCTGCCCACTCTGATTCCCGAAGAGGAAAGGGGTTCGAGAGTGTTGCTATACCACAGGACCCTTGCGGACAAGCTGATGGTAAAATTCCCAGCCGACAGCGCTAGTGGCAGAAGGCGCAGTACCGAGGGCAAGGTAGCAGGGGATGTGCGTAGATCGAGCAGCATGTACATCCCAGGCAGTGCAACAGTCTTTAAGGGCCTGGCCAGCTTTATGGCTCCCCACCAAGACTGTGTCACCGCTCCCCAGTCACGGCTGAGTCGGCGGGAGCACTGTAAAAGGATGGTGAGGGAGTACGTAGCGGATCGCACGACCATCCTTGGTGACGCCTCTGCCCCCTACAACTACTGGGTGTCGAAGCTGGACATGTGGCCTGAACTAGCGCTCTATGCCCTGGAGGTGCTTGCTTGTCCTGCGGCTAGCGTCTTGTCGGAGAGGGTGTTTAGTGCGGCTGGGGGAATCATCACAGATAAGCGTAGCCGCTTGTCAACCGACAGTGCCGACAGGCTAACACTCATCAAGATGAACAAAGGCTGGATTTCCCCAGACTTCTGTTCTCCACCAGCGGACAGCAGCGATACGTAAGCAATACGTAGGCTGCACCCGCGGATGGAAGCTACGTTCTCTCTCACCATCCAAAACGGGGACATTTCTGCTTCATCAATCTGTGTCTAATATTCCTCCTCCTGCTCCTCCTCCTGAAACCTCACGTAATCACGCTGAACGGGCAATTTTTCTTAGGGCCACAAGGCTCACTCAAATAATTTTTCAGAACAATTTTTATAAGTTTCAATGCGCTTAAAAGCATTGGAACTTTAACTTGAACCAATTTTTCGTTACACTGGGCTGCCTCCAGGCCTAGTTACCACTTAAGCCACATTAACCAAAGCGATTAATGGGTTTCACCTGCCCTCTTGGCTGGCCATGGCCAATTTTTGGGATGTACATTAGTACTGTTGATACAGCAATTTTTGTGGGCCCTCGCCTACAGTGTAATCAAATTAATTTTTAGCCCACCTGCATTACAGCTGACGTTACCTCAGCTGTGTTGGGCAATGCAATGGGATATTTTTATGTACCGCCGGTGGGTTCCAGGGAGCCACCCATGCTGTAGGTGCACACTGAGTTTTTAATACATCTGTACACTTCTAAAGAACCCGTCTGACTGGGGCATGCAGTGTGGGCCGAAGCCCACCTGTATTACGCACGACATTACTACCTCAGCTGTGTTGGGCAATGCAATGGGATATTTCTATGTACCGCCGGTGGCTTCCTGGCACCCACCCAGGCAGTGGGTCCACAGGGAGTTTAACCTACATGTGTCCACTTGTAAAGAACCCCAGTCTGACTGGGGCATGCAGTGTGGGCCGAAACCCACCTGCATTAACCCTTTCCAGTCCACTGTGTGACCTGTGAAGACATTAGGGTTTAAGGCTGTACAGCTCCGTTGTTGGTAGACGTCCGTCGGGGTTCTCTTACTGTATATTGCCAGCCTCTCTGCTGTCGGAGCCTATCCTACGTGTCAGCTCATGCAGTACTGGCTTTAGCCAGCATATAGCGCCGTTGTATAACAGCAGAAAAAGAGTAAGCCCCCTAGGAAAACCATATACAAATTGGATTGGAAAGGGTTAAGCACAACATTACTACCTCAGCTGTGTTGGGCAATGCAATGGGATATTTCTATGTACCGCCGGTGGCTTCCTGGCACCCACCCATGCTGTAGGTGCACACGGAGTTTTTACTACATCTGTACACTTATAAAGAACCCCAGTCAGACTGGGGCATGCAGTGTGGGCCGAAGCCCACCTGCATTAAGCACGACATTACTACCTCAGCTGTGTTGGGCAATGCAATGGGATATTTCTGTGTACCGCCGGTGGGTTCCAGGGAGCCACCCATGCTGTGGGTCCACAGGGACTTCACAATAGGGAGTTGTACCTGCCTGTGTCTATGAATTAAAAAGCCCGGTCTGACTGGGGCATGCAGACACCTTGACAGAATGAATAGTGTGTGGCACATAGGTTCCCCATTGCTATGCCCACGTGTGCAGCTCCTTATGGCGGTGGCACAGGATTCTATTTCTCATTGCTTCTGTACAGCATTGTGGGCTATCGCTCCGCCACTTTTAAAGAGGGTCGCTGCCTAGCCGTGCCAACCTCTGCAGTGTGTGCCTGCGGTCCCTCGTCATGGCAGACGCAATTCTAAATAGACATGAGCGTGGTGTGGCATGAGGGCAGCTGAAGGCTGCCCAGGGACACTTTGGTGTGCGCTGTGGGGGGGGAGGGGGGGCGGTTGGGCAGCATGTAACCCAGGAGAAGTGTCAGTGGAGTGTCATGCAGGCAGTGATTGTGCTTTGTTGGAGGTAGTGTGGTGCTTAGCAAAGGTATGCCATGCTAATGAGGGCTTTTCAGAAGTAAAAGTTGTTGGGAGGGGGGGGGGCCCACTCTTGCCGGTATTGTGGCTTAATAGTGGGACCTGGGAACTTGAGATGCAGCCCAACATGTAGCCCCTCGCCTGCCCTATCCGTTTCTGTGTCGTTCCCATCACTTTGTTGAATTGCCCAGATTTTCACACATGAAAACCTTAGCGAGCATCGGCGAAATACAAAAATGCTCTGGTCGCCCATTGACTTCAATGGGGTTCGTTGTTCGAAACGAACCCTCGAGCATCCCGGGAAGTTCGTTCTGAATAACGAACACCCGAACATTTTGGTGTTCGCTCATCTCTAACAGGTACCTAACACACAGGGGTATGGTGCAAAAAGTAAGATAGTTTATTCTGTTATGTCCAAAACATACATGAACTCGCTGTAAACCAAAATGTAAACTGAAAAAAAAGGATTGGGATAGGAAAACGTGCAAACACACTAAAACCCACACCAAATAGAAAGGGAACTGGACTCATGGGCAGACAGAGACAGCGACTGACAAACACCCAAAACACTCACCTAGCATACTTGCACTCATAAACAGATGGAATAGATATGGTAACAGGTATTGGTTTGTATTTTGGCCAAGACACTAAAGTCCATGCAACAAGGGTCAACATTGGTTTCTTACATCCGGCACCCACGCATAACAGTTCTTAAGCAACACTTCTCATCAGAGCTGTTAACATTTTAAATGTCCCGACAGATGTTCCAGAGTCCCAGGGCTGTCCTAGCAGAGTTCCTATCAGATCATGGGATAATTTAATGCTATGGCATTATATCATACTGCAGGAGCAATCAAAGCATCGGCTGTTCATGTCCCTTCTAGTGACTAAAATAAGAACTAAAAATAAGTTTTAAAAAGTTCAACTAATTAGAAAAAAATAAAAAGTAATAAACGTTTAAAAAAAAACTTTTTCCATATTTTTAGTAAAATAATCTAAATAATAAAACAAAAATACATCTTTGGTATCACTGCATCTGTAAAAGTCCAATACATCAAATTAATGCATTATTTACCACGCAAGATGAACGTTCATCGTTGTCAGAAAAAAAAAATGCCAGAATTGTGGGTTTTTTTGGTCACCCCGTCTCCAATAAAAAATCGAATAAAAAGCGATCAAAAAGTCGTATGTAGTCGTATGTATACCAAGAGAAACTACAGGATATCCCACACAAAATAAGCCCTTGCACAACTATATTGACGGAGAAATAAAAAAGTTATTGTGGTCAGAAAATGGCAGCTGAAAATAATTGAAAAAATTAAATATCTTTGAAAAAGAATAATCCTATTGACTCATAAAGTTGTCAGGTCATTTTCATTGCAGTGTGTACGCCTTAGAAACAAGGCACACTAAAATTGGTGGAATTTAGCTTTTTTTCATTTCACTACACTTATAATTTTTTTAAAGTTTTTCAGTGCATTTCACATTGTGGTCAATGGGGCCGGCGGCAGCAGCGCCGACCCCATTGAGAACATACAGAGAAGATTGCGATCCTCTGGCATAGCTGTGACAGCTGTGGCCAAGGATTTCTTCATCTCCGCGTGGAGTCCCCTCATTACTGAACACTGTGACAGCATCATCACAGTGTACAGTGACAAGGGGACTCCCCGCAGAGATGAAGAATTCACCTTCCACAGCTGTCACAGCTTTGGCACAGGAGCGTGATGTTCTCCCATTGCTTTCAATGGGGCAGGCGCTTCTGCAGCCCCATTGAAAGCAATGGGCTGCCGGCAACCCCTGCAGTGATTTTTGGGGAAGGGCTTTAAATATAAGCTCTTCCCTGAAAATCATCCCAAGAATGTGTAAAAAAAAATAAAAAACATATACTTACCTCTCCGCCGCTGCTGGAGCTCAGGTGTGTCTAGCTGCTTGTCCTCCTGAACTGCTCTGAAGTGCTTTACAGGCAAGAATTTAAAATCCCCACCTGTTGAAAGGACTGCCTCTGATTCGCTGAGCGCTGTGACCAATCAGAGGCAGTGCTCAGCCATTGAATGACAGCTGAGCGCTGCCTGTGATTGGTTCCTGCACTCAGCCAATCAGAGGCAACGCTCAGCCATTCATTGAATGGCTGAATTCAATGAATGACTGAGTGCTGCCTCTGATTGGCTGAGTGCAGGGACCAATCACAGGTAATAAAAAAATATGATTTTTTAAAAGGGGGAAGGAAATACCGAAAATAGAAAAAAAAAGGTCCATGTCCTTAAAGGGGTTGTCCCGCGAAACAAAGTGGGGGTATACACTTCTGTATGGCCATATTAATGCACTTTGTAATGTACATTGTGCATTAATTATGAGCCATACAGAAGTTATTCACTTACCTGTTCCGTTACTAGCGTCCTCGTCTCCATGGTGCCGTCTAATTTTCAGCGTCTAATCGCCGGATTAGACGCGCTTGCGCAGTCCGGTCTTCTTTTCTGAATGGGGCCGCTCGTGCCGGAGAGCGGCTCCTCGTAGCTCCGCCCCGTCACGTGCCGATTCCAGCCAATCAGGAGGCTGGAATCGGCAATGGACCGCACAGAAGCCCTGCGGTCCACCGAGGGTGAAGATCCCGGCGGCCATCTTCACCAGGTAAGTAAGAAGTCACCGGAGCGCGGGGATTCAGGTAAGCACTATCCGGTTTTCTTTTTTAACCCCTGCATCGGGTTTGTCTCGCGCCGAACGGGGGGGCTATTGAAAAAGAAAAAACCCGTTTCGGCGCGGGACAACCCCTTTAAGGAGTTAAACATAATGCAAAAATCGCTATGTTTCTTTTGTTTTCCTCCTAAAAGAACACAGTACAAAAGTAATCCAAAAGTCACACATACCTTAAACTGATGCCAATGAAAACTACAACTCTTCTCACAAAAAATAAGCCCTTAGAGAGCTCTGCTACCAGAAAAAATACAACTGCTATGGATCTTAGAAAGCAGCGATGTAAATTCAATTGTTTCGGTTTAAAAACATGCTTCTATTGTGCAAAAGTAGTAAAAAATAAAAAATCTCTATAAACTAGGTATAGCAGTAATTGTGCTGATCCGGAAAAAATATATATTTTTATTGAATGCCCTAAAAGCAAAAGCCAAATAAGATGGCGAAATTTCTGGACATTTTTTTGACCTCCCACATAAAACATGTAATGAAAGTTCCCTGAGGGGAAACCCGGACACTTGGCAGAAGTGGGGAGCTGGGAGGGTTAAGTGATGGCTTCTCATGGCGGCACTTACCAGACTCCTTTCCCAGAGGAATGACATGCAGCCAAGGCCAGAGCAGAATTGCAGGCCATCGTTGACACCCCTAGGATAGGAAATGCCAATAAACAGGATGATGGGCCTAGTAGTTGTCATGGGTGACGCCACCATTTCTACACACCGATAAATCACACAGCAGAGAATAACCACAGACACTGATTTCTAGTACCTTGGGTCCCCAGGAATAGTTAGGGCCCGGTAAGAACTTTACTTAGGATAACTTTAGCAAGACAATTATTATACAGGAATTCAGGTACAATTCTTCACAGTGCAGGTAAGAAAGGAAGCTCAGAGGTCAGGGAGGATACAGTCCTATAGTCTGCTTATCTGTCAGGTACCACCCCTGGACTGGGAGCGCTCCAGAGCAGGAAAGGGGTAGGAGTAACCATACAGACACTCTGGTAGTATTATTGACTTTTAGGATTGGCACCCCACACCAGAGACGTGTGGGTGTGACTTAGGGGAGTACTTCTACACAGTGATCCTGACTTTAGACAACTTTTATGAAGGAGACCAGGATGATGTTCTGGGATACTACAAGTCCCCCCTACTTAAAAATAAGCCACCCTGGCATCTCCAAAATAGAGTGTATACATCCTGAGTTGGGCCACCTTAAGTGTATTACTTTCATCCCCTTTAAGAGAACACACTGCTCAGTCACAAAGTGTGCAAGTCGAAACCTGTAAACACAAGTCCTACCCCTGGTCACCAATATGTTAGGATGTACCCACTCCCAGTGTACTGTGACTAAAAGAAGTGTCATTTCTTAGCATGACTTTTTATTTATGACAGAGTGTAAAGGACTCCAAAATAAAGCAGTGGTCAGCAGTACAGAATGATGGAGTGATTTCCCACCTCGGTGATTCAGTAGAAATACCAAATGCACGTCACCAAAGGGGTTGGACCATAACCCACAAGTAATCCAAATAGAAGAGATAGTGGCAGAAAATGGAAGATGCAGTAGATGGAAAATTGCAAAAACTTTATTCCTGCATTAACCCCTTGAGTGGCGGGTTTCCTACCACCCTGTCGTGCCCACCAGGGCAGGTTTTTTAAAATGGTCTAATCATTGAATTTCAACTAATTTTGCAGTTGCGTCTCAAGAGCCATAACTTTTTCATTTTTCCATTGACATGGCCATATAAGGGCTTGTTTTTTGTGGGACAAGTTGTGATTTTTTTAAACAGGGGGGAGGAAAAAAAGAAATGGGGAAAAAAGAAAAAAAGGGGCCATGTCATTAAGGGGTTAAATAATGTATTAACTTCCTTCTCTGGGTCATTACGACGCATGGATACCACATGTGTGATTGTATTTTTGATTTTTTTACAAAGTAAAGGGAGACAAGTGTTTTTATTATTTTTTTAAATAATTTTTTACCTTTTTTTTTTTATTTTTTTTATTTTTTATTTTTTTGTCTCTTTAGGGGACTTCCACAGGGACCCATCAGGACCCCTGATCACATTCCGGGGGTCCGATGGTGACAGCCCTTTACATGCTGCAGTGACAGCCCTTTACATGCTGCAGTCACATAGACTGCAGCATGTAAAGGGTTAACACAGCAGAGATCGGAGGTTTTCTCTGATCTCTGCTGTAAGAGCAGGTACCTAGCTGTCCTCTCACAGCCAAGCACCAAGCTCTCCCTCCCACAGAGACCATCGGCTTGCTTCTGACAAGCCGATGGTCTCTATGGCAACCTGTAAACAAAGCAGGAGGTTGCCGACATATCGGCAATATCTTCTGCTGGTTTTTCAAAGCCCTTGCACTGCTCTGTGTGGGTCTGTGCAGGCAGAGCACACTGCCACAGCTTGTGGCATTGTGCTCTGCAGCTCCCATAGTGATACATAGCCCGGAAATCTTCCGGGCTATGTCACTATGAGCAGTATAGCTCCTCCCGGAAAATTTCCGGGCGTGCCACTCAAGGGGTTAAAAGTAACAAATAGCAGCTACGTTTCGACCTGTGTATATAAGTCTTTTTTAAGCTTGAAAAAGACCTATATACACAGGTCGAAACGTTGCTGCTATTTGTTACTTTTAATGCAGGAATAAAGTTTTTGCAATTTTCCATCTACTGCATCTTCCAGCGTGTAAAGGACTGTGACTTGCAAATACATTAGAGAAAAATCTACTAGGCTGTACAAAATCCGAAAGCACTAGTATTGCTATGGAGCTTCCTACATAACTTTACTCCAAAGGCTAGAGATGTATGATCAGTGGAATGATTGTCACTGTTTCTTACTGAGAAGAGAAACACACCGTTACAAAGCATAAAAGCATGAAAGGGTGACTGGCAGGAAAAAGAGCAAAAAGTTACAGCGGAGCAGTCAGTAGCCTAAGTCAATATCGCTGTCCATGACTTGTGAAGAGGTGAATGAAAGGCCCCGCCCCCTGAGACAGGCTTGAACGGGCTTCAAACACTCAAGATTGGACTTACGGGAACACAGGAACCTCCAGCCATACACATATAAACAATCACCACATGCATACAGTCTTGAGCACATGGTGACATTACTAAGCTAGCATTTCTAAATTAGCATTAATGAATATTCATTGATTATATTTAAACTAGACATAAATATGCATTGGAATATTTAAATGACTTTACGTAAGAAATTACTTTAGAGAGCATGAGCAAGTGAAATTTGAACTTAAACATGATGTTACTTTCTCCTCCTGCACATTTCTTAAACATTATAAATGTTGCAAAGAGATATAACTTTTCAATGCGAAAAACAGTGATAAATGGGGTATGACTTTAAAGTCCTTGTTTCAGGGCATAACTGGGCAACAGAGAAAACAATGTCTCTTACGTCAAGAGTCTTAGAAGGTAAACTGCTTCTTTTGTTTTTTTGAAAGTTTGGAAGACCTAGATTTCCCCGCTCTCAGAGTCAGTTGACCAGCCAGTAGGGGATGGCATACTTCCCCACGATGTGATCCCTAGGTATGCCATGGATGAGGGACTAGCCAGGTTCCGCACCAGTCTTCCTACCTTTCTGGGCGGCATGGCTGGAGTGCTCAGTTCCCTGGCTGCAGTTGGGCTGGTGAATGGAAGCCTCAGCTCCATCCATAACAATAAGTGTTCTCTTACACTGAAATGTACCTGTACCCCGAGGTCCTCCAAAACCCACAGGAAGAGATGCAACACCGGGGGTATGAGCGCACGGGATAGTCTGTTGTCCCTGTGGATGACTATCCAGGAGAGCGGCGGTTCCTCTCTCCCATGTGGCCAAAGTTGCAGCACTTGCCTGGGCTGCTGAATGTCCACGGACAGGATTGCAGGCAGTATTGTGACTTCCTCCACTGATTTGAGCTGTCTCCGTGGTCTGGCCAGCTGGAACACTCCAGGAGGAATCAGTCTTTTCTTCAGCGGCAGTTCGGGGATGATGTGTTGCATCTCCTCCAGGAATTGAGGCTCGGGTGGTGGTTAGCCCGCTGGTACTCCCCAGATCACTTGGTTACTCTCACTGGATGGTGGAGACATCTTAGGTTCTGCTCGGTCAAAAGTGTTCTGAGCCCAGGAGTCTGCTGCGGCAGGTAACTCCTCCCACTTTGGGCTCCAACAGTCCAGGCCAGGGCATAGTCCTTTTGGCGCAAAGGAGCTTTGGCGGGAACTTCTTGGTGGGAGTGAGCTGTAGAGAAGAGCACTGTGAATTGGCCACCATCTTGGTTGGCCCCATTAAAAATGAAGTGACAGTCCATTAAACAGAAATGGTGCAGCAGTTCTGATCCTGTTCTTAGTCATGCCAGAAAACGGGTTCTGCAACACCCCTGAAGGGAAACCCAGACACTTGGCAGAAGTGGGGAGCTGGGAGGGTTAACTGATGGCTTGTCACGGCGGCACTTACTAGACTCCTTTCCCAGAGGGATAACAAGCAGCCAAGGCCAGAGCAGGATTGCAGGCCACCATTGACACCCCTAGGATAGCGAATGTCAATAAACAGAATAATGGGGGTAGTAGTTGTCACGAGTGATGCCACCGTTCCTACACACCAATATATCACACAATGGAGAATAACCACAAACACTGATTTCTAGTACATCAGGAATGGTTAGGGCCCGGTAAGAACTTTACTTGGGATAACTTCAGCAAGACAATTATTACACAGCAATTCAGGTAGAATTCTTTACAGTGCAGGTAAGAAAGAAAGTTCAGAGGTCAGGGAGGATACACAAGATGAAACTGGTCCTACAGTCTGCGTTACCTGTACGGCACTGCTCCTCGACTGGGAGTGCTGCAAAGGAGGAAGGGGGTAGGGGTCACTCCAGAGGTATTATTTACTTTTAGGATTTGCACCCCATACTGGAGATGCTTGGGTGTGACTTAGGAGAGTACTTCTACACTGTGATCCTGACTTTGGACAGCCACAAGGAAAACTTGTGCGTTTGAATTAGTACCTCTGCACTGAGTCTTGTCAGAAAAAGTGATTACTTACAAGGGTCTCTCTCTTAGGCTTGGGACTCACTCCAATCACATTCAAAATGCAGTCACTATGGGATATCTCTCCTTCTGCTCCATCTTCACCACAAGGAAGCTGAAGGTGCTTCCATATGGCTCTGTGTTAGACTCTCTCAGATTGAAGACAAGATGGAAACTAGACCACAGATTGAAGAACTTACTCTTTCCTGCTATCTATCACTCCTAATTATTCCCTCACTTATACCACATGACATGACAGACCAATAAATTCACAGACAGGCAATGATTTTATTAGCGTTAACCTCCCAAGCACCGCGGCTGTGCAACACACATACTGGAAATGACAAGATAGGCTTGCACAGTGCATCCACATAGGACAAACATGTATGACATTTATGGAGGGGACCAGGATGATGTTCTGGGACACTATAATAATTATACAATATATTATATGTACCCCAGAGTGGTGCCATTAAAATAAACAACTTGTCCAAAAAAGAAAAAACAAGTCCTGAATACAGATAGGTCAACAAGTTATAGCTCTTGCAACAGGATGATGAAAATCACTTGGTCCTTACTAGAGATGAGCGAACACCAAAATGTTCGGGTGTTCGTTATTCGGAACGAACTTCCCGCGATGTTCGAGGGTTCGTTTCGAACAACGAACCCCATTGAAGTCAATGGGCGACCAGAGCATTTTTGTATTTCGCCGATGCTCGCTAAGGTTTTCATGTGTGAAAATCTGGGCAATTCAAGAAAGTGATGGGAATGACACAGAAACGGATAGGGCAGGCGAGGGGCTACATGTTGGGCTGCATCTCAAGTTCACAGGTCCCACTATTAAGCCACAATACCGGCAAGAGTGGGCCCCCCCCCCCCCTCCCAACAACTTTTACTTCTGAAAAGCCCTCATTAGCATGGCATACCTTTGCTAAGCACCACACTACCTCCAACAAAGCACAATCACTGCCTGCATGAAACTCCACTGACACTTCTCCTGGGTTACATGCTGCCCAACCGCCCCCCCTCCCCCCCACAGCGCACACCAAAGTGTCCCTGGGCAGCCTTCAGCTGCCCTCATGCCACACCACGCTCATGTCTATTTAGAATTGCGTCTGCCATGACGAGGGACCGCAGGCACACACTGCAGAGGTTGGCACGGCTAGGCAGCGACCCTCTTTAAAAGTGGCGGAGCGATAGCCCACAATGCTGTACAGAAGCAATGAGAAATAGAATCCTGTGCAACCGCCATCAGGAGCTGCACACGTGGGCATAGCAATGGGGAACCTATGTGCCACACACTATTCATTCTGTCAAGGTGTCTGCATGCCCCAGTCAGACCGGGCTTTTTAATTCATAGACACAGGCAGGTACAACTCCCTATTGTGAAGTCCCTGTCGACCCACAGCATGGGTGGCTCCCTGGAACCCACCGGCGGTACATAAAAATATCCCATTGCATTGCCCAACACAGCTGAGGTAGTAATGTCGTGCTTAATGCAGGTGGGCTTCGGCCCACACTGCATGCCCCAGTCTGACTGGGGTTCTTTATAAGTGTACAGATGTAGTAAAAACTCCGTGTGCACCTACAGCATGGGTGGGTGCCAGGAAGCCACCGGCGGTACATAGAAATATCCCATTGCATTGCCCAACACAGCTGAGGTAGTAATGTTGTGCTTAACCCTTTCCAATCCAATTTGTATATGGTTTTCCTAGGGGGCTTACTCTTTTTCTGCCGTTATACAACGGCGCTATATGCTGGCTAAAGCCAGTACTGCATGAGCTGACACGTAGGATAGGCTCCGACAGCAGAGAGGCTGGCAATATACAGTAAGAGAACCCCGACGGACGTCTACCAACAACGGAGCTGTACAGCCTTAAACCCTAATGTCTTCACAGGTCACACAGTGGACTGGAAAGGGTTAATGCAGGTGGGTTTCGGCCCACACTGCATGCCCCAGTCAGACTGGGTTTCTTTATAAGTGGAAACAGATGCATTTATAATTCCCTGTGGACCCACAGCATGGGTGGGTGCCAGGAAGCCACCGGCGGTACATAGAAATATCCCATTGCATTGCCCAACACAGCTGAGGTAGTAATGTCGTGCGTAATACAGGTGGGCTTCGGCCCACACTGCATGCCCCAGTCTGACCGGGGTTCTTTACAAGTGGACACATGTAGGTTAAACTCCCTGTGGACCCACTGCCTGGGTGGGTGCCAGGAAGCCACCGGCGGTACATAAAAATATCCCATTGCATTGCCCAACACAGCTGAGGTAGTAATGTCGTGCGTAATACAGGTGGGCTTCGGCCCACACTGCATGCCCCAGTCAGACTGGGGTTCTTTAGAAGTGTACAGATGTATTAAAAACTCCGTGTGCACCTACAGCATGGGTGGCTCCCTGGAACCCACCGGCGGTACATAAAAATATCCCATTGCATTGCCCAACACAGCTGAGGTAGTAATGTCGTGCTTAATGCAGGTGGGCTTCGGCCCACACTGCATGCCCCAGTCAGACTGGGGTTCTTTAGAAGTGGACACATGTAGGTTAAACTCCCTGTGGACCCACTGCCTGGGTGGGTGCCAGGAAGCCACCGGCGGTACATAGAAATATCCCATTGCATTGCCCAACACAGCTGAGGTAGTAATGTCGTGCGTAATACAGGTGGGCTTCGGCCCACACTGCATGCCCCAGTCAGACTGGGGTTCTTTAGAAGTGTACAGATGTATTAAAAACTCCGTGTGCACCTACAGCATGGGTGGCTCCCTGGAACCCACCGGCGGTACATAAAAATATCCCATTGCATTGCCCAACACAGCTGAGGTAGTAATGTCGTGCTTAATGCAGGTGGGCTTCGGCCCACACTGCATGCCCCAGTCAGACTGGGGTTCTTTAGAAGTGGACACATGTAGGTTAAACTCCCTGTGGACCCACTGCCTGGGTGGGTGCCAGGAAGCCACCGGCGGTACATAGAAATATCCCATTGCATTGCCCAACACAGCTGAGGTAGTAATGTCGTGCGTAATACAGGTGGGCTTCGGCCCACACTGCATGCCCCAGTCAGACTGGGGTTCTTTAGAAGTGTACAGATGTATTAAAAACTCCGTGTGCACCTACAGCATGGGTGGCTCCCTGGAACCCACCGGCGGTACATAAAAATATCCCATTGCATTGCCCAACACAGCTGAGGTAACGTCAGCTGTAATGCAGGTGGGCTAAAAATTAATTTGATTACACTGTAGGCGAGGGCCCACAAAAATTGCTGTATCAACAGTACTAATGTACATCCCAAAAATTGGCCATGGCCAGCCAAGAGGGCAGGTGAAACCCATTAATCGCTTTGGTTAATGTGGCTTAAGTGGTAACTAGGCCTAGAGGCAGCCCAGTGTAACGAAAAATTGGTTCAAGTTAAAGTTCCAACGCTTTTAAGCGCATTGAAACTTATAAAAATTGTTCAGAAAAATTATTTGAGTGAGCCTTGTGGCCCTAAGAAAAATTGCCCGTTCAGCGTGATTACGTGAGGTTTCAGGAGGAGGAGGAGGAATATTAGACACAGATTGATGAAGCAGAAATGTGCCCGTTTTGGATGGTGAGAGATAACGTAGCTTCCATCCGCGGGTGCAGCCTACGTATTGCTTACGTATCGCTGCTGTCCGCTGGTGGAGAACAGAAGTCTGGCGAAATCCAGCCTTTGTTCATCTTGATGAGTGTTAGCCTGTCGGCACTGTCGGTTGACAAGCGGCTACGCTTATCTGTGATGATTCCCCCAGCCGCACTAAACACTCTCTCCGACAAGACGCTAGCCGCAGGACAAGCAAGCACCTCCAGGGCATACAGCGCTAGTTCAGGCCACGTGTCCAGCTTCGACACCCAGTAGTTGTAGGGGGCAGAGGCGTCACCAAGGATGGTCGTGCGATCCGCTACGTACTCCCTCAACATCCTTTTACAGTGCTCCCGCCGACTCAGCTGTGACTGGGGAGCGGTGACACAGTCTTGGTGGGGAGCCATAAAGCTGGCCAGGCCCTTAAAGACTATTGCACTGCCTGGGATGTACATGCTGCTCGATCTACGCACATCCCCTGCTACCTTGCCCTCGGTACTGCGCCTTCTGCCACTAGCGCTGTCGGCTGGGAATTTTACCATCAGCTTGTCCGCAAGGGTCCTGTGGTATAGCAACACTCTCGAACCCCTTTCCTCTTCGGGAATCAGAGTGGGCAGGTTATCCTTATACCGTGGATCGAGCAGTGTGTACACCCAGTAATCCGTCGTGGCCAGAATGCGTGCAACGCGAGGGTCACGAGAAAGGCATCCTAACATGAAGTCAGCCATGTGTGCCAGGGTACCTGTACGCAACACATGGCTGTCTTCACTAGGAAGATCACTTTCAGGATCCTCCTCCTCCTCCTCCTCAGGCCATACACGCTGAAAGGATGACAGGCAATCAGCCGGTGTACCGTCAGCAGCGGCCCAAGCTGTCTCTTCCCCCTCCTCCTCATCCTCCTCATGCTCCTCCTCCTCCTCCTGTACGCGCTGAGAAATAGACAGGAGGGTGCCCTGACTATCCAGCGGCATACTGTCTTCCCCCGCCCCCGTTTCTGAGCGCAAAGCAGCTGCCTTTATGGTTTGCAGGGAATTTCTCAAGATGCATAGCAGAGGAATGGTGACGCTAATGATTGTAGCATCGCCGCTCACCACCTGGGTAGACTCCTCAAAATTACCAAGGACATGGCAGATGTCTGCCAACCAGGCCCACTCTTCTGAAAGGAATTGAGGAGGCTGACTCCCACTGCGCCGCCCATGTTGGAGTTGGTATTCGACTATAGCTCTACGTTGTTCATAGAGCCTGGCCAACATGTGGAGCGTAGAGTTCCACCGTGTGGGCACGTCGCACTGCAGTCGGTGCACTGGCAGCTTAAAGTGATGTTGCAGGGTGCGCAGGGTGGCAGCGTCCGTGTGGGACTTGCGGAAATGTGCGCAGAGCCGGCGCGCCTTTACGAGCAGGTCTGACAAGCGTGGGTAGCTTTTCAGAAAGCGCTGAACCACCAAATTAAAGACGTGGGCCAGGCATGGCACGTGCATGAGGCTGCCGAGCTGCAGAGCCTCCACCAGGTTACGGCCGTTGTCACACACGACCATTCCCGGTTGGAGGCTCAGCGGCGCAAGCCAGCGGTCGGTCTGCTCTGTCAGACCCTGCAGCAGTTCGTGGGCCGTGTGCCTCTTATCGCCTAAGCTGAGTAGTTTCAGCACGGCCTGCTGACGCTTGCCCACCGCTGTGCTGCCACACCGCGCGACACCGACTGCTGGCGACATGCTGCTGCTAACACATCTTGATTGCGAGACAGAGGAGGAGGAGGAGGAGGAGGGTGCTTTAGTGGAGGAAGCATACACCTCCGCAGATACCACCACCGAGCTGGGGCCCGCAATTCTGGGGGTGGGTAGGACATGAGCGGTCCCAGGCTCTGACTCTGTCCCAGCCTCCACTAAATTCACCCAATGTGTCGTCAGGGAGATGTAGTGGCCCTGCCCGCCTGTGCTTGTCCATGTGTCCGTAGTTAAGTGGACCGTGGCAGTAACCGCGTTGGTGAGGGCGCGTACAATGTTGCGGGAGACGTGGTCGTGCAGGGCTGGGACGGCACAGCGGGAAAAGTAGTGGCGACTGGGAACTGAGTAGCGCGGGGCCGCCGCCTCCATGATACTTTTGAAGGACTCCGTTTCCACAACCCTATACGGCAGCATCTCAAGGCTGATGAATTTTGCTATGCGGACGGTTAACGTTTGAGCGTGCGGGTGCGTGGCGGCGTACTTGCGCTTGCGCTCCAACAGTTGCGCAAGCGACGGCTGGACGGTGCGCTGAACTACACTGCTGGATGGGGCCGAGGACAGCGGAGGTGAGGGTGTGGGTGCAGGCCAGGAGACGGTAGTGCCTGTGTCCTGAGAGGGGGGTTGCATCTCAGTGGCAGGTTGGGGCACAGGGGGAGAGGCAGGGGTGCAAACCGGAGGCGCTGAACGGCCTTCGTCCCACCTTGCGGGGTGCTTGGCCATCATATGTCTGCGCATGGTGGTGGTGGTGAGGCTGTTGGTGTTGGCTCCCCGGCTGAGCTTTGCGTGACAAAGGTTGCACACCACTGTTCGTCGGTCGTCAGGCGTCTCTGTGAAAAACTGCCAGACCTTAGAGCACCTCGGCCTCTGCAGGGTGGCATGGCGCGAGGGGGCGCTTTGGGAAACACTTGGTGGATTATTCGGTCTGGCCCTGCCTCTACCCCTGGCCACCGCACTGCCTCTTGCAACCTGCCCTGCTGATGCCCTTGACTCCCCCTCTGAAGACCTGTCCTCTTGAGTAAGTGTTGCACACCAGGTGGGGTCAGTCACCTCATCGTCCTGCTGCTCTTCCTCCGAATCCTCTGTGCGCTGCTCCCTCGGACTTACTGCCCTTACTACTACCTCACTGCAAGACAACTGTGTCTGATCGTCATCGTCCTCCTCACCCACAGAAAGTTGTTGAGACAGTTGGCGGAAGTCCCCAGCCTCTTCCCCCGGACCCCGGGAACTTTCGAATGGTTGGGCATCAGTGACGATAAACTCCTCTGGTGGGAGAGGAACCGCTGCTGCCCAATCTAAGCAGGGGCCCGAGAACAGTTCCTGGGAGTGTTCCCGCTCCTGAGCAGGTGTTATTGTAGTGGAGTGAGCAGGCTGGGAGGAAGGAGGAGCAGCAGACAGAGGATTCGGATTGGCAGCAGTGGACGGCGCAGAACTGCGGGTAGACGATAGGTTGCTCGAAGCACTTTCTGCCATCCAGGACAGGACCTGCTCACACTGCTCATTTTCTAATAACCGTCTCCCGCGTGGACCCATTAATTGGGCGATGAATGTGGGGACACCAGAAACGTGCCTCTCTCCTAATCGCGCAGCAGTCGGCTGCAACACACCTGGATCAGGAGCTTGGCCTGTGCCCACACCCTGACTTGGCCCTCCGCGTCCTCGGCCGCGTCCACGTCCTCTAGGCCTACCCCTACCCCTCAGCATGCTGTATTACCAGTGATTTGATTTCACAGGCAGCTAATAAATTGGCGCAAGACTGCAGGCCAAATATAATTTTTTCCCTTTTTTGAAAACGAAAGGCCCCACTGCCTCTAGTGAATGAATAATCTAAGTTTAATAACTGTGCTGTTTTCCTGCTAATGTGTCACAGAACGTGAGGGTAGCAGAGTTATTAACTGTGGCAGAGCAGGTATTTTTTTTCCCAATTAAGGAAAGCAAATGGCGAAGCCAGGAGTAAAACGTAGCTGGGTGCGTCTGATTTTTACAGGTTGCACACGCAGCCGACACGTGTCCACAGGCGTTAGGACGGACAGAGGCAGGACAAATAGAATTATTTTCCGTTTTTTTGCACCAAAGGGCAGCACTGCGTATATTCTATGAACATGAGAAGTTTAATAACTGTGCTGTTTTCCTGCTAATGTGTCACAGAACGTGAGGGTAGCAGAGTTATTAACTGTGGCAGAGCAGGTATTTTTTTTCCCAATTAAGGAAAGCAAATGGCGAAGCCAGGAGTAAAACGTAGCTGGGTGCGTCTGATTTTTACAGGTTGCACACGCAGCCGACACGTGTCCACCGGCGTTAGGACGGACAGAGGCAGGACAAATAGAATTATTTTCCGTTTTTTTGCACCAAAAGGCAGCACTGCGTATATTCTATGAACATGAGAAGTTTAATAGTTGTGCTGTTTTCCTGCTAATGTGTCACAGAACGTGAGGGTAGCAGAGTTATTAACTGTGGCAGAGCAGGTATTTTTTTTCCCAATTAAGGAAAGCAAATGGCAAAGCCAGGAGTAAAACGTAGCTGGGTGCGTCTGATTTTTACAGGTTGCACACGCAGCCGACACGTGTCCACCGGCGTTAGGACGGACAGAGGCAGGACAAATAGAATTATTTTCCGTTTTTTTGCACCAAAAGGCAGCACTGCGTATATTCTATGAACATGAGAAGTTTAATAACTGTGCTGTTTTCCTGCTAATGTGTCACAGAACGTGAGGGTAGCAGAGTTATTAACTGTGGCAGAGCAGGTATTTTTTTTCCCAATTAAGGAAAGCAAATGGCGAAGCCAGGAGTAAAACGTAGCTGGGTGCGTCTGATTTTTACAGGTTGCACACGCAGCCGACACGTGTCCACCGGCGTTAGGACGGACAGAGGCAGGACAAATAGAATTATTTTCCGTTTTTTTGCACCAAAAGGCAGCACTGCGTATATTCTATGAACATGAGAAGTTTAATAACTGTGCTGTTTTCCTGCTAATGTGTCACAGAGCGTGAGGGTAGCAGAGTTATTAACTGTGGTAGAGCAGGTATTTTTTTTCCCAATTAAGGAAAGCAAATGGCGAAGCCAGGAGTAAAACGTAGCTGGGTGCGTCTGATTTTTACTGGTTGCACACGCAGCCGACACGTGTCCACCGGCGTTAGGACGGACAGAGGCAGGACAAATAGAATTATTTTCCGTTTTTTTGCACCAAAAGGCAGCACTGCGTATATTCTATGAACATGAGAAGTTTAATAACTGTGCTGTTTTCCTGCTAATGTGTCACAGAACGTGAGGGTAGCAGAGTTATTAACTGTGGCAGAGCAGGTATTTTTTTTCCCAATTAAGGAAAGCAAATGGCAAAGCCAGGAGTAAAACGAAGCTGGGTGCGTCTGATTTTTACAGGTTGCACACGCAGCCGACACGTGTCCACCGGCGTTAGGACGGACAGAGGCAGGACAAATAGAATTATTTTCCGTTTTTTTGCACCAAAAGGCAGCACTGCGTATATTCTATGAACATGAGAAGTTTAATAACTGTGCTGTTTTCCTGCTAATGTGTCACAGAACGTGAGGGTAGCAGAGTTATTAACTGTGGCAGAGCAGGGATTTTTTTTCCCAATTAAGGAAAGCAAATGGCAAAGCCAGGAGTAAAACGTAGCTGGGTGCGTCTGATTTTTACAGGTTGCACACGCAGCCGACACGTGTCCACCGGCGTTAGGACGGACAGAGGCAGGACAAATAGAATTATTTTCCGTTTTTTTGCACCAAAAGGCAGCACTGCGTATATTCAATGAATAATAACTGTGTTGTGGCCCTGCCTATACAATTCTTTCCCTGCAGTATCAATGGAGGGTGCAATGGTCTGCAGAGGCGATTTTGAGAAGCAAAAAAAAATGCAGCACAGCTAACAGCAGCCTGGACAGTACTGCACACGGTTAAATATGGCCCTAGAAAGGACCGTTGAGGTTCTTGAAGGCTACACTCACTCCTAACACTCTCCCTGCCTATGCAGCACTTCTGTCCCTAATGCCAGGTGCAACGCTCTGCAGAGCCGATGTTGAGAAGAAAAAAATTGCCACTGCTAACAGCAGCCAACACACAGCTATCAGTGGCCCTAATAAGGACCTTTGGGGGGTCTTGAAGCCTACACTAACTACCAATTCTTTCCCTACAGCAGCTCCGGTACAAACAGCACTGTCCCTCATCTAACTCACACGGCATCTGAGGCGAACCGCGGGAGGGGCCGACTTTTATGTTCGGGTGACACCTGATCTTCCCAGCCACTCACAGCAGGGGGGTGGTATAGGGCTTGAATGTCACAGGGGGAAGTTGTAATGCCTTCCCTGTCTTTCAATTGGCCAGAAAAGCGCGCTAACGTCTCAGGGAAGGAAGTGAAAGTAACCAGAACACCGCATGGTGTTCGTTACGAATAACGAACATCCCGAACACCCTAATATTCGCACGAATATCAAGCTCGGAAGAACACGTTCGCTCATCTCTAGTCCTTACATAAAAAAATCAGCTTGTTATTAAGGGGTTAATACTGGGACTAGGAAGGTAAGATACATTAAATATATTCATTCTGAGGTTTTTTTTATACATGGTCATCTAAAGAGCACAATAAGAGAGTAAATATTACCTTTTTGATAGATGCAAAATGATAAAATATTTAGAGTCTAGCTATTATGAGTCAGAAGTAATAGGAAATATCTCATTGGAACTGCATGGAAACTAAATTACACCCATGAATTTATGTAAGGATAAAATAATTCACTCCAGAGTGAAAAATCTTGTCAGTTATAGTGAACAACTTCTATAACATGCTATATTATTCACAAATAGGTCCTCTAAACATAGAGTAGAAGCTGCCTCCATATATTACTGGCAAATGCCTCTACCAGGGCTCACAGACACTATTGCATTTGGTAACTACATCAGGCACAGTAGTTATAAGAGGTGGAAAGGGGGAAATTCTTCAGAGACGTACCCTGCTGACACTTGGCTGGGGCAAAGCAGTCTGGTTATTTATATTCAATTGCTTAAAGAAAGGCTTGTCAATGTAAATATGTTCTATAATTTACTCGTCAGGGTTTGTAATGCACTTTTGAAGCACATGCCTTTGTAAATCAGTCTATTTTTTGTGGATGTATGAATAAATTGATAAACTGGTCACAAAGGCAAAGAGATACAAGTGCACAGATAGAAGGTTGATGCATGCAATTCTTTTTGAAGGTTATTTCCTAACTGCATCTGAAAATTGCTGTTCTAAATAATAATAATGTATCCAGTGTCATTCTACAAGTAATACACAGACTCATTCAGCTACTTCTTGTACATCCTTACGGGATCTCAGCAGCGAATACCGTTTACTATTGTAGATGAAAGTCTTGTACTTCCTGTCAAGCACTATATGGTCGGTGCCCTAAGAAGTCAGTTCTCAGTCCCGTCCTCTTTTAATGGAGCCAATTAGTTTTGTTATTAGGTGGACTTTTAACAGAATTCAAGATTAGAGAATATATAGGACCTCAAAGGTACAACCCTTACATAAAAATTATGCCAACCGCTTGTAAACTCAGTTCTTCGTTATTAAAAAATTAAAAATTTGTCAATATTAACGCCCCTTCTTCAGAAATGACTGTTAAGAGCGCAGAATGTGCCTAGGATTTCTCATGTCCGCTGTTCTTCTGATTTACAGTGCAGAGAGGAGAAATCCAAGGCACATTCTGCACTCTTCATAGTCAATTCTGTCTGAAAAAGCTTTTTTTTTCTATGCTTATGTAGCTATAGATCAGTGATGGCGAACCTTTTAGAGCCCGAGTGCCCAAACTGCAACCTAAAACCCACTAATTTATCGCAAAGTGCCAACACGTCAGGGGGGCGGGGCTTATCACAACGTATGATTTTACCCCCGTCGTTCTAAAAAAGACAGCGCCGCGTCAAAATAGACAGCGTGCAGATTTTGACTGCTTTTTGGATGCGGAAATACTGCAGAATGTCCTCAGCAGAAATTACTGTGGAAAATGTTGCTGTATTTCTACATCCAAAAAGTAGTCAGAATCTGCACCCTGACTATTTTGAAACAGCCATGCCCATTTCCGCCACGTGTAAACATACCCCAGCGGTAATAGTGACACCCCCCCCCAGCAGCCCCAGCGGTAATAGTGACCCCCACATCACACCGGCCCCAGCGGTAATAGTGACCCCCCACAGCGATAATAGTGACCCCCACCACACAGCAGCCCCAGGGTTAATAGTGACCCCCACCCCACAGTGGCCCCAGCGGTAATAGTGACACCCCCCCAGCACCCCCAGCAGTAATAGTGACCCCCACCCCAGCAATAATAGTGACCCCCACATCACAGCGGCCCCAGCGGTAATAGTGACCCCCACAGCGGCCCCAGCGGTGATAGTGACCCCCACCCCACAGCGGCCCCGGCGGTGATAGTGACCCCCACCCCACAGCGGCCCTGGCGGTAATAGTGTCCCCCACCCCACAGCGATAAAAGTGACCCCCAGCGGCCCCCCAGTGCAGCAGCGACACCCCCCAGCGGCCCCCCAGTGCAGCAGCGACACCCCCCAGCGGCCCCCCAGTGCAGCAGCGACATCCCCCAGCGGCCCCTCCGTACAGCAGGGACACCCCCCAGCGGCCCCCCAGTGCAGCAGGGACACCCCCCAGCAGCCCCCCAGTGCAGCAGGGACACCCCCCAGCGGCCCCCCAGTGCAGCAGGGACACCCCCCAGCGGCCCCCCAGTGCAGCAGGGACACCCCCCAGCAGCCCCCCAGTGCAGCAGGGACACCCCCAGCGGCCCCCAGTGCAGCAGGGACACCCCCCCAGCGGCCCCCCAGTGCAGCAGGGACACCCCCCCAGCAGCCCCCCCAGTGCAGTAGTGACACCTCCCCCAGCGTCCCCCCCAGTGCAGTAGTGACACCCCACAGTGCCCCTCCCGAGACCCACATACTTACTTCCTCCTCCCCCTCCTCCTGGAAGCTCAGCTCCTCTTCTGGTCCTGGCATGCATATTAACTTTCCTTACCTACTTCTGCCTCAATAGGTAATTCCCAGTAACCTGATTGATTGTTTGGTGAATCAGTCAACCACGCAACCAATCAGGTTGCTGGGAATTGCTGATTGCTGCAGAAGTGGGGAAGAAAGTGTTAATATGCTGCCGGAACACATTCTGACACACACGCTGCTGGACGCCTCCCCCCTCCCGGCGGAACCAAGTAGTAGGAGACGTCGGGGCAGGGGGGAGAGGGATTCCTGCTGCACACTGAAGTCAGTGTGTGCCGGGATCAGCGCGGCTAGCAGTGCCGTTTGTGAATGCCGGAAGGGGAGCCGCGGCCCCTACTGGTATTCACAAGTGGTGAGCGGCCGATGGGGCGTGTGCCAGTAGGGAGGGCTCTGTGTGCCGCCTCTGGCATGCGTGCCATAGGTTCGCCACCACTGCTATAGATACATGCATATGCAATTATGGATACATGCATACAAAGCTATAACTTTACTATCATTCACTGGGAAATGCTTATCACATTTTGATTGGTTGTTAAGTGGGTGTAGTAGCACGTGATCACCTCCTGACAAATTTTTAGAAAAAGTTTGCTTTAAAAACTTTGGCATAATAAACTGCTTCAGAAGAGCTTGGAAACATCACATGACTGTTTCACATTTCCTTCTCCAATACATCGATCTTCGTGAGAGTGTCACCTAAATTAGGGCTAGGATCAGCAGGGGAGCTTTCCAGATGCCTGAATAGCTCAGTAAGAAGGGCTGCAGCTTGAGGCACAAAAGGTCCCAGATTCAAGTACTGACAGCTGGATTATCTTTCCAATTATGGACACTATGGGAGTGCCAATAGAGAGACCACTAAGCCAAAGACAGAATGGCTGGTTGTTTTGAAAAATGAAGCAAGTTTTAGAGAGAGAATGTGAAGGGTGGATAGCAGATCATAATGTAATTAAAAAAAATAGATAAGTGAATTAAAGTGTCATAGAATGTGTGCGCAAAAGGTTACAAGGAAGGGGAATTGAAAGAATATTTTATATACAGTGATTTAAATTTGACTGAGACAAGGGGGAAGAACGGGCGCATATATCTATATTACACCCCAGTTCTGCACTAACAACCAATCAGGTTGAATCAGGGAACCCAAACAACCAATGAGGTTGAATCACACAAGCCAAACAACCAATGAGATTGCTGGAATTCTGAATCAGAACGAATGAGGTTTCTGGAATTGCTGCATAGTGCCGAACTGGGGCAGTCTCAGTGGGTGTGGCCTTGGCCCTACCTTTATGTCTTATATGTCTTATAATGGCTCCTTTGTGAGATGGGACAAAGTAGCAGAGCTGAACATGTATTAGATCTGTATTGGTCAAAATGGGGTGCCGGGAAACCAGAGAACGAATTATATAGAAGTCCCTGCTTGGAAAAGTGAAATCTGCTATACAGTCCTAAGTTTTCCTTGTGAATTTACATCTTCTCTAGGAGAAAGTGCATTCCAAAGGGTGGGGTACTGTGGTATATTTTTTTTAAAATATATGTTCCATTTGAGTGGAATATGCACAACACAAGTATATTGTATATTCAATATTTGGAGTTTTACTTATTTGAATACTATTGAATTGTGATGCGAAAAAATGACATAATTGTGCACCTAACAAGCCTGATAAGTATATTATAAACTAACTAACCAACAGTTAACTACCATTTGTGCTGTACTTGTTGTTACACACCCCCAGTAAAAGTATCTCTCTGCATGTAACACATTTTTGCCTTGGTAGTAGAGTTACTGTGAATCAAAGACAAAATGGATGGTAGATGACAGTCTGGTGCTCCGGTGGTTAAAGTCAAACCTGGCATGCAGCCACCCAACATCAGGCAATGCCCCTTGGGTTCTGCTCAGGAAGCCAGTATTCATGAGCAGTTCCAGGCCTACCTTGAAAATGGGAACATAAAGGAATGCCATTCTCCTTACGGCACTCCCTTGCTTCCAGTCAGTAAAAAGGTTGCCAAGAGCAACCTCAAACCTTTTGTATAGTCCATGATTTACAAGCAGTTATGTCAGAATGGTGGCAAATCCCATTGTTGTCGCTGGTATTGGACAGCTCCATCTTCTTCACAGTGGTGGATCTCACAAACGTTTCTTCAGTGTACCTCTAAAGAGAGTGCCAACTCTTATTTGTTTCCACGCATCGTGGCAAGCAATATAGCCGGTGTGTGTTGTTGCAGGAAGCAGCCAACTCCCCACTCTGAGGCCTCACAAACAGTTTTGCAAAACTAGGTTCCAAAAACAATTCAGCACCTCACTGTTTCAATATTTGATGATTTACTTCTGTGTTGTGACTTAGTTGAACAGTGTTCGAAGGAGACTGTCTCTCTGTTACACTTTCTTGCTGAGAATGACTGCAAAGCGTTCCAGTCTAAACTTCAGTTTTGTCAACCCAAAGTTGTTTTTCTAGGCCATTGCATTTCGCAGAACACTAGGCGCATTACTTCTCGCAAAATCCAGGCAATTCAGGCTATCCCACTCCCTCAAAACCTACAGTAACTGTGCACTTCCCTGGGACTAGTGGGTTATTGCAAAGAATGGATACTCCAAGCCTACAGCCTTCTGCAACACCTCTATGACTGCCTGTCCCTCTCAAAATAGGTCCCTCACATATCCCAATTAGAAGATGTATAGTCCGGAATCCATCTTCATTGCTATCACTGAATCCAGGACAGTGACAGGAGAAAATGTTTATCATCAAATACAAATGCATGATTGTTAAAGTTAATGGAAAACAAGACTAGGGGTCTTCAAAATGTTGTTGAAACTCTCATTACTAATGCAGATTTTGAGATTTTCGTAGATTGCTCCAGATACCATGAAAATGGGTAAGAAAACAGGCTATGTGGCGGTAACCAACAATGATAAAATTGGACAGAAAACCACTCTCCCCTGGGAAATCTTCCCAGGAGGCCAAGCTGATAATGCACACTGAACCAGCTCATGAATCATGTGAAATGGCTAATGGTAAGAGAGTTAATGTCTACACTGACTCGAGGTATGCCTTTTGGAATTGCGTTCGAATTTGCACCCTTATGCTACAGTAGAAATTTTGTTGGATCATTGCGTAAACTAATTCATAATGCAGAGGCAGTATCCTTGTTGTACCTGGCTTAAGCTCTTTCCAAATAGGTAGCTGTCATCAAGTGCCAGGCTCATATCAAGGTAATGACTCCAGAAGTCCTAGTTAATCTAAAGGCACATGCAATAGCCAAAGCAGCAGCCCTACCCCCACTGGATACACTAGACATTCATCTGGTTGCAGCTGAATACGTTTTGGATATCTTTTTGTTGTTCTTTTTGCAGGAATCAGCCCCGAGGGGTTAAAAAGAGGAGTAGCACCAGCTAAGAAAGGAGTCTAAAGAAAAGGTAAACACCTGTGCCTCCCCCAAATGCTCTACTCTATGATGTCACATTTGAGCCATGGACCAATGCATCAGTCAAAGTAGGTATTGTGTGGTGTCATGTCTTCTGCTTAGATTGCACCAGGGTTCAACAATGCTGCGACCAGGTTTGCGCAGGGATATATAGCTTGTGCCTGACAAACCCAGGCAAAGCTGCCAAAGTACTTCTTCCCTGTTACTCCAAGGCCAGACTGCCTGTTCCAGCAACTACATATAGCTAGCTATAGTAGGTGTCGAGGAGTTTGTGTTAGTTTGCATGGACCTATTCTCAGGTTTGCTGGAGGCATGACTGTTAAAAAAAAAAGATGAAAGAACTAATTTGCTGGAGACGTACACATATCTGCAAAAACTATGCTATATATAGCCATTCCCCTTAATGTGTTCAAATTAAAAGACCAGCCAATACATACACGTCAGTGAGCTCCAGCAAATTAATACAGAATACCACTCCCAGGAGCCAGATGGTATGAAAATGCTTATTTGATCCTTAACCAATCATTGCCAACCAAGCAACGTAGAAATGTGTACTCAGAATTCAGCCCTCAAAAAAGGACTACAGCAACATGCTTTCCTTTTGGGATAAATTGCTTTTGCATCCAGATCACAAGCAGCAATGCTGTTAACCTATTCTTTTCACACGCCACATAAAATCTCTTCACACAACACCCAGTGTATAGGAGGAGAACCATAATTTAAAGCAGTTACACCTGTAATTACTGTACGTCAATGAATCTGTCTTGCAGTCATTACAATGATAATACATCGAAATAACAGACACTAGATATTCCTTTGGCCTGGTCATTAGCCCTTGTCCTCAACTATAGTGTCCTAGCACTCCCTTCAAGAATCTATGCTGTAGGCAGACATGAGGCCTATAAATGGCTTCTGTTGAACAAGACTGGTTTATGTACGCTTGCTCAGCTTACACCTGCCACCTTTCTACTTCCACACAATGATTTCTCCTATATGAGTAACACTAAACACACCCTTTTTAGGAGATCTACAGACAACATCCCAAGGCCTGATAAAAACCCCAATGTGGCATTTATGATTAATAAGATTTTTAACATTTTTTTCTTCATCTATCCCATACTTATGCAAATGTGGGAGAAGTTGGTAGCTCAAACAGATTATTTTTAGATGATCAGAAAATTCACTGTGTTAGGACTGATAAATCAAATAAATATGGTACAGTCCCAGATAATTGTTGTCACTAATGAACATATAATAGTACTTGATTACCTTACCGCTGGCCAAGGTGGAATGTGTTAAATTGCACCACTTGTTGCTATTATATAGACCCCAAAAACAGAAATTAGAACCCTAGTGGAGTGATACATGCTCCATGTTCAACCCTTCCAATTGGTTTAAATCTATTGGGGATTTCATCATGGGAATTCTACATGTCATATTTAAAATATTGTGTGTAGTGGCTTACGCAATATTTAGGTGGCGAGTGTATTGCATACCTTATATGTTTAAAGCTTGCAAAACAGGAACTAAGACAGTTACCAGGGTAGTGAACCCTAGACAATGCCCATATGATTATGCTTATCTAATGACCAACCAATCACATACACCCCACACCTGCAAAAGCGCTCCACAATCTTAAGGATTATTGGACTGGGAAACAGGGCGAAGATAAAAATCTGGACTAGAAATAAGCCCTTTTAAATTGAAGAATAAATTCCCCCTCTCTAAGACTACCTTAGAGGGGTCTACCTGGATCAGTAATGATGTGTATAAACCAAAGAGTGGAGATGTGAGAGTAATTTAGATATAATAGTGTTAAAACTTTAGTGTTAAATCATATCATTCCTGCAGCCTCTTTATCTTGCTTCACAAAGCAAAGGTCAGCAATAAAATAATATGATTCGTAAGGACAATGAATTTTTCTTCTAAGCAAATGTCCTTGTATTTCGGCTTCTAGATATTTTGACATTCTTTCTTGTGTTTATGTACTGGATTCTCTCCCTTCAAGGATTATATTCCTTCACAAAATGTTTATGGACTAAATGTGTCCTTTCCAAGGATTGTTTACTTTCCAATAAGCTGTAAAATAATTTTTTCTACTCTTGCATAGCTATAGATACAGGAATATGCAATTATGGATACATGCAGGCAAAGCCATAACTTTACTATGGTTCGCTATGAAGTGCTTATTATATTTTGATTGGTTGCTGGGTGGGTGCAGCAGCTCGTGATCACCTCCTGACAAATGTTTAGAATAAGATTTCTATAAAAACTTTGCAATCATTAAATGCTTTAGATGAGTTTGGATGCATCACCTGCGTGTTTCTCATCGTCTCTTCTCTGATGCATTGCTCAATAATTAGTTATACATGGTCGATAAGGCTATGATGCCCATTGAGTACCACCTAAATTAAGTGATTAGAGATGAGCGAGTATACTCGGCTAAGGCACATAACTCGAGCGAGTAATGCCTTAGCCGAGTATCTCCCCGTTGTCTCTAAAGATTCGGGGGCCGGCGGGGGGCGGGGAGCGGCGGGGGAGAGCGGGGAGGAACGGAGAGGAGATCTCTCTCCCCTTCTCTCCCCCTCGCTCCCCGCCACAACCCACCTGTCACCGGCGCCGACCCCCGAATCTTTAGAGACGAGCGGGGAGATACTCGGCTAAGGCATTACTCGCTCGAGTAGTTAGCCTTAGCAAGTATACTCTCTCATCTCTAAAAGTGATGACTCCAACATGCATGTCCACTTTTAATTGCATCGTAAACTTAGATGTCATCATTGCACACAAGGTATGGTATTAGTGCAGTCTAATGTTATTTGTGAAGCAAACAATAAGAAATATACCATAATGGCAAGTGACTGGCTCCAAAGTCAGCTCCAAAGGGGTCAATGCAGGTGAGTGAGACCATCATTAGGCTGATAAACACAAAACAAATCTATCACTGAGAAAGCAGAAACTTCAGAAGCAGACAAATCAACAATTTAGTACATTGTTGAATAGAAAGAAATCATGGTGAGCTGAGCAATACCAAGAGGCCTGGAAGATGATGAAACATAGCTAAAGTGGATAACTGCACAATTCTATTCTTGGTAAAGAAAAACACCTTCACAACATCTAGCTGAATCAAGAACACTCTCAAGGAGATAGGAATATCACTGTCAAAAGAGAATTGATAGAAACAATCAACATGCGCACCAGAATTGTTTCTATAATTTCTTGCTCCGTTAGTACATACTACATGCTTGAGGAAGGCGCTCGTGGTGCGCTGAAACGAGTTGCATGACTGTCCCCTTTAACATAAAGTGTGAACTTTACTGGGCTTTAAGTGGATCCTTTGGACCTATGGAGGGGGTTCCTCAAAGGTGATTGGAAACCCACCCCTCTTTCATGTAAGATGCACATTTGAATATTTTCTGTTCCGTATGAGTGCAGAGGGATTTTTTTATACGTATCCTTACTACATTATTTGCACCCATTTTTTCTGAATCTGGGTTGCTTCTCGTGCTGCTCTCCATGGTTGTGGATGCCCTGCGGGACATAAGGAAGGATTTCGGCAAAGTTTATATGAAAGAAGGAACAATTTTCACTTTTTAAAGAGACTCTGTCAGCTAAGCACCTCAGCCAATCACATTCAGCTCTTTCAGCAGGCGGGGATTTAAAAAATCCCCGCCTGCTGATAGATCAGCACCACAAAGCAGGGGACAGCAGGAGAAGACACCGCTGAGCCCTGGCAGCTGAAGCAAGGTGAGTATCTATTTTTTTGCTTTTTCAAACCACTTGTACTTGATTTTTAGGGGAGCGGATTATATTTAAAGCCCTTCCCTGAAATCACTTGCCGACAGCAGAATCCTCTACCGCAGCTGACATGTGTGACAGCTGCGGTAGAGAATTGAAGAATTCCTCTGCTGCATCTGTCACAGATGTGGCAGATGCAGCAGCGAATTCTTTTAACTAGTGGAGATGAAGGAAACATCTGCCGGCAGATGTGTTTTTCATCCCCGCGGGGGTCACAGCAGCGGCGGACAGGTAAGTATATATATATATTTTTTTTTTTTACACTAAAGACTTTCTTTTTCAGGGAAGGGCTTCCCTGAAAAAGAATGCACAGCATTGTTTTCAATGGAGCTGCTGGCAGTAGCCGCGACTCCATTGAAGAGAATGCCAGCTTTTTTTTTTTTTTTTTTAACACTAAAATCTTTCTTTTTCAGGGAAGGGCTTATATGTAAAGCCCTTCCCTGAAAAAGAATGCAGGGGTGCCGGCAGAGCATTGTTTATAATGGAGCCGCTGGTATCAGCCGTGGCTCCATTGACAACAAGCACGCAGCTGTGTTCACGCGCGTTTTTGCTCGTACCTAGGTGCGCACATATGTACACACCTAAGTACGCACAAAAACACGCTCGTGTAAACCCACTCTTATACTTACCTTTCTCACTATTCCCCTGGTGTCAGTAATTTGAGTAGCATGCTAAGTAGTCCTTTCATTCTAAACTTAGAATGGCAGGACTACTTAGTGTGCCACTCAATACACTGCAGCAGCTGGTTTTGGTGAGGAAGGTAAGTATAAAACTTATATCCCTAGACTCAGTGGGTCAGCTGAACTTATAGGGCTCAAAGTAGCTGACAGATTCCCTTTAGGAGAAAAGTGAAAAGCAGAAAGACCCAGAAATAAGTAATTGACAGCAAAGGATTTGCATCCAAGTATTAAAATAATAATCCATATATTTATAATTATTTTGGTTTGTTCTCTTACTTTTGAACCTGTTAAAATGGAGAAACTATGTAAAAATGGCTGTAATTCCTAAATGGTTGATATATATATATATATATATATATATATATATATATATATATATATATATGCGCTGCGGAATATGTTGGCGCTATACAAATAAAGATTATTTTATATATATATTTTTTTCTAATCCTGAGAATTAAAGCTGTAAGTAGCTGTAGGTAGAGATGAGCGAATGTTTAAAAAGTTCAGTTTGGCTGATTAACCAAATTTCGTCAAAAAGTTTAGTTTGGTCCACATTAGTTTGATCCAAAGATTAGAAATAGCACATGTGCAGTAGAATAGAAAACATCAACTCAACGCTCATGAGGGGCAGAGGCTACTTTGTAATTTATTTGCACACAGATAGGATATACAAAGGGTGCCAAGTCCTATTGATACTTATAGTGCACCATGCAGGCTTACAACCTATTAATGACACCACATAGGATACCTCATATATATGAGTATTTATCATTATTTTTGCAGCAAGCCGTCTTGTATGCCTTATCTATTTCCAAGTATAAAGTCTTAGGAAATGAAATGAAAATTCAAATCAATTAATTTTCTCAGGTGTTCCTGCATATTGCCATCCATTATCTTGGACTTCTCTATATTAATACATAAACCAAAATGCCACATTTGTCCAAAGTTTTAGTTTTTTAGGTAAAGGTACAGTCCCCTGGTGTAAGCACCGAGTCATGACTGACGTCTCACACAATTCATAAGTGGTATGCCAATTTTAAAGAAAATGGTTGCATCTGTCCTCAGAAATCCACCATCAGAGCAAGCAGAGAATTGGACATCCCAACACCGACTGTGAGGAAGATTCTGTGCAAATGTTTGTCATGTGATCCCTACTAATTGCACTTGTTACTGACCCTGACCCTGGATGACGAAGCGAGATGGCGTTCTTTCTACATGAGTATGCAAACTCTTATGGAAAGTAATGGTTTCATAGAATCTTTAGTGATCAGTTATGAAGCCGTCTTCTGATTTTCAGGCACAGTTAACAAATGTAATGTCAGAATCTGACGGAGGGAGAACCTCATGCCTACATCACTCCCCCAAAGTATAAGTGTTTTACGCTATAAACTGTAGGAAAGTGTACAGACTCTTCCATGAGGAAACAATCACTGGGATTTTGTACTTGGACATGCTACAGATATGACAGAGGCCATTGCATCAATCAATTCTCATCTGCTACAACATGTATGCAGGAACTTGACTAGAGGCCCGATGTGTGTAAGTCACAAAGAGGACTCACATTGAACAACTCTGATGTGCAAAACATTTTTGATGTTGTACAATAAAACTTTTTTATTTTCCATTTATATCAAATTTATGTACCGTATATACCGGCGTATAAGGCGACGGGGCGTATAAGACGACCCCCCAACTGTCACCTTATACGCCGGTATTCAGTGGAGAAAAAAAAAAAAATTTTATTACTCACCTCCCACGGCGTTCTGTCGCGCTCCGGCAGGCTGTCGCTCGCTCCTCGTCCCCGCCGCAGCATAGCTTTCTGAATGTGGGGCTTGAAATCCCCGCTTCCAGAAAGCTAATACACACGCCGGCAGCCATGACATCATTGAATGGCTGTGATTGGCTAAAGCACACGTGGCTTCAGCCAATCACACTATTCAATGACATCATTGAATGGGTGTGATTGCTAACACGTGCGCCTTCAGCCAATCACAGCCATTCAATGATGTCATTGAATAGTGTGATTGGCTGAAGCCACGTGTGCTTTAGCCAATCACAGCCATTCAATGCTGTCATGGCTGCCGGCGTGTGTATTAGCTTTCTGGAAGCGGGGATTTCAAGCCCCGCATTCAGAAAGCTATGCTGCGGCGGGGACGAGGAGCGAGCGACAGCCTGCCGGAGCGAGCGACATCCTGCCGGAGCGCGACAGAACGCCGTGGGAGGTGAGTAATAAAATTTTTTTTTTTTACACTTTTTTTTTTTTTGTATTACCGGCGCATAAGACGACCCCCGACTGCAGAGCAGATTTTTCGGGGTTCAAAAGTCGTCTTATACGCCGGTATATACGGTATGTTATATGTTAGCGTCATTAAATGGGAATTATGTGTCTTAAACCAGGAAGATAATTTGTAATAACCCTGTATGAACTAATATTGTCATAAGAATGTTCAGTTCTACGTTTCAACAGGGATATTGGACTATAATTTTTTAACATCAGTGTGCTTTCTATCTGGCTTTGGAATTACTGTAATTAAGCAACTAAAAATTCCTTAGCCAATTGACCCCCTTCATAATATATTTTCGTAGCAATAGCCATAAGCCATTCTTACATTTTTTATACTACACAGCTGCAAACCCATCTGGGCCTGGTGCTTTGCCCATTTCAATTTCTTAATAACCTTCAGAATCTCATCATCACTTATTTCTTCATAAATAATGACTCATCTTTAATTTTGGGAATTCCACTGTTCTGTAAATAATTTGTAATTTTTGCCAGCATAATCATGTTTATAGCAGTATAGAAGTGCTGATAAAACAATTGAAAAGCACTGTAAATTCTATCTGGGATTGATGTCACAACACCATTATCAAATTTAATTATATAAACCATATTATTCCTTTTACCTTCTAAGCAGTCTGTCCATTAGCATATTTGTAATAAAATTAGAAAATTTGTATTAGGGAAAAATGATCGTCCGTGGCGCTTGTGGATGCAACAGATAGGGAACGGTACATCCTCCGACATCAACACCGAATGGAACAATGCTCTTGGTCGTGGTCATTCTAGATCGGCAAGAGTTAGACACCCTCCCCCCCCCCCCCCCGCCACCCCCCCCCCCCCCCCGCACTGTCAGCATAAAGATCGTTCTCCTCTGCCACAGCTGTAACAGCTGTGGCAGAGAAGAACGATGTTAGCCCATTGAAAGCAATGGGTTGCCGGCGAGCGCGGGATGAATTTTCGGGAAGGGCTTAAAAATATAATCCCTTCCCTGAAATTCATCCAGAAATGTGTAAAAACAAAAAATATATATATACTCACCCGGTCCCGGCCGACGGAGTTCAGCCACGGCCGGCGGCAGTTCTCCTGAACTGCTCTGAGTAGTATTCAGCAGCCGGGGATTTAAAATCCCCGCCTGCTGAATGAGCTGCCTCTGATTGGTCACAGCCTGACCAATCAGAGGCAGCTCTCACTCACACCCATTAATGAATTCCTGAATGGGTGAGTGAGTGCTGCCTCTGATTGGCTCAGCGCAGGGACCAATCAGGGGCAGCTCTCAGCTGTCATTCATGAATTCATGAATGGGTGTGAGTGAGAGCTGCCTTTGATTGGTCAGGCTGTGACCAATCAGAGGCAGCTCATTCAGCAGGCGGGGATTTTAAATCCTGGGCTGCTGAATACTACTCAGAGCAGTTCAGGAGAACTGCTGCCGGCCGCGGCTGCACTCTGTCTGCCGGGACCGGGTGAGTATATATATTTTTTTGTTTTTACACATTTGTGGATGAATTTCAGGGAAGGGCTTATATTTTTAAGCCCTTCCCGAAAATTCATCCCGCGCTCGCCGGCAGCCCATTGCTTTCAATGGAGCCGGCTGTATTGCCGGCTCCATTGAATTCAATGGTCAGTGCTCGTTTAAGTCTAGTCTGTTTCTGACCCCGCCTCTTGCCTTGATTGCACCTCCTATAAAAGCCTGGCTTTGCCACTCCCTCAATGCGTGATTATTGTGTTCCACCACTTTAATCAAACTCCTGCTCCTCCTGCTCCTCTACGGCATATCGATACCTCCCACTGCTGAACTTTGACTTCCATTGACTATGCTTCTGTCTCATCCCATTTGTACTGCATATCGATAACTGCTGCTACTGATCTTTCGCTTCTAAGGACTACGCTTCCATCTCATCCCATTTGTACTGCATATCGATACCTCCTGCTGTTTACCTTTGGCTTGCATTGACTGCATCTTCCTTTTGTACTGCATACCATGACTTCCCGATAACGAATCCTGGCTATTCTGACTACTCTCCAGCGACTGGCGAGTAGTCTACTACACAGTGGCTCCAATCCAGTATCAGTAAGATGCAACAAGTTAGTCACACCCAAACATGGAGCCTGTAGTGAACGCCCTGAGGAAGCAAGTTACAGAGGTTTAGGAATTTTGTGTCTTTTACCAATAGACGTTTGCTGGATTACAGACACTGGTGCTAGATCAACAAAAGGAAATCTGTTTACAGAAGCAACTTCTGGACTTGCATCACTCAGGCGCCCATGTCCGCATGGCACTGCCCACAAAGTTTGGCGGGGATCGCCATTAGTATAGAATCTTCCTCAATTAATGCTAAATTTATTTTCAAATGCAGCCAACATTGTTTGCCAGTGACCTGGAAAAGGTACTCTTTGCATTACCCTCCTTACTGATGAGGTGCTTGGGCCTCGCCATACGTAGAGACCAACAATAATCTCCTCGACAGCATAAATGCCTTCACGGCTGCTATGGGGCTCCCTCAAGGGTGATGTTCCGTTGCAGAATATATGGCAGAGCTTCGTCGCTGGGCCAATAATACCACGTGGAATCCTGATGCACAACAGAGCCAATAGAGCCAGGAATCATCTGAGTGGATGAAGGATGAACTTGCCAGAGTGGAGACTCCTGATAACCTGGAAGACTTCATCCAGTTATGCATCCGGATTGCCCAGAGACTTTTCGAGTGGCCAAGAGAGAAATTGCAGGGTTCAGGCACCAGTACCCCGTGCTCTTTCAGTGAACCCACGTTTAGTCCCCAACCAAGGACTGAAACTGCCCTTGAACCCATGCAGGTGGACATCATCCACAGACCTCTCTCTACCATGGAAAAGGAAAGGTGCCGGACTGAAAATTTGTGCCTCTACTGTGGGAGCTCAAGACATTATACCCTAAACTGTCCAAGCAAGCCAATGGCCAATCCAGCCACCATGAAACAAGGGGATGCCATCCAAAACACCTTTGTACCAGTAGTTCAGATCAGTTTGGAAACCCTACCCCCATTCCACCATTTTGTCCTTCCAATTGAAATCATAACAGGCGATCAGAAGACACAGTGCTCAGCGATGTTGGACTCGGGAGCTGGGGGGAACTTTATGGTCTTAACATTCACTCACGACAAAGATATTGCAACCAGACTCAAGTCCACACAGATAGATATGGAAACCGTGATGGGTCACCCTTGTCCTTAGGCCCTGGTCACACAGGAGACAATTGAACTGGAGCTCCACATGAACCCTGACCACCATGAGACAATCAGCTTCCAGCTCATCTCATCCCCCAAGTTTCACATAGGAATGGGAAAACCAAATGATAAGCGCTCGAGGTCAGCATGATTCTCAAGAGGATGAGTTCTGTCGGGCAAACGAGAATAATGAGATTCTCAGCCCATGTAAAAGGAGCAATAATGTATATATCCTCATATATCAGGAAGATCTTGTCACATCTCATATCTAGCCTGAATAAAATAAGTAATTAATACATATACAGTGATAACTGGGAGACATTCACACCAGCGTTGGGGCATTCTGTTGAAATTCCATCTGTCTGTTCCATTTTGGGAGAAGGAATGCTTCCTTTTTTTCCAGATTGATTTCAATGTCTTTTCAAAAAACTGTTTGTTGTCCATTTCCATTAGGCTTCTATTATAACAATAATAATGCACAGAACTTGTTATTATGGGGCATTGGAAGAACCCAAATCCACCCGTAATAGGTGAAGTCATTCTTATTATCAATATATATTATGAAAAAATACTTTCATCTATTGTGTTTGGGAAAACAACCGCAAAAGATGATGTGGAAATAGGGACCTTACAAATGCAAATGAAAAACACGATTTCACTTGTTGCATAGTGTTGCCTTTCTTTAAAGCTGCAAACATAATATTATAGAGTAGGAGGAGCTGAGCAGATTGATATATAGTTTTATGGGGAAAGATTGTATTTTAACCTCTGCTCATTCATCGTATCATAGTGTGTAAGGCCGAAAAAAGACATGGGTCCATCCAGTTCAGCCTATTACCCCCCAATGTTGATCCAGTGGAAGGCAAAAAAAACCAATGAGGTAGAAGACAATTTTCCCCATTTAAGGGGTAAAATTCCTTATGGACTCCAATCTGGCAATTGAAATAATCCCTGGATCAACAGCCTTTTGAAGTTATTAATGATTATAAGATGTAATATTGTATCACTTAAGAAAGGCATCCACGCCGCTCTTGAACCTTTTTATCGAATTTGCTATCACGACGTCCTCAGGCAGAGAGTTCCATAGTTTCACTACTCTTACCGTAAAGAACCCCCTTCTATGTTGGGGTAGAAACCTTCATAGAGGATGCCCCCTTATTACAGTCCTGGGTTTAAACAGATCATGGGAGAGATCTCTGTATTGTCCCCTGATATAATTATACATAGTTATTAGGTTGCCCCTCAGCCGTCTTTTTTCTAAACTAAATAATCCCAATTTTGATAACCTCCCTGGGTATTCTGAGCTGAACAGTCCAATGGGTGGTCCTATCAGCGATTGACAGCGATCTGTATATGACTGTACATAGAGGTAGCTGTCAATCACTGATAGGATCGCCCATTGAACTGTTCAGCTCAGAATGTGCAGAGGTTTAAATGAACAGCACACAAGTTCTACTGAATCTTCCCCATAAAACTATATATCAGGCTCCTCCTGTCCTATAATATGATGCCTGCAATTTGAACAGCATGTTCAAGCTGACGGGTTCCCTTTAACCCCTTATGGACACGGCCTATTTTAGGCTTAAGGAGGACGCAACGATTTTTGGCGGATTTTCATCTCCATTTTTCAAAAGCCATAACTTTTTTATTTTTCTGTTTAAACGACCATATAAGGGCTTGTTTTTTGCGTGGCGAACTGCAGTTTTCATTGGTGCCATTTTTGGGTACATACACTATATTGTAAAACTTTTTATTTTTTTTTATTATCGCAGGGAGACAAAACAAATCAATGCTGCGATAGATTTATTTTATTTTTTTGGGGGGGGGTTAAAGCGCTAATTATGCAGCATAAATGACACAATACATTTTTTCTGCGGGTCGGTATGATTACAACGCTAAAAACACTTTTTTTGGAAATCTTTTTTTTTCTAAATCGCTGCATTCAAAGTCCTATAACTTTTTTATTTTTCCATCTACCGATTTCTGTGAGGGCTCATTTTTTGCGAGACGAGCTGTAATGGTGATAACACACAGGTGCCGGAAGTAGGCTCTCCCTATGGGAGGTCCTACCATTATGAATCTAGTTTACTAATGCTATATAAAGCTGAGTCTGTGGTCAGACTGCGTATCCAGAGCATGGAGCTACTGCTCTGTTTCAACTGATAGCGGTATGTGCTACATTTTTCCTTTTGGATTTTTTTGTGTAATTGTTTTTTAATTAAATGTTATCTAATATATATGTATATTTATTCTATGTATGTTGTTTGATATTATCTTAGGCTTGAGAAAGACCTAAATGGTCAAAACATTGACTGTATGTCTATCTATGGAACAATAAAGGCTCTTTTTTAAAGAAAGCCATGTGCATCATTCATGCTGCCATATCCTACATTATCTTAAACCCCACTGCCATGACATACCTTTACGTCCTGGAGCGGGAAGGGGTTAAAGTAGCACAAGTTTCTTGAAGTTGACTTTATCCAGTTTATTTTGTTTCACATATTGCTCACTCTGCCTTTGTTCTTTCAATGTGGTTATATTTGGATTTAATAATTATCTATATCATGAAATGTGTTTTAGTAACGATTGTGCTTTTAATGTCTTGAGAATGACAGCATAATGTATTTTAAAACAAATAGTGCAGTCATATACTGTATAATTATATATTAGGCAACATAATGGAGATATAAGAGATGTATGAATGTATTTTCTTTCCTTTTCAAGAGATTCCGTGAAAACGCAATCAGTCTATGTCTGCTCTGTGAGCCGTACAGTCAAAATGCAATGCTGAAATATCAGCCTGATTCACTTTGGGACATCATTGAGGCATTTGACCTAAATGAAAAAAGAGGTGGAGCAACCTCATGGTCGCAGGCCCATATAAAAACTGGGGGAGACTCTAAATCCGAAGCTCTGTGGAGGTGCTGCCAACTAGAGTAGCGCCTATATGGACAAGGCATAGAAGTCGTGGAGAAAAGTAGGTAGAGGTACTGGTGTAAGGTGCAACAGTCCAAAAACTTTTTGAAGAACTAGTGTAGGTAAGGGTAGTTTTTATTCTTTTTTTTTGATGAAATTATAAACCAACAAAAAAAAACAGGTTTCGAGGTCAGATCTGTTTCTGAGTTTAGCTGGATTAGGGCACTGCAATAGTCCTAAAATTATGACCGCAAAGAACCAAGTATATGGAGTGTCCAATGTAATTCGGCAGACAAAATAAATACATAAACACATAGCTGGTATATGTGATATATACGTAGATTTTACAAGATATAGATAGATACAAAAAGATCTAAAATCAATCTAAGATACACAATATGTACAGGGTACATGGCAGATTTAAAAACAAGGAACCAAAATCATCTATATTTATATGAAGGATGAAGGGAGGGGGAGGGGAAGGGAAAGGGCAATGGGATAGAGAAAAATAGAGAGAATGGACACAGATTTAAAATAGAACAAAAATAAATGTAGAGAAAGGGAGTCAGGGTGGGATAAGGATAAAATGATAAGCATATAAAATGCTAAACATTTAAAGCATACGTGCGATATAATAAATTTATGAACCATGTAGGTTCTCAGAAAGTAAATATACAAGTACGTACAATGTAAGACAAATACTACATGGATAAAATTATATAAAAAATTATATAAAACAAATAAGTAAAATGTTTTATAAAGACAAAATAGCATATCAACATAAAACATGGGTAAAATAATAATATTCATAATAGTATTTATTTAAAAAATGAAAATGACTAAAAAGTGATAACAGAAAGATAACACAATTATAACAGTTTTGAAATAATATTTAAATATACCAAAATTAATGGTCAAATGGATAGAAATCATCTAACCTACAAGCTATGGAGAGGGGAGGGGAGACAATAGTAGAAAAAAAATGTTCACAATAATCAAATTACCGGATACAATCACTTATCCACCATAGCTAGAGTGGTGCTTGTCTGTGCATGGGACCGAACCAGGGATAGGAACACCAATGTTGTTAGGGACTCCATGGAGGGGTGAAAGGATGCATGCGAGGGCCAGCAGAAGGGAAGGAGAGGGCCATTATCAAGAGTATCAGTGAGGCAGGCGGGGAGGGGGTTTGCACATGTGTTGGGTATGGAATCGGCTGTGGTAGTAACAGCGCTATGTGTGTATAGTGGACTGAGACAAAGAATAGGGCAGTAGGAGGGGAAGAAGGGGTTGGATGCTGACAGCAAAAGGCTGAAGTGGGGAAGGACATGAAATGAATGAAATATTGGGAGAGAAGAAGAGAGGAGAATGGGATGCAGGGCTGGGCAGGGCTATGCATGTATACAGATCGATATATACTACCCTTCCTCTTTCTTTTCCAGTTCCTTTTTCCATTGCTTCCGTTCCCAGCCCCACATCCCATTCTCCTCTCTCCTCCTCTGCTTCTCTCCTGCTATTTCATTCTTTTCAGAGTGAATCGAATCTGGTAGATTGGAAAGAAGAATGATTTGGTGTGTGGGAGGTGGGGGGTGCATAGCATTTTTTATCGTGCTGAAAACATGCTGCAAAAAGTGGGAAGGAAGCTTACATTTTCTTATGGTGGAAGATAAATTATTAATCCATAAATTAACTGTTAATGTTTGCAAAACAAGAGAGTTGTATTAGTAATATAGACCTTAAAGGGGTTTTGTCATTTAAAAAAAAATCAATACTTATCTATTCCTCCTCAGGCAGCCTTCTTCAAGCATCTGCTCCTCTCTGATCTTCTCCAGTCCCCGGGTCACCTCACCACAAGCTGGCCAGATCCTCTTCTTTTTATGGAGCGTCCATTCTCTATATTCGTCTTCCAGCAGGTCAGTGAAGGGTATATCACTAGTGACGTAACGTTCACTGCCTAAGAAGGAATGTTGATCTATTGCTGAGACTGCACATGCTCGCTGTCTTGCCACGAAAGTCTATATACTATTGCAAAGAGACAGAGTGCATGCGCAGTCTCAGCAATAGCTCAAAACTCTCTACTAGGCTGACGTAGCGTACATTGCCCTTAAGGAAGATGCCTGCAGAGAATGGATGCTTCATCACCGGAAGATGAAGAATCGGACGGCTTGCGGTGAGGTGACCCAGGGGTCTATAGAAGCCAGGAGAAGATCGGCAGGGAGAAGATGCGGTAAGCAGACTGTTGGGGGAGGAATAGGTATCGTGTTTCCCCGATAACACTATGTAACACTTTTTGTCCTTGGCAAGTGAGTGTTATTTCCTGCTTTCTTAGGCCGCCTGCACACGAGCAGGTCGGATCCGGCGCGAGAATTCTCGCCGCGGGACCCGACCCGAGAGCCTGTAGTGACGAGCGCGTACTCTCCCGCGCCTGGCGGCCCCGGCTCTTTCATGTGCCGGCTGCGGCGCAGCCGGCGCATGCGCAGGCCGGAGCCGGCGCATGCGCAGGCCGGAGCCGGTGGCCGGGTGAGTGCGTGCCCCGCACAAAAATAGGACATGACGCGGTTTGTTTGCCGCGTGAGATTTCGCGCGGCCAAACCGCGGCCGTCTGCATAGGAGTGCATATTGTAATGCACTCCTATGCAAACTTTCAGCGGTAGAAATCCCGCGGGAAATCCCGCGGCGGGATTTCCGCCCGTGTGCAGGCGGCCTAATATCTAAAAAGTTTAGAAAATGGCCATTATACCTTCCAAAGTTTGCTTTTGTACTTTTTTGCTTTGAGTTTTATATTTTGCATATCCCCATATATGTAAATGGGTAACAAAAATTTTATTTTTATAAACAGACAACATCTAGGTCAAAAGTAATGTTTATTTATACTTCAAAACAAGACAATATTTACAATGTGTGGTTTTTCTAGATTTACAATTGTACTGCACACCACTTTCCTGAATTAATCCCATATGTAGTCTCCCGTCATGCTCTCGTTGAACTGTCCTTGGTATCGACGTTCAAAGGCCATAATATCGGTGGCAGCATTCGCCGTGCTCCTCTGAGTATTCTCCCATGTTCCGCTTGAAGTGATCCAAGTGAGCATCAAGGATATGGAGTTTTAGAGAGAGCCTGCAACTAGAGATGAGCGAACGTACTCGTTTCGTGTAATTACTCGATCGAGTACCGCCATTTTCGAGTACTTCAGTACTCGAGTGAAAAGTACTCGGGGTTGCCGGGGGGCAGGGGGCGCCGTGGGTGAGTGGGGTGAATGTGAATGAAAACACCATGATGGGTTGCAGGTAGAGATGAGCGAACGTGCTTGGCCACGCCCCTTTTTCGCCCGAGTACCGCGATTTTCGAGTACTTCCGTACTCGGGCGAAAAAATTCGGGGGGCGCCGTGGGTGAGTGTGGGGTTGCAGCGGGGAACAGGGGGGAGCCCTCTCTCTCTCCCTCTCCCCCCCCACTCCCCGCTACAACCCCACACTCACCCACGGCGCCCCCCGAATTTTTTCGCCCGAGTACGGAAGTACTCGAAAATCGCGGTACTCGGGCGAAAAAGGGGCGTGGCCAAGCACGTTCGCTCATCTCTACCTGCAACCCATCATGGTGTTTTCATTGGAACACAGGTAAAGAAGCTCATCAAGTGCGCTGAATTCCCAAAGAAGCTGACCAGAAAGGAAAATGCAGCTTGGAACAGCTTTGTGGCAGTAGTTAAAGGTTTCCTTGGGAATCACAAAGCCCACATCTATGTGAAGCTGGTTGAAACTCTGGAGAAGAACTATGGCAAGATGGGTTGCAGGATGTCTCTAAAACTCCATATCCTTGATGATGATTATTTTCTGTACTTTCTAGACATGGGGGAAACAGGAAAACACAATTAATGCCCAAGGACAGAAAAAAGTTAAAATTTGTTACATAGTGTAATAAGCCCTACCCTGATTTTCACCTCTTCCGTGTTTGAACTGACTTCCTGTTTTGGCTTACAAATACTGATGCAGAATACTGACTAAAATACCGCCATATAAAGATAGTTTTCACCTTGATGAATTAAAAGAGGTCACAGGGGCACGTAAGTTCTTTGAACTATTAATGATTCATTCACCGAAAAGAACCTTATTGATACTTAAAATTTAACTTTTATTTTTATATGTCTCTAAAAGAACAAATATGTATATACATGAAATGGAAAATTCATATAAAATTCAACTCCTCATTTACTTCAAAGGAGGTAAGATAGACCAGTTTATATGCGGTCAGAAAAAATGCCCTGTTGATGGTATTTTATCAAGGCAAGATAACCGCTTTATTCTTGTGTAGGTATAGCCGGTCACTCAGATGTCTCTCTTCGTGTTATTTATCAGGACAAAAGAGGCCGCTCAATTAGCGTACCCACATAGCAGGGAGTGTTCATATAAACAAACACGCTCCCTATTATGTAAAGATGACCAAGCTGTCTCACAGCTCTCTTCTTGTATCACACTTTGAGTGTTCAAGTTTAATCAACTACCTATTAGTTATTGATCATATCTGATCTATAAACAAGATCCTAGTGTCAATATTGTTTTTGGTGTGGAGCTTGATCCCTTATTCCCCTTGTCACATCAACGCGTTTCTATGGCACATACCAAGTGTGTCATTTCATCAGGATGGACATTTATAGCTAAACTGGCCTGGCTGCTATTGCCACCCAGATAACTTGATGGTATGTTATGCTCCAATCCACATAACATAATATGTAATACACCGTGTTAGAAACCCTTTTGTTGTAAATGGGCAACAACACGTTCACGGTAGTAACCTTATGCCTGTACTGATGTAGACAGACATATAAGTGCCTCAGCTCGCATTACTGTGGCATGTCAAGTAATTTGACAGCACTAAGTGCTAAGATAACAGCACTTAGCCTCTTACTTAAAAGAGCATAATAGTTGCTGAGGCACTAGATACCCTTCAGACCCCCCAAGCGGGGTAGGAAGGCTAGAGAGTCAATACTAAGATTCCCCAATTGTGGGGTTTAGACAGCAGCTTTGTGGAGGCCACTATGATAAATCAGCAGCCTGCCTGGCCGCAACGTTAGAGACAGAGCTGGTAAGTGGGTATGCAGCCCGTTCTTATATACATATAACTCCTCCCATTCACTCACAGGGGATTGTCCCCATTCCCCCAATCAGAGCACTGTTTTGCCTCACACACCCCCGGACACAGTCTCGCGATCCTGAGACGCCGATGCGTCATGACGACATGACGTCACCTTGCGGCGCTGTCACATGACACTATAGAGGTCACGTGATATTATCCTGTCATCGCGTTGTCTATATCTCTGTTACTATAGTAACCGCTGTCTTCTGAGCCCGCGCATGCGCTCTCTGTAGCGATGCCGGACTTAGAGCTCCAGCTAGTCTTCTTTCAATGGCTGCAGTGATCCGAGCCGGCGCATGCACTCTTTATTGCGCTGCCGGACTTTACACTTCAGCATCGGAATGGCCACAATTCTCTAAGCTGGCGCATGTGATCTGTGCAGCGATACCGGACTTAGTACTCCAGCTATCTTCATGACCGCTGTCATCTCCACCGGCGCTTGCGCTCTATGCTGCGGTGCCGGACTTTGTGCTCCGGCTATCCGTCTCTTAATCATTTATGTTCATTTAAATATCCATAATAAACCCTGATGTTTGATCATTAATATAAGCTCAGGGTTGATTATCCTCATGGATTCTCACCGAGGGGGAAAGGAACAAACAGATTACAAATGGGGCACATATTATATCCCCTAAGTGATGATTAGATAGGCAAATTCAGGTAAGTTAACCAAACATCGGTTCAGGTCATATATCCAGATGATAGATATGGTAAATCTTATCAATATTGTTTTTGGTGTGGAGCTTGATCCCTTATTCCCTTTGTCATATCATAACATACTGCTCATATGTTCACTCTTTTTCAAAACTGTCACAAGATCCCAAACTTCAATGTAGAAAGACCATACTTGTTACTATTAAGACATATTTGTTGTAATTTAAGATCTCGTTCTTTCTATTAAACATTGGTTTGTTACCGTAATTTGGTACTTTTGTACCCATTTGTATTTCTGCCTACATTCGGCGTCTCCTATGGGTTTAGTTGTTGATATTTATTAATCGAGATGGATGGCATCAATGATTTTAAATAGACACAAATTACAACGTGGCTGGTATCAGATGAATGCTACAAATGATATACATTCATTTAATCCTTTTGGTACGCAAGCATCCAATCTATGAATCCAGCCGCATTCCTTCTGTAGGAGTTTTTTATCTGTGTCACCTCGTCTGCCATTGTTTTAATCATCTCGATTCCACGAAAGGTGACCAAGTCCGGGTCACCTCCATGCTTTTCTCTCATATGTGACGCTAGGCTGGTGTGCTCTTCTTGATTGCACAACAATATGCGAAACAATGTAAGAGGGAGGATCTCCTTGAAGTAAAACCCAAACCAGCAAGCAAAAATGTAATTAGAGTGATAGGTTCTTTTGATGATCGGTCTCATGACGTAAGAGCCATTCTCACTAAATATTGGGACATCCTCATGAAAGATCCAGATATTAAAGATCACATATCTGAAAGACCCATGATAACATACAGGCGGGGGAGGAACCTGAAAGACCGCCTGGTGCATAGCCACTTGCCACAGAGGTCATCAGTAAACACGTGGCTCCAGAGGGAACCAACGAAAGGTTCCTACCCCTGTTCAGGCTGCAAAGCATGTAGATACATGCGTCGTTGCAAAACTTTTACAAGTTCATCAACAGGCAAAGAATATAACATACGCGATTTCATTAATTGCAGAACAAGTGGAGTAGTGTACATGGCAACCTGCCCATGCCCGAAAGATTATATCGGGAAAACGAAGCAACAACTACGGCGCAGGATCCTCGCACACATTGGAAATATTAATCGAGAAGAGCACACCAGCCTAGCGTCACATATGAGAGAAAAGCATGGAGGTGACCCGGACTTGGTCACCTTTCGTGGAATCGAGATGATTAAAAACAATGGCAGACGAGGTGACACAGATAAAAAAAACTCCTACAGAAGGAATGCGGCTGGATTCACAGATTGGATGCTTGCGTACCAAAAGGATTAAATGAATGTATATCATTTGCAGCGTTCATCTGATACCAGCCACGTTGTAATTTGTGTCTATTTAAAATCATTGATGCCATCCATCTCGATTAATAAATATCAACAACTAAGCCAATAGGAGACGCCGAATGTAGGCAGAAATACAAATGGGTACAAAAGTACCAAATTACGGTAACAAACCAATGTTTAATAGAAAGAACGAGATCTTAAATTACAACAAATATGTCTTAATAGTAACAAGTATGGTCTTTCTACATTGAAGTTTGGGATCTTGTGACAGTTTTGAAAAAGAGTGAACATATGAGCAGTATGTTATGATATGACAAAGGGAATAAGGGATCAAGCTCCACACCAAAAACAATATTGATAAGATTTACCATATCTATCATCTGGATATATGACCTGAACCGATGTTTGGTTAACTTACCTGAATTTGCCTATCTAATCATCACTTAGGGGATATAATATGTGCCCCATTTGTAATCCGTTTGTTCCTTTCCCCCTTGGTGAGAATCCATCAGGGCTAATCAACCCTGAGCTTATATTAATGATCAAACATCAGGGTTTATTATGGATATATAAATGAACATAAATGATTAAGAGACGGATAGCCGGAGCACAAAGTCCGGCACCGCAGCATAGAGCGCAAGTGCCGGTGGAGATGACAGCGGTCATGAAGATAGCTGGAGTAGTAAGTCCGGTATCGCTGCACAGAGCGCATGCGCCGGCTTAGAGAATTGTGGCCATTCCGATGCTGAAGTGTAAAGTCCGGCAGCGCAATAAAGAGTGCATGCGCCGGCTCGGATCACTGCGGCCATTGAAAGAAGACTAGCTGGAGCTCTAAGTCCGGCATCGCTACAGAGAGCGCATGCGCGGGCTCAGAAGACAGCGGTTACTATAGTAACAGAGATATAGACAACGCGATGACAGGAGAATATCACGTGACCTCTATAGTGTCATGTGACAGCGCCGCGAGGTGACGTCATGACACATCGGCGTCTCAGGATCGCGGGACTGTGTCCGGGGGTGTGTGAGGCAAGACGGTGCTCTGATTGGGGGAATGGGGACAATCCCCTGTGAGTGAATGGGAGGAGTTATATGTATATAAGAACGGGCTGCATACCCACTTACCAGCTCTGTCTCTAACGTTGCGGCCAGGCAGGCTGCTGATTTATCATAGTGGCCTCCACAAAGCTGCTGTCTAAACCCCACAATTGGGGAATCTTAGTATTGACTCTCTAGCCTTCCTACCCCGCTTGGGGGGTCTGAAGGGTATCTAGTGCCTCAGCAACTATTATGCTCTTTTAAGTAAGAGGCTAAGTGCTGTTATCTTAGCACTTAGTGCTGTCAAATTACTTGACATGCCACAGTAATGCGAGCTGAGGCACTTATATGTCTGTCTACATCAATACAGGCATACGGTTACTACCGTGAACGTGTTGTTGCCCATTTACAACAAAAGGGTTTCTAACACGGTGTATTACATATTATGCTATGTGGATTGGAGCATAACATACCATCAAGTTATCTGGGTGGCAATAGCAGCCAGGCCAGTTTAGCTATAAATGTCCATCCTGATGAAATGACACACTTGGTATGTGCCATAGAAACGCGTTGATGTGACAAAGGGAATAAGGGATCAAGCTCCACACCAAAAACAATATTGACACTAGGATCTTGTTTATAGATCAGATATGATCAATAACTAATAGGTAGTTGATTAAACTTGAACACTCAAAGTGTGATACAAGAAGAGAGCTGTGAGACAGCTCGGTCATCTTTACATAATAGGGAGCGTGTTTGTTTATATGAACACTCCCTGCTATGTGGGTACGCTAATTGAGCGGCCTCTTTTGTCCTGATAAATAACACGAAGAGAGACATCTGAGTGACCGGCTATACCTACACAAGAATAAAGCGGTTATCTTGCCTTGATAAAATACCATCAACAGGGCATTTTTTCTGACCGCATATAAACTGGTCTATCTTACCTCCTTTGAAGTAAATGAGGAGTTGAATTTTATATGAATTTTCCATTTCATGTATATACATATTTGTTCTTTTAGAGACATATAAAAATAAAAGTTAAATTTTAAGTATCAATAAGGTTCTTTTCGGTGATTGATGAATTAACAGGTTTTATATTTTATGGGCCTGTAGCATGTAAAATTATTTTTTTACTTGCTGCATTGTATTATTATTACTTTTATTTTAAAGCGCCACTAATTCCAGGACACTGTACAAACAAAAAATAGGGATATAGCAACATACAGACTACATATACTATTACAAATATATCCACATTACATATATAAAATGATAGGAACGGTAAACATCCACTATATGACTAAGGGCTCCTTCAAACTACCTTGTTTGTATAATGCTACGTGGGTCATGCAGCATTTAACCGGTCTATTTGAGCTGCCTAAGACCGTGTATGGCAGCGTGCATGAGACTTTTGTCTTTTTTTTTTTAATGCGCTGCTCTGTCTTATAGCGGGGTTGCATATGTATCGTCGCCCATACATAATGTATTGCATATGGACAATGTTGCATACGCTACCCATAGAAAGAATTAGGGCTCACACTGCATGATACCTGGTGAAATAGAGCATGCTGCGATATTCACACTCGTATCTACACACAGTGTTTACATGCTAATATGAATGGATCATTGAAAGTCCATGTACTTTCATTGACTCCATTCACCACGTGTCATGCAGCAAGCCATCTTCTTGGCATGATCTTTGTTGATCAACTACTCCTAGAGATGTTATTAAAGGTCTTGAATTATGTTGAGTGAAACAAGCAAGAACCCAAACCTTATGCAGTTTGTTTCAGATGAAATTCATTAAAAAAACAAAAACTAGTATTGAACCAATGGTGGCAGTAGTCCTTCAATGGATATGGACAAGTATGGGATATGGGATATGGACAAGTATGGGATATGGGATATGGGCAAGTAGATAGTATTGCTGTCTTACGGTGCTGGGGTCCTAGGTTCAAATCTAACCAAGGAAAATAGCTGCATGGACTTTTTAAAACATCATGCAGCTGTTTCCCTGGCCAAATTTTAACCTAGGATTTCAGTGATGCAAAGAAACAGTGCTAGCCACTGAGCCCCCATGCGGTTTCTTTCTTCTGTAGAGAAACCAGAGAAGCAGAAAAAATAAAATGAAACCTAAACAGAGCAGACAAACTCCATGCAGATGTTATCCATGGTCTGATTTTAACCTGGGACCCCAGCACCGCATGCCAACAGTGCTAACCACTGAGCTACCAAGCTCAGGAGAAAAGGGTACATAGAAATATCCCATTGCATTGCCCAACACAGCTGAGGTAGTAATGTCGTGCTTAATGCAGGTGGGCTTCGGCCCACACTGCATGCCCCAGTCTGACTGGGGTTCTTTACAAGTGGAAACAGATGCATTTATAATTCCCTGTGGACCCACAGCAGGGGTGGGTGCCAGGAAGCCACCGGCGGTACATAGAAATATCCCATTGCATTGCCCAACACAGCTGAGGTAGTAATGTTGTGCTTAATACAGGTGGGCTTCGGCCCACACTGCATGCCCCAGTCAGACTGGGGTTCTTTACAAGTGGACAGATGTAGGTTAAACTCCGTGTGCACCTACAGCATGGGTGGCTCCCTGGAACCCACCGGCGATACACAAAAATATCCCATTGCATTGCCCAACACAGCGGATGTAACGTCAGCTGTAATGCAGGTGGGCTAAAAATTCATTTGATTACACTGTAGGCGAGGGCCCACAAAAATTTCTGTATCAACAGTACTAATGTACATCCAAAAAATTGGCCATGGCCAACCAAGAGGGCAGGTGAAACCCATTAATCGCTTTGGTTAATGTGGCTTAAGTGGTAACTAGGCCTGGAGGCAGCCCAGTTTAACGAAAAATTGGTTCAAGTTAAAGTTTCAACGCTTTTAAGAGCATTGAAACATATAAAAATTGTTTACAAAAATTATATGAGTGAGCCTTGTGGCCCTAAGAAAAATTGCCCGTTCAGCGTGTTTACGTGAGGTTTCAGGAGGAGGAGCAGGAGGAGGAGGAATATTAGACACAGATTGATGAAGCAGAAATGTCCCTGTTTTGGATGGTGAGAGAGAACGTAGCTTCCATCCGCGGGTGCAGCCTACGTATTGCTTACGTATCGCTGCTGTCCGCTGGTGGAGAAGAGAAGTCTGGGGAAATCCAGGCTTTGTTCATCTTGATGAGTGTAAGCCTGTCGGCACTGTCGGTTGACAGGTGGGTACGCTTATCCGTGATGATTCCCCCAGCCACACTAAACACACTCTCTGACAAGACGCTAGCCGCAGGACAAGCAAGCACCTCCAGGGCATACAGCGCGAGTTCAGGCCACGTGTCCAGCTTCGACACCCAGTAGTTGTAGGGGGCAGAGGCGTCACCAAGGATGGTCGTGCGATCCGCTACGTACTCCCTCACCATCCTTTTACAGTGCTCCCGCCGACTCAGCCTTGACTGGGGAGCGGTGACACAGTCTTGCTGGGGAGCCATAAAGCTGGCAAAGGCCTTGGAGAATGTTCCCCTGCCTGCGCTGTACATGCTGCCTGATCTCTGCGCCTCCCCTGCTACCTGGCCCTCGGAACTGCGCCTTCTGCCACTAGCGCTGTCGGATGGGAAGTTTACCATCAGTTTGTCCACCAGCGCCCTGTGGTATAGCATCATTCTCGAACCCCTTTCCTCTTCGGGAATGAGAGTGCAAAGGCTCTCCTTATACCGTGGATCGAGCAGTGTGTACACCCAGTAATCCGTAGTGGCCAGAATGCGTGTAACGCGAGGGTCACGAGAAAGGCATCCTAACATGAAGTCAGCCATGTGTGCCAGGGTACCTGTACGCAACACATGGCTGTCCTCACTAGGAAGATCACTTTCAGGATCCTCCTCCTCCTCCTCTTCCTCCTCCTCAGGCCATACACGCTGAAAGGATGACAGCCCAGCAGCATGTGTACCCTCACCAGTGGGCCAAGCTGTCTCTTCCCCCTCCTCCTCATCCTCCTCATGCTCCTCCTCCTCCTCCTCAACGCGCTGAGATATAGACAGGCGGGTGCTCTGACTATCCAGCGACATACTGTTTTCCCCCGGCTCTGTTTCCGAGCGCAAATTCCACTAGTATTCCACTATAGCTCTACGCTGCTCATAGAGTCTGGCCAACATGTGGAGCGTAGAGTTCCACTGTGTGGGCACGTCGCACAGCAGTCGGTGCACTGGCAGATTAAACCTATGTTGCAGTGTCCGCAGGGTGGCAGCGTGCGTGTGGGATTTCCGGAAATGTGCGCAGAGCTGGCGCACCTTTCCGAGCAGGTATGACAAGTGGGGGTAGCTTTTCAGAAAGCGCTGAACCACCAAATTAAACACATGGGCCAGGCATGGCACGTGCGTGAGGCTGCCGAGCTGCAGAGCCGCCACCAGCTTATGGCCGTTGTCACACACGACCATGCCCGGTTGGAGGCTCAGCGGCGCAAGCCAGTGGTCGGTCTGCTCTGTCAGACCCTGCATCAGTTCGTGGGCCGTGTGCCTCTTCTCTTCTAAGCTGAGTAGTTTCAGCACGGCCTGCTGACGCTTGCCCACCGCTGTGCTGCCACGCCGTGTGACACCGACTGCTGGCGACGTGCTGCTGACACATCTTGATTGCGAGACAGAGGTTGCGTTGGAGGAGGAGGAGGAGGAAGGTGCTTTAGTGGAGGAAGCATACACCGCCGCAAATACCACCACCGAGCTGTGGCCCGCAATTCTGGGGGTGGGTAGGACGTGAGCGGTCCCAGGCTCTGACTCTGTCCCAGCCTCCACTAAATTCACCCAATGTGCCATCAGGGAGATATAGTGGCCCTGCCCGCCTGTGCTTGTCCACGTGTCCGTTGTTAAGTGGACCTTGGCAGTAACCGCGTTGGTGAGGGCGCATACAATGTTGCGGGAGACGTGGTCGTGCAGGGCTGGGACGGCACATCGGGAAAAGTAGTGGCGACTGGGAACCGAGTAGCGTGGGGCAGCCGCCGCCATCATGCTTTTGAAAGCCTCCGTTTCCACAAACCTATACGGCAGCATCTCTAGGCTGATCAATTTTGCAATGTGCACGTTTAACGCTTGAGCGTGCGTGTGCGTGGCGTCGTACTTGCGCTTGCGCTCAAACTGTGGCACTAGCGACGTCTGGACGCTGCGCTGAGAGACATTGCTGGATGGGGCCGAGGACAGCGGAGGTGAGGGTGTGGGTGCAGGCCAGGAGACGGTAGTGCCTGTGTCCTCAGAGGGGGGTTGGATCTCAGTGGCAGGTTGGGGCACAGGGGGAGAGGCAGTGGTGCAAACCGGAGGCGGTGAACGGGCATCGTCCCACCTTGTGGGGTGCTTGGCCATCATATGCCTGCGCATGCTGTTGGTGGTGCCTCCCCAGCTGATCTTGGCGCGACAAAGGTTGCACACCACTGTTCGTCGGTCGTCAGGCGTCTCTGTGAAAAACTGCCACACAGTAGAGCACCTTGACCTGTGCAGGGTGGCATGGCGCGAGGGGGCGCTTTGGGAAACAGTTGGTGGATTATTCGGTCTGGCCCTGCCTCTACCCCTGGCCACCGCACTGGCTCGGCCTGTGCCCACACCCTCACTTGGCCCTCCGCGTCCTCGGCCGCGTCCACGTCCTCTAGGCCTACCCCTACCCCTCAGCATGCTGTATTACCAGTGATTTGATTTCCCAGGCAGGAAAGAAATTGGCGCAAGGCTGCACTCAACCGTAGCTGGTTGCGTCTGATTTTTTTACGTTCTCCACGCAGCACAGACATACCCAGAGCCCTTAGGACTGACACAGGCAGGGCAAATATACTTTCTTCCCTTTTGTTTAAAAGGATAGGCCCACTGCGTCTATTCACTGAATAATAAGTTTAATAACTGTGTTGCGGCCCTGCAAAACTGTCACAGAACTTTACTGTTGCAGAGTTACTAACTGTGGCAGAGCAGGTATTTCCCAGGCAGGAAAGAAATTGGCGCAAGGCTGCACTCAACCGTAGCTGGTTGCGTCTGATTTTTTTTCGTTCTCCACGCAGCACAGACGTACACAGAGCCCTTAGGACTGACACAAGCAGGGCAAATATACTTTCTTTTCCTTTTTTGCAAAGGGAAGGACCCACTGCGTATATTCAATGAACAATAACTTTTAGAACTGTAGTGTGGCCCTGAAAAACTGTCACAGAACTTTACTGTTGCAGAGTTACTAACTGTGGCAGAGCAGGTATTTCCCAGGCAGGAAAGAAATTGGCGCAAGGCTGCACTCAACCGTAGCTGGTTGCGTCTGATTTTTTTACGTTCTCCACGCAGCACAGACGTACACGGAGACCTTAGGACTGACACAGGCAGGCCAAATATAATTTATTTTCCTTTTTTGCAAAGGGAAGGACCCACTGCGTATATTCAATGAACAATAACTTTTAGAACTGTAGTGTGGCCCTGAAAAAGTGACACACAACTTTAGTGTAGCAGAGTTATTAACTCTAGCAGAGCAGGTATTTGCCAGTCAGGAAAGACAATGGCGCAAGCCTGCAGTAAACCGTTGCTGGTTGCGTCTGATTTTTGTACGTTGTCCACGCAGCACACACGTACACGGAGACCTTAGGACTGACACAGGCAGGCCAAATATAATTTCTTTTCCTTTTTTGCAAAGGGAAGGACCCACTGCGTATATTCAATGAACAATAACTTTTAGAACTGTAGTGTGGCCCTGAAAAAGTGACACACAACTTTAGTGTAGCAGAGTTATTAACTCTAGCAGAGCAGGTATTTGCCAGTCAGGAAAGACAATGGCGCAAGCCTGCAGTAAACCGTAGCTGGTTGCGTCTGATTTTTGTACGTTGTCCACGCAGCACACACGTACACGGAGACCTTAGGACTGACACAGGCAGGCCAAATATAATTTCTTTTCCTTTTTTGCAAAGGGAAGGACCCACTGCGTATATTCAATGAACAATAACTGTGTTGTGGCCCTGCCTACACAATTCTGTCCCTGTAGTATCAATGGAGGGTGCAATGCTCTGCACAGACGATTTTTAGAAAGAAAAAAAAATGCAACACTGCTAACAGCAGCCAGCACAGTACTGCACACGCTTAAATTTGGCCCTAGAAAGGACCGTTAAGGTTCTTGAAGGCTACACTCACTCCTAACACTCTCCCTGCCTATGCACCACTTCTGTCCCTAATGCCGGGCGCAATGCTCTGCACTGCCGATTTTGAGAAAAAAAAACACTGCTAGCAGCAGCCTGCACACAGGTAGATGTGGCCCTAAGAAGGACCTTTGGGGTTCTTGAAGCCTACACTGACTCCTAACGCTCTCCCTACAGCAGCACCAGCACGATAGTACTTTCCCTCAGCTAACTCACAAGGCATCTGTGGCGAGCCGCGGGAGGGGCCGACTTTTATACTCGGGTGACATCTGATCTTCCCAGCCACTCACTGCAGGGGGGTGATATAGGGCTTGAACGTCACAGGGGGAAGTTGTAATGCCTTCCCTGTCTTTCAATTGGCCAGAAAAGCGCGCTAACGTCTCAGAGAGGAAACTGAAAGTAACCAGAACACCGCGTGGTGCTCGTTACGAGTAACGAGCATCCCGAACACCCTAATATTCGCACGACTATCAAGCTCGGACGAGTACGTTCGCTCATCTCTAATCAATACTAAGATTCCACCATCATAGAGTATCGGTGAACCATCTGGGGAAGGAATTATATATTGTTAGGAGAAAGGAACTTGGTCTCGCCCTTCTCCAACTGTCTCCTGACCAACTTAAGTTTCACTATTAGGTCAGGAATGTTCAGTAACAACAACCACCTTACTGAATTTTAATTGGTCAAATGAGAGATAGCTTGTCAGCCTGCTGCATTGCCCATGCATAAACCAAGAGTTGCAGTCAGAGTCAAGTCTCTAGAAATGTAGCCAAGTAAATTCATTACAATCACCACCATCTGTAAGCGGATATTGTATAGTGCAGATACTATAGAGTTTGCAGTCTGTTGCAATACGACAGTAATCCATCCATGATATTGTCATCATGTTGGATTGGGCATGTTGGATTTCAACATGCCCAAACCTTTGTTCTTGCTGGAGATAAGCTGCTGGCAGGGGTGTCTGGCAATGGCTTATTTCCTTCTCCCCATTGACAATATACAAATGCTCAGTCAATCCGAGAATATTGGAGAATGGGAGCGTTCAGTCGACAGCTATCTAAAGGTGTATGATTGTCTTTAGACTCCTGATATGTCAGATTATGTCTGCTCATGTCTCCATATCTTACTTCTGGCTTATGTTTAATTCACAATACAGGTTATGACTTCTTGTCTATTCTGGTACAATAACTCTGAGATGGACTCTGAGTTAACTATTCAACCCCTGCCACTGAGTTCTACTTGCTAATGTTGCGGGTCAAGGTATAGTTATGCAAAATTCAGGATATGTTGCTGCACATGGAGTAACAAAGATTTATAAAATTTAATTGAGAACACAGAAATAAAAGTGAACAATTGGATAGTTATGAATAAGCAACTAGCCTTTTACCTTCAATTATCTAGACATGAACTACTGTAAACTAGAATGTAATACCTTCCAAGTAAGATTAATAACCCTTTGCCAACATCAATATAGTCTCATGAAAACACAGATTACAGAACATAATACCCAATTTTCTTTTAGGGGATTAAAACTCTTTCACTTCCAATTTTGTTTCTATTCCCCCTTGCAAAATATCTCAGTCTCGAAATTAGGAGTTTTCGACACTCCCCAAATGGCAAAAATCGCTCTTTAAGATTGCTACTCATCTCTGCCGTAAGCATCATTCTGCTATTCCTTTGCATATGCATCCTCTGTCTGTTTTCATCCCGCACAGAGAGGGTTAACCAGTACTCTGTCTCTCAGCTCAGATGTGGTTTATTGGGCAAGCTCTTCTCTATTTAAGCTGAGCTGATGCACTTCCTGGGGGCCTCAGAATTGGTGTTTGTTAGTTTCTGACACTCAGATTTCTTTGGTTACTCTGCTCTGTCTGATCTGAGTCTCGTCAGCCTCCCTGTGTTGGGTCTTTTTTTAGGCCTTCTGTTCTGTCTGAGGCTTCTTGCATATCTGATCTGTCTGTATGTTTATTTTATGTCAGTTCCCATTCCTGTTTATGGTTTGTCCTTGCTCTGTCCTGCGCCTGCTGCCAGTTCATACATGTGCTACACCATCAGGGATGGTCAGACCCGAGGTACAAGCGCAAGGCTGCCCTTATCAGGGCTATCGCCTTGCTTGTAGGTAGGGGTCTGCCATTCCCTCTGCAGCCAAAGGTCAGTCTCCCTTTTCCTGGCAACAGTCCCTCAATCTGATGAGTCAGCTCCCAACCACTCCAGGACTGGTCTAGGCTTGGTTGGTTGTTCCAGTGGATCCACAATCCATAACACTCTCAGCACCTTGAGCCACAAATAATGTATCTTACAATTCAGTCTCTTCCTCCAAATGTAATTATAAATTGTCACAGGAGGCCTGCTGGGTAATTAGTATCTGTCCTTATTGGTCTGCACACCTACAGTACTAAAGAACTTTCAGAGGCCAGCCTTACTTACAATTCACTGTGCAAGAGTTGCAGCTTCTACTAACCTGATACCATCTATAACATTGTCCGGGGTTGGGAGCGCTACTCTCTCTGTCTCCTTGTCATCGCTCATAGGTCTACGGCCACCACCTAGCCTCGCAGACAGCATCTCTCTCAGCCTTTCCTCCTATGGTAACTCAGCTCACTATGCAGCTAAAGCTACCACTTTTTTTTTATTTCACAGCATTGTGCACATGCTCAGTTGTGCTATGCCAAATTTTGGCCTATGTTACGATTTTGGCATAATTTTTGGTGCATCTCTCCAGTCCACCTCTATGGCAATATTATCCCCTTGGGGTCAATTCCTTACAGTTTTACCCATCTCATTATTTTTTATGTACAGTCTACTCCAAACTAGAGTCAATTTGCTCATCTAAGCAACATCTACTATAGGTGATGATACTCCAAGTGTCATAAACATGGGCATCTCTTTGGAAAGACCAGACATCCATGATTTAGTTAAAAGTAAAGAACAAAAAGATCCATTAGACTTCACACCTTGTGGTCATATACCAGGCTGCAATTATTCTAGTGAGGTGACTATCCATGCAGAGTTATGCTTTGTACGACTTTCCATTGCATGTTATAACCACTTTACTTTGCTAGTGTTGTGCTTTTTATTAGTGTACTGCAGGTTATGTTATTTGTGTAAGGTTACTAGTGGACAGCAGGTTCACAGCATCTTATAGTAAGGATATGTATACTGCAGCGCAGCACCACATAGTAACATAGTATGTTAGGCTGAATGAAGACAGTGTCCATCTAGTTCAGCCTGTTTCGACCCTCGCCTTGTTAATCCAGAGAAAGGCAAAAAAAACCCACAACCAGGTAGATGTCAATTTAGCTCATTTGGAGGAAAAAGTTCCTTCCTGACTCTATAATGGCAGTCAGAATAATCCCTGGATCAACATTTGAGTTCCTACCTAGCTCCAAGATCAACAACTCCACTGGTCACTTAATATCTATATCCTGTAATATCATAGCGCTCTAAAAACATGTCTAGTCCCCTCTTAAACTCCTCTACTGATTTTGTCATCACCATGTCCTCAGGCAGAGAGTTCCACAGTCTCACCGCTCTTACAGTAAAGAACCTCCTTCTGTGTTACCTACGTGACCCTTACGGAAGTGACGTCAGACGCCAGGAGTAGCGGCACGAGACGGAGGCACGAGCGAGCGGGGAGCTGAAGGGGACAGCGGAGCAGCTCAGCAGCCGAAGCAGGTGCGGGGGCAGCGGCAGCCGAAGCAGGTGCGGGGGCAGCGGCAGCCGAAGCAGGTGCGGGGGCAGGAGTAACAAGTGTGACCGGAGCGCAGCAGCCGGCGCCAAGAGGCCACCAGGAGTTCAGCGGAGCAGCTGAGACAGGAGGGCAGAGTGAGCGGCCGCCGGGACAGCGGGTGACGTCACCAGGAGGAGCGGAGGAGCTGAGTATCTACCTCTGTGTGTGTGTTTGTGAGCTGTGTGTCTTCTGTGTATCTGGTTAGTTGTGTCTTCTGTGTGTCTGGGGGTCTAAGTGTTTGTGAGGGGGGGGAAAAAAAAAAAAAAAGAAAAAAAAAAAAAAAATTTTTTTGACTGCTTGCGCATAAGTGTCAGTGGGTAAGAGGTTGCGCGAGAGAGGCAGCGGGTGAGGGGTTGCAGCAGCGGGTGAGGGGTTGCAGCAGCGGGTGAGGGGTTGCAGCAGCGGGTGAGGGGTTGCGGCAGCGGGTCAGCGGTTGCGGCAGCGGGTCAGCGGTTGCGGCAGCGGGTCAGCGGTTGCGGCAGCGGGACAGCGGTTGCGGCAGCGGGACAGCGGTTGCGGCAGCGGGACAGCGGTTGCGGCAGCGGGACAGCGGTTGCGGCAGCGGGACAGCGTTTGCGGCAGCGGGACAGCGGTTGCGGCAGCGGGTCAGCGGTTGCGGCAGCGTGTGAGCGGAGTGTGAGCAAGTCTATCTTCACTACTTCCACAAGTAAATTGTAGATCCCCATTAGGATGAGCTCCATGCCTGGCAATGTCATCCAGTGTGCTACTTGTGCAATGTATGCGGTCCTTGATCAGCCGATCGAGGGTGCATACTGTTGCGCAAGATGCATGCACGTTGCAAATTTAGAAGCCCAAATTCTGGATCTAAATGGGCAACTGGCAACACTGAGAGCCATTGACATCATGGAAAGGAGTTTGGTGCTCACTGAGCAGGCACTCGCTGGGGTAGAGGCGGGGGCGGATGGTAGTACGGAAGTGCAGGGGGAGCAGGCAGTCAGCTGGGTGACAGAAAGAAGGAGGGATAGAGGGAAGAGAACCAGGGAGGCTAGTCCTGAACTGGCACAACCCAACAAGTTTGCACGATTGGCAGATGAGGGGGATGCCATTACAGAGCCAGCACCGCTGCAGCACGACACGCCCTCTGAACGCCAGGGGGATGACTGCTCCAGTGAGACGGGGACGGGGAGCGCAGGGCAGGCTAGACAGGTTCTAGTGGTGGGGGACTCAATTATTAGGGGGACAGAGAGGGCAATCTGCCATAAAGACCGGGATCGTCGAACAGTGTGTTGTCTTCCTGGCGCTCGAGTTCGACACATCGCGGATCGGATTGACAGATTACTGGGAGGGGCTGGTGAGGATCCAGCAGTCATGGTGCACGTTGGCACCAATGAACAAGTTAGAGGTCAATGGAGGGCCCTCAAAAATGATTTCAGGGACTTAGGGTCCAAGCTCAGGGCGCGGACCTCCAGGGTAGTTTTCTCGGAAATACTACCTGTACCTAAAGCCACACTAGAAAGGCAGCAGGACCTTAGGGAGGTAAACAAGTGGCTCCGGAGTTGGTGCAAGAAAGAGGGATTTGGGTTCCTGGAGAACTGGGCTGACTTTGCGGTCGGCTACAGGCTCTACCGTAGGGACGGGCTGCATCTAAATGGGGAGGGTGCAGCTGTGCTGGGGGAAAAGATGGCTAGAAGGCTGGAGGAGTGTTTAAACTAGGGACTGGGGGGGAGGGTAAAATGAGAAATAGTGGGGTAGCCAGTGTAATTAGCGATCAGGGTCCAAGCAAAGGGAATGGGGGACGAGCAGGGGGTGGGGTTAGTACAGTTAGAACTGATAGATCAGCCATAAGTACGAATAGCAACAAAACAAATTTAAAAAACAAAAAAAATGAAATAAATTGTATGATCACGAATGCACGAAGTCTGATCGGTAAAGTGGGCGAGCTTGAAGCAAGAATGACTGATGAAAGTTATGATATGGTCGGAATTACTGAAACATGGCTTGATGATAAGTGCGATTGGGCGGTGAATTTGCAGGGGTACAATGTCTTCAGAAGAGACCGAAGGAACCAGAAAGGGGGAGGGGTATGTCTGTACGTCAAATCGAACTTGAAGCCGAGGCTACGGGAGGATATAGGGGTAGGAGACGAACAGGTGGAATCTCTGTGGGTAGAAATACAGGGAGGAAAAAATAACAAAATCCTGATAGGGGTCTTCTATCGACCACCAAAAGCAACAGAAGAAACTGAAGACTTACTACTAAGGCAGATAGAAGAGGTGTCAAAGCGCAACGAAGTAATTATCATGGGGGACTTTAATTACCCAGATATAACATGGGAGAACGAAACCTGCAAATCTCACAGGGGTGATAAGTTCTTGAGAGTAATTAAAGACAATTACCTGAACCAACTTGTGCAGGAACCAACAAGAGGGAGAGCCATTCTGGACCTAGTGCTAACTAACAAACCGGAACGTATAAAGGGGGTGCAGGTTGAGGGGCACTTGGGGAACAGCGACCACAATATAATCAACTTCCAGCTGTCAATCAATAGGAAGCCTTATCAGGGAGTGACAAAGAAACTAAACTTTAGTAAAGCAAAATTTGATGAGCTTAGAACTACTATCGGTAACATTAATTGGGACAACATCCTCAAAAATATCAGTACGGAGGAAAAATGGGAAAAGTTCAAAAGGATCCTAATCGCCTCATGTGAGCAGTCCATTCCCTTTAAAAATAAAAGAAACTCAGCTAAAAGGAAACCAATGTGGTTCGACAAGACGGTACGAGGGGCAATAAACGAAAAGAAGAAAGCGTTCAAACTACTAAAGCAACAAGGCAGCGAAGAAGCGCTAAAATCATACAGGGAAAAAAACAAAATATGCAAAGACACGATTAAAACTGCCAAGGAGGAAGCAGAAAGACGGATCGCAAAAGAGAGCAGAAACAACCCGAAGCTATTTTTCAACTACATAAACAGCAAAAGGATTTGCAGGGAGAGCGCTGGCCCTTTAAAAAACAATGCAGGAGAAATCATTGATGATGACGAAGGGAAAGCAAATCTAATAAACAGTTTCTTCTCAAGTGTGTTCACCAAAGAAAAGGAAATGCCACACGAGATGCAGGGGAATAAAACGAACTCCTCACAAAATATCTCATACCTAACGCAGGAGGAGGTGCGGAAGCGTCTAAAGAAAACTAAGATTGATAAATCACCGGGCCCAGATGGATTACACCCAAGGATACTAAAGGAACTAAGTGACGAGATAGCTAGGCCGCTATACCTAATATTTCTAGACACTATCAAGACCGGAGTAGTACCATTGGACTGGCGCATTGCCAACGTGGTTCCAATTTACAAAAAAGGGAGCAAAAGTGAGCCTGGAAACTACAGGCCAGTAAGTCTCACTTCAGTAACGGGAAAAATTTTCGAGGGGATTCTGAGAGACGCCATCGATGAGTACCTCAAGGAGATTAAGGGAATAACTCCTCACCAGCATGGATTCATGAAGGGTCGCTCATGTCAGACAAATCTGATCAGTTTCTACGATGAAGTAAGTTCTAAGCTGGACCAGGGAGAATCTATTGATCTTGTATATCTGGACTTCTCTAAAGCCTTTGACACCGTGCCACATAATAGGCTAATATACAAAATGAGGCAGCTCGGACTGGGCGAAAACGTGTGTAAGTGGGTAAAAAATTGGCTCAACGATAGAAAGCAGAGGGTGGTAATAAATGGTTCGTACTCTGATTGGACCACAGTCGCTAGCGGGGTGCCACAGGGTTCAGTATTAGGCCCCACTCTGTTCAACATATTTATCAATGACCTGATAGAGGGGCTGCACAGCAAAATATCAATATTTGCAGATGACACAAAATTATACAATATAATTAATGCAACGGAGGACAATGTGCGGCTACAAACGGACCTGGATAAGCTGGGGGCTTGGGCAGAAAAATGGCAAATGAAGTTCAATATTGAAAAATGTAAGACTATGCACATGGGCAAGAGGAACGGATGTCACAAATATTCACTTAATGGGGTACCACTAGGGAAAAGTGATATGGAAAAGGATCTGGGGGTATTAGTGGATAATAGACTGAGCTGGAGTAACCAATGCCAGTCAGCCGCTGCAAAGGCAAATAAAGTCTTGGGGTGCATCAAAAGAGGTATAGGGGCGAAGGACGAGAACATTATCCTTCCATTATATAAGGCACTTGTCAGACCTCACATGGAATACTGCGTACAATTCTGGACACCGGTGCTCAGGAAAGATGTCACAGTGCTTGAGGGGGTTCAAAGAAGAGCGACTAAACTAATACATGGAATGACGGGACTGGAATACCCAGAGAGGCTATCCAAATTGGGACTATTTACTCTAGAAAAAAGAAGGTTAAGAGGCGACCAAATAACCATGTATAAGTACATGAGGGGACAACACAAGGATCTCTCCCGTGATCTGTTTACACCCAGGACTGCGACGGTAACAAGAGGACATCCGCTACGATTAGAGGAAAGTAGGTTTCATCACCAACACAGAAAGGGGTTCTTTACTGTAAGAGCAGTTAGACTGTGGAACTCTCTACCGGAGGAAGTGGTGATGGCAAAATCCATAGAGGAGTTTAAAAGGTGTCTTTCTGAAGAAGGATATTACAGGATATAAATTTTAGGTTAAGTGTCAATCCTGGTATATAGGCAGGTAGGAACTATTAGGGGTTGATCCAGGGAACAGTCTGATTGCCATTAGGGAGTCGGGAAGGAATTTTTTCCCCAAAAGGGCTAATTGACTTCTGGCCTTGGGGTTTTTTGCCTTCCCCTGGATCAACACAGTAGGATAGACAGGCTGGACTAGATGGACAATGTCTTCATTCGGCCTTACATACTATGTTACTATGTTACTATGTGTTGGTGATGAAACCTGCTTTCTTCTAGACATAGAGGATGCCCCTTTGTTACCATCCTGGGTCCTGGGTATAAACAGATCATGGGAGAGATCCTTGTATTGTCCCCTATTGTATGTATACATAGTTATTTGGTTGACCCTTAACTGTGTATTTTTTCCAGGGTGAATAATCCCAATTTTGGGTATTCCAGTCCTCTCATTCCGTTTATTAATTTTGTTGCCCTTCTTTGAACCCCCTCTAGCACTGCAACATCTTTCCTGAGCACCAGTGTCCAGAACTGTACACAGTATTCCATGTGATGCCTGACAAGTGCCTTATATAGTGGGAGGATAATGTTCTCATCCCTTGCCCCTATACCTCTTTAAATGCACCCCAAGACTTTATTTGCTTTCGCAGTGGCTGACTGGCATTGATTGCTCCAGTTAAGTCTACTGTCAACTAGTACCCCCAGGTCTTTTTCCATATCACTTTTCCCTAGCAATACCCCATTTAGTGTATATAGGAGGCATCCATTAATCTTGCCCATGTGCATAACCTTACATTTATCAATATTGAACTTCATTTGCCATTTTTCAACCCAAGCCCCCAACTTATCTAAGTCTGTTTGTAGCCGCATATTGTCCTCCTTTGTATTAATTACCTTGTATAGTTTCATATCATCTGCAAAATTCTATATTTTACTGTGTATTCCTTCTATCAGGTCATTCATAAATATATTGAACAGAATGGGGCCTAATACTGAGCCCTGTGGCACTCCACTAGCAACGGTGGCCCAATCAGAGTACAAACCATTTATTACCCCCTCTGCTTTCTATCTCTGAGCCAGTTCTTTACCCAATTACACACATTTTTGCCCAGACCGAGCTGTCTCATTTTATATATCAACATATTATGCCTATTATGGCACGGTGTCAAAGGCTTTTGAAAAATCCAGATATACAAGATCAATAGAAGCTGATCAAATTGGTCTGATATGATTGCCCTCTCATGGACCCGTGCTGATTAGGAGTTATGTTGTTGTTTTCCTTGAGGTATTTTTCGATGGCATCTCTCAGAAACCTCTCCAATATTTTTCCAATTATTGAAGTGAGACTTACCGGCCTGTAGTTACCAGGTTCTCTTTTAGACCCGTTTTTGTATATTGGGACCGCACTGGCAATGTGCCAATCTAGTGGTACAACCCCGGTCTCAATCGTGTCCCTAAATATAAGAAATAGCGGTCTATCTATCACGTTACTTAGTTCCTTTAGAACCCTTGGGTGTATTCCATCTCAGCCTGGTGCTTTGCTGATTTTAATCCATCTTAACCAGGCTTCATTGAGGGTAAAGTCAGAGACTATAATTGGGGTTGCTTCACGTGCTTATGGCGGGTCGAGACATACTTTGTAGTGGAGTGTACAGCAAGATTCAGATGTAGCTGTGTCAACTACTTAAGTTAAAGTTGTATCTGATTAGAAAAATGTAACTAGTTTCTTGTTAAAACAGTGTAACCCCTGTCCATGGATTGTGTCTGATAATGTAACTCAGTTCCATTTAAATGACTGAACCTAAGATGGATTACCATGCAGAACCCATAGATCAGAGTGGCACTGTTTCTGAAAGGAAGCAGTCCTGTTTTTCTAATCTAATACAAGCCCTTTGAGTCAAGTTTTCAGTTGCTTGTCTACCTCTTTAGGCCTTAGTCAGACGGGCGTTTTTTCGCACGATTTGTGGATCGCATGACGGATGCGCATCCGCAAATCGCGTGACCGGTGCGCGCAAGTCGCCCGCAAATCGCCCGAAAATCTGCTCCTAGCCGCGTTTCATTAGAAACGGGCCGGAGCTGTCCAGCGCATTGCATTCAATGGAGACGGCAATAGAGCCGCCTCCATTTAAAGCAATGCGCTGCGGGCGAGCCCGGGATGAATTGTCGGTAAGGGCTTAAATAAATAAGCCCTTCCCTGCAATGCATCCTAAAATGTGTTAAAATAAAAAAAAATTGTATACTCACCTTCTCCCGGCAGCCGGAGCTCCACGCGGCCGTCCTGCAGTGGGTGTGAAGGGGGTGTGAGTCAGACCTGCCCCCTGATTGGCTCAGCGCTGAGCCAATCAGAGGCATGCCTCACTCACACCCATTCATGAATTTATGAATGGATGTGAGTCAGACCTGCCCCTGATTGGCTCAGCGCTGAGAGGCAGCAGTCACTCACCCATTCATGAATTCATGAATGGGTGTGTGAGTGAAACCGGCCTCTGATTGGTCAGGGCTGTGACCAATCAGAGGCAGATCATTCAGCAGGCGGGGATTTTAAAGCCCCGCCGGCTGATAGTGCCGAGAAGCAGTTCAGGAGAACTGACAGCGGCCGCGGCTGGACTCCAGCTGCAGCGGAAAGGTGAGTATACAATTTTTTTTTATTTTAACACATTTTAGGATGAATTGCAGGGAAGGGCTTCTATATTTAAGCCCTTCCCGACAATTAACAACGCGCACGCCGGCAGCCCATTGCTTTCAATGGAGCGGCTGTATTGCCACCTCCATTGAATTCAATGGGCAAACATCGTTCTTCTCTGCCACAGCTGTTACAGCTGTGGCAGAGACGAATGATTTGTCTTCTATATGTTCTCAATGGGGTCGGCGCTGCTGCCGCTAGCCCCATTGAGCGCATATAGAGGAGAGAACAGGAATCGCAAATCGCAGATAGGTGCGATCTGCGAGTTTTTGTTCTATAATTTATCGGACGAGCGCATAAAAAGCGCTCATGTGTCCGATACCATTGCAAAGCAATGGTTTTATAAAATCGCATGCGCAAATCGCGGCTAAAAACGCCTATCTGACTAAGGCCTTACTGCGCATCTTTGAGTAGGGTCCTGGAATAGGGATTGAGGGTTTACAGACAGGACAATTACCTGCTAACAAGCATACTACAGTTGCTTCCATGTCCCTAAACAAGCAGCGGCTGCCTTTCCAGTCGATCGAGACATATTCTTCAAGGAGAACAGCATACAATATGGAATGGTCCTATAGAAAGACATGGCCAACATTACTCACAAGAGCCCAGAGGTCATGCAGTCAATATCTACTAATGTAGCAGCGCTAACACAGGCTGCATTAGTACGCTACTGAGTTAATCTTCGGCATGGCAAAACTAATTGCATAGCATAGTTGCTGTTCAAAATGAATGGGGGCAGCCCCGCCCATGCAATTGACATAGTGCAACTTACAGGTGTCGGGTGATCTGTGCTGCCTTCAAGGATGGTGCTGCTACTTCTGTATGCCAAGAACAGTGGTAATCCACTGCTACTTTACAGGTCATCCACAATAGGAAGACTCCACAGCACTCACCACTGAAAATCATATACGTTGCTACTTTTAGTGTTTCATAGCAGGTATCAATGCTGAAAATAAAGACTGCAGTGATTCTTTAATGGTGAGCACTGTGGATTCTTCATATTGTGTACAGTTGAGAATGTCCGTCATACAAACCAAATGTAGCCTTCTGTTAATACTCCTTAAAGGGGTTCTGACATGAAAAAAAAATTTTTTACTTACCTTGCCTGGCCAGGACCGATCACCAGGCATGTCCCCTCCGTCGGGCATCCTCTTCTGTGGCTTCTAGAAGCAGAGCTGGAGCAGTCCTGCTCTGCTCCGTCCATCAGCCACTTCCGGGGTGAACAGACGGGCTGCCCACAGCAAGCATGTCACAAGCAGTGCTTGCTGTGGGCGGCCCTTCCACCCTGGCTGAACTCCCGAGTGCTGCGCATGCACAGTGAAGAGGTGGCCTGTCCTGACTCCTGTCCCTGCATCTGTCTTCTGCGCATGCGCAGATTCCCGGAGGGGGGCGGCTTGTCGGAGGAAAAAGAGGGGCCTGCTAGAAGATAACCCTGCTGCACAACAACAACAGAAAAAAAGGTAAGTATAAGATTTTTATGCTTTAGCTTGCCATTAATCGTGGGTTCCCTGTGTCCATTAGGCAGACCAGGGAACAATGGCTGCTAAAGTATAAAAATCTGATTCGTGTCAGAACCCCTTTAACCAATTCAGTCTTCTGCATCTAATTTGATGCACAGCAAAAAAAAATAGCATGGTACCATGTTAGCCAGACAATATTTGGTAAATACCATTTTTCTGGTTAGCCAACAAAGATATGACTCCTATAATCCTTTTTACACATCTGAGTCTTGTAGTTCGAAGAACACGATCAAATATGAAGGGAGGGACAAAACATAAGAAAAGTTATGGTTTTCAGAATACGTTAAAACAGATATTTAAAAAAAAATAGAATGCTGCGCCCTTAAGCCCAAAGATTTACAGTCCGAGCTACCGTACACCATTTTAGTACTTTTTGAAAAGCTTGACTCTTCGTGACAAGTCATACTTCACACCATTTGGTTTACAAGTTTACAACTGTTTACATTTCTCCAGATTTAGGAGCGGTGACATAACAGTGACAAAATACAATATGTTCTATCTCCTAAGAATTCTTTCAGCTTGCCGTGTAAAGAAATTGGTCTGTGATTAATAGGCGAGCATGGAAAATGCTGATTGTTTTCACTCCCAGCAGGGTTATCAACTTCCCATCACTTGTATACATACAGAGGAGAGCCTGACTGCAATAATACACGTCTCATAATGGCTCGCTCCGGGTTATCAGGAGCAAAGGGGGCTCTCATCAGGCTTGGAACATTCATTTTGGATGTCCTGCTCACCCTTTTATGACTCCATGTTAATTTTTTGTTAAAAGGGATCATAAAATCAAACAATTTTACTTACAATGTAGTTGAAAACAGCAATTAATGTGAAAGATGATGTTGAACCTCCATCCAATATACTGCAGACACAGAAATGTGACATATACAGCTGTACGGCGCACATTGGCTTTAAATACTGTCCTGGTCATCAGTAAATTATGTATACAGATGCAGCAAAACTTAAACTGAGGGGGGGCTGCAAACGGTTGTAGGCTCACCAGCATGGAGCATAGTTGCGCCTGAACGAGGGAAATGTCTACCTTTTTGCCAACCGTTCAAACTCTGCGCCATAGTACAGAAGTTTGAAAAAAAACACGAGAAGATAAGTCCTGCCCTATCTATCCCGCACATAGTATTCAGTACATGTGGGGAAGATAGGGCATGTCCTATCTTTTCTTGGCCATACACTTAACCCTTTCCAATCCACTGTCTGACGTCTGAAGACATTTATGATTTAAGGCTGTACAGCTCCGATGTTGGAAGATGTCCGTCGGGGTTCTCTTACTGTATATTGCCAGCCTCTCTGCTGTTGGAGCCTATCCAACATGTCATCTCATGCAGTACTGGCTTTAGCCAGCATATAGCGCTGTTGTATAACAGCAGAAAAAGAGTAAGCCCCCTAGGAAAACCAGGATAGAAATTGTATCGGAAAGGGTTAAATGGCAAGAATCCTGCTGGTGAAAACAAAACCATTGAAAGCAGTGGTTTTGTTTCGTTTTGTTCCTTTATCATGGTTGCATAACAAGAGAAAAAACCTGTTCATCTGTTTAAGCCTTGATTCGTATAACTTTCTACAACCTAGGATAGGCCGGCTTTACACTGACGTATTTCATGCATACTTGGACAAAATTTTCAGGCACAATACGCAGGGGATAGAATATCTTAATTTTAATGAGTTCGTTCACATGCGCATATTTTGTGTGCGCATTTTCAGCCCCACAATAAAAGATAGAACATGCTCTATCTTTCTGCACATTTGCACACCAAGGGTCCCCATAGGAATCAATGCGGGGGGGGGGTGCAAATTTGCGCACAATACACAGGGAGATGCGTGGAATACTGTGTAATTCTGCTGGAAAAAGATCACGTCTGGAACAAATTAGCCATTTCAATCTGTAGGCGCAAATGAACATGCCCACAGGCAGAAAAGTGCAATCATTGTAAAGCTATAGAAGGGGTAAACAAATGGTGGCACAGAAAGTTAAGAGTTAAGTTCAATATGGCTGCATCTGTACGATCTAAGAAGCCATGGTCCTAAGCTGTAGTGTACATACAGTCAGGGGCATAACTATAGGGGGTGTGGTTGCACCCGGGCCCAGGAGCCTTAGGGAGCCCATAAGGCCTCTCTTCTCCATATAGGGAGCCCATTACTATGTATAAAGCATTATAGTTGGGGGCCCTGTTACAGGTTTTGGATTGGGGGCCTTGCAGCTTCAAGTTACACCTCTGCATACAATATAATGGTGGACATGGTGAACGAGGTAAATGCAATAAAATATAACATACTATGGACATTTTTCTGTGGGGCATATCTCGTTATGACAGTAATTAGCGCTGTTGACTTGCAGCACTGGGGTCAAACCAAGAACATCTGCATGGAATCCTTATGTTTGCATAGGTTTCCTCTGGGTACTTTGATTTCCTCAAAAAAAAATGTTGCTAAGTTAAAGGGGTTTTCCAGTGAAATACTATTGATGACCCATCATCAGGATAGGTCAATAGTCGATAGGCTGGGTCCATCACTCGGGCCCCCTACTGATCAGCTGACCTCCCATGTAGTGACCGGCGCTTGTAACTGCAGGCACGGCTCTCATTGAAATCAATGGGAGCCGTGCCTGCAGTTACAAGCGCCGGCCACTATATGGAAGTTGGCACAGAGGCGTCCGCTGCTTCTACTCCAACCTCTATGTATATGCGGTGCAGACAGCATGCACCTGCTCTGCTGATCAGTCGGAGTCCTGAGCAACGGAGCCCAGGTGATCAACTATTGATGAGCTATCCTGAGGATAGGTCATCTATAGTATTTCACTGGAAAACCACTTTAATTAGCCTTCTGTTAAAATGATCCTAGTGTATATGTGTGAGACAGGGAAACCTGATTGTGAGCCACAACGGGGACAGGTACTGATGTGAATTATGACAACCTATGCAAAGCGCCGTGGAATATGTTGGTAGTACATAAGAAAGATTTGGACTCTTTCTGGAGACATTTTTTTAAAGGCGTTTTCACAAGTGTAAAAAAAATGCCAATGAGGAGATAAGGAATTAAAATAAGTTAGAAAAAAAAAAAACTATATTCACAGTTCCCCAACTTGAGAGCAGCAGCACCACTCTGGTGCCCACCGGTCTGATCCCGGAGGAAACTGCAGCAGTCATGTGCCTTAGGGTTTATTTACACGATGGATGGAAATGGACAAACAGAGGCTGGACAGACATCTGTCTGTGATGATTTAGTGATCCTACACTGAGCAGGGGGTTGGAACCGATGACCCCGGAGGTCCCTTCAAACTCTACCATTCTAGGATTCTATGTGCCCTGTAATCCAAGATTATACAAATTGCATATCAAAACATCTGAAACAAAATGAGGAACCCACACCTGTAGGTTTTTTTGTGTAAATATACAAATTTTAAAAAACTATAAATAAAAAAAATCAATTTTTTATTTTCTTACCCCCAATAAAACTAAAGAACAGGAAAAAAGTGAGTAAAAAAGGTATATAAATAATAGTCCTATATGGCAGGGGAAAAAATGCAGCAAAAATAATTTTAGTAGCTGAAGAAAAAAAAAATAGGGCAGTAAAACCACCACAAGGGTCAAATCCCTAAAACATTTCTAGTCTTTAAGGGGATAACTGTAATTTAACACATTCTACTTCTCCTATAATATGCACAAGCTGCAATATTTCTTACATCAGTTGTACCATTAACAAGGTAAAGTTTAGGATTGGAGATCATATTCGTAATGCAACTAACCCTCTTGTACGTAATCCAGGAAACATTTCAAAACATTTTAGCAATGTATATTTTGGTAATTTATCTGGTTTCACATGTTATGGTATAGAGAGGGTTAATTAACCTATTCTGGTAGGCAATTGGAGGAGAGCGCTTCTCAATTGGGAAGCGTTCTAAATTCTAAAGCAAAATACTTAAACCATCAAAAAGATTTAATTCTTCATTACTAGTATTTTTCTTTCAGAGTTTTAACCTGATAAGAGCCATGTAAATTTAGTAGTCCTAGGCTTTAATCCTACGCCGATAGTAAATTAAGTAGATACAAAAAAAAGTGAAAGCATTTATAAAGACAATAACACTTATTGCCTACGTTGGTAATAGTGATTGGTACGGTGGGAGTAGCGCAGTGTGGTGCGCTCCAATAACAGAAGCAACTTCCAGATAGGAAGTAATGGCCAGACCAGAAATGGCAATAGTGTTGCACAGGGTGGAAGCAGCTGCAGCGTTTTTACAGACTGGAAGTGTAGGCCACACGTTACCGGAAAGGATAAATAAACATGGGTCCAATCTAGTGAATGGTTATGATCAACATAGTGTCTCGGGACTTTTTGGTAGCCCATTTCAAAGGCCCCGCCCTCATGTGTGTTACCCCTATTGAACACATACTGGCAAGGAAATACCAAAAACATAAGGGGAAACTAAATCTACTGTCTTAGGGTCGGTTTACACAAGCGTGTTTTTGTGCGTACTTAGGTGCCTACATACGTGCACACCTTGGTACAAGCAAAAACACACGTGAACACAGCTGTGTGCTTGTTGTCAATGGAGCCGCAGCTGCTGCCGGCGGCTCCATTGAAAACAATGCTCTGCCACCACCCCTGCATTCTTTTTCATGGAAGGGGTTTACATGTAAGCCCTTCCCTGAAAAAGAAACATTTTAGTGCAAAAAAGAAAAAAACTAAAAAAACTTACCTCTCCGCCGCTGCCGTGACCCCTGCGGGCATGAAGAACACATCTGCCGAACGTAATCTTCACCCCCGTTAGTTGAAAGAATCCCCTGCTGCTGCATCTGCCACATCAAATGCAGCAGAGGAATTCTTCAAATTCTCAACCACAGCTGTCACACATGACAACTGCAGTAGAGAATCCTTCTGCCGGCATCCTGTCAATGGCTTTTCAGGGAAGGGCTTCATAAGCCCTTCCCTGAAAAGCCATTTAAAATAGTGTACAAAACAAAAAAAATACTGACCTGCCGGGGCTCAGCCGCGACTTCTGTTGCTGTCCACAGCTCTGTAGTTCTCAGCTATCAGCAGCCGGGGATTTAAAATCCCCGCCTGCTGGTAGCTCAATACTACAGAGCTGGAGACAGCGGCAGAAGTCGCGGCTGAGCATAGTTTTTTTTTCCTTTCACACTATTTTAAAAACTATTGCACATGTATACGGATCAAACTGCTAAGAATAATATACGGTAATAAGTACTCCCAACTGGGGTGCCATATAGCGAGAAAACAGAGTAATCAAGAGAACTTGAGAGAAGAATTTGAGAGAATTTGAGAGAACAAGAAGAGACGGCCGACATGCCACCTAGAAGAATTTATACTATCGAGAGCTAGTAGTACTACTGAGATTTACCGCTTATGGACCAAGCACAGTAAATTCACAGCGCTTAGTCATGGGTTTTAATCCCGGCTGATAGTACAAAGGCAACGTGGAATTAGGGCTCCTACTCGTACAATGTAGCCGAAGCAGGTCAGGTCTTCGGCTGTTAGTCACAACTGAGAACCACTTTTTCCTTCTCTCTTGCAGGCTACATGATGCTCAATGAGTGCTATGTAGTGAATAGAGAAAGCGGAAGTGTCATTTCCACTATTTGACCCAGCAATCACATGACCGCCAGATGCCCCCTGCCACAGCAGACCTTCAGGGTCTTAGCAGACTCAGATTAGCTCTGGCAGTGACTAATGTCACTACAGTGGAAAAGTGTGAAATAATAAAAAAAAGACAATGTGAATGACCCCCAGAGGTCTTACAGGATGTCAGGGGGACATAGGTATTGTTACAAAAATAAGATTTATAAAAAAAATAACAGAATAAGATAAAATACATTTTTTTTTTTTTTTTTAAACTACCGCCAACACAAATCTAAACTGCCTCTACATGTGCCCTGTAATCTGAGACTATTCAAATTATACATTAAAACGTCTAAAACACAATGAGGAACCCATTCCTGTACTTTATTCTAGCAAAAATATAGTAATTTTAAAAATAAACAGTGAATTAAAAATTAGCTTTTTTTAGTTTTTTACCCCTAATAAAACAGTAAAAAAATTCTGTGAATTTTTTTTAAAGTAGTCCTATATGTCATGGGGGTGAAAAACGCAGCATAGATGATTTTGGTAGTTAAAGGGGGAAAAAAACTGGGGCCGTTAAACTACCACATGGGTAAAATCCCTTAAATGTGCCTGGTTATTTTGGATAACACTATGGTCTTTTAAGGGTTAATGTATATGTTTGTTTTTTGGGGGCATGTTGCAAGAATGTTATCTTTATGCATATGTGTTTACATCATGTGGAGGGGTATCAGTATATATTGTAAGCAAGCGGGGTGCACTTGCCTGCGGATCGCCAACACTTTAGACGAGAATGGGCACCGACCATGTAGAAGTACTCTCTGGAGATGCGGATTTCCTTTAAAACCTGGCTCCTGCCAGTCTTTATTCACAGTACAACCAACATAAACAGAGTCCATATAACGTTCTTCAACAACATAAAAGTCCACATACACCCCACCTGGGTGTCAAGGTTAGGGTGGTCACCCCTGTTGGACTCTGGCCTTTCCTAGGCCACTGGCCTGCAGCAGCTTAGCTCTGCTGCACAGGTCCTCTCTGGCTCTCTCAGCCAACATCTCCCTGGTTGTAGCAGGAATGTACCCTTATATCCAACTTCCTGATCACACCTATGGGCGTTTTCCCTTTGCTCAGGCACCAGAATGCCTGTCTGTTGCCCCCTACAGGCCATTCTCTGTAGTGCACCTCTACAATATATATAGTTGCTTCCACTGAGGGCATCTTCAGAAGAGCGCATGCGCAAATACGCTCACCACTACGGAGTGTATTTGCACATGAGTAAGTCAAGATTCTTTTTCTTTTTTTTTACTATTGCACGCAGTAAAAAAAAATAGTGGGAAGATAAGCCCTGCCCTATTTGTAAAGATAGTGCAAGGTCTATCTTTTCTCGCACATTAGTAATATCGCACTAAAATCCCGCTAATCAAAATATTGTTGAAACCCTCTGCAGTTTCTGAAAAACTCATGCAGTTCTTAACAATACATGCAGTGAAAAAAAACACATAGTTTTTAAAAATTGCATGCAGTTTTCTGATGTGATTTTTAATTGTGGTTGAAAACAAAAAAATTCCCCACGTGTGAATGCAGCCTAATGCTACCACTGGAATTGATGTGATGATGCCTGACGGAAAGGGCAAAAAAGTTGTATTATATTTTTGCTTCACTGTAAAATAACAGCTATAAGTCTTCTTGATTTTTCATTTGCAGCACTCATATCCTAGTGTTTCATTTTAATTAATACGGGGGGAAGGAAAAAATGTGAAATTCTGCCTTTGATTTGTTACTAATATGCTGTTTACTATGCTGCATAAATATCATGTTCACTTTATTCTGCAGGCTGTAATGTTTACAGGGATACCAAGTATATAGATATGTGTAATCACTTTTATTCAATAAGGGTCATTTCACATCAGCTTCAGGGGTTCCACTTTCCTGCTACATTCGGGGAACAGAAAAGGGGAATCCCCGTGGCCAAACGCCTCCGTCTTGGGATGGAACCAAGCAGCACCCAATGGACCCCCGTTGACTGAAATTGGTGTGTTCGCTTTCATGCAGCGCTTTTTCTTCTAGTATTTTGTGCAGGCTCTACAACAGAACCATGCCTAAGACACAGTCTAATAAGCAACTATTGCCTGTCCAGCAACTATGATTCCACAGCCTGGCACAGAATGCTCTGGGTAGCAGGATCTAGGAACCACAGGTCTTCACCTTTTATCCCCTCTTCAGAGATCTGGGTGGCCAAACCATCTTCTTCAGCTGTCATTCTTTTTACTGACCATACTTTTTATAAAGACAGAGGAAATATGTTTTGGGTGGTTATCTTGCTGCAAACCAATAAGATAGGTGCCGGAGGGGATGGCATGGTGCATTAGGATGTGGTGGTAGCTCTTGGAGTCCATAATGGTTCATTGCTAAATTTCCCCTGACGAATGATCATTTTTGTTGAAATCAACCACTTTCATTAGCTTTGGTCTAATGGTTTATTTAGTCCACTGTTATTAGTAGATTCATTCAGTGTTAAGTAGTAAGCAGAAGGGAATGCTCACATGAGATAAACTTTATTACCACTTTATAACCTAATAGAAAATATGTAACTTGATTAGGGCATATTATGAATTAAGAAATAGGCAAAGTCTTACATTCACACGCAAGAATGTGATCTTTGCAAAACAGACTTCATAGCAGCAAACTTTTCCTTTCATTTATAAAGAAAGAAGGGTTCATTGCTTTGTATTTCTGGCATCCTGTATACATCGTCTTAGTGAAGTATCTGACATACAGAAAATAATTGGGTTTTCAGTGCTGTATTGTAGAATTGCATCTTGTATTATAGACTTTGAAAATAATTGACAACTGTACAAACATACAGCAAGCCCTATATTTCTAAATCTGCTCTAAACTGTTCTTTTCTCAGTTTTCGGCAGCTGACAAGGCCTACAGAAAAGACAAGGCGATGTGCTGCTGAAGGCATAATTTGATGCTCAAACACATTGACCAATGACCACACGTAATTTTGTTGATGGTAAAATAGCAGTTTATAGATTCTGATGTTCTGTGGTTGTCCAGGCTCCTTCAGTTTATAACAAAACACTGCAGTATCTGCACTTCAGTGCCTGGTAGTCATTTTTATAATAATGTAAGAGCATTAAAGGGGTACTGCAGTATTTCAGTAAATATGTAAAGCAAACAGTTATGAGGTTTACACCTAGAACACATGCACTCATTGTAAAAAAAATCAATCAAGTAGAAGTTGTTGTTTTGCTGCAAAACTGGGCATGCAATTACATCTCAGGCAGATATGCAAATGATTAGAAATGCAGCGTGCTAAGATGATAAGCTTAGATAAGCTATTTATCAGAAAACTCTTCTCGACCCCCTACAGTCCGGCTTCTTCCCTCTACACTTGACAGAAACCGTCCTGACTAAAGTGTCACACGGCCCCCTGATGGCCAAATCAAGGGTGACTATTCCTTCTCGATCTCTCCGCAGCCTTTAACACTGTGGACCACAAACTCCTTCTCAGCATGCTTCGCTCCATTGGACCAAAGGACACTTCTCTCTCCTGGTTCTCCTTCTACCTATCCGACCACTCCTTCAGTGTCTCCTTTGCTGGCTCTTCCTTCCCTCTTCTTCCCCTTGCTGTTGAGGTCCCCCAGGGCTTGATCCTCGGCCCCTCCTCTTCTCCATCTACACAGCCCCTTTTGGACAAATCATCAGGACATTTTGCTTTCAATGCCATCTCTATGCTGACAACACCCAGTTATACACCTCCTCCCACGAAATCACAGCAACATTCCTCCAGAATACCACCAACTGTCTGTCCACTGTCTCTAACAGTATGTCCTCTCTCTTCCTAAAACTGAACCTCTCAAAAACTGACCTACTGGTGTTTCCACCCTCTACTAACCGACCTCATCCTGACATCTCCATCTTAGTGTGTGGCACCATAATAGCTCACACACAGCATGCCCGCTGGGGTTATGGGTTGACTCTTATATCTAATCTCTCACACCAACGTGTTACCTGCATTGCAAGAATCCACCCCTTTCTCACCGTGGACATGCTTAAAAATGGTCACTGTTGTCCCCATCCATTCCCGGCTTGATTATTGCAACTCGTTGCTGATCGGCTTCCCCTGAACAAGACTTTCCTCCCTCTAATCCATCCTAAATGCGGCAGCCAGGCTCAATTTTCTGTCCAGCCGCTACTCCGATAACCCTGCCCTGTGCCAGTTACTGCACTGGCTGCCCATCAAATATAGAATTCAATTCAAACTCACTACCTTTATCCATAAAGCTCTCAATAGTGCTGCGCCACCCTACATTGCCTCCCTCATCTCAATCCACCACCCAGCCCGCGCCCTCCGCTCCGCTAATGAAATCAGATTAAGTGCCCCTTTAATTCGAACCTCTTATTCCCACCTCCAAAACTTATCTAGAGCAGCACCAGTCCTCTGGAACACGCTACCCAAAACTGTCCAGGCAATCCCTGACACACAAAACTTCAGGCGTGTTCTAAAAAGGCACCTCTTCAGGGAGGCATAACATATCTCCTTAACCAAGCCCTTCTTAACTCCGCCTGATACCATGCTCCCTGCCTCTCTGACTGCAGTCCCTGCAAGCCCTAATTAACCACACTCTGCAGTCATACTGATTCAACCACAACAAGGCTCACATCTGATCATTGTCTGTGTGTATAGCACCCCTCTCTCTCTACCTTACCATACCGTGAACATCTCAAGCCGCTTACCTTCGGTATCACCCCACTATCTGTAGTCTGTAAGCTCGTTGGAGCAGGACCCTCACCCCTATTGTTTCCATCAATCGATTACTTCATGTAACAGTGGTTTTTATATCTTTATTAGAGATGAGCGAGCACCAAAATGCTCGGGTGCTCGTTACTCAAGTCGAACTTTCAGTGATGCTCAAGAGTTCGTTTCGAGTAACGAACCCCATTGAAGTCAATGGGCGACTCGAGCATTTTTGTATATGACTGGTGCTCCGCTAAGGTATTCATTTGTGAAAATCTTAGCAAATCACCAAAGTCATGTAAAAAACACAGAAATGGATAGGGCAGGCGAGGAGCAACATGCAGGGCTGCCTTTCGGGCTCTGAGGTCTCACTATTAAGCCACAATAGTGGCAAGAGTGAGACCCCCCCCCCCCACTGTCAGCATAACGATCATTCTCCTCTGCCACAGCTGTAACAGCTGTGGCAGAGAAGAACGATGTTAGCCCATTGAATTCAATGGAGCCGGCAATACAGCCGGCTCCATTGAAAGCAATGGGCTGCCGGCGAGCGCGGGATGAATTTTCGGGAAGGGCTTAAAAATATAAGCCCTTACCTGAAAAAGAAAGATTTTAGTGTAAAAAAGAATAAAAATGCAGGCATTCTCTTCAATGGAGCTGCTGCTGCTGCCAGCGACTCCATTGAAGACAATGGTCCACTGCCACACCTGAATTCTTTTTCAGGGAAGGGCTTTACATATAAGCCATTCCCTGGAAATGAATTAAAAGTGATTTAAAAAACCAAAAAAAATAGATACTCACCTCCCTTCAGCTGCCGGGGCACAGCCGCGTCTTCTCCTGCTGTCCCCTGCACTGTGGTGCTGAACTGCTGTCATTCAGCTGAGAGCTGCGCTGAGCCAATCAGAGGCAACACTCACTCACCCATTCATGAATTTATGAATGGGTGTGAGTGAGATCTGCCTCTGATTGGCTCAGCGCTGAGCCAATCAGGGGCATGTCTGACTCACACCCCCTTCACACCCACTGCAGGCCGGCTGCGCTGAACTCCGTCTGCCGGGACAAGGGGAGTATATATATTTTTTTTATTTTTACACATTTCTGGATGAATTGCAGGGAAGGGCTTATATATTTAAGCCCTTCCCGACAATTCATCCCGCGATCGCAGGGACCTAAGGAAAGCTTACCGGAGCGCTTACCTTAATCCCCGCGCTCCGGTGACTTCTATACTTACCGGTGAAGATGGCCGCCGGGATCCTCTACCTCCGTGGACCGCAGCTCTTCTGTGCGGTCCATTGCCGATTCCAGCCTCCTGATTGGCTGGAATCGGCACGTGACGGGGCGGAGCTACACGGAGCTACACGGAGCCCCATAGAGAACAGGAGAAGACCTGGACTGCGCAAGCGCGGCTAATTTGGCCATCGGAGGCCAAAAATTAGTCGGCACCATGGAGACGAGGACGCCAGCAACGGAGCAGGTAAGTAAAAAACTTTTTATAACTTCTGTATGGCTCATAATTAATGCACAATGTACATTACAAAGTGCATTATTATGGCCATACAGAAGTGTATAGACCCACTTGCTGCCGCGGGACAACCCCTTTAACTGATGTGGCCAATCAGAGCCTGCAGCATCACTTTTGGTGCTACAGAAATTAGCGCTCATATTCCAGGTGCCACCAAGCCTGGATTTGGGGATGTGATGTCATGGCCACTGATAGGCCACAGCAGTTACATGCTTCTGCCCAGGTGTCTACCCAGAAGCCAGTCCTGGAGCAGTGTGAGCTGCTCAGTTCCTCTTTGGGGTCCGATGAGTGGTATGATCTATTTTTTTTTAACGGGCCTAGCTGCTGCATCGTCTCTCCCCAAGGAGAGCATCCAGAAAGGGTGTGGAGACACCTAGTTGGTGAGTGAGACTTACAAGGCCATGCATGCTCCTCTGGGTAATATGTGCAAATAAGGAAGATGGAACAACAGCTCTGCTTCGCCACCTATTGGATGGCAGCATTCCTTCAAATCAATGCACGACTCTTAAAACAAGTCTTTAAAACAATGATTGGGAATTGTAAACTAAGCCAGAAAACCATACACAGACAGCTGTTTCGGGGTGTTTGCCCCTCATCAGTGTGCAGTAGGTTTCTGGCTTAGCTAGTGAGAGGCCTGTGATGTGGGTCAGAAGGGATGTTGTCTCTTCTTAAGAAGAGCACCTAGAAGGTGTGTGGAGACACCTAGTAGGTGAGTTGGTTGGGCGGGGGGGATATCTCTCCCCAAAGAGAGCACCAGCAGGGGTGTGGGGACACCTAGGAGGTGAGTGAGCAGACTTACAATGCCATGCATTCTTCTCCGGGTAATATATGCAAATAAGTAGGCATGTGACATGGGTTGGATGGGGTGTAACACCCCGAAACAGCTGTCTGTGTATGGTTTTCTGGCTTAGTTTCCTATTCCCAATTGAAATAGGAATCTAATATAGTTTTAAATCAATATAAGCAAAAATATGGACAATTCTGAAGGGTTCACAAAGTTTCAAGCACAATTGTATGTCATTTATTTGAAGGTTGCTATCAGGACATAGTATTGTATTGGAAAAAAACAGTGAGAAATTCTGTTTAAATTCTGCTTTTTATGAAAAATTCCACAAGTGCTGAAGAAATTGAATGAGTTCATGTGCCCAAGAATTTCTGAAAACTGCTATTGTACAAGCGACAATAAACCCAAAAAATGCAGGCAGACTGTCAGTATCTATAGGAATATCATTAAAAAAAGGTAAGTTTCATAAAAAACACTTAAACCTCCCACTACAAACATACCTGAAGGACTCACCGCCAACAGTTTCTGAGACTTTATAGAGCACAAATATCCTTACGTAAGTGTTTCAAGTCTTCGCTTTAACATTATTAGATAAAGTTCTTCTCAAAAAATGCAATCAATTTGTTTATATCCAGGAGACATACGTTTACAAATGAGTTAGGAAAACAGCCTCATGCAAGTATTATATCATTGTTTTGTCGGGATGTGAAAATAATGCACAATCCTATAAAATCTATAATAGTTTGCCTAAAGTTAAAATATCAATGTGTAAAATAGTATCTAAGAAAACAGAAGCCATAAAGAGGTCCTATTAATCTCTGTACATTATAAATAAAAGCAATAAAAGGGGTAGTTTGTGGTATACATATTTCTATATAGCAATTTCCCTGTAGTCTGACCAATTACTATCATCATACAAGCTACATTAAAGCTGATAACTCATGAGAGCCTATTAAGGCATATGAACATTAGAGACAGGGGATGTTTATCTAGGGACCCCAATCTATGAGTCAGATCAAAGAGTCACTCTATGAAAGTAGCTCCTGATCAGGTGGGCTCGAGATGTTCTTATTATAGTATGCCTGGCTGGTAGTGATTATGCCTTCAGTATATTCATGAGGGGAGCCCTCCCACCATTTCTCTCTCACCCCTCTCACCATTGACTGATGGTTGGCTCCAGTGTATCTGAATACTTAGTAGCTTGTCAATTGTTGATGAGTATGGTGGGAGACAAGTCGGAGTGATCCCCTCATTAATATGTTGACTCATAATCTACAGTATGTGTCTAGTCTATTATTTCATTGCCCCTATTAACGAAATAACACTATGTTTTTTTATAGGTAAGGAGGCCTATCCCCTTACTATATTGCCACTACATAGGGCAGCATAATCTGATGACATATCCCTTTTAAGGGGTTTTCCAAGGTAATTTCCTGCACTGGGGGTCATTAGTGACACACGGGGATGTAGAGTATAGAATAAAAATAAACAGTACTTACCTTCTGCTGTCTTGCTGCTCCCCTACCATGCTTTTCCGGTCATCCGGTCTTCTGTTTACAAGTGCTGGTCATATGGGTTGTTTAACCACATGAACCATGCAGCCAATAGAAGGGCTGAGAGGTACATCACTAATGATTGTAGAGCCTCATGTGGTGCGGAGAGTTAAGGCAGCAGAAATGCAGTCCTAAGCTCTCGCTCACTTGCTCTGAAGGTTGAGAGTTCAATCCCTCCTCATGGTTCAGGTAGCTGGCTCAAGGTTGACTCAGCCTTCCACTCTTCCAAGGTCGGTAAAATGAGCACCCATTTTGCTGGGGGGTTTATGGATGCCACCGGGTCTTCTGGCTGGGTGATGTCACCTGTCAGATGCCATGGCACTGGACTACCAAAACAGTGGTCTGGCGCCATGGAGAGTATATTTATCTTATATACTTTTGTGCACGGAGGATCCAAAACTATATAATATAACTGAGAAAACCCTTTTTAACTGTGAAATGTTATCCCAAAGAACAAGCCTCACAATAGATACAAAGTTTCAATAATGATCATTTGCAGAATCATAATCGTACATTGTTCTTAATGTTTCCTTTTCCCAGTATTAAACTATCTCTACATTGTGTAGACATTGTCCATAAATCTACAATGGATAAATGCATTTCTTATTCTCATTTGCTCAGTTTCTGCAAATCAATAAAGCAAGAGATGATATTAAAATCAGTATTCCACCCAGCACAAAAAATAAATAGAATTAACAAGAATGATCTAGGCTTCTCAAATGGCATCAACAACTCTTTTAACAGTCCCTAAGTTCTCATTAGTTTGTTATGCAGTGCTTATAAAATACGTATATTCTCCCTTCAGATATTTTTACTATATACACTGTAACAACATTGAATCACAAAAGAGTAAAATAAATTATTCTTGCAGCCATGAATGAAAACCTGACAATCCTTCGGAACCCTTAGGTCTGGGCTACATGTAGACTTTGTGTAATGCTTTGGATTGATTTTTAGTTACCGTATAAAGGAATACATTGAGTTGAATGCAAACTTGTGGACTGCAGTTATTATTCAAGAAGACCTGCACTTTCATCTTTGGCATTCTTTCCAGCAGCTGAAAAGGACACCATATAGCCCCATGTAGTGCTTATATGGTGCTATATTGGGCTGTCTTTAGCTGTCGAAAGAACATGGAAATGGCTAATAGAGCAGAAGTGCCTCGAAGGTGAAAGTATAGGTACTTCAAATCTATCAGTAGCAATATAAAATATCTCAGTGTAACTCTAGCCTTCTATGAGGGTCAAAAGGATTGTTGATCCGGGGATTATTCTGATTCTCAGATTTGAGTTAGGAAGGAATTTTTTCCCCTAAATGGGGAAGATTGGCTTTTACTTCATTGTTTTTTTTTTGGACTTCCTGTGGATCAACGTTGGGGGATAATAGGCTTAACTGGATGGACATATGTCTTTTTCGAACTTACATACTATGTTACCACCGTGTGTCTCCGAAAATAAGACTCTGTCTTATAATAATTTTTGTCCCAAAAGAGGCACTAGGTCTCATTTTCAGGGGATGTCTTATTATACTTACCTAGCAGGCTCGGTCCTGGTACCTCCCACTGCTCTCTGGAGCTTCAATGAGCTTCTTGCAGTCCTCAGCCACCCCCAGAAGACCACTTCCTGGTTACGGGATTATTTTTGGAGAAACAGGGTATGTTGTATGCACTAGCTAGTACACTTATTTGTAAGACTGTGTATAAGGCTTTATACACATGTTCCTTTTTTCTCATAATATGGTACACAAAATAGAACCACATTATGTGCATTATTAAGTTAGGCAGCTGGTTAGTTTCTTTCACATCAGCGTTCTGGCATCTGCACATAATGGAAGCCACGATGCTGTTCTGGGTTGCGTTCTGGTCAGGAGCAGATTGGGAACTTAAAGAGTACCTGTCATGTTCTCATGTCAACGGGCCAAGTGCATAGCTTTGCAGCAATGGTCCTACTGACTCCAATGATCTCTCCATTTTCCCTCTACACCCTCTTGTTTCCCCATATGGACTCTTTTTAGTTCTAGTCTGAAATAGTCTGGGAACTGACACTAAGAAGAGTCTTTATGGGGAAATTGGAGAGAGTAGAGAGAAAAGAGAAACATCATTGAAGTCAGCAAGTCCACGGCAACAAATGTATGCAACTGGCTCTGCTGTCAAGAGGACGTGGCAGTTTCTCTTTAAAGTGACTGGAAAAAATCTCAAAGTGGCTTCATGTTGTAGGCGGGTGCAGATTGGCCACAGGTGGATCCAACAGAAATAGGTAGACAGCGCCCTAACTATAGCACTGATCAATCACAGTAGCAGAATGAACAGTGGCATTCTGTGATTTATAGGTGATATCTTCTTTGATTGGAGTCTATTGTTTCCTTTTCTTCTCCATCAGCCCATACAATCTTGACCACATACTTAGACATTACTCATCTCTTCAGAGTTTACCGCCCATATGTCTTCAGTTTCTTGCCTTTTAAGCAAATTTAACCTTAACACCATTCACCAAAAGTGTTCAGTGGATGTACACATTTAACCATGCAGTATATTGTAAAGCAATCAAGTACTCACAAGTTCAAGTCTCCTAGGGCCACTAGTAAAAATTAATCATTTAAATAAACGTTTGTCACTATTACAAAAAATTTTTTTTTAAAAAAACCTTTTTTATTTTTAACCTAAAAAGTCATAACAAAAGCATAAACAGAATTGATATTGCCACATCCGTAAAAGTACAATGCATTATTTATCCCATATGGTGAACATGGCTAGAGAAAAATACACACCATCATGACTGCACTTTTGATCATGCAATCAAAAAGCTGTATGTATCCCAAAATGGTACTTATAGAAACTTTGCTTCCCCTGCAAAAAACAAACTTCCACACAGCCACATGGAAAATAAAAAAGTTATAAAAAGAAATATGTCACAGATGACACTACCACTCCTTACTCCGCAGGATATCCGACGGGAAAAGTAAGAAAGTCCACACACAGTTAGCTGAATAACTTCAGTCGATGGGAACGGTCATTGACTGGAACTTTACTTTCAGAGTTGATAAATTCACACAGCAGTACAGGAAGAACAAATTGCAAAGAGGTCAGGGAGGAAACACAGGATGACACCAGGCCTACAGTCCAAGTTATCTGTATCACTCCGCTCATGGACACCCACACTCCGGGACACAGGATGACATGGGGCCTAGTCAAGTTATCTGTATCACTCCGCTCCTGGACGCACACATCGGAGGAGGACAAGACACTCCACTGACACTCACTTGTAGACGGTTTCTGAACACTGCACGGCGGGCTCTTTCTTTCTCTCTCTTGCCTAGGATTGAGGTCCTGAAATTAGGTCTTCAGGGTACCTTTCCTTCTCTTTCATTCTTCACCACATGAGGATTGAAGGTACCCCCATGCAGCCGGCACTCTCCCCCCACACGCAACCGTTAAAGCAATGGACCTCCTTTCGTATCTTTCACTCACATATATACCTTGCATGCTCACATGACAACATAACTTGTTACAATTTCCAGACATATCCCAGACATTCACAGACATTAACTTCTTACATGCTGCAGCTGTGCAAAACACATAACTAATGACAAGACTGTTTGCACAGAGCATCCCCAATAAAGACATGACATGTATGACAGTTATGGAGTTTGGGCCACTACACCGCTACCAAAAACTTTAAAAAACTTTTTCAATAGATTATACAGTACTTTAAATGGTACCCTTTGAAAATACAACTCATCCAGCAAAAAAAGAGGCCCATATACAGCTATATCAAAAAGAAAACATAAAAAAAGTAATATTTTTTTGAGAGCGGAGAAGAGAAAAAAAACAAAAAATGAAAATGGCTGGTCATTAAGGGAATAATATTGTAACACACTGTAGCCCCTGAAAATAGCAATGTTATCGATCCAGGGGTTATTTTGATTGCCAGATTGGAGTCAGGAAGAATTTTGTTTCCCTTAAATGGGGAAAATTTGCTTCTACCCCACTTGGCATTTTTTTTGCCTTCCTCTGGATCAACATTGGGGGGTAATAAGCTGAACTAGATGGACATATGTTTTTTTAGCCCTATATACTATGTTACTATGCTCATTACTTGCTGATTAGCATTAATACTGCACAGACCCCTCCTAATTCCTATAATGTAGGGGTTCCAGTGCCTTTAGCATGTCCACATTACAGTCCCACTCTTCGCGAGATTGCTAGTTGTCAAAATAGGAGTATATAAAAAATGGATGATATGCAAATGTCATTCCAAACAATATACTCACATGAAGCAAAGAGATGAAAAATGAAGCAGATATGCTAAATATAAAGTGCTTTTTCACAGACCAAGCATAAAGTACACAATGTACAAGAGTATGTTAGTTCGTAGAATACGTCCAGATGAAGAGTAAAGCAGATATGCGCAATATAAAGTGCTATTCATCAATCTCCTAATTCATCAGGGGACAGTTCATAATCTCATGTATGCACTCCATAAGCAGTACTTAATACAGATAAAGCAAACTCTATAGTAGCGTAATAGCACTTACGTATATTGTGCTTAATGCAGTAGCACATTACATGCAGAGGTATTGCAATACAGTGAACTGAAAATTACTTAACTGGATCCTATAAATGTAAAGTCAAGCTTGGTCACATGATGAACTCTGCCTCAGCCAAAGTGCAGGCTGCCGTCAGCGTTGGCATGCTACTGAGATAGTATGGTGAGCTATGTTATTTGTACACCTTGGCAACAAAGTGAATGGCCACAGCCAAGCTACAGAAATAGCCTACAATTGTGATCAAAATTATTTAAATGCCCATTACAAATTAGGGTTATTGGTTTATTTGCGAAATTTACAAACCTTCAGCTTTTTGCAAAAAAAAATGAAATAGCTCAACACAACTAATATACCGTAACAAGTGGTTTATCCAAATTTAACATACAATGCCACTTGTAATGATTACTACAGTCTCAGAATTATTTAACCGCCTGAGTAGATTCCCTTATAAGAGCACACGTTTACAAATAAGGTATTGTCTCAAGTGTACCTGATGCAACTAATCATGGGCTTTATTAGTTGCATCAGGCGTGCTTGATTTCTGAGGAGGCAGTTACTATTACGCTATTTCTAAAGTGGTCACACTATTACTACAGGATCCACTAGAGGGGACACTACCCTGATCTATTTATACCCAGGACTATAAGTGTAACAAGGGGGTATCTTCTGTGTCTAGAAAAAAAAGGTTTCTACACTGACATAGAAGGGGTTCTTTACTGTAAGGGCAGTGAGACTATGGAACTCTTTGCCTTGACGACATGGTGATGGCAAACTCACTAAAAAACGTACAAAAGGGCCTTAGACACCTTTCTTGAATGCTACAATATTACATGTTAGAGTCACTGATTACTTTAGAAGGGTCGGTGATCTGGGGATTATTCCAATTGCCAGATTGGAGTTGGGAAGGATTTTTTTTCCCTAAAATCAGGAAAATTGTACCTCATTGGGTTTTTTTTTGCCTTCCTCTGGATCAACATTGTGGGATAAAAGGCTGAACTAGAAGGACATATGTCTTTTTTCAGCCTAAAATACTAAAAAGAAATTAAATACTATGTTACAGGTGTAGTAGCCCAGAGTTAGGGCCCCCACAGCACTTATGTAGCTACCTCATGTGGTGTGTATATGAGTGCATGTTTGTGTTGTCATTAATGTTATGTCATGTGCGTTGGCCTGCCCAAGTCGCCGAAAAGTCATTGTCTGGTGTCAGTGTCAACGAACTAATGTATACCTGTATCCTGTTCACCCTAACCTGCTCTGTTTCTTGTCAGTCGTCCCTGGCTGGGTCAGGATTGCTTAGGGGTTAGATTTGAGGAGAGAAGAGAGAGAAAAAATGCAGTTGGGGAGGAAGGACGTGAGGAGCCAAGCTTAGGCTCAGACCAGCCAGTCTGAACTAAGCCCAAGTCAAACCCAGCCTAAGACTAGGATGGGATCTCTCCAGAAAAGAGATGGAATGCCCGTGGTGGAGACAGCCGTCAAAGAGTCTTTTTCTTCCCTGCTTGAGAGAAAATATAACCCAGGGCTGAGCCCACGGATTCGAAAAAGAGGACAGGTCGGAAAGCAGCATGTCTAGGAGAGAAAGAAAGACCATCTACTTCCCTCCACTTCTCCACAAATAACCAACCAGAGCAGCCTCCAGATAATTTAAACTCTCCCAAGGAGAGAAAAAGTAAGGATTCAAAGCCTGTTATGCTTGTTTTCCGAAAATCTGCTGAAGTTGTCATTGTTGGAAAATCTGCCAATTGTGAACTGTTTGTTAATTCTGCAAGTACTGAGTAAACCGTGTGCCTCTGTTTTTTTACGAAAGTCCTTTGGGTCTGGACTCTTTATTTCATCATTACATTATAGTCTGAGGCACTGGCGTTGCGTCGAACCTTTACCACTGTGGTCACAAGCCCTATAAGTGTAATCCGTCTATTGTGAGGGCCTTTGTTCTAGGCAGAGTAGCCACCACTGCGACTGGGCCCGAGGTAAGATAAACCACTCGTTATGTCTGCCAATTTCAGCTCGCTGCACAGCAGCCACTAGCGGGGTCACACTATTACTACAAGAGCAATTAATGGGGGAAGACAACTACTACAGGGATCACTAAGGGAGGCATATTATTACTACTGGGGACACTGAGTGGGAGAGCTATTACTGTAAAGGCCACTGGAATAAAAGAGGTAAAATTATAAATTGTGATAAACCACTCCCTTAGACCATGCCCCCTTTTCCATCGGGGGAATATTTTTAGTAACAAATGTGGTAACCCTAAGAGAAGAGCAGTCTGACCCACAAGTAGGTAGTTCTACTCACTCTTTGGCTGCACCCTCCAATGTACTGACTGTGGCATATACTGTACAAGCAGTTGGCATGCAGCATAGAGGCTAAAAGAGGGAGGACAGCCAGAGCTAGAAGAATATTTGGAAATATCCTTCACCTAAAGAGGAGAGCAGCCAGTACAGCAGGGCTCACTATCACTTTTAGTGCAGTGGGAGAGTGCATGACATACAGCTGGAAGAAGGGCACAATGGTAAGAAGTTGTGCTAGAGTCAAGACTAACCCTGCAGACCAGGCAGCACAGGTATTATTGTATCTTGACGCCACCAGGAAGTTCTGGTGGAGTCAAGACTGACAGGGAGGTGACACCCCCTGCACCGGATTGGCTGCACAACAGCCTGGGCTGCAGGTCCTGGCAGCCAATTAACCACAAAAGAAAAATCCAAGGGCTTACTGTGAGAAGCATACATCGGCCTGGGGTTGCAGCCACACAGCCCCAGGTGCAAGGCTCTTCCTGAGCACCGGCACACAAGGCAGGCCCCCTCCCCCCGATGTCAGTGTGAGATATTGGCCAGCAGCACAGAGGCCACAGCGCGGGGGAGAGACTGTCTGAGAGGCGTCCGCCGCTGTGTGCACCAGTAGAACAGGAATGGGACAGAGCAGTGGAGAACTGCGATGTGACAGGCGCCGGCATCCACTCTGCGGGCAGCCAGGACAAAACTTACAGGCTGTGTCCGGGACGCATATTTCTGTTTTCAGCCGCACTTAAGCAGCACTGCTGATTAGAGCCACCTGATTGGCTCTTCGGCACCACGTGACTACACAGCGTGCACGCGGATTGCTTTCAGCAGCCGTGTGCACTGCACACTACAGTTAAGCAGACGTGCACTACACACTACACTTAAGCAGCATGGGTTAGGTTTAGGGTTAGGGTTACCTAAACCTAACCCTAAACACTAACCGTAACCCTATACCTAAACCTAACCGCAACCCTAACCCTAAATCTAACTCTAAACACTAACCCTAAACCTAACCCTAAACCCTAACCCCGTGCTGCTTAAGTGTAGTGTGTAGTGCACACGGCTGCTGAAAGCAATCCGCGTGCACGCTGTGTAGTCACGTGGTGCCGAAGAGCCAATCAGGTGGCTCTAATCAGCAGCGCTGTTTAAGTGCGGCTGAAAACAGAAATATGCGTCCGGGACCGAGGGCTCATGCGGCGGTTGGCCCGGGACACATCCAGTGTGACAGGTGGCGGCGTGCACTCAGCAGGCAGGTTCAGCCCGGCACGAAGGCTCATTCAGCGGTCGGCAGGGATGCATCCCTCTGAAGTGCCGCGGGACCCAGCGGTGAGAGTCCATACTGGTGCGTGTGCATTGCTTTTTTGCCAGCAGTGCTGCTTTACCGTGAGGCTTACTTTTCTTCTTAGCCTGACTTTCTTCACTGCTCAGAATGTAAGGCTAAGTGGAAAAGCAATCCTCAACCAAAGGCAGCACTGACAGCAAAAAGCTATGCACACTGTGCTGCTAGGATCTTGTAGGCTTGACCCAATCGGGAGCTGAGGGTGTGACAGCGGATTTCTCCCTGTCAAACCCCTAGTTTCTGGTGGCGTCAAGATACAATAATACCAACAGCACATTTTACAGGGTGGGGCTCAGAAAACTAACAATTATGAGAAGCAAATGTGAAAGCATTGCGTCTTACCTCTCCTGCTGGACTACAAGCTGCTGCCTCTAGGTGCATTTACACAGGCGAACATGGTATCGTGCTTGTGAACTTGCAATTGCAAAGCACATTGCAAGAAAAATGCATTGTATGCCTGCAACCTAAAAATTGCAGATGTGTTTTTCAAATGCAAGAAAATTGCATGTTGCTCCAATAGTAAAAAACTGAAAAATTGTATTGCACTTGCATGTCATGCAAGTGCAATTTGATTTTTTTTTTGCAGGTTCATTAAATATAATGGGCAATATTGCCAAAAAATAGAAGCTCCTTTATTTTTTTTTCTCTTGCAGCATCATCCAATGCCAGCAATGCTCAGTCTTGCCATGGTCTCTGACGTGTTGACATTAAATGTAGCACTGTACATGTATACAACCCAGAAGTTTCATCTTAGACCCCTAGGACCTATGCAATTCAAATCCTGAATACTATTTAGGCTAAGGTTTGCCCTCCTTCTTTCAGCCGACTCTGTCCGAGCACAGCATGAGAGCTGCAGGTTGCCATGGAATGCTGAGATCTGTAGTTTTCAACTCTTGCCACCACTACATAAACTCTGCATACAAAGCAGCGTGTCCCTAGTTTTGAGCTGCTAAGAGGGAATACATTCATTTCAAGTGAGATGTCACTGATTTGGTAATGTGCTGAATTAGCACGATGGATGGTCTTTTTGCAACAACACTTCCTCTTGCAGTCCCTCTCATCACCATTTGGGAAGCCATTTAGTCGGTGCAAGAATATCATGGTCCCTCTATAGAGGCCATAATAGAAATGTGTCCTGTTTGATGTAAGATCCTCTAAACGAAACGATTTTAAGAGGTTGTGTACAATGTACATGCTATGCTGGTATAAATGTGTACAAAGCATAGAAGTGTCTGACATATTAGCATCTCATCTCTTCTTGTACTTTAAATACCAACCACAAGGTGTCACTACACACTGATCGTGTCCGTGTATTAGCTCACGCTGTGCTCAGGAAGATTATGTCCTCATTGGTACGTTTACCAAACAGTTTAGATACAAATAAATTATATCAAATAGTCAGAATATTTAGGGCTTCAATTACTTTGTGAAAAGAAAGAACAATAATGTAAAGTTTTCTAATAATGCTTCTTCAAGATAGGACAATGCATGTGCTGTTACTATAAACCGCTGCAGTATTTAAGCGGATCTGTCAGCGTAATATGCTGCTCTATGTAAGGGCACTATGTTATAGCTATAGGTCCATACTCGTAGTAGACAAAATGGCACAAAAATACTTTTGCCACATTTGGCTAATAAGAGAATTGATAGAATACAGACATGAGTGGGACAACTGCTTTGTTTAGCCGCGTCTAGCTGCTTAGAAGACATCTTATAGCTTAAATATCATTATGAGAATTCTTGACTATAAGAAGTTTGGTAGTGGACATCAACTGACTATGTGCAACATGGAAGGGGAGAGTAGCCATATGGTGAGCTGCAACGTATGCTATATGTTTACAGACCTACCAGAGGAAAAGCCAAACTTCACCTGCCAGAAATGCAAGCCTGTGCCTCTACTAGAGAAAAAGGTGCAAAGTCTTCAGGAGGGAATAGCTACATTGAAAATTATTAAGGAAGAAGAAATAGCAGAAGTAACTCTTGAGAGTGTTGAAGATAAAGAAATTTTCAGTGTACCTGCAGAAGCCAAGGAATGAAAGTATGTGACTAGAGATGAGCGAACGTACTCGTCCGAGCTTGATACTCGTTCGAGTATTAGCGTGTTCGAGATGCTCGTTACTCGTGACGAGTACCACGCGATGTTCGAGTTACTTTCACTTTCATCTCTGAGACGTTAGCGCGCTTTTCTGGCCAATAGAAAGACAGGGAAGGCATTACAACTTCCCCCTGCGACGTTCAAGCCCTATACCACCCCCCTGCAGTGAGTGGCTGGCGAGATCAGGTGTCACCCGAGTATAAAAATCGGCCCCTCCCGCGGCTCGCCACAGATGCATTCTGACATAGAGGAGGGAAAGTGCTGTTGGTGCCGGAGCTGCTATAGGGAGAGTGTTAGGAGTATTTTAGGCTTCAAGAACCCCAACGGTCCTTCTTAGGGCCACATCTAACCGTGTGCAGTAGTGTGGAGGCTGCTTTTTGCAGTGTTGCACATTTTTTTTTTTTGTATATCGGCCGTGCAGAGCACTGCACCCTGCAGTAATTATACATACTCCAGGGCCAGTAGTGGTGGTGAGGCAGGGACAGAAGACATATATTGTGAGGCAGGGACAGAAGACATATATTTATTGAATATAGGCAGTGGGCCTTTCCAAAAAAATTTGGGAAAAAAAATCTATTTGGGCTGCCTGTGACTGTCCTCAGTGTACTGGGTCTGTGCTGGGTGTAGTTGTCCTCCTAATTCATATGCAGCCAGCTAAGTGTTACAGCAGGCTTGCGCAAAATTATTTCCTGGCTCTGTGTGGGCTGTTACATCACCGCTGTATTCCTGTCCAGAGTGCAACAGTGTGCAGTTATTTTACATACTCCAGGGCCAGTAGCGGTGAGGCAGGGACAGAAGACATATATTTATTGAATATAGGCAGTGGGCCTTTCCAAAAACATTTGGGGAAAAAAATCTATTTGGGCTGCCTGTGACTGTCCTCAGTGTACTGGGTCTGTGCTGGGTGTAGTTGTCCTCCTAATTCATATGCAGCCAGCTAAGTGTTACAGCAGGCTTGTGCAAAATTATTTCCTGGCTCTGTGTTGGCTGTTACATCACCGCTGTATTCCTGTCCACAGTGCAACAGTCTGCAGTTATTTTACATACTCCAGGGCCAGTAGCGTTGAGGCAGGGACAGAAGACATATATTTATTGAATATAGGCAGTGGGCCTTTCCAAAAACATTTGGGAAAAAAAATCTATTTGGGCTGCCTGTGACTGTCCTCAGTGTACTGGGTCTGTGCTGGGTGTAGTTGTCCTCCTAATTCATACGCAGCCAGCTAAGTGTTACAGCAGGCTTGTGCAAAATTATTTCCTGGCTCTGTGTTGGCTGTTACATCACCGCTATATTCCTGTCCACAGTGCAACAGTCTGCAGTTATTTTACATACTCCAGGGCCAGTAGCGGTGAGGCAGGGACAGAAGACATATATTGATTGAATATAGGCAGTGGGCCTTTCCAAAAACATTTGGGAAAAAAAATCTATTTGGGCTGCCTGTGACTGTCCTCAGTGTACTGGGTCTGTGCTGGGTGTAGTTGTCCTCCTAATTCATACACAGCCAGCTAAGTGTTACAGCAGGCTTGCGCAAAATTATTTCCTGGCTCTGCTGTGCGTTCGGTAAGCGAAGTGAGCCTCCAACCACAGGCCAATAAGCGGCACATTTAATTACAGCGTTCTGTTTCTGCACTACTGGTAATACACCATGCTGAGGGGTAGGGGTAGGCCTATAGGACGTGGACGTGGGCGAGGACGCGGAGGCCCAAGTCAGGGTGTGGGCACAGGCCGAGCCAGTGCGGTGGCCAGGGGTAGAGGCAGGGCCAGACTGAATAATCCACCAACTGTTTCCCAAAGCGCCCCCTCGCGCCATGCCACCCTGCAGAGGTCAAGGTGCTCTACGGTGTGGCAGTTTTTCACAGAGACGCCTGACGACCGACGAACAGTGGTGTGCAACCTTTGTCGTGCCAAGATCAGCTGGGGAGCCACCACCACCAGAATGCGCAGGTATATGATGGCCAAGCACCTCACAAGGTGTGACGAAGGCCGTTCACCGCCTCCGGTTTGCACCATGATGGCGGCGGCGGCCCCGCGCTACTCGGTTCCCAGTTGCCACTACTTTTCCCGATGTGCCGTCCCAGCCCTGCAAGACCACATTGTACGCGCCCTCATCAACGCGGTTACTGCCAAGGTCCACTTAACAACGAACACGTGGACAAGCACAGGCGGGCAGGGCCACTATATCTCCCTGACGGCACGTTGGGTGAATTTAGTGGAGGCTGGGACAGAGTCAGAGCCTGGGACCGCTCACGTCCTACCCACCCCCAGAATTGCGGGCCCCAGCTCGGTGGTGGTATCTGCGGCGGTGTATGCTTCCTCCACTAAACCACCCTCCTCCTCCTCCTCCTCCAACGCAACCTCTGTCTCGCAATCAAGATGTGTCAGCAGCAGCACGTCGCCAGCAGTCGGTGTCGCGCGGCGTGGCAGCACAGCGGTGGGCAATAGTCAGCAGGCCGTGCTGAAACTACTCAGCTTAGGAGAGAAGAGGCACACGGCCCACGAACTGCTGCAGGGTCTGACAGAGCAGACCGACCGCTGGCTTGCGCCGCTGAGCCTCCAACCGGGCATGGTCGTGTGTGACAACGGCCGTAAGCTGGTGGCGGCTCTGCAGCTCGGCAGCCTCACGCACGTGCCATGCCTGGCCCATGTCTTTAATTTGGTGGTTCAGCGCTTTCTGAAAAGCTACCCACACTTGTCATACCTGCTCGGAAAGGTGCACCGGGTCAGCGCACATTTCCGCAACTCCAAGACGGACGCTGCCACCCTGCGGACCCTGCAACATCGGTTTAATCTGCCAGTGCACCGACTGCTGTGCGACGTGCCCACACGGTGGAACTCTACGCTCCACATGTTGGCCAGGCTCTATGAGCAGCGTAGAGCTATAGTGGAATACCAACTCCAACATGGGTGGCGTAGTGGGAGTCAGCCTCCTCAATTCTTTACAGAAGAGTGGGCCTGGTTGGCAGACATCTGCCAGGTCCTTGGAAACTTTGAGGAGTCTACCCAGATGGTGAGCGGGGATGCTGCAATCATTAGCGTCACCATTCCTCTGCTATGCCTCTTGAGAAGTTCCCTGCAAAGCATAAAGGCAGACGCTTTGCACTCGGAAACGGAGGCGTGGGAAGACAGTATGTCGCTGGATAGTCAGAGCACCCTCATGTCTATATCTCAGCGCGTTGAGGAGGAGGAGGAGGGGGAGGAGCATGAGGAGGAGGGGGAAGAGACAGCTTGGCCCACTGCTGAGGGTACACATGCTGCTTGCCTGTCATCCTTTCAGCGTGTATGGCCGGAGGAGGAGGAGGAGGAGGATCCTGAAAGTGATCTTCCTAGTGAGGACAGCCATGTGTTGCGTACAGGTACCCTGGCACACATGGCTGACTTCATGTTAGGATGCCTTTCTCGTGACCCTCGCGTTACACGCATTCTGGCCACTACGGATTACTGGGTGTACACACTGCTCGACCCACGGTATAAGGAGAACCTTTCCACTCTCATTCCCGAAGAGGAAAGGGGTTCGAGAATAATGCTATACCACAGGGCGCTGGTGGACAAACTGATGGTAAGCTTCCCATCCGACAGCGCTAGTGGCAGAAGGCGCAGTTCCGAGGGCCAGGTAGCAGGGGAGGCGCAGAGATCAGGCAGCATGTACAGCGCAGGCAGGGGAACATTCTCCAAGGCCTTTGCCAGCTTTATGGCTCCCTAGCAAGACTGTGTCACCGCTCCCCAGTCAAGGCTGAGTTGGCGGGAGCACTGTAAAAGGATGGTGAGGGAGTACGTAGCCGATCGCACGACCGTCCTCAGTGACGCCTCTGCCCCCTACAACTATTGGGTGTCAAAGCTGGACATGTGGCCTGAACTCGCGCTGTATGCCCTGGAGGTGCTTGCTTGTCCTGCGGCTAGCGTCTTGTCAGAGAGGGTGTTTAGTGCGGCTGGGGGAATCATCACGGATAAGCGTACCCGCCTGTCAACTGACAGTGCCAACAGGCTTACACTCATCAAGATGAACAAAGCCTGGATTTCCCCAGACTTCTCTTCTTCACCAGCGGACAGCAGCGATACCTAAGCAATACGTAGGCTGCACCCGCGGATGGAAGCATTGTTCTCTATCACCATCAAAAACGTGGACCTTTTAGCTTCATCAATCTGTGTATAATATTCCTCCTCCTCCTCCTGCTCCTCCTCCTGAAACCTCACGTAATCACGCCGAACGGGCAATTTTTCTTAGGCCCACAAGGCTCAGTCATATACAGTAATTTTTGTAAACAATTTTTATACGTTTCAATGCTCATTAAAGCGTTGAAACTTGCACCTGAACCAATTTTTATTTTAACTGGGCTGCCTCCAGGCCTAGTTACCAATTAAGCCACATTAACCAATTCACCAATTTTTTGGGGCCCTCGCCTACAGTGTAATCCAATTAATTTTTTGCCCACCTGCATTACAGCTGACGTTACATCAACTGTGCTGGGCACTGCAATGGGATATATTTATGTACCGTCGGTGGGTTCCAGGGAGCCACCCATGCTGTCGGTCCACACAGAGTTGTAACTACATGTGTCCACTTCTAAGGAAACCCAGTCTGACTGGGGCATGCTGTGTGGGCCGAAGCCCACCTGCATTTAACATGACATTACCTCAGCTGTGATGGGCAATGCTATGGGATATATTTATGTGCCGCCGGTGGCTTCCTGGCACCCACCCATGCTGTCGGTCCACAGGGACTTCACAATAGGGAGTTGTACCTGCCTGTGTCTATGAATTAAAAAGCCCGGTCAGGTTGGGGCATGCAGTGTGGGCCGAAGTCCACCTGCATTTAATCTGACGTTAGCTCTGCTGTCCAGGGCACTGCAATGGGATACATTTATGTACAGCCGGTGGGTTCCAGGGAGCCACCCATGCTGTGGGTGCACACGGAATTCCCATTGCGGAGTTGTACCTGCCTGTGACTATTTATAAAAAACCGCGGTCTGACTGGGGCATGCAGACACCTTGACAGAATGAATAGTGTGTGGCACATAGGTTCCCCATTGCTATGCCCACGTATATGCAGCTCCTGATGGCGGTGGCACAGGATTATATTTCTCATTGCTTCTGTACAGCATTGTGGGCTATCGCCCCGCCCCTTTTAAAGAGGGTAGCTGCCTAGCCGTGCCAACCCTCTGCAGTGTGTGCTTGCGGTTCCTCCTCATGGCAGACGCACTTATAAATAGACATGAGGGTGGCGTGGCATGAGTGCAGCTGAAGGCTGCGCAGGGACACTTTGGTGTGCGCTGTGGACACTGCGTCGTGTGGGGGGGGGGTTGGGCAGCATGTAACCCAGGAGAAGTGGCAGCGGAGTGTCATGCAGGCAGTGATTGTGCTTTGTTGGAGGTAGTGTGGTGCTTAGCTAAGGTATGCATTGCTAATGAGGGCTTTTCAGAAGTAAAAGTTGTTGGGAGGGGGCCCACTCTTGCCGCTATTGTGGCTTAATAGTGGGACCTGGGAACTTGAGATGCAGCCCAACATGTAGCCCCTCGCCTGCCCTATCCGTTGCTGTGTCGTTCCCATCACTTTCTTGAATTGCCCAGATTTTCACAAATGAAAACCTTAGCGAGCATCGGCGATATACAAAAATGCTCGGGTCGCCCATTGACTTCAATGGGGTTCGTTACTCGAAACGAACCCTCGAGCATCGCGATAATTTCGTCCCGAGTAACGAGCACCCGAGCATTTTGGTGCTCGCTCATCTCTATATGTGACCCAAAGAAGCCGGAGGATCAGGAGTCAGCCAGCACCCATACTGCTCGGGAACCGGTATGAGGCTCTCACAGAGGAGAACAATGAAGCGGTACACTAAGAAATGACTTTGCACAAGAACAGTCTAGTAAGCACTCAGAAAAAGAAGTGCTGTGAAGAAGACAAGGAGAGGGGTGGCTGTGGGGGATACCCTATTGACAGGGAGGCAGCTGTCTGCAGACCTGACATAATTTCACGAATAAATGACGGGCGAGAGTTGCCTGTGATTGCCTGAGCACCTCAGCCAATCACATTAAGCCCTTTTAGCACGCGGGGATTCTGAATCCCCACCTGCTGATAGATCAGCACTACAGAGCAGGGGACAGCAGGAGAAGATGCGGCTGAGCATCGGCAGCTGAAGCAAGGTGAGTATCTATTTTTTGGTTTTTTACAGCACTTTTACCGGATTTTCAGGGAAGGGCTTATATTTAAATCCCTTCTCTGAAATCAATTGACAGGGTCCCAGCAGCAGAATTCTCTATCGCAGCTGTCATGTGTGACAGCTGCGGTAGAGAATTGAAGAATTCCTCTGCTGCATCTGTCACAGATGTGGCAGATGTAGCAGCAGGGAATTATTTTTACTAGCGGGGATGAAGGAAACATCTGCCGCATGCGGCAGATGTGTTCTTCATCCCCACGGGGGACACGGCAGCAGCGGAGGGTAAGTTTATTTTTTATTTTTTACACTAAAATTTTTGCTTTTCAGCGAAGAGCTTATATGTAAAGCCCTTCCCTGAAAAACAATGCAGGGGTGCTGGCAGACCATTGTTTTCAATGGAGCTGCCGGCAGCAGCCACGTCTCCATTGAAAACAATGTGTGCATTCACTATGGTGCACGCATGTCCTATCTTCGTAGGCACACACCTGTAAAGGATAGACATGTGCACACACCGTAGTGAATGCATTGGGGCTAATAGACGCGTGTTTTTGAGCCTGCATATGCACGCACAAAATACATGCTCGTATGAAGCCACCCTGAGATAGAGGATGTTGACATGAGAGATAAAGTGAGAGCTTCATATAACTGCAGCTCTCACTTCTGACTGTGTTGGCATACTTTTTAGACTTGTTTTAAAGCCAAGATGCTGTAAAACAACACTATAACTGTTATATTTACTATCCACATAAAAGTGTAAGCTTCTTAGTGAATATTTTGATCAAAACACGTGACCCATCTTCTTCCTCCAGGCAACACTTCAGATAGGGACTAACTCTTAACCAATTTGCCTTTCTTTTTTTACTTAAAGGGGTTGTCCGGCCATAAAGAATTAATGTCATCACTTCTGTTTGCCCAATACACTGCACTTTGTAATATACATTGTGCATTGTAAATTAGGCAAACATAAGTTATTCACTTACCTTTTGGGGTTCCCCCCCTGTGTTGCTCCTCAGTTGCCATTGGATCCGACAAGTCTTCTCCTCTTCTTGTCGGGACGACGGGGACGCGCTCCTCCAGCACAGCTCTGCGCATGTGCAGAAGAACTTCAGCCGCTGGGAAACTCAGTTCTGCCTGCAGGGGAGGCGTGGCTGCTGGCTCTTCATCTCCAAGGTATCTAAGGGGAGGAGAATGAGTGGAGGGGCGGGCTCTTGCGGGGGGGGGGGCTTGATGCAGCTGACAGAAGTCGCTGGGGGGGTTGTGGGGATGCTAGTGGTGTGTGTGTGCTAGTGGTGTGCAGGGACCCAGCTGACAGAAGTCATTGGGGGGGGTTATGGGGGTGCGGGGGTGCTAGTGGTGTGCAGGGACCCAGCTGATAGAAGTCGCGGGGGAGGGGGGGGGCTGGGGGTGCTAGTGGTGTGTGTGCCAGTGGTGTGCGGGGAGCCAGCTGACAGGAGTCGCGGGGGGGGGGGGGCTGGGGGTGCTAGTGGTGTGCGTGTGCTAGTGGTGTGCGGGGACCCAGCTGACAGAAGTAGCGGGGCAGGGGGGGGGGGCTGGGGGTGTTAGTGGTGTGTGTGTGCTAGTGGTGTGCAGGGACCTAGCTGTCAGAAGTCGGGGGTGTGCGGGGTGCGCTAGTGGTGTGCGGAGACCCGGCTGTCAGAGGTCGCGGGGGTTGGGGGGGGAGTGTGCGGTCATACAGACTTGTAGCGGTGGAGTGTGCGGTCACACAGACTTGTCGCGGTGGGGTGTGCGGTCACATAGACTTGCAGCGGTGGAGTGTGCAATCACATAGACGTGTCGCGGTGGATTGTGCGGTCACATAGACTTGTCGCGGTGGAGTGTGCGGTCACATAGACTTGTCGCGGTGGGGTGTGCGGTCACATAGAATTGTTGCGGTGGAGTGTGCGGTCACATAGACTTGTCGCGGTGGGGTGTACGGTCACATAAACTTGTCGCGGTGGGGTGTACGGTCACATAAACTTGTCGCGGTGGAGTGTGCGGTCACATAGACTTGTCGCGGTGGAGTGTGCGGTCACATAGACTTGTCGCGGTGGGGTGTGCGGTCACATAGACTTGTAGCAGTGGAGTGTGCAATCACATAGACTTGTCGCGGTGGAGTGTGCGGTCACATAGACTTGTCGCGGTGGAGTGTGCGGTCACATAGACTTGTCGCGGTGGAGTGTGCGGTCACATAGACCTGTCGCGGTGGGGTGTGCGGTCACATAGACTTGTCGCGGTGGGTTGTGTGGTCACATAGACTTGTCGCTGTGGAGTGTGCGGTCACATAGACTTGTCGCGGTGGGGTGTGCGGTCACATAGACTTGTCGCGGTGGGGTGTGTGGTCACATAGACTTGTCGCGGTGGGGTGTCCCATCACATAAATTTGTAGCTGTGGGGGGGAGGTCTGTCACAGTAATTTGTCACGTGGGGTTGGAGGGGGGCTGTGACAGTAATTTGCCGTGCTGGGGGGGTTAGCATGGGGCTGTCACAGTAATTTTTCACACGGTATAATCCTGCCTGTGCATGGAGGGGAGGAGGTGAGCTGTGTCTGTTCTGAATGGTGGATCCTGTGTTATCTATATATAGGTATCACTGTACTTGTAGGGGGGAGGGGCAGGGGGTGCTGTTAGTGTACTTGTGTGTGGGCACTGTAAAGGGGACTCTGTGGGGGAGGTCACTGGGGGGGCACTGTATAGGGACGCTGTGGATGGGGGGACTGTGGGGGGCATGTGCAGGGGGGCTACTTTGGAGTGCACTGGGGGTGACTCTGGGGGGTGGCATGTGTACGGGGGGTACTGTGGAGGGCACTGTGGGGGGGAATACTGGGGGGGCACTGTTGAGGGGGGACTGTGGAAAATGCTGTGGTTGGGGGGGAATGAGGGGGGCATGTGGAGGGGGGCTACTTTGGAGGGCACTGTAGGGGTGACACTGGGGGGCACTGTGGGGGGGCATGTGTAGGGGGTACTGTGGAGGGCACTGTTTGTGGCACTGTAGGGGGGGGACTGTGGGGGATCATTAGGGGGGCACTGTGGGGGGGGGTCATTGTGAGGTGGGGGTCGCTGTAGGAGGGGCACTATGGGGGCATGTGAGTGTGGGGAAATGTTTTGTTTTACTTTACTTTAGCAGGGTGGGGGGGGGCAGTAGGTAGCCTTGCAGTGGGGGGGCTGCAGGAGAGTTCTCTCTCGGCTCTCCCCAGCCCCTCTCCATTCACTATACATAGTGCTGCTGTTTTCACTCATGGTAGGATTTTATCGTGAACCATGAGTGTATGACAGTCTCCCCTGGCCACAACCCCTCTGATTATAGTATGCAGCAGGGGGCGGGGCCTGGGCGGGGAGAGGCTGTAGATCAACTCAGAGGTGGGCGTGTTGTGGGCGGGGCTATGACGAGAGCTGAGGGAGGCCATGAAATCCTGCCTTTTCATGCCTCTTACTGCCATTGGGAGCGCGCACACAGAAGAGGGAGAGCGCAGAGCATTGTGGGAAGGCAGCACAGAGGTGCCATCTTTGAAAGCTGCAGTGAAGAGCAGATTCTAAGGTAAGAAACTGACATTCCAGCTGATCTGCCTGCCGGTTTGAGCCCCTGTATGCTGTGTGTTACTATCCTTACTGAAAGAGAAGCAGCATTATAAAAAAAATTTACCCTGTGTGGCCGGACAACCCCTTTAAGGCTACAATGAATTAAGAGAAAGCAAGATCCAGCCTATATGCTCTAATTAAAAGGCCTTAATGTAGAAGGGGAAAATAGGTTACACCACAGATATGGAGGCAGCCACTTATCCACAAATGAAAAAACTAATTTTCTAAGCACATCCTGCAAATTAATTAAATGCACAGGTGTATATAAGCATGTCTGCAACAAGTACATTATCAAAAACATGCACCTCAGCATGCGGTTCTTCTTTTCCTGAATGCATTGGAGCCTTAGGCCAAAACAGAGGAGAGTCTATTTAGAGATAGGTCCCCATATTAAGTAAATGTCACCTGGATGTTGCAGATGAACCCTCATGTTTTGATTAAAATCCTTACACTTTTATGTAGTTAGTAAATGTAACAGTTATGCAAATTTAATCAGAAACGAAATATGCATGAGTGCCGAGGCATGGTTTTGCTAAAGTATGTAAATACAGGACTTTAACCAAGCTCAGTACATAAATACAGTGCCAAAACCAAACATATCATAAAGACAGTAGAATACACGAACCATGCTCGAATCATAAATAAAGTACCAGAACCAAGCCCAGTAAATAAATATGGCACTAGAACCAAGCTCATAACATAAATAAAGCACTAGAACCAAGCTCATAATGCAGCACTAGAACTGTGCTGTTAACATAAATATAGAACCCATTAAGATCTTTATATAAATACAGCATCAGAACCAAGCTCATAACATAAATACAGTATAGATAACAAGCTCATTACATAAATACAAACCCAGAGCCTAGCTCATAGCATAAGTACAGTATGAGAACAAAAATCTGCACATAAATACTGTACCAGATCCAGCTCATTAAATAAATACAGTAGCAGAACCAAGGTATATAGATGGAATTGTACTGACCTGCTGAATAAGGTTAATATGTCTTTTCTACTGCTCAGTCAGTGCTGTGAATATGAAACCCAAAAGTAATGGTGGAATTACAGGTTTTCTATTCCATCCCACAAATTAATTGTAAAAGATCTCCAATACATTATATGATAAATTAAATGGTGGTATTAAAAAATACAAGTTGTCACACAAAACAACAAGTTCTCACAAGTGACAGAAAAATAAAGGGTTATAGTTAGAGATGAGCGAGCACCAAAATGCTCGGGTGCTCGTTACTTGAGTCGTACTTTTCGCGATGCTCGAGGGTTCGTTTCGAGTATCGAACCCCATTGAAGTCAATGGGCGACCTGAGCATTTTTGTATATCGCCGATGCTCACTAAGGTTTTATTTCTGAAAATCTGCAAAACCCAAGAAAGTGCTGGAAACGACACACAAACGGATAGGGCAGGTGAGGGGCAACATGCTGGGCTGCATTTCAGGTTCCCAGGTCCCACTATTCAGCCACAATAGCGGCAAGAGTGCCCCCCCCCTTCCAATTTTTACTTCGGACAAACCCTCATTAGTAAGGCACACCTTAGCTAAGCACCTCACTACCTCCAACAAAGCACAAGCACTGCCTGCAGGACACACCTCTGCCTCTTCTCTTGGGTTACATGCTGCCCAACCCCCCCGCACGACCAAGTGTCCACAGCGCACACCAAAGTGTCCCTGCGCAGCCTTCAGCTGCCCTCATGCCACACGCTGGCCTCACAGCCACACCACCCTCATGTCTATTTATAAGTGCGTCTGCCATGAGGAGGAACCGCAGGCACACACTGCAGAGGGTTGGCAGGGCCAGGCAGCGACCCTCTTTAAAAGGGGCAGGGCGATAGCCCACAATGCTGTACAGAAGCAATGAGAACTCCAATCCTGTGCCACCTCCATCAGGAGCTGCAAACGTGGGCATAGCAATGGGGAATCCATGTGCCACACAGTATTCATTCTGTCAAGGTGTCGCATAGCTCAATCCACACTGCAAGGGGAAAGCCGTCAGCGCTCTGCCCTCTACCTAAGTCAGTCAGTGTCTTTGTGCCAGACAGGTCAAATATCGCAATGGGAACTAACTTTGCACCAACACCATAGGGGGTCCTAGGAAGCCCAACACATGAACCAAAAATTGACCTGAGCAGCTAAACATGGCAGACTTGCACCGTGCCCACGACATAGGCCTCGACCCACAGCTTCAGCAATCCTAGGCAGGAAGCGGACTTTCACTGCACCAAGGACATAGGCCTCTGCACAAACCCTCAGCAATCACGTGCCTACAGCGGACTCATATGCTAGCGTAGCCATGCATGTCTCATTAGCGCTGTATTGCTCCTGTAGTTTGTCCCAATGCAGTGCCCCGGATAGTAGAGCTAACGTCAGATTAAATACAGGTGGGCTTCGGCCCACATTGCATGCCCCAGTCAGACTGGGGTTCTTTATAAGAAGACACATGCAGCTACAACTCTGTGTGGACCGACAGCATAGGTGGGTCCCAGGAAGCCACCGGCGGTACATAAATATATCCCATTGCATTGCCCAGCACAGCTGAGGTTACGTCCGATGAAATGCAGGTGGGCTTCGGCCCAAACTGCATGCCCCAGTCTGACCGGGGTTTTTAATACATAGACACAGGCAGGTACAACTCACTAATGTGAAGTCCCTGTGGACCGACAGCATAGGTGGGTCCCAGGAAGCCACCGGCGGTACATAAATATATCCCATTGCATTGCCCAGCACAGCTGAGGTTACGTCCGATGAAATGCAGGTGGGCTTCGGCCCACACTGCATGCCCCAGTCTGACCGGGGTTTTTAATACATAGACACAGGCAGGTACAACTCACTAATGTGAAGTCCCTGTGGACCGACAGCATGGGTGGCTCCCTGGAACCCACCGGCGGTACATAAATAAATCCCATTGCAGTGCCCTGCTCAGCAGAGCTAACGTCACATACAATACAGGTGTGCTTTGGCCCACAGTGCATGCCCCAGTCAGACTGGTAATATGTACCTTAACAGTAACCGCGTTGGTGGGAATGTGGTGGCGACTGCGGACCTAGTAGCGCGGTTTTATTTAGCTGGTTTTCGGAATGTGGCTAGGATTAAGTGGGCCGTGGTGGGGGGATGGTGGGGGGGCTCTCTTGTTGTGTCGGTAAAGGTGAAATTCTTGGACTGCCACCAGACGGACCAATGCAAAGGTATTTGCCAAGAATGTTTTCATTGTTGGAGGAGGAGGAGGATGTTTTTGAGGCACTATGTGTCCTCTCCACGTGTCCGTGGTTATATGCACCTTAACAGTAACCGCGTTGGTGGGAAATGGCCTCGCCACCATCATGTCTTTGGGATGCCTCCGTTTCCACACCCCAGTGACATAGCATTAGCAGCGGTATAGGCAGAGCCCAGAGTTAGTAACATTTCAGCGGTAGCATTAGGGACTGGCCCCAGTAACATATCACTAGCAGCTTTATAGGGGGAGCACAGTATTAGTTCCATTTCAGTAGTAGTAGCAGTCAAGACAGGCCCCAGTAACAATTCCGAAGCAGCAGTATAGGGGTAGCACAGTCTTAGTTCCATTTCAGTAATAGTAGCAGTCAAGACAGGCCCCAGTAACAATTCCGAAGCAGCAGTATAGGGGGAGCACAGTCTTAGTTCCATTTCAGTAATAGTAGCAGTCAAGACTGGCCCCAGTAACAATTCCGAAGCAGCAGTATAGGGGGAGCACAGTATTAGTTCCATTTCAGTAGTAGTAGCAGTCAAGACAGGCCCCAGTAACAATTCCGAAGCAGCAGTATAGGGGGAGCACAGTATTAGTTCCATTTCAGTAGTAGTAGCAGTCAAGACAGGCCACAGTAACAATTCCGAAGCAGCAGTATAGGGGGAGCACAGTATTAGTTCCATTTCAGTAGTAGTAGCAGTCAAGACAGGCCACAGTAACATTCCTGTTGCAGCAGTTTAGGGAGATAACAGTCTCTTTCACATTTCAGTAGTTGCAGTATAGACAAGGCCCCAGTTACATTTATGTAGCAAAAGTGTAGGCCAACCCCACACACCTTGCTGTACCATGAGTGCAGGCGAAGCCCATAAAAATTACTAGGATTGCACTGTAGGCGATGGCCCAAAAAAATTGGTGTACCAACAGTACTAATGCACCTCAGAAAAATTGCCCATGCCCAACCAAGAGGGCAGGTAAAACCCATTAATCGCTTTGGTTAATGTGGCTTAATTTGTAACTAGACACCCAGTAGTTGTAGGGAGCAGAGGCGTCACCGAGGACGGTCGTGCGATCGGCTACGTACTCCCTCACCATCCTTTTACAGTGTTCCCGCCGACTCAGCCTTGACTGGGGAGCGGTGACACAGTCTTGCTAGGGAGCCATAAAGCTGGAAAAGGCCTTGGAGAGTGTTCCCCTGCCTGCGCTGTACATGCTGCCTGATCTCCGCGCCTCCCCTGCTACCTGGCCCTCGGAACTGCGCCTTCTGCCACTAGCGCTGTCGGATGGGAATTTTACCATCAGTTTGTCCACCAGGGTCCTGTGGTATAGCATCACTCTCGAACCCCTTTCCTCTTCGGGTATGAGAGTGGAAAGGTTCTCCTTATACCGTGGGTTGAGCAGTGTGCACACCCAGTAATCCGTAGTGGCCAGAATGCATGTAACGCGAGGGTCACGAGAAAGGCATCCTAACATGAAGTCAGCCATGTGTGCCAGGGTACCTGTACGCAACACATGGCTGTCCTCACTAGGAAGATCACTTTCAGGATCCTCCTCCTCAGGCCATACACGCTGAAAGGATGACAGGCAAGCAGCATGGGTACCCTCAGCAGTGGGCCAAGCTGTCTCTTCCCCCTCCTCCTCCTCAACGCGCTGAGATATAGACATGAGGGTGCTCTGACTATCCAGGGACATACTGTCTTCCCCCGCCTCCGTTTCCGAGCGCAAAGCGTCTGCCTTTATGCTTTGCAGGGAACTTCTCAAGAGGCATAGCAGAGGAATGGTGACGCTCATAAGTGCTTTCTGATCTAGGAAACCTAGAAGATAGCATGCCGGTTTACTCACAGATTACAGCTGATTGCTGGGAACCCCAGCAGGTGAACACTTGGTGATCTGCTTATTTGTCAAGGGAGTCTTCTCCAACAAGTATGAATTGTCCAAAGTAAAGACCCATTGACACAGAGCGATGATTGCTAAAAAATTGCGACCCAGCCCCTGAGCCCCCGGGGGCCCTCTTTCACACGGACTGACCGCAGTTACTTTCATTAAGGTCTCTGCGCTGGCCGGCAGCTTCTCCTGCACGCCGGCGCTTCCTCCCGGACCTCCGCTCAGACTCCTCCCCTCTGCAGGAGAAGCTGCCGGCCCGCGCGCATATGTTTCTTTTCAGCCTCACTTCTGTAGCCTTGAGTACTTCCAGCAACCTCATTGGTTGTTGGGAAAACACCTTCCTTTCAGATGTGCCCGAGGATACAGTTACACAGAGCTGTGCACGAGAAGCAGGTACTGACAGGAATACCGTTACACAGATCTGAGGTGTATTCACTGCTTCTCGTGCTTCCACAGCTCTGTGAATACACCGCAGATCTGTGTAACTGTATTCCTGTCAGCACCTGCTTCTCGTGCACAGCTCTGTGTAAATGTATCCTCGGGCACATCTGAAAGGAAGGTGTGTCCCCAACAACCAATGAGGTTCCTGGAATTGCTCAAGGCTACTGAAGTGGGGCTGAAACTGCGGTCAGTGTGCGGGACCCTGTGTGATGGGGTGGGGGGTGGGGGAGAACGAGGGGGACCCTGTGTGATAGGAGTGGGGAACACGAGGGGCACCCTGTGTGATGGGGGGGAGCACGAGGGGGACCCTGTGTGATGGGGAGGAGCACGAGGGGGACCCTGTGTGATGGGGGGTGAACGAGGGGGACCCTGTGTGATGGGGGTGGGGAGCACGAGGGGCACCCTGTGTGATGGGGGGTGAACAAAGGGGACCCTGTGTGATGGGGCGGGGGAGAACGAGGTCGGCCCTGAGTGATGGGGGGGGAGAATGAGGGGCACCCTGTGTGATGGGGAGGAGAACGAGGGGGGCCCTGTGTGATGGGGGGAGAATGAGGGTGATCCTGTGTGATGGGGGGAGAACGAGGGGGATCCTGTGTAATGGGGGGAAAACGAGGGGGATACTGTGTGATGGGAGGGAGAGAACGAGAGGGATCCTGTGTGATCAGGGGGGGGAGAATGAGGGGGATCCTGTGTGATGGGGAGTGGGGAACGAGAGGCGTTCTGTGTGATGGGGAGTGTGTGGGGGGAAAACAAGGGGCGTTCCGCATAATGGGGAGTGCGGGGGGGCAACGACGACAATGGGTGTTCCATGTGATGGGGAGTGTTTAGATTGTCAATGCGTATGGAAACAATGTATTGCGTATGGGCGGTTTATCACATGCAGCCCATACAAGTGTACAGGGCTCACGTTGCATGGTACACAAACAAAGAGAGCATGCTGAGATTTATTTCTCTTGCATATCTACACGCAGTCCATGGACTTTCATTGACTCCGTTCACTGCGCACCACGTGTGTGTGCGCAACGCACGCATAATAGGTGGTGAAAACCCGGCCGTGGACATGAGCCCTAACATGTTATATAAAGCTAGCTTATGTTGTCTCTATTGTATGTATTGTTATTATGCTGTCTCCAATGTATATGTATGTATGTATATATATATATATATATATATATATATATATATATATATATATATATATATATATATATATATATAAATTTTCTTTCCTGAGGAAGCGAAGCATGCCTTGAGGCTTGTGCTCTGGATATTTTAAAACTCTGCTAAAACCCCTGATTACAAATGATCTATTGATGGGTCATTTAAAAAAACAGTAATGTAGCTAAAAGTGATGTAGAAATAGTAGCCGTGAAAAGGAGTGGGGGTTGGAGGGGTCTGTAGGGAGGCCCCAAGCTAAACTTTTGCACCCGGGCCCATGAGCCTCTAGCTACGCCCCTGGTGACGCTAATGATTGCAGCATCGCCGCTCACAATCTGGGTAGACTCCTCAAAGTTTCCAAGGACCTGGCAGATGTCTGCCAACCAGGCCCACTCTTCTGTAAAGAATTGAGGAGGCTGACTCCCACTACGCCGCCCATGTTGGAGTTGGTATTCCACTATAGCTCTACGCTGCTCATAGAGCCTGGCCAACATGTGGAGCGTAGAGTTCCACCGTGTGGGCACGTCACACAGCAGTCGGTGCACTGGCAGATTAAACCGATGTTGCAGGGTGCGCAGGGTGGCAGCGTCCGTGTGGGACTTGCGGAAATGTGCGCAGAGCCGGCGCACCTTTCCGAGCAGGTCTGACAAGCGTGGGTAGCTTTTCAGAAACCACTGAACCACCAAATTAAAGACGTGGGCCAGGCATGGCACGTGCGTGAGGCTGCCGAGCTGCAGAGCCGCTACCAGGTTACGGCCGTTGTCACACACGACCATGCCCGGTTGGAGGCTCAGCGGCGAAAGCCAGCGGTCGGTCTGCTCTGTCAGACCCTGCAGCAGTTTGTGGGCCGTGTGCCTCTTCTCTCCTAAGCTGAGTAGTTTCAGCACTGCCTGCTGGCGCTTGCCCACCGCTGTGCTGCCACCCCGCGCGACACCGACTGCTGGCGACATGCTGCTGCTGACACATCTTGATTGCGAGACAGAGGTTGCGTAGGAGGAGGAGGAGGAGCATACACCGCCGCAGATACCACCACCGAGCTGGGGCCCGCAATTCTGGGGGTGGGTAGGACGTGAGCGGTCCCAGGCTCTGACTCGGTCCCAGCCTCCACTAAATTCACCCAATGTGCCGTCAGGGAGATATAGTGGCCCTGCTCGCCTGTGCTTGTCCACGTGTCTATTGTTAAGTGGACCTTGGCAGTAACCGCGTTGGTGAGGGCGCGTACAATGTTGCGGGAGACGTGGTCGTGCAGGGCTAGGACGGCACATCGGGAAAGGTAGTGGCGACTGGGAACCGAGTAGCGCGGGGCCGCCGCCGCCATCATGCTTTTGAAAGCCTCCGTTTCCACAAGCCTATACGGCAGCATCTCCAGGCTGATCAATTTGGCTATGTGCACGTTTAACGCTTGAGCGTGCGGGTGCGTGGCGGTGTACTTGCGCTTGCGCTCAAACAGTTGCGCTAGCGACGGCTGGACGCTGCGCTGAGAGACATTGCTGGATGGGGCCGAGGACAGCGGAGGTGAGCGTGTGGGTGCAGGCCGGGAGACGGTCGTGCCTGTGTCCCGAGAGGGATCTCAGTGGCAGGTTGAGGCACAGGGGGAGAGGCAGTGGTGCAAACCGGAGGCGGTGAACGGCCTTCGTCCCACCTTGTGGGGTGCTTGGCCATCATATGCCTGCTCATGCTGGTGGTGGTGAGGCTGGTGGTGGTGGCTCCCCGGCTGATCTTGGCGCGACAAACCTTGCACACCACAGTTCGTCGGTCGTCTGCACTCTCAGTGAAAAACTGCCACACCTTTGAGCAACGCGGCCTCTACAGGGTCGCATGGCGCGAGGGGGCGCTTTGGGAAACAGTTGGTGGATTATTCGGTCTGGCCCTGCCTCTACCCCTGGCCACCGCACTGCCTCTTCCAACCTGCCCTGCTGCTGCACTTGCCTCCCCCTCTGAAGACCTGTCCTCAGTAGGCTTAGCAAACCAGGTGGGGTCAGTCACCTCATCGTCCAGCGGCTCTTCCTCCGAATCCTCTGTGCGCTCCTACCTGGGACTTACTGCCCTTACTACTACCTCACTGATAGGCAACTGTGTCTCATCATCATCGTCCTCCTCACCCACTGAAAGCTCTTGAGACAGTTGTCGAAAGTCCCCAGCCTCATCCCCAGGACCCCGGGAACTTTCCAAAGGTTGAGCATCGGTCACGATAAACTCCTCTGGTGGGAGAGGAACGATTGCTGCCCAATCTGGGCAGGGGCCCGAGAACAGTTCCTGGAAGTCTGCCTGCTCCTCAGAATGTGTCATTTTCATGGAGTGAGGAGGCTGGAAGGAAGGAGGACCAGCAGCCAGAGGATTCAGAGTTGCAGCTGTGGACGGCCTAGAAGACTGTGTAGTCGATAGATTGCTGGATGCACTTTCTGCCATCCACGACAGGACCTGCTCACACTGCTCATTTTCTAATAAAGGTCTACCGCGTAGACCCATTAATTGTGAGATGAATCTGGGGACCCCAGAAACATGCCTCTCTCCTAATCCTGCAGCAGTCGGCTGCAATACACCTGGACCAGGAGCTCGGCCTGTGCCCACACGCTCACTTGGGCCTCCGCGTCCTCGCCCCCGTCCACGTCCTCTAGGCCTACCCCTACCCCTCAGCATGGTGTATTACGAGATTAGCAGAAACAGAATGCTGTAATTAAATGTGCCGCTAATTGGCCTGTGGTTGGAGGCTGACTTCGCGTACGTAACGCACTGCAGAGGCAGGCAACAATTATGTGCAAGGCTGGGTATTAATTCAACAACTACAACCCCCAGCAGAGACGCAGTAAACTGGAGGCAGTGACAGGCAGGCCTAACATTGTATTTTTTTGGAAGTTTCTGTGAACAACCACACTGCCTGTGATATAGTCTGTATTTTGATTTCCCTGTTGGAGGCTGACTTCGCGTACGTAACGCACTGCAGAGGCAGGAAACAATTATGCGCAAGGCTGGGTATTAATTCAACAACTCCTACCCCCAGCAGAGATGCAGTAAACTGAAGGCAGTGACAGGCAGGCCTAATATTGTATTTTTTTGAACTTTTTGGGAAAAAGCCCACTGTCTGTGATATACACTGTATTTCGATTTCCCTGTTGGAGGCTGACTTCGCGTACGTAACGCACTGCAGAGGCAGGCAACAATTATGCGCAAGGCTGGGTATTAATTCAACAACTACTACCCCCAGCAGAGACGCAGTAAACTGAAGGCAGTGACAGGCAGGCCTAATGTTGTATTTTTTTGAACTTTTTGGGAAAAAGCCCACTGCCTTTATAGCCAGTATACCTCTTTCCCTGCCTCACCAGTACTGCCCCTATACTGAGTAAAATGACTGCAGACTGAGGACGCTATGGTCTGCACGCCCGATATACAAAACAAAAAATTGTGCAACACTGCTAAAAGCAGTCTCAACAGTACTGCACACTGTCAGATGTGGCCCTAAGAAGGACCGTTGGGGTTCTTGAAGACGAATATAACACCTAACACTCTGCCTATAGCAGCTACAGCAAGACAGCACTTTCCCTGATCTCTGTCAGCATGCGTGTCATCTGATCTCCCCAGCCACTCACTGCAGGGGGGTGGGATAGGGCTGGAATGTCACAGGAAGAAGTTGTAATGCCTTCCCTGTCTTTCTATTGGCCAGAAAAGCGTGCAAATTTCTCAGGGAAGGAAATGTAATGGAGTCGAGTGCCACGTGGTGCTCGTCTTGAGTAACGAGCATCTCGAACACCCTAATACTCGAACGAGTATCAAGCTCAGATGAGTACAGATGTGGCCCTAAGAAGAACCGTTGGGGTTCTTGAAGACTAAAATAACACCTAACACTCTCCCTATAGCAGCTACAGCAAGACAGCACTTTCCCTGATTTCGGTCAGCATGCATCTGTGGCGAGCCGCGGGCGGGGCAGATTTTAATACTCGGGTGTCACCTCATATTCCCAGCCACTCACTGCAGGGGGGTGGTACAGGGCTGCAACATCACAGGAGGAAGTTGTAATGCCTTCCCTGTCTTTTTATTGGCCAGAAAAGTGCGCAAATTTCTCAGAGATGAAAGTGAAAGTAACTCGAACATCGCGTGGTGCTCATCTCGAGTAACGAGCATCTCGAACACCCTAATACTCGAACGAGTATCAAGCTCGGATGAGTACGCTCGCTCATCTCTAGTTTTAGTTCTTGGAATGCAGGATGGAAAAAATAAAAATGATGCTGTCAAAACTGTCCAAAACCAGAAGGGTTAATAAAGCGACAATAGAGGCAGGCAAATGTGCGTGAGATAAAAGTTACTATTAAAACTGATTAGAGAAAATGGTAGGAAAATCCTTTAACCCATTTAGGACCAGCCACTGTATATATACGGCGGCTGGTCCTGGGCTTAGAGGACCACCGATAGTAAAAATACGGCGGTGCTCTAAGCCTCCTGCCTCTGCAATCAGTCAGAGGCAGGAACGGGTTATCAGCTGTTAGTGACAACTGATAACCCGGAATTCCTTTGTGGAACCACGGCTTACTCAATTTGGAATGTTTACACCCTTCCCTATTAATTCTGAATTGATAATGCGCATAAGAAGTTTTCACACTGACACAGGTTCAGCATGTATAAGCTTCCTCAATTCTACTTTAATGTTGGGTGCGTAGCCTCTTTTAAAGAGTTTAACATATCTGCATATCTGGGCAGGTCAAAGATTACATAGATACAACGTATTGTTCAATTATTGGATAAGCATCTTGCAATTCTTCCATCCTCTGGTCATCTGTGATTGGCCATCAGGTGGTGGATGAAATGACTGGGTTGTCTTGGACCCACGTGTGGTTCCTTCGATATGATTGGATGTTACATCATGAACTATAAATTGCACAAACCTCCCATGTTATTTGCATACGTTTCCAGTAAACCTGCTTGGGTTATTATTGTGGTAGCTGTTGCAGACTGCGGTTATCTATGTCTGAGTTATACTGTCTTCCAAAGTTGCAAAACAGATGGAAAATGTAACGTGTTTATCCTATATATTATCTTGTCAGCGTTTTGAGAACAGAAGTTTCATTAAAGGAAGTATTGCATATTGCGTAAATGTAAGAACAGAAGGCAAACATGACATTTGGTTATACAGAATGTTAAATTCACAAATGTCCACTACCAAAGGCCCACAGTCCAAAATATAGAAATATTGGGTTTCCACTACACCTTCTGCTTCCCCGATATCCAGTGTTCAATAAGCACTGTATGGGGAAACTGAAAGTAAGAAGTACTTTCACTACGGGAGCCTCGGGGGGTCATGTGACCTCCCGGGATTCCCTGCTATGCAGAGCTGGAGGGTCAGACTTAGACCCTGGCAGCTCTGCAGGTGACTAATGTCACCACAGGGGTTGCTTTCCCCTATAATTAGGGCTCCTATGGACGCCCTAGCTATAGTGGAAAGTGTCAAATAAAGTAAAAAAAAAAAAAAGTGAATGTCCCCCAGAGGTCTTATATGACGTCATGGGGGACATAGATAGTAAAAAGCACAATTACATAAATAAGTAAAACAAAATAACAGAATAAAACAACAATACATACATAAGAAAGAGAATAACACAAAGCAGACGCCACCAAAAACCGTCGCCGTATGCGTCCTGTAAACCAAAACCATACATACTATATATCAAAACGTCCGAAATAAATAGAGGAACCCATTTCCATACTTTATTTTAGTGTAAATATAAAAATAATTTTAAAAAAAACTATAAATATTAAAAAAATCATTTTTTTAGCATTTTACCCCCAATAAAACTAAAAAACGGGAAAAAAGTCAGTGAAAAAGATATTAAAAAAATAGTCCTATATGTCACGGAAAAAAAACGCAGCAAAAATCATTTTGGTAGCTAAAGGAAAAAAAATGGGGCAGTAAAACCACCACATGGGTAAAATCCCTAAAAAGTGTCTGGTCCTTAAGGTACAAAACAACCTGGTCCTTAAGGAGTTAAACTCTGTAAATTATTATATCTTTAATTCAGTCATGGCTGCAGAGCTTGATACCATATGGTCAGATTTAGCAAAGAGAAGCTTAATCATGGAAGGTCTTCTAAGTTTGTTTTAATATAGCAGGAGGATTTTATGTAACCTTTTGTGGAAGATCTCATTTCTTATTGCTTTGCAACAAGTGTATATAATAAATACAAAGAAGAATCCTAGAATAACGCATCTCCTCCCTAAGGGTTAGAAAATGTTAACAAAGATATACTTCTAGTGGAAAGCATAACTCATGCACAAAAATGAGAACTAAGAAGGCAGAATACTAATGCCATTTACTGTAAATATATTAGTTGCGGCACATAGTTGCCAGTGAGGCTCACCACTAGAGAGGGGATACAAAAGCTTAACCAGTCGATGGTTTGCCATGAGAACTACATGATCCAGGATGTTTAATTTTGTGGAACATTCTATGCAGAGTGACATATCATTTTGTATGTCCATCTATAACCCATATGGGGGATGGCAGGTACTCAAGTTCTTATTCCTACATTGTCAGCTGTTTTTAGCAGTTCAGTAATTTAATTTAATTAGATTTATTAACCTTTTGTTATGATCATGCAGCTTTTATTCTCCTCGCCTGTACGACTGTAATATTTTTTTAGCTGAATGGGAAGGATATGCACTCATGATCGGACACCGTTCACACCCACACAGGAAAACCGAATGTGCAAGCAACAAAAGAAAAATGGGGGCATCAGAACCTACACGACACAAGCAGGCCAAATATTTACTAATGTACTAACATAACAAGGCTGATGGAAATATCAAAGTATGAGATATTGGTTATTTTGGCCAACGTACATAAGCTCACAAGCCCACATCAAGGGTCCTCATTGTCTTGTGATTCTATACACTAATAAGATAAATAAACCACAGAAAAGGGAACCCTGCCTACAAGCAGGGTAATCACCTCAATAAGGACGGCCCCACGCTGGGAACACCTGTCTCGACCTAGATAGGAATAATCAAAAATCACCAGGCACGGACATGACATACACAAGGTGTCTGCACACCCACATCATATCTACAAGACTACGTCGTTTCTCTTACTGAGAACAATCACATTTTGCACACCCACAGACATGGGGAAATTCAACATAGAACATAATACACACCAGGTGTCTGCAAACCTATAGACTTAGGCATAGATGGCTTAGCAGGATAGACTACATAAGGCTCTGTACTAAATTAACAGCTCACCCAACATGTTTCACCAGAACTCTGGTGTGATCAGGGATATAGGAAGGCAGGATAGTATTTCTCTGAGACTGGTCTAGTCTAATGTATTGCACTCCATCATACTATATTGAGACTCTGATGTTTTTAATTCATTGGTGCTGTAATATATCTTACTACACATCAATAACAGTTACTTTTTAAGGGGACCTAACTGTGGGTTTCAGCTTATGGCAGAGGCTGCGGTGGAATTGGTTATAGTTTAACTAACATACATAAGGCAGAGTATCAGCAATCCCCCATCTGACACTGTAAAGGACATCTGATGTCTGGAATCACATTTGACAGAAGGGTAAGTGAGCAGAGGCCTGCAAGCCATGCAAGCAGGGAAATCAGGGGTCCAGACCATCTTCAGCGAGCATGTGGGAGAATGACTAAAACTAGCATCAACTCAAAAACAAGACAGCATGTGAAGAAGACATGAACAATTTGTAGTTGAACTCTTATTAGACACCCAAGCAATACTTCCTCCCATGCTGTCATACAGGAGTGAGTATCGCTGGATCAATCGCAGAGCATCTGTTTATACTGAAAGATGATCGCTGTGGTTTTTACGCATACGTTACTCTGAATGACTGGGCTAATCTCGCCCATTCTTCAGTTTAACCCCTTCCCGCTATATGACGTACATTTACGTCCTCCAGCGTTGGAGTAAGTAAGCGGGGCGACCTCTCTTCATACAGCACGGGCATCAGCTCTTTATAACAGCTGACACCCATAGGCAATAGCTGCAATAAGCTGCGTGGCTGGTTAGCGCTATTAACCCTTTAAAAGCCACTGTCAATTCAGACAGTAGAATTTAAATCCCTCAAACTATGTTTGGGGGTCCCTTACGGCCCCTCCACGATGAGATTGGGGGAGCCGTGCAGGTGTCATGGCAGCCGGGGGCCTTCTGAAAGGCCCTAGGGCTGCCTTAGGAGACTGCCTATCAAGCTGTCCCCGTGGAGTGGCTTGATAGACTGCCTGTCAGATTGCAGTATGACATAATGCTATGCCATTACATCATACTGCAGGAGCGATCAAAGAATCGCAAGTTATGGTCCCCTAGGGGGGCTAAAAAAAGTAAAAATAAGATCAATAAAGTTTTACTAATTGTTAAAAAAAAATACTAATAAAAGTTTAAATCACCCCCCTTTTGCCTTTTCTATAATAAAGAAATATAAAGCATAAAACAAAAAGTCCGATCTATCAAAGTAGTGCATTATTTACCCCGCATGGTGAACGTCATCCAAAAATATATATATAATGCATGCCACAAATGCACTTTTTCGGTCACCCTGTTTCCCAGGGTCCTACAAGAAATAAGTCCTTGCTTAACTACGTCAATGGAAAAATAAAAAAGTTATTGTGCACAAATGATGGCAGTAGAACATAATTTTAAATATTGAATGTCTTTGAAAAAAAATAGTAGTACAGAAAAAAAAAACACACAAGTTTGGTATCATAGTAATTGTACTGATCCATAGAATAAAGTTATCATGTAATTTTTTTGGGCAGTTTGTGCGCCGTAGAAACAAGGCGCACTGAAAGATGGCCAAATGACGAGTTTTTTTAAAAATTTTACTCCACTTACAATTTTTCAAATATTTTTCAGTACATTATATGGTACATTAAATAGCACCATTGAAAAATACAACTCGTCCCGCAAAAAACAAGCCCTCATACAGTGACTTCGATGGATAAATAAAGGCGTTACGATTTTTTAAAAGGGGGGAAGAAAAAACAAAAATTGGGGAAAAGTGGCGTGTCCTAAGTTGTTAACCATGCTTTTACATGCGACAATCATTTGTCGAAAAAGCCCAACAGCGCAGTAGTCTGAACATCCAGAACGATAATTGCCTTGTGTAAATCATGTGTAACTTTGAACGTGTGTCAGTGCTGCTCATTACTTACGGTCACATCCCCATTATACACGCGAGGTAGCTCATTTGTTTGTAATGGACATACTCCCATTTCTTTTTTGCCCCTGCGCCATTCTTTGGGACTGCCAGATACTCCTTGCGCCACTGGTCCCTGGCGCGCCTCCATCTTTCCTGGATTTTATCCACTGCAGCAAAGTACATAGGGGAGAAGGAAAAAATAAGTATTTCAATCTATTAAACTAAATAATGCAAAGCTTACCAAAACGCAAACAAACATGCATACAATGCTGTGAACACGTTAACATGCATGTAGGCAGACATCTGCCAACATGCATGCAGTGTCTAGATCATACATGCAGTGACACAATTATGCATGCAGCTGGCACACATGCATCATTTGCAACCATGCATGCACAAGCATGGCCATAGCCATGCATGCAGTGGCAAAATCATTAGAGATGAGCAAGCGTACTCGTCTGAGCTTGATACTCGTTCGAGTATTAGGGTGTTCGAGATGCTCGTTACTCAAGACGAGCACCACGCGGCACTCGACTCCATTACATTTCCTTCCCTGAGAAATTTGCGCGCTTTTCTGGCCAATAGAAAGACAGGGAAGGCATTACAACTTCTTCCTGTGACATTCCAGCCCTATCCCACCGCCCTGCAGTGAGTGGCTGGGGAGATCAGATGACACGCATGCTGACAGAGATCAGGGAAAGTGCTGTCTTGCTGTAGCTGCTATAGGGAGAGTGTTAGGTGTTATATTCGTCTTCAAGAACCCCAACGGTCCTTCTTAGGGCCACATCTGACAGTGTGCAGTACTGTTGAGGCTGCTTTTAGCAGTGTTGCACAATTTTTTTTTTTTTGTATATCGGGCGTGCAGATCATAGCGTCCTCAGTCTGCAGTCATTTTACTCAGTATAGGGGCAGTACTGGTGAGGCAGGGAAAGAGGTATACTGGCTATATAGGCAGTGGGCTTTTTCCCAAAAAGTGTAAAAATATACTATATTTGGCCTGCCTGTCACTGTCTTCAGTTTACTGCGTCTCTGCTGGGGGTAATAGTCGCTGATTAATACCCAGCCTTGCGCATAATTGTTTCCTGGCTCTGCTGTGCGTTCCGTACGCGAAGTCAGCCTCCAACCACAGGCCAATAAGTGGCACATTTAATTACAGCGTTCTGTTTCTGCTCTACTCATAATACACCATGCTGAGGGGTAGGGGTAGGCCTAGAGGACGTGGACGGGGGCGAGGACATGGAGGCCCAAGTCAGGGTGTGGGCACAAGCCGAGCTCCTGATCCAGGTGTATCGCAGCCGACTGCTGCGGGATTAGGAGAGAGGCAAGTTTCTGGGGTCCCCAGATTCATCTCACAATTAATGGGCCCACACGGTAGACCTATATTAGAAACTGAGCAGTGTGAGCAGGTCCTGTCGTGTATGGCAGAAAGTGCATCCAGCAATCTATCGACTACCCAGAGTTCTGCGCCGTCCACTGCTGCAACTCTGAATCCTCTGGCTGCTGCTCCTCCTTCCTCCCAGCCTCCTCACTCCATGAAAATGACACATTCTGAGGAGCAGGCAGACTCCCAGGAACTGTTCTCGGGCCCCTGCCCAGATTGGGCAGCAATGGTTCCTCTCCCACCGAAGGAGTTTGTCGTGACCGATGCCCATCCTTTGGAAAGTTCCCGGGATCCGGGGGATGAGGCTGGGGACTCCCGGCAACTGTCTCAAGAGCTTTCAGTGGGTGAGGAGGACGATCACGATGAGACACAGTTGTCTATCAGTGAGGTAGTAGTAAGGGCAGTAAATCCAAGGGAGGAGCGCGCAGAGGATTCGGAGGAAGAGCAGCTGGACGATGAGGTGACTGACCCCACCTGGTTTGCTAAGCCTACTGAGGACAGGTCTTCAGAGGGGGAGGCAAGTGCAGCAGCAGGGCAGGTTGGAAGACGCAGTGCGGTGGCAGGTTTGTCGCGCCAAGATCAGCCGGGGAGCCACCACCACCAACCTCACCACCACCAGCATGCACAGGCATATGATGGCCAAGCACCCCACAAGGTGGGACGAAGGCCGTTCACCGCCTCCGGTTTGCACCACTGCCTCTCGCCCTGTGCCCCAACCTGCCACTGACATCCAACCCCCCTCTCGGGACACAGGCATGACCGTCCCCCGGCCTGCACCCACACGCTCACCTCCGCTGTCCTCGGCCCCATCCAGCAATGTCTCTCAGCGCAGCGTCCAGACGTCGCTAGCACAAATGTTTGAGTGCAAGCGCAAGTACGCCGCCACGCACCCGCACGCTCAAGCGTTAAACGTGCACATAGCCAAATTGATCAGCCTGGAGATGCTGCCGTATAGGCTTGTGGAAACAGAGGCTTTCAAAAACATGATGGCGGCGGCGACCCAGTCGCCACTATTTTTCCCGATGTGCCGTCCCAGCCCTACACGACCACGTCTCCCGCAACATTGTACGCACCCTCACCAACGCCGTTACTGCCAAGGTCCACTTAACAACGGACACGTGGACAAGCACAGGCAGACAGGGCCACTATATCTCGCTGACGGCACATTGGGGGAATTTAGTGGAGGCTGGGACCGAGTCAGAGCCTGGGACCGCTCACGTCCTACCCACCCCCAGAATTGCGGGCCCCAGCTAAGTGCTGGTATCTGCGGCGATGTATGCTTCCTCCACTAAACCACCCTCCTCCTCCTACGCAACCTCTGTCTCGCAATCAAGATGTGTCAGCAGCAGCACGTCGCCAGCAGTCGGTGTCGCGCGGCGTGGCAGCACAGCGGTGGCCAAGCGACAGCAGGCAGTGCTGAAACTACTCAGCTTAGGAGAGAAGAGGCACATGGCCCACGAACTGCTGCAGGGTCTGACAGAGCAGACCGACCGCTGGCTTTCGCCGCTGAGCCTCCAACCGGGCATGGTCGTGTGTGACAACGGCCGTAACCTGATGGCGGCTCTGCAGCTCGGCAGCCTCATGCACGTGCCATGCCTGGCCCACGTCTCTAATTTGGTGGTTCAGCGGTTTCTGAAAAGCTACCCACGCTTGTCAGACCTGCTCGGAAAGGTGCGCCGGGTCAGCGCACATTTCTGCAAGTCCAACACGGACGCTGCCACCCTGCGGACCCTGCAACATCGGTTAAATCTGCCAGTGCACCGACTGCTGTGCGACGTGCCCACACGGTGGAACTCTACGCTCCACATGTTGGCCAGGCTCTATGAGCAGTGTAGAGCTATAGTGGAATACCAACCCCAACATGGGCGGTGTAGTGAGAGTCAGCCTCCTCAATTCTTTACAGAAGAGTGGGCCTGGTTGGCAGCCATCTGCCAGGTCCTTGGAAACTTTGAGGAGTCTACCCAGATGGTGAGCGGCGATGCTGCAATCATTAGCGTCACCATTCCTCTGCTATGCCTCTTGAGAAGTTCCCTGCAAAGCATAAAGGCAGATGCTTTGCGCTCGGAAACGGAGGCGGGGAAAACAGTATGCCGCTGGATTTTCAGAGCACCCTCATGTCTATATCTCAGCGCGTTGAGGAGGAGGAGGAGGAGGAGGGGGAGGAGCATGAGGAGGAGGGGGAAGAGACAGCTTGGCCCAATGCTGAGGGTACCCATGCTGCTTGCCTTTCATTCTTTCAGCGTGTATGGCCTGAGGAGGAGGAGGCGGATCCTGAAAGTAATCTTCCTAGTGAGGACAGCCATGTGTTGCGTACAGGTACCCTGCCACACATAGCTGACTTCATGTTAGGATGCCTTTCTCGTGACCCTCGCGTTACACGCATTCTGGCCACTACGGATTACTGGGTGTACACACTGCTCGACCCACGGTATAAGGAGAACCTGTCCACTCTCATACCCGAAGAGGAAAGGGGTTCGAGAGTGATGCTATACCACAAGACCCTGGCGGACAAACTGATGGTAAAATTCCCATCCGACAGCGCTAGTGGCAGAAGGCGCAGTTCCGAGGGCCAGGTAGCAGGGGAGGCGCGGAGATCAGGCAGCATGTACAGCGCAGGCAGGGGAACACTCTCCAAGGCCTTTGCCAGCTTTATGGCTCCCCAGCAAGACTGTGTCACCGCTCCCCAGTCAAGGCTGAGTCGGCGGGAGCACTGTAAAAGGATGGTGAGGAAGTACGTAGCCGATCGCACGACTGTCCTCCGTGACGCCTCTGCTACCTACAACTACTGGGTGTCAAAGCTGGACGCGTGGCCTGAACTCGCGCTGTATGCCCTGGAGGTGCTTGCTTGTCCTGCGGCTAGCGTCTTGTCAGAGAGGGTGTTTAGTGCGGCTGGGGGAATCATCACGGATAAGCGTACCCGCCTGGCAACTGACAGTGCCGACAGGCTTACACTTATAAAGATGAACAAAGCCTGGATTTCCCCAGACTTCTCTTCTCCACCAGCGGACAGCAGCGGTACCTAAACAATACGTAGGCTGCACCCGCGGATGGAAGCATCGTTCTCTATCACCATAAAAAACGGGGACCTTTTAGCTTCATCAATCTGTGTATTATATTCATCCTCCTCCTCCTGCTCCTCCTCCTGAAAGCTCACGTAATCACGCCGAACGGGCAATTTTTCTTAGGCCCACAAGGCTCAGTCATATGACTTTTGTAAACAATGTTTATACGTTTCAATTCTCATTAAAGCGTTGAAACTTGCACCTGAACCAATTTTTATTTTAACTGGGCTGCCTCCAGGCCTAGTTACAAATTAAGCCACATTAACCAAAGCATTAATGGGTTTCACCTGCCCTCTTGGTTGGGCATGGGCAATTTTTCTGAGGTACATTAGTACTGTTGGTACACCAATTTTTTTGGGCCATCGCCTACAGTGTAATCCTAGTAATTTTTATGGGCTTCGCCTGCACTCATGGTACAGCAAGGTGTGTGGGGTTGGCCTACACTTTTGCTACATAAATGTAACTGGGGCCTTGTCTATACTGCAACTACTGAAATGTGAAAGAGACTGTTATCTCCCTAAACTGCTGCAACAGGAATGTTACTGTGGCCTGTCTTGACTGCTACTACTACTGAAATGGAACTAATACTGTGCTCCCCCTATACTGCTGCTTCGGAATTGTTACTGGGGCCTGTATTGAGTGCTACTATTACTGAAATGGAACTAAGACTGCACTCCCCCTATACTGCTGCTTCGAAATTGTTACTGGGGCCTGTCTGGACTGCTACTACTACTGAAATGGAACTAATACTGTGCTCCCCCTATACTGCTGCTAGTGATATGTTACTGGGGCCTGTCCCTAATGCTACCGCTGAAATGTTCCACAGGGGTGTGGAAACGGAGGCTTCCCAAAGACATGATGGCGGCGAGGCCATTTCCCACCAACGCCGTTACTGTTAAGGTGCATATAATCACGGACACGTGGAGAGGACACGTAGTGCCTCAAAAACATCCCCCTCCTCCTCCAACAATCAAAACATTCTTGGCAAATACCTTTGCATTGGTCCGTCTAGTGGCAGTCCAAGAATTTCACCTTTAACGACACAACAAGAGAGCCCCCCTACCATCCCCCGCTATGGCCCACTTAATCCTGGCCACATTCCGAAAACCAACTAAATAAAACCGCGCTACTAGGTCCGCAGTCGCCACCACATTCCCACCAACACGGTTACTGTTAAGGTGCATATAACCACGGACACGTGGAGAGGAAACGTAGTGCCTCAAAAACATCCCCCTCCTCCTCCAACAATCAAAACATTCTTGGCAAATACCTTTGCATTGGTACGTCTGGTGGCAGTCCAAGAATTTCACCTTTAACGAAACAACAAGAGAGCCCCCCCACCATCCCTTCGCCACAGCCCATTTAATCCTGGCCACATTCCGAAAACCAACTAAATAAAACCGCACTACTAGGTTCGCAGTCGCCACCACATTCCCACCAACGCGGTTACTGTGAAGGTACATATTACCAGTCTGACGGGGCATGCACTGTGGGCCGAAGCCCACCTGTATTGTACCTGACGTTAGCTCTGCTGAGCAGGGCACTGCAATGGGATATGTTTATGTACCGCCGGTGGGTTCCAGGGAGCCACCCATGCTTTGGGTCCACACGGACTTCACATTAGGGATTTGTACCTGCCTGTGTCTATGTATTAAAAACCCTGGTCAGACTGGGGCATGCAGTGTGGGCCAAAGCCCAGCTGTATTTAATCTGACATTAGCTCTACTATCCGGGGCACTGCATTGGGACAAACTAAAGGATCAATACAGCGCTAATGAGACGTGCACAGCTACGCTAGCATTGGAGTCCGCTGTAGGCACGCGATTGCTGAGGGTTTGTGCAGAGGCCTATGTCCTGGGTGCAGTGAAAGTCCGCTTCCAGCCTAGGATTGCTGAATCTGTGGGCCGAGGCCTATGCCGTGGGCGCGGTGCAAGTCTGCCATGTTTGGCCGCTCAGATTAATTTTTGGTTCATGTCTTGGGTTTCCTAGGACCCACCTATGCTGTTGGTTCAAACTTAGTTCCCATTGCAGTGTTTGACCTGTCTGGCACAAAGGCACTGACTGACTTAGGTAGGGGGCAGAGCGCAGATGGCTTTCCCCTTGCAGTGTGGATTGAGCTATGTGACACCTTGACAGAATGAATACCGTGTGGTACATGGATTCCCCATTGCTATGCCCACGTTTGCAGCTCCTGACGGAGGTGGCACAGGATTGGAGTTCTCATTGCTTCTGTACAGCATTGTGGGCTATCGCCCCACCCCTTTTAAAGAGTGTCACTGCCTGGCCCTGCCAACCCTCTGCAGTGTGTGCCTCCGGTTCCTCCTCATGGCAGACGCACTTATAAATAGACATGAGGGTGGTGTGGCTATGAGGCCAGCGTGTGGCATGAGGGCAGCTGAAGGCTGCGCAGGGACACTTTGGTGTGCGCTGTGGACACTGGGTCGTGCGGGGGGGTTGGGCAGCATGTTACCCAGGAGAAGTGGCAGCGGAGTGTCATGCAGGCAGTGATTGTGCTTGGTTGGAGGTAGTGTGGTGCTTAGCTAAGGTATGCCTTGCTAATGAGGGTTTTTCAGAAGTAAAAATTGTTGGGAGGGGGGGCCCACTCTTGCCGCTATTATGGCTTAATAGTGGGACCTGGGAACTTGAGATGCAGCCAAACATGTAGCCCCTCGCCTGCCCTATCCGTTTCTGTGTCGTTCCCATCACTTTCTTGAATTTCCCAGATTTTCACAAATGAAAACCTTAGCGAGCATCGGCGATATACAAAAATGCTCGAGTCGCCCATTGACTTCAATGGGGTTCGTTACTCGAAATGAACCCTGGAGCATCGCGGAAAGTTCGACTCGAGTAACGAGCACCCGAGCATTTTGGTGCTCGCTCATCTCTAAAAATCATGCATACATCAGCAAATTCAACATTGCAACCATGCATGCACCCACACAGTCATGCATGCGGCATATCAACCATGTATGCATTGTCCCAATCATGCATGCATCATCACACAGAGCATTGCAACCATACATGCAGCCTGCAAGAGCTCAATAACGCATGCAGCTGCTACAAATTCAGGCATGCAGTAGAACATCCATGCATGCATGATCACTTCCCTCCATGCAGGCGTGCAACTTCACAAACATGCATGTTGATGAAAATATACGTGCAACATGCACACTTAAACATACATGCACCAACTCAAGAATGCACACTCACTTGCATTCACGCACGGACACATGCATGAGAGGACGGGAATAAAAGTACTTACACTTTTTAAACTTTTTTTCCACATTGCTTGATGTCCAGTTCTGCTCATAAAGTTGTGCAGCTATTTCCTCCTGCGCAAGCTGTCTTTTATTCCTGTTTTTGTACACTTCATCTTCTGGATTCCACATACAGGGATAGTCCTCCACCAGAGCAACTAGTCTGCCACACATCTTTTCTCACTGTTTCTCCAAAATGGTCACCACTGGAGACCTTTCCCCACCTCCCAGGCTTATCACCACCCACAAATCTGCAGCGCATCCGCAAATATATTTGCAGATCTCCCGCAGCCATTGACATGAATGGAGGTCAATCCGCGTGATCCGTGGTAAAATGAGCATGCTGCGTTTTTATTCCTGCACGTGAAATCCGCAAATTGCTAAAAATACCACCCACTGCTATTTAATTAACCATGGGTGGTCAATGCTTTCCTACGGGCATTTTAATATGTGGATTTCACGCGCAGGAGAACCGCGCGGATTTGATAAATATATTTTCCCCATGGACATGAGGCCTTACAAAGCCGTAGAGTTACTTGATACAATAGTGTTTGCCTGCAGCCACTGCTAAGGGTAGCATAAGGATTTATAAAACTCCGGTTGTATTCTATAATAAATCCATATGCTGTGAATACACCCTAGGGGTAGCAGCAAGACTTTTATCATTTAATGGGATTGTCTCGTTAGAGACAACCACTTTCACATTGCAACTATATTGGTGATTAGCTGATTGCCACAGGTCCCTCTTCCAGCAGACCCAGCAAATAGCTAATTTTACAATGTAAGGCTGCATTCCCACGAACGTATATCGGCTCGGTTTTCACGCCGAGCCGATATACGTTGTCCTCGTGTGCAGGGGGGGGGGAGGATAGAAGAGCCAGGAGCAGGAACTGAGCTCCCGCCCCCTCTCCGCCCCTCTGCGCTATTTGCAATGGGGAGAGGCGGGGCAGGGGTGGGGCTAATTCTCAGAATTTAGCCCCGCCCTCATCCTGCCTCCCTTCATTGCAAATAGTGCAGTGGGGCGGAGAGGAGGCAGAGAGGGGGCGGGAGCTCAGTTCCTGCTCCTGGCTCTTCCATCCTCCCCCCTGCACATGAGGACAACGTATATCGGCTCGGCGTGAAAACCGAGCCGATATACATTCATGGGAATGCAGCCCACAAGCTACTGCAGGGGAAATGTAAGACAGTGTTGAATCAGAGGAGGGGGGGGGGGGAACCAACGAGGTAGAAGCCAATTTTCTCCATTTAAAGAAAAAATATTCCTTCCTGACTCTAAAGGCTTATTCACACGTCCGTAGATTGGCCAGGTTTTCATGCCCCGCCAATATACGGTGTCTCTTTCTGCAGGGGGAGGAGGCGGGCCAGACCGGGAGTAGTGCACTGAGATGCTGCCCCCTCTCCACCTTCTCTCAGCCCCCTCTCCGCCTTCCTCCACTATTTGCAATGGGAGGGGGTGGAACTTAGCTCTGCCCCCACTGCGCCCCTCCCATTGCAAACAGGGGCGAGGTTGTTGCTCCATTTAAGTTTTGGACTCTTTTCTCCTCAGGTTAACCCTCTGATTTGCTCCACCTTTCTCGGCACGACCTAACATGGGGGAACGTCTCCGCCTTACTTCCTTCAATTCTCTTTCATAGCTCCATCACATTTAACTGTGAGGCCCAGATTTCTGATGGGGAAGGTAGAGCACTTTTTTAAGGGGTCGCATCAATAACTTTAAGATCACATTAGCTAATTTATACTCCCCCAATTCTAACCAAGTGGCCTGGCTGGTCGGGCAGTTGGAGACACTTAAAGAATTTGCGGATGGCCCCATCATTATAGGGGGCGACTTTAATCTCACAATGAACCCTCTGCTGGACTCGTCAGTAGGTCGCTCCCAAGTCTCTCAGACTAAACTGAGGAAACTTATTTGCAGCTTATCGAAGTTGGGAATGGTGGATGCATGGCGCCAACTCTCCCCTACAGTAAAAGATTACACATACTTCTCCCAGGTCCATACATCATTTCAAAGGCTAGACTACATTTTCATTTCTTATACCCTCCTTATCCAGCTCAAACATTGCTTCCACTACCATTTTGGATCACGCTCCACTACACGTAGACCTCCTCCCACTATGTAACGTCCATCGGGAATGGAGATGGCGACATAACGCTTCACTCCTAGACTCTGCGGAGGACAAGGCTTCCCTCTCCAAACTCCTAGAAGAATTCTTTAACCTAAATATGAACAAAGACCAAACAACACCTCTGGTCTGGGAGGCGCATAAGGCCTTCATAAGAGGCATTTTGATCACGCTTGGCTCTAGGAAGAATACAATACAACAAAAAGATATAGATGAGCGCTTGAAACAGATTGCCAAACTAGAATATGTCACCAAGCTTTCCACCTCCAAAGAAAATCTTTCTAAGCTGACCGCCCTTAGAAAAGAACTAAAACTCTGCCTTGAGTCGAGATTTAATAAGAAATGCCTCCACCTTAAACACGTGGTCTTTGTTCAGGGGAACCGCGGCAGTAAATACATGTCTGCATTGATTAAGAAGGCCCACTCTAAGAACCATATCAACTCAATTAAATCCAAGTCGAGTTCGCGAGTCTCGTCCACCCCAGACATAGCTATTGAATTCCAGAAATATTACTCTCAGCTGTACAACCTGCTCCCACGTGCACCCCAAGAAGATATTAGTAATACTAAAAAGCAAATCAACCACTTCCTAAAAAACCTACAACTACCCAGGCTAGACGAGAAGGAGGCAAACTCACTACTGGTTCCAGTAACGGAATCAGAGGTAGAGAAAGCATTAGACTCTTCTCCCCCCGGAAAGAGCCCCAGCCCAGATGGCCTTCCACTAATGTATTATAAAACCTTCCGCTCCCCTTTAGTATCCCGCCTAACCGAGGTCTTCAATTCTCTCCTCCAGGGCTGCGAACTTCCAAAACAGAGCCAAGAAGTGCACATCACCCTCATCAATAAGGATAATAAAGATCCGGAGATGTGTGGCAGCTATAGGCCCATCTCTTTAATTAATCTAGACATAAAACTGTGGGCCAAACTTCTCGTGAAACGAATAGAATCTTTCATCCCAAACTTGATAAACAGAGAGCAGGCGGGCTTTGTAAGAGGCAGAGAGGGAAGAGACAATTGTGCATGCATCCTCCACGCAATATACCATGCTCAATCAAAAGGACTACCCCTGGCCTTAGTAAGCACAGATGTTGAAAAGTCTTTCGACAGGGTTGATTGGCTATACATGAACTCTGTCCTCTTCCACTTCAACTTTCCTCCTGCCTTTGTCACAGCTATCTTTCATTATATTCCGAACCCTACACCACACTGAAAATCAATAATACCCTATCGCCGCCATTTGATATAAAGAATGGCATGCGCCAGGGCTGTCCTCTCTCCCCCACCCTCTTTATTCTAGCCTTGGAACCCCTGCTCCAGTGTATTAGGTTGGACCAGGAGATACGAGGCCTCTCAGTAGGGAGTCATGAACTGTCGACAGCAGCATTTGCGGATGACATCATATTCCTTATTACCAATCCAGAGAAGGACCTTCACAAGCTCACCCGCAGCTTGGAACAGTTTGGGACCCTGTCTAATTTTAAAATTAATTTTAACAAATCGACGGTGTTAAATGTCTCTATCCCTACTATACGCTGTAAAAACTTGATGACGGGTTCTCCATTCTCCTGGTCCAATTCTGCAATTGACTTCCTTGGGATAAAACTCATAAAGAAAACTGGGGATTTGTATCTCTTCAATTTTCCTCTGCTTAATACTAAAATAATGACCCTCTTACAGAGCTACGACCACCCATATATCTCGTGGTTCGGAAGGAAAAACATACTAAAATCCTATATCTTCCCAATAATCCTGTACCAGATCCGAACTCTTCCGATCCATCTTCCCCCCATTTTCTTCCATACCCTTCGCTCATTATTCACTAATTTCATATGGAGATTGAAAAGACCAAGGTTAGCGTATAGCCTTATGATACGGAGAAAAGAAGAAGGAGGGGTTGGCCTGCCTTGCATCCACGATTTCTACTTAGCATCTCACCTCAGCTACTGGCTGGAGTTGACCACTCCTACAAGAGACCCACTTCTGCAGCACTTAGTCGGTGAGACCTACGGAGCTTCCCTAGCGGAGGATCTGTGGTTCCCTAGGAAAAATCTCTACAGAAATAAGAAATTCAACCCCCTCCTGCGGGGGCCGTGCGAGACTTGGGATCTACGAAGGGAGACATTGGCTCCAACGCCCTCTCCGATCATTCCCCTGCGCGTGCTGCCTAGCCTTATGGGGACCCCTTCAGACCCATGCCTCAGTAAGATTTGGGCTAAATTCAAGAACAGACCCATTAGGGAGTTACAGGCTATGGCCCACCTGGGCCCGAATGAAACTGTACGTTCCCTTCTGCCTGACCAGCCTATGTCATTCTTATATTTAGCGCACGTAAGATATAATTATAAAATAATTGGGGACTTTCTTAAGACACATCCTTCCACAAGATCTCTCACTGCTTTTGAGAAAACAGTGGATGAGAACAGACCTAACCACAGGAAAATAGCTTTCCTTCGGAAGCACTTTATTTCACCCTCTCTAACTTCGAAGCCCGCATTACTCTCCTCTTGGGGGAAGGAACTACATATCACTTTATCTCCCTCTGACATCCAATTAATCTTGAAGTTGGCCTATGGCCTGTCCCAATGCATTCTTTCACAGGAGGCCCATTACAAACTACTTGTTAGATGGTACAGGACACCTCAGTGGCTCTGTAACCACAAACTAACTACATGCGATAAATGCTGGAGATGTGGGATGGGCACAGGCTCTTACTTACACATTTGGTGGGAATGCCAGATCTTGATGCTCTTCTGGCACGAAGTGGAGAGAAATCTTAGGAAGCTAGCACGTAATTTTACACTGACCCCGGAGATTATCTTTCTATGGAGACCATCTGGGTGCTTTCACCCTTTAAAGCAGAAACTATTGGCACAGGCAATTGACGCAGCAAAGGCACTTATCCCCTCTTTATGGATGCAAAAACTACCTCCCTCAATATCTCAATGGAGAGAGAGAATGGATTTGTCCTGCAACTTGGAGGAATTCTCTAGCTGGTTCAAAGGTAACCATGACAAATTCCTGGAACTATGGGGCCCTTGGCGTAGATTGCGCCTTGAGCTGTAGTCCTATCATTGTCTTGTCCGGGAGAGACAGACGAGGCGGTTACGCCCAGTCTGTGCTTGGAGGTGGGACGAGGCGGAGACCAAGCACCCCAGACTGGCGTTACTCACGCACTGATCAGAAGCGCTAACTTATAGGATTTTGCTTACTGTATGAATCCATTAGCTATCCCCCTCCCTCCCCCCTCTCTTCTCCCCCCCAACCTGTACGTCTTGTCTGTTAGTCACACCAACCATGTTTAACAAGTTCACTGTTAAGCTTATTAGCAGGACTGCTCGACTTCGACCTGACATGTTGAACTAGTAGTCCCTTTTCATCTGACCGAGTTGTTTTGTATTGCTTTCATGTATTACATGTCTGTCATATATTAGAAATTATCAATAAAAACGGATGCAAAAAAAAACAGTGACGAGGGGCAGAGAGAGGGCCGGAGCTCAGTGCACTTCTCCCGGCTTGGCCCACCTCCTCCCACTGCAGAAAGGGACACCGTATATTGACCGGGCGTGAAAACCCCGTGTGAATAAGCCCTAAATCTGGCAATCAGAATAATCCCCGGATCACCGATCCTTCTGAAGTAATCAGTGATATAATATGTAATATTGTAGTGCTCCAAGGCCCCTCCTAGACTCTTTTAGTGAGTTCACCATCACCACGTCCTCAGAGTTTCATAGTCTCACTGCTCTTACAGTAAAGAACCCCCTTCTATGTTGGTGTAGAAACCATGTTTCCTCTAGACATGCCCCATTGTTACAGTTACAGTCCATATAGCCTAATAATTCTTATAGATAGCCTGTAGAGATGAGCGAATGTGCTTAGCCACGTCCCCTTTTTCGCCCGAGTACCGCGATTTTCGAGTACTTCCGTACTCAGGCGAAAAAATTCAGGGGGCGCCGTGGGTGAGCGGGGGGCTGCAGCGGGGAGTGGGGGGTAGAGGGAGAGAGCGAGGGCTCCCCCCTGTTCCCCGCTGCTACCCTCCACTCACCCACGGCGCCCCCCGGCAACCCCGAGTACGTTGCACTCGAGTACTGAAGTACTCGAAAATGGCGGTACTCGATCGAGTAATTGCTCGAAACGAGTACGTTCGCTCATCTCTAATAGCCTGCCTTTGTGAAACAGCAACCTTAACTGTGCTACTTAAGGACTAAATGGCCTTTGCTAAATAAAGGACTAAATGGGGCATTCCAGGTGGTATTACTAGATTCTCTCACCAAATTAATATACCTTTATTTGATGAATCCATCAACAAAGCATTTAGTTTGCATATAGTTGCATTCCTGTTTTACAATGCAACATTTTTTTTTATTGGGTGGGGGGCTTATACTGTATACAACTTTTGGCTGGTGGGAGGTGGGTAATAATACTGCATGCAACTTATACAACATATACACAAATTATGAAAAAGTTGTCCACTACAAGTTTTGGTTATTCTTCTCAAGCCACAAGAAGTGAAGTAAAAGTAAAGAAAAAAAAATTCTGAACTTTACTTAATATTTGGATTATAACACGATTTCAGTCAATGTAATGAAATGGCATAAAACCATTTTTAACAATATGTTCGTAAAATCCCCTCATATTTTTTTCTCTAGTGGATGTAAAATATTTATAATGCTGCATTACAGTACTTCTTAGTACCATCTCCTCGTAAATTGTTTTAAATCAGCCCCATTAAATAGTCAAAGAACAAATGTTCTCTAATAACTCTTCCAAAGTGTTTCTCCTACCATCACTCTCTGTTATACTACCTCAGCATGCAGGATCAGATCTAGTTCAGTATATTGTATATCTACAATCTACCGTATGTGAAGCCTTTTCTGGTCAGGACATTTTAGAAGTAGAAGTGAAGGTCTGTAGTTCTGTTAGCCATGGGAGTCTTTGATGTAAGAGAAGTATAAGTGGCGGGAGGACAGGGTAAACTATAACATATGCTACACAAGTGTTTTATAGCAGGTGATACAGTTCGGTGAGCGGCATCTCTGATGGGTAGCATTTCTGGCATTTTAGATAATTATCAAGGTGAGCAGATGTATATGAATAATCAAAGGATAGGTGGCACCGGTAGATGATGATCTACCGGAACAACGGTGTATTTACATGAACGACTTTGGACAGAACTAGCATGTAAAAAAGTGTTATTTACGATGAGTTACTTTATATATGCAATTTTTCTTGTGGACCAAGAGTAGGAGATAATCGCACCATGTCCTATTTTTGGGCGATATTGCCCATAATTTTCTATGGTCGTAAAAAAAAAAATTGCATCGTATTCACATGTAGATGTGATTTTTTTTAATAAGATCATTCTTATTGAAATTATATTTTTGAATACAATTACCCCATAATTTCAAGACATTTGTACAAGTATAATATACTATACATATAACATACCATTACCCCACCCAAATAATACAATCATAACTATATTTAGGCAAATCATAATCACCCCCATATACCACCCAAAACAATACATTTAGGCACATCATTTTTTTTTTGTATTTTTTGTATGTACCTAACTGTAGATGCCAGCCATGTGGAAGTCATCTCTATACGCTGATCCCAAGCCTGGATCAATGGGGAGGGTTAGGGAAAGACCTGGCAACTTACCCTGTAAAAACCTTGTCTTGGAAACCCTATAAAAGAGCTCTCAAATGATTCAGATATGGTATCTGATAGCCCCCCAGGTCAAAGGATGCTCTGAATGCTACTGGGGAAGAGCAAGATTGAGTACAAGAAGTTAGGGTTTTCTCTTATGACACAACTGGGGAAAAGCCCTCGGGAAGCCCAGCTGCTGATGCGCCTCATGATGAAAGGAAAGGACTGCGTTGTACCAAAGCTCACTTACTAGCAACATGGAATGTGCGTAGCATGAGTCCAGGGAAATTGAACATTGTGAAACACGAAACGACAAGATTTAATATTGATATTCTAGGAATTAGCGAATTGCACTGGACAGGTAATGGATATTTTCATTCCGATGACTTTACATTGCACCATGCTGAACACAAGGGAATCAAGGGGAATGGAATAGCCTTATTACAAACAAGCAGATCTCAAAGGCAGTAGAAAGTTTTTGACCAATTCGTGACCGTATCATTGCAATCCGGATATGTAATAAGCCAGCGAACATCTCAATCTTACAGATCTATGCCACAATGACGGATGCTGATGAGGAAACCATTGAAGAGTTTTATGTCAACGTCCAGAAAACTCTAAACGAAGTGCCAAAGGCGGATATCATTTACATTTTGATTGACTTCAATCCCAAAGACGGCATTTAGCCAGAAGAAACCATCACAGGAAGATTTGGGCTTTTGGCAAGAAATTAAGCCCATGATCGCCTGGTACAGTTCTGCCAAGAAAATCAGCTCAGAATAACAAACACATGGTTTATGCAACCAAAACGCTGACTGTACAAGTCAACATCTCCCAATGGCCTCCATTGAAATCAGATTGATTACATCCTGGGTAATCATCGTTGGCAAAGTTCAATCATTGCAATAAAAACCTTCCCTGGTGCCGACTGTGGCACTGATCACGGACTCCTTGCAGCTAAAATCAAGATCAAATTCCATAACATCAAGAAAGGTGTTTCATTGAGAACTTTTGACACCTCTAAGATCTCCCAAACATACAATGTTGAGGTAGCAAACAGATTCAAACATTCAGAAGAAACATTGCCACAATATACAGTTCACGGCTATGGAAACAGGCAGTAAGCATTTCACCTATAAGAAGCAGGAAAAACAACGCTATTGGTTGTCCAAACAAACTCTAAGAATAGCCAATAAAAGAAGAGCAGCAAAGGTGGTCGGCAACAAAGACGGAATCGGGCAACTAAATGCCAATTTTCAGCTAGTGGCAGGGAAAGACAAGGAAATGGACTGGAATGAGCATTGCAAACAACTCGAGGCAAAAGCCATGAAGGGCCATATGTGAAGCCTATTCTGACAGGTCAAAATGGCCCAAAAACCTTTCATGGCATGCAACAGAACAATCAAAGGCAAAAATGGGAAGGAACTGAATGACCAACAGAGTATCCAGGATATGTGAAGGGAATACTCAGAGGAACTATATGCCTGCAATCACATACCTGGAATTATATGCCTGCAACCACATACCTGCAGCCCGTGGACTTGAAGCTCTCCATTATGGAGTCAGAAGTGGTTATGTCAATGAAACAACTAGCCAAAAATAAAGCACCAGGCATAGAGAACATACTGGCAGGGCAATTGCTGCCAGTACCAGGGAAAACCATCATAGTGCTGTGCCAGGCAGTATGGGCATCCACACAATGGCCACAGGACTGGAAAACATTTGTCTTCATCCCTCTACCAAAGAAAGGGGACTCCCAGAATTTCTCCAACCACCGAACAATGTCCCTCATTCCGCATGCAAGCAAGATCCTTTTCAAAATTATACAGGAAAGACTGAGATCAGCTGTTAAAGCGGTAGGATTCCGGTGAGGACGCGACACCCACGACCATATTGCAAATCTGCAATAGACCATGGAAAAAGCTTGAGAATACCAAAAGAATACCCATCTATATGTGCTTCATCGACTACACCATGGATTTTGACGGAGTCGACCATGACAAGCTATAGCAGGCCCTACAAGAGCAGGGCATATCGGCACATCTTGTCAAGCTGATAAAATCACTTTATACCAATCAAGAAGCCACTGTAAGAACACCGTATGGGGACACAGATTGGTTTGGGATTGGCAAAAGTGTCGAACAGGGCTGCATCCTCTTACCCTTCTTTAACCTATATGCAAAAGTGATCATGCAGAAAATGGACCTAGACGCATTGGAAATCGAGTTGAAAATAGGTTGCAGAAACATCAACAATCTCCATTATGCAGATGACACAACTCTGCTTGCAGAAACAGAAGCCGGTCTGAAGCAGCTGATATGTAAGAGTAAACTGAAAATAAGAAAATGAGCCTATACCTGAATTTAAAGAAGACTAAAATGATGACAACTGAAAAAAATGGCCAAATTCAAATCAAAAGGCAATAGAATGCGTACAAAACTTTCTTACTTTGTTTAAAAATTGACCAGGCTGGTCCATCTATGCCAGAGATAAAACATAGGATAGCATTGGGGCAAAGCGCAATACTGAACATGGACAAAATCTGGAAAAGTAGGGATATCGGCAGAGCAACTAAATGCAGGATAGTGCAAACCACCATTTTCCCCATAGCCATGTAGGGATGTGAAAGCTGGACTGCGAAAAAAGCTGATAGAAGGAGGATCGATGCGTTTGAGCTGTGGTGCTGGTGAAAACTGTTGCGTATGCTCTGGATGGCGAGAGTAACAAACAGAGAAGTCCTGAATCGTATAAGACCCGATATATCACTGGAAGGGAAGATGATCAGACTCACATATTTTGGCCATGTAGTGCAAGCAGAGTTCCTAGAAAAATTTATAATGCATGTAGAGATCAGTGGCAAAAGAAGACCCAGCCGACAAAGGACATGATGGCTGATACTGTCAAAGTTGATATTGGCATGGATACCACACAACTGAAAGAAGCCGTGCAAAAGCGAAAAACATGGAGGGAGCTCGCCGTTAGGGTCACCGAGGGTCGCGATGCAATGTGTTTTTCTCACATTTGCATAGAAAATTGCAAGTTTATGAGTGAGATATTGGTCCAAGCTTCTTAGACTAATATCACGCTCAGCTGTGTAAATGCACCTTAATTCAGTAAGGTATGCTATTTTATGTCCAATTGAAATTCTTCTATACCTCTCTCCTGATATTTTCATGGTATATGATCTGTATATATTTGGCCTTTTTCACTGTGGCAAATATGGTCCAAATTGTATTAAAAAGGTCTTTTCACTGTTTGGACCCTAAAACGTAACTTTTAATAGGGTTTATTTAAAATTAGAGACAAGACTTACAGACACATATAGTACATAAATTCAAAAATAAAAAATAAGAAAAGCTATCTAGTTGATTAGTATTTGATAATATCGCTTAGGGGTTTCCTAGGTATACTTCAATATTATATCACTCCCAGAGGCATAAGGGAGTCATATAAAAGAATGTTTGTAGTCAAACAGAAATATATATTTTCTCTGTGGTGTTTATCACAGAAGATCTTATTGGTCATAATAAGCATGAAGAGATGATAATATCAAGGCTTCAAATAAATAAACTCTGGGTCGTGATATAGGTCTTATTTCGGTCCGACGCGTTTCGCTCAGCGTTTGAGCTCTTCAGGGACCTATACGCTCTTTAAATATGCCTCAATGGTATATATATATCAATTACCCGGGTTTTGTCTTCAATTATGAAGGTAAGTCATGCAACATGTTAATAAGAGGTGGTGCAAGATACACATTTGATAATATGCTGAACCAAGTACATCAAGGAGGGATGAGAAATAACCAAAAGGTATCATCCACTCACAGGTTTTAGATAAGGTCAGCAATAGTATCTGTTCAAGTAGTACTAGATATGTCAGCTCCCGAACTGATTTAATAATAAATAATCTCTTTACTTCAGGAGATAACGTATCGGGCTAAATGTTGCCAAAAATGACTCCTTCAACTATCTAATCTTGCTAGATTAATATCAGCTCTCTTTCTAATTCTGAGGAAGCCCACAATAATAAAGGGCATAAATGATACTACTGGTAGACCCAAGATTTTTGGGTGTCTATCTCCTCCGCACTTTTTTCACAGTATTAGCTACTAGTACCCGATGATAATTTGTGTTACTAATGTTGCAAGAGTCTTAATAGCCACATGATTATATAGTGGTCAAAGAAGTTTGCAACAAAGCAGGTAATTATTAGCAGCACAAGGATAAGTGAGGAGGGAGAGAGAAAGGAGAGAGCAGCAATCAGACCAACCCCCTTGATGGTAGGCAATTGGTATATATTTGGCCCCTTCTTACAAATAATGATTTTCCTACTACAATGCAATCAAGAAAATCTGAATGAAATATTATGCAAATGACATTTACTTTGGATTAATTTGAATTCCTTTAATTGATGACAGGCGTGTGCTTTGTGCAGAGTTTTTAATTGGAATTTTAGTCTGGATACATTTATGATCTCTATAAATGTTGCAAGGTCAGATTAACAAAAATATAGATACAAAAAACTACAGTGCTCCCAAAACAGTTAAACAATATAATACTGGTGTAGTGAGGTCGCCGCCTAGACTGGGACGCGCCACTACACTCAAGAGCCTGGGTGGCCTTGTACTATATTTAAAACCACAATGGGTTAGGAGGAATACCTGTCCATCAGCGATATCCAGTCTGGAGATCATTAGTCACAAATGCCCAATACAAAAGTCTAAGACTAAATATTAAAGCAAGACAGTGCTACGGGAGATAAAATCAAAGGTAAAAGACAAATAGGAAAGGGCTCATCTGGTCTAAATGGCCTAACATCCTGGCAGGCCGTCACCCTCATGGTGCACAAAGGCGTGTAGGGGCAAATAAACTCTTTCTCACTAGAACATCCCAAGAGGAGCGCACAATGGAAGTGGCCCAAGATTTCTGTAAGACTCGGTCATAAAAGCATAGAAAAGTGGAAAACAAAAATAAATAAAATCCAGCACTCAAAGTATTTAAAATTCAGTGCTGAAGTCCATTAGTTAAACTTTGAAGTATTCACTTAAAGGGGAATGGGTTTTGGATATCTTCAAACAGGAACCCACACAATTAGGCAAGAGAATATGTAATAAAAAAAGAAGTATAAGAAATGTAAAATTGGTAGTATTAAAAAACAATAATTAGATACTGTAAAATAAAATGAAACATAAATGAGCAAGTGAAAACTATACTACAAAATGGACTTAAAAATGAGGATTGGAAGGATTAAAAAGTGCATGAACAGTATATGAAAATAAATATACAGTAATACCTTGGGTTAAGTGCCTCAGCTTGCAAGCTTTTTGACTTGAGAGCAGGCTCTCTCCCGAATTTTTGCTCTGATTTAAGAGCAAAAACTTCGGTTACAAGCCTTGCTCTCAATGGGACCGCTGCTGCTGTCAGCGGCCCCATTGAAAGCAATGGCCTGCCGGCAACGTCTGCAGTGATTTTAGGGGACAGGCTTTAAATATTAGCCCTTCCCTGAAAATCATCCCTAGCTGTAGTAAAAATGTACTCACCTGTCCACCACTGCCAGGGCTCAGGCACGTCTAGCTGTTGCTTGTTCTCCCTGCACTGCTTTGAAGCTTTTTAGCAGGCAGGGATTTTAAATCCCCACCTGCTGAAAGGCCTATGTCAAACTGGCTGAGTGATTATATATTCTTTCAATTTTTTTACTACAGCTATGGATGATTTTTCAAGGAAGGGCTTATATTTAAAGCCCTTCCCTAAAAATCACTGCGGGGTGATGGCGTCCTATTGCTTCCAATGGGGCAACGACATCCTCATTGAAATCAGTGGAAGAGCTTTGCGATCTGGAATAGATTAATGGCTTTTCCATTCACTTCAATGGGTAAAATTGATGTGACTTACAAGTGTTTTGGGTTAAGAGTAGAGATGAGCGAGCGTACTCGGAAAAGCACTACTCGCTCGAGTAATGTGCTTTATCCGAGTATCGCTGTGCTCGGGTCTGAAGATTCGGGTGCCGCTGCGGCTGACAGGTGAGTCGCAGCAGGGAGCAGGGGAGAGCGGGCGGGAGAGAGGGAGAGAAAGATCTTACCTCCGTTCCTCCCCGCTCTCCCCTGCAGCTCCCCGCTCCGTGCCGGCACCCGAATCTTCAGGGACGAGCACAGCGATACTCGGATAAAGCAAATTACTCGAGCGAGTAGTGCTTTTCCGAGTACGCTCGCTCATCTCTAGTTAAGAGCTCTGTCACGGAACGAATTAAACTCTTAACCCAAGGCACCACTGTATATATAAAATGTAAAATAATATAAAAATACTTCATTCAAGTCATTTGGCATGAGTGTGTTGAGACAGAGTATCCAGTAAATTTCTTTGGATTTAAGTCTTGAAAAGTGACCTTGTGTGACCTTCTCCAGTAGCGTGATCCGCATCAAAGAGGAATTCCTACTATTCACACTGGAGAAGTGTTGTGATATAGTGCATTTTTAAAATCTATTCTGGATATTAAAATGGTGCTTGTTTATTCTGAACCTAAGAGCATTTATAGTAATCCTGATATATTTCAGGCCACACAGACATTCTAAAAGGTAGATTATCAAACTACTAATGATGATCTGTCCATCCGTGCATGAGTGAGTGGGTTTTTGAGTGACTTACATCCAACCCTGATCTCATGATGGTGACGTCATCAAAGGTCCTTCATCCCCAGTGAGGGATTTACATGCTCCGCCCCTGATCACATGATGGTGATGTCATCACAGGTCCTGTACGCACACGGCTGCTGTTCAGCTTTCAGCTTGGTGTTAGTATTCAGTATTCCATAGCAACTGAGGCCACAGGAGGTTTGCAGTCTGCCCGTAATTTGCACAAGGATACAGGAAATTTGATGATATTGTAATGTCATCAGGGGTGGAGCTTGTGAGTCACTTGGGATAACTGTCACCATCATGTGATCAGGGGCGAAGCATGATGGTGATGTCATCACAGGTCCTTCATCTCAAGTGCTGCTTCTGATCCCTGTTGTATGGGATGAACAATGTATGTAGCAGTGCTGTGTGTGTGACATGCATGTAGCACAGATGTGTGGCGCAAACACTGGTACTATAATTTCCTAATAATTACTAGTATAGCTTAAACCGCAATTGAGAAATTGCTTCAGATGGATAAATTTATTCTCCCTCTATAAAAATTTACTTCCTTCCATGTTGAATATTAAAACAACATTTACAATTCTGAATCCCACATTTAAAAGAGCCCTTTATAAGTCGAGATATAAGACTCCTCACTGGAAAGAGAGAGGTTTTTGATTACGGAAACAAGATAGGGCTAGACTATTTTTCAAAGTTCTGTTTTCTTGAAAGATGACTGTTGGTTGTTCAGAAATCTGCTTAATGAGAAAAAGGTCACCCTTGAAGATTTCTTGACTTTTTAAGTTGCCATGCCAAGAAAAGGAAAGTAAATATCCCATACGGGCAGTTCACGAGAATCAGGAGGAACTGCACCTCTGATGAGGTTTTTACTAAACAATCAGATATTTTAAAACAGCGTTTTATGGAAAAGGGTTACCCTAAAGAATTAGTCGAATCTTCTCAATAAAGAGTTTTAACACAAGGACGCATCACATGCCTGCAGAGATCTGTGATTACAAGAAAATATAACCCAAAGGAGTTGTTTGTCACCCGTTTTAACTCACAACATTCGCAACTAAAATCATTTCAAGACATTTGGAAATCTAAGCAGTGACAATTTTCTCATTAACCCCTTCATGACATGGCCTATTTTGGGCTTAAGGACGCAACAACGGGGGGGGGGGGTTGAAAAAAAAAACCCGTTTCGGCGCGGGACAACCCCTTTAAGGACGCAACAATTTTTGGCGGATTTTCTTCTCCGTTTATCAAAAGCCATAACTTTTTTATTTTTCTGTCGACGCGGCCATATGGGGGCTTGTTTTTTGCGTGGCGAACTGTAGTTTTTATCGATGCCAATTTTGGGTACATAGACTATATTGTAAAATTTATTTTTTTTTTTAATGATAGCAGAGAGAGAAAACGCATCAATTCTGCCATAGATTTTTTTATTTTTTTTTTACACCGTTAATCATGCAGCATAAATGAGACTTTCCATTTTTTCTGCAGACCGGTACGGTTACAACGATACCAAAATTCTAACATTTTTTTTAGGTTTTCCCACTTTTCTGCAATAAAAACCCTTTTTTTTGGAAATCTTTTTTCTATTCTAAATTGCTGCATTCAAAGTCCCGTAACTTTTTTATTTTTTGATGTACAGAGCTCTATGAGGGCTTATTTTTTGCGAGACGAGCTGTAGATTTTATTGGTACCATTTTGGCGTACATACGGCTTTTTTGATCACTTTTATTGCGTTTTTAGTGAGGCAAAATGCTAAAAATGAGCATTTTGCCTCAGTTTTTTAGCTTTTTTTTAGCGTTTTTTTTCCGGGCACAGTCAAAAGCATGTGCAACTTATTGTACGCATCGTTACGGACGTGACAATACCAAATATGTGGGGTTTTATTTTTTTTTTACCTTTTTTATGCTAATCTGAGAAAAAGCATAAAAAAATGTTTTTTTACTCTTTTTTTTACATTTTTTTTAATTCATTTTTTAAATCTTTCTTTTTTTTACACTGTTTGTGTCCCTCTGAGGGACTTTAACCACTTCCCTGATGATCGCTGTCATAAGGCATGGCAGAGCTACTGCTCTCCCATGCCTTATCGCTCATACAGCGATCTCAGGCATAGGCAATACAGGACGCCAGTGTCTGGCGTCCTGTTGCCATGGTGACAGGCCGGGCTCTCGCGATGACATCGCGAGTTCCAGCCGGAGACACAGAGGGAGCCGCGCACCCTCTGTGAACTCTTTCCCTGCCGCGATCTACTTAGATCGCGGCAGGGAAGGGGTTAACAGTGGCGGGCGCATCTCCGATGTCCCCCCGCTGTTTCAGCGAGATGCCGGCTGTGACTGACAGCTGGCTCCCGCTGCGGGATAGCGCTGGATCATATGTGATCCCGCACTATCTCCAGGACGTAAGTTTACGCCCTGTTGCGGGAAGTACCCCGCTCCCAGGACGTAAACTTACGCCCTGCAGCGGGAATGAGTTAAAGGGGTTGTGTCGGGGGCGTGGCTAGCGCATGGAGGGCTAAGACATGGACCTGAGAGCTCCCGCGGCGGCCACCCGATAAAACACCCCAGACGCCGGCAAGACCCACCTAAAGAAGCCCAGCAGCACACATGGGAAGGTGCAGGACCGACAGGACATAGGCAGCAGCGGGGCCATAGAGTGCTTCATCAGCACACCGCGCTCAACCTCCGGCAGACCCAAGATGGCACCGGAGCGCCACGTGCAGGAGGCTCCGGCGGCTCAGTTAGGAGCGGGGAGCACCTCTGAAGCGACCAGCGATACGGCAGCAGAGCGGGGATCTCCTTCACAGAGTCCCCCAGCCCACGATGAGGGCAGAAACAGCTCCAGGACACCTATCAGCTCCCATGGCGGGGCAACAGTGAGTACAGCAAGCTGCAGCTACACTGTACACCAGCTCCCCTCACTCCCCCCTCCTCCTGAACAACAGGGACAGACGCCCGAGAGGAGGAGTAGTCCATCAGGGAGTGAATCCCAATCTCCCACAGTATACCACACAGCGACCCAAAAAAAGGCGAGGAGAGTGCTGCCGGTCGCGTCCCCACATGACACAGAGGAGGATAGATGGATAACACACATTATGGCAATACCTACAAGGGATGAGCTGAGCGCCCTTTTCGCCAAATTTGAATCTTCCAATAGACAGGCCCTGGAGTCTATTCATGCAGAGGTACACCAGATTGGCCATAGGCTGCACCAGGTAGAGGAGGTGCAGGAGGAAACGGCGGCCATCTTGGAGTCACATAAACAAGCAATTCAGGCACAGGCAGATCAGATCGCCAATCTCACCATGCATCTAGATGACTTAGAGAACAGAAATAGGAGAAATAATTTGTGCATAAGAGGCCTCCCTGAGGAAGTAGAGGGAAACCAGCTAGAACCGTGGGTACAAGCTCTCTTTATGCGTTTACTGGACAGACCACCTGAGCGTCCTGTTGAGCTTGACAGGATCCACAGAGCACTGGGCCCTAGAGCGACTGATGTAAACCGTCCTAGAGACGTTATATGCAGAGTCCATTTTTTCCAGGACAAGGACACTATATTGCGCAAAGCAAGAGATCAACCAGACCTCCTAACATGCGAGGACAAACCCATCATCATATTAAAGGACTTGGCCCGCCACACACTGCAATTGAGAAGGGCCCTGCGACCCCTCCTAATGGCACTCAAAGATCATGGAATCCAGTACTGCTGGGGATTTCCATTCTCACTCTCAGCGAAAAAAGAAGGCAGATCTGCAGTTTTCCGCTCACTGGACGACCTGTCCAAATTCCTGGGAACATTTGAACTGCCAATGATTGCACTCCCTGAGTGGCCCCAGCCTGCTTACGCAGACCACACGGGAGCAGTGGCAGACGGCGCGCCCCAGGAGGCAACGAGAGGGCCACAAGGGAGGAAGCCAAGCTACATGAATAGAGCCTCTTGTGTCTTAATAGTTTATTACCACGTGTGTCCCACACTTTAAGCGGGACCACTAAGAGTCGAATGCCTGCCTGATGCCTTTGTGAGGAAGTGGCGGGGTCTGTCCTTGGCCAGCTCTCCTTCCTCGGCCATTCGCCCGGGGCGGGGGGAAGGGGCGAGGACACACCCTGTCGAGGGGCACAGGGTCTGTTCATATTTTCCTGTTATGGGGGCCCAGTTCCGTGGGGGCCCATTGTTCTGAGATTACTTAATTTTGCTGGGTCGTAGGTGTTTGGGGTTTACTAGTCGAGACCTCATTGAGGTCATGTTTGATTTCCTTAACTTTATAAAGGGTGGCCACAGCCGGGGGGGTGCCTCTTGGCCCTTAGTGCACTATCACTCTCTCTACTGGGTGAATAGCCGTGCAAATGAGCGCGACCTCCGGCGAATCGCTGGTACTGCAGATTCACCAAATAACGGCCATTTTACGCCGTTTACTTTTTCTTTCCCCTCTCTCACATCTGATCTTCTCCCTTCCTCCTCTACTCTCCTACCTCTCCCCTCACTATCCTACGTCTGTCCAGTCTTCGAAAGACATCACATGACAACTACATGATGGCTAATCTTACGTTCGGCTCCTTTAACGTGAGGGGCCTAAATAAACCAGCCAAAAGGGGGCAGATCCTAGATTACCTACATAAGCACCATATAATGATTGCATTACTTCAAGAAACACATTTCCAGGCGGGAAGCATCCCCGGATGCAAACACTGCCATTACACGACATGGCTCCACAGCCCCCACCCACAAAAAAAAGTAGGAGGCACATCCATCGCCATCCACAAAAATCTCTCGCACAAAATTCTCTCATCAGAGTCTGACCCAGAGGGACATTACCTGTTCATGAAAATACAATTGGGTACGGAGATATTCACAATCGCAAATGTTTACTTTCCTAATCAGGCGCAGGTTCGCTTTGGGATCCGGGTACTGGGGGCCCTGGCATCCTTTGCAGATGGATCCTCTATAATTCTAGGAGGCGACTTCAACCTGGGCCTGAATCCTGGTCTCGACTCATCGGAGGGTAAGTCCGGCATATCACACTCAGCAACACGTAGATTAGTAAGAGAACTGCCAAACCTTCGGTTAATAGACTTATGACGCGTACTACACCCCAAGGTAAGGGACTACAGCTACCACTCCTCAGCACACAATAGTTATAACCGCTTAGACTATGTATTCATTTCACATAGACTTTTAGATAGGGGCCCGAGGTGCTCGATGGGGTCATTTCTGTGGTTGGACCATGCTCCGGTCTGGGGGTCCCTGGACTGGGGTCGAAAGGACAACACTCATAGTAGTTGGAGGTTAAACAACAATTTACTAAATGACAGGGCCTGCCTGCAGGAGATTCACCAGGCGATAGAGCAGTTCAAAGCCAACCATCAGCTAGACAACACCCCTGCCCCAATAAAATGGGAAGCGCTTAAATGCGTGCTACGGGGTATTTTTATATCACACGGGGCACGCCTGAAGAAAGAAAGAAACAGCACACTTGAGAGATTAGCTACCAGGCTGGGTCTTCTAGAGTCATCCAACAAAGCAACACCTTCGGACCAGGGGGCGGCAGAGATATCAGATGTCCGCGGCCAGATCCTGCTTTTGCTGGACCAGGCTTCGCTATGCCAGAGGGATAAGGCGAAGGGTAGTTTTTACGAATATGGGAATAAATGTAGTAAAGGGTTGGCCAGGGCCCTTAACCCAAGGTCCCCGCAAACATATATATTTTCTATTAAATCGCAAAAAGGGGAACAGGTACACACTAACTTGGAAATCCTGGATAGCTTTCACTCCTTTTACCATAATTTATACTGTATAACCTGCAGGAAAGGCAGTCAGGAAATCTTGAGGAGACAGAAAGGAATCAGGACGCTTATTTGCGACAAAACTGCCCTAAAAACATCCCTGAAGCTGACCGTCGCCCATTAGAGGAGGACTTCTCTCTCGGGGAGCTAACCGAGGGCATCCAGACCCTCAAAGTGGGAAAAAGTCCCGGACCCGACGGCTTCACTCCGCGCTTCTTTAAGATGTGTGGGGAAGCGCTAGCTCCTATAATGTTAGATGCCTTTAACACCATCTCACATGAATGCCTCTTCCCTCAGCAGGCCCTACAGGCCATAATCACGGTCATCCCCAAACCCGGAAAGGACCCCTCCATCTGTAGCAACTACAGGCCCATATCGCTATTAAATATAGAAACTAAAATCTACTCTGGGATGCTGGCGGCTCGCCTGAGACCGCTTATCCCCTTACTAATAGATAGGGATCAAGTGGGTTTTGTCCCTGGGAGGGAGGCAGGGGACAACACAATCAGAACTTTGGCCATTGTATCAAAAGCACAGCGCTCGGGAGACCCGCTATGCCTACTATCCGTGGATGCCGAGAAAGCATTTGATAGAGTGGATTGGAGGTTTCTAGAGGCAACTCTACGGATGGTGGGCATGGGTCCGCGTTTTCTGAGTAGGGTCATGGCTCTTTATCATGGCCCTACTGCCAGGGTGCGGGTTAATGGACAATTATCCCAGCCAATAAGTGTCAACAATGGTACTAGGCAAGGGTGTCCCCTGTCTCCCTTCCTCTACATTCTGGTGATGGAGACACTAGCAAACGCCCTTGGAGCCAATCACAGTATACAGGGGGTTGGAGTGGGACCGGCAGAGCATAAGGTCGCCCTTTACGCAGACGACCTGCTGGTCTACGTCGCCAACCCTAGAATAGTGCTCCCTTGTATCTTAAAGGAATTCAAGGTGTTCGGCGGAATATCTAACTTTAAAGTTAACCTCAATAAATCTGAAGTACTAAATGTAACCCTGCCCAGGGGAGAGAGAGAATCCCTACAACTAGCATTTCCTTTTGCCTGGAGAGAAGATGGGATCAAATACTTGGGTACTGTCATCACAGCAGACCCCGATAGGCTATTTGAAAAAAACTACATCCCGCTGATTACAACCCTTGAGAAAGACTTGGAAAGATTGAGGTCTCTGCCGCTATCCTGGTTCGGAAGAATAAATGTGGTCAAAATGAACTCCCTTCCTAAATTTCTGTATATCTTTCAAACAGTCCCCACAAAATTGACAGGCGTATTTTTGTCACGAATTAGGCGGTTAGTAATGAGATTTATATGGGGTAATCACAGACCCAGGCGGGGCTGGAAGTCCCTCTCTGGCCTGAAAGCAAATGGAGGAATGGGAGTCCCCAACTTTTCACTCTATCAGGGCAGAGCATAAGGTCGCCCTTTACGCAGACGACCTGCTGGTCTACGTCGCCAACCCTAGAATAGTGCTCCCTTGTATCTTAAAGGAATTCAAGGTGTTCGGCGGAATATCTAACTTTAAAGTTAACCTCAATAAATCTGAAGTACTAAATGTAACCCTGCCCAGGGGAGAGAGAGAATCCCTACAACTAGCATTTCCTTTTGCCTGGAGAGAAGATGGGATCAAATACTTGGGTACTGTCATCACAGCAGACCCCGATAGGCTATTTGAAAAAAACTACATCCCGCTGATTACAACCCTTGAGAAAGACTTGGAAAGATTGAGGTCTCTGCCGCTATCCTGGTTCGGAAGAATAAATGTGGTCAAAATGAACTCCCTTCCTAAATTTCTGTATATCTTTCAAACAGTCCCCACAAAATTGACAGGCGTATTTTTGTCACGAATTAGGCGGTTAGTAATGAGATTTATATGGGGTAATCACAGACCCAGGCGGGGCTGGAAGTCCCTCTCTGGCCTGAAAGCAAATGGAGGAATGGGAGTCCCCAACTTTTCACTCTATCACAGAGCAGCCCTGACCAAATGCGTGTTAGACCTATTCCATGGTAAGGAACATAAAAGATGGGTAGAGGCGGAACGGGACTCGGCCCTGTTTGAGGGACTGGGATGCATCTGGATCCCAGGAAAAGATAGACACAGAAATTTGGGGCTCTCGCCCTTCATAGAAAACCTACTCGGCGCCTGGATCGGCCCAGCCATCAAGTCCGGGTTGATTACATCCCTGGGGCCCCTCACCCCACTGGTGGGTAATCCCAACCTTCCTTAGGGGTACACCCCTGACCGTGGGGATAGCGGACCCAGTCCCCAGGATATGAGACATTTTAACAGACACGGGGCTGAAGAGCCTACAAGAAGTATTAGATGGAAGGGGCCCCCCAACCGGAGCATGGTACCAATACCTACAGCTAGGCCACTACATAAGGTCACTGGGATGCCCACAACAACTGAGGAGACCAAACACGCCATTTGAGAAGATCTGTATGTCTAAGCCAGACACCCCACAGACTATTTCCTCACTGTACGGGTCACTATTAGAGAAGGATACATCCGGCGGAAACAGGACCCTAGAATTGACCTGGGAGCGAGAACTGGGAGTAGATTTCCAGGCAGAATCATGGGAAAAGGCCTACACCATGACCCACAAGTTGAGCGTCTCCAGTAGATTACAGGAGCTTAATTATAAGATCCTGAGTCGATGGTATAAGACCCCGGCGGGATTAGCCAGAATCTTCCCCCAGTACCCGGATCTCTGCTGGAGGTGTCTTAGAGAACAGGGGACCTTCATTCATATATGGTGGTCTTGCACATTAATTCATCCCCTATGGTGTGAGGTGGAGGCTCTGTATACAGCCATTTGCAAAAATCCGCTTAATCTCACGCCGGAGGTGGCACTTTTGTCCATGATCCCGGGGTCAGTGTCGCAAGCAAAGAACTCACTGCTTCGCTTCTTCCTAATGGCTATGAGACAGTTCATCCCCAGAAGATGGAAATCAGTAACTCCCCCATCACGATTGTTGTGGCTGGAAGCGATGGATAATTTAAAACAGATGGAGGAACTCTGTGCCAAAGACGAAATGAGATACGCTAAATTCTACAACACATGGGCAGTTTGGCTACAGTTCCGGAGCTCATCTAGGCTAGATGCATGGCTCAGCGGCGGTTCCGCTGTTCTTTAAAAAACCCACAGAACACCCACCAATGTAGACGACGAATCCTATTGCACAGACGAGTCCAACCACACGCGTTCTTAGACTGGACAGACTCCTTCCCCTCTCCCCCCCCCCCCCACCTCCCTCCCTCTTTCTTTTCCCACTCCTCTACTATTCTTTCCCCTCTCCTTAACTCTCTAACTCCCATAATGCTTTTCCCTCTTTTTCTCTACCAGGGTTCTCTTTACTCTGGTCCACAACAATGGTATTCTTATAGCCCCCCTTTAACTCCCCCAGAAAAGGGATTCGTAGCAATTTAAAACAGGGGATTCTGGGCTATTCTGTTTCTTAATGTTTTACTCATTATAGATAAAAACAGCTGAGGACTCTGGGTGGCGGGGGACCTGGCGAGGAAAAGGAAGGGTGGCTAGGTTCTAACTAGAGATGAGCGAACACCAAAATGCTCGGGTGCTCGTTACTCGAGTCGAACTTTCAGTGATGCTCGAGAGTTCGTTTCGAGTAACGAACCCCATTGAAGTCAATGGGCGACTTGAGCATTTTTGCATATCGCCGATGCTCGCTAAGGTTTTCATTTGTGAAAATCTGGGAAATTCAAGAAAGTGATGGGAACCACACAGAAACGGATAGGGCAGGCGAGGTGCTACATGTTGGGCTGCATCTCAAGTTCCCAGGTCCGACTATTAAGCCACAATAGTGGCAAGAGTGAGTGACTGCTGCCTCTCATCTGATTGGTCCCACTGAGCCAATCAGAGGCAGCAGTCACACACCCATTCATAAATTCATGAATGGGTGTGTGAGTGGAATCTGCCTCTGATTGGTCAGGCTGTGACCAATTAGAGGCAGCCCATTCAGCAGGCGGGGATTTTAAATCCCCGGCTGCTGAATACTACTCACAGCTGTTCAGAGCAGTTCAGGAGGACTGCCGCTGGCCGCGCTGAACACCGTCTGCGGGGACGAGATGAGTATATATATATTATTTTTTTTTTACACATTTCTGGATGAATTGCAGGGAAGGGCTTATATATTTAACCCCTTCCCGACAATTCATCCTGCGATCGCCGGCAGCCCATTGCTTTTAATAGAGCCGGCTGTATTGCCAGCTCCATTGAATTCAATGGGCTAACATTGTTCTGCCGGGAGAAGGTGAGTATATATATATATTTTATTTTTACACATTTCTGGATGAATTGCAGGGAAGGGCTTATATATTTAAGCCCTTCTCGACAATTCATCCCGCTCGCCGGCAGGCCATTGCTTTCAATGGAGCCGGCTGTATTGCCGGCTTCATTGAATTCAATGGTCAGTGCTCATTTAATCGAGACGAGTACCACGTGGTGCTCATCTCGAGTAACGAGCATCTCGAGCACCCTAATACTCGAACGAGCATCAAGCTCGGACGAGTATGCTCGCTCATCTCTAGTTCTAACTGCTGCATAACTAATTTTGCAATGATATTTTATTGTATTATCCGAACAGCAAATAAAATACTTTTGAACCATAAAGGGGTTGTGTCATTAAAAACAAAAAATTATATACTTACCTATTGCTCCCGAGGCAGCCTGCTTACCCCTTCTTCTCCTTCGAAATCTTCTCCTGGAGCCACTTGTCACTTCGGACACGTGACCTGCAGCCGCTCAATTTCCCTGGATCCGGTGATGTAGCGTACATTGCGCTACATTCTGCTTCCTTGAGGTCAATGTACGCATACGTCACTAGTGACGTAGCGTTCATTGCCTTGTCAGGAAGCGCAGAATGAAGGCAGCCACGCGAGACCACAGTGCGACTGCGTACACGCGAACCTGGGGCGCGACTGCACACGCGAATCTGGGGAGCGACTGCGCATGCGCAAGGCTGTGGCGCGCGTGCCCGACGATTAGCACTTTAGATGTGCACAGGCGCACTCTCGGCCAATAGAAATGTATCCCTGACATTGTTGTCAGGTAGAATACATTTATATTAGCCAATAGAAGTCCAAGCTTCTGCTGCCACCCAGCCTTTCAAATCTATGTGTATATATATGTATGTATATATATATATATATATATATATATATTTTATTTTTTTATATATATATATATAAATATGCTATCTGCATCTATCTGTATCTATCTATCTGTATTTATCTATCTATCCATCTATCCATCCATCTGTAATCCTATGTATGTATCTGTATCTATGCATCTGTATCTATCTAACTATCCATTCATTCATCTGTATATATCCATCTGTATTTATCTGTCAGTCTATCAATCTATCTATCCATCCATCTCTATCTATCTATCTGTATCTATCTATCCATCTGTATCCATCTATCTATCCATCTGTATCCATCTATCTATCCATCTGTATCTATTTATCTATCCATCTGTCTATCTGTATCTATCCATCTGTATCTATCTATCCATTCATTCATCCGTATATATCCATCTCTATCTATCTATCTATCCATCCATCCATCCATCTATATCTATCTGTCAGTCTATCAATCTATCTATTCATCTGTATCTGTGCATCTGTATCTATCTGTCCATCTAATTATCCATCCATCTCTATCTATCTGTATCTATCTATCCATCTGTATCTATCTATCTATCTATCTATCTATCTATCCATCTCTATCTATCTATCCATCTGTAGCCATCTATCTATCCATCTGCATCTATTTATCTATCCATCTATCTATCCGCATCTATCCATCTGTATTTATCTGCGCCTATCTATCTGCATCTATCTATCTATCTATATGTTTACGTGTATATACACGCATATACACACATACATCTATCTATCTGTATTAGAGATGAGCGAACGTACTCGGATAAGCACTACTCGTCCGAGTAATGTGCTTTATCCGAGTATCTCGCTGCTCGTCCTGAAAGATTCGGGGCGCTCCGCTGCTGACAGGTGAGTCGCAGCGGGGAGCGGGGCAGAGCGGGCGGGAGAGAAGGAGAGAAAGATCTCCCCTCCGTTCCTCCCCGCTCTCCCCTGCAGCTCCCCGCTCCGCAGCGCGTCCCGAATCTTTCAGGACGAGCGGGGAGGTACTCGGATAAAGCAAAATACTCGGACGAGTAGTGCTTATCCGAGTACGTTCGCTCATCTCTAATCTGTATCTATCCCTGTGTGTGTGTGTGTGTGTATATGGTGGTTTCAGGCGAATGTAATTTTCTTCCCTTATGTGGCCATGATTGTCACGGCCGTATATTGGGACAAAACTAAGCCTATGATTTCTGTGGTTTCGTTTTCACCAGCAGTATTCTCTCCCGTTAATATTTGACTGAGAAAATATAGGACCTCCCCTATGAATACTATGTGCGTGAAAGATCAGGCAGCCGCTGTATTCCCACCATTTATTTTGTTTTTTACAGTTGCTCCTACAGCGGTGTGTGTGTGTGTTTGTATATGTATGTGTGTATGTATGTGTATATATTTTACACACATACACACATCGCAATGCATTGTTCTTACAAGGCGCACTGCACTGGCAGACACACTCGCATATTTGAGATGCAAGATATTGGTCTGAGTTTCTTGGGCTGATATAGTGCTCACTTGTGTAAAATTAGCCACAGAGAATGAATGTAACATCACCAAAGACATAACGCAATACATTACCCTCTATTGTCAGCATGGTATTATCCTGTCCCCCAAGTGTCAATGCATAATGCATCCCAAGTGGCAGCGTGCCCACCCATATCACATCTTGTATCCAAGCTAGAGGTGATACAACAGGGTCCTAGAGTCTCCCTGCCTGCCCATATCACATCTTGTATCCAATATAGAGGTAGTACAACAGGATACTAGAGCCTCCATGCCCACCCGTATCACATCTTGTATCCAAGCTAGAGGCAGTACAACAGGGGACCAGAGCCTCCATGCCTGTCTGTATCACATCTTGTATCCAAGCTAGAGGTGGTACAACAGGGTACTAGAGCCTCCATGCCCGCCTATATCACATCTTGCATCCAAGCTAGAGGTAATACAACAGAGTACTAGAGCCTTCATGCATGCCTGTATCACATCTTGTATCCAAGCTAGATGCAATACAACAGGGTACTAGAGCCTCCATGCCCACCGTATCACATATTGTATCCAAGCTAGAGGCCGTACAACAGGGTACCCGAGCATCCATGCCCGCCTGTATCACATCTTGTATCCAAGCTACAGGTGGTACAACGGGGTACTAGAGCCTCCATGCCTGCCTGTATCACATCTTGTATCCAAGCTAAAGGTGGTACAAAAGGGAACTTGAACCTCTATGCCTGTCTGTATCACATCTTGTATCCAAGCTAGAGGCGGTACAACGGGATACTAGAGCCTTCATGTCTGCCTGTATCACATCTTGTATCCAAGCTGGAGGTGGTACAACAGGGCACTAGAGCCTCCATGCCTGCCCGTATCACATCTTGTATCCAAGCTAGAGGGGTAAAACAGGGTACTAGGGCCTCCATGCCCCCCGTATCACGTTTTGTATCCAAGCTATGGGCAGTACAACAGGATACTAGAGCCTCCATGCTGTCCGTATCACATCTTGTATCCAAGCTAGAGGCGGTACAACAGGACATACATACATACATACATACAATAAGACCAGCTCTACACAGATGTAAGTGCAGTTGTGCACACTTTTGTGCACTTTTTTCTCTCTGAGGGCAGCTGCACACAGGTGTAAGCGCATGTACGCTCACTATCGTGGAACGTACATGTCCTATGCAGTGTGTATATATATTATACATATTATATGACTGTATATATATTTATATATGTATATGAATCTTGAGATAGATAGATAAATTTATATTTACATATGCTCATACAATACATTGCATGGTGAATATTCCTGTTTTTACCATGTGGAGTGACTACTGTGAGAGGTTACAGTGAGGGGCTGCTCTGAGGGGCTACTGTGTGAGCCTACCGTGAGGGGCTACTGTGAGAGGCTACAGTGTGGGGCTACTGTGAGTGACAGCTGTGTGGGGCTACAGTGAGGGGCTGCTGTGAGGGGCTACTGTGAGGGGGTACTGTGGGGGGGGGTGCTGTGTGGGTCTACTGTGAGGGTCTACCCTGAGGGGCTGCTGTGAGGGGCTACAGTGAGGGGCTACAGTGAGGGGCTACTGTGAGTGACAGCTGTGTGGGGCTACAGTGAGGGGCTGCTGTGAGGGGCTACAGTGAGGGGCTGCTGTGAGGGGCTACAGTGAGGGGCTGCTGTGAGGGGCTGCTGTGAGGGGCTGCTGTGAGGGGCTACTGTGAGGGGCTACAGTGAGGGGCTGCTGTGAGATTGCAAGGCAGATCTGGAAGCCCTTGGGAAGTGTTGGGTGTTCAGGGACAGAAGCAGGGAGAAACACTAGCAGAATATGGTAGACTGCAGGCAGGACTGCAAGCTGTATTCACTGCACTGGATGGGCGGAAGTAGCTTTGTGAGGGCGGAAGTGGTCAGCACAGCAAGGGGTGCTGGGAGATGACCTTCTAGCAGGAGGGTAAACAGAGCATGGAGGTGAATATGGAGCCCAGGTAAGTACTACTTCTGAAAAAAACATTGTGTATGTGTTATTTACAGCAGCCTGTGCCGGCAGGGCAGATTTATTGGGAAATATTACAGATGGTATTGACAGAACCCCTTTAACGAGATTTCTCACTAACACGCCCATAAAGGTTGCCATGATTGTTTGCAAATACGTACGTTGATGTACGAACGCAATTACGATCACCTTGCCCCCATATTACCACCCAATAGAAGATATGAGACTATGTAAATCTAGTCTAACATCTCACCTGTAATAATCTTGTGCTTGTGAAAGGACATTTATCACTCAGAAACACATTGCACCATCTCTGCACCTATTTTGTATTGTTTATTATAATACTTTCTTAAAGCTACACATCATTGGAGCAAGGCTAGTGTTTCTGGAGAACACTTTTAGTTGGTTGGTAGAGATGAGCGAACACCAAAATGCTCGGGTGCTCGTTACTCAAGACAAACTTTTCGCGATGCTCGAGGGTTCGTTTTGATTAACGAACCCCATTGAAGTCAATGGGCGACCCGAGCATTTTTGTATATCGCCGATGCTCGCTAAGGTTTTCATTTGTGAAAATCTGGGCAATTCAAGAAAGTGATGGGAACGACACAGCAACGGATAGGGCAGGCGAGGGGCTACATGTTGGGCTGCATCTCAAGTTCCCAGGTCCCACTATTAAGCCACAATAGCGGCAAGAGTGGGCCCCCCCCCCAACAACTTTTACTTCTGAAAAGCCCTCATTAGCAATGCATACCTTAGCTAAGCACCACACTACCTCCAACAAAGCACAATCACTGCCTGCATGACACTCCGCTGCCACTTCTCCTGGGTAACATGCTGCCCAACTCCCCCCCCCCCCGCCCGACCCACTGTCCACAGCGCACACCAAACTGTCCCTGCCCAGCCTTCAGCTGCCCTCATGCCACGCCACCCTCATGTCTATTTATAAGTGCGTCTGCCAGAGGAAACGCAGGCACACACTGCAGAGGGTTGGCACGGCTAGGCAGCGACCCTCTTTAAAAGGGGCGGGGCGATAGCCCACAATGCTGTACAGAAGCAATGAGAAATCCAATCCTGTGCCACCTCCATCTGGAGCTGCACACGTGGGCATAGCAATGGGGAACCTATGTGCCACACACTATTCATTCTGTCAAGGTGTCTACATGCCCCAGTCAGACCGCGGTTTTTTATAAATAGTCACAGGCAGGTACAACTGGGAATCCCCAACTCCGCAATGGGAATTCCGTGTGCACCCACAGCATGGGTGGCTCCCTGGAACCCACCCGCTGTACATAAATATATCCCATTGCAGTGCCCTGGACAGCAGAGCTAACGTCAGATGAAATGCAGGTGGGCTTCGGCCCACACTGCATGCCCCAGTCAGACTGGGGTTCTTTAGAAGTGGACACAGATGCATTTACAACTCCCTGTGGACCCACAGCATGGGTGGGTGCCAGTAAGCCACCGGCGGTACATAAATATATCCCATTGCATTGCCCATCACAGCTGAGGTAATAATGTCATGTTTAATGCAGGTGGGCTTCGGCCCACACTGCATGCCCCAGTCAGACTGGGGTTCTTTAGAAGTGTACACAGATGCATTTACAACTCCCTGTGGACCCACAGCATGGGTGGCTTCGTGGAACCCACTGGCGGTACATAAAAATATCCCATTGCATTGCCCAACACAGCTGATGTTACGTCAGCTGTAATGCAGCTGGGCAAAAAATTAATTGGATTACACTGTAGGCGAGGGCCCCAAAAATTGGTGTACCAACAGTACTAATGTACCTGAGAAATATTGCCCATGCCCAACCGAGAGGGCAGGTGAAACCCATTAATCGCTTTGGTTAATGTGGCCTAATTGGTAACTAGGCCTGGAGGCAGCCCAGTTAAAATAAAAATTGGTTCAGGTGAAAGTTTCAATGCTTTAATGAGCATTGAAACGTATAAAAATTGTTTAGAAAAATTATATGACTGAGCCTTGTGGGCCTAAGAAAAATTGCACGTTCGGCGTCATTACGTCAGGTTTCAGGAGGAGGAGCAGGAGGAGGAGGAGGAATATTATACACAGATTGATGAAGCTAAAAGGTCCCCGTTTTGGATGGTGATAGAGAACAATGCTTCCATCCGCGGGTGCAGCCTACGTATTGTTTACGTATCGCTGCTGTCTGCTGGTGGAGAAGAGAAGTCTGGGGAAATCCAGACTTTGTTCATCTTGATGAGTGTAAGCCTGTCGGCACTGTCGGTTGACAGGTGGGTACGTTTATCCGTGATGATTCCCCCAGCCACACTAAACACCCTCTCTGACAAGACGCTAGCCCCAGGACAAGCAAGCACCTCCAGGGCATACAGCGCGAGTTCAGGCCACGTGTCCAGCTTCCACACCCAGTAGTTGTAGGGGGCAGAGGCGTCACCGAGGACGGTTGTGCGATCGGCTACATACTCCCTCACCATCCTTTTACAGTGCTCCCGCCAACTCAGCCTTGACTGGGGACCGGTGACACAGTCTTGCTGGGGAGCCATAAAGCTGTCAAAGGCCTTAGAGAGTGTTCCCCTGCCTGCGCTGTACATGCTGCCTGATCTCTGCGCCTCCCCTGCTACCTGGGCCGCGGAAATGCGCCTTCGGCCACTAGCACTGTCGGATGGGAATTTTACCATCAGTTTGTCCACCAGCGCCCTGTGGTATAGCATCATTCTCGAACCCCTTTCCTCTTCGGGAATGAGAGTGGAAAGGCTCTCCTTATACCGTGGGTCGAGCAGTGTGTACACCCAGTAATCCGTAGTGGCCAGAATGCGTGTAACGCGAAGGTCACGAGAAAGGCATCCTAACAGGAAGTCAGCCATGTGTGCCGGGGTACCTGTATGCAACACATGGCTGTCCTCACTAGGAAGATCACTTTCAGGATCCTCCTCCTCCTCCTCTGGCCATACACGCTGAAAGGATGACAGGCAAGCTGCATCTGTACCCTCAGCAGTGGGCCAAGCTGTCTCTTCCCCCTCCTCCTCATGCTCCTCCCCCTCCTCCTCAACGCGCTGAGATATAGACATGAGGTTGCTCTGACTATCCAGCGACATACTGTCTTCCCCCGCCTCCGTTTCTGATTCCAAAGCGTCTGCCTTTTTGCTTTGCAGGGAACTTCTCAAGAGGTATAGCAGAGGAGTGGTGACGCTAATGATTGCAGCATCCCTGCTCACCATCTGGGTAGACTCCTCAAAGTTTCCAAGGACCTGGCAGATGGCTGCCAACCAGGCCCACTCTTCTGTAAATAATTGAAGAGGCTGACTCCCACTACGCCGCCCATGTTGGAGTTGGTATTTTACTATAGCTCTACGCTGCTCATAGAGTCTGGCCAACATGTGGAGCGTAGAGTTCCACTGTGTGGGCACGTCGCACAGCAGTTGGTGCACTGGCAGATTAAACCGATGTTGCAGTGTCCGCAGGGTGGCAGCGTGCGTGTGGGATTTGCGGAAATGTGCGCAGAGCTGGCGCACCTTTCCGAGCAGGTATGACAAGTGGGGGTAGCTTTTCAGAAAGCGCTGAACCACCAAATTAAAGACATGGGCCAGGCATGGCACGTGCGTGAGGCTGCCGAGCTGCAGAGCTGCCACCAGGTTACGGCTGTTGTCACACACGACCATGCCCGGTTGGAGGCTCAGCGGCGCAAGCCAGCGGTCGGTCTGCTCTGTCAGACCCTGCAGCAGTTCGTGGGCCGTGTGCCTCTTCTCTCCTAAGCTGAGTAGTTTCAGCACAGCCTGCTGACGCTTGCCCACCGCTGTGCTGCCACGCCGCGTGACACCGACTGCTGGCGACGTGCTGCTGACACATCTTGCTTGCGAGACAGAGGTTGCGTAGGAGGAGGGTGGTTTAGTGGAGGAAGCATACACCCCCGCAGATACCACCACCGAGCTGGGGCCCGCAATTCGGGGGGTGGGTAGGACGTGAGCGGTCCCAGGCTCTGACTCTGTCCCAGCCTCCACTAAATTCACCCAATGTGCCGTCAGGGAGATATAGTGGCCCTGCCCGCCTGTGCTTGTCCACATGTCTGTTGTTAAGTGGACCTTGGCAGTAACCGCGTTGGTGAGGGCGCGTACAATGTTGCGGGAGACGTGGTCGTGCAGGCCTGGGACGGCACATCGGGAAAAGTAGTGGCGACTGGGAACCGAGTAGCGCGGGGCCGCCGCCGCCATCATGCTTTTGAAAGCCTCCGTTTCCACAAGCCTATACGGTGGCATCTCTAGGCTGATCAATTTTGCAATGTGCAAACAGTGGCGCTAGCGACGTCTGGACGCTACGCTGAGAGACATTGCTGGATGGGGCCGAGGACAGCGGAGGTGAGGGTGTGGGTGCAGGCCAGGAGACGGTACTGCCTGTGTCCTCAGAGGGGGGTTGGATCTCAGTGGCAGGTTGGGGCACAGGGGGAGAGGCAGTGGTGCAAACCGGAGGCGGTGAACGGGCATCGTCCCACCTTGTGGGGTGCTTGGCCATCATATGCCTGCGCATGCTGGTGGTGGTGCCTCCCCAGCTGATCTTGGCGCGACAAAGGTTGCACACCACTGTTCGTTGGTCGTCAGGCGTCTCTGTGAAAAACTGCCACACCGTAGAGCACCTTGACCTCTGCAGGGTGGCATGGCGCGAGGGGGCGCTTTGGGAACCAGTTGGTGGATTATTCGGTCTGGCCCTGCCTCTACCCCTGGCCACCGCACTGGCTCGGCCTGTGCCCACACCCTGACTTGGGCCTCCGCGTCCTCGCCCGCGTCCACGTCCTATAGGCCTATCCCTACCCCTCACCATGGTGTATTACCAGTAGTGCAGAAACAGAACGCTGTAATTAAATGTGCCGCTTATTGGCCTGTGGTTGGAGGCTGACTTCGTTTACGGAACGCCAGGAAATAATTTGGCGCAAGCCTGCTGTAACACTTAGCTGGCTGCGTATGATTTTGTAGAACTACTACACCCAGCACACACAGACCCAGAACACTGAGCACAGTGACAGGCAGGCCAAATAAATATTTTTCCAATATTTTTTAGAAAAGGCCCACTGCGTATATTCAATCAATAATATATGCCTTCTGTCCCTGCCTCCACACTTCTGTCCCTGGAGTGTGTCACAGAACTGCAGAGTGTTGCACTGTTATTAACTGCAACAGAGCTCTGATTTCAGAGCCAGGAAATAATTTGGCGCAAGCCTGCTGTAACACTTAGCTGGCTGCGTATGATTTTGTAGAACTACTACACCCAGCACACACGGACCCAGAACACTGAGCACAGTGACAGGCAGGCCAAATAGATTTTTTGCCCAATATTTTTTAGAAAAGACCCACTGTGTATATTCAATCAATAATATATGTCTTCTGTCCCTGCCTACACACTTCTGTCCCTGGAGTATTACTACAGGGCGCAATGCTCTGCACGGCCGATATACCAAAAAAAAAAAATGTGCAACACTGCAAAAAGCAGCCTCCACACTACTGCACACGGTTAGATGTGGCCCTAAGAAGGACCGTTGGGGTTCTTGAAGCCTAATATAACTCCTAACGCTCTCCCTATAGCAGCTCCGGCACCAGCAGCACTTTCCCTGATCTCTGTCAGAATGCATCTGTAGCGAGCCGCGGGAGGGCCGATTTATATACTCGGGTGACACCTAATCTCGCCAGCCACTCACTGCAGGGGGGTGGTATAGGGCTTGAACGTCGCAGGGGGAAGTTGTAATGCCTTCCCTGTCTTTCTATTGGCCAGAAAAGCGCGCTAACGTCTCAGAGATGAAAGTGAAAGTAACTCGAACATCGCGTGGTACTCGTTACGAGTAACGAGCATCTCGAACACGCTAATACTCGAACGAGTATCAAGCTCAGACGAGTACGTTCGCTCATCTCTATTGGTTGGCATTCCCGGATACCATGGGGGGTTTCTTTGAAGATTTACAGAACTCCCCTTTAAGTGAGTACTTTAAAGTTTACCGAATGGACTTCAGCACTGAATTTTAAACACGGCGAGCATTGGATTTTAATTTTATTTGTTTGTGTTTTCTACATTTCTATGCTAAATCCAGGAATAGCATAAGCCAAAAGAATAAAAGAATAGACAGCATTCAGGGAGGTTCCTCTGATCAACAGTAATAGAATATATGTAGCAAGAGACAAGCCACTTACTTTACTAGGGTGATATTTTTGTTATTCGCTTAGTCATTCACGACCCTCGGCGTCCATAAAGGAGAGCCCCCTCCATGTTTTTCGGTTTTGCACTGCTTCATTCAGTTGTGTGATATCTATGCCAGTATCTGCTCTGACAGTATCAGCCATCGTGTCCTTTGGCGGACGGGTCTTCTTTTGCCACTGATTTACCCAAGCATTATAGATTGTTCTAGCAACTCTGCTTGCATTACATGGCCACAATCCATGAGCCTGAGCCCGGTCATCTTGTCCTCCGTGAGCCTGAGCCGGGTCATCTTGTCCTCCGTGAGCCTGAGCCCGGTCATCTTGTCCTCCGTGAGCCTGAGCCCGGTCATCTTGTCCTCCGTGAGCCTGAGCCCGGTCATCTTGTCCTCTGTGAGCCTGAGCCCGGTCATCTTGTCCTCTGTGAGCCTGAGCCCGGTCATCTTGTCCTCTGTGAGCCTGAGCCCGGTCATCTTGTCCTCTGTGAGCCTGAGCCCGGTCATCTTGTCCTCTGTGAGCCTGAGCCCGGTCATCTTGTCCTCTGTGAGCCTGAGCCCGGTCATCTTGTCCTCTGTGAGCCTGAGCCCGGTCATCTTGTCCTCTGTGAGCCTGAGCCCGGTCATCTTGTCCTCTGTGAGCCTGAGCCCGGTCATCTTGTCCTCTGTGAGCCTGAGCCCGGTCATCTTGTCCTCTGTGAGCCTGAGCCCGGTCATCTTGTCCTCTGTGAGCCTGAGCCCGGTCGTCTTGTCCTCTGTGAGCCTGAGCCCGGTCATCTTGTCCTCTGTGAGCCTGAGCCCGGTCATCTTGTCCTCTGTGAGCCTGAGCCCGGTCATCTTGTCCTCTGTGAGCCTGAGCCCGGTCATCTTGTCCTCCAGTGATATATCGGGTCTTATACAATTCAGGAGTTCTCTGTTTGTTGCTCTCGCCGTCCAGGGTATACGCAGCAGCTTTCACAGCACTACAGCTCCAATGTATCAATCCTCCTTTTATCACCTTTTTTTCGCAGTCCAGCTTTTACATCCATACATGGCTCTGGGGAACACGATGGTTTGCACTATCCTGCGCTTAGTTGCTATACCGATAGGCCTACTTTTCCAGATTTTGTCCATGTTTAGCATTGCACTTTGCCCCAATGCTATCCTACAATTTATCTATGGCATAGATTCTCCAGCCTGGTCAATTTTTGAGCCAAGGAAGATGAAGTCTCGCATGCATTCTATGGCCTCATTGTCATAACTTTAGTCTTCTTTAAATTCAGGTAAAGGCCCATTTTTTCACTTTCAGTTTAATCTTCCATATCAGCTGCTTCAGACCGGCTTCTGTTTCTGCAAGCAGAGTTGTGTCATCCGCATAACTGAGATTGTTGATGTTTCTTCCACCTATTTTAACCTTGATTTCCAATTCATCTAGGTCCATTTTCCGCATGATCACTTCCACATATAGGTTAAACAAGAAGAGTGAGAGGATGCAGCCCTTTTGGATGCCTTTGCCGATCCCAAATCACACTGTGTCCCCAATCTGTGTTCTCACAGTGGCTTCCTGATTGGTATAAAGTGATTTTATCAGGTTGACTAGATGTACCGATATGCCCTGCTCTTGTAGGGCCTGCCATAGCTTGTCATGGTCGATGCAGTCAAGGGCCTTAACCCTTTCCAATCCACTGTCTGATGTCTAAAGACATTAGAATTTAAGACTGTACAGCTCCGATGTTGGAAGACGTCCGCCGGGGTTCTCTTACTGTATATTGCCAGCCTCTATGCTGTCGGAGCCTATCCAACGTGTCACCTCATGCAGTACTGGCTTTAGCCAGCATATAGCGCCATTGTATAACAGCAGAAAAAGAGTAAGCCCCCTAGGAAAACTAGAATACAAATTGGATTGGAAAGGGTTAATGTAGTCAATGAAGCACATGTAGATATTCTTTTGGTATTCTTGAGCTTTTGCATGGTCCATTGCAGGTTTTCAATATGGTCACGGATACTGTGTCCTCAACGGAATCCTGTCTGCTCATCAAGCAGTGCCGCTTCAACTACTGATCTCAGTCTTTCCTGTATAATTTTGAGAAGGATCTTGCTTGCATGTGGAATGAGGGCTATTTTTGCGTAGTTGGAGCAATTCTGGAAGTTGCCTTTCTTTGGTATAGGGATGAAGACAAATCTTTTCCGGTCCTGTGGCCATTGTGTGGATGCCCATATTGCCTGGCACAGCACTGTGATGGTTTTCACTGGTATTGGCAGCCTTTGCTCTGCCAGTATATTATCTATGCCTGGTGCTTGATTTTTGGCTAGTTGTTTCATTGCCATAACTAATCCTGACTTCATAATGGAGAGCTCAAAGTCCACAGGCTCCACATCATGCAATGATCCAGGCATGTGGTTGCAGGCATATAGTTCCTCTGAGTATTTCCTCCACCATTTTTGCCTTTGATTGGGTTGTTGCATGTAATGAAAGGTTTTCAGGCCATCTTGACCTGTTAGAATAGGCTTCACATATGGCCTTTCATAGCTTCTGCTTCGGGTTGTTTGCAACACTCATTCCAGTCTATTTCTTTGCCGCTCGCTGAAAATTGGCATTTAGGTCTCCTGCACACGGGTGGGAATTCCACGGCGGGATTTCCCGCAGAATTTCCACCCGTGAAAGCTGCCATAGGATTGCATTAGCAAACGCAATCCTAGGAAGACGGCCGCGGCAAACAAATCACGGCATGCTCACAGAGCCCCGCACAGAAATCTCACCCCCCCCCCCCGGTCACCGTCTCCAGTCTGCGCATCGCATGCGCCAGCAGCCGGCACATCAAACAGCCAGAGCAGCGGAAGCAGGTGAGTACGCGCGGGTCCCGCTGCAAGAATTCTTGCTGTCTGTCTGCAGGTGGCCTTAGTTGTCAAACTTCATCTTTGTTGCTGGCCGCCTTTGCTGGTCTTCTTTTATCAGCTATTCTGAGGGTTTGCTCGGACAACCAGTAGCACCCTTTTTCCTGTTTCTTATAGGTGAGATGCTTACTGGCTGTTTCCATATCTGAAGACTGTATACTGTGCCATAGTTCCTTAGGGTGCTCTTATGATGCGTCAAGCAGTTTGAGTCTGTTTGCTAACTCAATAGTGTATGATTGGGGGATTTTAGAGGTGTTGAATGTTCTCAATGGAGCACCTTTCTTAAAGCTATGGAATTTGATTTTGATCTTAGCTGCAAGGAGTCCATGATCAGTGCCGTAGTCGGCACCAGGAAAGGTTTTTATTGCAATGGTTGAACTTTGCCAACGATGATTACACAGAATGTAATCCATCTGATTTTGATGGAGGCCATTGAGAGATATTTATGTGTACAGCTGGCGTTTGGGTTGCTTAACCCCTCGAGTGGCCGGTTTCTTACCACCCTGTCGTGTCCACCAAGGCCGTTTTTTTAAATGGTCTAATCATTGAATTTGAACTAATTTTGCAGTTGTGTTCCAAGAGCCATAACTTTTTCATTTTTCCATTGACACAGCCATATGAGGGCTTGATTTTTGCGGTACAAGTTGAACTTTTTGATGGCATCATTTTTGGGTATATATAATGTATTGCATAACTTTTGTAAAAACATTTGTAGGGAGATTGGGGGGAAAGAAAAGAAATTCTGCCATGTGTTTTTTGGATTTCATTTTTACGGCATTCAGCGTGCAGAATAAATAATGTGATAATATTCTCTGAGTCAGCACGATTCTGGCGAAACCAAGTTTTTGGGTATATATAATGTATTGCATAACTTTTGTAAAAACATTTGTAGGGAGATTGGGGGGAAAGAAAAGAAATTCTGCCATGTGTTTTTTGGATTTCATTTTTACGGCATTCAGCGTGCAGAATAAATAATGTGATAATATTCTCTGAGTCAGCACGATTCTGGCGAAACCAAGTTTATACAGGTTTTATGTTTCACTATTTTTGTACATTTTAAGCATTTTTTTTTAAAGGTTTACTTTTGTGTGGCCACATTCCAAGAGCTGTATTAATTTTATTTTTCCATTGCTGGCGCTCTAGAAGGCCTTGTTTTTTGCAGGATGAACTCTAGTCTTCATTTATTTATTTTTTTGGAACATGTAAAATTTTGATCGCTTTTTATTCCATTTTTGCTAGTGGCAAGATTAACAAAATCTGTAATTCTGGCGTGTTTTTTATTTTTCACTGCATTCTCTGAGCAGTATAAATAATGTATTAAAGTAATTCTACAGGCCGCTACGATTATGCCAATACCAAATTGTAATCGTTTTTTTTCTTTTTTCACAACTTTTTCACACTTTAAAAGAAAAAAAAAAAAAAGTAATAAAAGTTTAAATCACCCTCCTTTTGCCATATCTATAATAAAAAAAATCTAAATCTTAAAAGAAAAATACAAATTTGGTATCGCCGCGTCCGTAAAAGTCTGATCTATCAAAGTAGTGCATTATTTACCCTGCACAGTGAATGTAGTCCGAAAAAAAAATTAAAGAACGCCACAAATGCACTTTTTCAGTCACCCTGTTTCCCAGAAAAAAATGCAATAAAAAGCGAACAAAAAGTCGTATGTATTCAGGATTGGTACCAACGTAAACTACATGACATCCCACAAAAAATGAGCCCTCACTTAACTACGTCGACGGAAAAATTAAAAAGTTATTGTATGCAGAAGATGCAGCAGAAAATAATTTTCACAAATTAAATGTCTTTGAAAAAAATACAAGTACTACAGCAAAAAAAAAAACCCTATACATGTTTGGTATCGTAGTAATCGTACTGACCCATAGAATAAAGTTATCAGGTCATTTTTGTTGCAGTTTGTGCGCCGTAGAAACAAGATGCACTGAAAGATGGCCTAATGTCATTTTTTTTTTCATTTTACTCCACTTAGAATTTTGTAAACATTTTTCAGTACATTATATGGCACTTTAAATAGCACCATTGAAAAATACAACTCGTCCCGCAAAAAACAAGACCTCATACAGCGACGTCATGGATAAATAAAGGAGTTATGATTTTTTAAATGGGGGGAGGAAAAAAAGGGGCCATGTCATTAAGGGGTTAAATAATGTATCAACTTCCTTCTCTGGGTCATTACAACGCACGGATACCACATGTGTGATTTTATTTTAAATTTTTTACAAAGTAAAGGGAGACAAGTGTTTTTATTTTTATTTTTTTATATAATTTTTTAACTTTTTGTTTTTTTTAAACTTTTTTTTGGTATTTTTGTCCTACAGGGATTTTTGACTTCCACAGGGACCCATCAGGACCCCCTGATCACTTTCCAGGGGTCCGATGGTGACAGCCCTTTACATGCTGCAGTGACAGCCCTTTACATGCTGCAGTCACATAGACTGCAGCATGTAAAGGGTTAACACAGCAGAGATCAGAGGTTTTCTCTGATCTCTGCTGTAAGAGCTGGTGCCTGGCTGTTCTCTGACAGCCCAGTACCAGCTCTCCCTGCCACAGAGACAGTCGGCTTTCTTCTGACAAGCCGATGGTCTCTATGGCAACCTATAAACAAAGCAGGAGACTTAGAAGCAGGAGATTGCCGGCATATCGGCAATATCTTCTGCTTCTGTTGTTCAAAGCCCTTGCTCTGTTCTCTGTGGGACTGTGCAGGCAGAGCACAATGTCACAGCCTGTGGCATTGTGCTCTGCTGCTCCCATAGTGATACATAGCCTGGAAAACTTCCGGGCTATATCACTATCGGCTGTGGAGCTCATCCCGGAAAATTTCCGGGCGTGCCACTCAAGGGGTTAAACCATGTGTTTGCTATCCTGAGCTGGTTTTCTTTGGCAGAACTGTACCAGGCCATCACCGGCTTCATTTCTTTCCAAAAGCCCAAATCTTTCTCTGATGGTTCCTATTGGCTAGTGGCAGATTTTGGAATAGAAGTCACCCATATTGTAAATGATTTCCTTCTTTGGCACTTCATTTAGAGTTTTCTGGACGTCGGCATAAAAATCTTCAATGGTTTCCTCATCGGCATCCTTCATTGTGGCGTAGACCTGTAAGATTGAGATGTTCACTGGCTTATCATGTATCTGGATAGCAATAATATGGTTGTTGATTGTTCTAAAACTTTCTACTGCTTTTGAGTCTGCTTGTTTGTAATAAAGGCTACTCCATTCCTCTTGATTTCCTCTTGTCCAGCATAGTGCAATGTGAAGTCATCGGACTGAAAATATCCATTACCTATCCAATGTAATTCGCTAATCTCAAGAATATCAATGTTAAGTCTTGTCACTTTACGTTTCACAATGTTCAATTTCCCTGGTCTCATGCCACACAAATTACATGTTGCTAGTATGTGAGCTTTGATACAACACAGTCCTTTCCTTTCATCATGAGGTGCATCAGCAGCTGGGCCTCCTGAGGGCTTTCCCCCAGTTGCATCATGAAGAAAATCCTGACTACTTGTACTCAGACCTTCCTCTTCCCCAGCAGCACTTAAAGAATTCTTTGGCCTGGGGGGCTATCGGATACCATATCTAAATTATTTGAGAGGTCTTACATAGGGTTTCCAAGGCAAAGTTTTTACAGGGTAGTTTGCCAGGTCTTTCCCTAACCCTCCCCAATTATCCAGCCTTGGGACCAGCGTATATAGCATACATGGCTGGGTTACACGGCTGGGATACACTAGGGTGATATATGGGACCAATTATGGCCACCCAACAACTCCCTGTAATCCAAGATAACTTGAAAGCCAGCTTCATGAGTAGACAGGAAGATGATGAGCATACTTCATCCAAGGAATTTACTGAATGTACCAGAAGGGGTACAATGATCTCTGTGAAGTGTTTCGGGGGTAAGAATGTGAGGGTACCCCTTTCTTAAACAGTAACTATTACAAGGAAAGTGATAGCATTTCTCATAACACTAATTATCTTAATTGGTAGAAGTGGTAAGTACATTGGGTGTAGTGCAGTGTGGTACGCTCCAACACTGGAATCAACTGTCAGACTGAAAGCATTTGCAGGACCGGAAATGGCAATAGTGTCCCACAAGCTGGAAGCAGCTACAGCATTTTACTGGCCGGTGTTTTCCAGACCGGAAGTGATGAGGAATGATGTATGTGCTCTTATGGAATTGCAAGCTAGAGCTGGGGAGAAAGAATTAATTGAACAATATGGTACAGGATTGAACTATAATCTAAAAAAAAAACGCTGGTGTGTGCATGCTTTGTCTGAGGTGTCTCTTTCTTTCCCTAAAGACGGTCTTGGACACCTGCTGTCCCTCCCCTCCTTGTGGTTTTTGGGGTGCATGTATCGAGTAGTATGTGGTATGGTGACCACACAGATGCAGGGGCCTGTAGGTTATTCCTTATCCCTTGGCAGGTGTGGCCTCCAGGCATCTTATGTCCTATGTGTGTGTCACATGTGTGATGCCTGACACTATTCCCATTTATGTCAGCACAGTGGTTGACTCTCTATTTTCCCCATGGAGTGATGACACTTGGACTACCTATGATTTACAATCTTTATGCATGTGAGCTCTGGTGGGGTTCCTGTTGCATGTCATATGTACTACTTGTTGTATGTTGGTGTGAACAGTGACTTGTGTTGTATGTCTGTGCTGGTGGCTAGACATGAGGTGTGAACAGTCCTGTTCTATGTGGTGTGCATTACCAGTTGTATGTTGGTGAGAACAGCGACATGTTCTGAATGTCTGTGATGGTGGCTAGACATGAGGTGTGAACTGTCCAGTTCTGGGTTCAGTGTGTGTGAACAGAGTCGTATCCTTGTGTATCTCTTTCTTTGGTATAGGGATGAAGACAAATCTTTTCCAGTCCTGTGGCCATTATGTGGATGCCCATACTGCCTGGCACAGCACTGTGATGGTTTTCACTGGTATTGGCAGCATTAGCTCTGCCGGCATGTTATCTATGCCTAGTGCTTGATTTTTGGCTAGTTGTTTCATTGCCATAACCAATTTTGACTTCATAAAGTGTGTCTTGGAGTGCATCTCTCCAGGTTCCTAATCAGGGATAGCCAGGTCCTAGAAGAAGACAGTGGGGCCGACCTTATCAGGACAGTTACCCTACTTTTAGGCAGGGGTTCCCCACTTTCCCTGGTTAGTAAGGAACAGGGGTCCTTCCATCTTTTACCTGCAAAGGTGAAGTTTGTAGTGCAAATACTATATAAGTGAGTTTGCAGGTTTTAAATGGACACACCTGCATCATTTCATAGTCATGGCGCTTTAGTGCGCCAAGCAGATGTAACAATAGCATTATGCACTGGTAATTTCAACCTAGACAAAAGCCTGATAAACATCCCGTACCCTGGAGTATGAATGGTGTGCAACAGAAATAAGAAGAGCCCACTCAAGCTCACTAAATTCTTTCCAGCATGTAAAGCCTCCCAATATGGCGTCAGCCAGCAGCAGCATGATGCAGCTTCCTCCTCAAGCCAAACCAGTTCTCAGCCTTCTGTTGCGGTAAGTGAGCCGCCGCTTCCTCCAGATACCATTCTAATGCTGACATCTTCAGCCAGCAGCCCAACATCAATAGCTGCCTCCTCTGATACAGCAATAGGTGTAGAAGTGGGTTACAGACTCCTACTATTCCATCCCTGCTGCCTATCTCTTACTCCTTGAGAAGCACGGTGAGCACTTAAAAACATCTGCTTCATCCGGTGCTATAAACACTCAGAATTTCTCTGATGCTCCAATTACTGAAGCGACAGTGCGTACCCTCTTAACTGATCTGAAGCTCTCCATACAGAAAGATATATAGCAAGTCTTCAAGAAACTGAAAGAGGAGATTAAAGGAGATGTCCCGCGCCGAAACGGGTTTTTTTTTTTTTTAAACCCCCCCCCCCGTTCGGCGCGAGACAACCCCGATGCAGGGGTTAAAAAAACCACCCGCACAGCGCTTACCTGAATCCCGGCGGCTCGGTGACTTCAATACTTACCGCTGAAGATGGCCGCCGGGATCCTCTGTCTTCGTGGACCGCAGCTCTTCTGTGCGGTCCACTGCCGATTCCAGCCTCCTGATTGGCTGGAATCGGCACGTGACGGGGCGGAGCTACACGGAGCCGCTCTCTGGCACGAGCGGCTCCATAGAAGACTGCTGAAGACCCGGACTGCGCAAGCGCGGCTAATTTGGCCATCGGAGGGCGAAAATTAGTCGGCACCATGGAGACGAGGACGCCAGCAACGGAGCAGGTAAGTATAAAACTTTTTATAACTTCTGTATGGCTCATAATTAATGCACAATGTACATTACAAAGTGCATTATTATGGCCATACAGAAGTGTATAGACCCACTTGCTGCCTCGGGACATCTCCTTTAACTATTTAGGAAACCACACTTCTCACATTCAAAATAAAATGGCAGAGCTGAGTACTACACACAATGAACTGGTTGATGTAGCTAACTCGATGGAGGAGGATTCAGAGGCTTTAAACTAAAAATTGCTGATTTTGAAGACCGGTCAAGACACAACAATCTCAGATTCCGAAGAATACCTGAGTCAGTGAAGTTGATAAGTTTAAGGGTGGGTTCCCACTGGGCGGATTCCCACTGGAAATCTCGCGGTTTGGCCGCAGCAAAAACCGCGAGATTTCCACCAGGAGAAGCGCCGTGGAAAAACCCACGGCGGCTTGGAAGCAGCCCGGCCACTCTTCCGCTGCGACCGGCGCTCCCATAGAGAAGAGCGCGGCTGCAGCGGAAAGAAAAAAGAATGGACATGCTGCGGTCGGCAAAGCCGCGCCACAGCCGCGGTTTCGCCGGATTAACCGCAGCGGATTGAACGTCCCGTGTGGACGAGATTTCTGAGAAATCTCGTCCACATGGCTGGCTAATTCCGAGATTAGCGGTCGCATGCGGATTTGCCACGCAGAAATTCCGGATGGAATTTCCGCGGCAAATCCGCCCTGTGTGAACCCCCCCTAAGGATTTCTTTAATGACTTATTTGCAGCACTTCTTCCTGATGGTACTCAAGGTGATCTGATGATTGGCCAAGCGTTTAGGCTTTCCATACTTAACCCTTTCCTATCCACTGTCAGACCTCTGCAGACATTACAATTTAAGGCTGTACAGCTCCGATGTTGGAAGATGTCTGTCAGGGTTCTCTTACTGTGTACTGCCAGCCTCTCTGCTGTTGAAGCCTATCCAACAGGTCACCTCATGCAGTACTGTCTTTAGCCAACATATAGCGCCGTTGTATAACTCTTTGATCAATCCAGAGATATCTAATAGAGATGAGCGAGCACCAAAATGCTCGGGTGCTCGTTACTCGGGACGAAATTATCGCGATGCTCGAGGGTTCGTTTCGAATAACGAACCCCATTGAAGTCAATGGGCGACCCGAGCATGTTTGTATTTCGCCGATGCTCGCTAAGGTTTTCATGTGTGAAAATCTGGGCAATTCAAGAAAGTGATGGGAACGACACAGCAACGGATAGGGCAGGCGAGGGGCTACATGTTGGGCTGCATCTCAAGTTCCCAGGTCCCACTATTAAGCCACAATAGCGGCAAGAGTGCCCTTCCCCCCCTCCCAACAATTTTTACTTCTGAAAAGCCCTCATTAGCAAAGCATACCTTAGCTAAGCACCACACTACCTCCAACAAAGCACAATCACTGCCTGCATGACACTCCGCTGCCACTTCTCCTGGGTTACATGCTGCCCAACCCCCCCTGCATGACCCAGTGTCCACAGCGCACACCAAACTGTCCCTGCCCAGCCTTCAGCTGCCCTCATGCCACGCCACACTCATGTCTATTTATAAGTGCGTCTGCCACAGGAAAAGCAGGCACACACTGCAGAGGGTTGGCATGGCTAGGCAGCGACCCCCCCATAAAAGGGGCGGGGCGATAGTCCACAATGCTGTACAGAAGCAATGAGAAATCCAATCCTGTGCCACTTCCATCTGGAGCTGCACACGTGGGCATAGCAATGGGGAACCTATGTGCCACACACTATTCATTCTGTCAAGGTGTCTGCATGCCCCAGTCAGACCGGGCTTTTTAATTCATAGACACAGGCAGGTACAACTCCCTATTGTGAAGTCCCTGTGGACCGACAGCATGGGTGGGTGCCAGGAAGCCACCGGCGGTACAGAAAAATATCCCATTGCATTGCCCAACACAGCTGAGGTAGTAATGTCGTGCTTAATGCAGGTGGGCTTCGGCCCACACTGCATGCCCCAGTCAGACTGGGGTTCTTTAGAAGTGGAAACAGATGCATTTATAATTCCCTGTGGACCCACAGCATGGGTGGCTCCCTGGAACCCACCGGCGGTACATAAAAATATCCCATTGCATTGCCCAACACAGCTGAGGTAGTAATGTCGTGCTTAATGCAGGTGGGCTTCGGCCCACACTGCATGCCCCAGTCTGACTGGGGTTCTTTAGAAGTGGAAACAGATGCATTTATAATTCCCTGTGGACCCACAGCATGGGTGGGTGCCAGGAAGCCACCGGTGGTACATAAAAATATCCCATTGCATTGCCCAACACAGCTGAGGTAGTAATGTCGTGCTTAATACAGGTGGGCTTCGGCCCACACTGCATGCCCCAGTCTGACTGGTAATATGTACCTTAACAGTAACCTCGTTGGTGGTAATGTGGTGGTGACTGCGGACCTGGTAGCGCGGTTTAATGTAGTTGGTTTTCGGAATGTGGCCAGGATTAAGTGGGCCGTGGCGGGGGGATGGTGGTGGTGCTCTCTTGTTGTGTCGTTAAAGGTGAAATTCTTGGACTGCCACCAGACGGACCAATGCAAAGGTATTTGCCAAGAATGTTTTCATTGTTGGAGAAGGAGGGGGATGTTTTGGAGGCACTATGTGTCCTCTACACGTGTCCGTTGTTTTATGCACCTTAACAGTAACAGCGTTGGTGGGAAATGGCCTCGCCGCCATCATGTCTTTGTGAAGCCTCTGTTTCCACACCCCAGTGACATACCATTAGCAGCGGTATAGGTAGAGCCCAGAATTATTAACATTTCAGCGGTAGCATTAGGGACAGGCCCCACTAACATATCACTAGCAGCAGTATAGGGGGAGCGCAGTCTTAGTTCCATTTCAGTAATAGTAGCACTCAAGACAGGCCCCAGTAACATTCCCATTGCAGCAGTTTAGGGAGATAACAGTCTCTTTCACATTTCAGTAGCTGCAGTATAGACAAGGCCCCAGTTACATTTATGTAGCTAAAGTGTAGGCCAACCCCACACACCTTTCTGTACCATGAGTGCAGGCGAAGAACATAGAAATTACTATGATTACACTGTAGGTGAGGGCTCAAAAAAATTGGTGTACCAACAGTACTAATGTACCTCAGAAAAAATTGGCCATGCCCAACCAAGATGGCAGGTGAAACCCATTAATCGCTTTGGTTAATGTGGCTTAAGTGGTAACTAGGCCTGGAGGCAGCCCAGTTTAACGAAAAATTGGTTCAAGTTAAAGTTTCAACGCTTTTAAGAGCATTGAAACATATAAAAATTTTTAAGAAAAATTATATGAGTGAGCCTTGTGGCCCTAAGAAAAATTGCCCGTTCGGCGTGATTACGTGAGGTTTCAGGAGGAGGAGCAGGAGGAGGAGGAGGAATATTAGACACAGATTGATGAAGCAGAAATGTCCCCGTTTTGGATGGTGAGAGAGAACGATGCTTCCATCCGCGGGTGCAGCCTATGCATTGTTTAGGTATCACTGCTGTCTGCTGGTGGAGAAGAAAAGTCTGGGGAAATCCAGGCTTTGTTCATCTTGATGAGTGTAAGCCTGTCGGCACTGTCGGTTGACAGGCGGATACGCTTATCTGTGATGATTCCCCCAGCCGCACTAAACACCCTCTCTGACAAGACGTTAGCCGCAGGACAAGCAAGCACCTCCAGGACATACAGCGCGAGTTCAGGCCACGTGTCCAGCTTCGACACCCAGTAGTTGTAGGTGGCACAGGCGTCAGGGAGGACGGTCGTGCGATCGGCTACGTACTCCCTCACCATCCTTTTACAGTGCTCCCGCCGACTCAGCCTTGACTGGGGAGCGGTGACACAGTCTTGCTGGGGAGTCATAAAGCTGTCCAGGGCCTTAAAGACTGTTGTACTGCCTGTGCTGTACATGCTGCTCGATCTCCGCACCTCCCCTGCTACCTGGCCCTCGGAACTGCGCCTTCTGCCACTAGCGCTGTCGGATGGGAATTTTACCATCAGCTTGTCCGCCAGTGTCCTGTGGTATAGCAACACTCTCGAACCCCTTTCCTCTTCGGGAATGAGTGTGGAAAGGTTCTCCTTATGCCGTGGGTCGAGCAGTGTGTACACCCAGTAATCCGTAGTGGCCAGAATGCGTGTAACGCGAGGGTCACAAGAAAGGCATCCTAACATGAAGTCAGCCATGTGTGCCAGGGTACCTGTACGCAACACATGGCTGTCTTCACTAGGAAGATCACTTTCAGGATCCTCCTCCTCCTCCTCCTCCTCAGGCCATACACGCTGAAAGGATGACAGGCAAGCAGCATGGGTACCGTCAGCAGTGGGCCAAGCTGTCTCTTACCCCTCCTCCTCATCCTCCTCATGCTCCTCCTCCTCCTCCTGAACGCGCTGAGATATAGACAGGAGGGTGCTCTGACTATCCAGCGACATACTGTCTTCCCCCGGCTCTGTTTCCGAGCGCAAAGCGTCTGCCTTTATGCTTTGCAGGGAACTTCTCAAGATGCATAGCAGAGGAATCGTGACGCTAATGATTGCAGCATCGCCGCTCACCACCTGGGTAGACTGCTCAAAGTTTCGAAGGACCTGGCAGATGTCTGCCAACCAGGCCCACTCTTCTGAAAATAATTGAGGAGGCTGACTCCCACTGCGCCGCCCATGTTGGAGTTGGTATTCCACTATAGCTCTACGCTGCTCATAGAGCCTGGCCAACATGTGGAGCGTAGAGTTCCACCGTGTGGGCACGTCGCACAGCAGTCGGTGCACTGGCAGAGTAAACCGATGTTGCAGGGTCCGCAGGGTGGCAGCGTCCGTGTGGGACTTGCGGAAATGTGCGCAGAGGCGTCGCACCTTTACGAGCAGGTCTGACAAGCGTGGGTAGCTTTTCAGAAAGCGCTGAACCACCAAATTAAAGACGTGGGCCAGGCATGGCACGTGCGTGAGGCTGCCGAGCTGCAGAGCCGCCACCAGGTTACGGCCGTTGTCACACACGACCATGCCCGGTTGGAGGCTCAGCGGCGCAAGCCAGCGGTCGGTCTGCTCTGTCAGACCCTGCAGCAGTTCGTGGGCCGTGTGCCTCTTATCTCCTAAGCTGAGTAGTTTCAGCACGGCCTGCTGACGCTTGCCCACCGCTGTGCTGCCACGACGCGCGACACCGACTGCTGGCGACGCGCTGCTGCTGCTGACACATCTTGATTGCGAGACAGAGGTTGCATTGGAGGAGGAGGAGGGTGCTTTAGTGGAGGAAGCATACACCGCCGCAGATACCACCACCGAGCTGGGGCCCGCAATTCTGGGGGTGGGTAGGACGTGAGCGGTCCCAGGCTCTGACTCTGTCCCAGCCTCCACTAAATTCACCCAATGTGCCGTCAGGGAGATGTAGTGTCCCTGCCCGCCTGTGCTTGTCCACGTGTCCGTTGTTAAGTGGACCTTGGCAGTAACCGCGTTGGTGAGGGCGCGTACAATGTTGCGGGAGACGTGGTCGTGCAGGGCTGGGACGGCACATCGGGAAAAGTAGTGGCGACTGGGAACTGAGTAGCGCGGGGCCGCCGCCGCCATCATACTTTTGAAGGACTCCGTTTCCACAACCCTATACGGTAGCATCTCAAGGCTGATAAATTTGGCTATGTGGACGGTTAACGCTTGAGCGTGCGGGTGCGTGGCGGCGTACTTGCGCTTGCGCTCCAACACTTGCGCTAGCGACGGCTGGATGGTGCGGTGCGAGACATTGCTAGATTGGGCCGAGGACAGCGGAGGTGAGGGTGTGGGTGCAGGCCAGGAGACGGTAGTGCCTGTGTCCTCAGAGCGGGGTTGGATCTCAGTGGCAGGTTGGGGCACAGGGGGAGAGGCAGCGGTGCAAACCGGACGGAGGCGGTGAATGGCCTTCGTCCCACCTTGTGGGGTGCTTGGCCATCATATGTCTGCGCATGCTGGTGGTGGTGAGGCTGTTGGTGGTGGCTCCCCGGCTGATCTTGGCGCGACAAAGGTTGCACACCACTGTTCGTCGGTCGTCAGGCGTCTCTGTGAAAAACTGCCAGACCTTAGAGCACCTTGGCCTCTGCAGGGTGGCATGGCGCGAGGGTGCGCTTTGGGAAACAGTTGGTGGATTATTCGGTCTGGCCCTGCCTCTACCCCTGGCCACCGCACTGCCTCTTGCAACCTGCCCTGCTGCTGCCCTTGCCTCCCCCTCTGAAGACCTGTCCTGAGTAGGCGTTGCAAACCAGGTGGGGTCAGTCACCTCATCGTCCTGCTGCTCTTCCTCAGAATCCTCTGTGCGCTCCTCCCTCGGACTTACTGCCCTTACTACTACCTCAGTGATAGACAACTGTGTCTCATCGTCATCGTCCTCCTCACCCACTGAAAGGTCTTGAGACAGTTGCCGGAAGTCCCCAGCCTCATCCCCCGGACCCCGGGAACTTTCCAATGGTTGGGCATCAGTGACGATAAACTCCTCTGGTGGGAGAGGAACCACTGCTGCCCAATCTGAGCAGGGGCCCGAGAACAGTTCCTGGGAGTCTTCCTGCTCCTGAGCATGTGTCATTTTCGTGGAGTGAGGAGGCTGGGAGGAAGGAGGAGCAGCAGACAGAGGATTCGGATTTGCAGCAGTGGACGGCGCAGAACTGTGGGTGGACGATAGGTTGCTCGAAGCACTTTCTACCATCCACGACAGGACCTGCTCACACTGCTCATTTTCTAATAAAGGTCTCCCGCGTGGACCCATTAATTGTGCGATGAATGTGGGGACGCCAGAAACGTGCCCCTCTCGTAATCGCGCAGCAGTCAGCTGCGATACACCTGGATCAGGAGTTCGGCCTGTGCCCACACCCTCACTTGGCCCTCCGCGTCCTCGGCCGCGTCCACGTCCTCTAGGCCTACCCCTACCCCTCAGCATGCTGTATTACCAGTGATTTGATTTCCCAGGCAGGACATAAATTGGCGCAAGCCTGCTGTTAAACGTAGCTGGCTGCGTATGATTTCTTTACGTTCTCCACCCACCACACACGTACCCAGAACGCTGAGGACTGTCAGAGGCAGGCCAAATAGAATGTTTCCCTTTTTTTTTTTAAAGGGAAGGCCCACTGACTATATTCAATCAGATAAGAAATGTGTTCCACAGAACTGCAGTGTTATATAAAGTGCAGCAGAGCGGTGATTTTTCCCAGGCAGGAAATAAATTGGCGCAAGCCTGCTGTTAAACGTAGCTGGCTGCGTATGATTTCTTTACGTTCTCCACCCACCACACACGTACCCAGAACGCTGAGGACTGTCAGAGGCAGGCCAAATAGAATGTTTCCCTTTTTTTTTTAAAGGGAAGGCCCACTGACTATATTCAATCAGATAAGAAATGTGTTCCACAGAACTGCAGTGTTATATAAAGTGCAGCAGAGCGGTGATTTTTCCCAGGCAGGAAATAAATTGGCGCAAGTCTGCTGTTAAACGTAGCTGGCTGCGTATGATTTATTTACGTTCTGCACCCACCACACACGTACCCAGAAAGCTGAGGACTGTCAGAGGCAGGCCAAATAGAATGTTTCCCTTTTTTTTTTAAAGAAAAGGCCCACTGACTATATTCAATCAATAATATATGTCTTCTGGCCCTGCCTACACAATTCTGTCCCTGTAGTATTACTGCAGGGCGCAATGCTCTGCACGGCCGATTTTGAAAAAGAAAAAATATGCAACACTGCTAACAGCAGCCTGCACAGTACTGCACACGGTTAAATGTGGCCCTAAGAAGGACCGTTGGGGTTCTTGAAGCCTACACTCACTCCTAACACTCTCCCTGCCTAACCACCACTTCTGTCCCTGTATAATTACTGCAGGGCGCAATGCTCTGCACGGCCGATATACAAAAAAAAAAAATGTGCACCACTGCAAAAGGCAGCCTCCACAGTACTGCACACTGTTAGATGTGGCCCTAAGAAGGACCGTTGGGGTTCTTGAAGCCTACACTAACTCCTAACGCTCTCCCTACAGCAGCTCCGGCACCAGCAGCACTGTCCCTCAGCTATCTCACAAGGCATCTGTGGCGAGCCGCGGGAGGGGCCGACGTTTATACTCGGGTGACATCTGATCTCCCCAGCCACTCACAGCAGGGGGGTGGTATAGGGCTGGAACATCACAGGGGGAAGTTGTAATGCCTTCCCTGTCTTTCAATTGGCCAGAAAAGCGCGCTAACGTCTCAGACAGGAAACTGAAAGTAACCCGAACATCGCGTGGTACTCGTTAAGAGTAACGAGCATCCCGAACACGCTAATATTCGCCCGAGCATTTAGCTCGGACGAGTACGTTCGCTCATCTCTAATATCTAACTTTTTGCAGACTTGTAGGTGAGTCTTTGTATCAAGTCTAAAGATACTCCAGGAACACGGCATTCAATATAAATGGGGTTTTCTGGTAAATCTCATCACCAGAAATGGAAATAAATTCCTTGCACACTCACCGGAAGAAACACTCCAGCTAAGCAAAGATTGGAACTTGTATCCTAAGGTTGATTCTTGATCTAAGGGGAAAAGAAGCTCTCCAATTGTCCAAGATGAATGAGCGAAATTTTCATATGGTAAACCCCCGCCTAATTGACTTCTCTTACATATGCCTTGAGTGCTAATACATTTCTACTTTGTTCTTTGCAGGATGCTTTTCTTCAATTCATATTGTTATACCCTGACTATTCTGGCTAGTGGCTAATCCGAATCACTCCTAGAACTATGGTGGCTAGTACACCATTTGCGCTACTAATTCTTGTATTGGTTTTGTTAGTTCAAAGGAAAGTGTACAATACTACAAAATATGCCGTTCTAGTTTTACTGTTTATATTTGGTTCTGAGACATGTTGACATGCCCTCTTATATTCACGTTTAGTACTTTCTTACTATGAGAAGAATATCTGTTATCCTTGGCTACAGATTTGGGTGCAATTTCTATTTTATTTCAGCTTAAAAAATTTATATGCCTATACATCAAGGTTTTCAAGATGGTTTCAATTAGTACTAAAGTCCTAAATTCACCTGTTAAGAGATCTTTCTTATGAAAGGAGGCTCGTGTCTTAAACACGGATATTTTATGTGCTCATGAGACGCACCTCAATGTGGAGTATGTACCCAGGTTATCTAACTAGTGTCCTCCACAGAATTCTCCTTCACCTGCTATTCATAAGAAGGGAGGAGTATCGATAGCGTTCAAAGACACCATTGCCTTCTCCCTCACAAAACAAGTTGTTGATGCTCCCGGGCACTACTTTATTATTTTCTCTATCAATAATGTTACATTTACTATAGTATCCATATATGTCCTGAATGCTAAGCAACATAAATTCCTTAAAGCTGTCATCAGCACAGTCAATAAACTTAAAGATGGTGCCCTAATTCTGATAGAAATATTTTTACAAACTTCTGTGGTCAACTATGGGTACTTCCTCATCTGTTCTGAATGTCCAACCCACTTCTCTTTTTCCTTTTATTGATGAACATAACTTGCTTTATGTGTGGAGGCTACATCATCAGAATGAGAGGGTCTACAGCTTCTTCTCTCACTCACATAAGATATTTAGCAGAATTGATGAATTCTTGATAGAGAGAACACTTTTTAACTGTTAGGTTCACTGTTCAGACACAATCCTCTGCTTCTATGGCCGCCTGCAGACGAGCGGGTCGGATCCGGCAGCGAGAATTCTTGCGGCGGGACCCGACCCGAGAGCCTGCAGGGACGAGCGCGTACTCTCCCACGCCTGGTGGCCCCAGCTCTTTCATGTTCCGGCTGCGGCGCAGCCGGCGCATGCGCAGACCGGAGCCGGCGGCTGGGTGAGTGCGTGCCCCGCACAAAAATAGGACATGTCGCGGCTTGTTTGCCGCGCGAGATTTCGCGCGGCCAAACCACGGCCGTCTGCATAGGAGTGCGTATTGTAATGCACTCCTATGCAAACTTTCAGTGGCGGAAATCCCGCGGCGGGATTTCTGCCCGTGTGCAGGCGGCCTATGTCTGGCAGGCGAGGGTGTTGTCCTGCTTTCCCTGTTTACTGAACTTACATTTATTCTCTTCCAGCACTCCTAGAGTTAATTGCTTCTGGGCCTTCTGCTTAGCTGATGCACCTTTTCTAATCATCTCCCTATATAGCTGCCCTGGGCCTTTCAGTCACTCCTGTAGTGTTGTGTTCTGTGTCCTCTGTTCGTGTATCCTGCTGTCCGTTATCCTCGTGAGTTTGCCTCTCTGTTTATCTTTGTCAGCCTGTACCTCCTTTGTTCCTGTACGCCTCGGTAGTGTTCTGTCATTTGTTTTATAGGTGTTCTGTCCTGTCAGGGTCAGTCAGCGCCTAGAAGATAACCGTGGGGTCGTCCTTATCGGGACGAGTGCTCCGCTTATAGGCAGGGGTTTCCCTCTCCCAATTATTAGTTCAGGGCAAGATATTTTCCCTAGTTTCCATCTGCATTTGGGGTTCATACCTCCCACGCTGGGGTCGGCTGTCAACCGTACTGGACTGGATCATCACCTACCCGGTAGGTGGACACAGTGGTTCCACATTCACGGTTGTTACATCGATAATATTATTTCTTTTAGCATTGGCACTATTTTGTTGTCAGATCACGCCCCCATAACCATGAAGGAGCAATTTAAAACCCCCTTATTTAGAGTTTGGTGTCAACAACTACATCTTGAGACATCCCACATACTCTCCTGATTCCAGACAAGTTTAGGGGACTACTTCACTCAAAGCCTAAATCCGAGGTCACTTTATAAAACAGGCATCGCATAATAAAAAATGTAGACATGCTTTACTGCTTTAATTACAATCACAGTTTTGTATACTTCATAGGCTAAATAAAAGTTCTTACTCAGCAGATAGGGCTAAGGAAATTGCCCTTCATTAGTAATTGCACGAGTTAAATACATATGAGCATTGCATAGCCTTACACACATTGAAAATGCTGCATAAACTGGCATGGCAATCAACCAGGAGCTTTACTTACAAAACAAGCCAAAGTTAATTCTACAATACAATACTAAGGCTGGTCTCATATGAATATATATCTAATGTGGTACCCACAGTCAGGGTCCGCACGGAGGATCTGCAGCAAATGGCATGCATTAAAGGTACGTAAAAATCCGTTCGTCATTTACACTCGCGGACACGAACTGTGTATACCGTGAGCGGAGGAAAAATAGTAGCATGCTCTATTTTGCTGAGGACTTTGCATGGACAGCTTCTATTGAAGTCAAGGGAGGCTGTCTGACCGCAGCCCATCCGCACTTGAAATTGCAGATAGGCTGCAGGTACCCGAGTCATTGCCTGGAAATACAAATATTTGGAAAAAACAATCTGTGCGCATGACTGATGGCTAGAGCGTCCATAGTCATCCGTAATTCCGAGGTTGATAAAATGAGTACCCAGCCTGCTGGGGGTAAAGATGGCTGGGAAAGGCAATGGCAAACCACCCTGTAAAAACAGACTGCCTAGAAAACGTCACGATGTAACATCCCCCTAGGGGTCAGTCATGCCTTGGTGCATGTACCCGGGGACTTTAAAGGGGTTGTCCCGTGCCGAAACGGGTTTTTTTTTTTTTTTAATAGCCCCCCCCGTTCGGCGCGAGACAAACCTGATGCATGTGTTGAAAAAAAAAACGGATAGTACTTACCCGAATCCCCGCGCTCCGGTGACTTCTTACCTACCTTGCGAAGATGGCCGCCGGGATCTTCACCCTCGGTGGACCGCAGGTCTTCCGTGCGGTCCATTGCCGATTCCAGCCTCCTGATTGGCTGGAATCGGCACACGTGACGGGGCGGAGCTACGAGGAGCAGCTCTCCAGCACGAGCAGCCCCATTCAACACGGAGAAGACCGGACTGCGCAAGCGCGTCTAATCAGGCGATTAGACGCTGAAAATTAGACGGCACCATGGAGACGGGGACGCCAGCAACGGAATAGGTAAGTGAATAACTTCTGTATGGCTCATAATTAATGCACAATGTACATTACAAAGTGTATTAATATGGCCATACAGAAGTGTATACCCCAACTTTGTTTCGCGGGACAACCCCTTTAACTTACCTATTATTTTAAATCTCAGTAGTAGTAATGCTTGCTTTGGGTAATATGCATTCTTCTGGGTGGTATGTTGGCTGATCATCCTGGTTGTTCTTCTCTCAAGTTCTCTTGATTATTCCGTTTTTTCTATATAGGGATCCCCAGTTGGGAGTACTTATTACTGTCTATTATTCTTATCAGCATGATCCATATACATGTGCAATGGTAGATAGGAGAATCAATATAAGACTTTCAGCCTCTTATGGACTGGTATTGCTACTGTTATGTCCGCTCGACACACTAAAGCGCCACTCCTCCGAACGGACGTAGGATTGTGTCCTTTTAAAACTGCAAACACTCACTCTGCATTTGTACTAACAAATTGCACCTCTCCAGGCTGAGATGGTAGGACCCCTGTCCCTTACTAATCAGGGAAAGTGGGGAACCCCTGCCTAAAAGCAGAGTAATCGTCCCGATAAGGTTGGCCCCACTGTCTTTATCTGGGACCTGGCTATCCCTGATTAGGAGCCTAGAGAGATGCAGTAAACACACAGGATAGAGCACTGTTCACGCACACTGAACACAGAACAGGACTACACATACAGCACATGTCTGGCCTCCTGCACAGACATACAAAACATGTTGCTGTTCACACTAACATGCAGAGTATCACAGAACAGGATTGCGTATAAAGCACATGTCTGGCCACTTGCACAGACATAACACACACGTCACTGTTCACACCAACATACTAGGTTGTGCATACAACACATAACAGGAACCCCACCCAGAGCTCACATGCATACAGATGGTAAACCATAGCCATTCCAAGTGTCCTCACACCAGGGGAATAGAGAGTCAGCCACCATGCTGACATAGGGAGTAGTGTTAGGCATCAGACATCTGACACACACATAGGACATCAGACATGTGGAGGCCGCACCTGTCAAAGGGAAGGGAAGAGGGGGCCTGCAAATGAAACAGACATGGACTACAGGTGTCCAGAGTTTCTCTACAACCACTAATAGATTTTCTGCATGCAGAATCAAGGACACAAATCATGAAGTCCAGACATATGCATGTGACAGGAGGAGAATGGCTGGTACCGGTAGCAGTAGTCATCATGATTACAGAGCTGCCATGACCAACTACTGATTCCAGTGGTTAAAGCATTAGGGCTCTTTCCAACAAGTGTAGGTGTTTTTACACGCACCCACCAGCACCGTAAAAGCGCATGAACGGACGCACAAATCTAACGTTTGTGCGCCCGTTCAGATGGCACGGGCCCAGCGTATATGCTCCGAGGCCACAATGCTGTTGCTTCCCCTTCCCTCCCCCCCGGGTCACCTCCTCTCTCCTTCCCTCCAGCTGTTTGCAATGGGAGTGGGCGGTGCGGGGACATAGCTAAGCACCGGCACTCTCCCGACCCCTTGTCCTTGCCCGTCCCCGCCAATTGCAAACAGCCAGAGGGGAGGAGAGAGGAGAATAGAAGGGGTATTTAGTCATGCTGCTAAACTCCCTCCCACCTCCCTTCTTCGGCCGCTGTCATTGGCTCCCATAGGAGTCTATGCAACGGCCGACGTACTCCCGGGCGCAAAGATAGTTCCAGAACTATCTTTGCTGCTCAGCATAAAAGCGCCCGGAGCTATACTTGCTGGCTGGGCGCTTTTACGCCATGATAATACTCCTGTATTCCAATGCATCAGATGGTAGCGTATATCGGCCGGCCGTGAAAACACTTGTGTGAATAAGCCCTTAGGGCTCATGTCCACGGGCAAAATATGATTTAAGATCCGCAGCGGATATCCCGCATGCGGATCCGCATCCCATAGGGATGCATTGACCACCCGCGGGTAGATAAATACCCGCGGATCGTCAATAAAAGGGATTTAAAAAAAAATGGAGCATGGAAAAATCCGGACCATGCTCCATTTTCGTGCGGGTCTCCCGCGGGGACGGCTCCCGCGGGCTTCTATTGAAGCCTATGGAAGCCGTCCGGATCCGCGGGAGACCTAAAATAGGAATTTAAAGTATTTACCATCCGGCGCGGGCGGGGAAGGTCAGCTGTTCCTCACGGCCGCATCTTCCTTGCTTCGGCTCGGCGGATGTGCCCGGCGCATGCGCGCGGCACGTCGGCGACGTGCCGCCGGCGTCAGGAATTCATCCGCCGGCCGAAAATGAAGATCCGTCCGTGAGGAACAGCTGATCTTCTCCGCCCGCGCCGGATGGTAAATACTTTTAAATTCTTATTTTCGGCGCTCATGTCCGCGGGGCAGGAGGGACCCGCTGCAGATTCTACATGTAGAATCTGCAGCGGATCTGATTTTCCCCGTGGACATGAGGCCTTAGGCTGCAGAATATTCTGCATGTCTAACAGAACATGTGATGGAATATTCTGTTGCGGGTTACAGAATATTCTAGTATATGTGAAAGCATCCTTGTAAATTCACCTACAAATGAGGGAACTTGGCTTGGTGCGTGAGAAATTCCTCAAATTGCAATGAAGAAGAAAACAAGACCAACCTGACAGATGTGTTCATGTGGGACCAATGATCTTACGTATGTTTGGGCTATAGGTTCAAATATCCTGATGATCTGACTAATCAAAAGAACTAAATGGTATAAGTGAATGCCAGCTGCCACTAATTTATGGAAACCGCCTAGAAGGCTGATGGACAACTCTTGTCAAACCTCAATTCCCTTCATCACCATCAAACCAAAAGAAGAGGCTGCAGTTACAAATTGGGCCTTATGTACTAATACTGTCTGAGGCTGCATTCCCACGAACGTATATCGGCTCGGTTTTCACGCCGAGCCGATATATACGTCGTCCTCATCTGCAGGGGGGGAGGATGGAAGAGCCAGGAGCAGGAACTGAGCTCCCGCCCCCCTCTCTGCCTCCTCTCCACCCCCCCTTTGCAATGAAAGGAGGTGGGATGGGGGCAGGGCTAAATTGCTCGAATTAGCCCTGCCCCCATCCCACCTCTCCCCATTGCAAGCAGTGCAGAGGGGCGGAGAGGAGGCAGAGAGGGGGCGGGAGCTCAGAGCACTGCTCTTGACTCTTCCAGCGCCCCCCCCCCCCCCCCGCAGAGAGAGATGACGTATGTCGGCTCGGCGTGAAAACCGAGCCGATATACGTTCGTGTGAATCCAGCCGTAGTGTGATAAAGAGGAGGCTCCATAGGCAAACATGGGAGATTAAAAAAACTGCAAAATGCAGAAAGATTGGACATGCCACCATTTTTTCACTCATTGCATGAGTGATAACATCGCAAATGTGAAGGATACCATTAAACATCATTGGTTTCGTAATTCTGCGTTTTTACTCACTCTTGCATTATCGCCCGTGTGAAACCACCCTTAGTGGAATATGTTATTCTTCAATTAAACAAGTTAATATAATTCACAGCAGTTGGGATGGAGATACATAATTCTCCTCTTTATATGAAAACAAAGAATCATTATAATAATATTACAGCTAATAATAATCTAATAGTAGTAGCAATAATAACATTTCGTTTATCTGCAGTGCTGGCTTGTTGGAAGCGTGCGGCAGAAAGACTGCGCTTCTATTACAGGTTATACGGGGCTGCAAGACATAGATGAAATACGGTATCAGGAAGTGAGTACGATGTAACAAGACTGGTGGAGCTGCCTGGTGCAGGTAGAGACTGGAGTGTGTGCAGGGGACCTACACTGTGGTGTGTGTATGTATATTACTGTAAGCAGTGTATCTGCTGTGGTGTTATATACAGTATATACTGTAAGCTGTGTATCTGCTGTGGTGTTATATATATATATATATATATATATATATATATATATATATATACATATACACACACACAGTATATACTATAAGCAGTGTATCTGCTGTGGTATATACAGTATATTACTGTAAGCAGTGTATCTGCTGTGATGTTATATACAGTATATACTGTAAGCTGTATATCTGCTGTGGTGATATATATATATAGTATATACTGTAAGCTGTGTATCTGCTGTGGTGATATATATATAGTATATACTGTAAGCTGTGTATCTGCTGTGGTGTTATATATACACACAGTATATTACTGTAAGCTGTGTATCTGCTGTGGTGTTATATATACACACAGTATATTACTGTAAGCTGTGTATCTGCTGTGGTGTTATATACAGTATATACGGTAAGCTGTATATCTGCTGTGGTGATATATATATATATATATATATATATACACACACACAGTATATACTGTAAGCTGTGTATCTGCTGTGGTGTAATATACAGTATATACTGTAAGCTGTGTATCTGCTGTGGCGTAATATACAGTATATACTGTAAGCTGTATATCTGCTGTGGTGTTTTTTATATATATATATATATATATATATATATATATATTATATACTGTAAGCTGTATATCTGCTATGGTGTTATATACAGTATATACTGTAAGCTGTGTATCTGCTGTGGTGTTTTTTTTTTATATATATATACTGTAAGCTGTGTTGTTGCTGCTCCCTGAATGCTCCCAGCCCAGTAAGTGTATCATGTATATAATGTAACCGCCGCTCCTCGTGTTGTCCCCTGCTCCTGGAAGAAAGCAGCCATGTTCTCCGAAGGGCTCATTCACACGGCGCATGCAGACTCCGGTCTGTGAATTTGAAGCGCATTCACATTTGAAATACGCTATTACCTTGCAGTCAATTTTGCATGCGTGAAAAAAAAAAGGCCACCTGCACGGAATTTGTGCTAAAATGTAGCATGCTGCAATTTCTTTTTTTAAATATGTGAGCGGAAACAATTATTTTCGCTCGTGTGCGGGAAGAATCACCTTTTCATAGAACGCTAGGGGCGGTATTTGCTGCGGATTCCGCAATGTATATCTGCCTGTGTGCATGAGGCCTTATGCACAGAATCCCATTTATGTTGTGTTTAAGTGCTTAACCCCTTTCCCTCCCCATGACGTAAGGGTACGTCATGGGAGCGGGGTACTTCCTGCAAAACAACGTACCCTTACATCATAGGGGTAATGCAAGATCATAGCAGATCTCGCGCTATCCGGCAGCAGGACCGGGGGTGCATCGGAAATGCGCCCCCCACGATCTAAGTAGATTGTTAGATCGCGGCAAGGAAAGGGTGCACAGGGGGAGCACGCTCCCTCTGTGACTTTAGCCGGCTGTAGCGATGTATTGCCAGTGCCTGTGATCGCTGTATACGCGATAAGGCATTGCAGGACAGAAGTCCTGCAATGCCTTATCGTAGCGATCATCGGTGCTGCGGTGTAAGTGCCCCAGAGGAACAAAAATGGTGTAGTAGTAAAAAAAAAAAAAAATCAAAATAATGTACAAAAAATCAAGTTAATTTTATGCTTTTTCTCTCATAAAAAAATCCCATATATTTGGTATCGTTGTGTCCGTAAAGACACGTACAATAAATCGAACACGCTTTTTATCCTGCACGGCAAAAAGCATAAAAAAAGGCTAAAAAAACTGAGGCAAAATGCTAATTTTTAGCATTTTGCCTCCCAAAAATGTAATAAAGGTGATTAAAAAAATGTTTGTACCCGAAAATGACACCAATAAAAACTACAGTTCGCCACGCAAAAAACAAGCCCTTATACGTCCGCATCGACGGAAAAATAAAGAAGTTATGGCTGTTGAAAAATGGAGATGAGATTCTGCCAAAAATCGTTTGGTCCTCAATGCCAAAATAGGCCGTGTCCTTAATGGGTTAAACACATGAGCGTGATAATCACGGCCGTATAACGGGACAAAACAAAACCACCAATTTCAGTGGTTTTGTTTTCACTAGTGGGATTCTCGTCCGTTAATTGTACGACCGAGAAAAGATAAGATCCGCCGTAGTATCAACTACATGCGGGGAAGGGGCTATTTTTTTTCAGATTCCTGCACTATGGCGCAGAGTTTGAACGGTCGGCGAGGAATAAAAACCTTGTTCGTGCGCAGCTACGCTCCATACCGGCATGGGAAGTTGCGCATACGGCTATCTGAAACCGCCCTGAGGCCTCCTGTCCACAGTTGAATCAGTAAAACACTGGGTCTGCCGGCAGAGACGGCGTGTGGCTGTGCACCGTGTATGCCTGCGTATCACACACACATGCGCCATCTGACTCTTGTTTTTTTTTTAATTCCCCGTTCTGTTTCAGAGCAGCGATGCGTATGAAAACTCGTATGGCCAGCGTTTCGGATGCTACCTATACAAATGTATAGGGCTCACGCTGCATGGTACGCAGAGAAATAGAGCGATCTATTTCTTGTGCGTATCTACATGTCGATGTGCATGCATCCATGAAACTCCATTGACTCCATTCACCGCATATCAAGCAGCCGCGCAACGCATGCATAATTCGCAATGAAAAACCGTCCGTAGACACGAGCCCTAAATATGCAGGTTGCCAGTGTGTTTACATACATCCATTGATTTCAGAGGGCTGTTATCAAGGGTCCCAATAGAAGTCAATGGAGGGTGCACAAATGCGTACTGAGATGCGTGATGTGCTGCGCAATTCTGCTGGAAAAAGACCGCTACTGGAACTCATTAGAAGAATTAGCCATTTCAATAAGCGCCCCTGCACACTGGCGAGAGCGATATTAAGCTGTGATTCGCTGCCCGATATCGCTCTCGCAAATCATAAAACCACCACTGGATGCGAGGCGTATCACTGTTGGGAATCCCTTCACCCCATTGCTTTCAATGCTGCAGCGGCGGCCCCATTGAAAGCACTTGGAGAAGATCGGAATCCCCTGCCGCTGCTGTGACAGCAGCAGGGGATTCCTTCATCCCCGCGAACAGTCCGCTCATCACTGAAAACTGTGACAGCAGCAACAGGCTGTTCAGTTATGAGGGGGACAGAAGGGATCCCCTGCTGCAGCTGTTACAGTTGCAGCAGGGGATCGCGTTCTTCTCCCATTGCTTTCAATACGCCCGGCCCCATCAGGCAATGGACAATATCACAAAAACACTGGACATGCTAGGATTCTTTTTTTCAGTGAAAACCTTGCAAATGAGAATGAAACCATTGAAAATGATTAGCTTCATAATCATGCGTTGTCACTCACTCTCGCAGCGCCAGAAAATCGACAGGTTTTCTTCCCCGTGTGTCTCTTTCTCACACGCAAAAAAAGTGCTGAAAAATATGCTTATATGTGCACAGAAAAGCCTTGTCTATAGCACAAAAACGTGTAAAGCCGCCCTTTCCCGTCTCTCTGCCTGATGTCGGGCTTCTTGAAGTATGGTGTGAACATTGCACATACCAGTATCTAGATTCACGGCTATCCTGGTATGGGGGGTTTGTGACCGCGCCCCCTACAGAGTAAGTCCGATCAGGTCATTATTCATTTGCTTAGTAACAAGGTAGTGGTGTGTATATATAAAGGGGCGGTGGAGAGTGTCCTATACAGGCTTGACAAAGATCCCTGAGTGGATCAAAATGCTGCTGTCCTTTTTGTTTATGGACCGTGATGGAATAAAGTGTCCTCTTTTTAATGGTTGCCGTGGCTGCTGCCTCTTTTTGCACTTCTTACCGGAGATGATATGGTGGGTCTGGATCCGACCCATGGTGGGGTGTGACTCCTCTGGGCTTTGTGTGTGCTGCTCTGTTTTTCAGACCCTTACAAGTGAGTGCTGCGGGGGCCGTGTATTTGGATGATGATTCATTTGATTGGTCACATTACTGCCTCCTGGTTGTTGTTTGTTTTCCCCTCACTCCTGATTTACAGAGACCTGACAGGTTCTTTGGCGCTGGCTGGCGCTCCCGGTAGTGGATGTCCATTGGTGGTCAGGGGTCGTGTGACTTTAGCATACTGGTTGAGCGATCAGATATTTGGTGTTATGACGTTCCCATAGGTGAGCTCAGTAACATCGATAATAACTTCAGTATTGTGGAACATCTAAAGTTGACTTGGAGTCCTGTCCAATTTTTACGTTTGTATATGAGAGTCTAGTCCCGGCCACTGCATTCACCTGGGCTGTTGTCCGTGGGGGCCAGAACTAGAGACCTGCACCTGTCAGACTCTCATGGCATTTCTTATGGATTTGTCATAAAGTATCAGATGTGAACACTTCTGGGTCGTTAGTTTATAACGTCTCCATGCAGTTAAAATCAAATTCTTCCCATTCCCTGAAAAACCCTTTTAGGGTGCTTTTACACTTGGGCTGGGGATTACCCTTTCCTGCTCTGTTCGGGGAACAGGAAAGGAGAATCCACGCGGCTGAACGATTCCATCCAGACCCCAGCTGCCTTGTTTTGGAACGGGAGAGAAATCGTTCCTTACTCCTCTTTACCTCACTGCCAGCCCTGTCCACATCAGCGCTGAAGACCCCCGTACCATGTTTGAACAGGCGGGACATTCTAATGAGTAGGCAGGCTTACCTAATTAGTCCTTGGTGTTAGCGATTAGCACCGCAAAATTGCACTGTGTATAGCGCAATTTCATTGGGGACAAAGGCCGCATTTGTGCACACCATAGACTTCTATGAACCTCGGGTGCACAAATGCAGCCCAAAATAGGGCATGTCGTGTATTTTCGCCAGAGACCAAAATTTGTACAGAAAACCGTCCCGTATGAGTGAAACCCATCATCCATAGTGCAAGTATGAGCTGACTTTATGCGCGCCAATTGCCGCCATGTCTAGCCTACTCGCATCATCTGCAGATAACCCGATGTGCGGGTGAGAAGCAGCAGTGGTGGAAAGTAGAACTGATGCCACATACCGGTAGTAATGCTTTAATGACCTGTAATAGCAGGTGATGCAGTCTGGTGGCATTCAGCAATCGCACTCGATACTGGCTTGCCAATATTTAGTCTCTAGTAATCATGCCTCTCGGGCATTACTCATGCTGCGGAACTCGAACACCCAACTCTGGCAATGGCTCACACTCGACAGGTATGATGCCACAATGTTGGCTACGCCTGCACACCCTCAGGTGATCTCAGCAACACATGTGGGTGCTCCAGGGTCAGTTCCTTCATGCCTCGCACCAACACACTGTAACCACCTCACTCTGCGGGGGAACCCCTACTTAAGGCCGCCTGCACATGGGCATATTTGCATTGCGGAATCTGGAGCAGGCGTCTGCACTCGGATTCCGCGGCAAATACCGTCCATAGCATGCTATGGAAAAGCGCTGTTTCCGTCACATGAGCGGAGATCAATCGTGATTTTCCGCTTCTGGAAGAAAAATCGCAGCAAGCTCTATTTTTGTCAGTGTCTGCACAGACAGCTTGCATTTACGTCAATGGAAGCCGTCTGACCCGCGGGCCACCTACAGTACAGAAGAAAATAACAGGTACGCAGGGTCACTGGCCGGGCACAGGGTTGGATTCCGATATAGCCATTATCTTGTGCCGCAGCCCATGTAATTTGGGCTGAACGCTGTACACCATGGATGATTGTGGAAATGTACAAAAAAATCGACCATTCTAATCCCTTTAAAGCCCAACATCCTGTATAGTAGGCTCCATCATTGACTTTCTTTGGGTTATTTTCCATAGATGCCAAATGTTGCTTATAAACCAGAAGTGCACGGCTGTTTCTGGGCCTCATCAACATACTGAACCACTTCCAAGGCCACAAGAGTGTTCCTATCTGAGACATTTAGGGTTTATCCTAAGTATTTGCCATAAGTTCCACTTTCAGAACTCCCATCTATTGAGAGAATGGCGGTCACCTTCCTCCGCAATCAGGACTCCAAAGAGGAGAGAGAATGCACGAGACTGTAGATGATGGATGTCCAGGTAACAGCCTGGAATTTCATAATTCCTATAAGCTATAATGAAGAGAGCTGCACGTATATACGATGCCTGTAAGGCCGCTTTGACATGGGCGACAAAATCGCGTGATTTTCTCACAATGCGACGGTACTACAAATCACATGTATGTAAAAAAGTAATACATCACCTATCAGGCGCTGTTAGCCTTAGCTCCAGTGTGCGTCTCCTCTGCAGCTCCTCATCACACTTTTCTGTAGGGGGCGTGGGAGGGCTGAGCTACAGGGGATCTCTTACATATCTTCCACATATTTGGTGAGATAGGGGCAAGGCTAGAGGGCTTTCCCATGGCTATCCTGAGGGTAGGGCTACAGGATGGATCCCTCCAGCCCCGCCCCCTCTCTTGGTTAGAGAAGAATCACTATGAGAACCCCTCTCCAGCCTCGCCCCCGCTCTCAGTGAAGCCCTAGGAAAGCCCTCTAGCCCTGCCCCTTATTTCTCCAAATATGGGGAGATATGTAAGAGATCCTCTGTAGCTCCCCCCCGCCCTCCTCATTATGGGAGATTCCAAAGCTCTTTCGCGATCTCCCATTGATGTCAATGGGGCCGACACTGCTGCCGCCAGGCCCATTGAAAGCAATGGGTGATATCGCAGATTTTTTAAAATCACAATTGTGAGTGAGTGAGAACATCGCAAATGAGGATGAAAGCATTGAAAATCATTAGTTTCAAAATCATGCATTTTCATTCACTCTTGCATTGCAAGAAAATCTAGCTCCAGTGTCCAAGAGCCCTTAGTACTTGTCGTAATATATAGGGGACCCAGACATGGCTACACTGTGCACCCTTAGTGCTTGTCCTAATATATAGGGGACCCAGACATGACTACACAGTGCACCCTTATTACTTGTCCTTAAAAATAGGAGACCCAAACGTGGCTACAAAGTGCACCCTCAGTACTAGTCCTAATATATAGGGGACCCAGACATGACTGCACAGGGCACCCTTAGTACTTGTCCTAATATATATGGACCAGACATGGCTACACAGTGCACCCTTAGTACTTGTACTAATATATATGGACCAAACATGGCTACACAGTGCACCCTTAGTACTTGTACTAATATATATGGACCAGACATGGCTACACAGTGCACCCTTAGTACTTGTACTAATATATATGGACCAGACATGGCTACACAGTGCACCTTTAGTACTTGTCCTAATATATATGGACCAGACATGACTGCACAGTGCACCTTTAGTACTTGTCCTAATATATATGGACTAGACATGGCTACACGGGGCACCCTTAGTACTTGTTCTAATATATATGGACTAGACATGGCTACACAGGGCACCCTTAGTACTTGTCCTAATATATAGGAGACACAAACATGGTTACACAGTGCACCCTTGGTACTTCTTCTAATATATAGTAGACACAGACATAACTACACAGTGCACCCTTAGGACTTGTCCTAATATATAGAGGACCAGACATGACTACACAGTGCACCCTTAGGACTTGTCCTAATATATAGAGGACCAGACATGACTACACAGTGCACCCTTAGGACTTGTCCTAATATATAGGGGAGCAGACATGGCTACACAGGACACCCTTAGTACTTGTCCTAATAAATAGGTATCCAGACATGACTACACAGTGCACCCTTAGGACTTGTTCTAATATATATGGACCAGACATGGCTACACAGTGCACCTTTAGTACTTGTCCTAATATATAGGGACCAGACATGACTGCACAGGGCACCCTTAGTACTTGTCCTAATATATATGGACCAGACATGGCTACACAGTGCACCCTTAGTACTTGTCCTAATATATAGGGGACCCAGACATGGCTACACAGTGCACCCTTAGTACTTGTCCTAATATATATGGGACCAGACATGACTACACATTGCACCCTTAGTACTTGTTCTAATATATATGGAGCAGACCTGGCTACACAGTGCGCCATTAGTACTTGTTCTAATATATATGGTCCAGACATGACTGCACAGTGCACCCTTAGTACTTGTTCTAATATATATGGACCAGACATGGCTACACAGTGTACCCTTAGTACTTGTCCTAATATATAGTGGACCCAGACATGACTACACAGGGCACCCTTAGTACTTGTCCTAATATATAGTGGACCCAGACATGACTACACAGTGCACCCTTAGTACTTCTTCTAATTTATATGGACTAGACATGGCTACACAGTGCACCCTTAGTACTTGTACTAATATATATGGGACCAGACATGATTACACAGTGCACCCTTAGTACTTGTTCTAATATATATGGACCAGACATGGCTACACAGTGCACCCTTAGTACTTGTTCTAATATATATGGACCAGACATGACTGCACAGGGCACCCTTAGTACTTGTTCTAATATATATGGACCAGACATGGCTACACAGTGTACCCTTAGTACTTGTCCTAATATATAGTGGACCCAGACATGACTACACAGGGCACCCTTAGTACTTGTTCTAATATATATGGACTAGACATGGCTACACATTGCACCCTTAGTACTTGTTCTAATATATATGGACCAGACATGGCTACACAGTGCACCCTTAGTACTTGTTCTAATATATATGGACTAGACATGGCTACACAGTGCACCCTTAGTACTTGTCCTAATATATAGACCAGACATGGCTACACAGTGCACCCTTAGTACTTGTTCTAATATATATGGACTAGACATGGCTACACAGTGCACCCTTAGTACTTGTCCTAATATATAGACCAGACATGGCTACACAGTGCACCCTTAGTACTTGTTCGAATATATATGGACTAGACATGGCTACACAGTGCACCCATAGTACTTGTTCAAATATATATGGACTAGACATGGCTACACAGGGCACCCTTAGTACTTGTCCTAATATATATGGACCAGACATGACTGCACAGGGCACCCTTAGTACTTGTCCTAATATATATGGACCAGACATGGCTACACAGTGCACCCTTAGTACTTGTCCTAATATATAGGGGACGCAGACATGGCTACACAGTGCACCCTTAGTACTTGTCCTAATATATATGGGACCAGACATGATTACACAGTGCACCCTTAGTACTTGTTCTAATATATATGGAGCAGACCTGGCTACACAGTGCACCCTTAGTACTTGTTCTAATATATATGGACCAGACATGACTGCACAGTGCACCCTTAGTACTTGTCCTAATATATAGTGGACCCAGACATGACTGCACAGGGCACCCTTAGTACTTGTTCTAATATATATGGACCAGACATGACTGCACAGTGCACCCTTAGTACTTGTCCTAATATATAGTGGACCCAGACATGACTGCACAGGGCACCCTTAGTACTTGTTCTAATATATATGGACCAGACATGACTGCACAGTGCACCCTTAGTACTTGTTCTAATATATATGGACCAGACATGACTGCACAGGGCACCCTTAGTACTTGTTCTAATATATATGGACTAGACATGGCTACACAGTGCACCCTTAGTACTTGTCCTAATATATATGGGACCAGACATGATTACACAGTGCACCCTTAGTACCTGTTCTAATATATATGGAGCAGACCTGGCTACACAGTGCACCATTAGTACTTGTTCTAATATATATGGACTAGACATGGCTACACAGGGCACCCTTAGTACTTGTCCCAATATATAGGGGACCCAGACATGACTACACAGGGCACCCTTAGTACTTGTTCTAATATATATGGACCAGACATGGCTACACAGGGCACCCTTAGTACTTGTCCTAATATATAGTGGACCCAGACATGACTACACAGGGCACCCTTAGTACTTGTTCTAATATATATGGACTAGACATGGCTACACAGGGCAGGCACCCTTAGTACTTGTTCTAATATATATGGACTAGACATGGCTACACAGTGCACCCTTAGTACTTGTTCGAATATATATGGACTAGACATGGCTACACAGGGCACCCTTAGTACTTGTCCTAATATATATGGACCAGACATGGCTACACAGGGCACCCTTAGTACTTGTCCTAATATATAGGAGACACAAACATGGTTACACAGTGCACCCTTGGTACTTCTTCTAATATATAGTAGACACAGACATAACTACGCAGTGCACCCTTAGGACTTGTCCTAATATATATAGGATCAGGCATGACTACACAGGGCACCCTTAGGACTTGTCCTAATATATATAGGATCAGACATGACTACACAGGGCACCCTTAGGACTTGTCCTAATATATAGTGGACCCAGACATGGCTACACAGGACACCCTTAGTACTTGTACTAATATATATGGACTAGACATGACTACACAGGGCACCCTTAGTACTTATTCGAATATATATGGACTAGACATGACTACACAGGGCACCCTTAGTACTTGTTCTAATATATATGGACCAGACATGGCTACACAGTGCACCCTTGGTACTTGTCCTAATATATAGTGGACCCAGACATGACTGCACAGGGCACCCTTAGTACTTGTCCTAATATATATGGACCAGACATGGCTACACAGTGCACCCTTAGTACTTGTTCTAATATATATGGACCAGACATGACTGCACAGTGTACCCTTAGTACTTGTCCTAATATATAGTGGACCCAGACATGGCTACACAGTGCACCCTTAGTACTTGTTCTAATATATATGGACTAGACATGGCTACACAGTGCACCCTTAGTACTTGTTCTAATATATAGTGGACTAGACATGGCTACACAGGACAGCCTTAGTACTTGTCCTAATATATATGGACCAGACATGGCTACACAGTGTACCCTTAGTACTTGTCCTAATATATAGTGGACCCAGACATGACTACACAGTGCACCCTTAGTACTTGTTCTAATATATATGGACTAGACATGGCTACACAGGGCACCCTTAGTACTTGTCCTAATATATATGGACCAGACATGGCTACACAGGGCACCCTTAGTACTTGTTCTAATATATATGGACCAGACATGACTGCACAGTGTACCCTTAGTACTTGTCCTAATATATAGTGGACCCAGACATGGCTACACAGTGCACCCTTAGTACTTGTTCTAATATATAGTGGACCCAGACATGACTACACAGTGCACCCTTAGTACTTGTTCTAATATATATGGACTAGACATGGCTGCACAGGGCACCCTTAGTACTTGTTCTAATATATATGGACTAGACATGGCTACACAGTGCACCATTAGTACTTGTTGTAATATATAGTGGACCCAGACATGACTACACATTGCACCCTTAGTACTTGTCCTAATATATAGACCAGACATGGCTACACAGTGCACCCTTAGTACTTGTTCGAATATATATGGACTAGACATGGCTACACAGGGCACCCTTAGTACTTGTTCGAATATATATGGACTAGACATGGCTACACAGGGCACCCTTAGTACTTGTTCGAATATATATGGACTAGACATGGCTACACAGTGCACCATTAGTACTTGTTCTAATATATAGTGGACCCAGACATGACTACACAGGGCACCCTTAGTACTTGTCCTAATATATATGGGGACCCAGACATGACTACACAGGGCACCCTTAGTACTTGTCCTAATATATAGTGGACCCAGACATGACTACACAGGGCACCCTTAGTACTTATTCGAATATATATGGACTAGACATGGCTACACAGGGCACCCTTAGTACTTGTTCTAATATATATGGACCAGACATGGCTACACAGTGCACCCTTAGTACTTGTCCTAATATATAGTGGACCCAGACATGACTACACAGGGCACCCTTAGTACTTATTCGAATATATATGGACTAGACATGGCTGCACAGTGCACCCTTAGTACTTGTTCTAATATATATGGACTAGACATGATTACACAGTGCACTCTTAGTACTTGTTCGACTATATATGGACTAGACCTGGCTACACAGTGCACCCTTAGTACTTGTCCGTTCCTGTTGCCTTGCCATGTGCCAATCCTTTTCACTCTGACATGGAAATTACATACGAACAGCCACATATAGATATTTCGGTGTCCAGAATATTGGAGCAGCACAGAATGGCATTGTGGGCCTCATGTGGCCCCCGAGCTGCATGTACTGCACCCTTATTTTAAATGAATAGGCAAATACGTGGCATTCTTGGCATTTATCCAAATATGCTAAAGTATATCTATTCTTTGTAACAAATAACAAGGATACTTTGGTTCTTTGCCTAAAGTAAGAATAGCTGAAATCAAAGATGAAAAAACTTACAATGCTGTGAAAAACTGTGAAAAAGTCCAGTCTGGGAGATACTTTGTAATAGCACTTAGGATGTATCACCTCTGTGTCCACATCCGTTATAGATTTTATTAGATTGATAGACATATAACACGGATGGTCATTCTTTGCAAAATAGTTAGTAATTGAAATGTCAGTCATTATGGCATTGTAGAATAAGGCAGAACCGTATTCAAACAGGGTGATTTCCCCCGGCATCCAAGGAGATAATGTAGACAAGCTTAGCTCTCCAATGACTCGCTGTACTGTAGCCGGTAACCCAGCAGCAAAATAGATGACAACTCCAATGAATTGAAGATCTAAATTGTACCTCGGTCTTCTATCAATCTTTCATACCCTTTTCTACGAACGAAACTTGAAAACAAAACGGGCCTGCTCGGACCGGTAAGCAGTTACTCGAGAAGAGCGAGGCTCGCTCGAGTAACTGCTTTATCTGAGCGTGCTCGCTTATCTCTAGTTAAAGGCTTAACCTTTCCAAACTCGCCAATGGCTGAAGATGTGCATGAGTGCTGTATGATGGTCCCCTGATGTCTGACAATATGAACATGGACAGGCCTGATCTTTCTTTGGGACCTGATAAAGAAATATAAAAATCACGGAGAGCGCCAAACACTTTATATGTAGACCACAATATAGTCGTGTGGTAACTCACCTGGTGCCAGGCATATCACCCTAAGGTGATTATGCCTGCACCCAACATCCTGGTGTGCTCGTAGCGATTGCTTTATCCAGGATATCCCACAAACGAATAAATGATAAAATCCAACTTGCTGGAGAGCTGCGGGTCACAGCAAAACTCCGTTCCTCATCAGAGGATCGGATAAAGTCAAAAGAAAACTACAGGAAAAAAGACTGAAGACCTGCGCTACTTAATATAAAAGATCAATAATGCATGTCTCAGTAGCCAATGTAGGTAGAGACAGAAAAGACTTTTTATTTATACAAATAAAATAGAGAGGTCTCAGCCTCATATAGTAATAAAACAATACTTGCGGAATCTATGCAACGCGTTTCGGCGTGATACATGCCTTTCTCAAGCATATAGATACACCAACAAACAGGTTTAAATAGAACTACATAAATTACATACCTATTGCCACGCATCGGTAATCGTGAATGTGTTATGGTGCGTGGCAATAGGTATGTAATTTATAAATCTTTGGTTTTATACTTTTTACTTGACCACCGAGTGTTGGACTTTTCTACTTGAAATGTAATGCTGTACTTTCTCTGCTCGGGAGGAGAGATCCGTGGGGAGACATGGAGCCGGATGATGTGCATGACAGCATTCAGTTCCATGCATTCCGTATAGGATGGAATATGAATGAAAGTGACTTGGCAACAAGGTTTTGTTCACACAGTGCAAAAGAACTCACTGAAAAAGTAGCTTGAACATCTATGCAAATCCTACGCTTTCTGTGTGGGCGCTGCAGCTGCTTTCACTGAAGATGCCACCATGAGCCCTGCAGTGGTCACACGCATAGCCAATACTGCAACAAATCGAGCATGCTGTGGATTTGCTATAGTTAGGTCGGGTTCACATCTATGTTAGAACCTCCTTTTGGAGGTTCTGTTGCATATCTGGCACAAAATACGGGAAGAAATAGCGCAAAGCAGAAACCGAACAGAGTAAACCATATAAAGTACTACATAGAATCAGTCAGGTCCATTGGTAAAATCTCCAAGGTCAGTAGCACTCCCTATTTAATCAGCTTATACTGACTCAGGTCACCAATAAGTTCCTATTATGGAGACATGAAAGTAGCCAAGTGTCTACAATTTCAGTTGCTCAGTGAGTGGGGGATATGGATTTCCACCCCTCACATAGTAAATGAGCAGCTGACTGAGGCGCTGTGCTAGGCTGAGCTGCAGTGATGAATATGTGTTTAAAAAATAAAGACCCCCCCCCCTCCCCCCACACCCCCCAACATGTTTCACCAAACAAACTGGCGTCCTCAGGGGTAACAACGGGGTTATAGATGAAACCGCCACAAACTGACAACTCATAACAATGGGTGGTAATTGCATGATCCTTGTAACCAATCTTGACAGATCTACACGATCATTGAAAGGGGTAAATACCAATCCTCTCAATGAAGACAACCATGTCATCACACATCTCATCACCCAATAGTTCATCATAGACAGACACGGCTCTCATTGTATAATGAGTTTCTTTTTATGTATCCTCCCCTTTGATGTCACACAAGTTCGTAATATGATTACAACTATAAAAAATAAAATATAAAAAGGGATTTTTGGGATTTTTCTCCATGTTTATGTGTTAAAGTTATATAGATCATATGCACTCTTAATGGAAGCACAGGTCTAATTAATGACAATTAATTTTGATGTTTGCTTTAAGAAAGACCATTCTTTGTTGGGTTTAGTCTTCGCATTTGATGCAATGTCCAAGCCAGGCCTCCTGGACATGGAGCTGGAGCTGTTTGTGGAGTACCCCAGCGGCTCACTTAATGTGTTCAGCTCAACATGTGGGGTAGCAAAGCAGATGTACCAGGATTGTATGAAAGAATTTGGACGGGGCCTTTCTTCTAAATTTTAAGTACCTGTAGTATGAGAGGAAACATGAGTCTTGAGATTGGCTTCTCCTTGGAGACTTGCTACCTGAGCCACTGCGCTTCTTATGATAGGGTTGTGGCAGCAAGTCATTTCCTATCTTGACTCTGGTTTATTTCTGACTCGCCCATGGCCAATAGTGGCCCTTGCTGCTGCACCACCTGCCATGAACGTCTGGAGGATACTAGAGATGAGCGAACGTGCTCGGCCACGCCCCTTTTTCGCCCGAATACCGCGAATTCCGAGTACTTCCGTACTCGGGCGAAAAAATTCGGGGGGCGCCGTGGCGGCACGGGGGGTAGCAGTGGGGAGTGGGGGGGAGAGGGAGAGAGAGAGGGCTCCCCCCTGTTCCCCGCTGCCCCCCCCCGCACCGCCACGCCTCTCCCCTGCGCCCCCCGAATCTTTTCACCCGAGTACTGAAGTACTCGAAAATGGCGGTACTCGGGTGCGTAAGTACTCGAAACGAGTACGTTCGCTCATCTCTAGAGGATACACATTTTGTCCAGTGCCCGTCTATACCCAGTCACAGGTTCTGCTTCTCCTGCTCTCAAGAAAACGTCAAGGCCCAGGGAGCAATGGGTGGCGTTTACAGTCCGAGTGGAGAAAAGTGCCTCCTGTTGGGGTTCAATGTTCCTTGGGCCTTCATACAGGGAAACATTGCCACAATTCTTGTAGGAGATGTAAAAGAGAGAGACCTATAGTACCAGTGGATATCAGGTGACCCATATGTTAACAGGCCCACCTCTAATCTGCAGACCAAGGACAAGTGAGCACCATAGTGGTAAGTCCGGGGCCCTGGACCCTGTACATTATGTATGTATTTCACTTGATCCCAAAGTGCCCTGGACCGAGCCATACACATGTGAGACTATGATTCTCTGTAATCTAGTCAATCCATCAAAAGGCCCGGTGGGCATTTTGAGAATTGGAGCTGTGATATAAGACTATTTCTACGCTTCATGTTTTTAGGCATAATGTGCTGGAGTTTATCATCATTTTAAAAAAAAATACAAAAACTATTGAAAACCTCCCTGTCTGAGACATAACTTGGATTTTTGAGCACACTTTAGACCCGAGGGCAGAGGCCATTGATACTATGATAGGGTGTATAATCCGATGTCATTTTTAGTTTGCAGTCTGCTGCAGCTCTACACAATGCAATTTAATTGGTTAAACCCATTGAGTGCTGGCAGTAATTACTGTAAAGGCAAGTAAAGGGTTACATATTTCTTTATATAGATGAATAAAAACGTGTGGTTTTTTTTCCTCTTCATTGATCGCTGCATGTAAGGGGTTAATAGAGGGGAATTGATGTTCTCACTGGTACCTGCTGTTGCAGCAGGAGGCAGTCAGTCACAGCCAACTCTGCTTGCACGTGGCTCAGGCTTGATTTCTGAGCCTGCACCATCTATAAGACATAAGTTTTTGTGGTTCTGGTATAATATGTCTCCACCGGAAGTATGGGTGGAGACATGGGTTGGCCGGGCTGAGTTACAGGGGATGGCCAGGCCACTCCCACAGCTGCAGATTGGCTGATGCCCCACACACAGCTCCCCAGAGACACCTGTACCGACTCTCCTAGCTGACAGCTCACACACATCTCCTTGCCCTCCTTCTCCTTCTGCTCCTGGTCCTACTACTAATGCCATCTCCACTCCTGGCCGGGCTCCCATCTCACCTTCTGGCGCCACTGTACCGACCCCGCTGTCACTTTCTTCCCCGCTGGCCTTCCATGTCCGCTTCTGACCCAACTGTCACTCTCCCCGGCAGCAGGGGCTGGGGGCTACCACCATCTGGAGCAGTTCCCCACAAAAAAACAGCAGCAGCAAATTGTCAGCGGGCAAGTAACTGGCTGGCCAGGAGGAAAAGCGCAGTCTGTGGCACACAGCCGGCCGCCCGGATGGAGGGAGCGGCGTGCAGGAGCTGAGGGTCTAGGGCTGAAGACGTGACAGCCGCAAAAAGCAGGAGCCTGTCACCTGGTGAAAGTAATGGTGGGGACGGGATAGGACACAGCAGAGACCAGGAGCCAATCGGCAGCTAGGGGCGTGACTGGGTTGTTACTTCCAGCTCTGCCCGGTCAACCCCTAGCTTCTGGTGTCGACATATGGCACCAGTGCCAGTTTGCGTTCATTGGCGGGAACCCCTTCCCAGCCAGGATGTAAACTTACGTCCTGGGTCGGGAAAGAGTTAAAACCCCACAACCTGAGCCAGCAGGAGATTAATCGTTGCGTTCTCTGTAGGATTCCTGCAAGACTTTTTTTTTTAGGAACATGCCGAAAATGTTGCAGACTGATTAAGGGTGCTTGGTGGGATTATCTCCTGCTTATTTTTATCATTTCTTTCTAGATTTAGTCTTCCTCTAAACCTACGTCTTTCCCCTTATGCTGCATGGGTTACATTGTGTCACATAAACACTGACAAGCTACTAATGAAAAGTAACGAACACTTAATGATGTGGAGGAATGTGTGCAGTTTTTGACGGGGTTAAAATGCGATGTCTCAGTCAGTGGGGGCATAAACCTGGGAGGACTGCTGCCATTGATTGACATCCTCCACTTTAATCATATGGAAACACATTCCTGAATTAATGGTATTGTATAACAAAGCATGATGGAGAAATGAAAATGTCCAATAATTTAGATGGCCATGAAGTGGGTAATGCCCTGTAACGCAGTATTGTTAGCACTGTATATTTAGTCAGGACATGTTCCTTCTAAAGGTGATGTCAGTTCTCACTTGGACATTCATTGTCTGGTGCTGAGAGCTCATTTACAACTTTAGATAGAACAGATATGTAGCGTCAAATTCCATTTTCGCAGGGTTCAGTGTGTGAAAAATAGCACTGCTAAGCAAACTGAATAGCTGTAATGTGAAAGTCATGTAAGTGCCACAAAGTCATTGCTAAGTGGTCTACCTTGCATAAGCTTGCATTTGTTATTCCAAATCACTCGGCCCTCCTCCCATATCCTGCTCACACTCTGCAAGATACATTGTTTTGTTAAAGGCAGTACATTTCTTTCGATTATAACCTCTTATATAAAGTCCTTTCTATACTTATTCATTTCTAGGTGAAAGATAAAGCTGGAAATGGAGAAAGAGTTTACCCCTCTGGCTTGTCTGCGGCCCTCAGGTAAGTGTTGTGGGATACTACATACATTGCTTAAATATAGATGTATTGAATAAACTATTGTGTTTTGTTTGAAAGTTTTAAAATTATTTAAGCATCCCCAACTTTTCAGATGATTTTAAGATTAAGCTGCCATGTGAGTGTACATGAGGATTAACATAATTTCTGGTCAATATATGACTTGGATCTTGCATGTTTCCTCATTTACCCCTCTTTAGGGTGTATTTTTGATTCTCAATCCATTTAGGACAATTGGGGAAAGGAGCATTGCCGCTGTGTTGTGTTCTACAGACTGTACACAGAGAACTACAGATCCTGCTCTCTAATTGTCCAATAACACACACACACCATGTTCTAGTGTACAGCAAGGGTGAGCAACGGAGATATGATTTCTGTAGGCAAAGCATAATAAAACGTGACTTACTATTAGCTTACTGGCAGTGTCTGTTTTAGTTTTTCCATCCCTCCTCTCCTGCCCCTCTACTTTGATCTCCATACAGTTCAAAAAGCACAATGATTCACCCACCCCACCTCTGTCCTGTCCTATCCATGTCTCCCGTCAATCAATTAAGGGCAGACAGTAAGCAATGAGGAAGGGAGACCCCTAGTGGCCAGCACTTTAGAGATTTTTTGTAATGCAGAAACACTATTATGGGTAAATAAATAGCAGTTTTGCTAGTTATCACATTGAGTATCATATAAACACAAGTTGTTTGAAAAACTAATGTCCATTTAAATGAAATGTTTAATCAGAAAATGGCCTATTTTATGAATTAGATTTTTCTGCTAAACCTTTTTTAAAAGAATTTGGAGATTGTTTTCTAAATTTTCGATGTCGCTATGTATATTTAAGAGAAAAATCCTAAAACCCTGAATTTTTCACACTAACCACTAAGCGTAATAAATACTTTGCTCTGTATTTAAAATGTTATGGCAGTCATCTCATTATTGTAGACAGAAGTACAGTGAAAGGTATCACCTAGTTATAGATAAACCACAACATGCCTAGAACAGTTGCCTATAGAAGTCAGTGGGTCAGATCTTGTCCATTGTGTGAATGGCCCATGAGGCTGCTGTAAAGCATATCTTTAAATGCAGCCTAGGCAAAATGAAGGCCCCCATAGTCTTCTACAGACAGTAGAATAAAAATAATCTACAAGCAGAAACTAAAAGTAGATGAGAAAATGGAATATATTTTACTTTCTGGTTTGAATTAGTTAAAAATATAGGTGACGCATTCTCGTTAATTTGTCCTGCAGTATGTAATGTTAAATGTCGTCTACCATGAAGATAAGTAATCACCTGCTTAATGTCATACGTTAAAGAGAATAGTTGGTTTCAGTATGACCATACCTTTTTGCTTTGCTTCTTCTTAAAAAACCTATCAATATAAGGGGTATTCTCAGCTCAGCCTGATCAGAATACCCACTGCTGTGTGCTATAGACCCTGGCCGGGAGTTACAGAAGCAGTCATGCTACACTGTTTCCATAACTCCCGTAGAACTGAATGGGAGTTACGGAAACAATGTAGCGCAACAAGTAACTGACGTACTGCAGAAACAGTGTAGCTCCAAGAGCAACGCTGATTCCTTAACTCCCACTCTCTTCTATCTGAGTTATGGAAATAGCATGGCTTAGCCAACTTGACTGCTTCTGTAATCCAAACCATTCCTTGCTGCTGCATACTGGCGGGATGGGCGTCTTAGTGGTGGGGTGTTCTGGGAATTGCATTTGTCACACTTTGATGGCATATCCTGTAGACTGTCTGTTTCCAGTAACAGATCATGATTAAAGGGGTTGTCTCACGAAAGCAAGTGGGGTTATACACTTCTGTATGGCCATATTAATGCACTTTGTAATATACCGTATTTTCCGGACTATAAGGCGCACCGGATTATAAGGCGCACTTTCTATGAGCGCATTATAAGCAATCTTGTTTCATATATAAGGCGCACTGGATTATAAGGCGCAGCACATTACCGTTAAATAAACCATTGCTCAGACTGCAAGTCAAAATTTATTACACTTTTTAACAATAACTTGCAACTGGTTCAGCTGTAATTGCAAATCAAAACGTTTACCGTACTTTTTCAGTTCATTCCTCCACCAGAAATCCATCAAATCCGTCATCTTCAGTGTCGGAGTTGAACAGTTGGGCGATTTCGGCATCAAGCATGGGGTCCTCCTCTTCATTATCCGAGTCGGTCTCGTTGCTGCTGCTAGGCTCTTCAGTGGTGATTCCAGCCTTCCTGAAAGCTCGGATGACACTGGAGACTGATACATTCTTCCAGGCATCCACGATCCACTGGCACATAGTGGCATAACTCGCTCGGCGTTGCCTCCCTGTGTTGGTGAATGTGTGGTCACCTTCTGTCATCCAATGCTCCCAGGCAGCTCGCAATTTAACTTTAAATGACCTGTTGATGCTGATATCTAGCGGCTGGAGCTCTTTGGTTAATCCACCAGGGATGACAGCAAGCTCCGAATTAGTTTTCTTCACTTGGGCTTTGACAGTATCGGTCACGTGGGCGCGCATCGAGTCACAGACCAATAGGGATGGGAATTTGTGAAAAAAGCCACCCGGTCTCTTGACGTAGACCTCCCTCAGCCACTCACTCATCTTCTCCTCATCCATCCAGCCCTTTGGGTTAGCCTTAATGATGACACCAGCAGGAAAATTTTCTTTAGGCAAAGTCTTCCTCTTGAAAATTACCATGGGTGGTAGTTTCTTGCCATTAGCCTGACAAGCGAGAACTACAGTGAAAGATGACTTCTCATTTCCTGTGGTACGTATAGATATCGTACTGGTCCCTGTTTTCTCAACAGTACGGTTTACGGGGATATCGAAAGTGAGGGGAACCTCATCCATGTTAATAATGTGTTCTGGCTGGATATTTTTTTCATTTATCTTGGTTATGCAGTAGGTGCGAAAAATGGCCAGCTTCTCTTCATAATCCTTTGGTAATTGCTGGCACACAGTAGTTCTGGTGCGAATGGAGAGATGACGCCTTTTCATGAAACGAAAGCACCATGAAGGACCTCCTCGAAAGTCCTTGATCTCCATGTCACGTGCTAAAGCAGTGGCTTTGAGTCGAATAGAGACAGTGGAGACGCTTCTACCTGCGTTTCTCTGTTCCATAACCCACTGTTCTATTTTGTCCTCCAACTGTGGCCACCTTGCTTTGTTTCCTCGGAAACTCATTTTGGTCTTCTTTACTTGGCGGAGGACATCTTCTTGTTTTCTCCACTTACGCACCATGGATTCATTAATGTTGAATTCTCTTGCAGCTGCCCTATTTCCATGCTCTACTGCATAACTTATAGCTTTAAGCTTGAAACCTGCATCATAAGCATGTCTCTTAACAGGAGGCATTTTTTGGGGTAGTGGGTATAGTTAACGCTAAAGCACAGATATGCAAGTCGTGCGCTAGATGGGCACTCTGCATAGACAGCCCTGGGGCCTTTCAGGAGGTCCCCGGCTGCCTAGCAACCGCACAGCGTCCCGCGATCTCATCGTGGGACGCTGTACGGGCCCCCTGAACATCGGTTGCAGGCTGTTCTTACAGCGGGCACCCGGCGGCAGCAGTTCTGATGAGCCGCGCCGCTCGTTAGAACTGTTAACACTTTAAATACCGCTGTCAGAGCGGTATTTAAAGTGTTAACAGTTCTGACAAGCGGCGCGGCTCGTCGGAACTGCTGCCGCCGGGTGCCCGCTGTAAGAACAGCCGGCACCCGACGTTGTATGGAGCAGGATCCACCCGCGATCCCGCTCCATACTACTACTTGTTTGACTTGCGAACGGGGGGGGGGGGGAGGAGCATGGTGTGTGCTGTGGTATGCCGCCCACGATAGAGGTAAAGGATCCTGTATGAACCCCTTTCTTTACTGTCGGGTTCATATATAAGGCGCACCGGATTATAAGGCGCACTTTCTATTTCTGAGAAATTCTCAGCATTTTATGTGCGCCTTATAGTCCGGAAAATACGGTACATCGTGCATTAAATATGAGCCATACAGAAGTTATTCACTTACCTGCTCCGTTGCTGGCGTCTCCATGGCTCCGTCTAATTTCGGGGTCGTCTTGCTTTTTTAGACGCGCTTGCGCAGAAGGGTCTTCTCCCTTCTGGACGCTCCGGACATGAACGGCGTTCTGGCTCCGCCCCCTTCTACGCATCATCGCGTAGCTCCGCCCCGTCATGTGTGCTGATTCCAGCCAATCAGGAGGCTGGAATCGGCAATGGAACGCACAGAGCCCATGGTGCACAATGGGAGAAGACCCGCGGTGCACCATGGGAGAAAACCGCAGTGCATCCCTGGGAAAGGACCGGCGGCCATCTTAGGGAGAAGAATTTTATAAGTTCATCTTTCATCACATCGGTGAGTAGCAAGCGGTTTAAAACCGCTTTAAAATGCTATTTTATGCCAGGGGGGTGACAGGGGGAATAGGCTTATGTAAAATTTTGATGTTTGCCGCGAGACAACCCCTTTAAGCTCTGCCTGTAGTAAGGCTTAATAGGCCTACGTTAAAAGTACAGTATACTGCAGTTTAGGAGTATTGCAGTATATTGGGCAAGCAGTCGGATGTTTGAAAATTTAATTTTCCCGTGGGCACTAATAAAAATGGTAAAAATTAAGTTCTATAAAAAATGTTTAAAATTTAGAGAAAGTAAAAACCCATTTCCCATTAAAACAATCTACACAATTAAAAATAAACTTAATTGGCATTGCTGCAATTGTGAAAGTCTAAATGATATTGCATTATTTTCCCGGATGGTGAATGCTGCGAAAAACGACAAACTCTTCCTTACACTATGGCGTTTGTCACATGGACTTTGTCTGACTCAGTCCCAATCAAGTAGATTGAGTTGCAATACCAGTTACCACCACTACAAAAAGAATGGTGCTTTGTCTGGTATACAATGAAGAAGCTGCAGTGGTCACCCAAGCTCCATGGCTTCTTTACACAGCTGATCAGTGGGGGGGCTGGGAGTTGGATCTCCTTTAATTTGATATTGATGACCTATCCTAAAGTCCTGGAAAAACCCCACTGACCCTTGTGAAGATCATTCATAGGTCTTTTTAGTTTTCCATTTTTTGGTTTTTTTTATTCCCGACTTCCAAAACATAGCTGTAAGAGGACTTGTTTGCTTTTGCAGAATGAGTTGTATTTTATTTTATTAGCAAAAGCTGTTAAAGAAAACACAGCAGAACTATCTCCAGGTGATGTTGTCATGTTGCTGTTAAAGTCAAAAAGAAAACCACCTCACAGAGGAGTTGGAAAATATAAGAGCGGCTTCTCCACAGCCAGTTAGACATGATGACACTGCAGGTAGTAATACTGTGAGTTCTGCTCCTCAGTAAAATACCATTCACCTATTAGAAACCTGATCAGTGTGAGTTGAACATCAGGAGTCACGAGACTCTCAGCTATTACTATGGACATACATATCAATGGGCTATAACTTACTACTATGTAGAGAGGCGCTACTGATATAAGAAAGGGGTATGAGCAGAATTTTAAATACATGTCTACTGGAAAATTGTATGATTTCCAATTCTGTAACTAAAACCTGTAAAAAGAAGTTGAGAGCCTACAGGCCCTTTAATGGTACCATTTAGGGTGTGTCCACATGGGATGTAATTTCTATAGTGGAAAACTCACTGTGGATTTCGGTACCGATTTGCACCAAAATCCATGAATTTTGGTTGCACAGTTTGATGCAGATTTCAACTCCCATGTTGCTGTAATAACTCACTGGCTGGCAGCTTGCTGCCACGCTGTTTCTGTAAATCCCATTGACTTTTCTAGGAGTTACAGAAACACTGTAGCCCAGCTTTGCTCAACTGTTTCCGTAATCCTGACCACTTCATATAGAGTGGTGTTCCCAACTCGGCCACATGTAACTTTTTCAGTAATGTTGTTGTACAGTAGCTCTTCCATGAGATCAAACAGGTCTAGCCTTACCACTGGTTCCACTATTACCCTTCATCGGACCACTTTTGCTAAGTACTAACCACAGCATTCTTGAAACACTCCACGAGACCTGGCATTTTAGAAATGCTTTGATTTAGTTGACTAGCCAACCATTTGGCCCTTGTCAAGGTTGCTCAGATCCATACTTGCCTATTTTCCAGGTTTCAACTTATCGAATTCATAAACTGACTGTTCACTTGCTGCCTAATATAGCCCACCCATGGCAGGTTATTAAATCAATGCTATTCACTTCACTTGTCAGTGGCTTATTTCTATGGATGATTGGTATATAAACGTGCAATTCACTAATCTACAAGCAAAGAAAAATAACTCATTATTCATAATTCTGTGTTTTAAAAAGTTTCAATGTTTTCTTGTTAGAAGGATTTCCATAAATTGACTGTTTAGATTTATGCCACATATTCATCTTTAGCTATTGTTAGAACTTTACTGCTTTTGGAAAGTCGTAAGTCTTTAGCAATCTCAAGAGAGTTAACTGGACTCTTGGTGTATTTCCACCAAAGTCAGCAGTTTACTCCGAGATGAGGTTCGACTACCCTAATCCCATGCTACAGATATTTCCTTGACTTAATTTTAAAAGCAGGTCAAAGTAATTTTACATGTATCACAAAAAGTACCGAATTTGCCAAGCTGGACAAGAAGAGATAGCTATTTGTGTAAAAGTCCTCTTTCTTGTAGGAACACATGCATTAAATATTGATTTCCCATGTGGTAACTTGCATGATTTGTTCTTCTAGAAGCATTTTGCCTTTGGGAAGTTGTCATGCCTACCAAGGCAGGCAATCAAAGACTTTGACTTTTTCGGAAAATCGTCTGTCTTAATTCATGCACAAGAGCCCTTTGTTTTTTAATCTTCAGTGAATAATAGGCATTCCCATGAAACAAATAAAATGAAAAGATGTTCTTAAAATGAAAAGATGTTCTTGAAAACCTTCCGGTTAAGCCAATATACCTTCACAAACATAAAAAAAAAAGTTAATTGCTTTCATTTAACAAATAAAACATAATCCTCCTGAAGTATACTCATTATTTTCCTACTTTACAGAAGAAACTACTGCTTATGAACAAAAAAAAAAATTTTTTTACTTGATGCGTAATATTAATGTAAAGTTTTTATTGCAAATTGTTTTATGTTTGAAATAACAATTGGCTATTTTCTGAGCACAAAGAGATATGATATGTATGAAATTACAATAGGATTACAGCTTTATTATCCTTTTGTTAAAGCACTTCAGAACGAGGCGCGAAGCCTTATAAATATTATTGCTGGTTCTGAGAATTTCCATACTTAAGTCCTTTCGGTGTAAGGCAATTAAAAGAAAAAAAAAGTCTATTTTTAAAAAATGCATTTAACTCTTTAACTTTTTGGTTTAATCGTATGAATCAGAATGTGTGTATGCATTTTGAATTCTACTTGTTCAGCATTGAACAAAACTAACCAATTAAACCCGTGTTTCAAGTCAAGCTCTACTAAAAGTTCGGTTTGTAGTGAACCTGAACCTCTGGTGGTTTGTTCCCCCCCGAACCCAAAGACGGTGGTGGTCCTCCTGTGGTTAGCACTGTTGTCTTGCAGTACTGATGTCCTAGATTCAAATCTGACAACATCTGCATGGAGTTTTTATTTTCTCTTCGTGTTTCATAATAATCATCTTTTATTTATGTAGCACATGCATATATTACACAATCTATATTCACCTATTACTTTGTGTTTGTATGCAGGAGGAAACCCGCATAAACACAGGGAGAACATACAAACTCCCTGCAGATGTTGCCTTTGGTCAGGGCCTCAACACTGCAATGCAACAGTGTTAACCATTGAGCCTCCTCTGGAATAGTCAGTTCTAGAAGCTAATGCGTAACGATATTTGTAATGGCTAGACAACTGAGTCAGAGCATCTGCAAAACAGAAGGACTTTGGTATGCTGAGGTATTACGCATTAAAAGTGGTAAGATGATAGATGACTAGTGATCCAGTGACAAGGTGATGTGCTCCCAAGATTGATTGACGTATACGTGAGCAAAAGCCAGTCTGTCTGGTCCAGTCCCGTAAAAGAGCCACTGTAACACAAATTGCTGTTAACCTAAATGTTACAGGCTGATAAAAAAAGAATCCGAATACACATTGCATCACCAAGTGCTGCATTTAAGCTTTCATAGCTACATACTAATTAGATTGCCCATTCTGATTCTTGTCTGGCTCCAAAAGCACCAACAATAGGCACATGAGTATAAACTGGACCATGGAAAATGAAGTTGGTGGCCTAATATGATGAACCATGTTTTCTTTTACATTATGTGGTGCTTAGGAGGAGGCATGGTGGCTCAGTGGTTAGCACTGTTGCCTTGCAGTGCTGGGCTCCTTGGTTCAAATTTGACTAAGGGCAATATCTGTACGGAGTTTGCATGTTCTTCCTGTGTTTGTGTGGGTTTCCTGCTACACTATGAAAACATACTAATAGGTAAATATAGATTGTGAACCCCAATAGGGACGGAAAATATCAAGTCATACAAAGTGATACGTAATATGTATGCGCTATATAAATAAACACAGAACATGCAAGCTCAATGCAGATGTCAGATCTGAACCTAGGACCCCAGCAGCAACAGTGCTAGCCACCACCATCACACAGGACCATTATTTTAAGGGTATTGGTGAAGTTCTGATTCGGTTCAAACTAATTTGGACAAACCAAACATTTTTCTGAAATTCAGCGAATTGGCCTAACAACCTTATAGGGAGAGATGAGCAAAGATTTTGAAAAGTTGTGTTTAGTATAAGTATTCATCTTAGAATAGACACCTGTTTGCATATTTTTTTTTATTTGTGTCGCTCAATTCCAGTTCCCATGTGTTTCTAACCGTCCATGGTTTGAGGGTAGAGAGAACACCTGTGGCAGTTTCTGGGGCACTGATAATAATTACAAATTCTTGTGCAATATTAAGGAAATCCTGAAAATCTGACCTGTTGGAGGTTCTGGACAACTGTAGTTAAGAAACAATACTTTAAGAGAAACCTGAAAGGGGAGTTATAGGATCTACCTTTTATGAAAGCCAACTGCAGTAGGATATACAGTTATTACCCCACGTTCTTTTTCTCGCAGATGTGCAGTTGCTTGTAAGTTACAATCAATCTATATTTTCCTTTTAAAGGATTATTTAAGGGCATTTTTTTCTAAAAGCATCTCGACCTGTGCTGCCAAAATAAAAGATACTCGCCGTCCCCCATACCCCACCACTCCCATTCCACCAGCGCCTGGTCCCTGCTGGTCTTCACTTCGGGTTGCAGAATGGTGATGTCCATAGACCAGGTCATTTGACCACTGCAGCTAATCACCAGCTGAAGTGAGCCAGTGATTGGCTGTAGCAGTCATGTGGCCCTGGTGTTGGTGACATAATTACCAGTTCCCTTCCCTGGGAAATGAAGACCAGCGATGACTGGGAGGTGAGGGTATGAGGAAGGTGAATATATTATCTTTCATGTCGGTACTACAGGGTGAGATGGTATTTGGGAAAAAATCCCCAGATAACCTATTTAATGGCAATTAGCATTCAATATTCTGAATTCTAGTGAGTTTCTTAGTCTAATAAATATTAAGTGTCTGAAGTTACAGTGTAAACCAGGGGGTTTATTATCAGGAATGAGATGAGAGGGGGAAAAAAATAACCACCTAGTCAAGACTACAGAAAATAAAAGAGATTGCCAGGGTTAGAAAATCCTGGCCGCTTTCTTCTACATACACAGCGCCACCTTTGTCCGTAGGTTGTGTCTAGTATTGCAGCTCAGATCCCATTCATTTCAATAGAGCTGAGCTGCTATACCACACACAACTCTATGGACAAGGGAGGCACTGTGTTTGGAAGAAAGCAAACAGGTTTTTCTAACCTTGGACAACCCCTATAAACACCATCATAAGGGCTACATGACTTCTGTGCCCCAGCTAGCCAAAGGCCTTTCCATACGGCTTATTTAGGAGTATATTTGCATTCTGCCGGTTCGTTTTAGAATGTGGCTGTCCCACTCATCACAATGAGACTTGCATAAATTGAAGTACTTACTGTAGAAATAACCCCACTCAGGTGGATGAAGCAGAGCTACCTGTGCAGATACAGCATTAACGTTTTTGCTGCAATGTAGGGCAATGCAGAGCTTCCTACAAGAACTTGCAGCAAATGATTATGCTGTCCATGCATTTCTGAATACATTGTAGAGTAGTAGAAAATGGAAATGATAAATCATAATTATATGAGGGCTAATGCATATTTTAAGTAGCGTATCTTGTAACAATACATTATATATTTTTGACTGGTCAAATTTTTCCTTTACGTACTACTGCCCAAATTATGTCACGGCTGTAAAATTCACTTTTATAGCTGACTTGCACTTTCTGTACTTTTTTTCTTCTTAGAGCTTATGTTGTTATATTTTAGAGGCTGAGAGAGAAGTCATGTTAACCTTTCGTAATGTGATAATTACAAACAGAATTTTACATACCGTACATCGTGACAATCAATATAAAACCTACTATGTCAAGGATCTGGATTTCTATTCCTAGAACCTGCATTTTAAAAAGGCAAAAAAAAAAAACTAAAAGGAAGACTTTGTAAAACATGTACAAGATGTCTAAATTCTTTCTTTGTCTCTCATCCTGTTTACAAGGCCTCAGTGTAGTTGCATCTATACTAAACTAACATCGTTAACTGCACAGTCCAATGGCTGCCATAGGTTCCTACGTTATTGTAAATACAAAACTACTATGGCCTACAGAGATGGTGCTGCTCTAGTTTAACCCCTTGAGTGGCGGGTTTCCTACCACCCTGTCGTGCCCACCAGGGCAGGTTTTTTAAAATGGTCTAATCATTGAATTTCAACTAATTTTGCAGTTGCGTCTCAAGAGCCATAACTTTTTCACTTTTCCATTGACCTGGCCATGTGAGGGCTTGTTTTTTGCGGGACAAGTTGTGATTTTTTAAACAGGGGGGAGGAAAAAAAGAAATGGGGAAAAAAGAAAAAAAAGGGCCATGTCATTAAGGGGTTAAATAATGCATTAACTTCCTTCTCTGGGTCATTACGACGCACACGGATACCACATGTGTGATTTGATTTTTTATTTTTTACCAAGTAAAGGGAGACAAGTGTTTTTATAATTTTTTTAATTTTTTTTTCTTTTTTTATTTATTTTTTGTCCCTTTAGGGGTCTTCCACAGGGACCCATCAGGACCCCCTGATCACATTCCGGGGGTCCGATGGTGACAGCCCTTTACATGCTGCAGTGACAGCCCTTTACATGCTGCAGTCACATAGACTGCAGCATGTAAAGGGTTAACACAGCAGAGATCGGAGGTTTTCTCTGATCTCTGCTGTAAGAGCAGGTACCTAGCTGTCCTCTCACAGCCAAGCACCAAGCTCTCCCTGCCACAGAGACCATCGGCTTGCTTCTGACAAGCCGATGGCTCTATGGCAACCTGTAAACAAAGCAGGAGATTGCCGGCATATCGGCAATATCTTCTGCTGGTTTTTCAAAGCCCTTGCTTTGTTCTCTGTGGGTCTGTGCAGGCAGAGCACAATTCACAGCTTGTGGCATTGTGCTCTGCAGCTCCCATAGGGATACATAGCCCGGGAATCTTCCGGGCTATGTCGCTATGAGCAGTGGAGCTCGGCCCGGAAAATTTCCGGGCGTGCCACTCAAGGGGTTAAGGGCTGTACCTCATAGATTGTAAGCTCTTGCGAGCAGGGCCCTCACACCTATTGTCAATTGGGTTATTAGTTTTATACTGTATATAATGTCTGATTTTTGTCTCTACTAATAAAGCCGTTCATGTAAAGTGCTGCGGAATATAGTAACATGCGCATGTTAGGCCGAAAAACGCCAAATGTTCAGCCTGTTTCCACCCCTCCATGTTGAGCCACAGGAAGGCAAAAAAAACCCAATGAGGTAGAAGCCAATTTACCCCATTTTGGAGTCGGGAAGGAATTTTTTCCCCTAATCTGGCAATCGGAATAATTCCTGGATCAACACTCTTCAGAGAAAAGTTCCTTACTGACTCCAAGTCCAGTAGTCAGAAGATCCCTAGATCAACAACCCTTTTGGCTATTTAATGTCTACGTCTTGTATTGTTGTAGCACTCTAAAAAGATGTCCAGTCCCCTCTTAAACTTCTCTATGGATTTTGCCATCACCACATCCTCAGGCAGAGAGTTTTATAGTTCCACTGCTCTTACAGTAAAGAACCCCCTTCTGTGATGGTCATGATGTATTGGCTCTTTATAAATATTATTACCTAGAACTCCAGCTCATCCCTAATAAAGTCCATGGAGATTTAATGTTCTTGGTTTGTTTGATGTCCTACTGCATGATCCTTTTAAGGTTTGTTCACATGTGGCAGATTTGTTTGCAACTTAAGCTTCATTCCATGCATTTATGTGTATGGATTCCTGCAAGCCTCATTCAGGTGAATGGGACTGTTGCAAATTGTCTTGTGCAGTGCATAATTGTTCGTTTAGCAGTGAAATGTTATCTACGTCCTGAAGAAAAAGGAATGCCACCCCCATCGTACTACCCGCATATTAGTTTGAAGGTCTTACTGTTAAATGCCGTATTTCCTTTAAGTCTTGTACAAATAAACCCGTTACTGAAAAAGCTCTACTTTTGACTGTATTATACATATATAGAACAACTTTGACATCATTAGGCAGTGTTTTGCAAATGATTGAACATTGATCTTAAAAGGGTTGTCCCGCAGAAGCAAGTGCAGTTATGCACTTCTGTATGGCCATATTAATGCACTTTGTAATATACATCGTTCATTAAATATTGGCCATACAGAAGTTATACACTTACCCCCTCTGGTGCTGGCGTCCCCGTCTCCATGGCAACAACCAAACTTCTCCTCTGGTTGGCGCAACAGTCCAGGCTCACGAGTTGCGTCCTGGCTCCTCCCCCTTCTCAGCATCATCGCGTAGCTCCGCCCCTTCACGTGGTGCCGATCAGCCAATGAGGTGGCTGTAATCGGCAGTGGAGCTCGGCAGACAAGGCCCTTGAAGTCAGGCTCACGGACTTGAGTATCTTGGCCAAAATATAAACTAAAACCTCATATTGTATCTTTTGCATCTGTTATACATGCGGGTATGCTTGGTGCGTGTTTTGAGCGTTTGTCAGTTGTTGTTTTTTTTTGTCTGTCCGCGAAGATGAAGTCTATTTCACAGTTCTGCTGTTCAGTCTGGTTTCCCCAGTTTGTGAGTGTGAATGGCGTAACGTTTATGACTGTTTCTTAGTCATGTCCACGAGTTTCGTGTCCAGTTCGCAGTTCTGCATTTCACTTGCCGGTAAGGCTCTGTTGAGTGTTGATGCTCCAGTTTGACGTTACATGTTCAAAGACTGAACGACTCTTGTATATGCTGAGCAAGAAGTTGCTTGCTAGTCACTCAGCTCATTTTTTCTTAATATCTTAACTTATACAGTCATGTGACTGACTTTTCTGGGGCTAGAGAGGCCTGTATTTCTTTGTACTGTATGTTATTTTAATTATTATATTAGGAAAAATGGAGACCATTAAAAGTATAACCCGTCCCATCCAAAAATAAGCCCTTATACAGCTATGTCAATTTAAAAAAGCAAACAAATGTATGCCTTTTGGAATGCGGCAATGAAAAAATCATGAAAAACTGGCCATTATGGCCTAAGATGAGTCTGTCATCAAGAGTTTAATGGAACGTGCATCCTGTTGACTAATCTGCCTCACTGGCCTGGGTGAGACACAAGCTCACTGTTCGTCCAGTATCTCGGTATTGATGGATCTCCCCAAATGCATCTTTCATCAGGTTTGATTGTGGGCTGACTTAGGACAGATTATGTAAAAGCTAAATATCTTTATAAAGCACCGATATATACCCAGAAAACTCCGTCGTTGCTTTTTATTAGCAGCACAAATTGAGCGTGTTCTTCATTCCTGTTTACACTGTAGCATGACTCCACGGGAGATCATCAGTTCTGTCCAGCACTGGCAAATGTTTGGAAATAAATTCTCTGGTTTGTTGACATTCTTGCGCTCATTTGCATTTTTTGCTTTTAGGTTACTGAACTTCTGCAACATATTCAGTGCTCCACAGCCGAAATCATTTGTAATGGAATGACATTTCCGCCAGTGATTTGACCACGATGGCCATAGTCCATCAATCATTCCAATGTCTTTGGATAAGCTGTGGACATTTTCTTTATAGTTAAATGAAACAAATAACTCGGTTCTTATATTCCATTTCCTCCCCAAAGTCACCATGAATATTTTAGATATTCGTTTCAAAATCAGCCTCTGCATTCCACTAGCCTTTTAATCAAGGGACGCCGACACATTTTTCCCCCTCCATCCCCCTTTTTATATAGAGGAGGTTATCACTTCGGAAGCTATTTCTTTCCTAAATGACAAGAGCACTTTATATGTCTAACCATTCATTGGGTTGGCACGAGTGTGCCAGATCTGTGTGATGTCACTTACCCAAAAATTAACTTGTAACCCAACTCTTTAGTTGAATGGGGCTGAGCTGTAATACTAGACATAGCTGATGGTTCAAAAAAGGAACATTTTCAATAGAGTTGACCCGTTGAACTAATCTCGTACAACCCCTTTAAGAATTCTATCTTAGTTGAGGTGTGCATGTTTTGATTTTTATTGTGGCTTGTTTGAGGCTCTTGATGATCTCTATTACAATTGAAGAAAAGTTCCCGCTATAAGGCCGGCTGCACACGAGCGTGACGGGCTCCGCCGCGGAATGTTCCGCAGCGAAGCCCGTCACGGCGCCCCCCAGAGACCCCATACTTACCAGCGGATCCGTCGTTCTGGGTCCCGCATGACGCTTCCCCGCCCACCGCCGCCACGTCACATGACACGCCCACCGCGTCATATGACGCGGTCGGCCGTGTCATGTGACGCGCCAGCCGCGTCATATGACGTCGCGGCGGTAGGCGGGGAAGCGTTTTCACGCTATCTTCCGCTGTGCTACAGCGGGAGATAGCGTGAACGGACGGCTTCCATTGACTGCAATGGAAGCCGTCTGCGCGTACACCCGCGGCAAATAGAGCATGCCGCGGGTGAGGACGGGAGATTTCACGGTGCGGAATTCCGCGGTGGGATTCCGCACTGTGTGCCCTGAGCTATTAGGTTCAATAGAACCTAATAGCTGCGGGCAATGCAGCGGATTTTCGCCGAGAATTACGCGGCGGAAATCCGTTCGTGGGAAGGAGGCCTAAAGATGGAACTGTTTGTGCAAGCGGAAACTAAGAATACATTAAACAAATTAATTCAATACCATAGCTTAGATAGGCATGTCAACTCTTCAGGCATATGGCTTGATCTGCCATACTCGAAAGTTTCTGAAAAGGTGCGGAGATTCAGGCAATTACCGTAGGAGGTATGGTTTAACCCCTTAATGACATGGCCTATTTTGGGCTTAAGGACGCAACCATTTTTTGGCGGATTTTCTTCTCTGTTTATCAAAAGCCATAACTGTTTTATTTTTCCATCGACGCGGCCGTATAAGGGCTTGTTTTTTGTGTGGCGAACTGTAGTTTTTATCGGTGCCACTTTTGCGTACATTAACTATATTGTAAAACTTTTAATTTTTTTTATGATAACGGAGAGAAAACGCATCAATTCTGCCATAGATTTTTTAATTTTTTTTTTTACAGCGTTAATCATGCAGCATAAATGAGACAATCCATTTTTTCTGCGGGTCAGTACGGTTACAACGATACCAAAATTCTTACATTTTTTTTTAGGTTTTCCCACTTTTCTGCAATAAAAACCCTTTTTTTTGGAAATCTTTTTTCTTTTTTAAATCGCTGCATTCAAAGTCCTGTAACTTTTTTATTTTTTGATGTACGGAGCTCTGTGAGGGCTTTTTTTTTTTGCCAGACAAGCTGTAGTTTTTACTGGTACCATTTTGGGGTACATACGTTTTTTTTAATCACTTTTATTGCGTTTTTAGTGAGGCAAAATGCTAAAAATTAGCATTTTGCCTCAGATTTTTAGCGTTTTTTTTGCTTTTTTTTTTTCCATGCACAGTCAAAAGCATGTGCAACTTATTGTACGCGTCATTACGGATGCGACAATATCAAATATGTGGGGTTTAATTTTTTTACTTTTTTATGCTAATCTGAGAAAAAGCATTAAAAAATGGTTTTTTTTAACACTTTTTTTTTTTTTTTACTCCCTCTGTGAACTCTTTCCCTGCCGCAATCTACTTAGATCACGGCAGGGAAGGGGTTAACAGCGGGGGGGGCGCATCTCCGATGTCCCCCGCTGTTGCATCGGGACTCCGGCTGTGACTGACAGCCGGCTCCCGCTGCGTGATAGCGTGGGATCATATGTGATCCCGCGCTAACCCCAGGACGTAAGTTTATGCCCTGTTGCGGGAAGTACCCTACTGCCAGGACGTAAACTTATGCCGTTCAGCGTGAAGGGGTTAAATGAATAGCAATTTTAAGTAAAAAACGTCTAGGATGTCTCTAAAAGAGATGAAATGTCTTGGACATTTCTTAAAGGCATTTTCTTGGTCTTCAAAGAAATTTCCGTGGTTTAGAAATGTTTAAAGTAAAGAAGAATACAAACTCACCTACTCAATGCTGGAGCCCTGTTATCCACTCCTAGAAACACGGAAGAAGCCAGCTAGTGGTCACATGCCATACATTGTGCACATAACCGCTCAGCCAATCACAGGTGTCATTGACCATGGAAGAATCACTATTTGAAGCTTGCGATTGAGCGAGTAGTTACGTGCATAATGAGCGGCATTTACCACCCAATGGCCTATTCTGTCTTCTGAACGGTGGGTATCGGGGCTCTAATGCTGGATGGGCCGCTGCTGGAGCAGGAGTGTATGTGTTTTTTCTTTTATTTTATACATTTCTAACCCAGTAACTATTTTAAAGTCTTGAACAACCCCTTTAAGCGTTTTTGAATATAGAGACCTGGAAATGAATTAAAGTAAATGTTGTCTCTATGGCTGCAAACTACAGAAGCGTAGGCTCTCTGCCATTGTGCTCCATATGCATGAGGTCCTATGGGGGCATTCAGGAGTAAACCTCTATAATATGCCATTAACCTCAAAATCTTTGTATAATAGTGGAGGTTAACTGAGGATATGTAGCCGAGAGAATCCTCTACGCATGATGGTCTCACCTAAACATATATATATTTTTATTAAGAGGAAGATCTAGCCAAATGAGTTGTACAAGATTAGAAAAACATGGCTGCTAGCTTCCAGAAATAGCTCCACACTTGGACTTTGTGTCTGTGGTTTGAGCTTAGCTCCATTGAATTGAATAGAGCTGAACTGCAATACCACATGCATCCTGTATATGGGCAGGGCAATGTTTTTGGAAGCATGCAGTCATGTTTTTCTAATCTTGGATAGCCCCTTTAACCATTTGGAAAGGGGAAAAAAGGCAGCAACCCCAATGTATATAAAAGCCAAAGTGGACTTAGGATGGACTGATGAGTAGATCCATTATGACTTGGGTCCATGAGTTGGCAAAAGGAAAATTAGTATCCATTAACAAAATCTGCTCCTATGGAAAGTCCTGGAGTAGTTATTGGTAGTTTTTATACGGTAGAACATAGATCTCAACGGCTACATAATTATTTTTCTCTTTTTACTCAAGTTATAATGTGAAGGCATATTCAGGTCCGCTGCACACTTTGCTTTTAATTTATACATTTTAGTAATTCATACAGATTCTATTTGTTTCCACGTTCTAGTCAGAGCAGCAATTGCATTAGGTTTTGGAGTATGTAACCTCTGCCATAGCTTCATTTAGCTCGGTTTTCATTTCATTTTAATTAGCTTCATTATTTTTCCTAGGCAAAATGTTTGGTTTATCTTCTCTGATGAGTAGTCTAATTGTATCTTTCTTGCCTTAAGTAATATCTCGTTAACTTTATAAGCCTTCTTTTCCAGACCATCTACAGAATTAATTTCCTGCTGTTGCACTGATGTTACTTTATTGTAACCCCCAAAGTTTTAGATTACAATTTTATAGTTTTTACTGTTCCTTTTTTTAATTTTTTTTTAAGAAAAATCTTTATAGACCATGCAAAATATAAGAGCACATAAGTTTACAAAAAACAGAGCTTGAAAAGTACAGAACAAAGTAATGCAGCAGCAAAACTGAACAGGCAAATACATCTTGGTCGTATATTTGCAACCTCAACATCTGAGAATCATAGATTTGTAACAACTGGTTTTTGATCAGTTTCTCATGGTAATAAATGGAATGAGGTTACAAATGTGTTTGTCTATAGGAGAAGTAGCAGATGTTTCATATATGCTGCTGCTATGTGTGCAAGATGCTTGAAAACTCGGGACATACATCCATAATCTGCTCCACCTGACACTTTGGGTGTGTAGCTGTTGGGATGTGGAAGAACTATTTTTGTAATATCTTGTCATTTGAGCCTCATGTGGAGCAGAGTGTTAAGGCAGCAGAAATGCAGTTCTAAGCTCTCGCTCACGACCTGAAGGTTGCAGGTTCAATCAACGCTTGGTTCAGGTAGTTAGCTTTTCTTAAAATTTATTTTGTTTGTCTTTATTGTGAATTTTTATATTGGATGAGATTGGCTTTATTTGTGGACTATTTTTAGTGTTTTTTGTTTTTTTTTGTGCATAGCTTGTTTATTTACTAAAATACGCACGCTTGCAACCTTACTGTATTTTAAAGTTGGAGAGAGAAAGCACAGAATCACACCATTGACAATCTGTGATCAGGGGGAAATTTGATTTGTTGACGCATTACTCATCAAAAAAAAAAAAAGTAAAACATTAGTTTTTAGTAGAGCCTTAATGGGTGTCGCTTGAAAAATATTGCTTATAGTTAAATCCAGCCAATAATTTTAGACCTATTTTTGTATTTTAACTTATTAAAAATGTTTCTATTCCCTGATATTGTGTCCAGCTCAGTAATTGTTCCACCTGCTTAGTCTTTCTTCTCTCTCTGCTTCACTGGATAGAAGCAAGTCTTGAGTAGGTGTGACCATATTGGAACATTTATTGAGTGGGCCAAATACAGAAAAGCTTTTCACACTGCAGTGGCCAGGCTTGGTATTACAGGCCAAGTTCTCATTGAAAGGAATGTGACCTTTGCCTGTAATACCAAACCTGGCCACTGCAGAGAGATGGAGCTGCCTGCTTCTTGCAAAATTAAGCTCAGTGCAAGAGCGCATTGGCCTAAAGACCAGCTGATTGGCGACGGTCCCTGGTGATAGACCCTTCGCCGATTTGCTATTAATGGCCTACTCTGAGGGCAATTGATAGTGTATAACTAGACAAACCCTTTAAGAGCAGCTCATTGAATAGGGAGTCGCTCAACCCAGGGAAGACAGAAATACTGCTTTATCTAAGTTGTGGACTGTGAGTAAAGTTGCAAAAAGCATTGCTTTCTGTAAGCTGGAAGGGAAAACCTCTCCAGTTGATAGAGAGGTACATTACTATTTAGTTAGTGCTGGACAGGCTAGGATTTAATTTTGTACGCATATTTCTGTATTGTTTATGAATTGCAACCTGATACAATAAGGATGGCAGAGGGTTAGTTAAACCACATTCCTAGCTGCTGGTGGCATGTTTTTTTGGAGAAGACATGTGACCTTTAGGCTTCAACAACGGTGATCCCAAACTGATCCCCTCACAACATTTATTAAAAATAAATAGATAAAAAATAAATAAATGGCTCCCATAGCATGCTATGAGAAATTGATTCTTCCTCCACAGTTGCTGGAACAGATTGCGGTTTCCGCAAGTAGAGGAAACATTACACCATGGACCGTTTTTCTGTGGATTTCATGCGGACGGCTTACATTAAAGTCAAGGATATACTGCACATGTCTGACGGCTCACTGTGCGGACCAATTGCAGAACAGAGTAAAGGCTGAAAGAACAGGTACGCGCAGACATCGCTGCTGGCAGGGCAGGATTCCGCATGTGGAATCCGACCCTGCTGTGTGCAGTTGAACTTAAGGTACTTTTACATAAATCATTCTCAAACTGATAAGTTGAGGGTGCATTTAGAACGACCGTATATTGGCCTGGTTTTCACGCCGGCAGATATACGGCATCTCTCTCTGCAGGGGGAGAAGGCTGGAAGAGCTGGAAGCAGTGCTCTGAGCTCCCGCCCCCTCTCTGCCTTTTCTCCACCCCCCCTACACTATTTTCAATGAGGAGAGGCACGGCGGGGGTGGAGCTAATTCCTGGCACTTAGCCCCGCCCCAGTCCCACCTCCTCTCATTGCAAATGTTGCAGAGGGGCAGAGAGGAGGCATAGAGGGGGCGGGACCTCAGAGCACTGCTCCCGACTCTTCCAGCCTCCTCCCCCTGCAGAGAGAGATGCCGTAAATCGGCCGGCTTGAATACCCGGCCGATAGAGGGTTGTCTGAATGCACCCTGAGATTGAGATCCGTGCTTGTTTACCTGGCCTTCACACAGGCATATTTTATCATCCTCAACAGCAAATCTCCCGTTCAAATAGGGAAATGATGATATTTCTATATAAAATTACTATAGAACCACTGGATAACGTAGAATTATTCCTGAGACCATGAAGGCCCAGTTAACGCAAGTCTGAACACGAAGTTACTACTTTATCTAAGTGATGAAACCTAATTGAGGAATATTCACTGGTTCATCAGAGATATACACTAAACAATTGAATAACAAGGAATTCCTACAAACCACATATTAATTAAATTCAGGTCCAATTTGTGCCGGTTTTTAAACTGGATAGGTATTTGATCTGTGAGGGTCCAAACCAACCCCGCATTCCTGTTTGACTGGAGCCATGGTCAACCACATGCACTGCCTCTCCAATCATCTATATGGGACTGCCGTAGAACAGAGAGGCAGTGCGCATGCTCGACCACCGCTCCATTCATATTGGGGAGACCCAGATCTCCCACACTCTTATTCAGTGGGCATCCTAGTAGTCAGATGCTTATTCTACTTATATCTTGTGAATAGGGGGTAAGCTTAAAATATAGAACAAGCTCTTCATAGTACAATGCACTACCACCCATGCTTGGTCCCAAGCCAACACTATGGCAACCGGTCGCACACTGAAAATCTTATGCTATGGGGGAAATGTAAGCATGCACATTGTCCTCCAGCACCTAGAGCAGTAACAGAAGGTCAAACACAACATCCAGTTGGTTATAGCAATAACTTTTAATCCTTAAATTGCAACCCCCCATTCTTACATTCCAGCCAGTTGCCTACTCTGCTTACCCCTTGACCAGACCCTGTAGGCATTAAAAGAATTGGACAGAATTGCAGTGGTTGATTTGGGGCTGAGAACTACATAACTGAATTACCAGTTGCTGGTCTTTTCTTATAGTAAACTGACTGCAGGTATGTTTTACTGGATATTAAACAGCTTGACATTGCATCTGAGGTCTGAAAATCCTGTATGTACAGTGCAGAACATATGGCCAGGTTATCCGAGACCGGACTTCCATTTACCACTGTCATTTGCCGGTGGATGGGGAATAGCGCAGCTCCAGTATGACATCATAACTGATTCCCTCCCAACAACACTATAAATGTACTGTCTATATCTCCTCCATAAAAACAGTACTTGTCATAAATAAAAGACACCCTCGTAAAGAGCAGTTCCAAGAGACTTGTATATATTCACAGCAGTGTGAAAGAAATTGGTCCCACTTGCTATTTTACTACATTTGGATATAAAAATAACCCTCAGACAGAGAATAAAAGGCCACTCTCAAAGTTACATTTGTATGGACTACCATAAAGGTGTTATGACACAACCTAGTTTTAAAGTGATTCACAACTTTTACTTCTCTCAAATGAATAATTAAAGTTTATAAATACTATATTTCTGTATAAATCAGCCTGAAATTACTCTTCCATTCAATCTGTCAAGAGACTTTGCATTGCACTTCAGTAGGAAAATCAACCAAATCTTCAAATGGGTTTAGGTCTAGGCACCATGCAGAAGAAGAGGACTGCTGGGAAAGAGTAACTATAGTGAAAAGTCTTTACAGAGGTCACAATCTCCTAGTAGTCAGAAAGACAATGGTGAATGTGCAAACCAATTATTGAAATGGAACGAACATGAATAATCCCACAAGATACTTGCGATTAGCGTGTTTCCCCCCCCCCCTTTAACCCCTTAAGAACCAGGGTGTTTCGGTCCTAAAGGGCCAAACACTTTTTAATGATATTACTAGAGATGAGCGAGCACCAAAATGCTCGGGTGCTCGTTACTCGGGACGAAATTATCGCGATGCTCGAGGGTTCGTTTCGAGTAACGAACCCCATTGAAGTCAATGGGCGACCCGAGCATTTTTGTATATCGCCGATGCTCGCTAAGGTTTCCATTTGTGAAAATCTGGGCAATTCAAGAAAGTGATGGGAACGACACAGCAACGGATAGGGCAGGCGAGGGGCTACATGTTGGGCTGCATCTCAAGTTCCCAGGTCCCACTATTAAGCCACAATAGCGGCAAGAGTGGCCCCCCCCCCCCTCCCAACAACTTTTACTTCTGAAAAGCCCTCATTAGCAATGCATACCTTAGCTAAGCACCACACTACCTCCAACAAAGCACAATCACTGCCTGCATGACACTCCGCTGCCACTTCTCCTGGGTTACATGCTGCCCAACCCCCCCCCCCCCCCCTGCACGACCCAGTGTCCACAGCGCACACCAAAGTGTCTCTGCGCAGCCTTCAGCTGCACTCATGCCACACCACCCTCATGTCTATTTATAAGTGCGTCTGCCATGAGGAGGAACCGCAGGCACACACTGCAGAGGGTTGGCACGGCTAGGCAGCGACCCTCTTTAAAAGGGGCGCGGCGATAGCCCACAATGCTGTACAGAAGCAATGAGAAATATAATCCTGTGCCACCGCCATCAGGAGCTGCACACGTGGGCATAGCAATGGGGAACCTATGTGCCACACACTATTCATTCTGTCAAGGTGTCTGCATGCCCCAGTCAGACCGCGGTTTTTTATAAATAGTCACAGGCAGGTACAACTCCGCAATGGGAATTCCGTGTGCACCCACAGCATGGGTGGCTCCCTGGAACCCACCGGCTGTACATAAATGTATCCCATTGCAGTGCCCATCACAGCTGAGGTAACGTCCAATTAAATGCAGGTGGGCTTCGGCCCACACTGCATGCCCCAGTCAGACTGGGGTTCTTTAGAAGTGGACACATGCAGTTACAACTCCGTGTGGACCGACAGCATGGGTGGGTGCCAGGAAGCCACTGGCGGTACATAAATATATCCCATTGCATTGCCCATCACAGCTGAGGTAATGTCATGTTAAATGCAGGTGGGCTTCGGCCCAGACTGCATGCCCCAGTCAGACTGGGGTTCTTTAGAAGTAGACACATGCAGTTACAATTCCGTGTGGACCCACAGCATGGGTGGCTCCCTGGAACCCACCGGTGGTACATAAATATATCCCATTGCAGTGCCCAGCACAGCTGATGTAACGTCAGCTTTAATGCAGGTGGGCAAAAAATTAATTGGATTACACTCTAGGCGAGGGCCCCATAAAATTGGTGTACCAACAGTACTAATGTACGTCAGAAAAATTGCCCATACCCAACCAAGAGGGCAGGTGAAACCCATTAATCGCTTTGGTTAATGTGGCTTAATTTGTAACTAGGCCTGGAGGCAGCCCAGTTAAAATAAAAATTGGTTCAGTTGAAAGTTTCAACGCTTTAATGAGCATTGAAACGTATAAAATTGTTTACAAAAATTATATGACTGAGCCTTGTGGGCCTAAGTAAAAATGCCCGTTCGGCGTGATTATGTGAGGTTTCAGGAGGAGGAGCAGGAGGAGGAGGATGAATATTATACATGGATTGATGAAGCTAAAAGGTCCACGTTTTTGATGGTGATAGAGAACAATGCTTCCATCCGCGGGTGCAGCCTACGTATTGTTTAGGTATCGCTGCTGTCCGCTGGTGGAGAAGAGAAGTCTGGGGAAATCCAGGCTTCGTTCATCTTGATGAGTGTAAGCCTGTCGGTACTGTCGGTTGACAGGCGGGTACGCTTATCTGTGATGATTCCCCCAGCCGCACTAAACACCCTCTCTGACAAGACATTAGCCGCTGGACAAGCAAGCACCTCCAGGGCATACAGCGCGAGTTCAGGCCACGTGTCCAGCTTCGACACCCAGTAGTTGTAGGGGGCAGAGGCGTCACGGAGGACGGTCGTGCGATCGGCTACGTACTCCCTCACCATCCTTTTACAGTGCTCCTGCCGACTCAGCCTTGACTGGGGAGCCGTGCCACAGTCTTGCTGGGGAGCCAGAAAGCTGTCAAAGGCCTTAGAGAGTGTTCCCCTGCCTGTGCTGTACATGCTGCCTGATCTCTGCGCCTCTCCTGCTACCTGGCCCTCGGAACTGTGCCTTCGGCCACTAGCGCTGTCGGATGGGAATTTTACCATCAGTTTGTCCGCCAGGGTCCTGTGGTATAGCATCACTCTCGAATCCCTTTCCTCTTCGGGTATGAGAGTGGAAAGGTTCTCCTTATACCGTGGGTCGAGCAGTGTGTACACCCAGTAATCCGTAGTGGCCAGAATGCGTGTAACGCGAGGGTCTCGAGAAAGGCATCCTAACATGAAGTCAGCCATGTGTGCCAGGGTACCTGTACGCAACACATGGCAGTCCTCACTAGAAAGATCACTTTCAGGATCCTCCTCCTCCTCCTCAGGCCATACACGCTGAAAGGATGACAGGCAAGCAGCATGGGTACCCTCAGCATTGGGCCAAGCTGTCTCTTCCCCCTCCTCATGCTCCTCCTCCTCCTCCTCCTCAACGCGCTGAGATATAGACCTGAGGGTGCTCTGACTATCCAGTGACATACTGTCTTCCCCCGGCTCTGTTTCCGAGCGCAAAGCGTCTGCCTTTATGCTTTGCAGGGAACTTCTCAAGAGGCATAGCAGAGGAATGGTGACGCTAATGATTGCAGCATCGCCGCTCACCATCTGGGTAGACTCCTCAAAGTTTCCAAGGACCTGGCAGATGTCTGCCAACCAGGCCCACTCTTCTGTAAAGAATTGAGGAGGCTGACTCCCACTGCGCTGCCCGTATTGGAGTTGGTATTCCACTATAGCTCTACGCTGCTCATAGAGCCTGGCCAACATGTGGAGCGTAGAGTTCCACCGTGTGGGCACGTCGCACAGCAGTCGGTGCACTGGCAGATGAAACCGATGTTGCAGGGTGGCAGCGTCTGTGTGGGACTTGCGGAAATGTGCGCAGAGCCGGCGCACCTTTCCGAGCAGGTCTGACAAGCGTGGGTAGCTTTTCAGAAAGCGCTGAACCACCAAATTAAAGACGTGGGCCAGGCATGGCACGTGCGTGAGGCTGCCGAGTTGCAGAGCCGCCACCAGGTTACGGCCGTTGTGACACACGACCATGCGCGGTTGGAGGCTCAGCGGCGCAAGCCAGTGGTCGGTCTGCTCTGTCAGACCCTGCAGCAGTTCGTGGGCCGTGTGCCTCTTCTCTCCTAAGCTGAGCAATTTTAGCACGGCCTGCTGACGCTTGCCCACCGCTGTGCTGCCACGCCGCGCGACACCAACTGCTGGCGACGTGCTGCTGCTGACACATCTTGATTGCGAGACAGAGGTTGCGTAGGAAGAGGAGGAGGAGGGTGGTTTAGTGGAGGAAGCATACACCGCCGCAGATACCACGACCGAGCTGGGGCCCGCAATTCTGGGGGTGGGTAGGACGTGAGCGGTCCCAGCCTCCACTAAATTCACCCAATGTGCCGTCAGGGAGATATAGTGGCCCTGCCCGCCTGTGCTTGTCCACGTGTCCATTGTTAAGTGGACCTTGCCAGTAACCGCGTTGGTGAGGGCGCGTACAATGTTGCAGGAGACGTGGTCGTGCAGGGCTGGGACGGCACATCGGGAAAAGTAGTGGCGACTGGGAACTGAGTAGCGCGGGGCCGCCGCCATCATACCTTTGAAAGCCTCCGTTTCCACAACCCTATACGGCAGCATCTCCAGGCTGATAAATTTGGCTATGTGCACGTTTAACGCTTGAGCGTGCGGGTGCGTGGCGGCGTACTTGCGCTTGCGCTCCAACACTTGCGCTAGCGACGGCTGGACGGTGCGCTGAGAGACATTGGTGGATGGGGCCGAGCACAGTGGAGGTGAGGGTGTGGGTGCAGGCCAGGAGACGGTAGTGCCTGTGTCCTGAGAGGGGGGTTGGATCTCAGTGGCAGGTTGGGGCACAGGGGGAGAGGCAGCGGTGCAAACCGGAGGCGGTGAATGGCCTTCGTCCCACCTTGTGGGGTGCTTGGCCATCATATGTCTGCGCATGCTGGTGGTGGTGAGGCTGGTGGTGGTGGCTCCCCGGCTGATCTTGGCGCGACAAAGGTTGCACACCATTGTTCGTCGGTCGTCTGCACTCTCAGTGAAAAACTGCCAGACCTTTGAGCACCTCGGCCTCTGCAGGGTGGCATGGCGCGAGGGGGCGCTTTGGGAAATAGTTGGTGGATTATTCGGTCTGGCCTTGCCTCTACCCCTGGCCACCGCACTGCCTCTTCCAACCTGCCCTGCTGCTGCACTTGCCTCCCCCTCTGAAGACCTGTCCTCAGTAGGCGTAGCAAACCAGGTGGGGTCAGTCACCTCATCGTCCTGCTGCTCTTCCTCCGAATCCTCTGTGCGCTCCTCCCTCGTACTTACTCCAATTACTACTACCTGAGTGATAGACAACTGTGTCTCATCGTCATCGTCCTCCTCACCCACTGAAAGCTCTCGAGACAGTTGCCGGAAGTCCCCAGCCTCATCCCTCGGACCCCGGGAACTACTACCCCCAGCAGATAGATACTGTAGGCAGCGTATAATATTATGTATACTCTTTCCCTCTGGCGGGATGACGGCAATCATGTAACAGAGACAGCAGAACCAGGAAACAATTTTGTGCAAGCCTGCTGTAACGCTTAGCTGCGTATTAATTAGGACTGCTACCCCCAGCAGATAGATACTGTAGGCAGCGTATAATATTATGTATACTCTTTCCCTCTGGCGGGATGACGGCAATCATGTAACAGAGACAGCAGATCCAGGAAACAATTTTGCGCAAGCCTGCTGTAACACTTAGCTGCGTATTAATTAGGACTACTACCCCCAGCAGATAGATACTGTAGGCAGCGTATAATATTATGTATACTCTTTCCCTCTGGCGGGATGACAGTGCTGATGTAACAGAGACAGCAGATCCAAGAAACAATTTTGCGCAAGCCTGCTGTAACGCTTAGCTGCGTATTAATTAGGACTACTACCCCCAGCAGACACGCAGTAAACTGAAGACGGTCACAGGCAGCCCAAATATAGTATTTTTTTCCAATTTTTTGGAAAAAGCCCACTGCCTATATAGCCTGAATATCTCTTTCCCTGCCTCACCCTGCCTCACCAGTACTGGCCCTATACTCTGTACAATGACTGCAGACTGCGGACGCAATGCTCTGCACGGCCGATATAAAAAAACAAAAAATTGTGCAACACTGCTAAAAGCAGCCTCAACAGTACTGCACACGGTCAGATGTGGCCCTAAGAAGGACCGTTGGGGTTCTTGAAGCCTAAAATAACTCCTAATGCTCTCCCTATAGCAGCTCCGGCACCAGCAGCACTTTCCCTGATCTCTGTCAGAATGCATCTGTGGCGAGCCGCGGGAGGGGCCGATTTATATACTCGGGTGACACCTGATCTCGCCAGCCACTCACTGCAGGGGGGTGGTATAGGGCTTGAACGTCGCAGGGGGAAGTTGTAATGCCTTCCCTGTCTTTCTATTGGACAGAAAAGCGCGCTAACGTCTCAGAGATGAAAGTGAAAGTAACTCGAACATCGCGTGGTACTCGCCTCTAGTAACGAGCATCTCGAACACGCTAATACTCGAACGAGTATCAAGCTCGGACGAGTACATTCGCTCATCTCTAGATATTACCCATGTGGTGATTGTACTGGCTTATTTCTTTTCTTTAGCTACCAAAATTATTTTTGCTGCTTTTTTTCAGGGACATATAGAGCTATTTTTATTTCTTTTTTTCACTTTTTACCCTGTTTTCTAGGGGTAAAAAGCTAGAAAAAAATATTTTTTTTCAATTTATAGTTTATTTTTAAAATTTCACACTTTTCCATTCTCACTGGGGCATTCATAGCCCCAGTTACAAGAAAAAACATTCCCCTAGTCTGACAGCAGTCACTAACAGAGATGATCAGGGTCTGCTAGAACCCTACAGCTCTGCTGTGACAAAGGGCTCCTGGCGGTCATGTAATCGCCAGGTTGCATAGTGGAATTAATACTTTTGCTTTCACTCTTTACTACATAGGCTGGAAAGGAGAAGGCAGGAGCAGTTAAAAACGCTTTCCGATTCTCCTCTGGGTCCTCATCTGTGTTTGACAGCCAAGAACCCAACCTGCTCCTGCTTTAATCCTGCATTGTACTTCTTCTATTGTCCGAGATTGAAGCCCAGGACCAGGCGCCATATATTTACCGTGCTTGGTCCTCAAGGGGTTAAACAATGGGAGAGATTTATAAAACTGCCTATATTGTAAAATGTAAAATTGTCTTTGTTGGCTATAGCAACCAATCAGAGCTCAGCTTTCATTTCGTATTCTGCCTTTGAAAAAATGAGATTGGTTAATATGGGTAATAAAGACAGTTTTTGTTTTTATACATTTTTATAACTTTCCCCTATATACATTACTAGAACTAGTTAAAGGGGTTGTCCAAGTTATTTAAACTGCATGTAAAAGCGTCCCCCATGGTGAAAAATAACAAAGCAGCTTATCCTCCACCAGCAGCTCCAGTTCTCCCTGCTGATATAATTTCTACAGGCTCCAGCCAATGACTGTGCTTACCATGGGGTGCTGTTCGGTTGCCGTGGTAGCTAGAGGCCTTTTAAAAGCCCCCAGTATAATGTAATACCATAGTATTACATTATACTGCAGGAGAAATCAAATGATTGCAAGTTCAAGTCTCCTATGAGAACTAAAAAAAAAATGTAAAAATCTATTTACATTTTTTTTAATTATTAAAAAAAAAGGTATTAAAAGTAAGAAAAAACGTTCCCATATTTTATGCTAAAAAAAATCTAAATAAGAAAATAAACATATTTGGTATCGCTGTATTCATAAAAGTGTGATCTGTCAAAGTAATGCATTATTTACCTCACACAGTGAATGTCACGAATAACACCCTTCCAGTATGACCAATTGTCATGGAAGGTGGTTTATGGGTACATCAGTCATTGACCTGTGACGTTGACATCTGGGGCAGACCTGTAAGGTCGATTTAGTTCCAGCTCCCTGGATCTTGCATGCGTGCAAGATGAAGCATAAATTGCACCCTTCAAGGCCTAATGCAGCCCAACACTCCTCGCTGCCACCACTGCCATTTCCGACAAGTAGGTCAGCCACAACACACAATCGCCACGGAGTTATGGATCTCTTAAAACCTTTTAAAGAAAGCCTAAATCTTTATTCTACTAAAAGTGCTTAGATAAAAATACACAAAAGATGATTTATGTAAAAGGGTAACAAACATACAAGTACATAGAAACAGTATAAAACAGAAGGGGCAAAATAAGAGAAAATACCAGTCTATGTTGTTTCCAATAGTCCTGATATGCGGGGAGCCACCGCAGAAAGGGGTATGAACAGACTGCAACTTAGGTGCCACTTCGGGGGTCTGATTGCTTGAGGAGCAGACCTACTTCATTATAAAGCCTCCACAGAACCACACCCCCAGCGGCCTCTTTTTGACATCATCGAGGGGCAGGGTGATTATATGTGTGGATCATCTGGATGAAAACCTGATTTAATATATCAGCTATATTTCCCCAGAGGTGCTCCAATAGGGATGATATGGCTGCCATTTTTAATATCTGGGATTCACCTTCATGTGGATACCAAACATGATATGCATCTGATGATCGGCTACAAATATAGGCAATTCTGTGGGTTCTGGCGATCCCACAGAGACAGGAGTTACGGCACCAGGTCCGCAGTACCCTCACTGTTCCGAAAATGTACCTGGGTGACCCATTATCCCTATTATTAATTTCTCCCTTGATAACTGCACTACCAAGGCACAGTACCAAAATGTCTGTCTGGAATAGAAGATGCAACAAATACTTGGTGGGGAGGGGGTAATTGACATCCACCTGTCACCTGGTAACTTCATTACCATCAGGATAAAAGACTTCCTGGGATGCACATCAAAGACCTCTGCAGATTTGTGGGAAGGGGAAAGGAATATTGAAGAGTTCAACCCAGCTTTTCCCTAGTCCAGAATGATGGCAAGTTGCCACAGAAAGCTGGGTGACCATTTACCAATATCATAATACCACAGTGAATGTCAGAAAAAAAATGTCTCCAAGAAAAAAATGTAATAAAAAGCTATCTAAAAGTCATATGTACTCCAAAATGATGCATTAGCTTAGTGTATTTGGACTACCTGCTCCTGTATTCTTAATTGTCTTTGTCTTAGTGCTTTTGCACACATGTAATAAAGATTTTAAAAATTAAATAAAGCAAATACCGCCCCTTTATTTTATTTTTATTTTGGGAAGGTATGACCTATAGGTCATTTTTTTTAGCCTCCTGGCAATTTGAAGTTTAATGTTATGAAACCTTGTACACCTTCGGGCATTTTGCTTTGTAGATAGTATTTCTGAAAACACTTGATACTGTGGTTTGGGAGCAGTCAACAAGAGTTTACCAAGACTGGTTGAACCATGGAAAGACATCTGACAGGCGATCACACAGTGTCAGTTCAAGCAGTCCACGTGTGTTTGATCTTAGAGGCGAGCATTGCCAAGAACGCTTCTCATTGGGCTCAGGAAAGACCTCAATGGACACACAGCAGAAGTTCATCTGGAGTGATGAGTTCTTGCTGAACTGTACAGATGGCCAGGTCCATGTCTGGCATAAATAGCACGAGACGTATCCCATGGATAGTCCATTGAGGTTCAGCAAGCTGAAAGTTGTCGTATCCTGGATGTATTTCCCTAGTATGGTCTTGGACCGTTGGTCATCATACCACAATCCTTGAATGGTTAATGCTATGGAGGCCTGTTAGTTCACCATCTGCAACCATATCTTCAGGAAGTCTTCCCTAACCATAGTGCCATCTTTCAACAGGACAATGTTCCATGTCATCAAGTTCAGATCACAAAGGGAGTGATTGTAGGAAGATGACAATGAATTCTCCTCACTGCCTTAGGCCAGCTGCAAATGGGCGCATTTGCATCGTGGAATCCAGAGCTGGCTTCTGTCTCCGGATTCCGCAGCAAATACCGCCCATAGCTTACTATGTAAAAACGCCTTTTCCTCTACATGAGCAGAAATCAATTATGATTTTCCGCTCACAGAGGAAAAATCGCACCATGCTCTGTTTCTGTGTGGATTCCGCATGGACATCTTCCATTGAAGTCAATGTAAGCCATTCGATCTGCCGCCCTTCCGCAATGACACTGCGGTAAGGTCGCGGATTCTGCGTCCTCGCCTAGTGACGGCATGGGCGAAGACGGAATTACAAAAATGCAAAGCTATAATGCACATGTCCAAGTGCTGTGTGGACCATTTGCAGTACAGAATAATAAGAAAAGCAGATACACGTGAATGCTGGCTGGGCACATGGTCAGACTCTGTTGCGGCCTTCTGCATGCAGAATCTGAACCAGTTGTGTGCGGCCGGCCTTAGCCTCGAAGAGTAACCCCATTTGAACTTATCCATAAAATTTTCACCAACTGATAGAGCTTCTGCAGCAGGCCTGGATAAAGTATGGAGGATATTTGCCACCTTGTGGTATCTGTCTGAATGCCATGCTTTCCCAAAAAGATCATTCAACCCATTATTGAGTAGGTGTACCTAATTAAGTGATAATTCAGTATAAATGGCTTTCAAATCAGCAGCTTCAACTCATACCCAGTATTATGTCTTTAGTGAACTAGTCTGACTGGGGGGGGGGGGGGGGGGGGGGTTGGGGGATGGGAAATTTATGATGCCTATATACCTTCAATAGCTGTTGCTCCACTGTCAGCTATTCTTCCCAAGCCCACCTGGCCCAATTAAACATGCACACCTGGCTCAACTGTGTACGTCTTTCCTGAATGGGAAAGGGAACGTAAGCCTCTGGTGGTGGCTATCTGCTGAGATCAGAAGGTCTTCAGAAAGAGAAATTCAATATGCCTGATTCTTCTTTACCTTAAAATACCCACAAGTTCTGTTCTCTCTTGCACACAGTTTTTCTCATCGTGCCGAAGAGAGTAACTACATAAAAAGTAATTAAAACAGAAAAGGTCATTTTTAAATTTCATCCTTAAAGTGGTTGCCTCATGAAGATAACCGCTTTTTATATGCCAGTCTGGCGATCAGAGTATCATCACTTCAGGTCTTCTCTAACCTCTTGCAATCAGCTGTTACCACAGAAGGAAACCACATCTGACCAGGTGTACTGGTCATACGCTAAAACTGGACTTTGCCATGAGTAAATGCCTGCCATTGAACCTGCGACTAAGAGAAGTATAAATCTTTTCATTATGTTTCCACAGTTTTTATGGTCCAGGCCTCACAGCACCATAAATATACTGCTCTAGGAATTAAAGGGGTTGTCCCGCGAAAGCAAGTGGGGGTATACACTTCTGTATGGCCATATTAATGCACTTTGTAATATACATCGTGCATTAATTATGAGCCATACAGAAGTTATTCACTTACCTGTTCCGTTGCTGGCGTCCCCGTCTCCATGGTGCCGTCTAATTTCAGCGTCTAATCGCCAGATTAGACGCGCTTGCGCAGTCCGGTCTTCTGGCTGGTGAATGGGGCCGCTCGTGCCGGAGAGCTGCTCCTTGTAGCTCCGCCCCGTCACGTGTGCCGATTCCAGCCAATCAGGAGGCTGGAATCGGCAATGGAGCGCACAGAGCCCACGGTGCACCGTGGGAGAAGACCCGCGGTGCATCGTGGGTGAAGATCCCGGCGGCCATCTTACTAAGGTAAGTAAGAAGTCGCGGGAGCGCGGGGATTCGGGTAAGTACTGGACGTTTTGGTTTTTTTTTTACCCCTGCATCGGGTTTGTCTCGCGCCGAACGGGGGGGGCTATTGAAAAAAAAAACAAACCCCGTTTCGGCGCGGGACAACCCCTTTAAGGTAAGGTAAAGTCCCCTGGTGCAAGCACCGAGTCATGACTGACTCCTAGAGTGACATCACATTGTGACGTTTTCTTGGCAAACTATTTTTGCGAAGTGGTTTGCCATTGCCTTCCCCAGTCTTTACCCTTCAGCAAGCTGGATACTCATTTTACCAACCTTGGAAGGATGGCAGGCTGAGTCAACCTTGAGCCGGCTACCTGACTAAGCGGAGATTGATCCTGCAACCTTCAGATCGTGAGCAAGAGCTTAGGACTGCATTTCTGCTGTCTCTCTAGGAATTACACCAGCATCTAATGGTGTACCTTTAGGCCTCCTGTCTACAGGCGTAGCGATTATCCTGTGGCAGATCTCCGCCGTGGTTGCCGCCGCCGGGGAGCAGGGGAGAGCTGATAGCTCTCCGCGCTGCGCCTATCTGCCAGATAGGCTCACCGCGGAGAACTTCGACAAATCACAGCATGCTGCGATTTAAATCCCGCGAGCGGTGAATTGCTATTATTCTCCACTCATGGACAGCAGGGCTGCGATTTTCATAGTAGTCCCACGGCCAGATTATCGCCACGGGAAATGCAGTAAAAATTGCCCGTGGACAGGAGGCCTTAGGTTGAATTCATATGCTACCGATATGTTGCAGAAATTTCTCAGACTGTCTCATTTATCTGAATGGAGGATAGAGACATCGATGTGCTTGCCCTCAAAACAATCCCCTTGAGATGTGTGGAGCAGGTTTTGTCGCAAAACTTTCTGTAACAAATTTGCAGTGTGCGTTCGCCCTTAGGCCGCCTGCAGACGAGCGGGTCGGATCCGGCAGCGAGAATTCTCGCCGCGCGATCCGACCCGAGTGCCTGCAGGGACGAGCGCGTACTCACCCGCGCCTGGCGGCCCCGGCTCTTTCATGTGCCGGCTGCCGCGCAGCCGGCGCATGCGCAGACCGGAGCCGGCGGCCGGGTGAGTGCGTGCCCCGCAGAAAATTAGGACATGCCGCGGTTTGTTTGCCGCGCGAGATTTTGCGCGGCCAAACCGCGGCCGTCTGCATAGGAGTGCGTATTGTAATGCACTCCTATGCAAACTTTCAGCGGCGGAAATCCCGCGGGAAATCCCGCGGCGGGATTTCCGCTCGTGTGCAGGCGGCCTTACATAGGTGGGGAAAGTTTGAATAAGAATGCAAAATTGTAGCGCTGCGGAATAACTTGGCGCTATACAAATAATTATTATTTACTCGCTGCCTTTGTAGAAACCAAGGCTATGCAAGAACCTAGTATTTTGCCTCAGGTGTTAGGTGGGTCTGTCTGGCACAGCACCCCTTTAGCATGTGAACATCCCCTGATTGGCACCTTACAAATAGAGAGAAAAAGAATATTTTGGTTTGCTACATATAATCCCGATTTTGTAGCAAAACAAGAGACTTATTTCTCTGCCCATTCGTCTAGCCCTTCATGCTTTTTGCAGCACTGTGTAGAAAATATAACGACCAATTACCGGCTTCATAGGGGTGATGAACTACTTCTTCATCTTTTCATTTTTCTCTCCAAAGCTAGATATCAATCCTCAGCTAATAAAAGAATAGTTTTCCTGATCAGAGAATTCGCTACTGGCCAGCCATTTACCACTGTTGTACCAATACATAGCACCATGCAAAAGAATCATTCTTCAAAATAGATAAATGTGCAAAAATAATACGAGGATTTATTCTTTTGACTCCCTTCAGAAGGCAGGTTCTAGGTCAGCTCATATCACAAGGAGTAATTTTGCGTCTGTGAAGAATGGATGTTTTTTTCCCCTTTGCTGCTAAATTAGACAGCTGCTACGGATTACATTTTTCGTTCACACACCAGTTTTCTTCCCACTGCTAATCCTAGAGCTACTTAGAAATATATGTAATTAACATCATCACCTCTGCTTTATCGTTTATGAAATGTTGTCACATTTCATTGTTTGCAGTTATTTGGTTCCAGAGCACATTTTTTTGAAGTACATTCTTTTCATTGATTTGCTTGAAAAATGTTGGATAATACATATTCTAAAGTGCTTCTGATTTTTGAGGTAATTTACATCTATATGTATTTTGTTCATTGCAACATTTCAGTCCCAACGTGGGACTTTTTTTCAAGCAATGTGATGCATGCAATTCTGAAATTTTAAACCATGTAATAAATTAGAATAATTAAGGGTAATAACCTAGAAAAACATCATAAAATGTGCAAAATACAAATAAAGTGCTTACTTGCATTCAGAGTCTGCCTGGAAAATACACTCTAGGGATAACTAGAAAGAGTTGTGACAACTCTCAATGGTCTTCCCTGGAGAAGAACTTGCACAAGAGGCTTCTGACTTAGGTCATCCAGATGCTTTACACACAGCCAAGTGGATGGTAGAACTCATATACTGCTTGACAATGTACTTGTTTCCATCTCAGTTTCACCTAACACTTTGTAGAGCTATCCTGTCTTCATGAATTGCAGCAGTTTGTGGTAGGGTTGTATATAAAGTTCTGCTTTACTGCACCAATTGCTGAGCTTGCTGTAAGGATCAACCCTGAATTACTACAGAATCTGGTAATGTATAAAACCACAAATGAATGTGCTGCAAATGTTACAATACAAAACATTTTTGGACATTTTTGGTGTTTGAATGAAATTCTAATTGGTTTTGCATTTTTCCCCTCGTCATCCTGACAGCATACACATGGAGGATGTCCACTGGACCCCTGTTGGGACAGGAAGCGGAAAAACATACAAAAGGCACCTCCCGCCACCAGCTCACCAGTGTCTTCCTGTCCCTACAGGACAGTCCAAGCGGAAGCCTCCAGGGGTATGCTGGAGGCAAGAAGAGAAAATTCCTATGCAGCCTGTCCGCCCGTGGGGGGACGACTCTCTGGTCGGGCTGGCAGAGCTTGCGCGGGTGAGACCCTACGTGGGGACCCTCACCCGCAGGATCCCAAGGACCAGCACCACGTTCCCTGCGGGGAACCCTTCCCTAGCGCGCTACCCAGTGGGGTTGTCGCACTGGGAAGATACAGCCCGTACCTGCAGGGCTTGGAAGCCTCCTCCGGATCAGGCACCCGCTCTGGACGTCGGCCCGGGACCCTGGCTTCCAGCGATCCTCTGTCGGCGTGAGCAGGTATGCCAGCGAGGGGGGGGGGGGGTCGAGCGCGCGGCGCGGGCCGGCGGTTGCGCTCGATCCGACGTCCCCGGCCATCTATGCGCCCTCCTCAGAGCCGACGCAGAGTGTATCCCCCGGGTCCGGCGCGGCGGCATGACGTCAGCACGGCCGCGTCACGGGGGGGCGGGGTCTCAGTGAAAAAAGGCGCCAAATTTGAAAATTTAAAAAAAAAAAAAAAAAAGAGAAAAGGAGAAAGCAGGATTCCCCACATGTCTTCGGTCTGCACCTAAGTAAAGATGTCGGCCAGAGAGGACACGGAGAGCAACCCGCTGGACAGAGAAGCACAAAAGAGCAGAGAGGCCAAGAAGCGCGTGCGCAAGTGCCCAGTCTGCCTGCGGCGACTGGACGAGGGACACACCAAACCCTTATGCGCAGCCTGCACAGAGAAGGTGGTCCGGGAGGAAGGCCCCTCGGGCATATCAGACATCCGAGCTATGATCCGCGAGGAGATCGAGGCCTCTCTCTCGTCTCTTTCCGTTCCGCCCCCCACGAAAAGGGTAAGGCGGTCACGGATAGAAGAATCAGATTCGGAGGAAGGGTTCTTAGAGGATTCCCCCTCAGAATCCATACCGCCCATGGAAGAAACGAGGAAGTACTTCTTCGCATCGGCGGATCTGGGGCAGCTACTAACAGCGGTCCGTCACACCATGCAGGTGGAGGAACAGGCACCACAGCAGCCATCCCTCCAGGATACCCTGTTCCGGGGACTCATACCTCAGCCCAAACCATCATTCCCGGTCAACGATATCCTAAAACAGCTCATCTTGACCGAGTGGAAACAGGCAGAACGCCTGGGAGTCGGCGGCCCTCACCATGAAGACCAACATTACGGCCACGTCGGTAGCGAGATCCATGACGGTCTGGCTAGACCAACTCCAGGCCCTGGTCTCGCAAAGGGGTTCAAGGGAAGATATCGCAAGTTTTTCCTGTCTAAGGAGTTTAGAGAGCGTATGGTCTTCACCCCGGAAGACATTGAATTCTTGGACACCGTCCCGAAGGTGGATTTGGCGGTCGCCAGGGTCTCGAAGAAGGCTGCCCTCCCTTTTGAGGACATCTCCCAGTTGCGGGACCCACTGGATTCACGAGTGGATGCGGCAATGAAGAAGGCGAACACAGCCAGGAGGGCCGTCTGGGTAAAAGCCTGGACAGGGGACAATGCCTCCAAGAACAGGCTTTGCTCTTTGCCCTTCCAGGGACATCGCATCTTCGGACCTTCCCTGGATACACTCCTGGAGAAGGCCTCAGACAAAAGTCAGGGGCTACCAGCAGACAGACCCGTCAAGCGGCCTTCCTCCTCCTACCCTCCTCCCTTTGTCCCCCCGAGAACATACAGGGGGAAGGGGAAAACCGGACGCTGGTCTTACCCCAAAGGCGGAAAGGGTGAGAATCCGCCCATCGGGATCCGGCAGGTGGGGGGCAGACTTAGGGGGTTCGCCAATAGATGGAGCGAAATAACCTCCAATCCCTGGGCCCTTCGCCTGGTCTCAGAGGGCTACACAATTGAGCTTTCCGCCCCCCCTCCCCGGAGGTTCGTGGTTACCCCCTGCCAGTCACCCGCGTCAGCCCGGGCCCTCCAGTCGGGGGTACGGGACCTGCTATCCCTGGGGGCCATTATCCCAGTTCCCGTAGAGGAACGGTTCAAAGGCTGCTACTCCCCCTTGTTTCTTATTAAGAAGCCTAACGGGGCCTACAGAGTTATAATCAACCTGAAATACCTGAATAAATCTATAACATACCGAAGATTTAAAATGGAATCAGTAAGATCAGCGATCCCCCTCATCACACCAGATAGCGTCATGGCCACGGTGGACTTAAAAGACGCCTATTATCATATTCCTATACACTCAGACTCCCAACAGCTTCTTCGATTCGCCCTGATGATGGAAGGGTCAGTCTCACATTACCAATTCGCATGCCTGCCGTTCGGGATTTCCTCCGCACCTCGGGTATTCTCCAAGCTAGTATTGGAGATGGTAGCAGCACTAAGGACGGACAAAGTACTAATTGTCCCATACCTCGACGATTTCCTGCTTATAGCAGGATCACCCTCGGAACTCCAGCACCGGGTCAACCTCACCCTCCGCCTGTTCGAGTCGCTAGGTTGGATCATTAACTTTGACAAATCCAATCTTCAGCCCGAACAAAGCAAAAAGTTCCTAGGGGTTATCCTGGACTCACACCACCAGTGCTCCTCCCTCCCGCTAGAAAAGCAAAAAATGATCCAAGACGAAAGCCGGACACTTTCGTTAGCCTCCCAGATTTCCCTTAGGAGAGGCATGAGGGTCCTCGGTCTCATGACAGCCTGTATTGGAGTAGTCCCGTGGGCCCAGTTACATGGTAGAACTCTCCAGGACTTTATCCTGAGCAACTGGGACAAATCTCCAGCTTCCCTGGATCAGGAAGTCACCCTCACTCACAAAGTAAGGTCCTCCTTGGGGTGGTGGACGTCTATCTCCAACCTCGCCAGGTCCACAAGTTGGGACCCGGCATCCCCAGTATCCATCTTCACTGACGCGAGTGCAACTGGCTGGGGGGCCCACTTAGGCTGTCGCTATGTCCAGGGGGTCTGGAACCAGAAAGAGGCCACTCAATCCTCCAATTACAAGGAGCTTTGCGCGGTCTGGAGGGCCATCCGTGACCTCGAGACAGAGATCGGGGGTAGACCCATTAAAATATTCTCGGATAACATAACAACTGTGTCCCTCATTCGCCACCAGGGATCCACGCGGAACCCCCGACTACAAGACCTGGCGGCGAAAGTGCTCGGGTGGATAGAGCAGCGGATGCCTTCCGTTTCAGCGTTCCACGTAAGGGGCCCAGAGAACACCATGGCAGACTACCTCAGCCGCAGGAGAATAGACCCTGGGGAGTGGGCACTACATCCAGAGGCATTCCAACTGATTACAGAAAGATGGGGGACTCCAAAGGTGGATTTGTTTGCCTCTCGGGAGAACAACAAGTGTCCCCGGTTCTTTTCCAGGGGGGCAGACGGGGGCTCCCTGGGAATAGACGCACTATCCCAAGCATGGGAATGGGACCTGACATACGCCTTCCCACCTATTCCCCTGATCCCTCGGGTTCTAAAGAAGATCCAGGGGTCCCCGGGCTCCGTTATCCTGGTAGCCCCATTCTGGCCCAAGAGACCTTGGTTCCCGCTCCTGGCCGCTCTATCAACACAGGAGCCCCTACATCTGCCGTGGAGAGACGACCTCCTACAACAGGGTCCCCTGATTTGCCCAAAAACCCGACAGTTCAGACTAGCGGCCTGGAAGCTGTGCGGGTAAAATATCTGAACCAGGGCCTATCAGGGAGGGTGACCACCACCTTATGTGAGAGTCTCAAAGAGTCCACCAGGAACATATACACCAGGGTGTGGGACACCTTCTCTAAGTGGTTGGGGCACAGTATTCACGACCTCCAACAACCAGACATTAATAAGATTCTAGAGTTCCTTCAGGATGGACTGGACATGGGCCTAAAACCTGGTACCCTTAAGGTCCAGGTGGCCGCCCTAGGAGCCTTCTTTGACTTCCCGTTAGCCGACCATAGGCTAGTCAAAAAATACCTTAAAGGAGCAGTTAGACTTCACCCCTTTATAAGAAGAACCATGCCCCCATGGGACCTGAATCTTGTTCTACAGGCCCTTTGCGCACATCCCTTCGAGCCCCTGGAAGAACTCTCGGTTAAGACCCTCTCATATAAGGTTGCCTTCCTAGTGGCCATTACATCCGCCAGGCGGATCGGGGAAATCCAAGCTCTCTCTATAAAAACCCCATATATGACCATCTTCCCGGACAAGATAGAGTTTAGACCCGACCCCTTCTTTCAACCGAAAGTCCTTACGGACTTTCACAGAGAGCAAAAAATAGTACTTCCCTCCTTCTGCCAGGAACCCCGGAACACTACGGAACAGAGGTTCCATAACCTAGACGTGAGACGAGCAGTTCTGAAGTACTTAGAGGTCTCACATACCTTTAGGAAATCTAATAACCTCTTCATTCAATTTCAGGGTCCACGCAGAGGAGGGGCCGCTACTAAGGACTCCCTAGCGCGGTGGGTCAGGAGGGCCGTAGAAGAGGCATACAGATCCCAAGGGATCCCACTCCCGGGCGAAGTTAGAGCCCATTCTACTAGGGCGGTCGCCTGTTCCTGGGCGGAGAGAGCCCAGGCGACAACCGACCAGATTTGCAGAGCCGCCACATGGTCAAGCACCCATACGTTTGTAAAACACTACCGTCTGGACGTGGGGGCCAGCCGGGACACTGCCTTTGGGCGGAAAGTTCTGCAAGCAGTGGTCCCTCCCTAAAGCCCGTAATTGTTGGTATTCCTCCATGTGTATGCTGTCAGGATGACGAGGGGAAGACAGGAATTAGGTTTACCTGTTAATTCCTTTTCTGGAGTCATCCTGACAGCATAGGGGCTTTTCCCTCCCCTTCAGTTATCCTTCTCTACGTGAAGTAACGTATTGTACTATAAGTTTCGTTATTAAAAATGAGTGATTAAGCAAAGCCGGGTCACTGTAGTTATTTGGTACACACTGGTGAGCTGGTGGCGGGAGGTGCCTTTTGTATGTTTTTCCGCTTCCTGTCCCAACAGGGGTCCAGTGGACATCCTCCATGTGTATGCTGTCAGGATGACTCCAGAAAAGGAATTAACAGGTAAACCTAATTCCTGTCTTCTAATTGTGCCTATAGGGATGAGTAGCCACCATAGCATCTCAAGGCGAGTCTGGGATGGATCCTATTCCATAAAGAGTTACGATTTGTGAAAAAATTGAGTAAAAAACTAATAGAATTTAGTTCCAAACAATACCTAAAAGCTGTTTAGGCCTCATATCCACGGGGAAAATCAGGCCCACCGCGGATTCTCCATGCAGAATCCCGCAGCGGGTCCCTCCTTTCCCAGGGACATAAGGCTGAAAATAACATTAAACTCACCTGTCCGGACGCTGCGGATCTTTCCTCCGTCGCGGCTGGATCTTCTTTCTTCGGCCCAGCGGATGTGCTCGGCACGCCAGCAGCGTGCCGCGCGCATGCGCCGGGCACATCTGCCGCGTCCGGTGGGAAGATCCGCAGCGTCCGGACAGGTAAGTTTTAATTCAGGTACGGGTGTTCCATGGATCCGGACGGCTTCCATAGGCTTCAATAGAAGCAATGCGGGAGCCGTCCCCGTGGGAGACCCGCACGAAAATGGAGCATGTCGCGTTTTTTTCCCACACGCAGATCCGCGCCTGAAGGGAAAAATGACATCCGCAGGTATTTAACTACCTGCGGGTGTCCAGTGCATCCCTATGGGGCGCGGATCCGCGTGCGGGAAAAACGCTGCGGATTTTAAATATTATCCCGTGGACATGAGGCCTAAGGCCTCATGTCCACGGGGAAAATCAGGCCCGCTATGAATTCTCCATGGAGAATCCGTAGCGGGTCCCTCCTGCCCCGCGGACATGATGCAAAAAAATCAGAATAAACTCACTTGCAGCGGTCCGTGCGTGTCTTCCTTCGTCGCGGCCGGTTCTTCTTTCTTTGGCCCGGCGGGTGTGCTCGGCACGTCGGCTGTTTGCCGCGTGCATGCTCCGGGCACATCCGCCGGGCCGAAGAAAGAAGTTTCCGTCCGCGAAGGAAGGAAGACCTGCATCGCCCGGAGCAGGTGTGTTTAATTCAGGCGCGGGTCTCCCGCGGATCCGGACGGCTTCCATAGGCTTCATTAGAAGCCTGCGGGAGACCCGCGCCTGAATGGAGCATGTCTGGATTTTTTCCTGCACGCGGGACCCACGCCTGCAGGGAAAAATGACATCCGCAGGTATTTAACTACCTGCGGGTGTCTAATGCATCCCTATGGGACGCGGATCCGCGTGCAGGAAAAACGCTGCGGATTTAAAATCCGAATTTGCCCGTGGAGATGAGGCCTTAGGGTTTTGAATATTTCAGAAGATTTTTTTTTTTTAAGCTGGTCCTTTTACCAGAGAGAAACCTGTGAATAGTAGTTACGAAAACCGTGTAGCACAGCTCCCAAGCTACAAAAATACCATAGCTTGTAGTTTGCAGTAGCGAAAGTAAAAAGGAAAAATGGTACTTTGGCACCACTCCCCAATAAATGCAGTAAGACAATAGGATGAAATATTCAACTTCTCCTCTAATTTAAATGAATTAAAAGCCAGATAAAGATACATTTTTCGGGGTGAACCCCTTAATCAGTCAAGCGGGGGTAGAACATCACTCTTGGGACTGCAGGAGTATGGATCCTAATGTCAGGATATAGACATTAGGTGACCAGCAGGTTGTTGATCTAGGTCTTACATTCAGGTAGGAACTATCAAAGGTTGGATCCAGGGATTATTCTGACTGCCATTATGGAGTTGGGAGGAAATTTTTTCTCCGACTAGGCTAATTGGCTTCTGCCTCTTGGGGTTTTTTGCCTTCCTCTGGATCACCAAGGGGGTTGAAACAGGCTGAACCAGATGGACATTGTCTTCATTCAGCCTAACATACTATATTACTATGTAAAAGTGTTGGTGGCACCAGGAGCAGAGAGGCCCGGTGCTATGATACCAGAAGAAGTGGAAGAGTGGCTCCAAGATACCAGCCTTTTGCTTTAGCACATCTAGTCTAGTCCGTTGGTGGGTCCACCTGGTTGGTAGCACTTCAATTGTCTATTTGTTATAACCCTCCTCAAGGCTTTTTGAATCTTGGTCACATATCTGGGACTCAAACGTCTGACACTATTGGGTTTACTCCACTCCTTTCCTTTCTCTCTGTCCATTAAAAGTGGCATTTTGTTTTAATTTTGGAGAAAGCATTTGTTATATTAGTTGTGTCGGACTTTTTCTAAATGTTGCTTGTTTGTAAATTTGGCAAATGAATGTAATTTTCAGTGGGGGGGGGGGGGGGTTGAATAATTATGATTAAAACTGTATATATAATATGCCAAAAACTGCAATGTTAATGTGTTAGCATTTTCCTATTAGTCGGAGCTGCGATAACTAGCGAGATGTTTGGTGCTGTATGCCTCCAGAGGGGTGATGTATGGAAGCACCGCTGTGCAAGTGGGAGTCTGGACCCAACTCCTGTAGGCTGTCAGGTGATTTGCAGAAAAGACAGTTTTTTTTTTGTTTTTTTTAAATGAAGTGTATTAGGCAAATTATTTGCTTTTTGGGGGCTAATACATTTTGAAACAAAACCCATGGGGTCAGGCAGGTGATAGTTCCTCTTTAAACCTGTAGGGAATGTTGTGAGACTGAAAGCTGAATTATTAATGTAGTTGTAGACTGTAATACTTGAAATACATACATTTTTGCTGTGGTAGCCTGCAATAATGGGAGTCGAAATGAAGACTGTACAGGCTCAGTGAACTCAAAACCTTTCTATACGCTAGGGGCGTAACAAGTGATCAAGGGGCCCTATAGTTACATTTAAAGTGGAGGAGCTGTTTGTTGATACATGCACAGATGTATATAAAAACTCATGCAAAGCCACACACTTGGGTACAGAGACACAAGCATGACTACATACATGCATACACAATGGGTACACATAAATATTCATGATTGTACAAATAAGTGCAAATAAGCACACAGATCCACCAAAACTACATACTACCTTCTCCGGTACTGCACTGCTAAATAACCTGGCAACACCAGCAGACATTGGGCATCTCCGAATACCATCCCTACTTGATGACACTTGTTATTGAATGGTAATGAGTGGTTGAGGTAGTGTAGCATCTTTAGTGAGCCAGAAATAGAGCAAATAATGATATTAATTTACAATTTACCAGTATCTTTCACAAAACTTAAATACATTTTTTGGATGTAACATTGATTGGTGACTCTAAATTACAGTGTACAGTCACAAAACCTTTTCACGAGGACACAGCTAGAAATGGCATCCTTCATGCTTCTAGCAGTCAACCCACCACTACCACTCTTCAGATTGTTAATCCCTACCGATGGGTGAACTCATAAGACATAAATGGGCGTGTGCAGATACCACAACTTTTGCTAAGCCAGTAAAGCGGTTCTAGATAGGTTCTCCAAACGGCGTTATCCTGGCTGGGTTTTGAGTAGAGCCAGGAACATACCCCATGGTATAGATTGGAAGGATCTTCTGAGCTCCAATCACAATAGACATAACCCACGCAGTTCTAGAAATACTTAAAAAACAGACAGGGTTACATTCTCAACTACATACACTCATGAGTACAAACAAGTAGTCGGTGTTATTAAGAAAAATATTGGATTGCTGTTACAGCATGAAACCTTAACAGACATTTTGGAACATGGGTGTCAATTTGTAGCAAGGTGGGGTTGTACTTCAGAAAATCAACTGTCACCTAACCTTTTTATACATGATGTTGCAGAAAAAACGTGGTTACATCATATCGGGAATTACAAATATGGTAAAAGCATCTGTAGAACATGCCAGTTTACATCTGTCACGAAGCAGTTTAGTGACACAGAAGGCGCTTGTTGTTTCAACATTAAAGGGGTTGTCCCGAGGCAGCAAGTGGGTCTATACACTTCTGTATGGCCATAATAATGCACTTTGTAATATACATTGTGCATTAATTATGAGCCATACAGAAGTTATAAAAAGTTTTTTACTTACCTGCTCCGTTGTTAGCGTCCTCGTTCCCATGGAGCCCGACTAATTTTCGCCCTCCGATGGCCAAATTAGCCGCGCTTGCGCAGTCCGGGTCTTCTGTAGTCTTCTATGGAGCCGCTCGTGCCAGAGAGCGGCTCCGTGTAGCTCCGCCCCGTCACGTGCCGATTTCAGCCAATCAGGAGGCTGGAATCGGCAGTGGACCGCACAGAAGAGCTGCGGTCCACGAAGCAAGAGGTTCCCGGCGGCCATCTTCACAGGTAAGTATAGAAGTCACCGGAGCGCGGGGATCAAGGTAAGCGCTCCGGTAAGCTGTCTGTACGTCCCTGCATCGGGGTTGTCTCGCGCCGAACGGGGGGGGGGGTTGAAAAAAAAAAAAACCCCGTTTCGGCGCGGGACAACCCCTTTAATTCCTACATAAATTGCAATAGTGAATTAGTGATTTACATTATTGAATGCCGGTCATGTTGTCTAAGGTCTGTGGGATGCAGACTAGACAGTTGAAGTGCAGGATCCTTGAACTCGTCTCAGACATCCATAATGTTGATGAAAGACGTGTGTCAGGTGCTGCCAAACATTTAATATTCGAGCATAATCCTGATCTCTCCATTTTTCGACATTATGGCATAGAAAGGGTCTTTAACCCTATTCGTGGAGGTGATAGAAAAAGGAAATTGCTACATAGGGAGGCTTTTGGGATTTTTAAGTTACACACCAGTTTCGACCCAATTGTCAGGGTCTTTCTCAAGCTGCTTTTTGGAAAGTCTGACTATACCTCTGATGCTGCTTATTTTTGATTAATACAAATTTGGACTGAATTATAAAAATGATTTATCTTATATTTACTAACAGTAGTGAGGTATCTAGGGGGTGTAAGAGAGAGAAGAGTAGAGAACGAAGTTTTCCTCTGTTTTTGTTTTATTTATTTTTTTAATTTCATCTTTATTTTTTCTTTTCTCTTTTCCTCTGAATTTAATTATGACAATTATACCACTAGATTGGGTAGCGTTGCTTTTCAATTTTAGTGTTTTTGTTCTTCTGTATGCCATGACAGACACATAGGTGCAGTTGTGCGCAGTTACTACCTTTTGTCATTTTTTATGAATTAATAATAAAGTTGAACTTTTTAAGGAAGTGCTGTTTTTTTTCTACTTCTGGATCATTATATCTCCAAGGGTCCATTGGAGTTTCCCTGTGCACTCCTCCAAGCAACTTTCAGGTTGAGAGCAACATTTGCCAGATTGGGTGAACTGACCTTTTGCTGTTTTTTGAGTGCAGCAGTTTATCCTGGTAGTGAACACACTATAGCGTGAATGTCTCGGCATAGGCAAGAAGACAGAACCATAATAATGTAAAAAAAAAATGAAATAGCAAATATACAAACCGGACAACAAAAATAGATTTTCAGTAAATATTTTTAATTAGTAAAAAAAAAAAAGATTCCTTTTAAGAGCGTGCTCAATGACTGGCATTCATTTTGCATACCATGAGGTCATCCTGTGACCGAGGAATTGCACTGTATTGCATCATTGGCATTTACATTTGCTATGCAGTTAGAAAAGACGTAACCTGGATTACCTGGATTTTTGCATTGATTACTTATGAATGTAGTCTGAGTGTTATCTGAGAGCTCATTCACACGGGCGTATGCGTACAATGTTGTTTAAATTTTTTTTTAGTCTATTCACTGTGTTATCCTTATTCTACAGGTCAGTACAGTTGCAGCAATACCAAATTTGTATATATATATTTTATTTTTTTACTATTTTTACACAATAAAAGCATTTTTATACTATTTTTAGCTTAAATTGCCATAATCAGAGACCTATAACTTTTTATCTGCAGAGCTGTTTGAGGGCTCGTTCATTGTTACCATTTTGGAGTCCATGAGACTGATCATTTTTTGTTCTGTGTTTTGGGATCTAAGGTGTATGGAAATCTGCAGCACTGACGATCTCTGTCTCCCACCGCTACTCCCCCCCACCCCAACCGAATCTGCTCGAACGAGTATGCAGTTACTTGAGAAGAGTGATGCTCACTCAAGTAACTGCCTTAACCGAGCGTGCTTGCTCATCTCTAGTCATTAATAGTAAATGCTCGGAATACCCCTTTATTTACGATATATTGAGCATTTTTTGTGTATTGTACAAGTATACAGGTTTTGCATACTAGAATACACCTTTAATTCAACAAATTTGAGTTTTTGTAGAAGTGTTCTGGTTTTGGAAAAAGGCAGCCATGTTTTTTTAATCCTGGGCAATCACTTCTACAATCTGTGTATTTAACACTTCATTGCCATTGTAGTGTTACCATTCTTCTATAGAAGGATGACTAGAATACTTTCAGCCTAATAATATATACTGTCAGATGGATTCAGGTCAATAATTATTATCTACATACTTTTCTGTACTTATGAAGGTTTGAATTTCAGAGTTGGAAAAGATTAATTGGACTGTATTTATATGGGCTTGCTGCAGATTACTGAATATTTGATGTGTCCACTAAGATTTTAATAGTTTTAAACTGCAAAAATTTTGACCTTGTAGAAACATATTCTACCTAATTTGGCGAAACTATGTTTCTAAATGACAAGGCTCTGGCTGAGCAGATAAAACTGCATTTTTTAAGTATTATTGTTCTGCAGATGTCAAATATCTAATTTGAATTTGAACACAAATGTCAAAGTTTTGAGTTTTATGAATTAGGATTCTTACGTAAAACTTTTGTCTACTTCTAGATAACCTTTTAATGCCTGAATATAAGTGTGTATAGATATCAAAAATCTTTAAACACTTTGATTGGTAAAATAGTTTATATTTAACTTCTTCAGCATTGGTCTTCTGTCATCGTAGAGTAGTAACGTGAAATGCTAGATGAAATACATCTATTTCTTCTGCATTAAATTAAATGGTAGCCTTTGGATTTTATAAGGCCCTTTTAATATACTTATGTGCTTAATGGATAACGCGGCTTCACAGAACACATTCTCGCTAAGCTGTAACCTTTATTCAGTGAATCTAAAGTTACTGTATAGAAAACACATCTTTAGAAATATAGATACCTCCTTATTCTTTAGATCCGGGATTCTTGACTAGGTTTAAGCAATGACAAAATGTTGATCCATGTTCATTCCTTCCTTAAATAATGCTTTTGAATGAATAAAATGTATGGTTACAAATGGAGGCAATTATATTATAGTTGAGTTATTGAAAATAATGAAAATATTCTTGATGGTACTTGTGTACAAATGCCCCTCTCATACATATTCTAGGTACAGTTGAATGCTAAACAGAGGCTAATGTAATGAAACAACATATACATCTCCACTTCACTGTGTGAAAAAGGACTTAAAGGTATTATCCACGAATTTAGTATTGATAACCTATCCTCGGGGTAGGTCTTCAATAGTCGATCGTCTGGGATCCCATGCAACGTGCCCTTGACAATCAAATATTGATGGCCCATCCTGAGAACAGCTCAGGAATAGTAAATGCCCAGAAAATTCCTGTAATAACGTACTTTATACAGTATGTTGAATTATTAGCGCGCATGTTCTAATATGTCTCCATTGTATTTCATTTTTTTAAAGGCATTTTGTATATTAGTATGACCCCAGGATGAATTGTTCAGCTTTATACCAAGTATAATGGCATTTTGGGCTCAAAATAGAAAAATTCTGGCATTTGTTTATGACATAATATAATAAATAGGTATCTGCTAGAAATCGCAGCCCATGTCGTTCCAGCTTTTAAGGTGTCCTGATGTGACATGTACTTTGGGTATTGGCTGCCTTGAGGCCCTAACATGGTAATCTGACTTGGCCATTGTATGTCGATATAGGGTTAGAGCAGAAAATTGGATTCCTTGCCTCAGGTGAAGTAACATCTAACTATGACATAACCTGCTGATCTTCGTTTATGTCATTGTTATCAATGATGGGCCGTACCAATTCTGCTGCCACCAACTGCTTAAGCCTTGCATACTGATGTCACCAGTCCACAGTTTGTAAGTAATGTTGCAGCCAAGCTCCGTTCTCTTTCATGAAGCTGAGCTGCAATACCAGAAACAACCCATGAGCAAGTGTGGGGCTCTAGATGAAAGCAGCTAAGTTTTTCTGTTCCTGCATACCTCCTATAACCATTGTGGCATTTTAATAACAGACATAGATGAGATGACTGCCATTAGGCCGTCTATGCACAGCCAGATTTGAATAGCGGAATCAGCGGTGGGCTTCTGCAGCAACCGGCGTCCATAGCATGCTATGGAAAAAAGCTTTTTCCTGCACACAAGCGGAAAACAATCGCAGTTTTCCGCTCGCGGAGGAAAAACACAGCAAGCTCTATTTTTGAGCAGTGTCCGCATGGACAGCTTCCATTAAAGTCAGTGGAAGCTGTCCGACCCGTGGCCTTTCCAAAATGAACATTGCAGAAAGGTCATGGGAACCATGTCATTACCTAGCGATGGCGTGGGAAAATCTGTACTGCACATGTCTGACGGCAAGCCGTACGGACCATCCACAGTACTGAAGTAGAAAAGAAATGACAGGTACGCGGTGTCACCGGCTGGCACAGGGTCGAATTCTGCTGCAGTCAGCCTTAGGTTGGCTTGCTCATCTGTTAGTAGAACAGTTGAGGCAACCAAAAGAATACAGGCTGCTGTAAACAGTTGTAATGGTAGTACTGATGAGCTAAATTTTGATAAATCTCTATCAAAAAGGGCTTGTCCTTATGCCAGGATGCGGTTGGGTGAATTACTGTACCCTATTTTTAAATAGTCTATTTTTCTTTACTACATAGTATATAAAATCCTGATCCTATGCACTAACTCTCCTTATAAAACTGGCAGCCGAATTCACAAATACTAATACACAAGCAGCAGAAACTGCCATTAAGGTTTGGCATTCTAAGGTTTAAATGACTCACCCCCGATAAACACTTTTTTCAGATTTTTCCTTTTCTTATTTTTGAAGCAAACATGACATTTCAGCATATACCAATGCTTTCATTATCCCAGTACACATTTTTGACAATTGAAACTTTTCTAGTGAAGCGGAAAGCAACCAACAGATAAGAGCTTCAGCTTCTCTTTCCTTCGTTGATTTTTATTGTCTTATTTTGTTTTCCAATGCATGCATTTGCCGTTTCTATTTGCACAACTGGTATCCAGTAGAGTAGAGGATTAGCCTTAAGTACTATCCGTTTAATTAAAAATAGTTCTGCTCATACTTAAGAGATTTTGTGATAAGTGAGAAAATGTCAAGATCTTCCTGTTTTATGCAGAGTCTCCAAGCTATTAATTTTCAAATGCTGTTTTGCTTATCTCAAGATATTTCCTAATCCTTGCCTTTTCAGCTCCATCACGTGCTAATTTTTTTTTTTTTTTTTGCATAAGAGCAATATTTAGAGCTCTAGGTTCAGTCAACTACTGTACAAAAAATGGAATATTTTATTGCATGTGACTGCAGTGGTGCATAGAAAGGAATTGAGGCGCATGTATTATAGTAAAATTCTATAGCAATTCAGCCTCGATTTGGTAGACAATTGAAATTGTTTCTATTATACCTTGTTTTGCTATAGTCTAAGTTGGAGTGATTTTAAATCCTGTTGTGAACTTTCCTTTCCTTAATGGGCCAGCATGCACTCTTCTATCTTATTTTAACCTACCAATTTTGCTTTCAAAGTTACTTTACAAGTCAATTACTATATGTTACCAAACAAGCTCCCTGAAGGCAAAATCATTTAAATGAATAAAAATCTTGGTATTTGTATAGCACCAACTTATTCTGCAGCACTTTCAAGTAATTTACTTATTACCCCACCACCAGCAAGCTGGGTACTCATTTTACCGACCTCAGAAGGACGGAAGACTGAGTCAACCTTAAGCCGCCTCTCTGAACCGATGCGGGGTTGAACTCGCACCCTTCAGGTCATAAAGGGGATTGAACTTTCAACCTTCAGGCCATTATGGCATTGAACTTGAACCTTCAGGTCACAAGGACTGCATTTCTGCTGCCTTATCAGTCTGCGCCTCATGAGGCTCCACAAATCTTTCACAATGTTCCTAAATAAGATCATTATTTTTAGGTTTAGTGGCCTAAATTTTACTTTTGTTGGAAAATTGGTCACTTTATAAAAAAAAAAATCAGGCTGTAAAAGGGTCCAATATTAGCAGATTAAGAATGTCGTTATGAATTGTAGAATATGAAGTTGAAGTCCTATATTCTGGTTAAAAACATGCCAGTGATGTGCTTATTTGTGACCGCAATAACTTGGCACTAGGTCTTGCTTTTCTTTCTTGCCTAGTTTACCCTTGACAGCAGTATATGGAAGATTTAATTACAACAACATGGACAGTAATATGTATTTGTACTGCTCTTTGGTGTTATAACTTTTCTAGGATGGATTTCAACAAGATCTTGGAACATTGCTATAGGCATTCGTGGCGTACAGCACTGAGATTGGACATTAATATTGAGTCTGGCTTGCAGTCATTGTTTCAGTGTATTACAAAAGTTTTTAGTTAAGTTGAGATCCAGACTAGACACCTTCCGCGTGAAACTCAACAAACCATTTTCTATATGCCCCTTGTGTATAGGGCTTTTTTTGAGCTAAAAAGAAGAGGCTTCCTTAAACAGTTGGCACAACATTAGAAGAAGCACATAGTTCTATCAATTGTAATGTCAGTTAAAATCTTCCTTCATTCAAGCCAAGGGAACCATGAAAAACAGAAAGCATTTTTGCAGTTAAATTTCTCTTGACATCTATAAAATCCAGACTTGATCATCAGACTGCCAGATAGGGACGTGTGCTCCATGGCGGCAGAATCTAACGGCAGTGTCCTTTTAAACTGGCTAACACCTGGCATTGCACATAAAATATCAGAATTGCGTGTGGTTTCTCTGTCATGCAAATCAATCCAGGAAGACCCTGATGAACAGTTCTGATGATGACCTTGCTGTCCTAGGCAACGTAGAATTTGATTGTGCATGTTATAGGTGAGGATGGATGATTTGTATCTACTTCACACTTTAGAATTTTTCCTGAGAACGTACATGGCCTAGCACCATGGGACTAAATTCTTATCATTTGTTAACATTTCCACTTGCAAAGCTCCAAGGCAGCACTAGCAAGCCGGAATTTGGCAACCTAACTTGTTGAAATGGGGCATTTTATTGAAAGTTAGTAAACTCTGAGTTACAACAGATTCTATTGCTAACGTTTGTGCTTAGAAGTGGCTTGGCTATATGACTTCCTGAATCTATTGGGCTATACGTTTTGGTGTTAGCAAAGGACATTTTAGGCTTCTGTAAACAGATCCCTGGGAATATAATTAAGGTAATTTGTTTCTATATTCTAATTAAATATAGATAATGGTAAGATTTACTATTGAGAATTTGACAGTTTGCTGGTGCAAATTGCACCAAAAAACTTGTCTAACATACTTTGTCCCACATTTGCGATGCATTTAAGGCACTTTCAGAAACATTTCTGATAAAGGTACATGGCTTTGTGGGAAAGGGGGCTTAGCCTAAATCTGCCAACTAATTGGTGGTATGACATTATACTAGACACCCTATAGATACACCAGAATTATCATCCAGTAGAGGAACTGTGATAAATTTGGCAGATTTAAAGTTTGTAAATTTGCACTGTCTAACTATTGGAGTATTAGTAAATTTGCCCTAATGTGCATTGAAAAAAATGGTTTGTATATTAATCACACTAAAATGATGCTCATAGACTATATCTAGCCATTCAGTGGTGGTGCATACAACTAAATGTATTATCCACTTCCCAACTGCGTCATGTAAATATAAATTGCCTGTCCCAGGATGGCGAATTCAATTTCTAAGCAGGGTTATTATTACAAACTATATTCCCAATTTGAACCGCTGAGAACTTAATTACTCTCAGATACGTGAATTTGATACCAATGGAATCAGAAACTCCAAAAGTTTTGTTGCACAACATCAAAGATATTTTCCATATCAGACGCGTTCAATGTGAGCCCACCTTGTCACTCAACAGACATTGAGCCTGTAGCCATACACATTGCTGCAATGACTTCTGTGATGTGTACTGACAGATCATGCATGTTGGGTGGTGAGGGAGGCATGTAGACTCTATCTTTGACACTCCCCGGAAGAAAAAAAAAATCACAAGGTATAAAGTCTGGGAAGGTGCAAGTCAAGGAAAAAGTTCACTATTAGTATGACCTGCATTGCCAATCCATCCTGTTTGGTAGTCACCTATTGAGCTCACTTCTGACTTCATTGTGAAAATGTGAGGGGGGGAGATGTGCCCCATCGTGTTGGAAGATGAAATCTATATGCTTTCTATAGGTTATAGCACAACACACATTCACCTTAGAGGAGTCGTACATATGCTCCACGTAGGTATGTGAGTTTTCCCTCCCCCAGATTCTGATATTATGTTTGGTAAATGTGCCCGAAATGTGGATGGTGGCGTCATCACTAAACACTAAAAATTGCATAAAAAACAATTGGTTTCCACTAGAGCTTGCAGAAAGAATGTCGCCTAGCTTTGTCTTTCGTTTTCAATTGCAATTGGTAAGGTTAACATTTCAAATGTTTGCGCAGAATCTTCCACACAGTCTGGTGCAGAATGCCCAATACTCTACTTGCTCTGATGGTTGATTTCCAAGGACTTTGTGTGAAACTTGCGCGAACACGCTCCACTCTTTCCACGCTTCCTAGTGGATGTCTGGATGATTTTTATTTACTGATGCAACCTTTTTACCTTGAGATTGTGTTCCTGCTGGCTGGAAATTCACCAGACCTTGTTTGAAAATGACATTGCACACTGATAGACCGGTAAACTTCAAGGACGCCAAATGTCTTCTGTTTTTGTTGACAGCCATTTTGTCTAATATCCCACTAGCAACAACTACGGCAAAATAAAACCTTTTCAGCCTCAATTAGCAAAACTGTCCAACAATAAGACGTCTTTGTTGCCCATAGCAGCGAATGACAGAGCAGCTTTCATTTTAGCTCAACAGCTTGAAAAATTAAATCTGCACTGTGATTGGCTGTTATGGGCGACAAGACCCATCCTACTGTTAGACTGTTGTGCTAAATTAAAGTTTTTGAGTTTCTGTTTGCATTTATATTGAATTTATTGATCTGAAGGTCATTAAATGTGAGTTATGAGGGCTTGAAATCAGGAAGATTAATTGTAATAACGCTGTATGTATAGATGGTTCTGGATGGGGCAAAAGAACTGTACAAATATCGTATTTTTAGATATATGTTTATATTTAGAGATGAGCGAACGTACTCGGTAAGGCCGATTTCGCAATCGAGCACCGCGATTTTCGAGTACTTCACTACTCGGGTGAAAAGTACTCGGGGGCGCTGTGGGTGAGTGCGCGGTTGCAGAGGGGAGTGGGGGGGGGGGGAGGGAGAGAGAGAGAGCTCCCACCTGTTCCGCGCTGCTACCCCCCCCCGCCCCACCACGCCACGCCCCGCCCCACAGCGCCCCCGAGTACTTTTCACCCGAGTAGTGAAGTACTCGAAAATCGCGGTGCTCGATTGCGAAATCGGCCTTACCGAGTACGTTCGCTCATCTCTATTTATATTCTGTTAATAACTGTATTCACACAAAAACAAATTTTAAATTTGTAGTTGAGTGTAAATAGGTATTAGGATTTCTCTAACTTCTATTTCCTGGCATGGCAACTAAATATTCCATATGGACAATTCAGGAAAATCAGGAGGAATTGTACTTCTGACAAAGATCAAACAACAATCATAGATCCTCAAGCATCACTTTTTGGGAAAAGGGATATCCTTTTGATAGTGTGTATCTACAAGATCAAATATTGTGCCTGCAGAGGTCTGGAACAAATAGGAACTATATCCCCGGGATGATGTTGATCCCCTGCTATACTTCACAATATTCACCATTGAAAACCATTCTCTCTAGGCATTGGGGGATCTTACAGGGAGATCCTTTTTTTTGATTAAGGAGATCCTGGAGTGCTTTAAGAATTTTTTTGGCCTCTTCCTGTCCTCATAAACACAAAGCCCTATCTTTAATTGCAATTCTGGGCCCTATAATGAATCCTCTTAAAGGGTCCTTCAGGTGTGGAATCAAAAACTGCAAATGTTGTTCAAGCAATTATCATAATAGAAGGGAAATTTTTGTTGTAAATTAAAATAAAATGTACCAATTAAAGGATTTTCTTAAATGTGGTTCCAACTATATAGTGTACCTGTTGGCATGTCACTGTAACCTGAAATATTTGGGCCTACAATCAACACCCTTCGAACTAGAGCAAATACACATAGCTTTATTGTCTAGCATGGTTTCCCACAACAGGGCGTTTCGCACCACTTTCTGACTCACCATAACAAGGACCCCACACGAATGCATATTACCCCATTGGAAGAAATGCTGTATGGTAAGTTCTTGAGGCTGTGAACTAAGGAGATGTTTTTCATCTACCGGTTAGACATTCTAGCCCCTAAGGGTCTAAATTAAGCACTTGAAAGAGTTTGTGTCTGTTCAGTTCTTGCTATATACTTCTGTTGCTCTTCAATAAACGATTTATTTTGGTGGAAACTGGATCTTCCTTCTCCAGTACTCACATTGGTTGTTTACAAGTCAACCTGAATCATTAGGGGGAATTTGGAATATTCCAACATCTCCCCTCTAAGTAAGTGCTTTCTATAGCATATTGCATTAGTCCGTGGCATGGCTTAATAGGCAACATGGAAAATTACAAGTGGACAAGTGAGCACAAGTGCATTCTCCCTATGAGGACAAAAAATGTTGAAAAAGGTTTTATAACCTTTTTTAAAACGGTAAAAATAAAAAAAATATTAACCCCTTAGTGACAGCCCTGTCGGAAAACTACGTCCTGCTGTTGCAGGACGTGTATGGAGGGAGGTAGCGCCACTATCTCCCTCCATACAGCGCGGGCATCAGCTGTTTATTACAGCTGACACCCGCGGGCAACCCGTTCGGCCGATCGCGGCTATTAACCCTTTAAATGCCGCTGTCAGAATTGACAGCGGTATTTAAATCCCCGCACGGCCCCCCCGCGGTGAGATCGGGGGAGCCGTGCAGGTATCATGGCAGCCGGGGGCCTAATGAATGGCCCCAGGGCTGCCTTAGCAGACTGCCTATCAAACCATCCACACAGGGTGGCTTAAAAGACTGCCTGTAAAAAAGCAGTACGACGTAATGCTATAGCATTATGTCATACTGCAGGAGCGATCAAAGCATCGCATGTTAAAGTCCCCCAGGGGGACTTCAAAGTAAAGTAAAATAAAAAAATAAACAAAGGTTTTTTAATTGTTAAAAAAAAGGTTATAAAAGTTTAAATCACCCCCCTTTTGCCATATCCATTATTAAAAAATCAAAATCAAATAAAAATATGTATTTGATATCGTCGCGTCCTTAAAAGTCCGATCTATCAAAGTAGTGCATTATTTTTCCTGCACGGTGAACGTCGTCTGAAAAAAAAAAAAAAAGAACGCCAGAAATACACTTTTTTAGTTACCCTGTCTCCCAGAAAAAACGCAATAAAAAGCGATCAAAAAGTCGTATGTATTCCAAATTGACACTATCAGAAACTTCAGGACATCCCGCAAAAAATGAGCCCTTGCTCAACTACGTCGACGGAAAAATAAAAAAGGCATTGCACGCACAAAATGACCGCAGAAAATAATTGAAAAAAATTAAAAATCTTAAAAAAAATAATAAAAGTACTACAGCAAAAAAAATACTATACAAGTTTGGTATCGTAGCAATCGTACTGACCCATAGAATAAAAATATCAGGTCGTTTTTGTTGCAATTTGTGTGCTGTAGAAACAGGACGCACCGAAAGATGGTGGAATGTCGTTTTTTTTCCATTTCTCTCTGCTAAGAATTTTTAAAAAGTTTTTCAGTAAATTATATGGTACAATAAATAGTGCCATTGAAAAATACAACTCGTTCCGCAAAAAACAAGCCCACATACAGCGACGTCGATGGATAAATAAAGGAGCTACGATTTTTTTAAAAGGGAGTAGGAAAAAACAAAAATCGAAAAAAGCAAAAAAGCTCTGTCACTAAGGGGTTAAAAGTTCAAAAGTAATTCTTTTTCCATAAAAAACCTAAACAAGGAAAAAAAACATACAATGTTTGTAAATGTCTGATCTATTAAAATATCACACTATTTATCATGCACGGTGAACTTTGTATAAAAAAAAAACGCCATCATTGTATTACCTTGGCTCTCAAGAAATGAAATGAAAAGTGATCAAAAAGGTTTATGTACCCCAAAATGGTACTAATAAAAATTACAGCTCATCCTGCAAAAAATGAGCCCTCACACAGGTTATGGCTCTCATAATATGGCAACGAAAAGTATTTCTACTGCACAGTGAACACCATAGAAATAGGACCCCTTCCCCCACCCCAATAAAAAAAAACTTTTTACAGTACATTGTATAGTACATTAAATGGTACCATTAAAAAATGCAACTTGTCCTGCAAAAACAAGCCCTCATACAGCTACGTCAACAAAAAAATTAAAAATTAAAAAGTTAGGGCTCTTGGAAGGCAGGGACAAGACAGCAAAGCAAAAAGAATTTTTTTTTGGAGGGGGTTAAAGTGCTTTTCACTTTAATGGTAACAGTATATTGATCTTTTCTTTTTTTTTTAATTCCCGGGAGCACAAGCTGAAAGCCAACAAAAATGCATACTGCAAAACAGCTGCCTGCATTCATCTCCATATTTAGCAAGCATCTTCAGATTATCTCTCGTTTATGTTTGAATACATCAAGTGCATACCAGTAAGTTCTTTCAATTACTTTTATGCTCCATAGAAGACACCTCATAAAAGTCAAATGGTTTGAGCCATCTGCTGAAGTGATGGGATGCTAGTTAATTGAATCAAACCATACAATTGATTATCTCAGCAGCTCTCATTAAAATGTGTTAGCGAGCAAGTCAATATGAATACCACTCAAGGACTTATCGTTCGAGATATTGGCCGCACAATGATGGTAAAAGAAAAACATACTAATTTTAAATAACTTTTTAATTAGAAATTTTAGTCAACATATACAATCCTTTAGCTATGTCTACCTCAAGTAGCAGTTACATTCATACATTATCGTTATCTAAGTCACATTTTCTGGGGAAAATTTGTATAATATGGCTTGCCGGTTATTGAGCACTAAGCTGGTTATTGACTTCGGCTGTCAGCCAAATACCATATCATATGACCAATACCCACAGAAACCTAATGGGTCATAAAACTCCAAGCATTAGAAATTATTTAGAAAGCGAAGCTAAACCCAATGTATAAATAGTTCAATTATTATAGTGTGTTACGGTCAGTAACTGTGAGATTTGGGAGAGTTTGTCACGTAACTGTTGTCTGTATGCTGTTATGGCTGTCTTGAGTTTTGTGATTATGTAGTATGTGCAGAGGATAAATTCATTCCTCTTGTATGTCCATTCCGTCCCCTGGTGTGGTTTTTCTGGCCTTGGTGGTCTCTGGCTGTAGTACCAGAGAAACACTTTGGCTGGGTTTGGAAGGTATTGCAGTTGCCATACTTGGGCCAGTGCTGGTTTCTTCATCAGTGGCTAAGGGTGACTGTGGTGGTTTTTTTGAACGTGAGCCTTTACCTAAATCACGAACTTGGACTTTGTTAACCCGGGCGATGTCTGAGCCAGTATTGCTTTGTGAAAGTGTTAATGCCATAAATAATTATCTCCACTGAAGTGAGTATGCTTGTAAGCCTATAGCAGGTATATGGGTTTAACCACCCGTAAGATGGGGAACAGATGCTTTTTAACAGCCACCCATTTATGGGCCAGGCACTGCTAGTGGATCACACTTGGCTTCATTTCTCATCATATACATGACTGGCATGGGTGACCCTACCAGGAGTTTATGCTCCCGCCTTGATTACCCTATGGATCATTGTAATTGCTGAGCTCTCTCACCTCAACAAGGTGGTGACTCGTGAGAGAGTTCACAATAATAATATCATTGACAACAAAATAACTTTACAGACAATACTCATTATTATCATTAGCCTATCAGACAAATTTGGTCAATAAGGTAATAAAGACATGAATTTTACAAATGTTAATGGTAACCTTGAATTAAATGGAACTGGTTATGTTTCTACAGTACCATAAACTAAGTTATGGTGCTGTTAGGGGACGTGACGGAGTATTTTTTATACTCCCCTACTCTTGCGACCGAATATACAAGTCTTTGGAAGGGCTTGGGCATGGGACTCAGAAAAGAGTCAGATTTTTGCGCTGCATGTCGACCTCAGAGAGGGGCAATTCTGGATCACGAGAGCAGGTAAGTATAAAAAATATCTTACTTTACGATAACTTCGTTTAACCCCTTAAGGACCAGGCTGTTTTGTATCTTAAGGACCAGACACGCTTTAGGGATTTTACCCATGTGGTAGTTTAACTGCCCTATTTTTTTACCTGCAGCTACCAAAATTATTTTTGCTGCCTTTTTTTCCCTGACATATAGGGCTATTTTTTAAAATATTTTTTCACTGACTTTTGTTTCTGTTTTTTAGTTTTATTAGGGGTAAAAAGCTAAATAAAATCATTTTTTTAACATTTTATAGTTTAAAAAAAAAAAAAAAAAAAAAAGAATTTTTGTTTTGGACGTTCTGATTAGAGATGAGCGAGCACCAAAATGCTCGGGTGCTCATTACTCGAGTCGAACTTTTCGCGATGCTCGAGGGTTCGTTTCGAGTAACGAACCCCATTGAAGTCAATGGGTGACTCGAGCATTTTTGTATATCGCCGATGCTCGCTAAGGTTTTCATTTGTGAAAATCTGGGCAATTCAAGAAAGTGATGGGAACGACACAGAAACGGATAGGGCAGGCGAGGGGCTACATGTTGGGCTGCATCTCAAGTTCCCAGGTCCCACTATTCAGCCACAATAGCGGCAAGAGTGCCCCCCCCTCCCAACAAGTTTTACTTCTCAAAAACCCTCATTAGCAAGGCATACCTTAGCTAAGCACCACACTACTTCCAACAAAGCAAATCACTGCCTGCATGACACTCCGCTGCCACTTCTCAGCAGCCAGAGGATTCAGAGTTGCAGCTGTGGATGGCGTAGAAGACTGTGTGGTCGATAGATTGCTGGATGCACTTTCTGCCATCCACAACAGGACCTGCTCACACTGCTCAGTTTCTAATAAAGGTCTACCGCGTGGACCCATTAATTGTGAGATGAATCTGGGGACCCCTGAAACGTGCCTCTCTTAATCCCGCAGCAGTCGGCTGCGATACACCTGGACCAGGAGCTCGGCCTGTGCCCACACCCTGACTTGGGCCTCCGCGTCCTCGCCCCAGTCCACGTCCTCTAGGCCTACCCTACCCCTCAGCATGGTGTATTACGAGATTAGCAGAAACAGAACGCTGTAATTAAATGTGCCGCTTATTGGCCTGTGGTTGGAGGCTGACTTCGCGTACGTAACGCACTGCAGAGGCAGGCAACAATTATGCGCAAGGCTGGGTATTCAACAACTACTACCCCCAGCAGAGACGCAGTAAACTGAAGGCAGTGACAGGCAGGCCTAATATTGTATTTTTTGGAAGTTTTTGGGAACAGCCACACTGCCTGTGATATACACTGTATTTCGATTGCCCTGTTGGAGGCTGACTTCGCGTACGTAACGCACTGCAGAGGCAGGAAACAATTATGAGCAAGGCTGGGTATTATTTCACCAACTACTACACCCAGCAGAGACGCTGTAAACGGAAGGCACTGACAGGCAGGCCAAATCTTGTATATTTTTAACTTGGTGGGAACAACCACACTGCCTGTGATATGCACTGTATTTCGATTGCCCTGTTGGAGGCTGACTTCGCGTACGTAACGCACTGTAGAGGCAGGAAACAATTATGCGCAAGGCTGGGTATTAATTCAACAACTACTACCCCCAGCAGATACGCAGTAAACTGAAGGCAGTGACAGGCAGGCCTAATATTGTATTTTTTTGAACTTTTTGGGAAAAAGCCCACTGCCTATATAGCCAGTATACCTCTTTCCCTGCCTCATCAGTACTGCCCCTATACTGAGTAAAATGACTGCAGACTGAGGACGCTATGGTCTGCACGCCCGATATACAAAAAAAATAAAATTGTGCAACACTGCTAAAAGCAGCCTCAACAGTACTGCACACGGTCAGATGTGGCCCTAAGAAGGACTGTTGGGGTTCTTGAAGACTAAAATAACACCTAACACTGTCCCTATAGCAGCAGCAGCATCAGCAGCACTTTCCCTGATCTATGTCAGAATGCATCTGTGGAGAGCCGCGGGCGGGGCAGATTTAAATACTCGGGTGTCATCTGATCTCCCCAGCCACTCACTGCAGAGGGGTGGTATAGGGCTGGAACGTCACAGGAGGACGTTGTAATGCCTTCCCTGTCTTTCTATTGGCCAGAAAAGCGCGCAAATTTCTCAGAGATGAAAGTGAAAGTAACTCGAACATCGCGTGGTGCTCGTCTCGAGTAACGAGCATCTCGAACACCCTAATACTCGAATGAGCATCAAGCTCAGACGAGTATGCTCCCTCATCCCTAGTTCTGATATATAAAATGTATGGTTTTGGATTACAAGGCGCATACGACGACGGTTTCGTTTGGAGTCGGCTTTGGGTTATTATCTTTTTTATGTATATATTTTTATTTTATTCTGTAATTTAGTTTTACTTACTTATGTAATTATTTTTTTTACCCTTTTATATACCCCATGGACGTCATATAAGACGTCTGAGGGCTCAGTCACACAGGTGTTTGTAAGTACGTATCAGTGGCGATCTGCGCGTATTTTCACGCGGAAAAACGTCCGCATTTGTCAAAAAAAGAACATATGGGTAGCAATGGAGCTGGTCATGCGGATTTGCGTCCGCATTCGGTGCGGCCGTTTTTCGGCGCGGATCGTCGCCCATGGGACCTGAGCCCTGAAGGGCATTCACATGTTTTTTTTATTTGACACTTTTCCACTGTAGCCTGGGCATCTATAAGAGCCCCAGTTACAGGCGAAAACATCCCCTGTAGTAACAATTGTCACTGGCAGAGCTGATTAGGGTCTGCCGGGACCCTGTAGCTCTGCTGTGCCAGAGAATTCGGGCAATCACGTGACCGCCGGCTCATGTAGTGGAAGTTATACTTTCACTTTTTCAGTACATAGCGCTCATTGAGCGCTGCGTACTAGAGAAAACGGAAGGCAGAAGGGGTTAAAACCCCTCCTGCCTTCTCCCTCGGGTTCTCAGCTGTGACTAACAGCTGACAACTCGTCCAGATTCGGATTGATTGCAGAAACATGGGCTTAAACCCTCCCCTGTATTTTTACTATTAGCTGGGATTAAAGCCCAGGACCCAGCGCCGTAAATTTACTGTGCTTGGTCCTTAGTGCAGTTAGTTCTTAACCCATTAAATTTTTGGCTGCAATCTTCGTTCCTTCATTCATTTTCAGAGAAACCGCTCCGAGTTTCAAACCTTTTTAAATGGACATTTACCTCCCCATAAAACATGTTGGATGTTTGTTATATATCCAGGATTTTGCTGCCCGCCCTAGCATAGCTTCATTTCTGTACAGCCCCTGAGGGATCTCTTCTCCTTTGTCTTTACACACAGATGCTGAAAAATGTGTGATTTCTCCCACTCTTCCCTCATATATTCTGCATTAGTGCTGTCCTCCCTCTGTGCATTGATACACAGTCTGTGTGTTTCACCAACTCCTCCCACAGACTGGTGTGTGTGTTCTCCTTCCTGACTGCACTCTAATACTATACAGTCTATGTGAACTGCCCTCCCTGAAGACTTGGATGCTCTAGATGCTTAGAAGTTTGTTTAACTTTGCACTTATGGAGCAAATTAACCATAAAAAAATCAGTGCCAAGGTATTTGTGGCCTTTTAAATACTGTATAAGAGAATGCCAATACTGAATGCCGATGTATACAATGTGTCTCATCAGTTGTTTGTTGCTTTAGCTGGACATAAATGATGACATTTTTATGTGTTTTGTTAATCGGTCCAGCATCGATAGCCAGATAGAAAAACGCTGCACGCAACATTTTTCTGTCCAGTAGATATCTGTCTTCGAAACTTATGCTATGAACAATCTCATGGAAAAATTTGGATCTGTTTCTCTGCAGTGTTTCACAACCACACCTGAGGGAAAAAAGCAGTGGATTGGTGGACATATGGGAACATGGCCTTAAAATACTTTCCACTTGTAGTCGGACACGCAGAGGTTCGTAGGTCACAGGGCTGAACTGAGCTCCATCAGGAGAAGTAGGAGCAGGGATCCATTCTCTTTCGGGCACATGCTAACGCCCATTCAGTTTTGGGGGAGAGAGAGTTTTGCTCACTTCTTGTGTAATGGCAGAGAATACCTGAGCAGACTAAGCTATACAGCAAGCTGTGCTGTTACAGGCTATGGTATTCGGGAAGGAGGTCCTGTGGAAAAAGCTGTCCGTTGTTTGGGAGGTTGAGGTAGGAAGGTTTCTGCTTACAACATGTTATTTTACTACCAATAAATGCCTGTTTAGCGTGGTTTAGCTTCCAGTATAGGAAATGGGCCTATATTTCCAGTGGCCATGCTAGTTGGTGACTAGACTCCACCCTTTAATAAGTTTGTGTTTGTGTAATGTATCTGTGTGTTTATTGTATATACATTTCTGTTACATATATATCTGTGGACAATATGTGCGTAATATGTGAGTGTATGCGTGTAAGTAATATTTGTGTTTATCACATATCAGTATATATGTGTGCAGAGTAATGGTACTATTTCTTTCTTACTATAGCACCACCATGTATAGTGTATACTAATTAAATTGTAACGATGGTCCTGCCTCTGTTACGGTATATTCACACATATCGGATTTGCGAATGGCAAATCTGTCACATATTTACTAGAGGATTTGTGATTGAAAAGGGTTCCAGTACCCAGTACTTAACATGGGGAATGCCTTGTTAAACTAAATATAAAATTATGTGCAATACTTTAATATTAGTAAATGTTTAAAATCCTAAAACTGTTACATTAGTGCTAGCTTCCTGAAGTTTTTTTATTTTTATTTTTAGCGGGTGGGAGGGGAGGCAGGAAATGTAAGTCCACCCTACCCCGAAAATAAGCCCTAGCTACACTACATGAAAAAAAGCAATATTGGCTCTGATTGGTTCTAGCACTGGCTGTGATTGTTTCATAGAGCTCTACAGTGATTGGCTGAGGCAGGGCACTCGAAAAACAATCAGAGCAATCGCTTGCTGGTGCCGGGGTTTACAAACTTGCCAGCAAGCGCAGTTCTGTCAGAGCTGAGAACTGCATGGAAGCCTACCGGAACTCTGAAGAACAGAGGGAGGGATCTGGATGGTGCCTGCTAGGGAAGTATAAGACATCCCCTGAAAATAAGACCCTGTGTCTCTTTTCAGGAAAAAATGAATATAAGACATTGTCTTATTTTGGGGGAAACGTGGTATACAGCAATTTTGTGAACAATAGGTATGCATTTTTAGCTTAAAAACATTACACGTCTATTGAACATAAGACAGTCAAACTGAGCTAACAAACAATCCATTACAATTGATAGCAGCACCAGTAAATTAAACATTGTTGATCTATATAAAAAGATAGGAGGTTAAATCCTATTATGAAGTACTATTGTTACTCTCATCGGTAATCAATGCATAGTCAAACTGGGACCATTATTTCCAGGTAGAGAGAAATTTATCTGTTGTGTTGTTTTCCGGGCTAACAATTCTTCACACTTATATATTTGGTCGATTTTATCTTTTGTCTGCTGGAGGCTGTTGATTGGGAACACCAATGCAGAGGAATTAAAATCTTCATCAGCCGAGTTGCAGGATTCTGCTGACGGGTGTGAAGCCCCGGAAGGGCAACCAGAATTAGCTTTGGCAAACACATTCTATTAATTATCTGTTTAACCCTAGACCAGAAAACCTTGTTTAGGTAATGACACATGTGTGATAGGGTACCTGGAGCAGATTGGCATCTCCAGTAGATATCAGAGGGTAATAAATGTGCCTTTTTTAGAAAAACAGGCGTTTTATACCACCTCACAATAATTTTTCAAGAGTTTAATAGGCAAGAACAGCAAAAATGTAATATACATATATTTACATTTTCCTCTTTGGAGAATGGAATGTAAAAAATAGTGAAAATATTCTGCTTCTCTTAGGCCGCCTGCACGCAAATGGATTTTTGCTGCGAAATCTGCAATAGGGCATCCGCAGCGTGGATCCACAACAAATACCGTTCTTAGCATGCTATGGGAAATCGTTTTTCCTGCACACGAGCGAACATCCATTGCGATTTTCTGCTCGCGGAGGAAAAATCACAGCATGCTCCATTTTTGGACGGCTTCCATTGAAGTCAATGGAAGCCATCCTATCCCCAATTAACATTGTTGACAGGTCGCAGATTCTGCTTCATTGCCTAGCGATGGCGCGGCAAAAAATAAGCATTTGAGAAAAAAAAAATCTGTACGATTCATGTCCGGCAGTGGCTCGCCACGACAACCCATACTACAGAAATAGACAACAAAAAACAGGTACGCAGGGTCGCCGGCCACGTTCAAAGCCGAAACCCTCTGCAGGAACCCGCACGCAGAATCCGGCTCTGCCGTGTGCAGGCGGCCTTAACCAAATGCCTCTTCGATCACTGAATTACTTTTTAAAAATAAATGAAGAGCTTTATGCTAAATTGTAATATATCAAACAGAGGTAGCTTCCTTTAAGTTATACAAGTTTATATATTTATTATAATGCCGTCTTTGATCTATTTGTATAAGAGTTTAAAATTTGTCTGAATTTAGTTTAGGCCATATGCGGTTACTTGAGCGCTACAGTAATTGATTCAATTTGACAATGCCACAGTTACACATTAGCATTACTTAAAGAGGTTGTCCCGCGCCGAAAAGGGTTTTGGGTTTTTTTTCAACAGCCCCCCCGTTCGGCACGAGACAACCCCGATGCAGGGGTTAAACAAGAACACCGGACAGCGCTTACCTGAATCCCCGCGCTCCGGTGACTTCTTACTTACCTGCTGAAGATGGCCGCCGGGATCTTCTCCCTCGGTGGACCGCAGGGCTTCTGTGCGGTCCATTGCCGATTCCAGCCTCCTGATTGGCTGGAATCGTCACGTGACGGGGCGGAGCTACATGGAGCTACACGGAGCCCCATTGAGAAAAGAAGAAGATCCGGACTGCGCAAGCGCGTCTAATTTGGCGATTAGATGCTGAAAATTAGACGGCTCCATGGAAACGAGGACGCCAGCAACGGAACAGGTAAGTGAATAACTTCTGTATGGCTCATAATTAATGCACAATGTACATTACAAAGTGCATTAATATGGCCATACAGAAGTGTATAGACCCACTTTGTTTCGCGGGACAACCCCTTTAAGATCCTTACAATAAGCTGCAATGTGCTAGAAATAAATGTGCAAATACTTATTAAATTAAAATCTATGGCGAATATGAGAATACAAGGATTTGCACTGAATGTCTTTCCTCTCCAGCATATCCAAATGGAGGCTTTGTATTCTAAACTAATATCGCCGAATAAGCCGCTTAAAGACACTAAATGAGGTTGATAGAGTGATCACAGCCCAATAATGTTAGAAACATAAATGCACCAAAGTCAAGCTTTAAGTACATCCATAAACCAGAAATATCATCAGAATTATTTCCTGACAAGACTTGTTTTGTGTGAAAAGTTATAAAGCCACTTATAGCATAAAGTTTTATAACAAGAACCTAAATTAGGCTTCACTAAGAGATATTGCTTCTTTAAAAAGAAATGTTCGCAGAGACGCCCAAGTTACTTTGGCCAAATGTAGATTTATAGGGCTGAAATACTTATTCTCAATAATTCTTAATTAAGTCTGACAGCTTTAGTATTGAGACTCAAGGAAATGGCTGAGAAGACAGGCTGAAAACAAGACCAATTCCTTGTAGTCCAATAGCTAGTCTTTATTTACAGGTTTTGCTGTATTTCTTGGGGATAAAGAAGCGGTGGTTGTTTTAATTATACATGATGTGCACCGTGGCTCGCCATAACTAATAAATAAAGATACGTCTGTTTGCACCTCTACCTGTCCCGCTACCTTAATTAGGGCTAGGTGGTGAAAAGCCAGACACCAGGCTTCCATTCTTCAGCATTCAACAGCAATTCTACAGCACTTCATTTGCACATTTATGAAGTTGTTAAGTGAAATGCCTTTATATGTGCCACCATTTAGGCTTTATTGGAAAGTACAAAAACTACTGACTATTAATGGGAATTCAATAATACATGTTAATTTATGAAAATTAAACACTTAATATATATCTATTAGGGCTAGGCACAAACACTGTTATGATTAAAAAAATGCAATTTATATATATTTTTTAAATACTGTGAAGATGTCTGTAATTATTTTCCCTTTTGGGCACTGTGAATACAGGGTGCTTGTTAATGAGGTCAAAAATGTACATATTCTTTTAACACTTTTATTCTGCGCCTGCACATCATTCTGGAATTTGCAAACAACTTCTTGCCACTTTAGGCAGATCTTACATAAAATATTCATAACAGATTTCGCTTGGAAAAGAAAATAACAACCTGCAATACATGTCGTACACACTATGTAGGCTGAGCAACTACCTCCTTCCCAATATGAGGCGACCATTATCTGTGTACTCCGTCTACTCAAATGACTGCGGGTCTGGCTTTTTTTTTTACTTAGATTATGAAATCCTTACAAAGGTTCTTGTTAATAAGGTAAACAATGTTGTCATTTCTGTAAGTGGTTCTGACAAGACACGATTTCTGCTGGTTTAATCTACATCTGATAGCATTAGGCCTCCTGTCCAGGGGTGATTTTTCACTGCAGCGATAATCTGGCTGAGTGAGGCGCAGGGAATGCTTTCCATAGATTTACTATGGAAAGCTCAGCCCCACTGTCCACGAGTGGAGAATCATAGCGATTCTCCGCTTGCGGAATTTAAATTGCAGCATGCTGTGATTTGCCGCGATTCTCTGCAGAGAGCCTATCAGGCTTAGCGGAGAGAGCTGTCAGCTCTCCCCGGTGGCAGCTCCCACGGCGTAGATCTGCCGCAGGATATCGCTATGCCCGTGGACAGGAAGCCTAAGAAGGGTTCAGATTAAAACATGTAGGGGTGGCCTTAAATGAGTCATGGACCTTGGTATTCTTGGAGTCACTGGTATCCCTTTGCGTCACTGGAGTAGCCTTAAAGGGGTTGTCCCGCAAAATAAAGTAAAGTTAAACACTTCTGTATGGCCATATACATGCACTTTGTAATATACATCGTGCATTAAATATTGGCCATACAGAGGTTATATACTTACCTACAGGCCCCCCCCCCCCCCCCTGTTGGCGTCCCTGTCTCCCTGGCGCCGACCGAATCCTTCTCCTGGCTCGATTAGACGCACTTGCGCAGTCTGCCTCTTCTGTCCCGTTGAAGGGTCCGCTCCAGCGTGCTCGCGCCGCACAGGTCGCACGCTGGAGCGGCCCCTTCAATGGGACAGAAGAGGCAAACTGCGCAAGCGCGTCTAATCGAGCCAGGAGAAGGATTCGGTCGGTGCCAGGGAGACGGGGACGCCAACACAGGGGGAGGACCCCCTGTAGGTAAGTATATAACTTCTGTATGGCCAATATTTAATGTACGATGTATATTACAAAGTGCATGTATATGGCCATACAGAAGTGTTTAACTTTACTTTATTTTGCGGGACAACCCCTTTAAGGGCTCATGCCCATAGACGGAGCGGAATACGCCCGCAGATTTACACTGCGGGGGTACCGCGGTGGTAAACAAAAAGTCCCTGCGTATTTCCGTGGTCTCCATTAATACTATATGAATGGAGACCTCCGCTGCGGAAAAACGCAGTGAAATAGGACATGTCGCGTTTTTTTTCCCCGCAGCAGAAATCTGCAACAGAATCACGTGTGTGAGCATTGATAGGCAAAAAGGCTATTAGGTTTAGTAGAACCTAATAGCTGCGTTATTCTGCCGCGGGGAACACGGCAGAAATCCATCTGTGGGCATTAGCCCCTTCTGTTGAAGGTATTGCATGAACTCCATTTGGTCTACAGTTTATCAAATGAGTTGCCTAATAATATAATAAACCACGTACACAACTATTGCTCTATGGCATATACAGCACTTCCCTTTCTTTCCACTGCATAGACTAGATTTCCTTTTTCCTCCACATCATTTATTTTAGATATTGAATCCCTCATTCTCAAAATTAGGCAGGTCTATCAATACCACAGAATTAAAATGTGCCACGATCTTATTCTAAATACTGTTCCCCACACTAAAATGTTGAGTCACTATAGCACTCGGGTCCATCCTATAGGCCGTATTTTGACTACTTTCTACTGGATGGTAATACGAAACACTCTACCTTTCCATTCCATGATGAATGTGGCAAGCGATTATTACCTCTTTATATTGAGAGGAGTACCAAGAGGTTTTGGAATTGCACCTTTATGTATCTCCTGCTGCAAATAACTAATCCATCTTTACATATTTCAGCAATGTTACTAAAGCTCAGTCAGGCAATATCATATGGACAGAATTATTACTTCCAGGAGCCCAAAATGTTATGCAGAGGAGGCTGATTTTATACGTATGATCTGGTTTCCTCCTGTATTTCTCATTGTTGGAATAGCATCATGGATCTCTTATCCCATACACTAGAAATCCCATTAATACCTGTGGGGGGGGGGGGGGGGGGGTCTTCAACGGAGACCAGTGCTGATGTTGCCTGAGTCCAAATTCAAAGGAAAGCTATAGCACGTACTCGAGGAGAACCCTAAGAAGCCACTATACACACAGCCTAGTGAATCAAATGAGTTCTGCTTTATTAGGAAAAACACACAGCTTATATAGGCCGTCGCCCGCACAGGGTGCAACTTTGAAGAATTACTTAATCAGGTCATTAGTTTGAGAAACATAATATTAGCACATTCCATTCTTGCAAAAACAACTTATCTTGAAAAAGCACATCTACTGCGTTGGGGTGCATCCGGCCACAAACTGTCAGTAAGGAAACTTATCTACTTAGTTCCTTATCTGGTGCAAGGCCACAAACTGTCAGTAAGGAAACTTATCTACTTAGTTCCTTATCTGGTGCAAGGCCCAGACTGAAATAAGGAACTTCTAAGTCCCTCTTCTTATGTTATGTTACTCAGAAACAAGATTAACCCTTAACATACCCTAACCAGCTCTTTGTCTCCTGGGACCAGTAGACACTGACTGGTGAGCTTCTGACCAAGGCATCTTTTTTCAAGAAAATTTATTTTTGGTTGGAAAAGTAACAATAAAATTCTGCAAATAATTAGAGATGAGCGAGCATACTCGCTAAGGGCAATTGCTAGAGCGAGCATTGCCCTTAGCGAGTACCTGCCCGCTCGACAGAAGAGGTTCGGCTGCCGGCGCGGGTGACAGGTGAGTTGCGGCAGTTAGCAGGGGAGCGGGGGGGGAGAGAGAGAGGGAGAGACAGATCTCCCCCCTCTGTTCCTCCCCGCTCTCCCCAGCCGCTCCCTGCCCGCCGCTGGCAGCCGAACCTTTTCTCTCGAGCGGGCAGGTATTTGCTAAGGGCAATGCTCGCTCATCACTACAAATAATAGATTCTAAATGCAAATCGAATTGCAGTTGATGTCAATAAAGCTAGGTACTAAGAGTTTACACAGCAGATTCTTTTCTGTAACCATGCCCCCCAGGGTTAAGGTGCGTTTAAACAGAATGATTATCATTAAAAAAAATCGCTAGATGATTCATGTTTGAACAGTGTAAACACGGCCAACGATCGAATGACGAAGAACAATTAGTTTACCTCTTTCATCATTCATTTCATGCAAGCATGAAAATAATCGTTGGCTTGTTCTCTAATCATGATCGGTTTAAATACTATTTATTCATTTATTCGTTCTCATTCATTTATACAGTGAAATGTGAGCAACTCAACAATTTAGCAAGCGAATGATTTATCTGCCTGTATTAGCAGGCTGCACGAGTGACCTCTGACATTGCTCACTCATGTGAATGATAAGTCGTTAGGTATAAAAGCACCTTTAGTGGAAAGTAGCTATAGATCCAATCCTGTTAAGGTGATGTAGCAGATGTTTGGCTAATGCCCCCAAAACACTGACATCTCTAAAAGGTGATCACCAAGATCAATCTTTTCGATTTTTGGTTACAATTATATTGAATTTAAGTTTGTTTTTAGTCGTTTTACTTATGTTATTTGCTATTAGAATTTTTGGGGTGCCTTCACTCCTGCACTTGGGATTCCACTCTGCTGCTTCATTCAGGGAGCAGGAAAGGGGGAGCTCCAGAGCCAAATAGTTCCGTCTGCTCATAGAACCGTATACCACCAGGTAGACCCCATTGACTATAATAGGGTCTGCCTGCTTTCCGCCCAGCTGCCTGGTCTTGGGACAGAAGAAAAAGTGCTGCATGCAGCACTTTTTTTCTGATATTTGCAACCGAATCTGCGATGGAACCTCTGGCCAGAGGTTTGGACGTAGATGTGAAACCAGCCTAATGCTGTCTGCACACGACCGGGTCAGATTCCACATTCGGGAGACCGGAACAGAATCCAAACCTGACCGCTTCCGGCGTCAGCGCTTACCTGTCTTCATCTGTATTTCAGATGATTGTGGTGGCTTGCCGTCACGTCATCAGACATGCGAGCACAGTTTTTCTTTTTAAATGTTTCTCTTTCCTGCGCCATCACTGGGTGATGGTGTGAGTACCCGCAACCTATCTGTGGTGGGATTGCTTGCCTTGACTTGAATGTAAGCCGTTCACGCGAAAATAGAACATGCTGCAATTTTTCCTTTGCCCAAGGAAATCACAACTCAATTACGCGAGTGTGCAGGAAGAAGGGCTTTTCAATAGCATGTAACGAACGATATATGCTGTGGATCCGCGGTGCAGTCTCCGACCACAGATTCCGCCATGCAAATCCGTTCGTGTGCAGCCGGCCTGAGTCTCCTAAATTTGTTTAGCTTATCCTTGACAAATATTTTTTTTGGAATAAACAAAAACATATGTAATTCATAATATAGTTCATATGGAGGTAGATTCAGCCACTGTGGAATTGTGGTCCGATACCATTGTGCCTCCATGCATGGAGAGAATGCTGGCTTGTGCAGAAGTAGACAAGGTATATACCTAGGAAATAATCTTGCACTGAAATATAAAATTCAAGAAGCTTTAATGAACTTATTAAAGTAACCAAAATGACAGCAGACCAATGGTTATGTTTGCAGCCAACTCAATTAAAAAATAAAGTTCTTACTCATGGCATATCTACCGCATATAATTTTTATACTACTTTTTACTTGTTCAGGTCTATATAACAAATATTCACTGCTGCTATCCTCACAATGGGGTCGTGATCTTTGTTTATAGTTTGTTGGCATTGCATTCAGCCTTTAAGTTCTCTAGATAGCCTAAAGTGTACACCATTCTATTATCACTGTGTAGTAGTTTTAGCTAAATGTTTAAAATCCAGGTCAATATTTTAGTTTTACATTATGGAATTTTTAGGTGAGCGCAATGCAAGTAAGTGACTTTGTTTTCCAAGGATAATTATATGAAAAGTACTGTATATACTCGAGTATAAGCCTAGTTTTTCAGCACATTTTTTGTGCTGAAAAAGCCCCCCTCGGCTTATACTCGAGACAGGGAAGGATTAAAAAAAAACCTCCATACTCACCTTCCAGCCGGCGTCTGTGTCTCTGGTGGCGGTGCGGCAGGCTGCTTGAATTCTCTCTGCTGTCAGCGCACGCTGTCCTCTTTGCTCGGCTCTGTCATCCCCAGCCGTCAAAACTGTGTAAGTAGGAGCTTTGATTGGATCAAGCATCAGCCAATCACAGCTGGTGCTCGATCATTCACAGCCAATCAAGCTGCTTTAGAATTCTCCCCGCTGTCATCTCCCTGCTCGGCTTTCAAATCCCCTGCCGTCAGTGCTGTGTAAGTAAGCGCAGTGATTGGATCGAGCGCCAGCTGTGATTGGCTGGCGCTCAATCCAATCAAAGCCAAGCAGAGAGGATGGGATGACAGCGGGGAGAATTCAAGCAGCTTGTCGCAACAGACACAGATGCCGGCTGGTAGGGGAGTATGGAGGTTTTTTTTTATTTTTATCTAGTATATACTCGAGTCTAGCTCGGCTTATATTCGAGTCAATAAGTTTTCCCAGCTTTTTTGTGGTGAAACTTATTGTCTCGGCTTATACTCGGGTCGGCTAATACTCGAGTATATACGGTAATTGTATTAGTATTTTATTTTTATGCTAAGACCGTGCCTTGGTCTGACCAGAAGCACATTTGCTCAATTATTTCTCTTTCGAAAACCCCCATGTATAACAATATAAGAAATAAATGTTGAATAATTGTTTAATCTTCACATGAGGTTCTTCTTCAGAAGCTTTGAAACTGGATGTTTCATTTTCTTCACGGTGAAAATTGCTAATCAGCTACTAATCATTTGAAATACTAGAACATTCATTTAATTAAAAGCTAATGTATCTTCCAGTACAAGAAACACTAAATATTTATCATATATGTTGGTGGTATTCTCTGCCGAAGTGGCTGTGTTGTCGATAATGTTTTGTCAGTGTGCAAATTATTTAAATTTATTTACGACCATGGAAATGAGAAAAATTATGTTGGCATATGGGTAAATTCCGCGCCGACTATGTTTATGATTAGTTCATCATTCAATTCTATGGATTGTAAAGTATAAGCAACAAATACCTCTAGACGGATATCTCTCTCAAGTTATATGCATGTTTTTGCATAGCAGGATATCAAATTTCCACTCAACAAAAGTCCCTCAAGGGGTCAAGAAAATTCACAATGGTTTTCCGGTTTCAGAAAAGAAATGAAGAGCCCTTCGTAGCACCAGCCGTAAAGACAAACTAGCTTCTAATTGAAAACTCTGCTGTTCGCTCTGTGAAATTGACTGCTCGATTTATGGGTGCTTAGAGTATTTACAGGATTTAGCTTGTTTTGGCAAAAAACACAGTAAGAATAAGAGAGAAGTGATATGTAGTTTGTGCTTTATGCAAAGTATAAAATAAGTACTACGTTATTGAATTGATTTTAGCAGGATATCTACTTTTTATTAACCAATTCCTGACTTTTTGATTTTGAAATATGAGCTACCAGCTGATATACCCGGCCTCGCTCGAGTTAATTTGGTACAGGTGTTTACCTATTGTTCACACTAAAAATGTTATAAAGTCATGGTTACTTCAGAGGAACCGAGGAATAAAATATGTATACACATATAGCAACGTTAGATTCTCCTCAGACTGCATGTACCGATGTCCCACTGCAGAATGTGCCACCCCTCCCACTCTCCTCACTTTTTATCCTTAAAGGTAACACCACTTTTTATTCAAATTTACCCCCAAACTGGAGGTTGCAGCCCCTTCTTAGCCTTAACCCCTTCCCGCTCCAGGACGTACATTTACGTCCTAGAGCGTCGGGGTATGTATGAAGAGAGGTCGCGACCTCTCTTCATACAGCGCGGGCGTCAGCTGTTTATTACAGCTGACAACCACGGGCAAAATAATTCTAAGAATCCTAAAAATAATCCGCCTTCTCCACGCCCTTTTTGGCATTCCCTAAATCTTAGATAAAAGTAATAATGTAAACTGTGTGGTATGTCCGAACTTTTTTTTAAAAACTTTTCCGTGATCGCCGTTATCCATTGGATAACGACGATCACGGGCCCAGGGACCATGGTTCCCGGCGATATTTCCTGCCTCCTGAAGGTAGCCAGGAGATTTCAAATCTCCAGGGGCTCCGGGCCTTCTGCGAATGCACCTGACGTAATGATGTCTGGCGTGCATGCGCAGAAGACTGGCATAAGGCCCTGGAGGACCAGATCACCATGGGCCATCACAGAGAACCGCGGTGAGTACTCTCAGCTGCCCTGATGGATCCAATTCATCGAGGTAGCTGAATCTTTAACTTTATTTAACTTTTTATAAACTTTATAATCCATTGGATAGCGTTGATCACATTACCATCGGGGCTTCCCGCAGCCCCTGATGACAGCTCCATGGTATCAGCTACCTCTGGTAACCGACAGCATGGAGCTGTCACATCCACAGCCCACAGGGCTTTAATCCTGTTTTTTCATCCTCTAGGATTAAAGCCCACTTTGCTAGGACGTAAAAACACTATGGGACTGTCACTAAGGGGTCAAGGACCTAAGGAATGCTCGTGCCAAATTTTAAGTTTGTATGGCATCGGGAAGTTAGAGAATTGGTGGTGAGTCAGTCAGTCGGTGAGTGAGTCAGTCAGTCCAATGAGGGCTTTCGCCTATATATATATATAAATAGAGAGAGAGAGAGAGAGATAGAGAGTGAGACATAGAGATAGATATATAGATGTAAATGGGAAATATAAGTTTAGAAATATATACACACTTGTAAAGAAATATATACGTATGTGTGATAATATAAATATCGTGCAATGAATCTGCAATGTAGTTTTGCTTAGGAAGGCAGATCGAAAAAGAGGCAACACTGTTATGAGGATCAAATATTTTGCTTCATAGACTGGTGAAATAGTAGACTCTCGTCATTTAACTGCTTTACTGCTAGCCCTTAGGCCAGGCTCACACGAGCAGCATTTCATTGCACTATACACGGTGAATGGAGTCAATGAATGTACTTTGATTTTCATTGATCAATTCACACTCGTCAATATTCATTGCATGTAGTACACACAGAACGGAACGCAGCATGTATTGTATTACATTGTGTATGCGTAGTGTTTTTTGGTTGTCGTTGCAAAGCGACAGAGTGGGAAATGTAAACAAAAAAATCTAAATACTCCGTCATGCACAGTCCATAATTGCTGTCATGTGCAGTGAGAGGCCAGTTGCGTAGCCATAAAACGCTGTGTTTTATTCCTGCAATCCTGTGATATCCTGGCTTTAGTAACAGCACATTGACATTTTTTTTGCTGACATGTTAAAAGTGAGGAGCGGTTAGTTTGATAATATTTCCAGCAAATGGAGAGGCCAAATGTAGCGATAAAGGTTATTGAAAAGTCAACGAAGGCAGAAAAAGATAGGTTTCAGTGTTGCTGTGACATCACTACCGTCAATGACGCAGTGTCTCCGCAAAAGGGAACCATTGACATTAGAGACATGGGTTATTTGAAGTACATAGGGATTGGGGTTGTTTTAACCCATATTTACTGTATTAAGATAATATTTTACAGGTCTAAAGGTTCCTTTCCATTTAATTAACTAAATTAATATTGAGTTGTACGCTGTGCGCACTATTCTTTCTTCTCGAAGTGTATTCCATTATCGCACTGCTTTGGAATCCGCGCAGTCCATTGAAGCAATGTAATGAAGAGAAGTTCCACTTTACTTTTGTTCTTAATTACCATGTACAGGATCTTCCATTTTGTAAGTGCTATGTTAATGATGAGGCAGTGGAAACTGAAATAAATGAAATAGATGATGCTATGGATTCATTATCACAAATTACTTTAAAACAACAGATAAGTATGTTTACATGTTCCGACCTGTCTGATTACTTTGAACACTATTTTTTCGTTTGATAAAATAGCTTGTAAATCTCTTGTACAAAATGTTCTACAGTAATTTGTTATACAGAGATGCAAGCCATTTTTTCTCATTTGAGCTCAATGTAAAACCAATTAAATTCCCAGTAATAAAATAGAAATTCAGGACGCACAAAATCATCCATATTATTCTTATACCTATCATATACCATTACCAGCTGATATACTTGGCTTGATACGGGTGTTTATGTGTTATTCGCACTGAAAATATTATGAAGTCATGGTTACTTCAGAGAAACCAAGGAATAAAATATGTATACACATAGAGGAGTGTTAGATTCTCCTCAGACTGCATGTACTGATGTCCCTCTGCAGAATGTGCCACCCTCCCACTCTCCTCACTTTTACCCTTAGAGGTAACGCCCCTTTTTATTCCAATTTACCCCCAAACTGTAAGTTGAAGCCCCTTCGTAGCCTTAAAGGCATGCTCCATTCCTGTAGTCCATGGCTGCTTCTCTATGTACTTCACAACCTTTTTAGTATATGCACACAGAGGTCAGTTATATTGTTCTCAGTATATACATAGAGATTAGGTAAATTCTCCTCAGTATATGCACACAGAGGTCAGTTATATTGTTCTCAGTATATACATAGAGATTAGGTAAATTCTCCTCAGTATATGCACACAGAGGTCAGTTATATTGTTCTCAGTATATAGACACATAGAGGTGAGGTAGATTCTCCTCAGTGTATACACACAGAGGTCAGTTATATTGTTCTCAGTATATACATAGAGATTAAGTAGATTCTCCTCAGTATATGCACACAGAGGTCAGTTATATTGTTCTCAGTATATAGACACATAGAGGTGAGATAGATTCTCCTCAATGTATACACACAGGTCAGTTATATTGTTCTCAGTATATATACATAGAGATCGGGAAGATTCTCCTCAGTATATGCACACAGAGGTCAGTTATATTGTTTTCAGTATATATACACATAGAGGCAAGGTAGATTCTCCTCAGTATATACATAGAGAGGCTAGGTAGATTCTCCTCAGTATATAAACACAGAGGTGAGGTAGAATCTCCTCAGTATATACACATAGGGGTGAGGTAGAATCTCCTCAGTATATACACATAGAGGTGAGGTAGATTCTCCTCAGTATATACACATAGAGGTGGTGTAGATTCTTCTCAGTATATACACATAGAGGTGAGGTAGATTATCCTCAGTATATATACAGAGGTGAGGTAGATTCTCCTTAGTACATACACATAGAGGTGAGGTTGATTCTACTCAGTATATACACATAGAGGTGGGGTAGATTCTCCTCAGTATATACACATAGAGGTGGGGTAGATTCTCCTCAGTATATACACATAGAGGTGGGGTAGATTCTCCTCAGTATATACACATAGAGGTGAGGTAGATTCTCCTCAGTATATATACGCATAGAGGTGAGGTAGATTCTCCTTAGTATATATACAGAGGTGAGGTAGATTCTCCTTAGTACATACACATAGAGGTGAGGTTGATTCTACTCAGTATACAAATAATTTTTCTAGGCTTTATGTTTTCTGAGAAAAGAACTATCTCATGTATTGCAGATTTTCGCACAGTTTTTCATGCTTAGCATTGAATATTGAAGTTGCAACCCCCTTACTTTTCCTATTTAGAATGTAAAGACACAACACAGTATGACACAGAGAAGCTATAGAATTAGTGGTGAGTCAGTCAGCCAGTAACTCATCCACATATTTTTCATCCTCAATACGTCCCACTCTTAGAAGCTGGCTAGTGGGTAGCCAGTCAACCATCCTCTTAGGATGATTGCTATTATACAGTAAGATGTTATTCCTGTCAGTTTCCTTAGTATACAAATCTGTTGTAAGAACAAGTCCCTCTTGTCAGGTCTTCTCCTCTGAAAATGAGATCTTGTGCGATATTATGAATGATATTTTATCCTAGGTGACACGGTAATCCTCTTCCCCTTAGTGATATTAGTTACTACACACATAAGAAGGATGATGCTGACTTGCGCTTCAATGTGGTGACAAGGCACAATGATAGGCTACAGATCAAGTATTAGAGCCCTTTAAATCTCCCCTCCCTTCCTTTATGATGGAAATTCTGCTGAAATTAACACAAAGCTACAGTGAGGTTAATGTATCTGGGATACAAGATGGAGTGTGTTGCTAGGCTACATGACGCATTGGAAATGAAACCTCATCATGTGACTGTGGAGGGTCAAGTGACCGGGGTTGGTCATGTGAGATACATGGGGATTAGGGTTGTGATGCAATACTATGTGCGACGCTGCACAGCGATGACGCTCATCTAGGTGTGGCAAGGGCTCATTCAGTCCATTAGTCAGTGTGGGATGTAGGTAAAATTGATTGGCTGACATGCCCCCTATTAACGTCTGTTAACCATGACCTACCTCGTGAACATTCAATTAGTAGATATTCAACTGAGATTGGTGACTTGGCATCAAGAAGACATTAAGGGGTTAATTCACTTGATTAATTAGGTGATGTATTGTACCTGTGCTTTGTGGTGGTGCTGTATATTTAAATGTGAGTTTTATCACAGCTAACTGAGCTTGACAAAGACCGTATTTCTTTCTGTAAACGGTCGAAACGTTGCTAGTTACTGTACATTTATGGAGGAATAAAGAAGACTTAATTTTATCACTTTGGATGCTGCCAAGACTACATTTATTTTCCTGTGATTGCTGTGGAGGTGTGATCCAACCTCCATCTTGGCTCTGCATTTTGCACTCCTGGCCTTTTTTTAGGCAGTGAACGCCACCTGGTGCTTGTCATGGAATATAAAGTGTTAAGTGTCAGAATGCAATAAGTGTATGTTTCTTACCTTGTATTGGACTATTGTCCCTTAAACAGAAGACTAAAACCTATGCTTTGTAGTGCCGGTAACTGGGATTTTAAGATAAGAAGTCAACAGACAAATTAAATAAGCCTAAGCTATGTTAACAGAGAAGACACACAGCTATAGCAGAAATATTGTCTAATGCAACAGCAATATCCTGACATAAGTAATTTCTATGTCTGAGACGGGCCTTAAGAGCTTTGAGACTATTTGGTAGATGTCAATAAGCCTTATGATCAATCAGCTTTGTCACCTATGTAACACTAACCTATGTAACCCTAATCTTTGTACCAAGTAACTCTTGAATCCGCTCTCGTCTTTCTGTATAAGAGTTAGTAATGTTGATAATAAAGTAGAATTCATTGAGTTCTCATGGAGAAGTGTCTTGACATAACATGGAGTGATTTCATGCTATTGATAGATAATTGCTAGCAGATCTTCTCATCACGGGCTTCCATATCTACCAATTTGGCACCTGTCAACGAGGTCATCAGATCGGTACCGGTGTGGTCCGATAACATGCTCCTGATATCGGATGTAAGGGTTTCTGCTGCTGGTGACTGAATTATTAGGAGTATCTGCTGCTGTTGTCTTCTCCTTTCCTGGCTATATAGCGCTCAATGAGGAGCACTATGTACTAAATAGTGAAAGTGGAAGGGTTATTTCCACTATGTGACCACAGTGTGCCCCTGTTACAGCAGGGCTGCAGGGTCCTAGAAGATCTTGATCAGCTCCACCAATGACTGTTGTCACTACAGGGGAATGTTTTCCCATGTAACTGCTGCTCCTATGAATGCTGCTCATGTGTATGCCACAGCTACAGTGTAAAAGTAAAATAGAAAAAAAAAAGCCAAAGTGAATGACCCCAAGAGGTCTTATATGACGTCATGGAGGTCACAAATGGTAACAAAAAATAGTTACAAAAATAAAAAAAATTTCAGAATAAAGCAAAAATATAGTCAGCCAAAATTTAAAGTAAATCAGCAGCACACACCAACAATACCATAAAATGGTGGGGTGGATATGGAGTGCAGATGATTGCCTCAATAGAACCGGATCCCAGATTCAAAGCAACAGTCTAGTGAATTTGTGATAAAAGCAGCATCAATGGTGCAGAAGTCAAAAAAGGTAAAAACCTTTATTTCCCATGGTACGTCAAGAAACCACAAGGTTTCAACCCACAATGGGTTTTTGTCAAGCTTGTCAATACATAAAGAAGAATATGACCCACTGCTGACGCCAACCAAAACCGTTGCCACATGCACCCTGAAATCCCAAACTACACTTATAATATAGTAAAACGTCCAAAACAAAGTGAGGGACCCATTCCTGTACAGATGGTCCCCTACTTGTGAACCATCCATTCCAGGAACCTGTTCGCAAGTACATTTGTTTGTATGTCCGAACAAATGTTTGTATGGAGCGGGATCGCAGGTGGATCCCACTCCATACAATGTCGGGTGCCGGGTGTTCTTACAGCGGGCACCCGGCGGCAGGAGTTCCAATGAGCCGCGCCGCTCGTCGGAACTGTTAATACTTTAAATACCGCTGTCAGAGCGGCCTATACAGATAAGATCGCGGGACGCTGTGCGGTTGCTAGGCAGCTGGGGGCCTTCTGAAAGGCCCCAGGGCTGCCTATGCAGAGTGCCTATCAAGCGCATGGCCTTTCATAAGGCCCCCCGGCTGCCTAGCAACCGCACAGTGTCCCGCGATCTGACCGGACAGGGTTCTATCAGGCTTGATACAAGCCTGTCTGGTCCCTGCACAGTATGATGTAATGCCATAGCATTACATCATACTGTGCAGGACAGATTGTTCGCATCTTGCGAAGTTCGTAACTCGAACGTTTGCAAGTTGGGGACTATCTGTACTTATATTTTTGCATAAATATACTAATTTTAGAAAACACAACTATCTTTTAAAAAAATATTTTTTTTTTTGCTTTTTACCCCCAGGGGAAAATCCCTAAAAAGTTTCTGGTCCTTAAGGGGAGTTGGGGAAAACATGCTCTGTTATGGGGAAAGATGCTATTTATAACTATCATCTGGTCTTCACTAGACCTGTAGGGTCGGGCTCATCTGCCCCGGTGTTCATCTAACACTCATCAGTAGGGCTGTGAGAATCTGATTTCTAGCCCTGAGATTTGTGCCGGCCCGCAATAAATGTAAGAATATCTTGTTGAGTTTGGATCTTTTTCAACTTCCTTGTCAAATGTTTAGCCTTAAAATGGACAGATAAGCAACCACGTCTCCAAAAATGTCAAACGTTTATGACAGCTAATGTCTGCAGTTTATAAATTGCAATGTCATAAATGTCAGTCTGAAGTCTGCTGGCAGATGTGTGTTTGAAATATAGTCAAATTCTTAGCAGACCTACAGACTGTTATCATAATGCTCGTATAAGTCAAGAGATTTACGGTATATACGTGGTCATCTGGTATGAGGAGTTACTTTTTAAGGAGTTCACTTTAAACGAGGTACTTTGTAAATATCGCGTTACCCCAAAATATGGTGGGCAAGAGTGTCGCTGTTTATGGAAGGAAAAGGTGGAGCCACTTTTCTAATTGTGGCCATCCCGAAGGTAGAAGCTAGTCACAAGCAGCATCCATCCATCCTTGTCAGACACCACCAGCATTTCATCCTGTGTTTTCTGTGTGTCATTTTACGTTAACAGATACGATCATAAACCTGATTTAACGCCTTTAGGACCAGGCTGTTTTGTACCTTTTTAGGGATTTTGCCCATGTGGTGGTTCAACTGCTCTATTTTTTTTCCTCTAGCTACCAAAATTATTTTTGCTGTATTTTTTTTTTCCCGTGACATATAGGGCTAATTTTTTAATATCTTTTTCACGGGCTTTTTTTTCATTTTTTTGTTTTATTGGAGGTAAAACACTAAAAATATGATTTTTTTAAAAAACATTTATAGTTTTTGTTTTTTTTTAAATTAGCATATTTACGCTAAAATAAAGTACAGGAACGGATTCCTCATTTTGTTTTGGATGTTTTGATATATAATATGTATGGTTTTGGATTACAGGGCGTATACGGTGAAGGTTTTGGTTGGTGTTGGGTTATTTTTTTTTCTATGTACCGTATATACTCGAGTATTAGCCGACCCGAGTATAAGCTGAGTCAATAAGTCAATTAGTTTTACCAGTTTTTTGTGGTAAAACTTAAGTAAAAGCCGAGCTATACTTAAGTATATACTAGGTAAAGAAAAAATGCAATACTCACCTCCCAGCCGGCGTCTGTGTCCCCAGCGCGATGGTATCCCCGGCAGTACGGCAAGCTGCTTGAGAATTCCCCCCGCTGTCATCTCCCTGTTCGGCTTTGAATTTTCCCACCGTCAGCGCTGTGTAGGTAAGTGCTGTGATTGGATCGAGCGTTGGCCAATCAAATCTGGCGCTTGATCCAATCACATCACTTACCTACACAGCGCTGACGGCGGCGGAATTCAAAGCCGAGCAGGGAGATGACAGCGGGGAGGATTCTCAAGCAACTTGCTGCACCGCCGGGGAGACCATTGCGTCGGGGACACAGATGCAAGCTGGGAGGCGAGTATTGCAGGTTTTTTATTGTTGTTTTTTTTTACCTCACTCTAAGCCGAGGGGGGCTTTTTCAGCATTACAAAATGTGCTGAAAAACTAGGCTTATACTTGAGTATATATGGTATATATTTTTATTTTATTCTGTAATTTTTGTTTTACTTATTTATGTAATTATTTATTTTACTATCTGTGTCCCCCATGACGTCATATAAGACTTCTGAGGGACATTCATATAGTTTGTTTGGTTTTTTTTTTGTCATTTTTTTTTATTGTAGTTGAGGCAGCCATAGGAGCCCCAGTTACAGGGGAAAACATCGACTGTAGTGACAATAGTCACTGGCAGAGCTAATCGGGCTCTGCTGTGCCAGGGGATCCAGGCAGTCATGTGACTGCTGGCTCGCGTAGTAGAAGAAACACTTCGACTTTCACTCTGTGGCACATAGCGCTCATTGAGTGTAACTAACAGCTGACAACCCGTCCTGCTTCTGATTTATTGCAGTAGCAGGAGCTTTTAATACCCTACCATATTTTTTACTTAAGGCTGAGATTGAAGCCTGGGACCAAGCGCTGTAAATTTACTGTGCTTGGTCCTGAATGGGTAAAAAAAAACACGGCACATTTACTAATGCAAAATTTTAAAATGCAAACTAATAATCCAATTAGGCTTTGCTTTACTGTAATTGCAAACTAGTTGATGATGTTTTATAAGAAATATTTGCTGAAATCTGATTGATTTGTCTGTTCTTATATTATATTACATTTTAATTTGTTGACTTGTGCCGTCCCCAGTTCTATTTGAAAAATAAAATCGGTGTTCTTTCTTACAGAACATTTGAAATGTGGACTTATTATTCTCAATCAACCCCTGAACAAAAGTCTTTTAGATCAACTCTGGAGCAAAGGTACTTCACTAACTGTTCATGTAGGCCTCATGCGATACTTAAAGGGAAGGTGTCATTTGAAAATTACCTATTGGTTAAATCAAGCTTTAATGTTAAACTTATATTTTAATAATTAACGGTGGTGGTTTTTTTCAATTTCCCATGTCACTACCTATACTGAAAATATCAGGAAATCTTGTACTGTTGACGTGTTGTATAAGTAAATGGGTTTTCCAGAGAAAATACTATTGATATCTCATCCTCAAGATGGGTCATCAATAGTTGATCGGCAGGGGTCTGCCGCTCGGGACCCTGGCCAATCAGCTGATTATGCGCCCTCTGGAGGGTAGGAGGAGAAGCTGCAGCTCTATGTAGTGGCCGGCGCTTGTAATTGCATGATGGGTTTTCATTGAAATCAATGGGAGCCGCACCTACAGTTACAAGAGCTGGCCACTACACGGATAGGAACAGCGGCTTCCTCTTCAATCCCAGTGATTTTCAGCTCTCACAGCATGTGCACAGTCAGCTGATCAGTCGGGATCCCGAGCAGCATACCCCAGCCGATCAACTATTGATTACCTCTCCTGAGGATACATCATCAATAATATTTTCTCCTAGAAAACCCCTTTAAGTTCTTTTATATTAAATATATTTTGAAGAAGTTTTGGTGTGTTTTTTTTTATTTTCTTTCATTTTAAATGTCCACAATTTATAATTAAAAAAAAAAAATCCTAAAATCCTTCAGTTTTCACACTGGCCACTGAGTCTCATAATAGCTTGACAGATCCCGTCCTGCAAATATGACTTCTCAGCAGTTATCTCCTTGCTATTACAGGCAGGATAACAATGAAAGATATATAATACTTACACTCCTATACATACACAGGATTCGCTGTACATTGGATTCCCATAGAAGTCAATGAGTCATCTCCAGACTACTTTTCTATGATGTTTGCGACTGCTGTAAAACATATCTCAGAATATTGTTAACAGTTCACAGAAGATGGCCAATCCCATAATTTTGAATGAAAAATGTACAATCAAAGTAAAAATCAATTAGAATAAAAAATAATATCCGTACCTGGTCTTAAAGGGAGCCTATCGGCAGATTTATGCTGCTTGAGCCACGAACAGCCTGAAAACCCAACAGGCACTCACGTTACGGACAGCTGTGTGTTACTTTTAAACGCTGTGGCTTTTCATAGAAAACCTAGTTTACAAAACAACCGGGAGTGGAGTCATTGGGCGGCTCTCTGACAGCTTCTCCTAGCTCAGTTTGACTAGATTGACAAGTCTTTCTGTACACGCAAATAGGGAGACACTTTTCAATTTAGGCGAGCTGGGAGAAGCCGGTGGAGATCTACCCTGATGACTCTTCTGCCTGTTTCTAGATACTTTTTATAGGGTTGTCCAGTTGTAAACTAGTGATTACCTATCCTTAGTTAGGTCATCAATAGTAGACTGCCGAGGGTCTGTCTGCAGGGACCCCCACCTATCAGCTCTTCTCTGGACCGGTGTGCTCACGTACTGCGCTGATTTCTCCTGGAAGCAACATTATTAATGCAATGGTCATGCTTTGTTTGCAGAAAAAAAGTTCCCATTGAAATGAATGGGAATTTTGCCTGCAGTACCACGTCTGACCACTACAGTAAGTGCAGAGCTCAGTGCAAAAGCAAAACAGCCCAGCAAACAAATGATCAGATGATGGACCTTCTCCAATCTAGGCCTTCACTAGTTTATAAATGGATAATCCCCTTAAATGGGTTTCTCTGAAATACTTCAGCATTTTAGAGTAAAATGCAGTTTTCTGTCATTTGTCAGTTGGGATTTCATGCGGCCTATACTTCACACAGCATAAATCTCCTGGCAAGGTCCCTTAAATAGGTAAAACATATGGGTGATGCGTTCCCTTTATAACCACCTGAAATCACTGGAGCAGGAGGAACACCAGGTGGTCAACTTGAATTTGTCACTGTAGGGTTCAGAACTAAAATATAACTTTTATTAATTCTTTATAAAAAAGAACTTGATAAACAAGTCTCGAAAAAGACACACAGACAACTAAAAGAAAGTACTCCTTTAACTAGGTTCCCAGAATTACTGTATATAACGGAATGGCCGTATTCCGGGATAGAAAATTTAAAGCTAGACAGCTTTAAAAGGAGTAGACCATAGAAGGTTCAAAACAATCAGCAATTTGCTACAAAAATACGTAGTGTAGCTATAACCGTTTATTCAAAGGGTCAACCTAGCTAGTGTGTTCGGAAGTTTTTCAGAACACCAAACACCTTGAGAAGTCTCTGTAGCCCTCCAATCAAGGGGTTAACTCGGTGATTGGGTTCAGAAATTTTTAGGAAACTTCAAACGTTACCCCAGCCTGGTTTAGTGCACAGGGGTATAAATAAATCCCTATAGGTTGCACTCCAGTAAAGACTGAAGGGTACTCTCAGCAGAAAAAAGAGAAAAGAGAAGATCCAATCTTCCCAGATCTAGTCCACTGGATATAGATGAATCCCTATGTGGCTATATCTGATGGAGAAAAGACCATCGGTAACCAAGAACATATTCCAAAATTGATTAGTTCCAATCCAAACAAGGAGGGAAAAGAATAATCCATCAATTTATATGGAATAGTCTTAAGACATCGTTTTTTAAGAAAAATTACGCGGTTCGACGCGTTTCTGCTACAGTTAAAGTAGCGTCATCAGGAACCTAATTCCATGTCTGGACGTCAAGAATTCAGTACATAGCGTCCTTAAACTGCTCAACAAAAGTTAAATTGTAGCGGAAGTTATAAAGTTGAAAGGAGAGGCAGACAATGCTAGCATTCTAAGGGTTAAGTATACCCCAGAGATTCCCCCCTAAATAGCAATAGGAACGAGAAAAGGTAGCAGCACCAGCCCTTGTGGTAGGCTGGCGGTGCTACCTTTTCTCGTTCCTATGACGCTACTTTAACAGTAGCAGAAATGTGTCGAACCACGTAATTTTTCTTAAAAAAAAATGTCTTAAGACTATTCCATATAAATTGATGGATTATCCTTTTCCCTCCTTGTTTGGATTGGAACTAATCAATTTTGGAATATGTTCTTGGTTACCGATGGTCTTTTCTCCATCAGATATAGCCACATAGGGATTCATCTATATCCAGTGGACTAGATCTGGGAAGATTGGATCTTCTCTTTTCTCTTTTTTTCTGCTGAGAGTACCCTTCAGTCTTTACTGGAGTGCAACCTATAGGGATTTATTTATACCCCTGTGCACTAAACCAGGCTGGGGTAACGTTTGAAGTTTCCTAAAAATTTCTGAACCCAATCACCGAGTTAACCCCTTGATTGGAGGGCTACGGAGACTTCTCAAGGTGTTTGGTGTTCTGAAAAACTTCCGAACGCACTAGCTAGGTTGACCCTTTGAATAAACGGTTATAGCTACACTACGGTACATATTTTTGTAGCAAATTGCTGATTGTTTTGAACCTTCTATGGTCTACTCCTTTTAAAGCTGTATAGCTTTAAATTTTCTATCCCGGAATACGGCCATTCCGTTATATACAGTAATTCTGGGAACCTAGTTAAAGGAGTACTTTCTCTTAGTTGTCTGTGTGTCTTTTTCGAGACTTGTTTATCAAGTTCTTTTTTATAAAGATTTAATAAAAGTTATATTTTAGTTCTGAACCCTACTTTATAACCACCTGGAGTGATTACAATGTGTAGTATGTATTATATAGGACTCTAGCTGTTCCAGCATAGCACAGCAGAAAAATAATGAATGATCTCTAATGCAATTTGGCTGCAAGAACTTGAGGCTACATTTAGAGTGCTCTGCTAATTGATCTTGTACAAATTCCATCTATTTGTCAAATATTCCTTTCTAAGTTTTACTTGGCATTGCACAATTTGCAGTGTTGGGACTAGTGGATATTTATCCCCCGTATCATCCATAATGAAAAATGAAATAATGTAAAATGAACTATTATTCCTTAACCCCTTAATGCTACAGGGCATACACTTACGTCCTGGAGGTTCAGGGTTTGTATGCATGGGAATCGGGGGTCGATCCTGCTCCGTACAATGTTGGTGCTGGCTGTTTCTTACAGCTGACACCAGCTTGCAACCACTCTGATCAGCAGCCCTTTAAATACCCCAATCTATGTTCAGAGGTCCTGAACGCCCCCCCCCCCAACTTGTAATGAGAATGCAAGGTGCTTTTTAGTTGCCATGGTGGCCTAGGACCTTCTAAATAGCCCCCAAGGCTGCTATTGCAGATTGCCTATTAAGCTCTGCCTGTTCTGTAGCTTGGTAGATTGTCGGATCGCGGTATAATGTAATACTATGATATTACATCATACTGCAGGAGTGATCAAAGCATTCCAATTCTTATCTAAAAGAGAATCTGAAAAAAGTTTTATTAGTTATTTAAAAAAAAAACTCAGAAGTTAATAAAAGTTTAAAAAGAAACCCGTTCGGCATATTTATAATATATATAGCCATATTTGGCATTGCTGCATCCATAAAAGTCCAATCTGTCAAAGTAACTCATTATTTATCCAACACAATAAGCGTCATCATAGAAAAAGAACAGCGCTAGAATTTCACTTTTTTGGTCACCTTGTCTCCCAGAAAAAATGTTAGAAAAAGCAATCAAAATGTTGTATGCACGCTAAAATGGTACCAATAAAAACTACATGACGTCCAACAAAAAAAGGGAACCCTCGTACAACTCGGTGATGGAAAAATGAAAAATTTATGGCTGTCAGAAGTTAATGTAAATGAAAAAAAAAATCTTTGGAAAAATTTAAGGTAGTACCGCAAATAAAAAACTCTATCCATTTGGTTTCGTAGTATTCGTACTGACCCATAAAATATAGTTATTGTGTTATTTAGCTGCAGTTTGTTCGCTGTAGAATCGAGACCCTCACAAAGATGACAGCGTTTTATATTTAAATCAGCTACGTTGACTGACTAATAAAAGAGAGATTTTTTTTAAAGTAGGAAGGAAAAAACGAAATGGAGGGAAAAAAATAAAGGGCCGCGTCCTTAAGCGGTTAAAGGAGTTGCATAATCATAGACATTGGTGGCATATCACTAGGATTTGCCACCAATGTGTGAATGGCAGGCATCTGATCATTGTGACCCTCCATTACTAGAAAGAAGTAGTAGTGGATATAGGAAAATGCCATCTTCTGTTTGCTCCACTCATCGTCAGAAGCCAATTAGCCCTTTTGGGGAAAACAATTCCTTCCTGACTCCTTAATGGCAGTCAGAATAATCCCTGGCTCAATGTTTTGAAAGTCCCTACCTGACTCCAAGATCAACAACCCCACTGGTTATTTAGTGCCTACAGGCCGCCTGCACACAGGCGGAAATCCCGCGGCGGGATTTCCCGCGGGATTTCCGCCGCTGAAAGTCTGCATAGGAGTGCATTACAATACGCACTCCTATGCAGACGGCCGCGCGAAATCTCGCGCGGCAAACAAACCGCGGCATGTCCTATTTTTGTGCAGGGCTCGCACTCACCTGGCCGCCGACTACGGTCTGCGCATGCGCCGGCTGCGTGGCAGCCGGGACATGAAAGAGCCGGGGCCGCCAGGCGCAGGTGAGTACGCGCTCGTCACTGCAGGCTCTCTGGTCGGGTCCCGCGGCGAGAATTCGTCTACAGGCGGCCTAATTCTGTAATATCATAGCGCTCTAGAAAGACATCTAGTCCCCTCTTAAACTCCTCTATGGATTCTGCCATCACCTCGTCCTCAGGCAGAGAGTTCCACAGTCTCACTGCTCTTACAGTAAAGACCCCCATTCTGTGTTGGTGATGAAACCTGCTTTCTTCTAGACGTAGCAGATGCCCTCTCATTACCGTCGCAGTCCTGGGTATAAACAGATCATGGGACAGACCCCTGTATTGTCCCCTCCTGTATTTATACATAGTTATTTGATCACCTCTTAGCCGTCTTTTTTCCAGGGTGAATAATCCTAATTTTCATAATCTCTCTGGGTATTCCAGTCCTCTCATTCCATTTATTAATTTAGTTGCCCTTCTCTGAACCCCCTCGAGCACTGTAACATCTTTCCTGAGCGCCGGTGACCAGAACTGTACACAGTATTCCATGTGAGGCCTGACAAGTGCCTTATATAGTGGGAGAATAATGTTCTCGTCGCTCGCCCCTATGCCTCTTTTAATGCACCCCAAGACCTTATTTGCTTTTGCAGCAGCTGACTGGCATTGGTTGCTCCAGTTAAATCTACAATCCACTAGTACCCCCAGGTCTTTTTCCCTAGCAGTACCCCATTTCGTGTATATTGGTGGCATCCGTTTCTCCTGCCCATGTGCAGAACCTTACATTTATCAACATTGAACTTCATTTGCCATTTTCCTGCCCAAGCCCCCGGCTTATTTAGGTCCTTTTGTAGCCGCACATTGTCTTCCGCTGTATTAATTGTCTTATATAATTTTGTATCATCTGAAAATATTGATATTTTACTCTGCAGTCCCTCTGTCAGGTCGGTGATAAATATATTAAACAGAATGGGGCCTAGTACTGAGCCCTGTGGCACCCCATTAGCAACAAAGGCCCAATTAGAGTACGAACCATTTATTACCCCCCTCTGCTTTCCATCTCCGAGCCATGAACGGTTATGGATTGTATCAGTCACAGCTGCCAAATTCTGAACAACCCATTTAATTTGTCATCAAAATAACCCCTGTATTTACAGGTACAATATATATAATGTATGTAGAACTTTATTGCTCATAACATTTGCATAAACACTTTTTCTTACAAAAGATGTCAAGGAAACCAATCAGATCACATATTTCATTTTCATATATGCCCTAACAAAATGGTGTTTGGAAATGTGATTGTTTGCTTATATAGGTTTTATGCATGAGGCTCATTTTAGCCATAATGCGCAGTATTATTTATATGTACGTTAATCCTTATCACATCACAGTTATTAAAATTCATGGAGTAGGTATATGAGACAAATGTTACAGTCTGAGCAACCTACCTAATTAATCTTTTGCGGAATCCTTCTTCGGCGCATGTTCTTGACTATTCTCACACTGTGCTATATACACTGTAGTATGAAAGTAGAGATCTGTCAGTTATTACCTAAAGCTGTAATGTGTTCTGAACTAAATATACACAAGATACAGGGCGTGAACAAAAATAGGGTAAACACCGTACGAAATACATGGGATTTGAATCATTAGCTCTGGGCTGCCCTTTTGACCCCTGCTTGGCTGAGAGTTTTTCTGCCAAATTTGTGTTTACTGCACCTCTTGCCCAGCTCTGGGTGGTTTTGGGAGCCGGCTGGTAACAGCAGCTGAGTGGCTCAAACCCCTGACCAATGGAACCTTGTTGCTCGGGAAGATGTTAACTTCTATCTAACAGCATCTGTGTCATATTACCTCCACTTAAAAATGGTCTCTACATGTCTTATTGAAATATGGTTTATAATCCCATGTAACTTAAGGCTTGCATTTCATACAATGTTTCTATACTTTTGTCCACCCCTTGTAGGGGTAAAGACTGGGAAGTTTGAAGAAAAAAAAAGGCACTGAGGGAAAAATTGGAAATTTGGACCCACATATATCAGTATTATTGGCTTATTTGATACATTTCTTTTTTTTTAAATTTATTTTGTAAAAAGGTATCAAATGATGTATTATAACTTGTAGTGTTGTGGTTCTCTTGGTTTAGTTTTGTGGCTTACATTTACACCAACACAGATGTGACTTTTTGGAGACTTTTTAAAAAATCCCACTTATCGCTAAAATATAACCCTGCCCATAATCACACCCACTTGGTTAGCATTAATCATAAAGTGGAGTCTGTGGCACAAACGTTACTCATAGAATGGTAGATTTGGAAGGGACCTTCGGGGTCATCAGGTCCAACCCCCTGCTCAGTGCAGGATTCACTAAAACATCCCAGACAGATATTTGTCTAGCCTCTGTTTGAAGACTTCCATTGAAGGAGAACTCGCCACCTCCCATGGCAGCCTGTTCCACTCATTCATCCCCCTCACTTTACTACTTAAAGGATGCTCTGGATAGGTGATAAATGTCAATTGTGGAGAAAGCCCCCTTAATAAATTAGTATAATGCAATTATGTCAACTGAAAATGTTCCAATCAAGTGGTGCGTAGAGGTCGATACGTCTGTTGTGGTCATTGTGCTCCTATAGAGGTTAATTATGTACTTGGTTATGCATTGTAATGGATGCATTATAAACTGCAAGCCATCCGGAGTGTTTCACAGTAAGAGAAACTGTAATGGGGAAGCAGAAGTACAATAAATCAAATGAATGTAATGAGCAAATAAACATTCCACTGTTGTTGTAGTTTAAATAGAGCAAATTCACTTTTATGAGGAGTTATCATTCTACATGTATAGACCACTTTCTCACAGCATAAAGGCCAAGACGTTATGTAAAATCCTTATTAATCTTGATTTGTGCCAAAGGGCATGCATCACAATACACAATGGTGGGCGTATGCGCTTCCACGCAGTGCAGGAATTGCGAAGTGTGAAGGTTGCACAGTCTTCAACTTTTTCCATTGGCCAAAAAAGTTCATCTATAAATAATTATTTATCATGCAAAGAGAAATAAATCATCTTGTGGTTCATATTTTAAACAATGCATCTTTTCCAGAAGGACGTTGCTAACCACTGAATTTGTCACTGTCCGCGGGCCTCTGAGAAAACCCATTATTCATTAAGTGTAAGAAAGAACACTCAACTCCGATTATTAATTAAACACTAAATATAGTATATTGTCACCAGACAGATGCGCAATGTATTGCAGATGTTTAAAAGATGTTTTTAACCCCTTAATGATGCAATATGCACCATTACAGCAGGTATTGAGGAGCTTTATACTATAGTGCCGTAGAATTAGTAATGCATGGTTGTCCCCTGGAGCTGGTGTGCAGCCGTCTAATAACAGCTTAATTCACGCTCTAGCATCCGGTATCCAAGGAACCTCTTACCCTCGTAATGTAACTCTTTGATCACCATGGCCAATAGTGCCAGTGGAAAGATCAAAACATTTGCCCTCCTGGTGGCATGATTTATCACTGGAAAAAAACCTGTACCTTGAAACGATCCCATGGTTGTCTGTACTCTCAGCCTGTTGCAAGGGCACACAAACTATTGCCCCATAACAACATATGGCATAATAACACAAAATTATAGTTCAAATAAACATAAATAAAACCTATGCATGCTTTGTAAAAAAAAATAAAAATCAGGCACCTAAAAGTTGTTGTTTTACTACAAAACTCAGTGTGCAGTTCCATCTCAGGCAGCTATACAAATTAGAGTTGTGGTGGGATTCGACGAGTCGTTTTCCCACCTGAGACCGTAAAAGTCTCTGAGGTTACTTGTATGTATTTGATCTCCTTTTCCGCTTGTATAGAGCTTGTTGACCACTAGAAATGCCTTTATGATGCAATCGAAGAGATTTCGCCCAACCAACAGAGTTTGAAAGGGGGTGTATTATTGAAATGCGAGAGCTGGATGGTTGTGTCGACAAGTTACCCGCCACAAGGACTGTACTGACTCGACTGTTAGAAAGTGTTGGATGCGTGAGGGCACACACACAGGGCAGATGGGCTCAGGGCTCCCTTGATAGACCACCAGTAGAGAGTCTAATTGTCCGACAAGCACGACCAGCTCCACTTGTTTCATTGTCCACAATCCAGAGACAGGTGGCACCGTCGGTACAATCCCAGGTGTCTGCCGAAACCATTTCCAGACACATGGCTGAAGGACATTTGGTCTCACGGTGCCAATTACTTGTATTGCCTTTGACACGTACTCAACCACAGTTACCTCCGTTTGTTGTGGTGTTGTGAACAATGAAACTGGACTGCTATGAAGTGTAACCGGGTTGGCTTCAGCAAAAAATCCAGGTTTAGTTTGGGCATTAACAATGGCTATGTTCATGCCTGGTAACCTAAGGCTGAGCGCCTCAATTATGACTTTGCTAGGGGGCCATTGTATACAACAGCCGGTAACCCCTAGTAGTGGTACGAGGGACAATGACAGCTCAGCAATATGTTCAGGACATCCAGCAGCCATATGTGTTTCTTTCATGGCTGGGCTTCCAAAAGGCAGCAGGATAATACTTGGCCACACACACAAGGGTGTCACAGGAGCCCCCACAACATTGTCACACTTACGTGGCAGCCCGGTTGCTGGATTTATCGCTAATAGAACATGTATGGGACCATCTGGGTTGCCAACTTTAACAGCCTATGGGTTTGCATAATCTAGAGGCTCAGTTACAGCAAATGTGGAGTGATATACCACAGAATACCATGTGGAAACTGTATGCCTCCATACCTGCCTATATCACATCTTGTATCCAAGCTAGAGGTGGTACACAGGGTTCTAGAGCCTTCATGCCAACTTGTATCACATTTGTATTCAAGCTAGAGGTGGTCCAACAGGGTACTAGAGCCTCAACCCATCAGCAAGTTATTACCTAACCTGTGCCGAATCAAAAATGAAATCAATTTACTGCATTGTAAAGACCTTAAAGGGGTTGTCCCGCGCCGAAACGGGTTTTTTTTTTTTCAACCCCCCCCCCGGTCGGCGCGAGACAACCCCGATGCAGGGAGGTAAAGAAAGCTTACCGGAGCGCTTACCTTAATCCCCGCGCTCCGGTGACTTCAATACTTACCGCTGAAGATGGCCGCCGGGATCCTCTGTCTCCGTGGACCGCAGCTCTTCTGTGCGGTCCATTGCCGATTCCAGCCTCCTGATTGGCTGGAATCGGCACGTGATGGGGCGGAGCTACACGGAGCCTGCATTCTGCACGAGCGGCTCCATAGAAGACAGGAGAAGACCCGGACTGCGCAAGCGCGGCTAATTTGGCCATCGGAGGGCGAAAATTAGTCGGCACCATGGAGACGAGGACGCCAGCAACGGAGCAGGTAAGTATAAAACTTTTTATAACTTCTGTATGGCTCATAATTAATGCACAATGTATATTACAAAGTGCATTAATATAGCCATACAGAAGTGTATAGACCCACTTGCTGCCGCGGGACAACCCCTTTAACATGTTTGGTCATTAAGGTGTTAAAGGAACTCCGAAAGCAGCAACTGAGTGTTGCAGACTATTTAAAACAATCAGGAGTGTACCTTCGGCCTGAGCTGCTCATTCATCTACAGACACTATGTGACAGATTCATGTTTGCACTACTAGGAAATTTGTTTGTAGAATTGTAGACACATAGGACTACATTAGAGCTGCATACACAAAAGTTAGGATGTTTCTAATCAGGACAATTATTTTAGAGGCACTGGAGCAACAATAAATTGGTTACAATGGTGGACGTACTCTCTAAAGCACATGTATAAATACATGTATGTGTAGGCACACATACAGGGTGAGGCAAAAGTCTGGACACACCCTTTTAACTGGTGTAATAATGAGAAAATTGATTTCAGTGTGTTAAAGTATTATTTTGTAGCAAGGCTGTATTGTTGGTGGAGGAAACTTTTGGCAGACATTTTGAATTCAGCTCAAAGGGGAAGGGGGTCATGTGATATACCAGCCTTAGCTAGAATTTATTTAGAAGCACACTGGAGGTATCAGTTTTCCTGTTTTTACTTTTTAGGAGTTAAGTGTGGGCAAAGTTTTTACAAAGTGCTGTACACAAAATGTTCTGTGTCCAACATTCTGACAGATGCACATGGCTGAATGTTTAATCCACTCTTTGTAAACACACCGAAAAACTGCAGGTAATATTTCTCCTCAGCACTGTAGAATTCACAGTTTAAGGTGAACCATATATCAGATTTTTCCCACATACACAAGGGACTTTAAATAGTCCTAGATATAAAAGTCCAAAGATGTTAAGTCTGGCGACTTTGGTGGCCATTCTACCGGATCACTATGCCCAATCGAGCGCCCAGGAAATTGCACATCCAACCATCTGCCTAAGGCCGCCTGCAGACGGCCGGGTCGGATCCGGCTACGAGAATTCTCGCAGCGGGACCCAACCCGAGCGTCTGCAGAGAGCAGCGTGGCACTCACCTCCTTCCGCGGCTCCGGCTCTTTGATGTACCGGCTGCCGGGCATGCGCAGACCGGAGCCGGCGACTGGGGAGTGAGATTTCTGTGTGGGGCTCGCAGAGTCCCGGACAAAAATTGAGCATGCCGCGATTTGTTTGCCGCGCGAGATTTCGCGCGGCCAGATCGCGGTCGTCTGCCTAGGATTGCATTTGTTAACGCAATCATATGGCAGCTTCCACGGGCGGAAATTCTGCGGGAAATCCCGCCGCGGAATTTCCGCCCATCTGCAGGCAGCCTAAAGCTACAGCAAAGTGTGGAGGTGCGACAATCCTGTTGAAAGTAACATGGGAACTCGGTGTTCTCATTGAGCATAGATGGGAACACGGTATCCTGTGACATCTGGAGGGACTTCTCACTGTTATTTGTAAACAGCAGGTAACATTTTAACAAAAAAAATTTGCATATTTGTGAATTGCAGCGCTTGATTTATACTGTCTTGCAAGGAGCCTAAATTATCCTGACTTTTCTGTTGGATTTGGCCCGACTGTCATATTTCTCTTATTTATTAATAATTGAATACTTACAACTAGTCACCGTAGGTTTGTTCTTGTAATTCATTATGATGCAGCAGAATGCACTGAATTTAAAACATGCTGCAACTAACGATTTATCATATTAATGTGTCTGAGGCATTTTTTATTCTGTTTAATGAAGTGAGTTTACTGATTCAAGTAATTTAAATAAAAAGTTCAAACTCCAGTCCTCATGTCATAATAAATAACACGGACAGCGACATCTATACTTGTGAGAGAGGAACAAGCGCAGCAGGACAACTTATAATAAAGTATGCCCCAAAGTATCAACCTGCCATAGCCGAAATTCTTCACCGAACACACCTTTAAGCCGGTTTCACACTGGGGATGAAATCGCACCATTTTTGCGCAACGCGAGAGTGCGTGACAATGCAGAATTATGAAACCTATGCTTTTCAGTGGTTTCCTTCACATTTGCGATGTTTTCACTCATGCAATGATGCATGAGGAAAAAAAATAAGCTGCCGGCCCTATCTTTCTGCATTTTGCTTTTTTTTCATCGCTCACGTTTCCCTATGGGGCCTTCGTTTTTTCGCAGCACAGCGCACGAACTTGCAATTTTCGTGCAATGCGTTTTTAACATTGGAAACTGTATTGTCTCTCTTGCAAGAAAAACGCAAGCGGCAGCGATGTTTTTGCGAGAAAAAGCAGCGCTCATGCTCGGACATCACATGGCAAAATTGCGATATTGACACGATTTTCTCATAGCGATATCACGATCACCTGTGTGAAAGTAGCCTTATGGTGCCTTCACACTGGCGAGCAAATCTTACAAGATTTGTGTGTTGCAATGCTTTACAGGAAAAAAATCGCAGCATGTCCTATCTTTTTGTGGGATCTCCCATTGCTTTCACTGGGGTCGGCGGCAGCAGCCCCGGCTCTATTAAAAGCAATGGGGGATACGCGATCCTCTGCCGCGGCGGTGACAGTGAGTGCAAAAGGGCTTTTTTGGAGTAAAAATCATGCGTTCTGCTTCTGTTATACTGCTTAGCCCTGTGGAAGTGGATTAGATAGGATTTTTAGGTGACAGGTTCCCTTTAAACTTGTAAATGAACATGCAGTGAGGATTTTACATTTCTAGTACATCGATTTTGCTGTGGATTTTCTCTGTGGATTTCATCCTTTGCAATGCAAAAGTTGAAATCTTCAGAAAATCTGCAACATTTGTTGCTATTTTTACCAATGTGCTTTTCTGAGCAGATTTGTTGTGGAAAATCCATAGCAAATCTGCCTTGAGGAAAAACCTACTAAGGCCACTCTCACACATCCGTTTTTTACCATGATTAGCATGGCGTTTTGAACCCTGCAGTATAACGGTCCCATTGTTTTCAGTGGGGCCTCACAGACCGTTTTCTAACGTGTGAATTTTGAGCGCTGTCTGCTCTATTTTACCACGTTTTAGCGCACCTCATCTCCCATCACAATAAAAAAAAGTTAAATTCCGGTGTTTTGCTGGTCGCATGTGTGAGAGTGGCCTTAGGGTGTGTCCATACATTGCTGATTATGGATTTTGCGGCAGATTTAGTTGCAGACCTGCAACAAATTTAGGTTTTTCAATTTGAACTCAATTAAAATAGTGAAACCTGCTGCAGATCTGAAACAAAATCTGAAACAAAATCCGCAGCGAATCATCAGCAACATGTGAACGTACTCTAAAAAGTGTTTGCAAAAAGTTGTGCAGAAATCGTGAATAAGCAAAATGTACAAACACCAAGTGATGTAACGAATGAGAAAAATCAGACATCAGATTTATGTAATTGTTAAATTTATTTGAATTTAGTAAAGCTCCATTTGGATGGGACGAATGTCGGGTAAGCGATGCCCGACACTCGTCCCGCACATACTAGCTTCCGTGTTGCTGCACAGGAGCTAGTATTACTGGCTCACAGTGGGGCGGCTGCAGGAGATTTCTCTCCTCGCTCCTCCCCGCCCTCTCTATTGGCTTAACATAGCAGCCGTTCAATACTGAAGGTCTGCTATTTAACCTGGACGATGAGCTGATCGCTTAGTGTAAATAGCGGCCGTTCATTATTTAACGGCCGCTGTGTTAAGTCGATGGAGAGGGGCAGGGGAGAGCGAGGAAAGAAATCTCCTGCAGCCTCTCCCGCCCCCCTGCTGGCCGCTCTGTGAGAGAGCCAGCTATACTAGCTCTCATGCAATAGCATGGGAGCAAGAGTATGCGGGGACGAGTGTTGGGCATCGTTTGTCTGACATTTGTCCCATCTAAATGGAGCTTTACAGGAAGATTTGTAGTCTAAGAAATAGTAATAATAATTATCTTTATTTATATAGCGCCAACATATTCTGCAGCGCTTACAAAAACAGGGGGATACAGAATGATAAAAGTACAAAAATAAAAAACCATGGTTGCATGTAATAATCAATTGATGGAAACACTAGGGGTAAAACCAGGAGAGAGCCGTGTCCTTTAGGCTGATGAAGCAAAGCATACTGAGGAGTTTGTGGTCAACAGTGTCAAATGCTGCAGAGAGATCGAGGAGGATTAGTAGGGAATAGTTGCCCCTCAATTTGGCTGTCAGGAGGTCATTTGACACCTTTTGTAAGGGCGGTTTCTGTTGAGTGTAGGGGGAGGAAGCCGGACTGTAGGGGGTCGAGAAGAGAGTTAAATAGATAGCTTATAAGGCAGGAGTAAACCAGGCGTTCTAGTAGTTTGGAGATGAAGGGGAGGTTTCCGATGGGTCATTAGTTGGCAGCATCCGTCAAGTCAAAAGTCAGTTTCTTTAGTAGTGGGGATATGATGGCATATTCAGAAGAGGAGGTAAAAATGCCAGAGGTCAGAGAGAGGTTGAATATAGTGGTGAGATGGGAGATAGCCACTGGGGAAAGGGACCGGAGGAGGTGTGAGGGGACAGGGTCGCTAGTGCAGGTGGTGGGGCGAGCAGAGAAGAGCAATCTGGAGACTTCTTCGTCTGATGTTGGTCTCAGTACAGAGAGTGAGCAGGAGCTAGATGCAGTACTGATGAGACAAGGGTTGGGGCTAGTCTGGAATTGGGAGGTTAGTTCCTGCTGGATGTTGTTGATTTTCTTTTTGAAGGAAGTAGCCAACTCCTTAGCACCGATATCCGTCACTGGGGGCTGCGGCTTAGGGCTGAGAAGGGAGTGAAAAGTATCTAGGAGTCATTTAGTGTTGTGAGATAGTGAGGATACGAGAGAGGTGAAGTAGACTTGTTTGGCATGGTGGAGGGCTAGGTTGTAGGTTCGGAGCATGAATTTGTAGTGGAGAAAGTGTGTAGACTTTTGTGACTTTCTCCAGAGCCGCTCAACACACCCAGAGCACCGCCAAATGAAGCACGTTTGAGGCGTGAGTCAGGGTTGCTGAGGTCTGCATTGGATGGCTTGAGTCACAGGGGGTGCCGCTTCATCCAGGGCATGTATGAGAGTGGTGATGTAATGTGCGGCAGCCAGCTTGGGGCAGGAGAGAGATAGGGGACAGAGAACACTGTGGCAACTCTTTTGGGTGTGAAAGGCCTGAAGGTTCCTGTATGTGCGGTAGGTAGATGGATCTGGGGGGATGCTAGGGAGCTTGACAGAAAGAGAGGAGGTTATGGTCCAACAGAGGGAGACGGGAGTTAGTGAAGTGGGAAGCAGAGCAGAGACGGAGGAAAACCAGATCAAGAGAATTGCTATTCTTGTGAGTGGGAGAGGCTGTGAGTTGTGAGAGACCAACTTTATATAGCACCAACATATTCTGCAGCACTTTACACACCAGGAAAAACATACACAGAATAGGTCATAACATAAAGTAATATACTGTAACAGGGTAAGAGGAATGGTCTGGAGTGAAAGGTATGTGTCACAGAGGTTATTAGCCTCTGTGAGGTAGTCCGGTCTTCTTTCACTCCAGGCCAGATCTTACCACCTGTCCAGCCGGCCATTTAAGGAGACAGGTGGAAGGTAGAGGGAGGTGTGTGCCTGGGAGATACAGGCTGGAGTTACTCTGTGTCTTGCAGTAAGAGTAAAGAGGCGCTATGGACGAGGTGCTGCAAAGCTTCCAGCAGGACCCCTGGGGGATACGTCGGCCCTTGGACTAGAGCCTGAGAGAGTGAAGGCATAAGGACCAGCGGCGCTCTGGACATCCACAGGTCTGTGCACCTCTAAAGGACTTGTATGGTTCCCTCAGCTGAGGACTTACTTGCGTCACCAACAGACTGAGGAGGGTTAAACCTAAACAGACTTTTGTGTTGCTATCATTTTACTATTTATCTGGAGACCCAGTGATTTATGTTTCTGTTAAAGACTGTGTAAATAAACCTAAAGAAACGAAAAAGTGACAGTTTGGAGTGCTCTTTAACCCCCACTGTGCTACAATACCAATGCACATCTTGAACAAAAAGGGTGAGGGCCTGGCTCGCAAGAGCTTGCAGACTATAAGGAAGTATGCATATAGGGTACTATACATATATCCATACATGCATAAAGCTTTGTGAATGTATCAGCAGCTGTTTCTGTGTATAACCAGATGATTGGTGTAATAGGGTATATGGGAGGTGCAGTGGGATGAAGGGGGTCGGGTTTACAAGAAGTATGTATAAGCAGGGTAGATGGAGGAGCTTATAACAGGGAATATGGTAGGCCTCCCAAAAAAGATGAGTGCACAGAATGTAGATCCGCGCCACCACACAGAAATCCGAAATGACAAAATGGGGAGTTTTTTACTCACCTGGTGCAAAGCGGGATCCCCACGTTTGGGAAGATAACCCGCTTGCACCGATGATCCCCATTCACCTGTAGAACTATAGATGTTCCTTTATGCAGGATCCTCAGAAATCCTCAAACAAGGAGATGCAGCAGTAGGAAAAAACCCCAATGGGTATTACATCATACAGTGGGGGAAAGAACAATAAAGAACAAAGAAAACTCCTTCTGCGCTCTTACTTCGGGGTCTTGCGATCCAAAAAGGGAAACTACCAGGTCTCCGCAATATGCAGCAACAATATATTTAATTGTACAAATTGTACATAAAAGACATAAAAGGTTTTGCCATAAAGTCTTGCAACGCTTGAAAAAGGCACTGACAATAGTGCCGAAACGCGTTGCAAGACTTTTTATGGCAAAACCTTTTATGTCTTTTATGTACAATTTGTACAATTAAATATATTGCTGCATATTGCGGAGACCTGGTAGTTTCCCTTTTTGGATTGCAAGACCCCGAAGTAAGAGCGCAGAAGGAGTTTTTGTTTGTTCTTTATTAAAAAAGATGAGTGCATATCCAAGAAACACAGGGGAATGGGAGAGCCCGTCTTCCCCTATCTATTATTACTGTATATACCGGCGTATAAGGCGACGGGGCGTATAAGACGACCCCCCAACTGTCACCTTATACGCCGGTATACAGTGGAGAAAAAAAAAAAATTCATTACTCACCTCCCCCGGCGTTCTGTCGCGCTCCGGCAGGATGTCGCTCACTCCGGCAGGCTGTCGCTCGCTCCTCGTCCCCGGCGCAGCATAGCTTTCTGAATGCGGGGCTTGAAATCCCCGCTTCCAGAAAGCTAATACACACGCCGGCAGCCATGACATCATTGAATGGCTGTGATTGGCTAAAGCACACGTGGCTTCAGCCAATCACACTATTCAATGACATCATTGAATGGGTGTGATTGCTAACACGTGCGCCTTCAGCCAATCACAGCCATTCAATGCTGTCATGGCTGCCGGCGTGTGTATTAGCTTTCTGGAAGCGGGGATTTCAAGCCCCGCATTCAGAAAGCTATGCTGCGCCGGGGACGAGGAGCGAGCGACATCCTGCCGGACCGAGCGACATCCTGCCGGAGCGCGACAGAACGCCGGGGGAGGTGAGTAATGAATTTTTTTTTTTTTACACTTTTTTTTTTTTTGTATTACCGGCGCATAAGACGACCCCCGACTGCAGAGCAGATTTTTCGGGGTTTAAAAGTCGTCTTATACGCCGGTATATACGGTAACCACTTTAAATACTCTCCAGTCCTCCAATAGTACAAGAATTCTTTAGGCTGTTTTTACACTTCTAAGAAAATCATGTGAGATTTGTGCTTTCCAAGATGCACAAATCTCACATGAGTATGAACCCCATTCTTTTGAATGGAGCCATACACATTTTTTTTTCTTTCCCATAATACAGGAAAAGATTATGGTATGTTCTATCTTTGGGCATTTCCCTAGAATACATAGCCAATAATTTTCAATGCCGCCGGCACACCATCGAACAGCATGCAAGGTGCGCAGGAATGTGATACGCTCTGGGGTTTGTCCATTGAAAACAATGGAAATCACCCCACGATTCTCCGCCATGGTTAAAGGCTGTGCCGGAGGATCACTACTTCCCTGAAGTGATGTGAGGTGGTTTTAACACAAAAATGCCTCGCATCCGCGGAGTAATCGCACATTGGCGAGTGTGATATCGAGCCTAGTTTCATGGCCTGATATCGTGCTGGCCCATGTGAAATTAGCCATTAGCCTAGAGGTGGTCAGCAGAAGGACACCTTCCTCACTACTGATTTGCACCGCCACATCAGCAGTGCAATGACGCCAGAGAGTAACGCCTGCTCTACTGGTTTCTTTTCGGCATGGTGCTTATCTGTTGAGGGGATCGGCAGCTCATAACTGACCCCACACTTTGCATCAGATCTTAATTGAATTTGTATATCTGCTATATTGAATCTCAGGCACCACCGGCCGGTGGAGCCAACCCCCAGTAGGGATGCATTTGAACTTTTTATCTCCTCTATTTACAATAGCACTTTAAGGAATTGTTACGTAATCTCCTATATCTTGACCTTCTCCTAAGCATGATGCATATGTACAACTCTTCCAAGCTCTGTGCATTAGAAAAGCTATGCACAATTAGTTTCAGAACACAATCTGCAAAATTCTGGTTTCCTTACTAAAAAGTAAATGTGTGGATAGAGATAGCAGAAGTTGGAGCAGTACAGAGATGTGCAAAGCCATAGAAGAGTCCTGCTTAAAGCTGCTGAATAGAAACTTTTCAAAGCAGAATGCTTAAAGTGAATAAGTTTTTTTTTTCTTTGTGCACAAAGAAACACATTTCCATCCCCTATTGGATTCTGAAGCAGTCCATCAGGAAACTAATGATAATTTGCCGAATTGTTCTTGGTCATTTATGTAGAGCACATAGTTTTTTTTTATCTGTCTTCAAACTCTACTCTGTAATCCTTTTTCTCCATGGCCACATATTCATCAGAACCTCTAAATAATCTAATGTTTCAGGTACTAGGTTAATTTGCATCTATTTAAGCAGCTAAATTAGAACTGGGATTATTTTGTCTTCATTCCAGATATCTTTAAAATGTATCCCAAGAGAAATAAAAATGTGTCTTAAGAAAAGCATTCTATAAATACTGCAAGGAATAACAAATTAATTTTACTTAATTAACTGGAATGGAAATAGCCATTTTGCACTGCAATATCAACAAGCTATTAACTTTCTGGACAACTATGTATCGAAGCATTAAAGCAGTGTTTGAAAGGAGCTACTTTTTAATTATGTTTATTTGCTTTAACATTTCAGGTATTTATTTAAAATGCACATTCTCAATGGAAAGTACTAATTTTCCCATGTTACTGAAAATTGCATACTAAATATTTACTGCCGTTGTAGTAAGTGTTCCATTACCTTAAAGGGAAACTCCATGTTTGAACAGCATTTTCCAATATTTCACAGTTTACATAAAAGGGTTACTTTGTAAATAATTTAACTTATAATTTTGCTATTTATTCAGTCTCTGTTCACTCTGTTTTTTTTTCTTTTATTAAAGAGAAATGTTGGTAGTCACAACATAGGCACATAGTAGCACACATTGGTTACAGCCTTTTTATTGTAAAAATAAATATACCACTAGGCGCTGCAATAAACAATTTTTTCTGTATCCATATGTATAAAAAAGTGCAGTAGTAGAGTGGTGCCTTGGCTTGCCAGTGCCTTAGCTTGTGAGCTTCTTGACCTGCGAAGAGCAAGAATGCAGGTTACGGGCCTGCTCGCAAGCTTATACACCGGAGGGCTAGCTAGGGGGGGGGGGGGGTCTACTACTCACCTACCTCCGGCGTCCTGGTCCTCGTGCAGGCTGCCGCGTCGTCTTCCACGCCGATAGAGCATTTCTTCCTTGAAGCAGGGTTTGAATACCCCGCCTCCAGCAAGCTGATTGGCTGACGTGCGCTGGATTAACCAATGAAAGCCGGCGTTGGATTAACCAATCACAGCCATTCAATGATTTGACTTACGAGACTTTTGGGTTAAGAGCTCCCTCGCGGAACAAATTAAACTCTTAACCCAAGACACCACTGTATTACAATTTTCAATACATTTAAGATAAATGAAAAGTGTGGCGACACGTAACAATCCACAAAGGACACTCTTTTAGCATACGCTGGATGTCTGAGGACCATATATGTTCACCATATGCATTGGAAGCTTTCCTGTTACCTACTGTGAATGTGTTCACAAAGTGAACAGGGTCCTAATGTGATGTGCACTTTTGCTAGCTATCATTTTAATGCAAGTTGTCTCAAAGTGTGGTTGTAACTTATTTAACCTAAAACAAGGCAGGGCAATATGGCCTGAAAGTGCAATGATTGTAAAGAATCAAGCATCTAGAAGTTGTGGGAGTCGAATGAAATTTTCTCTGTGTGAAAAGGATATTGTATACTGCGGCATTTGCTGTAACTGAGCCTCCAGATCGTACAAACTCATAGGCTGTCGAAGTTTGTGTCACAGATGGACCTATACATGTTCTGTTGGGGATAAATCTGGTGACCGGGCAGCCATGGAAGTTGACAATGTTGTAGGGACATTCCTATGACCCCCTTGTGTATGCGGCCGAGCATTATCCTGCTGCCTCTTGGGAGTCGCCATGAGAGGAACACATGTGGCTGCAGGATGTCCTGAACATATCATTGAGCTGTTATTGGCCCTTATACCACTACTAGGGGTGACTGACTGTTGTATGCAATAGCTCCCAGATCTCCACACCAGCAGTGGAGGCAGTGTGCCAGTCCACAGCAAAGGCTGGATTGAGGCGCTCGAGACACGAACAAAGCCTCTGTCAGTACCCAAACTAAACCTGGATTCATTGCTAAAGACAATCCAATTCGACTCTGTAGCAGTCCAGTTTCATAGTTCACGACATCACTGCAAACAGAAGCAACAGTGGGTGGTGTCAAAGTAGTACAGGTAATGGGTGCCATGAGACTAAATGTCCTTTAGCCAAGCATCTAGAAATGGTTCTGACAGACACAGGGGTCTGTAACGATGGTACCATCTGTCTCTGCATTCCAGACGAGTTGGATATGCTCGTGCTTGTTGAATGATCAGATGATCCTCTCTACTGGTAGTATGTTGAGGGGGTCCTGAGCCTGCTCACGCCATGTGCATGTCCTCATGCATCCACTAGTACCAACACCCCCTAACAGAATAGCCCAGGTGGCACATCCCAATAATGCGCCCCTCTCAGACTCTGGTAACGGGGTGAAATCTCTTCTCTGTGTCTTAGAGGCGTCTAGTGGTCAACAAGCTCCACACAAGCAGAAGAAGAGGTCACTACACACAAGGAGCCTCTAAGAGCATTTTTATAGGCCTTGGTGGAACCACTTTTAGGGTCTCAGACGGCACCAAGACTCTAAAGTAACTGCATGCTGAGTTTTGCAGAAAAACTCCTCCTTCTTCTAGGTGTTTCTTTTTTTTTTTACAAGTGTAATTTTAATGCTATAATTCTAATTTTTATATGTATCGTTCTCGTAGATGTATCGTTGAGAAAGGTCCAGCTCGACCAAAACAATTGATATATATGTCCATTCCACATTTCTACTAATTAATACGGAGTCTGGATGTATATACTAGAGAATCAATAGAACATTTCACAATTTGCATCAGCAAGGAGAGTGCTGTACTTCTAGTTTGGGGGTTATGCCTCTACAGTGCTGCAGGAAGTGAAGCATCAACATCTTGGCTGGGTCTGGAGCTCACACAGTTGCTGCCGCTCTCCACAGCTAGCATCACTTACATGGAGTCAGGCAACTACCAGACTTCCAGACTTGGGCAGTGATAAGCATGAGCTGTAAGACTGCTGGTGGGAGCCAAACAGAGATGTTAGACTCTTGTCCTGACTCTTCTCTTGACAGGGAATCTGGTAGCCACTTGCTAGAGCCATTACTGTGGATTATCATATGTGCAGGTCAGACAGCCATGAAACCCTCAGGAACAGAGATGAGCGAGCATGCTCGGTTAGGGAAATTACTCAAGCGAGCATTGGCATTTTCGAGTAACTGCCTGCTCGTCCGCAAAGATTTGGGGGGAGAGCGGGAGTGAACGGGGGGGGGGGGAGATCTCTCTTTTTCCCAACCCCCCCCAACCCACTCACCCCTGCACCTCCCGCAGCCCACCGCTCACCCCTGCCACCCTCCGATTCTTTTTGGACGAGCAGGCAGTTACTCAAAAATGCCAATGCTCGCTCAAGTAATTTCCTTAAATGAGCATGCTCGCTCATCTCTACTCAGGAACCTTGGGTCTTGGGTGGCCGCCCCAGCCACCCATATGACATTCTACCTTGGCGGATTATCTCGGTCTCTCATGCTGTAAGAGGGGAGGGAGAGCGGCATTATGGGAGGCTCTGAGTACTGTGCTCAATAATGTAAAATGTGCGATCAGCGGAAAACCACATCAAGGTAAAAGAAGCTCAAATCAGGACAGACTTAAAATTTCTGTGTGTGCGCTACATTTAACATACAAATCCGGATGGCTACAGAGTGATTGTCTGGGTGTTTTGTTTGTGGTGGGGTTTTCTTTTTCTGCATAAACTTTTTTTTTTTTGTAATCACAGGTAAAATTTTACATCAACTTCTCCTACTACACTGTTGTTCTGTTCTGGTTTCCTGCCCAATTTTTTAATCCTTAAGGTGCTGATGAATAGAATTATCCTAATTACAAAAATTACTGCTGCAACATAATTGTGTCTATATTTCCTGAATCCCTTACAAGAATGGAGTCGGGCTGAATCGAAGAGACCACAGACAGATATTACACATTTACATGAAATTGCAAATCACATCTGCGATTCCCAGGAGTGATTGACAAAAACTCCAACCCTTCCAGCAGCACGGCGCGCTCTACTTTACATTTTTCAAGTACAAGACTGATTTATATTTGTGAAGTGATTGAGACATCTCTAAGAAAATAGTCTTTTAATAATTAAAGAGCGTATTTAAAATTAAAGTGCTTGTGAAGAAAACTGAAGAGACATTTTCTGCAAGAGAAAGCAGAGTTATTGGAGCCCAGCAGATAAAACTGAATTAATGTAAAGTAAATTAGAGACCACAAGCAAAACTAGCTTTCTTCTTCATATAGTGTTATGCAGGACCTCATTTATCAGCGCTGCCTTTGCCAGGCTTATAAGCTTTTCAAAAGGCGTCTTAATTGCACTTTTTGGTCTATTGGAGATGTAAAATTGTCTACACTGCTCACTCTATATAGATGTGTAGGTTTAAATATGTTCTGTATAGCTTATTGCTATGTAGTAGATCAGCAGCACAGCTACCGGTAGATAAAACCCCCCAAAATAGCAAAAAGTACAAGTGTAGTCAAAAAGTCTAGGCGACACTTATAAATGCAAAAAACAAAAGTTCTGCAGCCCTCCAGCATGTTCTGACAGCCCCTCCCATGAGGATGGAACTTCACAACAGTTTCTTCAGTGAATAAAGAAGTCACATTTACTCCACTTTTCACACGGGCGACAACATTACGATTTTTCTCGTAATGCAACAATGCTACAAATCACATGTATGTGAAGCCCATGCTTTCTGTTCCTTCACATTAGCGATGTTTTGTAGCATGCTACATTGCAAGGGAAAAAAATCACGGCATGCTGTATACAGCCAACCCTCTAGTTTTCTTGTCTTCTAGTTTAGCCGTTTCCAGTTTCACAGATTTTTCAAACCAGAATTTTGCCTCTAGTTTCATTGGCGACCGCCCGCCCGCGTGGCCTCACTGCTGACGCGGCCCACGTCATCTCCTGCTCAGCGTCTTCTCCTCCTGATGCTGAAACACCACCCACCCTTCCCCAGCATTGCTGTGGGCGCTAGTAAAACAGTACTGTACTGTAATGTAAGTGGCCATGTTTACCCAGATAACACAGTGATAACTTAAAACAGATAACAGAGATGTCACCTGCAGTCCTATTTAACAGCACAGATAACACACAGTGATAACACTACAGTCAGATAATGATGTCACCTGCAGTCCTATGTAACACCACAGATAACACTGAGGACAGATAATGATGCCACCTGCAGTCTTATGTAACACCACAGATAACACACAGTGATAACACTGAGGACAGATAATGACGTGACCTTCAGGCCTATGTAACAACACAGAGAACACAGTGATAATACTGAGGACAGATGATGATGTCACCTGCAGTCCTATGTAACACCACAGATAACACACAGTGATAACACTAGGGACAGATAATGATGTCACCTGCAGTCCTATGTAACAGCACAGATAACACACAGTGATAACGGAGAGGACAGATAATGATGCCACCTGCAGTCCTATGTAACACCACAGATAACACACAGTGATAACACTAAGGACAGATAATGATGTCACCTGCAGACCTATGTAACGCCACAGATAGCACACAGTGATATTGCTAAGGACAAATAATGATGTCACCTGCAGTCCTATGTAGCAGCACAGAGAACACAGTGATAATGCTGAGGACAGATGATGTAGTAGTTGTTACCTGCAGTCCTAAGCAACACCACAGATAACACACAATGATAACACTGAGGACAGATAATGATGTCACCTGCAGTCCGATGTAACACCACAGATAACGCACAGTAACGTGTTTCATAACATGTTAAGTGTCCATTTATTCTTTACAGTAGTCTTTTATATTCATTTATTATTGTTTTGGGTATTAAAAAACATATTTATTCTCTACTAGCTGACATACACACATACTTACATTCGTTTTTATATATCTAGATAACAACCAATCACAGCACAGCTTTCAAGTTACCTCAGCGGTATAATATATAACAACCAATCACAGCGCAGCTTTCATGTTACCTCAGTGGTATAATATATAACAACCAATCGCAGCGCAGCTTTCATGTAACCTCAGTAGTATAAGAAATAGCAACCAATCACAGCACAGCTTTCATGTTGCCTCAGGAGTATAAGAAATAGCAACCAATCACAGCACAGCTTTCATGTTGCCTCAGCAGTATAATATATAGCAACCAATCACAGCACAGCTTTCATGTTGCCTCAGCAGTATAAGAAATAGCAACCAATCACAGCACAGTTTTCATTTTACCTCAGCATTCTCAATATCCAGCAATTGTCAAGCGAAATGTTCGGCGGATGCATCATTTTGTAGTTGAACACGCATTCCATTGCTCGTAATGCCTTTTGCTTTCGTGCTTGAGATGGAAATCAAACGATCTTTGTCTGGGGGGCATAACTGTCAACGACGCTCGCATGCGCGCCAGCTATCGTAGGAGAGATGTACTATGCCAGTAATCTTCCCAGGAGTGTACTCAGCAACTTCCCAAAGTTTCATGGCGATTGGATGAATGGTGTACTAATGCATAAAGGACAGACAAACAGACATACATTGATTTTTATATATATATAGATGACATCAGGAAGTGAGAAAATTAGATTCCGTACATAAAATTTGGACGCTATTTATTTTGTGCTTAGAATTGAATAATCGAGTTGGGACCCATTAGCTTTCCTATTTATCACATAATCAATGCCCGTGCCAAATTACATCGGGAAGTGAGAGAATTAGATTCCGTACGTAAAATTTGCACGCTAATTCTTTGGCGCTTAGAATTGAATAATCAAGTTGGGACCCATTAGCTTTTCCTATTGATGACATAATCAATGCTCGTGCCAAATTTCAAGTTTCTGTTACATTGGGAAGTGAGAGAATTAGATTCTGTACGTAAAAATTAGTCGCTAATTTTTTTGCGCTTAGAATTGAATAATCGAGTTGGGACCCATTAACTTTTCCTATTTCTGACATAATCAATGCTTGTGCCAAATTTCAAGTTTCTATGATATTGGAAAGTGAATTAGATTCCGTACGTAAAATTCGGATGCTAATTCTTTTGTGCTTAGAATTGAATAATCGAGTTGGGACCCATTAGCTTTTCTTATGTATGACATAATCAATGCTCGTGCCAAATTTCAAGTTTCTATGACATCACGAAGCGAGAAAATTAGATTCCAGTACGTAAAATTTGGATGCTAATTCTTTGGTGCTTAGAATTGAATAATCGAGTTGGGACCCATTAGCTTTTCCTATTTATGACATAATCAATGCTTGTGCCAAATTACATCGAGAAGTGAGAGAATTAGATTCCGTACGTAAAATTTGGACGCTAATTCTTTTGCGCTTAGAATTGAATAATCCAGTTGGGACCTATTAACTTTTCCTATTTATGACATAATCAATGCTCGTGCCAAATTTTAAGTTTCTATGATATTGGAAAGTGAGAGAATTAGATTCCGTACGTAAAATGTGGGCGCTAATTCTTTGGCGCTTAGAATTGAATAATCGAGTTGGGACCCATTATCTTTTCCTATTGATGACATAATCAATGCTCGTGCCAAATTTCAAGTTTCTATTACATTGGGAAGTGAGAGAATTAGATTCTGTACGTAAAAATTAGTCGCTAATTTTTTTGCGCTTAGAATTGAATAATCGAGTTGGGACCCATTAACTTTTCCTATTTCTGACATAATCAGTGCTCGTGCCAAATTTCAAGTTTCTATGATATTGGAAAGTTAATTAGATTCCGTACGTAAAATTTGGATGCTAATTCTTTTGTGCTTAGAATTGAATAATCGAGTTGGGACCCATTAGCTTTTCCTATGTATGACATAATCAATGCTCGTGCCAAATTTCAAGTTTCTATGACATCACGAAGAGAGAAAATTGGATTCCAGTACGTAAAATTTGGATGCTAATTCTTTGGTGCTTAGAATTGAATAATTGAGTTGGGACCCATTAGCTTTTCCTATTTATGACATAATTAATGCTTGTGCCAAATTACATCGGGAAGTGAGAGAATTAGATTCTGTACGTAAAATTTGGACACTAATTCTTTTGCATTTAGAATTGAATAATCGAATTGGGACCCATTAACTTTTCCTATTTATGACATAATCAATGCTCGTGCCAAATTTCATGTTTCTTCAACATCGGGAAGTGAGAGAATTGTTGGCAATGATGGAAATCGAACGATCCACGTGGGGGGGGGGGGGTGTAACTGTCGACGCTCGCACGCGCGCCATTTATTATAGGATAGTTGTACTATGCCTATAATCTTCCCAGGACTGTACTCAACAACTTCCCAAAGTTTCATGGTGATTGGATGAATGGTGTAGTAGCGCATAAAGGACAAAGAGACACACATTCATTTTTATATATATAGACTAGCTTACCCATCGCGCGTTGCTGCGAAGACATACATACATGCATTCGTTTTTATATATCTAGATAATTAACAACCAATCACAGCACAGCTTCCATGTTACCTCAGTGGTATAATATATAACAACCAATCGCAGCGCAGCTTACATGTTACCTTAGCTTTATAATATATAACACCCAATCACAGCACAGCTTTCATGTTACCTCAGCAGTAAGAGAAATAACAACCAATCACAGTTACTTTTATTCTGCCTAAGCAATATAAGAAATAGCAACCAATCACAGCGCAGCATTCATTTTACCTCAGCGGTATAATATATAGCAACCAATCACAGCACAGCTTTCATGTTGCCTCAGGAGTATAATAGATAGCAACCAATCACAGAGCAGATTTCATGTTACCTCAGCAGTATAAGAAATAGCAACCAATCACAGCACAGCTTTCATTTTACCTCAGCATTCTCAATATCCAGCAATTGTCTTGCAAAATGTTGGGCGGATGCATCATTTTGTAGTTGAACACGCATCCTGTTGCTCGTAATGCCTTTTGCTTTTGTGCTTGAGATGGAAATCAAACGATCTTTGTCTGGGGGGCATAAATGTCGATGATGCTCACATGCGCGCCACCTATCGTAGGATAGATGTACTATGCCAGTAATCTTCCTAGGAGTGTAGTTAACAACTTCCCAAAGTTTCATGGCGATTGGATGAATGGTGTAGTAATGCATAAAGGACAGACAAACAGACATTCATTTTTATATATATATAGACGACATCAGGAAGTGAGAGAATTAGATTCCGTACGTGAAATTTGGGCGCTAATTCTTTTGCGCTTAGAATTGAATAATCGAGTTGGGACCTATTAGCTTTCCTATTTATGACATAATCAATGCTCGTGCCAAATTTCAAGTTTTTATGACTTCAGGAAGTGAGAGAATTAGATTCCGTACGTAAAATTTGGACGCTAATTCTTTTGCGCTTAGAATTGAATAATCGAGTTGGGACCTATTAACTTTTCCTATTTATGACATAATCAATACTCGTGCCAAATTTCAGGTTTCTATGACATTGGGAAGTGAGAGAATTAGATTCCGTACGTAAAATGTGGACGCTAATTCTTTTGCGCTTAGAATTGAATAATCGAATTGAGACTCATTACATTTTCCTATTTATGACATAATCAATGTCCTTGCCAAATTTCATGTTTCTGCGACATTGGGAAATGAGAGAATTAGTGGCAATAATGGAAATCAAGCGATCTACATGGGGGGGCGTAACTGTCGACCACGTTTGTAGCGCGCCATTTATCATAGCATAGATGTACTATGCCTATAATCTTTCCAGGAGTGTACTCAACAACTTCACAAAGTTTCATTGCGAGTGGATGAATGGTGTAGTAGAGCATAAAGGACAGACAGACAGACAGACAGACAGACAGACACACACACACACAGGCATACATTCAATTTTCTATATAGACTAGCTTACCCGTCGCGCGTTGCTGCGAAGACAGACAGACATACATTCATTCGTTTTTATATATCTACATAACAACCAATCACAGCGCAGCTTTCATGTTACCTCAGTGGTATAATATATAACAACCAATCGCAGCGCAGCTTACATGTTACCTCAGCTTTATAATATATAACACCCAATCACAGCGCCGCTTTCATGTTACCTTAGCAGTATAAAATATAACAACCAATCACGGCGCAGCTTTCATGTTACCTCAGCAGTAAGAGAAATAACAACCAATCACAGCGCAACTTTTATTCTGCCTCTGCAATATAAAAAATAGCAACCAATCACAGCGCAGCATTCATTTTACCTCTGCGGTATTATATATAGCAACCAATCACAGCACAGCTTTCATGTTACCTCAGTGGTATAATATATAACAACGAATCGCAGCGCAGCTTTCATGCAACCTCAGTAGTATAAGAAGTAGCCACCAATCACAGCACAGCTTTCATGTTACCTCAGCAGTATAAGAAATAGCAACCAAGCACAGCTTTCATTTTACCTCAGCATTCTCAATATCCAGCAATTGTCTTGCGAAACGTTCGGCGGATGCATCATTTTGTAGTTGAACACTCATCCCGTTGCTCGTAATGCCTTTTGCTTTCGTGCTTGAGATGAAAATCAAACTATCTATGCCAGTAACCTTCCCAGGAGTGTACTCATCAACTTCCCAAAGTCTCATGGCAATTGGATGAATGGTGTAGTAATGCATAAAGGACAGACAGACACATTCATTTATATATATCAGGAAGTGAGAGAATTAGATTCCATACGTAAAATTTGGCCGCTAATTCTTTTGCGCATAGAATTGAATAATCGAGTTGGGACCCATTAGCGTTTCCTATTTATGACATATTCGATGCCCGTGCCAAATTTCAAGTTTCTATGTGAGAAAATTACATTCCGTATGTAAAATTTGGACGCTAATTCTTTGGCGCATAGAATTGAATAATCGAGTTGGGACCCATTAGCTTTTCCTATTTATGACATAATCAATGCTTGTGCCAAATTTCAAGTTTCTAGGACATTGGGAAGCGAGAAAATTAGATTCCGTATGTAAAATTTGGACGCCAATTGTTTTGCGCTTAAAATTGAATAATCGAGTTGGGGCCAATTAATTTTTCCTATTTATGACATAATCAATGCTCGTGCCAAATTTGAAGTTTCTATTACATTGGGAAGTGAGAGAATTAGTGGCAATGATGGAAATCGAACGATCCACGTGGGGGTCGTAACTGTCGACCACGCACGCGCGCCATTTATCGTAGCATAAATGTACTATGCCTATAATCTTCCCAGGAGTGTACTCAACAACTTCCCAAAGTTTCATGGCGATCGGATGAATGGTGTAGTAGCGCATAAAGGACAAGCAGACACGCACACAGACATACATTCAATTTTATATATATAGATCAATGGTCGTGCCAAATTTAAAGTTTCTATGACATTGGGAAGCGAGAAAATTAGATTCCGTACGTAAAATGTGGACGCTAATTCTTTGGCGCTTAGAATTGAATAATCGAGTTGGGACCCATCAGCGTTTCCTATTTATGACATAATCAATGCTCGTGCCAAATTTCAAGTTTCTATGACATTGGGAAGCGAGACAATTAGATTCCGTGCGTAAAATTTGGACGCTAATTCTTTGGTGCATAGAATTGAATAATCGAGTTGGGACACATGAACTTTTCCTATTTATGACATATTCAATGCCCGTGCCAAATTTCAAGTTTCTATGTGAGAAAATTACATTCCGTACGTAAAATGTGGACGCTAATTCTTTGGCGCATAGACTTAAATAATCAAGTTGGGACCCATTAGCTTTTCCTATTTATGACATAATTAATGCTCGTGCCGAATTTAAAGTTTCTATGACATTGGGAAGCGAGAAAAATAGATTCCATACGTAAAATTTGGACGCTAATTCTTTTGCGCATAGAATTGAATAATCGAGTTGGGACCCATTAGCTTTTCCTATTTATGACATAATCAATGCTCGTGCCAAATTTCAAGTTTCTATGACATTGGGAAGCGAGAAAATTAGATTCTGTACGTAAAATTTGGACGCTAATTCTTTGTCTGGGGGGGCATAACTGTCGACGACGCTCGCACGCGCGCGCACCACCTATCGTAGGATAGATGTATTATGCCAGTAATCTTTCCAGGAGTGTACTCAACAACTTCCCATTAACTTTTCCTATTTATGACATAATCAATGCTCGTGCCAAATTTCAAGTTTCTATTACATCAGGAAGCGAGAAAATTCGATTCCGTATGTAAAATTTGGACGCCAATTGTTTTTCGCTTAAAATTGAATAATCGAGTTGGGACCCATTAATTTTTCCTATTTATGACCTAATCAATGCTCGTGCCAAATTTCAAGTTTCTATTACATTGGGAAGCTAGAAAAGTAGATTCTGTACGTAAAATTTGGACGCCCATTCTTTTGCGCCTAGAATTGAATAATCGAGTTGGCACCCATTAACTTTTCCTGTTTATGACATAATCAATGCTCGTGTCAAATTTCGAGTTTCTATTACATTGGGAAGCGAGAAAATTAGATTCCGTACGTAAAATTTGGACGCCAATTCTTTTGCGCCTAGAATTGAATAATCGAGTTGGGACCCATTAACTTTTCCTATTTATGACATAATCAATGCTCGTGTCAAATTTCGAGTTTCTATTACATTGGGAAGCGAGAGAATTCGATTCCATACGTAAAATTTGGACGCTAATTCTTTTGCGCATAGAATTGAATAGTCGAGTTGGGACCGATTAGCGTTTCCTATTTATGACATAATCAATGCTCGTGCCAAATTTCAAGTTTCTATGACATTGGGAAGCGAGAAAATTAGATTCCGTACGTAAAATTTGGACGCCAATTCTTTTGCGCCTAGAATTGAAAAATCGAGTTGGGACCCATTAACTTTTCCTATTTATGACATAATCAATGCTCGTGTCAAATTTCGAGTTTCTATTACATTGGAAAGCGAGAGAATTTGATTCCGTACGTAAAATTTGGACGCTAATTCTTTTGCGCATAGAATTGAATAATCGAGTTGGGACTGATTTAGCTTTTCCTATTTATGACATATTCAATGCTCGTGCCAAATTTCGAGTTTCTATGACATTGGGAAGCGAGAAAATTAGATTCCGTATGTAAAATTTGGACGCTAATTCTTTTGCGCATAGAATTGAATAATCGAGTTGGGACCCATTAGCGTTTCCTTTTTGTGACATATTCACTGCCCGTGCCAAATTTCAAGTTTCTATGTGAGAAAATTACATTCCGTACGCAAAATTTGGACGCTAACTCTTTTGCGCATAGAATTGAATAATCGAGTTGGGACCCATTAGCTTTTCCTATTTATGACACAATCAATGCTCGTGCCAAATTTCACGTTTCTATGACACCGGAAAGTGAGAAAATTACATTCCGTACGTAAAATTTGGACGCTAATTCTTTTGCGCCTAGAATTGAATAATCGAGTTGGGACCGATTAGCGTTTCCTATTTATGACATATTCAATGCCCGTGCCAAATTTCACGTTTCTATGACATTGGGAAGCGAGAAAATTAGATTCCGTACGTAAAATTTGGACACTAATTCTTTGGCGCTTACAATTGAATAATCGAGTTGGGACCCATTAGCTTTTCCTATTTTTGACATAATCAATGCTTGTGCCAAATTTTAAGTTTCTATGACACCGGAAAGTGAGAAAATTAGATTCCGTACGTAAAATTTGGACGCTAATTCTTTGGCGCTTAGAATTGAATAATTGAGTTGGGAGCCATCAGCTTTTCCTATCTATGACATAATCAATGCTCGTGCCAAATTTTATGTTTCTACAACATTGGGAAGTGAGAGAATTAGTGGCAGTGATGGAAATCGAACGATCTACGTGGGGGGGTGTAACTGTCGACGACGCTCGCACGCGCGCCATTTATCGTAGGATAGTTGTACTATGCCTATAATCTTCCCAGGGGTGTACTCAACAACTTCCCAAAGTTTCATGGCGATCGGATGAATGGTGTAGTAGCGCATAAAGGACAAACAGACAGACACGCATACATTCAATTTTATATATATAGAAGATGTGGTTTGCTGTGTTTTTCGGAAGGTCTAGAACACATTAATTGGATTTACATTGATTCCTATGGAAATAATTGCCTCGAGTTTCATTGGTTTCAGGTTTGGCTGATTGCTTTCCGGGGGACTGTATTGGCATGATTTGTTATGTTTTGTAGCCCATGTTTCCCAATGATGCCTTCCTTTCTGTTGCATCGCATCACACGAAAGCTGCGTTTTTGTGCGATGCAAAATTTACAGTAGGAAGTCCTACTGTTTCCCCTAAAATAAGCCCTGGCTACATCAGAAAACCCTATACATTAACTAACAGGCGCAGTCTTCTCCCCCGCCGGTTTCCTTTGCAGCTTCTGCACTTGTCTGTGGTCTTCTGTCAGCACTTCCCGGTGAAGGAGTTTAAAAACCCCACCACCAGGAAGCGCTGGCTCTGATTGGTTCTTGAGCGCTGTAGCTCAGCCAATAATGAACCAATCACAACCATTCAATGCGATTGAAGCACTTCAGGTTAGTGTTGGAGCATCAGAAGAAGGCGTGCAGCTGAGAGGACAGCACCTTTTTTAAAATGTAGCCAGGGCTTATCTTTGGGATACAGTTTATATTTCATTTACCCCTCCTCCCCTAAAATCTCGGGAGAAGACTTTGTGGTGCCACTCACGACTTTGTAGCAACAGAAAAGCATGATATTACCGTGAGAAAACACAGCGATACTGCACAAAACACAGATGCGATTTTTCTTGTGTCGATATTGCTGCTGCCCGTGTGAAAGAGGCGTTAGGCGAAATTTGCATTGCGCGGTCCACCTCCATATTACGCAGCCAATATCTGAAACCAATTGTGATTTTTCCACATTTATCATTGCGAAAAGGCTGCAGGATCCGCGTCATCGCCTAGCGATGGTGCGGCATACTCTGTACTGCGCTTGTGTGGACAGGTACACGGGGATCACCAGCTGGGCACAGGTTTGGATTTCGCATGTGGAATCCAGCCTGGCCATGTCCGGGTGGCCCTATTTTCAACCCGGATTACTGCAGTCCTTCCAATTCCTGTACTTCCTAACCTTTTTGGACCATAAGGTCGTTCACTAGAATGTAATTTGCTCTACGTTTTTTAATTTGCATGGTAGAATAGTTAGGATTTGCCCTAAGGGCTCCTGCACACTTGATATCGCTACGTTTTTTTCATGCGGTTGTCAATGGGACTTTCTAATGTTAAAAACGCATCGCAAGTTGTGCTTTGCGATTTTTGTGCGATGCGTTTTTAACATTAGAAAGTCCCATTGACAACCGCATGAAAAAAGCGTAGCGATATCGCGTAAAAAAAGCGCAAGAAAAACACAAGTGTGCAGGAGCCCTAAGGGTACATTGCCTTCCCTGCAGGTGATTATCATGGATCGTTTAATGACATAGCTCTGTTATTAGATTACTTTCTGTCCGGAGCTGTTATTTCGTCTCTCTCTTATGATCACTGTACAGTGATATTTGCTGTACTGACACTATATAGTCCTTTATGTTAGCAGTAAATTAGGTGACAGATCCATGCGTTGCATGACGTGAATAGCAGTCCTGGAATATTCAAAGTGGCCACAAGAATGATCCGCGCACCGTACTCTTATGAGAGTTGCCCATAAGAAAATCTGTGTTGCTCATAGCAACCAATGATCAAGAAGGAAGAGTGGCAGCAGATATGGTGCAAACAATTTAAAAATCCATTTTATTCCTCATGTTAAAATCAGCAGCGACGTTTCAACTTTGCCAGTCTTTATCAAGCTCATAGCAACCAATCACAGTGCAGCTTTTATTTCACCTAAGCAGTATAAAAAATAGCAACCAATCACAGCATAGCTTTCGTTTTACCTCAGCAGTATAAGAAAGGAAAGCTGAGCTGTGATTGGTTGCTATTGGCAACTAAAATTACAGAAAAAGTTGGTGAGTTTTTGATTTTTAATTATGTCAGTATTTGTCGCCTGGTGCTGAACGCGCATGCAAAATTTCACTCAAATTGGACCAGAACTGTAAATGTGTATCTGACACAAACAAACAAAATTTGCGTTTTATATATAAGACTAGTAATTATTCAGATAATACACAACCAGTGTTTTTGGTGGCACAGTCCGCAACACAGCTCCGCTACGTGCACACCACACACACACAGCACTGCTACAGACATTCTTCATCCCATACAACAGGGATCACAAGCAGTGCAGCACTCGGGATGAATTGCCTGGGCCTGTGATGACGTCACTGTCATGTTCTGCTCCTGATCGCATGATGGTGACATCATCATAGGTCTTTCATCCCTGGGTAGATTATGGGTGGACTACATCCCCTACAAGCCCCCTGCGGCTTTAGTTGCTATGGAATACTAACGAACACCTTACCGAACAGCAGCCATGTGCTTACAGGACCTGTGGTGACGTCACCGTGATGTGATCAGGGGTGGATCATGTAACTTACTCACGGACAGGCAGGTGGTTGTTAGTATTTTGATGATGTTAGTTTTGTTTGACGGCTCTTACAAATAATTTTGAGACATCAACAAAAACGTTTTTTGCGCCAAAGATATTAATCATGCAATAGTTATTAACTCCACATGATCACACTGCTTAATGTCACACACACAACGTGTACTTTAGTCCTTGTTCTATTAAATTTGTGTTCCCAAAACATCTCTGATCGCTTAGCTCTGTTGTTGGCTACAGCATTTGTGACGTTCTGTAAACAGGATGGGGCAGCCTGTAAACATGACATCAGAGGGGAGACCTTGAGCAGCAGCACAAGACACAGCGGGAATGAGAACAGGTGAGTATACCTAGAGTTTAAACGAAAAAAGGTTTGGTACCATTTTAGCCAGTAGAGCAAAGTGTGATTGTTCTTAGTGAGAGAAACCAAGTAATCTTGTAGATATGATACATTTTAACCCTTTCTAGTCCAATTTGTATCCTGGTTTTCCTAGGGGGCTTACTCTTTTTCTGCCATTATACAATAGCACTATTTGCTTGCTAAAGCGAGTACTGCATGAGGTGAGACGTTGGATAGGCTCCGACAGCAGAGAGGCTGGCAGTATACAGTAAGAAAATTCCGACGGATGTCTACCAACATCGGAGCTGTACAGCCTTAAATCATAATGTCTTCACAGGTCAGACGGTGGATTGAAAAGGGTTAATGGCCAACAAAAACACATGATGTTACAGCCAGCTTCCGGGTCTTATTTCGATCCTTCATCAGGTTAGAATGGAACTGGTTTGGATAGGGCACATATATAAAATACAAATACAGAGAGGACACCCCTCTTAATTGAAATACAAATGTTCACACAATGTTTACAAAAAAAGCTCCACCATACCCTACACAAGGATGACCATCTAAACACCATATTCCCAGACCCTCCCCTCCTATGTTATAGGCAACCTCCTAATTTGAGAAAGTTTATAATCAGAAGTGCATTTCCCCCTGACACGCAAAAAGGAACTTATCCCTGCAAGGAGCTTTAAGACCTGCTTACGTGTACGGACCAAGGACAGGATACAAATCCCCAGCACGCAGTAGGACTATAAGATCCCTGGGACATTCACATGTTCCACATCTGATGTTGTGTACCATATCCGGTGCAGTAAATGTCCTGTTGGGGGGCTTTATATTGGGGAAACAGGACAAAAACTGAGAGCCAGGATGAGATCTCATCGCCACTCAGAGAGAGAGAGACCGAATTAGGTGTGGAAAAACATTTTTGTGGTCAGAGACGCAGCATAGAGCGGATGAAAGTTATCATATTGAAGGGCAATTTCAAGTCACAGCATGACAGAAGAATTTGGGAGTACAAATTTATGGCCACGTTTAATACCCTCAAGAATGGAATGAACCTCAGCTCAGGATTCTTGCACAAGTGGAGAATATGAAAGGTCTGAAGGAGGTCAAGAGGGATGTCCTCTTCTCAATCATTTTTTTAAACTTCATAAAAATGCAGAACTTGACTTGTAATAACTTTGTCATCCATTAGGTGGTGCTGCATCTCCTTCCATGTGCAGGTTGAAGGAGAAATAAGACGGATCATAAAACTGTCACAATCCTGAGCTCAGTGGACTGATTAAGTATTTATGTCTCAGCTCAGTTTGTCTGTTGTTTTGAGTTTTGAGTGCAAAACAGTCTCAAATTTCTGCGTGTGAACATTTGTATTTCAATTAAAAGGGGTGTCCTCTCTGCATTTGTGTATTATATATGTGCCCCATCCAAACCATTTCCATTCTAGCCTGATGAAGGATCAATAGAAGACCCAAAAGTTTGCTGTAACATCATGTATTTTTGTTGGCCATTAAAAGTATCATATCTACAAGATTACTTGGTTTCTCTCACTGAGAACAATCACACTATGTAGAGTTTGTTATGTTAGTGCCTGGGGAGTGGATTTTACCGAAATATTAGACAACCCCTTTAAGTAGTAAAACATAGTACAAAAATTGCATTACTAAAAATACAGCTTGTCTCACCATGAATAAGCCCTCATACAGTTGTGTTGACGGAAAAATATAAAAGAGTTATGGAAGGTGAAGATAAAGAAAATTAAAAGAAGAAAAAATACAAAATTCTCAAGGAGTTAAGTATACTTGTAGATGATCTTGAACAGTGTGAATGCTTTGTCCTATTTTTAACTCCGTGCGTTCTTATCTATTAAACATGTAACAATACTTCAGAGCAGCTACATGTGAAGAAAGGGTGACAAGAATCATTTGCTGGATTGTTGTTTTTTTCGTAGAAGTTATCCCAGTTCACACGTATAATAATAAAGCCATCTGTCTGAATTAAGTTTGTAATGTTTTGATTTTCCGTTCATAATGCCAAAATCAATTGTGATGTTATCTGTATTTCCCACAGGTTCTTTTATCTCATTTATTTCCTCTTAACAGTACTGCCTAAAATTTGATACAAAATTGCTTTATACAAAATAGATTCTGAAAACTGGCTGCGTTACAATGACAGATCTTAAATTGTTTAAGGATAATTTTCATCCTGCAGAATCCACTTTGCATTTTCTAATAGTAATATAGTAACTTGGAAAATTTGTTAGCGTTTTAGTTTTCTTGCAAAGCTTTCTCTTTAACGTATAAGTAAAATTACTCTTCACTTTTTAGTTTTTGAGGAATTGAAAGGAGTAGTCCAGTTTAGAAACCCCTTTTAAATCTCCTACTGGTATTAGGTAATTCTGAATTAGGTGAGCGGAGACCTCCTACAAAGAGTCTCTATGTACCTGCATTTCCACATGATGATGATTTATCCGTTCAGTCGTTTCCGACTTTCCGTCACTTTGTGGATCAGCATACGCCATGCCTCCCTGTCCTTGGCCGCTTCCTTCAGATTTTCCGCAGTCATGCTCATGTCAACCTGGATTGTGTCTAGCCAGCGTTTTCTTTCATGCCCTCTTCTTCTGTACCCACTGACTGTGGCGAGCATTAATGTTGTTTCAAGAGAATTAGCTTGTACGACATGAAAGCCATTGTTTGGTGATTTTTGCATTCTAGTGATACTTTTGGTCCGACGCGGTCTAGGATCGCTCTATTTGTGACCATCTCTGTCCATGGTATGCACCATATACATCACCAGCACCACAGCCCAAAGGCCTTGATCCTTCTTCTGTCTACTTTTCTGAGTGTCCAGCTTTCATATGTATGCGTAGTTATTGGGAAAATTATTGCATTAATTAGTCAGATCTTTGTTGTAATGCTGAGGTCTTTGCTCTTCCATATCTTCACCATCCCTACGACCAAGGCTGATTCTTCATTTGATTTCAGGCTCCAATTCACCACTGTGGTCGATCTTGGATCTAAGGAAAGTGAAATCTTGGACTGATTTAATTTCTTCATCGTTTATTGTTATGTGTGGTACATTGCTTGCTGTTGTCAGCATCTTCGTTTTGAGATACAGTCCCAAATGTTCAGTTTCTTTTTTGACTCTTCAAATTGGGTATTCAAGGTCATTTTCAGCATGTAGAGTTGTGTCGTCAGCAAATCGAAGGTTGTTTGTTTCTTCCACCAGTTTTCACTCCAATTGCAGATTCATCCAGATTGCATTGTGTTATGATCATTTCAGGATACAAGTTGAATAGGGCTGGGGATAGAATGCAGACTTGTTGGACACTTTTTCTGATTTTAAACCAGTCAGTGTTACCAGGGAGTCTGCACCAGGGAAGGTTGTAATTGCTTGTACTGAGCTCTGTCAATATGGCTGGCATAGGAAATAGTCGATCTGGTTGCAGTGCTTTCTATTTGGGACTGTATATGTGTTTAAACAGCGCTTCAGTTGCTCAAGCCACGTGTTCATAATCACAAGTCGATTTTTTTCACAGCACTAAATCTGTCAGTCACCAGCCTCATTACGACTTCCTAGACCCAACTTCCCACAGCTGGTGATTCTTCTCCGGCACTTACTTTTACATTAAAGTCCTCAGCAATGAAGATGGTGTCTTTGGCTGGAATTTGGTTGATTGTTTTCTGGAGATCTGTGTAGAATTTTCCGATGTCCTCTTCCTTTGCAACATATTAATTTCAGCAGAAACTTAAAAAAGTTTCATTTAGAGTGGCCTCACCCACCTGCGTTGGGGATTGCAGTTTTCTGCCTCATTTGGGGAGCAGAAAAGTGGACTCCTTGTTGCCAAATGGCTCCGTTTCTGGACGGAACTGAACATTGACTATAATGGGTCCGTCCACTTTCCACCCAGCTGCCTGGCTTTTGCGGCTATTTTTCTTCTGGTATTTTGAGCTGCATCTATGACGGAACCTCTGGATGGATGTTCTGATGCAGACGTGAAACCAGCCTTACCCTGGAAAAGCGCTATATGAAATTTTAGCACTCGCTGCTATGTCTTTCTACATATTATAATGTGTTGCTTCAGGTTTCAACAGCAGGACTCCAGCTAATTCTGAATGGAGTGGTGACCTGAACTTCCGTAGACTTGAATAAAGAAAGCTTAGCACATACATGACCATCTCTCCATTCAATGTCCACATAGATTTGGCTGCCTGACCTGGCAGAATGAGCATGAGGGGATCCACCAATTTCTAAGCCGATCTTCTCTTATCTATGATGGCTACAACTTTTCTCAGACTACCGATCGGTAAGTGTCTAGAACGTGAGGAGACCCTGGTATACCACTAGGGGTCGCAGTTGTGACCCAGCCCCCACCATATACTGTTTATTGCTGTAGCACTATTGAGTACAATGAGCGATATCGCAGAAATTAAAATGTTGTGATTTTTTTTTTTCTTCACACAACATCGCATGAGTGAAAACATCGCAAATGGGAATTAAACCATTAAAAATCATTGGTTTAATAATTGTGTTTTCACTCACTCTCGCATTGCGCGAAAATCGTGTGAAATCTTATGCCAAGGGGCTAGATCATGTATGTAAATATGTTTAGCAGCTGTACGCAGTACGGTTTAGGTATGAGTACTGAGTATTTTTTTGGAATTGGGGTTGTACTTGAAGTATGTGGATTCTATTTTTTAAAGCATAACAATATTGTGTGGACCTAATTAAATACCAATAAGGTACTTTTCGCTCAGGGCCTTGTTTTTTCTAACACCTGCCCAAATTCAATACAAAGTTTACTTAGGCTCAATGTCCCGGTGCAGATTTTAATTATAAAATTCGCGCATCTCCCGCGCGGGAGATCCGCAGCTCCAGAAGCCCATAGAGATGCATTAGCATCCGCAGTGCAGGTAAATGCAGGCAGATTGGGTTTTTTTCACGACGTGCGGGTCAAAAATCGCATCATGCTTCATTTTCTCACGGATCTTCCGCACAGATGGCTCCCGCGGCTTCCATTAAAGTCAATGGAAGCTGCCTGGACCCGTGGCACACCCACAACTGTTTTTGTGCTGTGGATTTTAAAAAAGTGTGCATGGCGAATGCGCGTGGCACGCTGCCAGCGTGCCAAGCACATCTGCCGTGCTGAAGAAAGAAGATCCATCCGCAACGGAGGGGAGACCCGCAGCGTTGGGACAGGTGAGTCATTTTTGGCCTCGTCGCTGCGGACACGGGTGGAAACCACTGTGGGATTCCACCATGCGTTCCCATGGACATGAAGCCTAACAGAGGCATATTACATTCTACATTCAGCACTAACGCAATTAAACAAAGTCCAGTAGATTCCTTTAGACGTTAGGAAGAAAAATCTATTGTATCACATGTATGTGGTTTCTGTTCTTTAGATGTAATTTTATTTTCATAGGCCAAATGTCCAGAAGATTAGATAAACATCAGACACTCTTGTCACTCAACGTGCAGCACCAAGAACGTTAGCTAAGACTACTTCCAGACATATGGTGCTATTTTAAGCAATGGAAAAATTATGCTTTGAAAAAATTACTGTAAAATACAATTCTTTGCGTGTTCTTGTCCCTCCAGTTGGTTTAGTTGTTTCTGGATTAGAATAGTTTTTTCCTCTTAAGTTTGCTAAAAATGAAAAAGTAGATGACAACAATTACAGATCCTATAGAGGTTGTCATGCAGAGACACTTTGCTTGTTTCTTTATTGCTGCACTGCCTGGTGGATTAAGTATTCCATGGCCAAGAAAATGTAGGTGACAACCCCTATGGGATCTGTAATGGTAACCATCTCATTTTAGAAAACATAGAAAACAAAATGCTAAAAACGGAAGGCAAAAAGATAAAACAAATGATTACTGCTACTATTTTCTTTGTACAGCCAAGTCTTTTTTTTTGCTACTTTTCTCATCTTCTCCGTTATTTCATGGGATTTTTACACGCACACACTGCTCCACTCAGGAATGTTCCCAAAACAACTTGTTAATACGTATTTTTATGCTTATTTTTATAAGCCTCATGTCTCGCTCGAAAAACAAAACTCGGGTTTGTTCATCTCTGAGCCTAATCTTTGCAGATGATCTTCACTTGTAGGAAAAAGCAACACTGGGTTGGACTTGGCACTATTTTCAGACACTTTTCTTGCTGGAAACCTATTTTGATTCTGAAGCCCTTCTTGCTTTTTACATTTGTATGTGCCAAAGACAAGGGGTTCTTAAATATGGTGTTCGGCCCAAACACTGCGGGGAGATTTATAAGGACTTCATATGCCAATCTTAATACACAGTGTGCTGAAGTCGGATGCACCTGAATTAAGAGGTGTGTACATCCATTAGATTTTCACTATAATGTATGCTAATTTCTAGTATCAATTACAGTAAGTCTGTTGGGCTGTCACAGGTCCTACTCCTCCCGTTAAGCCCCACCTACTTTTCGTACCACTTTTGAAAAGATAAAAGTTAAAGACCTAAGTTTCACCACACATGTAAGATGCACCAAAATTTACCCTTTTTTACACAGAAAACCGGCATAAGACTGTTGATAATTTCACCCCCCATATTTTTTAATGCATTCACATCAAAAACCAAGTGTAAACGCATTGATACATTTGCTCCATTATATTTGTCTTAAGTATTTATGATAAAACAATCACATTTTTTAAAAAGACCCTCTAGTTTCGGGGAAAAAAAATTCTCAGGAAGGATGGGGCGGGGGATATATTACCAGCAGATGTTATTCCTTGACACCCCTCCGATCCACTGGTTTCAGATTTAGGCCATCCAAGACAGCTGCAGTAATTTTTTTAACTACCTAATGCAAACTGTGCACTGCTTTCTAGTTGGCCAGTGCTGACCACATGTGCAGGTCTGACCAATCAGAGAGCAAGCATAGTGCATTAGTAGTCTAACACTATGGAGAATAGGTATCCTTAAGATTGTATCAGCCATCTTGGATGGGCAAAAACAGAACCTGGTTCTTGGAGAAGAGAAGAACAACCTCAGGTAATATACTCCCCACCTCTCTGGTCCTGGGACAGAGTTTTGGCCTGAAACCAGAGGGCCGCTTTTACTTTCATTATTAGCTAATTACTTGACTACTGGGGTAGTTATTTTTGCTTTAAATAAACATCTCAAGCATCTGTACATTGTTTGGTCAGTTAATATAATATAACATTTTTTTTCTTTTCTAATCATTTATTATTCTAAAGTGCCATTAATTCCAGAGCGCTGTACATGTAAAAACAGGTTAAAATACATTGCTTATGTAAAATAACAAGAACAATAAACATGAACTGAATAAATTACTAAGTGATACAGATGGAGAGAGGACCCTGTGCATGGTCAGCTTACAATCTACAAAGAGAAGAGGGAAGGAGGTCAGGCGAGGATAGAGGCTGCTTATATAGTGCTGGCAGCAGGGCTATTGTCATCAGGTTGTTGGCTTTTTGAAGAGGTAGGTTTTCAGGTTCTCTTTGAAACTTTCTAAGGTGGTGAGTCTGATGCATTGGGCTAGTGTATTCTAGAGCAGTGTTCCCCAACTCCAGTCCTCAGGGACCGCCAACAGGTCATGTTTTCAGGATTTCCTCAGACATTGCCACAGGTGTTCTTACTGTAGGATATCCTGCAAACATAACCTGTTAGTGGTTTCCGAGGACTGCAGTTGGAGAAACCCTGTTCTAAAGTATAGGTTTACACACAGCTCTGCTACATGCATCCTGATTCACACACATTACATACAGCACATTACACACCAAGCTCTACTACATCCATCCTGATTACCACACATTACACACACAGCTCTACTACATCTATCCTGACTCCACACATTACACACACAGCACATTGCACACACAGCTCTACTACATCCATAATGACCCCACACATTACACACACAACACATTACACACAGCTCTGCTACATACATCCTGATTCACACACATTACACATACAGCACATTACACACATAGCTCTACTATATCCATCCTGATTCCCACACATTACGCATGCAGCTCTACTACATCCATCCTGACCCCACACATTACACACGCAACACATTACACACACAGCTCTACTACATCCATCCTGATTCACACACCGTACACACACAGCTCTACTACATGCATCCTGATTAACACACATTACATAATGTGTCTTCTGCATCCCCTGCTTGGAGTGCAAGGTGATTGCTCAACGTTTGAGTGATCATCTTGCAAAACGCACACAATGATTATCGCTCAAAAATCGTGCAAACGATTTTTTGAGCGATAATCGTTGTGTCTAAACCAGCTCTTACACACACAGCTTTGCTACATCCATCCTGACCCCACACATTACACACACAGCACATTACACACAACTCCAATACATCCATCCTAATTCCCAAACATTACACACGCAGCACATTACACACACAGCTCTACTACATCCATCCTGATTCCCACACGTTACACGCACAGCTCTGCTAAATGCATCCTGATTACCACACATTACACACACAGTTCTGCTACATGCATCGTGATTCACACACATTACACACATAGCTCTGCTACATCCATTCTGACCCCACACATCACACATACGGCTCTTCTACTACATAAATCCTAATTCACACATACACGGCTGTTGTACATCCATCCTGACTTCGGCAAATCACCAGACTCCTGGACACAATGATGAGCCCCTGGTCATGTGATGCCTGACTCCACCCACACATGATCACATGACACCGATGTCATCACAGGTCCTGGTGGCTACTGTTAGCTTATCCAGTGTACAGTACTTTCTACCAAGCTGCACAGTGGCTCCTCGCACAGCAGTGACATCACCGCAGGTCCTTCAGCCTGCCAGAGCTCTTTGGTGGTGGTAGGTTGGTGTCTTCTGTCAGGACGCCTGAGTTGTGTCTGAGATAATAATGGCTTAGTTTTATTCTCATTTTGTTATTTTTGTCCTCCCCTTCCAAGTGCCCTACCTTTGTTGTTCTTCTGTTGGTCAGGCTCTGTGTTTTATATATGTTTTGTAGGACCTGTGATGACGTCACTAGGGGGTAGAGTGATGATGTCACCAGGACAAGTGGTCATTAGTAGTTTGATAATATTTTAAACTGGATTTGCTGCACAGTATGGAGTCAGTGAAGGAATTGGGGAAAGCTAAGGGAGTAATGAAAGGATAGGTGTATTAGTTGGGCAATAGAGTTGAGGTTGGATTAGAGGGGTTCAACTGTGTTGGATGGGAGGCTATAGAGAAAAATGTTGTGTAGTTCAGATGATGAGGGCATGTGCAGCTTGAAGGACAAGGCAGAATCAAATGTTATACCTAGACAGCAGACTTATGGAAATGGGAAAAATATTGAGCCATTGATTTTGAATGATAGCTTTGGTAGGGATGTTAATTGAGATGGAGGAAAGATGATGAGTTCAGTCTTAAAGCTTGAAAAGCAGACACTTTGAGATTCTGAATAGCAGAGATGTACCACCTGGGTCAGAGAGGTAAAGATGGGTGTTATCAGCCTAAATGTCTTACTGAAAGCCATGGAATTCTATAAGCTGTCAAACATCAAAGGTGTAGATGGAGAAGAGAAGGTGCCCTAGGGCAGAGCCTTGGGGAACACCACTAGATAGAAGGCAAGGATGTTGTGTGTGATTGGGAGGCACTACATATTCTGTAGGTGAGCGCAATGTAAAGCAATGCAGAATTCCAGCATACATTTAGAGTAATATTCTCATCTTGCTACATAACGTTGCATCCATTCAGCAAGGGATATAAGTTTGATCAGAGAAGTGTATTGTAAACAGAATTTTCATCAGGTCACTAAAAACTATGCTGGATGCATTTGTCTCCTTGGTTTCATTGTGTCAAGGACCAATTCATTACACTCTACAATTCTCTTCAGAGAAAATGAAGACGACTCTACAACCCCATCCACGACAGGTTATGTTTATTTTGACAGATTTATTAAAGTTGCATTTCAGAGCAGCTTTAGATGTGGAAGCTTTTGAGATTTAAGTGCAAAATCAAATGCAGCGAACTTCTGACAGAAGTATCAATGTCCCTTCACTTACAGGGTAATTTATAAATCACAGTGCTCTACAAACAAATTGAAGATATGAGAGGAAGGACTGGAGTCGGACAGATAAATAGAGCTTCATCATTCAGCATGCACTGTATGCAACACATGAAAGGCCTCTAGAACCTCTATCGGCATGCTACGGTTTGCGAGCATACTTCTGGCAAAGCAAAAAATATTTTCTTTTTTTACAGTTTTTTTTCTCAATACTTTTATACAAACTGATGACATGAAACTTTGTTAACCTGTTAAGATACCCACAATGTAAATCCTCATATTATAACATATTGCCACTGGCGTAAAGCCTTTGTACCTGAAAATGAGCAGTGGAGCTGCCCTCTGTTGGTGCCGTGGAGTCTCAGGTCAGCAGACCCAGATCCGCTGTGCCAGTGCCTGTCACCATGTTGAAGGGCTGTTTTTTCCTGTAACAGAAGATCAGATCGATGCCTGAATTAGGCCCAATGTCCATGGGCAGGTTTGATTTGCGGAATCCACACGGGAGATCTGCAAATCAGGCCGCCCATAGGAAAGCATGGGCATCCGCAAATCAAAGTGTGCAGATTTGTTTTGCGGACCTTTTTGTGCGGTTCCCGCATGGACGGCTTCCATTGAAGTCAATGGAAGCTGTCTGATCCGCAGCACACCCGCAGCTGACACTGCAGACTGCCGCGGATCTGCGGGAAAAAAGGAGTTTGGAAAAAAACCTGTATAGCGCAAGCCGTGAGGACCATGCACAGTACAGCAAGCCTAAAGTGCAGAGGTCTGTGCAAACGCCGCTTCCAGAAAAATAGAGGTACGCAGGGGTCATGGGCCGTGGGCAGGGCTGGATTCCATGCAGGATTCCCCGCACAGAATCCGACCGGCCCGTGGACAATGAGGCCTTACCGTGAAAAATATCAAAATACAAAAATTATGAAAGGTGTGAATGTCCCCAAACCATGACCATGGCTACCCTAATCACCCAAAATTAGACATGTTGCATTTCAAAATGAGTGAAACAAAAAAGAAAATCTATTCTAATACTTTATTTTTAGGGCAACCTATAGGCCATTATTTTCTGAAAAAACGGAGAGCACTGCATACAAGGGGTCCCTCACAATGTCACGAACCGCCATGCCAATTTCATCCGTCAGTGAGGGATGGGATGATAATAGGATGCAAATTATAAATCTTTCATCTAGGATGACTGTGGGTGAACCGAGCATTTTGGAGAGGAGCCGGTCCTGTGTCCCGTCGAGCCACTTCAGACTGTTCGGCTGAACAAAGGACATGGCCCTCTTCCTATGTAAGATCAGATGGAAAAAGTTTTTCTCTGTCCAGGATCGTATCAAATTGACCAACCTGGGGCTTGATGCTAATGACCTACCAGGACTAAGGGCATTAGAAGAGTTGGAACGAGAGGGACAACAAGTCACAGGGAAAGGTCCTTTTACAGAACTGAGGCTAAAAAGCACAAAAAAATCCTCCACAGGGACAATCCCCATATATCTATCTATATTTATAGTTGAGGATTAATTATATATATATATATATATATATATATATATATATATATAATATATATATTTTATTAGATTCATCCTCAAATATAAATCTCCGAATATCGGACAAATTTTGGATCATCATTTGAACGGCTCCTGATGAGTCGCTTTCGGGACAGTAATGCGTTGAGCCATGAAGCTATATGAGCCATTTACATCTGTCCTAATACCCTGGTATTGGCACTAATTCATATTTGATTTGTCCTTTTATCTTTTAATAGACATGCCGTGTTGCTTGGTTACGGTGTAGCTAGGCATAATATTATTGGTTCTACAGAAGAATGGGATGCATTGCTACCCCAACTCAGCATGTTATCTGACAGAACCTCCTAATCGTTTTCATATAGTTGGTCACAGATTTAATAAAACGATATACTACTTACTTGACCAACATGTTTGGAACTTGATTTTTATTATATGATGGTCAAATAGTTCATCAAATCTAGATGACCAAGATACCTCTGTTGTGGAATTCAATGTTCCGTCAATATGCCGTGAGGCTCCAAATCAGAGGTGGTTATGGCGGCCGCCGTGAAAAAGCAATGAAACACAGAGATCAGGCCTGTGTCTAGAAGCAATCTGTGTTTATTCTGTACATTGTCATTTCTTATACAAAAAATAGAAGGAGTATCAGTAGGCGTATCAGTAGGCGTATCAGTAGGCGTATCAGTGCAAAGGCTAGTGTTACAAAGTTCAATCTGTTATACTGAGGTCAAAGTACTAAGGTGGTGAATAATTGCGTTTTCTCAATAAACATGGCTTCTTTTGTTGGAATGTAGACTGACTGTCTAGTACCTTGATTCTTTATCACAATCTACATTTTAATCACATGCCCTAGACAGCAGTTAATGATCGAAGCATTCCATTATCCTTTGATCATTGTAACGAGATTAACAAGATCTTGGAGACATGATGGACATTTAAGATTACACCTCTACTTAATGTAATTAAGTACTAACCTAAATGTACAAGCATTTATCAGAGCTTTTCATAGGACACAGAATAGAGTGTACAATTTAGGCCTAAAGCCTCCGGAAACGTGTATCAAAGATACATACATATATAAATTAATATGTTCATAACCCTCACAATCCCCCATTTGAAACAGTCCATCTTGAAAAGAGCCTTTGTTGTGGTACTATCAAGGGTGCTAAGCCACCCCTTCCAGTCTTTCTATCCTCTTCGCCGGATCCCCACTGTTGGTGCTCTTTTACTCTTTTGACTGTTTTAACGATATCGTAGAGGGAGCGATTCCAGATAATTTGCTTGTCTCCGTATCCCACAGAATGTCCATAAGTTGCAAACACTCAAAAGAATGAACAAAAGAAACAGTATTAGTAATGGGTGAAACATAAAATCCATCATCTTTCCTGCTGTAGGTGACCATCCAGTAAAAATATCATACCAGTTTTATTCGGTGTCTATCTGGATTTTATTACCTATGCTGACCAACTTATCTCCTACCCATATAGTTTGTTTTTCTAATTCCATAAGGGAGAGGTTAGTAACATCCAAATGCTTTTGAAATTGTTCAGTGTCTTTCATTAGTCTTACAATTCTACCCAAGGATATAGTCAGATTTGACATAGAGATAGCATCTGGGTGCCAGTAATACTTTATTGCAGCTTCAGCATCTGGCAAAAAGGTGTAAGTTTCTGTAAACCAATGTATCACCGATATGTTCTGTAAACATCCAGAAAATGGAGTGGTGAGATTATACATACTGGTGGTTTTAGTTTGGTTGGTAACAAAGCATATATATTGGGGGCCAACTTCTATCAGCATATGGAAAGACGCAGGTAGCACCGTCCAATCACATATGCTGACTGAAGGCTGCAGGAAACATGGCTCATATGCGGCTGTACTCCGTCCGCATACTAGGCCATCCAGTGTTTCTTCACAGTTCTCTATGCCATGGGTTTTATTTTCACTATCAATCATAGTACCTGTGAACTTGGGCAACCAATATTGGAAAGCATATAGAGGCGGTCCGAACACCACAGGTAGTACTACAAACTTACACATCAGGCTTGTGTCCTTTACATCATAAAAAGTCATTTCTCCAGTGCAATATTCATCAGAGCATTCTACACTATCAGCCCGGGGCCGTATCCAGGATGCTACTGGAATTACATTCTTGAAAATATTTCTCCACAATTTTTCATTCTTTGTCATCAAATCTGACTGTGCTTTATCCTTCTCGTGAATCATATATACATATTGCAGGCTACATTGTGTATAGTTTATGAATTTACTCATATTTACAAACAAATCATTTTGAACCCCAAAACTCAGATTAAAAAGCGTTAATACATCCTTATTATATCCTAATGCAAGATGTTGGGGGAGGAATATGGAGGGCATCCATTGTGCCTGAATATTGACCAGATTAGACACATCTCTTCCTTCCCCTGCCATCTTATTTTTCATTACTTCTAAATCTATTGAATTTAAAACCCCTGTGCCTGCTCCTATTCCTCCAAGAAGAGTATCGTACCATTCTCTCTTCATTCTAGAGCATGATTTCATTACAGGGAAAGATATATTAAACTGCACTACGGTCCTCTGTTGTTTGGTTGAGACATTTTTACATGTATGGGGGAGCCTAACTAAATTGTCAGTGTGTACCACAGGGGTTGTTTCCAGGACGGTCAAAAGGTTTAACCACATTAGAGAGTTGGCTATAGGAGTACCATTAATGCACAGGAGAGTATATGTATCTTTTAAAGATATTGTCTGGTTTGTGCCTCCTCTTCCAACTTGGTCACCCTTACACATTAACGTTTTTGAAAGATGCTCATATGTGAACTGCTTATCTATATGAGCCACACATCCTTGGGTTAGTTTATAGCATGAGATATTTACTCTACTGATAATGTTTATCCAAGGATGCTCTCCTTCCTGTATGACATATGAACGACCTTTAAATTTATTGGAGGGGACATATAAGCCACTGGTCTCTCCTAGTGTAAAATTGGCTATTATGCACCTATGATTGCCTTCACATATGAACTCATCTTGCTGTCTGGCTTTAGTTTTATTTGCCCAACCCCAGTAGCTTCTAACAACACCTCCTTCCTTAGTTTGTGCCAATTTCAACTTTCCCGCTGGCGTCAGGGTCCAGGCCCTGGCGATAAGCAGGAGAATTCCAAGCACCAGGAATAGTCTCATTTCTCTCATATTGTGGTTTCTTAACCTTTTTGCAATGTGAGGCATGTACCCAATTGGTTTTACCCTCTAGTTTGACGGCAGTACTGGTTGTGAGCAGCACTTGATACGGGCCGTCAAACCTTGGTTCCAATGTCCTCCTCACATGTCTCTTTGTCACTACCCAATCTCCGGGCTGCAGATCATGCGTTCCTTCAAGAGAATTTGGATCTGGAATTGAAGAAAACACTTGATTGTGTGTTGCCTTTAGGCGTGCATTTAAGGACATAACATAGTCAGTTAGAGTACCATACTGGGCCTGCAGTACCTGTGGAAAGTACAGACCCAATCTGGGTGCGCACCCAAACAAGATTTCATATGGTGATAATCCTGTTTTTCTGTTAGGCACATATCTGACTGAGAAAAGGGCCAATGGGAGGCACTCAGTCCATGGTTTGCCTGTTTCTTTCATTGCTTTCTGTATTTTTAGTTTTAGGGTACCATTCATCCTTTCTACCTTCCCACTACTTTGTGGATGATAAGGGGTGTGAAATGCTTGGGAAATACCCAGGGCAGACATGATGTGTTGCATTATTTCACCTGTGAAATGTGTACCCCTGTCTGACTCGATTACCTCTGGTACCCCATACCTGCAGACTACCTCATTCATGAGCTTCTTTGCTGTTGCCTGAGCAGTTGCCTTGGTGATGGTGTAGGCCTCAACCCAACCTGAGAAGATATCAACAACAACAAGCACATATTCATATTTCCCCACACGTGGGAGCTGAATATAGTCAATTTGCAATCTCTGAAATGGGTAGAGTGGCCTAGGCAAGTGTTTTTGCGGGACCTTTACTTTCTGTCCTGGGTTGCTCACGGCACAGATCATACAAGATTGGACAAATGATGCAGCAGTTACAGAGAACCCAGGGGCCACCGATTCTCTCTCAAGCGTCAGTAGCATAGCTGCCTTCGATAGGTGAGTCTTTCCATGGATCAGCTGGGCCATCATGGGGTACAGGGATCGTGGTAGGCAAGTTCTACTGACTGTTTGCTATACGCCACCCTGTTCTACTGCTCCCATATTAGTCCATTTATCTTTTTCTTCTTTGCTGGCTTGTGACTGTAATGTCTTTAGTACATCAATGTCCATATTTTTATCAAAGTCCAAATCATAGTCTCTGACTTGTGCGGTCAGTATCTTCTTTTCTTCTTTCTTCCATGGTTTGAGGGCCGCTGCCTTTGCTGTGAAGTCTGCGAGGGCGTTGCCTTTTGCTTCTGCAGTGTCGGCTTTAGTATGAGCTTTCACCTTTAGGATTGCTACTTTATCCGGTAGGAGTAGGGCTTTCATAAGGTTCTGTACTGCTGCACCATTCTTAATGGGTTGTCCTACAGAAGTTAAAAATTGTCTGGCCTTCCATATTGGGCCGTAATCATGAGCTATGCCAAATGCATACCTGGAATCAGTGTAAACGTTTGCTGTTTTACCTTCTGCCACTCTACACGCCTCAGTGAGGGCCTTCAATTCCGCTTCTTGTGCTGAGACATGCGGAGGCAGAGCTTCTGCTTTTAGGACATCATGTTGTGTGACTACTGCATACCCGGTATGGAATCGGCCATCCTCACCTTGGTACCGTGAACCATCTACAAAAAGCTCAAAATGTGCATTGTCAATAGGCGTTTCAGTAACTGATTCAAAACCTGCAGTTTCTTGCTGCATCAATTCTAGACAATCATGCTGGTGTTTTGAATCAAATCAGAATCATGCTGTACAGAATTTAAAAATAACTGATCTGCAGTACCCAAATCCCCCACCCCCCATTTGAATCGGGATACTCGATTGGAAGAAGAGTAGCCGGGTTCAAGGTAGTGCACCGTTGGAAGGAGATGTTAGGAGGCATGAGCAAGGCACATTGTAACCTTATTTGACGAGCTAAAGACAGGTGTTTAGGTTGTACTTGAGTGAGTATACTCTGGATGTCATGGGGGGTGAGAACCACTAGGGGGTAGTCCAGGACCAACTCAGAAGATTTGTCAACCATTGCTTGTACTGCTGCTACCGCACGGACACAGGAGGGGGCTCCTCGGGCCACCGGATCCAATCTCATGGAGTAATACCCAAGTGGCCGTGGACGTCCTCCATGTTTTTGTGTCAACACTGCCGTCGCATGACCAGAAAGTTCAGTGCAGAAGAGAGTGAAAGGTAGAGTGTAATTAGGAATTCCCAGTGCTGGAGAACTGAGAATAGAGAGTTTTAGTGTATGGAAATTGTCAGTTGCTTCAGGAGTGAGAGAGAAAGGAACACTTGGAAGACAATCATAGAGTGGTTGCATCAGGGATGAGGCAGAACGGATCCAAGGACGGCAGTATGAGACAAGCCCCAAAAAGGTGCGGAGTTTGGCAGCAGAAGAAGGTACAGAAATGGCTTGAACTGCAGCTTTTCGTTCTTCTGTGAGATGTTTGGTTCCTTGAGCTAGGCAATGGCCTAGAAACACAACCTTTTGTTTACAAAGCTGTAATTTTTCCTTTGAAGCCTTGCAGCCATTTTCTGCTAAAAATTTTAGAAGAGAAATGGATGCAGATTGACATGTTTTCAGATCCTCAGCGCAAAGCAGAAGGTCATCAACATATTGCAACAGCACAGTTCCATCAGGCGGAGTCCAGGCCTGCAAAACAGACTGGAGTGCCTGGGTGTACATGTTTGGAGAATTCTGCGCACCTTGTGGCAGGACGGTCCAAGCGTATTGTTTACCCTTGAAGGTAAAAGCAAAAAGGTACTGGCAATCCGGATGGATCGGTACACTGAAAAACGCATTTGCAAGATCTATCACTGTAAAAAATGTCGCAGTGGGCGGGACTTGTGCTAAAAGCGTATGTGGATTTGGCACTACTGGGGTGTCGAGTACAGTTACTTTATTAATTTCCCGAAGATCATGTACCATGCGATAAACATCTAGTTGTCCCTTTTGTGTTTTCTTTTTAACTGGGAAGAGGGGAGTATTGGCTGGTGATGTTATTTCCCGTAGTGCCCCCATTTGAATTAAGTCTGTAATTTGTGGGCCTATAGAATCCTCTTGGGCCCTACCCAATGGATATTGTTTTACTTGGGGGGTTACGCATCCTGGTTTTAGTGTGACTACCATGGGTGTCACATTCATATGACCAATATCTGTTTTGGACTTGGCCCAGAGTTCCTGTGGAACTTCCTGTAATATTATTTCCTCTTCTGTAGTTAAGAGGAAAATTGGCTGTGGATCATCTAGAGAAGCCACCATCTGGCAAAATTGTTCTGCGTTTGTTTTTGCAAAATCAATCTGCACTGTTCCTTCTTCAGTAAACTGAATGGAAGCTGACAGGGCAGAGAGTATGTCTGTGCCCATAACTGACAGTGGAATATCACCACTCACCAATAGTTTTGTTAACACTGTCTGGTCTCTGAATTTTATGGGGAGAGGGTCTGTTTCCTGAAGTTTCTTAGGAACTCCTTCAAGACCTACAACAGTTTGAGCTGTATTTTGCCGGTATGCTGGAGGAATTAGGTGGCTTTGGATGACTGAGGTTGCTGCCCCTGTATCAACAAGGAAAGGAATTTCCTTATTGAGTACTTCCCCTTTAAGAAAAATGGCCACACCCTCTTTTACATTGCTCATGGGGAAGAAGGGCAGAGGGTCGCCGACTATTCAATCTTGGTTTTCTATTTCTCCCTTGGCGAGTCGTGCTTTTGTGGGTTGTTCACTACCCCTCTGCTGGAGGAATTTTCTACACTCCCGTTTAAAGTGCCCAGGCTTACCACAGAAATGGCACTTAAGGTTATGTTTGGGATGGGTGCCCTGTTTTATTTTGTTCTCTCAGCATAGTGTCCACACGATATAACCATTTGCCCATTGTGGCATAGAAATTTGGTTGCCATCAAGCGGACATTTTGTTTGCCTTTGTTTCTCATATAGGGAAATCGTGCTTTATATATCAACATACCTTTCCCCAATAATAATCTACCATTTATCTCGTCCTCTTGACGATCGATATTTGTATCCTTGTCTGTATTTGTATGTCTGTTTAGTTTAACCACCTCCCTCAAGGTTAGTGGTTTTTAATAAATTATAATATCAATAAAGTTTATTTTAGTCCTAAGGCCTTCCAGTGATAAGGTGCTGTATTGTGCTATCATAACAGAGCTATGTCCTTTTTTGATTTTTAAATTTAGTTCAATGCCCTTGGCTGCTTGCACCAGGCCTGCTGCTTCATATTGTCTCCACTCAGGCTTGTTATCCATGAGTTTAGACCTCAAGGGTTCTCGCAACCCCTCTACAAAGGCCATGCTAAGTACATGGTCACCCAATTCTTGTATGCCCCTATACCCCAGATCTGACCAACGTTGTTGAAGGCGGGCATAAAATTGCTCTACACTTTCATCCTTCTCTTGTGTGACATTAGAAAGAGACAGGGAGGATTCTTTTAATTTTTCTTTTGCCCAACGTTCTAGACCAATTAAAAATATCTTACCACTTTTTAATTCTCTATGTTTAATTTTATCCCAATCTGTGCCACAATAGTCTTTCACATAATTTAAAATTATAGTTCCCACTGCCTCCCCTGTTTTTAACATAATCAAAGGACCCAGTTCAGCTGATGTTGCAGAGTATGTGTCTTGTATTTGTGCTATCTGTCTAAAGAAAGGCATAGGTCTGGTCATGGGGTCTGGTAATTGCTGTATAAGTGACATATGCTCTTGAGGTGTCCATGGTCTATATTTAACTTTTTGTGAGGTCATATCATATTGGCTCCTTCTGCCTTCCCCCTGTGTTACATCAGCTCCTATACCACTCTCCGCTCCCTGCATCTCCTCCTTGTCCTCTTCTCCATGCTTCCACTCACTAGCCTTGGATCTAGTGAGCATAGGCATAACCGGTTTGTGCCGAGGAGCTCCGCAAGCAGGGCAGCTCTCTCTCCAATCCGGGTTTTGTTGTCCACAATGCCAGCAGGTCCATCCCTCCTGTCCAGTGTTTGACCTTGGAGTGGATGGCTTGGCATAGGGTGGGGGAGACTGTTGGAATTGAGATGAAGGGGGGGGGGTGGAGGTGGAAGAGGGAACTGACCTGGCAATGGGGGAGCATAATATATCTGTCCTTTGAATTCTTTTCTCTGATATCCTGCATCTTCTATATCTCTACTTGCCTTTTTCCAACTATTCAACATTTCCTGTAATCCATTATCTTTTGCCCACCCAGCATGACTGTCTGAAAACCTTTCCCACTGCTGGAGATCTAATACTCCTGTCCCTTTATATCCTATGTGCTTAAACAATTTATCACATCCTCTACCAACTGCAGCTCTGCCTTCTCTTTCTTGTACAATTTCTTTAGCTGTCTTCCATACCTTATCCTCTTTACCAGCAGTATTGCCCATGGCTGGCGGTTTATGTACACCAAGAGGCTTATTATTTTATCCTTTCATACACCTAAAACAATCCCCTGACCGTTGAAATATACAAACGGAACTGCAGGGGGCCCTGTCCAGAATCGTGGCCTTGTTAGGGACTCCTTTCAGCGTCACTGATCAGGTTCCTGTTAACACGGGACATAGAGATTTATATTTGCACCCCGGAGGTCAGGTTCCGTCGATCAGGTCAACTCATCAATCACTCACTCGTGCATAAACAGGCACACATAAAGACAAAAACATTTGAATGTCAGTTACTACTTTTTTTTAAGTGTCAGTACTTCCTCACTTGTCTGTAAGTGTCGGTACCTCCCAACCCTGCTTATTTTTCCCCCGTCTCAACTACTTCTCTTATACCTATAAGAGGCTCCCATCAGGGATTTTATCCCCTGAAAATTTTAGGCTTCCCTGGTACAATTTATACCATGCCTTCCAGAGATCGGCAAGAGGGTTTCATATTCTGTACACTGACCATGCAAAGTAACAAATAAAGACAATAACAGTTAAAGAACACCTGCACAGCATATTCAGCCCACCATATGAATTCTTAAAAAAAAAAAAGCTTGAAGATTTATAAGAGGCATGCACTTCTTACCCCTCGGACAGGAAAGGAGCAGCCAAGAAGCACGGATAGATTGTGGCAAGATAAAGCCTTACCTTACTGCGCAGTTTTTGTAAATCCGTGGTTCCGAGTGGCTCCTTATCCCATCTGGGTCCGGGGGGGTTTGAGGTGCAGGTGGTCTTCTTGTTCCTTCAAGCCCCACGTTCTGGGCACCAATTACTGTTGTGGAATTCAATGTTCCGTCAATATGCTGTGAGGCTCCAAATCAGAGGTGGTTATGGCGGCCGCCGTGAAAAAGCAATGAAACACAGAGATCAGGCCTGTGTCTAGAAGCAATCTGTGTTTATTCTGTACATTGTCATTTCTTATACAAAAAATAGGAGTATCAGTAGGCGTATCAGTAGGCGTATCAGTGCAAAGGCTAGTGTTACAAAGTTCAATCTGTTATACTGAGGTCAAAGTACTAAGGTGGTGAATAATTGCGTTTTCTCAATAAACATGGCTTCTTTTGTTGGAATGTAGACTGACTGTCTAGTACCTTGATTCTTTATCACAATCTACATTTTAATCACATGCCCTAGACAGCAGTTAATGATCGAAGCATTCCATTATCCTTTGATCATTGTAACGAGATTAACAAGATCTTGGAGACATGATGGACATTTAAGATTACACCTCTACTTAATGTAATTAAGTACTAACCTAAATGTACAAGCATTTATCAGAGCTTTTCATAGGACACAGAATAGAGTGTACAATTTAGGCCTAAAGCCTCCGGAAACGTGTATCAAAGATACATACATATATAAATTAATATGTTCATAACCCTCACACCTCCCACAGTAGATTACGATACATGTCGTTTTTGAAGCCTTTTCATTTTAACATTTATATTAGTAAAAGCTATGTATTAAAAAAGGAGCTTATAGTCAGTGAAGGTAATACTTTATTTTAGTGTAAATTTGCATCTAAAAATATTTTTATAGAAGCCATTCTTTAGATAAAAAGGTATGAAAAAGTAGCTTCAAAAAACTAAGTGATAATTACCGTATATACTCAAGTATTAGCCGACTCAAGTATAAGCTGAGTCAATAAGTTTTACCACAAAAAACTGATAAAACTTATTGACTTGAGTATACGAGTAGACTAGGTAAAGAAATAATGCAATACTCCCCTCCCAGCCGGCATCTGTGTCCCCGGCGTGATGGTCTCCCCGGGGGTGCAGCAAGTTGCTTGAGAATTCTCCCTGCTGTCATCTCGGCTTTGAATTCCCTCACTGTCAACACTGTGTAAGTAAGCACTGTGATTGGATCGAGTGTAAGCCAATCACAGCCGGCGCCCTTTATTCATAGGGGTCCATGAGGAATAGCAGAAAAGCTGTACAACACAGAGTCCTAAGAAAAGATGTTCTAGTATTGTTCGTTAATGAGTGTCACGATTGGTGACCACAGCCAACGACTTCCTTACCTGGTGATTGTGGTCCCAGACCTTCCCCAGCCATCAGATGCAGCAGACACCGTGCCATTATCCAATCCAGCTCTTGTCAGTGCTGCCTGAAGGATGCATGCACCCAGCTCACTTCTTAAAGGGTCAGCCCACACACACAGGTTTTACATCCCTTGCCAATTCAGTTAGCTCCTTTGCTATTTAGGACCCCATCCCCCATTGCTGGGTGCCATCAGTAGGTTCTATATACTTCTGCAAACAGGCTTCTGTATTCTGTTTAACTCTGGGTTTGACCTATGCCTGATTCACCCAGCTTTTTTGTCATCTCCTAATCCTGACTCAGCTTCTCCTTTGACGAAGTTATACATGTCTGTTGCCTGCCCTGACCTTCTGCTTGTCTTATTGTTACATCCATCCTGACCTTAGCTTTATATATTAACCATGTCTCTGCCCACTTCTCCGCTATCGCTCTATGATTCCTCTGACCGTCTGCATCAGCTGCCACAGAACTGAGACTACTCTTGGGATAATGGCCTGGGGGTACAGCAGTGAAGCCCAGATCCCAATTGGATGGATTAAAGGGTGAAAAGCAGGGGCCCTAACGTGCTGCTCTCGGAAGTAGCTTTAAATCAGATTGATCTATGGCTTGGTGGGTCAACACTTGCTGGTCTGGCAATGCAGAATATAAGAATTTACAGCTGACAGCTCATGTAAGTGAAATGGAGTTTTCCGAAGACTAAACTCAATCCCACACCCACAAAATCTTACCTAAAAGTTCCATGGTGTAGAAAACTTATATTATCCAACCCCTCTGGCTCATGGTACCCTCAGCATTCCATTGTGTGGTGTCAGGAACCACATAGTGATCTTGTCTGATATTGCATATTCAATGTATAACCCTTGTAACTGTAGTTTAGTTCTAATGTATGACTGTAACAGTGTTAATACACTGATTTGGGAATGTACTAACTATTTAGTAACTCAATTTGCGATTATTGGATAATTGATATACAATGATTTGCTAATATGATGCTGTTTTCTTGTAGCTACTATAAAAGCCTGCGCCGATGGAGGAGCAAATCGTCTACACGACATCACAGTTGGGCAACAAGATGAGTAAGTTTTAGTTTTATGATGTAGTATTGCTATGCAGCAGGTATTATACATTATCCTCAACATTTTCCTTGGTTCCTCTGTTCTTGACACTACAGGCTTCTATCGGTATGTAGCTGCATGAGGCATACTTACCCCACCACTGCCTCTATAATCCAGTGCTGCAGCTCTGCAGTGTTCCCACAATTTGATGTGGCAGATGACCACGGTAGTCAGGTGACCGCTGAAAGCAGCACTAACACCTTGGGCGCTATGATGCCAGGCGTTCCGAATGGTGATGTTGTAGCCTCCCATTAGCTGCAGTGGTCACTTGACTTCTGTGATGTCGTCTGTCACAACTAACTCCGGGACCATGGTGGGGCTGCAACACTGGATCACTGTGACAAAAGACAGCTAAGTACACCTTCTTTTCTTTTTTTATTGGGCCTTATTTCTTTATTGGGCCTTTCTGTGTGATTGTATAGCCATGCTGCAGATCATTGCTTTCAGGATATAGATGTCTAGGTATACAATCCTGGCTTTTATTGCACCTATAAACTAACATTTAAAGCGTGCAGAGAATTAACCATTGTTTCACATTAGACAAATGGCAGAGCAACTTGCTTCATTTGCTTTGAAGGTTTCATCATGTTGTAAATCCTAGATGGACTCCCATCTTTTTTTTTTTTACTAATATGCTTATAATCTACTTTATTGTAAAAGACAATAACCACAAACGGGTATGTTCTCAGTACATGCTGAGAGAGTTTCATGGGCGGTTGGTACATTTAATGGATACGTTGGCAAACCAGGGACAAATGTTCATGATGATGTTCAATAGCAATACTAATCATAGGCTTTGGGGAAAAAAAAGTATTTTCCTTGGTTATAAAGGAATTGTATTATCGTCTTCATGTCATGTCGGTAACAATTTCCTGACTTCCCAGTGCAGAGTAGGTAATTGGCACAGACGTCCGTATTGGGGTCGGAGCCAGAAGTGTAATAGAAGGCATCACTCCCATTGATTTCAATGGGAGTGAAACCTAGTACAGTAGTAGATCTGTCAGCGAAGATGGACTACTAGGCTGATTATCTCTCTTCTCCTTGTTATCAGCTAGTTTATGACCACAACAAAGGTGAACCTTGTTATGGTCATAAATCAGCTGATGATAATGTGCAGGAGAGGAGAGAGCAGAGGGAAACTAAGCCACAGTCCAGCTTCCAGGACAGATCTCCTATTGAGACTGTGGTCCTTTTTACATGGGTTGATTATCGGGGCCGAGCGTTCTTCAGAACTCTCGTTCGCCCAACAAGCGGGCCATGTAAAGGGACCAATGATCAGTCAACAATGAGCGCTTGTTCGTTGGCTGACCATCTTGTTTTTGGGAGCAATAAATGCTTGCTGATTGGCGATACATCTCACCGTGTGAACAGGAAGATGTACATCCGGCCTATGGAGATGAACAATTGCATTATCGATTGTTTATCCCCATAAGTTAATTCTTATCAGCCAAACACTCATTCATGTTAGGGCTCCTGCACACTGGCGATCGCGATATCGCTGCAGTTCTTTAGCGTAAATGTCACTAGGATTTTCTAATGTTAAAAACGCATCCTAAAAAAATCGCAAAGCACAAACTTGCGAATTTTGTGCGATGCGTTTTTAATAGAGATGAGTGAGCATACTCGCTAAGGGCAATTCCTCGATCGAGTATTGTCCTTAGCGAGTACCTGCCTGCTCGGGAGCAAAGATTCAGCTGCCGGCGGCGGGCAGGGAGAGCAGGGAGGAACGTAGGGGAGATCTCTCTCTAAATAAACGCAAAACAATCCAATTGCAGGAATACAGCTTATTGTGGAAAAACTTGCTTTTTATTTTCTTTTTGGTGCTTGAATGATACAGAGAACGCGTTTCGGTTATGAAACCTTGTTCACCTCTGACTAACAAAGCCATTATGCAAACCTTAAAAAGGTTTAGTGAAAATAAGTGAATTAAAAACACATGTGCAATTAACCCATGGCAATCTATTATTTCAATTACCAAAACCTGTCCATCCTGCAGGAACTTGTCTTGGATGTTATATATATGCATGATATATTAAATGATATATAGAAACGAACATTCATGTATTATATGCTCCACTCAATAACATAAAATGTGAAATCCATACATCATCATTGCAGAAGCAAAAATAAAAATAAAAATAAGAATAAGAATAAGAATAAACCTTCTGACAGCAACATAGAAATAAAACACAAATTATTGGTATATAGTAATGCAGGCAGCAACACATTATAATTAATAACAGTACATCATACATTACTGGTAAAGTGGAATTATGTTGGAATTAATATCCATTTTTTGATGAACAATATTTACTGCAACTAATAAATGTATAAAAGGTCTGTTTTATAGTTCATTCCTTTCGGGAATCTTGTGTTTAAGTTTAATATCCAAAACGCTTCCCTTTTAAACACTTTATCCGGGTTAATTGTTCCTTTCTTTTTGTTTATGACTTTTTCAATACCCCAGAATGAGAAACTATTTAAATTTCCTTTGTGTTTCTCACAAAAGTGTTTTACCGCACCTGAACTATTCACATTATCCTTTTTAATATCACGGATATGTTCGTTGATTCGCGTCTTCAACTTTCGTGTAGTGCAACCTATGTAGTTCAAATTACACTCTCTGCAATGAATCATATAAACTACATTAATAGTGTTGCAGTTAATAAAATTGTAAATTTTATACTCTCTATTGCCATCGCTATCAGAAAAGGTTTTTCTCTTATCCACTAAGTGACAGACAGTACATCTAGGATTACCGCAGCGGAAAAAACCCTGAAATTTCATCCATTGCGGTTTTTCCTTTTTGGAAGAAAAGGTACTAGGTGCTATTAGATCTCCCAAGTTTTTACTTCTTTTTGCAACACATTTAATTCCTTCCTTTAATATCTTATCAACAGTGTCATCCTGTCTTAAAACAGGCAAAAATTTGAAAAATATTTTTTTAATTTCATAAAAATTTCTGCTATATGCCGTAGAGAAAACCATTCCCTTGTTAATATTCCCTTTTTTCTTTGTACATTTATCCTTAAGTAATTCTTCCCTATTGATTGTTTCTATTTTGGTACATGCCTCATCTAATGATGTCTGTTTATAACCTCTTTGATGCAGCCTATTTTTGATATCCTTTTTAGCTGCATCAAAAAAAGCATTGTCTGAACAGGATCGTTTTGCCCGTATTAGTTCCCCTACGGGGATAGCTTTAATAGTGTGTTTGGGATGCCCACTATTAGCATGTAGTATGGTGTTACCTGCTGTCGTTTTTCTGTATAATTTGGTCTCTATTCCTTTGATACAATTACCTCTTAGGGTTAAATCAAGAAATGGTACTTCAACATTGCTATGTGTTACGGTGAACTGTAAATTCACAGAATTATTATTGATGTAATTTTCAAACTGACCAATTTGTTCATGTACACTATTTTGTTCCGGACCTTTGTTCCAAATAATTATTATATCATCAATGTATCTCGCATACCACACCATGCGGCCAGCAAAAGGATTATTATGATTAAATATAAAAGAATCCTCCCACCAACTCATAAAGAGGTTGGCTATAACCGGAGAAAATTTTGACCCCATCGGGGCTCCAGAAATTTGTAAGAAAAATTGTTGATCAAAGGAGAAAAAATTATGTGTTAATAAAAATTCCGTGGATAACAAAATAAACTCCTTTAATTCATTACTGTAGTTACTGAAATTCTGTAAATGAAAACGTACTGCTTCTATGGCCGCATGGTGTGGTATGCAAGAATATAAATCCTTGACATCACATAGAATCCAACATAGGTCATCACTCCACTTCATATATTGTAATTTTTGTATTACATGCTTGCTGTCTCTCAAAAAACCAGGAGTTCTATATACTAACGGTTGCAGGGATCGGTCCACCCACGAGCTCAAATGCTCACAGGGTGAGCCGATCCCTGCAACTATCGGTCGCAATGGAGGTGGAAATATTCCCTTATGGATTTTGGGTAGACCATGGAATAAAGCCATAACAGGATTTGAGGGAGACAAGTATGAAATAATTTTATCATCCAATATGCCATACTCTTTTCCCCTATGCAATAATCTGTTAAGTTCTTTTAAACAACCTTGTAGCGGGTTAATATCAATTTTCTTATATATATCAGTATTATTTAATATGTTTTTAACAAGATTTGCATAAAGGTCAGAGTCTAGCAGAACTATGTTACCCCCTTTGTCAGATTTACGTATGACTAAGTTCTTATTATCCATAAATTCCTTCAAGCCGATTTTTTCTTTAGTAGTGAGATTATCTTTCTTCTTTTTTCTACATACATTGGTTTCCTTGATTTTAAAAAGTTCTTTTTCTATGGCCAGTTGAAAGTCATCCATGTGTTTTGTTCTGGCATTCAAAGGGTAGAAACCTGGGTTGGGAATATGGAAATTGATCTTGTTTACGTTCTTTATATCAACCAATTCACTCCCACCTTCTTTTTCCAACTCTAATAGATCTTTAGTTGCCAGAATTTCCTTAAAGGTACAGTCCTCAAATTCATTGGTATATTGATAGTTAGAAAAAACATCATGTGGATTTGTGTTTGTACTCCAGTTTTTATCAGAAAAATATCTTTTAACTGTCAAGGATCTGATGAACCTGTTTACATCCAATAGTGTGTCAAATAAAGAAAAGTCATTTTCCGGAGAAAAACTCAAACCTTTGTTTAAGAGACATATTTGTTGTTCTGAAATAATAAATGGTGTTAGAACAATAACATTTTTATTCACATTCTCCGATTCCTGCTGGGATATCTTTTGTTTAAAGTTGCCTCGTTTTTTTGCATTTTCTTTCTCATACTCATACCAGATACACCTGGTTCTGGACTAGACATGCTACAGCTGGACGAATCTCTTTCTGTGGTATGTCCTTCAGTATCAGTTGTGGAAAAAGTGACTTTATTGTATTTTCTTTTTCTGTCTCTATTATTACGTTTTAGTATAGGTCTGAATTCTCCTCTATACATGCGTTTATTGGTCTTAAGACAGGATGACACTGTTGATAAGATATTAAAGGAAGGAATTAAATGTGTTGCAAAAAGAAGTAAAAACTTGGGAGATCTAATAGCACCTAGTACCTTTTCTTCCAAAAAGGAAAAACCGCAATGGATGAAATTTCAGGGTTTTTTCCGCTGCGGTAATCCTAGATGTACTGTCTGTCACTTAGTGGATAAGAGAAAAACCTTTTCTGATAGCGATGGCAATAGAGTATAAAATTTACAATTTTATTAACTGCAACACTATTAATGTAGTTTATATGATTCATTGCAGAGAGTGTAATTTGAACTACATAGGTTGCACTACACGAAAGTTGAAGACGCGAATCAACGAACATATCCGTGATATTAAAAAGGATAATGTGAATAGTTCAGGTGCGGTAAAACACTTTTGTGAGAAACACAAAGGAAATTTAAATAGTTTCTCATTCTGGGGTATTGAAAAAGTCATAAACAAAAAGAAAGGAACAATTAACCCGGATAAAGTGTTTAAAAGGGAAGCGTTTTGGATATTAAACTTAAACACAAGATTCCCGAAAGGAATGAACTATAAAACAGACCTTTTATACATTTATTAGTTGTAGTAAATATTGTTCATCAAAAAATGGATATTAATTCCAACATAATTCCACTTTACCAGTAATGTATGATGTACTGTTATTAATTATAATGTGTTGCTGCCTGCATTACTATATACCAATAATTTGTGTTTTATTTCTATGTTGCTGTCAGAAGGTTTATTCTTATTCTTATTCTTATTTTTATTTTTATTTTTGCTTCTGCAATGATGATGTATGGATTTCACATTTTATGTTATTGAGTGGAGCATATAATACATGAATGTTCGTTTCTATATATCATTTAATATATCATGCATATATATAACATCCAAGACAAGTTCCTGCAGGATGGACAGGTTTTGGTAATTGAAATAATAGATTGCCATGGGTTAATTGCACATGTGTTTTTAATTCACTTATTTTCACTAAACCTTTTTAAGGTTTGCATAATGGCTTTGTTAGTCAGAGGTGAACAAGGTTTCATAACCGAAACGCGTTCTCTGTATCATTCAAGCACCAAAAAGAAAATAAAAAGCAAGTTTTTCCACAATAAGCTGTATTCCTGCAATTGGATTGTTTTGCGTTTATTCAGAGCCAGAAGTAGCCGGATGGCAACAGCTTGTGAGTATACTTGCTTGCGGAACTGAGGCTTGCAGCACATGAAGATAAGGTGGGACTTTTTGTTTTTTGTTTCCTAGAGATCTCTCTCTCCCTCTCCCCCCCCCCCCCCCCGCTTCCCCCTGCTGACTGCCGCAACTCACCGCTCACCCGCGCCGGCAGCCGAACCTTTTCTTCCAAGCGGGGAGATACTCGCTAAGGACAATGCTCGATCGAGTAATTGTCCTTAGCAAGTATGCTCGCTCATCTCTAGTTTTTAACATTAGAAAGTCCTAGTGACATTTGCGTTAAAAAACCGCAGCGATATTGCGATCGCCAGGGTGCTGGAGCCCTAAGTGAAAAATAAAATTGCCGTGACAGATGTCCATAGGCTTTAAGTTTTCCCGATCACAACTTTTCAACACTCCAGATTAGTTGTGAAAGGGGCCGAGAGGTAAAATGATTGATAGGTTTGTGGGGTTTTCAGCTACAGATATATAAAGCTAGCCATTGTGCTCAGACCATTGTATTACACAAATAATACTTCTGCTGTCTCCCTAGGGATTAACTGCGGTCTTTTCTTATTCTTTTGACCTTTTCTTGCTATTTTCTAAGATTTTCATATTGTGTGGATGAGCATTGATTATAAGGTTGATAGCTCAGCTCACTTGAAGGTTTTTGTCCCAAAAGCGATAATCTTTACAGATAATCTGTTGCAGCTCTTTCATGTTCTTACTGTGCAGGTTTAACTTGATACATTTTTAAAAATATATATAATTAGTTTATCAGAGTGGGAATTGCTTAATTTCTGTCTGCAAAAACGTGAAGGAAACCTAAACCGAAAATTACCCTGTTTCCCCGAAAATAAGACGCGTCTTATATAAATTTTTGCTCCCAAATATGCGCTACGTCTTATTTTCAGGGGGTGTCTTATTTTTCAATGAAGAAGAATTCACATTTATTGTTTAACCAAAAAAATGAACATTTATTACCGTATATACTGCACAGTACCGTAGTTGTCACCACAAACCAATATAGCTAGACAAACTGTGAAAACAAAGCAAAAATTACTCAATGACAGTCATGTCATCATTTTCTGGCACATCATCATAAACATCTGAACCCGGAATCTCCTGCTGAATTTCTTGACGCTCCATTTCTTGTAAAATCTTCGGGCCAAAGCAGGAAGGTTTTTGCCCCAAGAATCTTCCACGATTCCTTTCTTGTACTCAACGGAATAGCTCTTTCTTTTTGCGCTCATGTCTAGGGGTAAAAATATACGGTAGCAACATTGTTTATTTCTTGTACTTTAGACTCTTCAGCAAAAAAGCAGACACCCCCTATTGAATCAAAATGACACACAAAAAATAAGAGCTGTAAAGTACCTGGCTCCCACACACTGTCTGGAGACTGTAATGCTCACCCCCTAAGGCTGGAAATACACTCTGTGAGAACCCAGCCTTAAGAATCACACATATGGTTGCCTGACTCACACACAGAGCCATAAAAAAAGTAACGTACCTGCAGACAGACGTTCCTGTACCACTTGTAAGCAGGGATGGTATTGCAGCTTCCGGCCACCAGGGGGAGCTCATCACAGCAGACGTGTGCAGCAGCAGCAGAACGACAGTATGAGGTTTTCCAGCCAGCAAGGGGAGCTTACAACAGCACACTCGTACAGCACAGGAGGAGGTAGGAGACAACGGGGATGGCAGCAGGGGACAGGCCTCTCGACTTGCCTGCACACTTTAGTATGCCTTATTATCGGGGTGTGCCTTATATTAGCGATTTCGGCAAATTTCTTAATGTGTCTTATTTTTGGGGGTGCCTTATTTTTGGGGAAACATGGTAGATGGCTGCACTATACCATTAAAGGAGGACACATAGTGAGTATGGAATATTTTGCCTTGCGCAGAATTCAAGTAAGACGCATTTAACCAAGGTGCTGTTTATATTAATAATTTGATTAATTACCTTTGCTATTCCCTTTCTGTATGATGCTTCTGATGTTCAGCCTTGTCAGTAATGGGACTTGAGCCTATCTAGCCTGCATCCCCTGTTGATGCCTATTTAGGGGGAAACATGTTGTGGACTTTTATGTGAGTTTTTTTTAAATTAGCAGGCAGCCTACATAGTAATATTTATACATCCTTTAGTCTGCAGTTGCAATTAGAAGAATTCCCCTTTTGCCACCATTATGTGTCAGTCATGTATGGATCTATCTGTAACAACTTCCTAAGGCAGTTTAGGCACCGTGGTTTTTAATAATGCCCTATAGTATTGTTAAGTGATTGCAATAAAGATTAATTTTAGTAGGTAGGGACTAGAGTTCAGTGAACGAACTCTGCCAAACTTGATGCTCGTTCGAGTGCTTGATGCTCTTTCGAGTGCTTGTTACTCGAACGAGCATCATACCGTGTTCGACCTCACCCCAGTTTTTGGCTCCTCCTCGCTGTGAAGCAGAGAGAGAGAGTGACCCGGCGTCCCACATACAAAAATGCTTGAGTCTCCCATTGTAGCCAATGGGGTTCGTTACTCGAATAGAGCTCTCGAATTTTATGAAAAGCTCGACTCGAATAACGCGGACCCGAGCGTTTGGGTGCTCGCTCATCTCCAGTAGGGACTTAAACTGGGCTTTTTTGCCATTGCCAACTTTTTTCTTTGATAATTCTCATGCCCTGGTCCTTCCTTGGGTGTCCTTCTTTTGTTTAGCAATACCAGGCACATCCCATGAAAAACCAACCCCCCATCCCAGATAATTTCAGTAAAGATGATGTTTTGGAACACTTTTTTTTAAATTGTCTCCGTGAATCTAAAATGAGAAATGAAGCAACTTTGCAATATTTCTTGTTTAAAAAGTGTTTGTTTCTACAACCCGTCTGCAACCTTATGTTTCTCCATGTTACCAGGCAACAAACAAACTCTGTGTAGTCTGAGCCTGGAGTCACACTGTTTTCCATCTGTTCGCCTACATACATTACCCAGTATATGGGTAACAGTATGTGGATGCCTGGCCATCACACCATTATGAGCTTGTTGGATATATTACTACAAAACCATATGCATTAATATCCAGTTAAGCTGCCTTTCGCAGCTATAAAACCTTCCAGTCTCGGTATGTTAGAGATTGCCGATGAGAATTTGTGCCTATTTAACCTTTTCCAATCAGTTGTCTGATGTCTAAAGACATTATGATTTAAGGCTGTATAGCTCCAATGTTGGAAGACAATCGTCGGGGTTCTCTTACTGTATATTGCCAGCCTCTCTGTTGTCGGAGCCTATCTAACGTGTCACCTCATGTAGTACTGTCTTTAGCCAGCAGATAGTGCTGTTTTATAACGGAAGAAAGAGTAAGTCCCCTAGGAAAACCAGGATACAAATTGGATTGGAAAGGGTTAAAGAACATTTATTATGTCAGGCACTTGTATTGGGCAAGAAGGTAGGGCTCGCTATATGCACTCCAGCTTATCCAAAACTTGTTTGAGTTACTAGAGCCTCTGCACACCAAACTCATCAAAACATGCCTATATGTAATGAGTGATGCAATGTATTGGTTGACTTCTATGCTATTCATGTTTGAGCTAGTCTAGCTAGTTATCAAAAGGGCATGCCCTTTAGGCAGGCCTGTTTGTTATTAACCCCTTAAGGCCTATTTTGGCGTTGAGGACCAAATGATTTTTTTGTAAATTTTCATCTCCATTTTTCAAAAGCCAGAACGTTTTTATTTCTCCATCGATGCGGCCATATAAGGGCTTGATTTTTGCGTGGCGAACTGCAGTTTTTATTTGTGCCATTTTTGGGTGCATAGACTATATTGTAAAACTTTTATTATTTTTTTTATGGTCACAGGGAGATAAAACGCATCAATTCTGCCATAGATTTGTTTTTTAAAGCGTTAATTATGCAACATAAATGACACACTACATTTTTTTCTGCGGGCCGGTACGTTTACAACAATACCAAAATTCTTATATTTTCTTTTAGGTTTTTCTACTTTTCTGCAATAAAACCTCTTTTTTTTGCTAAATCACTGCATTCAAAGTCCTATAACTTTTTATTTTTCCATGCACGGAGCTCTATGGGGGCTTATTTTTTGTGAGACAAGTTGTAGTTTTTATTAGTACCACTTTGGGGTAGATACGTTTTTTTTATCACTTTTATAGCGTTTTTTTGGGAGGCAAAATTCTAAAAATTAGCATTTTGCCTCAGTTTTTTAGCGTTTCTTTAAATGCTTTTTGCCGTGTAGGATAAAAAGCATATTCAATTTATTGTACATGTCTTTACGGACACGACAATACCAAATATGTGGGGGGTTTTTGTTTTTTTTATGCTAATATGACAAAAATTTTCTTTTTACATTTTTATTTTTTTTGTACATTATTTTGATCTTCTTTTTACACCATTTGTGTCTCTCTGGAGGACTTACAGCACAACACCGATGATCTCTACGATAAGGCATTGTAGGACTTCTCTCCTGCAATGCCTTATCGCTTATTACAGCGATCACAGCCACTGGCAATGCAGGACGTCGGTATCTGGCGATTACTTGAGCGAGTATTACTTTTTTCAAACAACTGCCTAATCGGGCGAAAAGATTGCGGGGGGGATCTTGGGGGAGAGAAAGCTCCCCCCTGTTCCCCCTTGACCCCCCCCCCCAAATCTTTTCGCCTGAGTAGGCAGTTACTCGAAAAAAGTGATGCTCGTTCGAGTAATTGCCCTAAACGAGTACATTCGCTCACCTCTACTGTTAACCAATCAAAGACTTTAGCAGCCATGGAAGAAGCACTGCTGAAGCTTGCGTTTGTTCAAGTGGTTACATGTGCAGTGAAAAGCATGTGACCACCTGCTGAGTTCTGAGTGGTGAGCATCGGGGCTCCAGCACTGAACCATGAGTCTCAGAAGTAGGTGAGCATGCATTTTTTTCTGTTTGTTTTACATTATTCTAAGCCTGTAAAAAAAAATTTTAAGTCCTGGAAATCCCTTTTAATTTAGATAAAGCCCAGGGGGGGGATAGGGGTCTTCTGTTCAAAGCATGCTGGCATGCTCTGCACCCCTGTGACTTAATGGATCACTACAATGCTTCTAGTAAGATTTTTGGGGTGGTAGATTATTCAGGTCTTTATTTTGTACTTTGAGTTTTTCTTTGAGATTTTGTTTTTTTATTCATTGTTATGTGTGGGTTGGGAAAAAATACTGATACGCTGGCGTAACCTTTCAGCACGTACGCTGGGTTTCTTTTTAAATAAAGAGGTACTCCTTTAAAAATACAAGCAAGTGCATACATGTCTGAAAGGTCGCGCCAATGTATCAGTGTCTTTTCATGACCCACTCATTGTAACACTGTCCAAGCCTAACGGGTTGCACAGTCACTGTATTGAATCATAGAAAGGTAGAGTTGGAAGGACCTCCAGGGTCATCTGATCCAACCCCCTGCTCAGTGTAGGATCAGTAAATCATCCCAGACAGATGTCTGTCCAGCCTTTTTTTGAACACTTCCATTGAAGGAGAACTCACCACCTTCTGTGGCAACCTGTTTACTCATTGATCCCCCTCACTGTCTAATATCTAATTTGTGTCTCCTCCCTTTCAGTTTCATCCCATTGCTTTTATTTTTACCTTTTACAAATGAGAACAGGGCTGATCCCTCTGCACTGTGACAGCCCTTCAGATATTTGTAGACAGCTATTAAAGGGGTTCTGACATGAATAATGTTTTTATGCTTTAGCAGCCATTGTTCCCTGGTCTGCCTAATGGACCCAGGGAACCCATGGTTTAATGGCTGCTAAAGCATAAAAAGATAATACTTACCTGTTCTTCTGTTGTTGTTGACATCAGGGGGGTTATCTCCCGGCAGGCGCTGCTCCTCCTCTTCTGTCTGCACGAGCCGCGCCGCTCCGGGATCACGCGCATGTGCAGTGGAGAGGTGCCCTCTGACAGGAGTCAGGACGGGCTGCGTCTCCACTGCGCATGCGCAGCACTCCGGAGTTCAGCCGGACGGACGGGCCGCCCACAGCAAGCACTGCTTGTGACGTGCTTGTTGTGAGCGGTCCGTCCGTTGACCTCGGAAGTACCTGACGGACGGACCAGAGCAGGAAGCGCTCTTTTTCCCAACGCCATCCTGACGGCAGACATGGAGGTTGCACCTTGACCTTGTAGGGACAGGAAGCAAGAGACTTCAAAAGGCTCCTCCTGCCTCCCATTCACCAGTGCTTCCTGTCCCTACAGGGACATGCAAGAGGTGCTCCCTCCAGGGAGCCACAGGATAACACCGGCGTTTTCCCCTCTCACCTTCTCCAGAAGGAATCTGCTGACAGCGGGGCGGCGGTCCATGGGGCTGCTTCCCCGCTTACCTCCGGAGAGTCAGCGCGGTCCGGGAGCACGGCAGGCCACGGGTCTGACCGCCCGGGGATCACCACCGCAGCGCATCGGAGCGGCGGACCAGAGGTCCTTGAGTCCGCTCCTGCATCATGTACGGGAGCGTCTTTCAGCCGGGGAGAGCGGCGGGCCATGGGCTCAGAAGCCTCTCTCTTCCAGGACGCCGGCGCGGCCGCGCGCAACGTCGGGGGGCGGAGCTAAGGACGCGGCGTGACGCGGTGACGTCAGACGCCGCCAGCTGACCGGGACCCAGCGGGAGATTTAAAAATGGAGACCCCCCGGCAAGCTTCCACTGACAGTACACCTTCAGGGAAGGATTTATCTGTCGGCCTGATCCTGTCTACACTTTTGGCAAGTATGACTGCAAAGGATTCAGAGATGGAAGCCCTGCAAACCGTAAGTGTGACTTGCTGCAGGAATGTTATGCCCAGGGATTAACATTGTGTAGGTGTTTTTCCCTTATGTGCATGCATGTGTCTTTTGCAGGACAGGGAATCCACCCGGTCTAAGCAAGACCTTAGGAAAAAGTGCAAGAAATGCGCCCTGTGCCTCAAAAAGTTAGATGAGGCGTACAAAAAACCATTATGTCAAGACTGTACTTCAAAGATCCTCACGGATGAACAGGCCGCATTTAGGGAGGATATTAGATCCCTAGTCAGGGAGGAGGTCCGGGCATCGATCTCCAGCCTCCCCCCAGCCCAGCGGGATAAAAAGGCCACTAAGAGAGCAAGCCACATACGGCTGTCGAGCTCAGACTCTGAGCAATCTCCGGGCGACCTGTCAGACGGCGAACTCTCAGACCGTCCCTCTGACACCAAGGATGAGGATAAGAAGTATTTTTTCTCATCCGGGGACCTGGATGACCTGATCAGAGCCGTCAGGGATACAATGAAGCTAGAAGATGCGGTGGAGCCTAGGTCCGTACAGGACGACATGTTTGGCGGACTCAGGCCAAGGAATCGCATCGTGTTCCCAGTCAATGATACTTTGAAAAAAGTAATCATGCATGAATGGGCTACTGCGGACAGACATCTCTTCCTGTCTCGCGAGTACAAACAAAGACTCCGCTTCGCGGAGGAGGATGTGAGCGTCTACGAAGAAGTCCCTAAAGTAGACGCACAGGTGGCCAGAATGGCAAAGAAGACAGCCCTGCCATTTGAGGACTCCTCACATCTTAGAGACCCAATGGACAACAGGGTTGATTCATTGATGAAACGGGCCTGGCAAACGACGGCCTACACGCTAGAGTCCAACATCGCAGCGACTTCCGTAGCAAGGTCTATGTTCCTCTGGTTAGGGGAACTAGATGACCAAATCAAACAGAAGGCACCCAGAGAGGCGTTGCTGGAATGTATGCCTTTACTAAAGTCCGCAACAGGCTTCCTGGCAGACGCATCCGCCGAGTCCATGAGGCTGGCGGCCAGAAGCGCCGCATTATCCAACATGGCCAGACGGGCAGTCTGGCTGAAAACCTGGAAGGCAGATACAGCCTCTAAAGGAAGACTGTGTTCCATCCCCTTTCATGGCCAGCACATTTTTGGCGCGGATTTAGAGGAGATCCTAAAAAGAGCCACGGACAAAACTCAGTTTCCCGGATCAAGCCAGAACGGGATTTCCCTACAAACGCCAGCCATCCTTCAGGCCATACCGGGGCAAAGGAAAAACTGGGCGCTGGTCCTACCCCAAAGGAGGCAGGGGTAAGATAAAAACAACCCCTACCCCTATAGAAGAATACCAGGTGGGGGGCAGGTTACTAAATTTTTCCCGAGAATGGCAGGAGATAACAGATAACCCGTGGGTCCTGCAGCTCATAGCCCAGGGGTACAGGATAGAATTATTCACCCGGCCCCCCAATTTCTTCAGAATCACCCCCACACAATCCCCTGCCATGCAGGATATCTTTGAAAATGAAATCCTTAAACTGCTGCAAATGGGGGCGGTAGTTCGGGTCCCCACAGTAGAGCAGGGCCAGGGATTCTACTCGCCTTTACTTCTGATAAAAAAGCCAAACGGCAGTTTTCGAATGATTCTGAATCTGAAGGGCCTGAATAAATTTATTACCTACAAAAGGTTTAAAATGGAGACAGTTCGGTCAGCGGTAACCCTGATCGAAAGAGGAGACTTTGAGTACCGTCGACTTAAAAGACGCGTACTACCACGTCCCAGTCCTGCCAGAACACCATAAATACCTGAGGTTTGCCATCAGAATAGGGAGTCGGGTACGTCATTTTCAGTTTCAGTGCCTACCCTTTGGCATCTCTACAGCACCCCGAGTATTCTCTAAAATAGTGGCAGAGATGGTGGCGCATCTCCATGTAGCAGGTATAAATATCATCCCGTACCTGGACGACTTCCTGGTAATCGCCTCCTCATCCAAGACCCTCAGAGACAACACTAGCAGGGTCATCTCTCTATTTCAAAGATTGGGGTGGATAGTCAACTTCCCCAAGTCTAGTCTTCTCCCCGAAACACAGAAAACCTTCCTGGGGGTGCGGCTAGACTCAGTATCTCAGACCTTGTCCTTGCCTCCACTCAGACAGGAAAGTCTTAGATTGGCAGCACAGGAGGGCGGCCAGAAAAAGCAAATGGTAATTAGGGACGCAATGAGGCTCCTGGGCCTCATGACCTCCTGCATCGGCATTATCCCTTGGGCCCAGGCGCACTCCAGAACACTACAGAGAGCCATCCTGGGTAACTGGGATGGGACACCCATCTCCCTGGATAAGAGGATGCCCATGTCATCATCTGTCTTAAAGTCCCTCCGCTGGTGGCGGTCAACCCACACTCTACAGGCTGAGTCACCATGGGTGGCAGAACCCTTCATCACGATAGTAACCGATGCGAGCCAGTCTGGCTGGGGAGCACAAGTAGGGCAGCGCCTGCTCCAGGGCGAGTGGGGCCCGACGCTGCGTACCCAGACATCGAATTACAGAGAACTTAGGGCCATCTGGGAAGCGCTTCACAGATCCCAGGATATTCTAAAGAAGAGGCACATAAAAGTCTTCTCTGATAATGTGACCGCCGTTTCGCTTATTCGCCACCAGGGGGCACCAGAAACGTGCATCTGCTGAAACTAACAGCCCGGATCTTCAGATGGGCCGAGGCCACAGTACAATCCCTGACAGCAGTCCACCTCAAGGGGTCCCAGAACCAGACAGCCGACTTCCTCAGTCGAAGACGCCTGGACCCCGGAGAATGGTCGCTGAATCGAGAGGAGTTCCGTCATATTGCAGAAACCTGGGGCAGTCCACAGGTGGACTTGTTCGCGACCAGAAAAAACTCAAAATGCCCCGCCTTCTTTTCCCTAGATCCGAAGGACAGGGCCGAGGGGTTAGACGCCTTTTCCCAGAGTTGGGACTTCAGTCTGGCATACGCCTTTCCCCCCATACCCCTGATCCCGAGGGTTTTCCAGAAGGTCCAGCAGAGCAACATCACACTGATCCTAATTGCTCCACACTGGGAAAAAAGGGCATGGTTTCCGGTACTCCTAAAACTCGCCATCACGGAACCAATCCGCCTTCCATCCAGGATGGATCTTCTAACGCAGGGCCCAGTTCGGTGCCCCAACTTAGAGAGACTGAACCTCGCGGTCTGGATATTGAGGAACAGACGCTACTAAGTCAAGGTCTGTCCTCTAGGGTCATCGCGACGTTACGCCAGTCCCGTAAACCCGTCACCTCTGCTATCTATAATAAAATCTGGAAAAGATTCTCCTCCTGGAGGGGGTTGGAAGTCTCCAATCTCGACACTTCTGTGGCGGAGATTTTGGATTTCCTCCAGGAGGGTCTAGACAAAAACCTGAGGCCGGCAACCCTGAAGGTGCAGGTGTCAGCACTCTCGGCCATCCTAGATCAGCCCCTAGCGGAGCATAGACTAATCCGCAGGTTTATGAAAGCAGCAGAGAGAATGAGGCCAGTTATCCGCAGTATGGTTCCCCCATGGGATCTAAACTTAGTCCTCCAAAACCTGTGCAAACCCCCCTTTGAGCCTATCGAGCAGATACCAATTAGGTTCCTCACGTTCAAAACCGTGTTCTTAGTAGCTATCACAACGGCAAGGCGTGTGAGCGAGCTTAAGGCCCTATCTTGTAAGACACCCTACCTATTAATCCAGGACGATAGGGTCATACTAAAAACAGACCCCTTCTTTCTCCCAAAGGTAGCCTCAAAATTCCATAGACAGCAAGAAATTGTTCTCCCATCCTTCTGTCAAAATCCCCAAACCGATAGGGAAAGAGACTACCATAGCCTGGATGTAAGGAGGGCCATTTTATGCTACCTAGAGCAGACCTCATCTTTCAGGAAGGCTGATTGTCTTTTTGTCCAATTCCAGGGGCCGGGCAGAGGAAGAGCGGCTTCTAGAAGATCCATTAGCCGCTGGATAAAATCCACCATCCAGCAGGCCTACTCTTCCGGCAACAGTTCTATCCCTGAAGGACTCAAGGCCCATTCAACCAGGGCAGTCTCCTGCTCCTGGGCAGAGAGGGCCATGGCCACGCCAGAACAAATCTGTAAGGCAGCCACATGGTCCAACCTGCATACCTTCACAAAACACTACAGGCTGAATACGGACCTCTCCTCCGATCTCTCTTTCGGGAGAAAGGTCCTGCAAGCAGTGGTCCCTCCCTAAGAGTTAATTTGGTATACTCCATGTCTGCCGTCAGGATGGCGTTGGGAAAAGGGAGTGAATTTCTTACCGAAAATTCCTTTTTCCCGAGCCATCCTGACGGCACGTATTTCCCTCCCGAAAATTCACACGGTGGTACCTACGCCTGTGCGGGCACGAACCAGTAGCCCAGAGGCTCCTATGTTGGACAGTTTTGTTTTTATACGGTAAATTTGTGCATAATTTCTTTGGTTAATCCGGGTAAGTTTACCCTCTTATTGTTTATTTTTAAAAGAACTAACCATGTTAATTTTGTCTCGGAGCAATAAAATCTTCCTTGGTTAACCACGACATGTCCATGTAAGTAATTTAGAAGACACTGGTGAATGGGAGGCAGGAGGAGCCTTTTGAAGTCTCTTGCTTCCTGTCCCTACAAGGTCAAGGTGCAACCTCCATGTCTGCCGTCAGGATGGCTCGGGAAAAAGGAATTTTCGGTAAGAAATTCACTCCCTTTTGACCCCTCCTGCTCTGCTTTAAAGGCACAGAAGTAGATGCCGGCTGGAGGGGACATGCCTGGCGATCGGGCCAGGCCAGGCAAGGTGAGTACAATTTTTTTTTTTTGATGTCAGAACCCCTTTAAGTCTCTTCTCAGCCTTCTTTTTTCCAAGCTAAACATTCCCAGATCCTTTTAACCGTTCCTCATAGGACATGATTATTGGCAGCACCTCTAACTCCATGCACACAACCTTTTTACCCCCCCCCCCCCCCCCCCAAAAAAAGGAATCACTTATAGAAAACTATACTGGACTATTCTCTGCACTGGCCCCCATCAACCTAGCTCCACCTCCTCCTTTTCTTTTCAGCAGTATTATCCATTGTTATGAAACTGATTTTATTTTTGCTAACATGAATTTATGTATCTGAACAGTGAAACAAATCAGTGGTAAACAGAGCAGTAAATATAATAGATGTATTCCCAATTTGCACCAAATTATATAGTGTAGTCCTTTGATAATTTTATCAACTGAACACAATTTCTGCAACTATACACTTAACATCCTTTCATCTCCATTCATCATTCATCCTTCATTAGTGAGATAATGTTCCTTTCAGTAAATACTTTATCTTATTTTTCATCATAAATCAAATGTAAAAGAGAACTGTAGCTGAATGACGGTGCTTCCAAGTAGTGGCAATATAATATACCACTTTCTTATATAATGATAATTAGAAGAAAGCCTGGGCTAAAAGACAAACTTTGTTAATAATTCCATGCCATGTTCAATAGTATGATTATTGTTAAAATGGTTTCACTGGGCAGTTATGTGATAAAATATTCATACTTTCCAATGGAAATAGCAGAGTTCCCTGCAATGACTTGGCATCGCTCAGCAAGCACAACACACTATGGCCAAAATAACAGATTCAGACCAGCATATTTTCCTGAGTATATATGATGCACCTCATAAGAAAATGTATTATTCTGAGGGCAGAAAAAAAATATTAACTCTGTATATTGTACACATTTATTTATCTTCTATATAGTGTATGTAGACTTAAAGGGGTTGTCTCGCGGCAAACATCAAAATTTTACTTTACCCCATTCCCCCTGTCACCCCCCTGGCATAAAATAGCAATTTAAAGCGGTTTTTAAGCCACTTACTACTCACCGATCCGACGAAATATGAAGTTTTAAAAATCTTCTGCCTAAGATGGCCGCCGGTCCTTTCCCAGGGATGCACTGCGGTTTTCTCCCATGGTGCACTGCGGGTCTTCTCCCATGGTGCACCATGAGCTCTGTGCGTTCCATTGCCGATTCCAGCCTCCTGATTGGCTGGAATCGGCACACGTGACGGGGCAGAGCTACGATGACGACGCGGTGACCAGCTCTCCGGCACGAGCGGCCCCATTCACCAGGCAGAAGACCGCACAGCGCAAGCGCGTCTAAAAAAGCAAGAAGCCAGCGAAATTAGACGGCGCCATGGAGACGGGAACGCTAGCAACGGAGCAGGTAAGTGAAAAACTTCTGTATGGCTCATATTTAATGCACGATGTACATTACAAAGTGCATTAATATGGCCATACAGAAGTGTATAACCCCACTTGCTGCCGCGAGACAACCCCTTTAATGGCTGGCTTATTAGACCCCCTCCTCTACTGGTGCATTGGATCTCCTTTGGCCCATGCGGACAGGAGAGCTACTTGCAATTGCCACAAATGAGATGGAGGTTCTCGTACTCTGAATGTTTGGCCGCAAGGGTTTATCGATTTGTGATGTTTGTGCCAAATTCTAACCCTCATATCAGCATATTACAAGAGAAATCTGGATTTATTTGGGCAGGTGATGTTTTTCCTCTGCTCAGTAGTCCAATTTTGTTTGTTCTTTAACCCAATCGAGTATTGCCTTTCTGTCTTTCTCAGATTACAACGGCAGAACTTTGTGTTTGCTGCAATAACCCATCTGTACTAAGGAATGACGATTTGTGCTTAAACCCCTCCCCGGAGTAGACTGAGCTACAAGCCTACAACAGCCCAGTCCTTCAATGCTTCTTTCAGTTTTTCCATGTGCATTATTTGTATCTGCCTTGATTGCATCCAGCCAGCATGTTCTTTGGTGTCTTCTTCTTCACCACCCACTACCTGTGCCGAGCATCAATGTTCTTTCCAGAGAATTGTCTTGCATGATATGTCCAAAGTATGAGAGCCGCTGCTTGGTGATTTTGCCCGCTAGCGATATTTTTGGTTTTATACGCTCTAGGACCATCTTATTGGTGAACATTGCCGACCATGATATACGCTGCCTCCTTCTCCAGCACCAGAGTTAAAAAGCTTTAATCTTCATTTTATCTGCTGCCTGAGTATCTAATTTTCACATGCGTATATGGAGATTAGAAACACGATTGCATTCACCATTTGGACCTTTGCAGCAATGCTAATATCTTGACCCTTCTTTATTTCTTGCCATTCCTTGCATTGCATTGCAGCCAAGGAACGAAGGGGAGATCTCTCTTTCCCTCTCTCTCCCCCCCCCCCCCCGCTCCCCCCTGCTCACTGCTGCAACTCACCTGTCACCCGCACCGGCACCCAAACCTTTGCTCCCGAGCGGGGAGATACTCGCTAAGGACAATGCTCGATCGAGCAATTGTCCTTAGCGAGTGTGCTCGCTCATCTCTAGTGAGCAACATTGTATCATTAGCATATTGAAGGTTGTTGATGGTTTTCCCACCAATTTTCACTCCAATTACTGATGCATCCAGGTTGTATCATGTCATGACTGTTTCGACGTATAGCTTGAACAGGGCTGGTGATAGAATGCAGTCTTGTTAGACACCTTTCTCGAACCAGTCGGTGTTATCGAAAGCTGTCTGTACTGTGGCTTCTTGGTTCCTATAAAGTGATCGTATCAATTCTTCCACATGCTCTGGGATGCCCGTTTGCTTCATACATTTCCACAGCTTGTTGTGTTTAATACTGTTGAAAGCTTTGCTGTATTCTATGAAGCACATGTACCCATCCTTCTGATATTTGTGCGTTTTCTCAATAACACCACAGATTTGCAATTTGACCTCTGGTTCCATGTGCTATGCGAAATCCGGCTTGAACGTCGGGGGAGTTCCTTTTTGAACAAATGAGTTCATGCATTTTTGAATAGTCTTGAGCAGGATTGTGTTTGCATACAATATGAATGCAATGGTGCAATAGTTGTAGCATTATTACATATCGCCTTTTTTTGTAAGTGGGACAAAGACTAATTGTGTCCAGTCGTTGGGCCATGATTTGGTATTCCGGATCTGTTGTCAAAGCATTAACATTGGGATTGGCGCTGGTTTGAGTAACTCAGCTGGTATGCAGTCAATGCTTGGGGCTTTCCAGTTCAAAAATTGTTTCATAGCCCATGCTCCCTCCTCCTCCAGAAAATCTGGCTCTTGGTCCCTTGGAACTTCCTGACTGGTTGAATGACTTCCATTGCCAATGTTGTTGGTAGATGAAATAGTCAAGCTGTCCACTTGTATAAATGGCATTTTTACAGCATTGAACCAAACGATCACCAGCCTTATTCCATTTCCCTCATTCGAACTTGCCTATGACTGGTGGCTCTTCTCCCATGCCTACTTTTGCCTTGACGTCCCCAATAATAAAGATAATGTCTTTGGCGGGAACTTGATTGATTGCTTGTTGAAGATCCGCATAAAATTTTTGAACGTCCTCCTCTTTTGCATCAGTGGTGGGTGCATAAATCTGTAAAACTGGGAGATAACACTTCCTTCTCTCCCTACCCACAAAAAATGTAATAAAAGTTCTACAACACATTTAATGTACCCCAGAGTGGTGCCATTAAAGTATAAAACTTGTTCCAAAAGAAAACAAGCCCTGATATGGCTATGTCAACTGATTATGATGCTCGCAATGTGACAAAGAAAATCACATGGTCCTTAACAGGTTAAATTGTGCTTAGTAGTGGACCCCATTATTATCTTTACTGTACCCCCCTCTGTGCATTTGATCCTATTCCTACATACTCTGAATATATTAACTAAAGAAAGATCTTGCTTCCAAACTCACAGATTACATTGGAAATGCTGTCTTGTTATGTATCTTGTTCTAACTCCTTAATAAGCCTCCCATCACCCTGCTCAGCCCTCGAAATTACCTTTGTATTCATTATACTCCCCATAAGATAAAATGATTCCTGTCAGACTAATATAATCTAAAATGTATATCAGTGCCCAAGGTCACTTCTTTTGGAAAGGTTAATTAAAACCAAAGGAGAGATATTATGGTGTAATTAAATAGTAATGAAGGAGAAGATGTGAAGTATATGGCACATGATGCGCTGCTCTTCTGATCATGGGAAAATCTGGAAATGTAACTTTTTATTTCTTCGAATGCTATAAATTTTATGGCATTTCATTGTCATTTTTTTCTAGTATATACCTCCTGGGAAGTTAGATGAAGTGACAAGAACTGATCAGCATATATACCATCAAAACCGTCTCAAGGGACACATGTATTAAATTATACTTCTGATACATAAAGATAATGATCAGCATATGAGGAAAATCAGTGCAATTTGCCGCTGCTATATTATGTTGGATATTATGCTGCAGCAGAGAATGTGTTATTAAAATGTTATGCAGTGATCTTTCAGAATATCTTCAGTGCCAAAGGGCTTCCACAGGAGTAAAGAAGGGTTAGTCAACAAGTAATATTCAGATTTACACTGCTTGTAAAAAAAAATCAAGAACCTAGAAGCAGTTGTCACCCAAGGCCATAAAAGTGATTTCACCCTTAGCCTGTAAAGAGGCTTTCAGAGGACCATTTAAATTGGTATCCTACTGTCCTTGGTTTTATTTGTAGGATTAGGCCCAAGAGAGATGTATAATAAAAGGTAGGAACCCATCTTTCCCAAGTTATAATTAAACCAACCGGTACTAGTGTTAGGACTATCCAGAAGCTTGGTCACCTGGACATCGGTGGATGGGCCAATAGACTTTGATCAATTTTTGTACTAAGAACCTTGTATTTTTTTAATGTGGCTAGTATATTTTTTTTCTGATAAAAAATGTATTTGAATGCTGTTGCCATGTGTTTCTGCTTACACCTAGAAGAAGTTGTCATTTTTCTGCAAAACCTGGCATACAGTTATATCTCAGGCAGGTATGCAAATGATTAGAGTTGTGGCATGATTAGATAAACAGTCTTGTGACATGAGGCCCTAAAAGGTGTTCTACCCTTAGCCCATAAAAAGACTCTCAGAGGTTACTTGTGTGTAGTGACCTCTTTTTCCAATTATGTAGAGATTGTTGACCACTAGATATGCCCTCTATGATGCAATCGAAGAGATTTCACCCAGTTAACAGCTTTTGAGAGGCTGGATGGTTGTATTGACGATTTGCCCACTACCTGAACTTTCTGAACAGGCTGTTAGGAGGTGTTGGGACCAATGGATGCATAAGGGCATGGCATTCAAGGCAACTGGGCTCAAGACAGCCTCAAAAAACCACTAGTAAAAAGGATCATCTGGCCAACATATCGATGAACTGCCCACCTACTGGGCTGATGTGACCAGCCCAGTTAGGAGGTGTTGGGACCAGTGGATGTGTGAGGACATGCACACAAGTCAACCAGGCTCAGGATACTCTCAACAGATCATTAGTAGAGAGGATCATCTTATCATCCAACAAGCATGAGTAACTCCAACTGTTTTGTTGTCTGCCATCCAAAGATGGGTGGCACCATCGTTACAGGCCCCTGTTTCTGTCAAAACCATTTCTAGGTGCTCGGCTAAAGGACATTTGATGTCACGGCGCACATTACGTGTACTGCATTTGACACCCACCGTTGCCCTGGTTTGCAGTGGTGTCATGAATGACGAAATTGGACTGCTACGGAGTAGAACCATTTTGTCTTCAGCAACAAATTTAGGTTTAGTTTGAGCACTGACGACGTCCGTATTCATTTCTAGAGACCTAGGGGCACCTCAATCCTGCCTTTGCTTTGGAGTTGCACACTGCCCCCACTGCTGTTGTGTTGGTCTGGCGGGGCGTTCTTATATGACAGTCTGCCCTCCCTAGTAGTGGTATAAGGGACACTGAAAACTCAGAGATATGTTCAGGACATCCTGCAGCCACATATGTTCCTTTCATGGCGGCTTCCAAGAGGCATTTTCCAGAAGGAAAAAGCTCGGCCGCACGCACAAGGGTGTCACAGGAATGCCTCCATAACATTGCTACACTTCCGTAGACTAACTGGCTGCCAGATTTATCACCAATAGAAGGGACCAACATTGACAGCCTTCGAGTTTGTGCAATCTTATAGAACCGGTATGCCTCCATGCCTGCCCTTATCATACCTTTTATCCAAGGTAGAGGTGGCGTAATGGGGGGTACTAGAGCCTCCATGCCCACCCGTATCACATCTTGCATCCAAGCTAGAGGCGGCCCAACAGAGTACTAGAGCCTCCATGCCTGTCCATATCTCATCCTGTATCCAACTTAGAGGCAGTATAACAGTACTAGAGGCTCCATGCCCACCCTTATCACATCTTGCATCCAAGCTAGAGGCGATACAACAGGGTACTATAGCTTTCATGCCTGTCTGTATTATGCTTATATCCAAGCTAGAGGTAGTACAACAGGATACTAGAACCTTCATGCCTGTCTGTATTACATCTTGTATCCAAGTTAGAGGTGGGCCAACCGGGTAATAGAGCCTCCATGCCCACATATATCACATCTTGTATCCAAGTTAAAAGTGGGCTAACAGGGCACTGGAACCTCCATGCCCAAACGTATCACATCTTGTATCCAAGTTAGAGGTGGGCTAACAGGGTACTGGAACCTCCATGCCTGTCCGTATCACATCTTGTATCCATGTTGGAGGTGGGCCAATGGGGTACTGGAACCTCCTTTCAAGTGCTCATTTTTCCACATAACATTGTCCTTTTGCTCTGATATTGTAATCACTTTCTTTTATCAAATTTACAATCACACATAGGAAACTTCATTCGTTTCCAACAACTCCTTCCAAGTATCTTGATTTTTTTTTTACAATGAGTGTACAGATAGTCCCCAACTTGCGAAAGTTTGAGTTACGAACTTCGCAAGATGCAAACAATCTGTCCTGCACAGTATGATGTCATGCTATGGCATTACATCATACTGTGCAGGGACCGGACAGGCTTCTATCAAGCCTGAGAAGCCTGTCCGGTCAGATCGCGGGACACTGTGCGGTTGCTAGGGCTTTGCATAGGCAGCCTTGGGGCCTTTCAGAAGGCCCCCAGCTGCCTAGCAAACGCACAGCGTCCCGCGATCTTATCGCGGGACACTGTACGGGCCCCCTGAACGTCGGGTGCTGGCTGTTTCTTACTACTACAGCGGTATTTTAAGTATTAACAGTTCTGACGAGCAGCGCAGCTTGTCGGAACTGCTGCCGTTGGGTGTCCGCTGTAAGATCCCACTCCGACGTTGTATGGAGTGGGATCCACCTGCGATCCCGCTCCATACAAACATTTGTTCGGACATACAAACAAATGTACTTGCGAACAGGTTCCTGGAACGGATGGTTCACAAGTAGGGGACCATCTGTATTTAAATACTGTATATCTTTTCAATCTACTTTATAACAGCTGCAACATCTTCTTTAACCCTCTTGGAGACCGTTTTCATTGACTGCCTCTATTTTTACAGAAGATTCTTCTCATCTTTTTCCACCTTCCCCTACATTACTTCCTTTTCAACTTGTCTGAATAGAGCACGCAGGTGGGCTGTCACAGTGTCCATCATAGCCGCTTCTCTTCTTGCTGGTTTCATAGTAAATACAGGTACTGTTTATAGCAGCCTTTATTCTGGCAGCCCCACTGTCCTCTCTCTCAGTTGTCCTACCTAATTACACTAAATGCAGCTGCTTGTCAAAAAGTGATTTAAATAATACAAGCAACTTTGATATATATGTTGTCAAAGAAAAACGCCTCTTTTTTCACTTCCTAAGATGCCCATACGCAGTAGACGAAGGTTGATGAAAATAGAAGATTTCAACTGAAAAAATCTTTTGTAGGATGAAATTTAACAATGAATATTCAATTTAACCAACAACTGTCAACATCTGAGAAGTCAAGACGTGTTTGAAATTTTCGTCTGATAGTTGGATAAAAAATCTTTTGTTCTCAGAAAAGATCTTTTTGAAAAAACGTTTCCAGAAAGATTGGTCATCCATCGCCCAGTGTCATTGAACCTAACGGTAACTGGCCATACGGACTGAATGTGTCTTCAGATCTGTTCCATCATGCCTGAGGAAGAGCCCTGAGTAGGTTGGAAAGCTCGCGGTAACATCATGTATTTTTGTTGGTCATTAAAAGGTATCATATTTACAAGATGACTTGGTTTCTCTTACTGAGAACAATCACACTTTGGAGTAAAATGTATATGGCTGCGTCTGCAAAACGATCGTTCACCAGGTGATTGTTCCTTCAAGAGATGTTCAGCCATCAAGTAATTTTGTCTTACCTGCACGGCCTTGGGGGCTACAGTTGTATATCTTTCCTGCTAGCATCTTACTGATCTATATATATAAAGGCAAAAGCCCTCACTGACTCGCTCACTGACTCGCTCACTGACTCGCTCACTGACTCGCTCACTGACTCGCTCACTGACTCGCTCACTGACTCGCTCACTGACTCGCTCACTGACTCGCTCACTGACTCGCTCACTGACTCGCTCACTGACTCGCTCACTGACTGACTCGCCAAAAGTTCTCCAACTTCCCGATGTTGTAGAAACATGAATTTTGGCACATGCATAGATTATCTCCAAAATAGGAAAAGTAATTGGGTCCCAACTCGATTATAAAATTATAGCGCAAAAGAATTGGCGTCGAAATTTAACGTACATAATCTAAATCTCTCACTTCCCAATGTCATAGAAACTTAAAATTTGGCACGCACATTGAATGTCATAAATAGGAAAAGTTAATAGGTCCCAACTCGATTATTCAATTCTATGCGCAAAAGAATTAGCGTCCAAATTTTACGTACGGAATCTAATTCTCTCACTTCCCGGTGTCATAGAAACTCGAAATTTGGCAGCAGCATTCATTATGTCATAAATAGTAAAAGCTAATGAGTCCCAACTCCATTATTCAATTCTGTGCGCAAAAGAATTAGCGTCCAAATTTTACGTACGGAATCTAATTCTCTCACTTCCCGGTGTCATAGAAACTCGAAATTTGGCACGAGCATTGATTATGTCATAAATAGGAAAAGCTAATGGGTCCCAACTCCATTATTCAATTCTATGCACAAAAGAATTAGCGTCCAAATTTTACATGCGGAATGTAGTTTTTTCACTTTCCGGTGTCATAGAAACGGGAAATTTGGCACAAGCATTGATTATGTCATAAATAGGAAAAGCTAATGGGTCCCAGCTCGATTATTTAATTCTATGCGCAAAAGAATTAGCGTCCAAATTTTACGTGCGGAATGTAATTTCTTCACTTTCCGGTGTCATAGAAACGTGAAATTTGGCACGAGCATTGATTATGTCATAAATAGGAAAAGTTCATAGGTCCCAACTCGATTATTCAATTCTAGCGCAAAAGAATTGGCGTCGAAATTTTACGTGCGGAATGTAATTTTTTCACTTTCCGGTGTCATAGGAACGGGAAATTTGGCACGAGCATTGATTATGTCATAAATAGGAAAAGTTCATAGGTCCCAACTCGATTATTCAATTCTAGCGCAAAAGAATTGGCGTCGAAATTTTACGTGCGGAATGTAATTTTTTCACTTTCCGGTGTCATAGAAACGGGAAATTTGGCACGAGCATTGATTATGTCATAAATAGGAAAAGTTCATAGGTCCCAACTCGATTATTCAATTCTAGCGCAAAAGAATTGGCGTCGAAATTTTACGTGCGGAATGTAATTTTTTCACTTTCCGGTGTCATAGAAATGGGAAATTTAGCACGAGCATTGATTATGTCATAAATAGGAAAAGCTAATAGATCCCAACTCCATTATTCAATTCTATGCGCAAAACAATTAGCGTCAAAATTTTACATACATAATCTAAATCTCTCACTTCCCAATGTCATAGAAGCATGAAATTTGGCACGAGCATTGATTGTGTCATAAATATGAAAAGTTAATGGGTCCCAACTTGATTATTCAATTCTATGCGCCAGAGAAATAGCGTCCAAATTTTACGTACGGAATCTAACTTTCTCACTTTCCGGTGTCATAGAAACGGGAAATTTGGCACGAGCATTGATTATGTCATAAATATGAAAAGTTCATAGGTCCCAACTCCATTATTCAATTCTAGCGCAAAAGAATTGGCGTCAAAATTTTACGTACGGAATCTAATTCTCTCACTTCCCGGTGTCATAGAAACTCGAAATTTGGCACGAGCATTGATTATGTCATAAATAGGAAAAGCTAATGGGTCCCAACTCCATTATTCAATTCTATGCACAAAAGAATTAGCGTCCAAATTTTACATGCGGAATGTAGTTTTTTCACTTTACGGTGTCATAGAAACGGGAAATTTGGCACAAGCATTGATTATGTCATAAATAGGAAAAGTTCATAGGTCCCAACTCGATTATTCAATTCTAGCGCAAAAGAATTGGCGTCGAAATTTTACGTGCGGAATGTAATTTTTTCACTTTCCGGTGTCATAGAAATGGGAAATTTAGCACGAGCATTGATTATGTCATAAATAGGAAAAGCTAATAGATCCCAACTCCATTATTCAATTCTATGCGCAAAAGAATTAGCGTCAAAATTTTACATACATAATCTAAATCTCTCACTTCCCAATGTCATAGAAGCATGAAATTTGGCACGAGCATTGATTATGTCATAAATAGGAAAAGCTAATGGGTCCCAACTCCATTATTCAATTCTATGCGCAAAAGAATTAGCGTCCAAATTTTACGTGCGGAATGTAATTTTCTCACTTTCCGGTGTCATAGAAACGGGAAATTTGGCACGAGCATTGATTATGTCATAAATAGGAAAAGCTAATGGGTCCCAACTCCATTATTCAATTCTATGCGCAAAAGAATTAGCGTCCAATTTTTACGTGCGGAATGTAATTTTCTCACTTTCCGGTGTCATAGAAACGGGAAATTTGGCACGAGCATTGATTATGTCATAAATAGGAAAAGCTAATGGGTCCCAACTCCATTATTCAATTCTATGCGCAAAAGAATTAGCGTCCAAATTTTACGTGCGGAATGTAATTTTCTCACTTTCCGGTGTCATAGAAACGGGAAATTTGGCACGAGCATTGATTATGTCATAAATAGGAAAAGCTAATGGGTCCCAACTCCATTATTCAATTCTATGCGCAAAAGAATTAGCGTCCAAATTTTACGTGCGGAATGTAATTTTCTCACTTCCCAATGTCATAGAAGCATGAAATTTGGCACAAGCATTGATTGTGTCATAAATATGAAAAGTTAATGGGTCCCAACTCGATTATTCAATTCTAAGCGCAAAAGAATTAGTGTCCAAATTTTATGTACGTAATCTAATTCTCTCACTTCCTGATGTCATTTTATATAAATGAAACGTCGCATGGTTGCCTCCACGTGGTGTTTCCTGGGTAACGCAGAGAACTATGCAAAATGGTGAACATATGTTTTTCCTCAGTATCTCTAAAGTAACCACGACTTCATAAGATTTTCCGTGTGAACACCAGTACCAAATTAACTCGTGCGAAGCCGGGTATATCAGCTAGTTTACAATAAAGGCGAGTTTTATGGACGTTAGACTCTCTTCTTCATCGTGTTTGATTGAACCAAACAAGTCTCCACATCCACATATTCCAGGTGAGCTGGAAAACCTCTCTTTCTGGTTTATACTCACTAGTATGATTGCATTAGTCTCTATTAAACCTAGATTCCTAAGTCAGGGGGATCATGGTCCTCCCACCACAGTAACAGGGCTGTTATTGCTAGGTCCTGAAGCTCCGACCCACAGTACACGTAAAGAGGATAACCATCATTGCTCAGATTGTTGCCTGGCCAAGCATGGCAGCATGCATACCCCAACTCCATTCAGTGCAGCTGCTATAAAGAAAACATATTATTCTGTACTGACTATACTTTAAAGTTGTTGTCCAGGATAGCATAAAAGGGCTGCTGACCGTGCAGTCAGTGGAAACCCATCCCAGGATAGTAGAATTCATGTGCAGCTTGGAGGAAGAATAAGTTCAGTAGTGGAGTCGGATGCTATACTATTCTGAACAGTGTGTAGCGTTATGCTCTGACCCCAATGTCTTTTCCATTCAGGCTGTACATGAATTCCTCCACCAGTGTATTGTTAAAGGGGTTGTCCCGCGGCAGCAAGTGGGTCTATACACTTCTGTATGGCCATAATAATGCACTTTGTAATGTACATTGTGCATTAATTATGAGCCATACAGAAGTTATAAAAAGTTTTATACTTACCTGCTCCGTTGCTGGCGTCCTCGTTCCCATGGAGCCGACTAATTTTCGCCCTCCGATGGCCAAATTAGCCGCGCTTGCGCAGTCCGGGTCTTCTGCAGTCTTCTATGGGGCCGCTCGTGTAGAATGCCGGCTCCGTGTAGCTCCGCCCCGTCACGTGCCGATTCCAGCCAATCAGGAGGCTGGAATCGGCAATGGACCGCACAGAAGCCCTGCGGTCCACGGAGACAGAGGATCCCGGCGGCCATCTTCAGCAGGTAAGTATGAAGACGCCGGACCGCCGAGATTCAGGTAAGCGCTGTGCGGGTTGTTTTTTTAACCCCTGCATCGGGGTTGTCTCGCGCCGAACGGGGGGGGGGGGGGTTAAAAAAAAAAAAAAACCCGTTTCGGCGCGGGACAACCCCTTTAAGCCCGGCCCTCCCCCTCTCCTTCCAGCCTGTATATAAATTCTCCCATCCTAAGACCGGTTTCCACCTGCTGCACTGACCGCAGACATTTTTTATCATCCTCAGACAACCCCTTTAAGTACCGGAAGTATGTCTCCATTAGCACTGCCCACAGGGAATCTTTTATAAATTAAAAACTAATTAGCCTACAGCGATAAGGAAAAGAAGACCAAACACATAATTTGTTTATGGGACTGGCTTGTACAGTATAGGTATGTATATTTTATTATGAAAGTCTGCGGCATTCTAGAAAAAACATACTTAGAAAATCTGTTCAGGATGGGCCTGGGAGTCCTGAGGGCGGGGACTACGCCAGCTTCTCCCCACCTGGATTGCCTAGCCTGACTGATATCTCTTTATACACAAACCAGGAAAGATCGGTCAGTCTAGGACCTGCCACCATGTCTCCAAGCCCAGTTCCAAGTGAATCTTCAAACTCATATTTTCTCTAAAACAAAGCAGCTTTTCAGAATAAACCCCTGTGTGTTCTTAGCCCAAGTTTATGCTACCGGTGGTACCGAAAGCATGAACCTGGAGACAGGTTTTCTATAACCCCTTAAGGACCAGGCTGTTATGTACATTAAGGACCAGACACTTATTAGGGATTTTACCCATATGGTAGTTTTACTGGCCTATTTTTTTTTCCTTTAGCTACTATAATTATTTTTGTTGCATTTTTTTTCCTGTGACACATAGGGCTATTTTTTAAATATTGCTTTCAATGACTTTTTTTTTCAATTTTTTAAGTTTTTTGGGGGGTAAAAAACGTTAAAAAAAAGATTATTTTTTTTAGCATTTCTAGTTTTTTGTTTTTTTTAATTAGTATACGTACAATAAAGTAAAGTATGGAAACGGGTTCCTCATTTTGTTTTGGACGTTTTGATGTATAATATGTATGGTTTTAGATTATAGGGCGTATATAGCGTCAGCTTTGTTTTATTTTCTTTTTTATGTAAATACTAGTAATTATTAAGAAATGATAGTACCAATGTTTCTGGTGGCGCAATGCGGGGGCCAAGGTAGTACTTGGAAGTCTTAGTCGTGTTTCTCCAACCACTGTCAGACATTTCTAGCTGTGTGAGATGCCACATCACCTCATGTGAGCATTTAAAAAAATAGAACCACAAGTAGAAGGAAACCAATGTGGCTCGACAAGACTGTAAGGGGGGCAATAAACGAAAAAAAAGAAAGCGTTTAAACTACTAAAGCAAGAAGGCAGCAAAGAAGCTACAAAAATCATACAGGGAAAAAAGCAAGATATGTAAAGGAAAGCTCAAGATTGCCAAGGAGCAGGCAGAGAGATTGGTCAACAAAGAGAGCAAAAATAACCTTAAACTATTCTTCAACTATACTAACAGCAAAAGGATTTGCACTGAGAGCACTGGCCCTTTAACGAATAATGCAGTAGAAATCATAAAGACGATAGGAGGAAGGCAAATCTATTAAATGGTTTCATTTCAGGTGTATTCACGAACGAAAAGGAAATGTCACACGAGATGCAGGGGAATAGAACGAGCCCCCGCCAAATATTACATACCTAACGCAGGAGGAAGTACAGAACCAGTTAAAGAGGATTAAAATCGACAAATCACTGGGCCCAGATGGAATACACCCAAGGTTTCTAAGGGAACTAAGTGATGTGATAGCTAAACCACTATTTCTTATATTTATGGACACTATCAAGACCAGGGTTGTACCATTGGATTGGCGCATTGCCAGTTTGCTTCCAAACTACAAAAAGGGGTCCAAAATAGAGCCTGTTAACTACAGGTTGGTAAGTCTCACTTCAATAACTGGAAAATATTCGAAGGGGTTTCTGAGAGATGCCATCCTAGAACAACGGAATAACTCCTCACCAGCACGGGTTCATGAGGGGTCGATCATCTCAGACCAATCTGATCAGCTACTACGATGAAGTAAGTTCTAGGCTGGACCCGGGAGAGTCTATTGATCTCGTATATCGGGACTTCTCTAAAGCATTTGACACCGTGCCACATAATAGGCTGATATATAAAATGAGACAGCTCGGATTGGTTGAAAATGTGTGTATCTGTGTAAAGAACTGTCTCAGAGATAGAAAGCAGAGGGTGGTAATAAATGGTTCATACTCTGATTGGGCCACCGTCGCTAGTGGGGTGCCACAGGGCTCAGTACTAGGCCCCATTCTGTTCAATATATTTATCAACGACCTGATAGAGGGACTGCACAGTAAAATATTAATATTTGCAGATGGTATAAAACTATATAAGACAATACAACGGAGAGCAATGTGCAGCTACAAAAGGACCTAGATAAGTTGGGGGCTTGGGCAGAAAAATGGCAAATGAAGTTCAATGTGGATAAATGTAAGATTATGCACATGGGCACGAGAAACGGATGTCACAAATATACTCTAAATGGGGTACTGCTCGGGAAAAGTGAGATGGAAAAAGACCTGGGGGTACTAGTGGATTGTAGATTTAACTGGAGCAACCAATGCCAGTCAGCTGCTGCAAAAGCTAATAAAGTCTTGGGGTGTATTAAAAGAGGTATAGGGGCGAGCGACGAGAACATTATTCTTCTACTATATAAGGCACTTGTCAGGCCCCACATGGAATACTGTGTACAGTTCTGGTCACCGGCGCTCAGAAAAGATGTCAGTGCTTGAGGGGGTTCAAAGAAGGGCGACTAAACTAATAAACGGAATGGGAGGACTGGAATACCCAGAGAGGCTATCAAAATTAGGATTATTCACCCTGGAAAAAAGACAGCTAAGAGGTGATCAAATAGCTATGTATAAATACATGAGGGGACAATACAAGGATCTCTCCCATGATCGGTTTATACCCAGGACTGCTTCGGTAACAAGAGGGCCTCCGCTACGTCTAGAAGAAAGCAGGTTTCATCACCAACACAGGAGGGGGTTATTTACTGTAAGAGCAGTGAGACTGTGGAACTCTCTGCCTGAGGACATGGTGATGGCAAAATCCATAGAGGAGTTTAAAAGGAAACTAGATGCCTTTCTAGAGCAGAAAAATATTACAGGATATAGACATTAGGTGACCAGCAGGTTTGTAGTTTCGGGTCTTACAGTCAGGTAGGAACTATCAAGGTTGATCCAGGGATTATTCTGATTGCCATTATGGAGTCTGGAAGGAATTTTCCCCCAAATGGGCTTATTGGCTTCTGCCTCTTGGGGTTTTTGCCTTCCTCTGTATCAACTAGAGGGTGGAAATAGGCTGAACTAGATGGACATTGTCTTTATTCAGTCTAACATACTATGTTACTATGTAACATGGTCTTGCTGGAAGATCCTATCTTCCCCAAGGAAGACAAACAGAATGTATGAGTATATGTGATCTGCAAGGATTAATTTATAACCAGATCATTTCAGATGTCCTTCCACATGGATGAGCAGGCCTACAGAATGCCACAAAAATACCCCAGCCCATAACACTGCCGCCACCAGCTTGTGTTCCTCCAGCAATAGTTGCATGGTGTTGTTCTCTGATGTTTCTCACCTGACACGCCAATTTCCATACGCTCGAGGAAACAGAAAACATGACTTATCAAAGAATGCAACCCTTTGCCGAACAGCGGTGGCCCAATTCCAATACTACCATGCAAATTGAAGCCTTTTCTTATGAGGCACCTTTGCGGTGACCAGCTATGTCCTTAGCTGAGCTTTTATTTTTGTCACACATCTGGTAATCCCCTGGTTCATTTCCATGGTCAGCTGCTCTGCTGTAGCCTATTGGTAGACCCTTGCACACCTTCATGACCAACATTCACGTCTCACAGTAATGGCATGTGGTGCTCCACTCTTTCCACGTCAGTTTTACCCAATGGTGCCATTTGCTACTTACAATACACTTTCACCACAGCAGCACGCAAACAGTTCACAATCTGTAAGGTTTGAGAAATGCTGCCACCCGTAGCCCAAAAGCCCTTTTTGTAATTTCCTCTTTTACCCATGACAACAAGTGATGTGTGGGCAAGACAGCTCATTGCACACTTTATATGCCCATCAAGCCAGCGTACATCATATCACTTCCTCCATGGGCTACCTGCTGCCAGTATTGAAATTAGGAGGTAGTCATAATAAAGTGACTTGACTGTGTAGTTCTAAGGGCTTTTTCACACTGACGAGAGCGATATCAAGCTATAATTCACTGCCCAATATTGCCCTGGCAATCCATGTGGAAACCCCTGGATGCAAGGCGTTTTAACGTGGAAACGGCCTTGCATCACTGCGAGGCTGAAGGAATCCCCCGCAATGGCTGTCAGCCACAGCAGAGAATGATGGAGTTCCCCCATTGCTTTCAATGGGTGATATTGTCAAAAGATAGAACATAATTTGATTTTTTTCCTGCATAGCATCGCAACGCGGTGTTATGCAGGAAAACACTGCAAACGTGAATAAACCCATTCAAAAGCATGGGTTTCATATCTGGGTTTTTGGGTTTCATATCTCGGTTGCTGCTTTGTACTTCTGAAAAATAAATAAAAGTTTAAAACATAAAGTCAGACGGATTCAGCGCTTAAATGAATATGTCAAGTTTACAAAGGCGCTAAAACATTTAATTTGATTCCCGATGAGCCCAAATATAGAAATATTCTATTGGACTTAACACGGCAGCATGGATCTTGGAAAAATATTGCATTTAATTTTAGTTAAAACATTTTCTTATTTACACTGGCTGCTAGATAAGCGAAGTATCTGTCAGCACTCCGTTTTCTATTGACTGAAGAACACGATAAATCCAAGCTTCATAAAGGCTTGTAAACATAGCACTTCATCTTGTTGAGCAATTTCATGTGCTCCAGCAGGGAAGCTCTGAGGCACTACAGACTGATATTGTGAACATGCTTGCTCAATCCCTGTATGAGACCTTCTGTACTAGAGCCCTGTGATAGAACAATGGATGCGCTTCCAGGCTTTATTTTTTTCCCCCATTGAGTTTTTTTTTATATTCAGTATGTTACATTCAACAGTCTGTAAATGAAAGAGCAACAAAAGTACCTATTGTTTGGTAATGTCATGCATTACATGACATTATTACATTAATTCAAGTCCTTTAGAAATCATTTCTGAATAAGGTTTCTTTGAAAATGAAATTGAGGAGCATTCATAGAAATCATAGGGCCACATAATTGGCGCACCTCACTAAGACTTGTTTTTTTAAATTAACCCTTTCCAATCCACTGTCTGATGTCTAAAGACATTCTGATTGAAGCTTGTACTGCTCCAATGTCGGAAGACGTCCTGCAGGGTATTCTTACTAGCAGATGGTGCTATTGTATAATGACAGAAAGAGAAAGCCCCCTAGTAAATCCACAATTGGATTGGAAAGGGTTAAAGATTAGGTCAACAAAAAAATCATAACATATCTTTACTGGTTTGAGATGAGTTTTTCACAAACAGAAAAACGAATAGTGCGATCATAGACCTACATGATAATATTCTGGCTGCCTGCTGCTGACACTAAGGGAAGCTGATCACATATGGATGTATTTAAAGCTATGACAATATTTGTACATGAAAAATTAATGCACACACTAATATTACTATGCCACTGCAGAAAATGCACTTATCGGTGTTTTTGTATAGAATTTTCCTGCTTATGGATTTTAAAAGCCTCATACTTGGTATGCAGACTCTCCTACATTCACACAGCTTGGAATTTTTGTTCCACAGTAGGAAAAGTATACAGAATTAGGCCATGCCCATAGATAATATGTCGGGGGGTCATTTTGGAGTCCATAAAGAGAATTTTAGCTGTGCCGCTAGTGTAGTAGACTCATCCAGACAGAGCAGCAGCAGCACACACCTTGCAACAGTGAATGAAAAGAGACCTACGTGTCATGTGGAGGTGGCCATCCTGTGGGACTGAGCCTAGAGCAAGACACTGAAGTGACCGAACGGCAATCATAGTTGCATTACTTTGTTAGATCTTGTAGTCCAATCTTTTATTAGGATATGAGAGTGGTAGAAGTAGTATGGATTCGTTGGTTTCATAGCTCTTGTATTAGTATACTTATTTAGCTTTGATAATTGAATATTAAGGTCTCTTTGACAACTCTTTCATAGAATATTTGAATTGCTTTGAGAGGGGCAGCAGTAGTATATTCATTTGTAAGTTTTCATTTGCGCTACATCTAAAAGAATTCAACTGGTTAATATAAAGAAGCAAACATTATTTCTTTAAAGTGATTGAGATATGCGAACATTACTGTTAATAGTTCCCAAATGGAATGTGCAGAGAGAAAATGAATGCATTAGTATTCTACAGGACATTGGTGGATTGCCCATTATGCTCTCTGCAGGTTAATAAGGATTACATCTTATTTATGTAAATACTGTAGGCTTTGAAATGCTTCCCCATTCTAATTAAACGTATGGCTTGTTGTCTTTTAATTGAAACTCCCCCGATGGTGTTTTTCCATCCACAACAATTACCCATGTCTTCTTAATCCTGACATTTTCCCTTTTAATGTTAAAGCCCATTGGAACTTTTTAGATTATTTTTTGTTTATTATATCTGTTTGATTCAACTAAAATTTCTTTTTGATCTTAATACATTAAAACAAAGTCAAATCTCAGTTGGAAACCTATAAAATACAACTGAAAAAGTTTTAATACTTGTAATATACTTGCCTTCATTTTCATGGAGATCATTAATAACTCACAACGGACTAATGTTATTCATACTTTCATATGATTGGCAGTATTGCTTAAAAGGGCTGCTTGACTTTTTTTATTTTTTATTACTCTAATACCCTGTGCACCACCCCCACCTCTTGATACACATACACACCCACACACACCTGCTGCCTACAGCAAGTTTATGCACTTACAACTCTGCTGATGCTCCGGTTCTTCTGTACAGCAGCATTTCACCTGATTTCACCATTGTATCCTGTGATGTACCATAAACATATCACAAAGACTTGGAACATTTAGTTCTAGCCCTGTATATGAGATGTCACTGGTGGCATTATGTTTCCAGCCAGGCAGAGGGCAAGAGATTGGCCGTCGCAGTCACGTGAGTAGAGAGGCACACAACTGCTCTAGCCATGTAAGCAAACCGGAACAATTATTGCACTCAAGAAATCGTCCAGGCCCCTCTTGAACTCTTTTAGTGAGTTTGCTATCACCACATTCTCGGGCAGAGAGTTCCATAGTCTCACTGCTCTTACAGTAAAGAACCCCCTTCTATGTTGGTGTAAAAACCTTCTTCTAGATATAGAGGATGTTACCATTACAGCCCTTGGTATAAATAGATCATGGGAAAAATGCTCGTATAGACGCTTGATATATTTATATACTTTATATTTATACAAATTTTTAGGTTGCCCCTCAGCCATCTTTTTTCTAAGCCGATTAAGGTCTTGTTTTTACTTGTGTTTGCTATTTCTGTTTATATTCCTTCTGGCTGTTCCATTTTTGGAGCAGAAAAATGGAATTCAAAAGGAAATAAGCATTCTGTGGAGCTATTTGTTCCTTTTAAAAAAAACTGAACAAAATTCAATGGAAAGCTATTTATTTTTTTAAACTCATTGAAACGAATGGGGAAAAGACCAGAAATGCTTATTTCTATTTGAATTCCGTTTTTCTGCTTCAAAAACAGAATAGCAGCCAGATGTAATTTAAACAAAGTGGCAAATGCAGGTGTGAATGAGTCCGAAACCTAATTTTGATAATCTGTCCATGTATTGCTTTAGTTGCTCGCCTTTGAACCCACTCAAGTAACAATGTGCTTTTATTTTGTGCACTGGTGCTGAAAACATATGCAGCCTGAAGAGTGATTTGTAAAGTGAAAGAGCTATCTTCTCGTCATGAGCACCTTTGCCTCTTTTCATGCATCCCATTATCCTATTTGACTTGCCAGGAGCTGCCTGACACTGGTTGCTCCAGTTTAGTTTACTATTAGAGATGAGCGAACGTACTCGTCCAAGCTTGATGCTCGTTCGAATTTTAGCGTGTTCGAGATGCTTGTTACTAGAGGCGAGCACCACGCGATGTTCGAGTTACTTTCACTTTCATCTCTGAGACGTTAGCGCGCTTTTCTGGCCAATAGAAAGACAGGGAAGGCATTACAACTTCCCTCCTGCGACGTTCAAGCCCTATACCACCCCCCTGCAGTGAGTGGCTGGCGAGATCAGGTGTCACCCTAGTATATAAATCGGCCCCTCCCACGGCTCGCCACAGATGCATTCTGACATAGCTCAGGGAAAGTGCTGCTGATGCTGGAGCTGCTATAGGGAGAGTGTTAGGAGTGATTTTAGGCTTCAAGAACCCCAACAGTACTTCTTACGGCCACATCTGACCGTGTGCAGTACTGTTGAGGCTGCTTTTTGCAGTGTTGCACCTTTTTTTTTGTATATCGGCCATGCAGAGCATTGCGTCCTTAGTCTGCAGTAACTTTACATAGTATAGGGCCAGTAGTGCTGAGGCAGGGACAGTGAAAAACGTGAAAGACATATACTGTCTATATAGGCAGTGGGCTTTTCCAAAAAAATTTGGGACAAAAAAATATATTTGGGCTGCCTGTGACCGTCCTGACTGTACTGCGTCTCTGCTGGGGGTAGCAGTCCTAATTAATACGCAGTCAGCTAAGTGTTACAGCGGGCTTGCGCAAAATTCTTTCCTGGCTCTGCTGTGCGTTCCGTAAGCGAAGTCCGCCTCCAACCACAGGCCAATAAGCGGCACATTTAATTACAGCGTTCTGTTTCTGCACTACTGGTAATACACCATGCTGAGGGGTAGGGTTAGGCCTAGAGGACGTGGACGCGGGCGAGGACGCGGAGGCCCAAGTCAGGGTGTGGGCACAGGCCGAGCTCCTGATCCAGGTGTATCGCAGCCGACTGCTGCGGGATTAGGAGAAAGGCATGTTTCTGGCATCCCCACATTCATCTCACAATTAATGGGTCCACGCGGTAGACCTTTATTAGAAAATGAGCAGCGTGAGCAGGTCCTGTCGTGGATGGCAGAAAGTGCATCCAGCAATCTATCGACCACCCAGAGTTCTGCGCCGTCCACTGCTGCAACTCTGAATCCTCTGGCTGCTGCTCCTCCTTCCTCCCAGCCTCTTCACTCCATTACAATGACACATTCTGAGGAGCAAGCAGACTCCCAGGAACTGTTCCCGGGCCCCTGCCCAGAATGGGCAGCAATGGTTCCTCTCCCACCGGAGGAGTTTGTCGTGACCAATGCCCAACCTTTGGAAAGTTCCCCGGGTCCGGGGGATGAGGCTGGGGACTTCCGGCAACTGTCTCAAGAGCTTTCAGTGGGTGAGGAGGACGATGACGATGAGACACAGTTGTCTATCACTCAGGTAGTAGTAATTGGAGTAAGTCCGAGGGAGGAGCGCACAGAGGATTCGGAGGAAGAGCAGCAGGACGATGAGGTGACTGACCCCACCTGGTTTGCTAAGCCTACTGAGGACAGGTCTTCAGAGGGGGAGGCAAGGGCAGCAGCAGGGCAGGTTGGAAGAGCCAGTGCGGTGGCCAGGGGTAGAGGCAGGGCCAGACCCTATAATCCACCAACTGTTTTTCCAAAGCGCCCCCTCGCGCCATGCCACCCTGCAGAGGCCGAAATGCTCAAAGGTCTGGCAGTTTTTCACTGAGAGTGCAGATGACCGACGAACAGTGGTGTGCAACCTTTGTTGCGCCAAGATTAGTCAGGGAGCCACCACCACCAGCCTCACCACCACCAGCATGCGCAGACATATGATGGCCAAGCTCCCCACAAGGTGGGACGAAGGCCGTTCACCGCTTCCGGTTTGCACCACTGCCTCTCCCCCTGTGCCCCAACCTGCCACTGAGATCCAACCCCCCTCTCAGGACACAGGCACTACCGTCTCCTGGCCTGCACCCACATCCTCACCTCCGCTGTCCTCGGCCCCATCCACAAATGTCTGTCAGGGCAGCGTCCAGCCGTCGCTAGCGCAAGTGTTTGAGCGCAAGCGCAAGTACGCCGCCACGCACCCGCGCGCTCAAGCGTTAAACATGCACATAGCCAAATTGATCAGCCTGGAGATGCTGCCGTATAGGCTTGTGGAAACGGAGGCTTTCAAAAGCATGATGGCGGCGGCGGCCCCGCGCTACTCGGTTCCCAGTCACCACTACTTTTCCCGATGTGCCGTCCCAGCCCTGCATGACCACGTCTCCCGCAACATTGTACGCGCCCTCACCAACGCGGTTACTGCCAAGCTCCACTTAACAACGGACACGTGGACAAGCACAGGCGGGCAGGGCCATTATATCTGCCTGACGGCACATTGGGTGAATTTAGTGGAGGCTGGGACAGAGTCAGAGCCTGGGACCGCTCACGTCCTACCCACCCCCTGAATTGCGGGCCCCAGCTCGGTGGTGGTATCTGCGGCGGTGTATGCTTCCTCCACTAAACCACCCTCCTCCTCCTACGCAACCTCTGTCTCGCAATCAAGATGTGTCAGCAGCAGCACGTCGCCAGCAGTCGGTGTCGCTCGGCGTGGCAGCACAGCGGTGGGCAAGCGTCAGCAGGCCGTGTTGAAACTACTCAGCTTAGGAGAGAACTGGCACACGGCCCACGAACTGCTGCAGGGTCTGACAGAGCAGACCGACCGCTGGCTTGCGCCGCTGAGCCTCCAACCAGGCATGGTCGTGTGTGACAACGGCCGTAACCTGGTGGCGGCTCTGCAGCTCGGCAGCCTCACGCACGTGCCATGCCTGGCCCACGTCTTTAATTTGGTGGTTCAGCGGTTTCTGAAAAGCTACCCACGCTTGTCAGACCTACTCGGAAAGGTGCGCCGGCTCTGCGCACATTTCCGCAAGTCCCACACGGACGCTGCCACCCTGTGCACCCTGCAACATCGGTTTAATCTGCCAGTGCACCGACTGCTGTGCGACGTGCCCACACGGTGGAACTCTACGCTCCACATGTTGGCCAGGCTCTATGAGCAGCATAGAGCTATAGTGGAATACCAACTCCGACATGGGCGGCGCAGTGGGAGTCAGCCTCCTCAATTCTTTACAGAAGAGTGGGCCTGGTTGGCAGACATCTGCCAGGTCCTTGGAAACTTTGAGGAGTCTACCCAGATGGTGAGCGGCGATGCTGCAATCATTAGCGTCACCATTCCTCTGCTATGCCTCTTGAGAAGTTCCCTGCAAAGCATAAAGGCAGACGCTTTGCGCTTGGAAACGGAGGCGGGGGAAGACAGTATGTCGCTGGATAGTCAGAGCACCCTCATGTCTATATCTCAGCGCGTTGAGGAGGAGGTGGAGGAGCATGAGGAGACAGCTTGGCCCACTGCTGAGGGTACCCATGCTGCTTGCCTGTCATCCTTTCAGCGTGTATGGCCTGAGGAGGAGGAGGAGGATCCTGAAAGTGATCTTCCTAGTGAGGACTGCCATGTGTTGCGTACAGGTACCCTGTCACACATGGCTGACTTCATGTTAGGATGCCTTTCTCGTGACCCTCGCGTTACACGCATTCTGGCCACTATGGATTGCTGGGTGTACACACTGCTCGACCCACGGTATAAGGAGAACCTTTCCACTCTCATACCCGAAGAGGAAAGGGGTTCGAGAGTGATGCTATACCACAGGACCCTGGCGGACAAACTGATGGTAAAATTCCCATCCGACAGTGCTAGTGGCAGAAGGCGCAGTTCCGAGGGCCAGGTAGCAGGGGAGGCGCGGAGATCGAGCAGCATGTACAGCACAGGCAGGGGAACACTCTCTAAGGCCTTTGACAGCTTTCTGGCTCCCCAGCAAGACTGTGTCACCGCTCCCCAGTCAAGGCTGAGTCGGCTGGAGCACTGTAAAAGGATGGTGAGGGAGTACGTAGCCGATCGCACGACCGTCCTCCGTGACGCCTCTGCCCCCTACAACTACTGGGTGTCGAAGCTGGACACGTGACCTGAACTCGCGCTGTATGCCCTGGAGGTGCTTGCTTGTCCTGCGGCTAGCGTCTTGTCAGAGAGGGTGTTTAGTGCGGCTGGGGGAATCATCACAGATAAGCGTACCCGCCTGTCAACCGACAGTGCCGACAGGCTTACACTCATAAAGATGAACAAAGCCTGGATTTCCCCAGACTTTTCTTCTCCACCAGCGGACAGCAGCGATACCTAAACAATACGTAGGCTGCACCCGCGGATGGAAGCATCGTTCTCTATCACCATAAAAAACGGGGACCTTTTAGCTTCATCAATCTGTGTATAATATTCATCCTCCTCCTCCTGCTCCTCCTCCTGAAACCTGACATAATCACGCCGAACGGGCAATTTTTCTTAGGCCCACAAGGCTCAGTCATATAATTTTTGTAAACAATTTTTATACGTTTCAATGCTCATTAAAGCGTTGAAACTTGCACCTGAACCAATTTTTATTTTAACTGGGCTGCCTCCAGGCCTAGTTACAAATTAAGCCACATTAACCAAAGCGATTAATGGGTTTCACCTGCCCTCTTGGTTGGGCATGGGCAATTTTTCTGAGGTACATTAGTACTGTTGGTACACCAATTTTTTGGGGTCCTCGCCTACAGTGTAATCCAATTAATTTTTTGCCCACCTGCATTAAAGCTGACATTACCTCAGCTGTGCTGGGCAATGCAATGGGATATATTTATGTACCGCCGGTGGCTTCCTGGCACCCACCCATGCTGTCGGTCCAGACGGAGTTGTAACTGCATGTGTCTACTTATAAAGAACCCCAGTCTGACTGGGGCATGCAGTGTGGGCTGAAGCCCACCTGCATTTAATCTGACGTTAGCTCTGCTGTCCAGGGCACTGCAATGGGATACATTTATATACAGCTAGTGGGTTCCAGGGAGCCACCCATGCTGTGGGTGCACACGGAATTCCCATTGCGTAGTTGTACCTGCCTGTGACTACTTATAAAAAACCGCGGTCTGACTGGGGCATGCAGACACCTTGACAGAATGAATAGTGTGTGGCACATAGGTTCCCCATTGCTATGCCCACGTGTGCAGCTCCAGATGGAGGTGGCACAGGATTGGATTTCTCATTGCTTCTGTACAGTATTGTGGGCTATCGCCCCGCCCCTTTTAAAGAGGGTCGCTGCCTAGCCGTGCCAACCCTCTGCAGTGTGTGCCTGCGGTTCCTCCTCATGGCAGACGCACTTATAAATAGACATGAGGGTGGTGTGGCATGAGGGCAGCTGAAGGCTGCGCAGGGACAATTTGGTGTGCGCTGTCGACACTGGGTCGTGCGGGGGGGGGGGGGGGTTGGGCAGCATTTAACCCAGGAGAAGTGGCAGCGGAGTGTCATGCAGGCAGTGATCGTGCTTTGTTGGAGGTAGTGTGGTGCTTAGCTAAGGTATGCATTGCTAATGAGGGCTTTTCAGAAGTAAAAATTGTTGGGAGGGGGGGTGGCCCACTTTTGCTGCTATTGTGGCTTAATAGTGGGACCTGAGAACTTGAGATGCAGCCCAACATGTAGCCCCTCACCTGCCCTATCCGTTTCTGTGTCGTTCCCATCACTTTCTTGAATTGCCCAGATTTTCACAAATGGAAACCTTAGCGAGCATCGGCGATATACAAAAATGCTCGGGTCGCCCATTGACTTCCATAGGGTTCGTTACTCGAAACGAACCCTCGAGCATCGCGAAAATGTCGTCTCGAGTAACGAGCATCCGAGCATTTTGGTGCTCGGTCATCTCTATTTACTATCAACTAAAAGCCCTAAGTTTATAAAGGCAACATTGCTGGTTTATTAATTTATTTTTAATCTTCATGTTTAAATGCTCACAATTGTATTAGATAAATTAGATATAACATGTCTAAAAGAAAGGAAGAGTGAAAACTAAGAAATATTTAATCTACAAGATAATTAGAATTGTCACCGAACCTATAGCTACAGACAATTCCAGCACTGCAAAGCAGCAGCAGCAGTAATAACTGAGCCACCACACTTGTTTGTCCTATTCCAGAGGAGCAAGAATAAATACAAAGAAAACAGAAAAAACCCCATCCAGATGTGGCCTTTGGCCAGTTTTGCACCCACATTTCCAGCACTGCAAAGCAGCAGTACTATGGTAACAACTCAGCCACCATTCTTGTCTGTACTGCTTCAGAGTAGACAAACAACTGCAATATTAAACACAAAGAGAACAAGAGAAGAAGATAGCAGCAAACAAGAATAATAAATACAAAGAACATACAAACTTCAGGCAGATGTTGTCCATAATCGGTTGTGAACCTGGAACCCCAATGCTACAAGGCAACAAAGCCAGTCACTGAACGACCAAGCTGCTTCTTCCTTCCTCCTCCAGCTCCTCTTTTTCTGGAGGAGGAGAAGGAGAAAAATAATAAGACGGGGAAGATTTTCTTATTCTCCTTCATCACCTTCTTCCCTTGAAGAAGAACAAGTAGAAGGAAGAACAAGCATGGTGGCTCAGTCATTAGCACTGTTGCATTACAGTGCTGGGGTTCTAAGAAATACCAAGCATGGTGGCTCAGTTGTTAGCACTGCTGCTTTGCTGTGCTGGATTTCTATGTTCAAAACTGACCAAGGGCAACATTTGGATGGGATTTTTCTGTTCTCTTTGTTGTTGTGCATCTCCTCTCGAGCAAAACAGACAAGAGTGATGGCTCAGTTGTTAGAGCTTCTTCTTTGCAGTGCTAGAGCTGCCCTTGTTCAGACTTGAACCTACAACAACATCTGGATAGAGGTTTTCAAAGTCCATGCAAATGTTACTCTTGATAGGATTTAAACCTAGGACTGAAAACTACTGAGCAGACGGCCGTGTCAGATGCTGCTGCGAGAATTCTTGCAGCGGGATGCGGACCTGTGCCGCTGCAGAGGCCTGCGGCTTACCCGCTCCCAGCGTCTCCTCTCTGCGCTGTGTGCCGGCTGCCAAGCGCAGAGCAGAGCTGGCCCGGCACTACTGACATTGCCGCAATTAGTTTTCCGTGTGTATTTTCACGCACACAAATCGCGGCCGTCAGCCTAGGACGTTTTGTAATTCAATCCTATGCAGGTGGGCACGGGCAGAAATTCGTCGGGAAATCCCGCTGCAAAATTTCAGCCTGTGTGCAGGGGGCCTAATACAAGAAAAAACCTGCGCACAAACACAGTTTTTATCTTCACTGAAATCAACGGGAGTCAGAATTGGCTGTTCTGATGCACAATTTTTTTTTTTTGTGTGAAAATCGGGTCAGGTACTCCCAACTTGAATATTTCAATAATCGCTCGACAATAGTGGCTCTTACACTCAAGTGTTTTCTGCAGCGTATTCCACATGTCGTAAATGTTTAATACGCAATCCAATAACGAACAATAGGGCTGCATACGCGTAATGCACAGTAAAGTAGAACATGCTGCTTTCTTCTTTACATGCGTATTACACGCAATGAAAAAACGATAGTGTGAGCGGGTCAATGAAAATCAATGTACTTTCATTGACTCCATTTACCGCCTATCACGTTCGGGTGAACGAGCCGTAAGGACACTCACACACAGCGCTTTTTACAGTGTTTACCGTGGCATTCCAAATGCTGTACAACACCTCCATCAGTCTCAATGGGGCTTCGCAGACTAGTGTTCGAATGCAGCATTTCCAATACTGTGATTTTCGAGATCTGTCTGCTAGGTTTTCGTGCATTTAAGCGCTTTTTGACGCACCTCATTACCCATTACAATGATGGAGTGCATTAAAAACCGCTGTTGAGCGTTGTACAATGTGTTCGAAAACAACGCTCAAAATCACAGTAAAACCCCGCATTTAAAACGCGGCATTTTACAGACGGTGTGTGTGAGAGTGGCCTCTGTAAGACTGGGTTCACATCAGGCAGAGTTTCCATGCGGACTTTCTGCACGGAAATTCCACCTGTAATCTTAAATCCGAACCTAAGCAGCAAAGTGGACGAGATTTACAAAGATCTCGTCCACACACTGCGGACAGTCCTTTGAAACTGAATGCCGTGTGGAATTCAAAGCCACGGCATGTCAATTGTATCGCCGTTCCCGCTGCGGGCTCTCTTCTCTCTATGGGGAGAGATTCCCGCAGCGGAATACAGGTGGAACAGCCGCTCCAAACCCACGCTGAACGACACAATTTCTGTTCAGTCCTACTGCGGACATTCTGTGAGATTACCGCGGGATTTCCCTCCCGTGGGAACACGGCCGAAGCAGTCCATATATCTTTGCTTCTGATGATTGTTTGATATTTTATGTTTGTTTTTCACCTTTATTTTGACTAAAAATTAAAATAAACTAGACAAAAACAAAACCTGATATAATTAGTTGAATCCATTGTAATCCACTATAGAATGAATTCTCCAGTCTGCAGAGAAGTTAGTGCTTTCTGCAGCTTGTGCTCGTTGGCATGCAGTAATTGCGGTAGTTTTTCTGTGATACACATAGACAACAATACCATGAAATGAGCCTGTTGTTTAATGGATTCAGTAATCAGAATATGTGGCTCATCTGACAATTCTCTGTAATTGAAAAATGCACAACCTGTAATTTTCCGTCATGAAAATCAAGCGAGCGCCCTGACATAGTCAGCTGCTAATTGAAGCGGGTCTTTCACTGGGCGAGTACAATGCAGCACATCATACACTCGCTCCTCTTCTTCCACCCTTCAAGCACAAAGTGATCGGATATAAGTGGAGTTTGTGATTTTAAGTAGCTGAAATTTTGTTTGCCTCCTGTTTTTTTCCCTTTAGGTTGATGAGCTGAATGGAAAGCGGGAATCCATGTAGTGTACATAAAGACTTGTGGCGTACTCATGCGCTAATCTTCCTCCAGTATTTACCGAATATAAGATTACTTGCCGGAAATGGCTCTCAGGAACAAGTGGGGGAGCAGGAATGCTTTAAATGGACTTTATGTTACATTAGCTAAAATCAAACCTTGATTCATTACAAATGACTGATCCATGTTATCACCTTCACAATGTTTTATTCTTCCTTTTACCTCTGTGTTTAACTTGGTATTATGAAAAACAAGCCGACCCCGAGGCCTAAAATGTTCAGAAATTACAGATGATTGAAGGAGACTAAAGAAGCCTAAAATTACTGTAGTTAAAACTTTTTTTAAAATTTCAGAAAAAACTGACTGTAAATGTAATGAAATAAGGTAGATAGAGCTACATAAAAATATAATAAAGTAATAAATCTTATTATTTGTAAAGCACCAACTTATTCTGCAGCACTTTAGGGTAATTTTATGTATTTTTACTCGCTTGAGCATTTTCTTTCCTGCATCACTGTGTGGGAAAAAATTGAGGCATGCCCAATGCTTGGGCATTCCATTGGAACACCTCACCCATCGGTTTCAAAGGGGCCGGCAGAAATCTCACACGGCGTGCGAGGTTTCTTATTGAAATCTGAATGATTGCTACTTTAGTGAAGTGATGGGATGCATTTTTGACACAAAAACGCCTCACATCTGGGGGAAAATTGCCAGTTTCTGAGTGTGATAATGGTCCGAGTTTCTTGGCCCGATATCACGCTTGCCCGTTTTTAATTAGCGTAAGGGTGCAAGGGGATTTTCCACAGCAGAAAAATCTGCAGCACATTTCCACAAAAATATGCATCGAAGTCCACAGCAATTTATTCAGATTTAATGCAGATTTTTTTCTGCTGCAGCAAATCCTCCATGTCTGAACATACCCTAATGGTGGTCCGCTTCTCATGGGCCAGTGTTTTGTGCTTGCCCCCATGCTAAAATTTGCCAGCCACTTCCTTTGCGGCATTGTGCTTCGCTGGTAGAGCTGCCACTCGCCTCTGTTGCCTGAGATGATGTCCCAGCCGTGTCTTACCTAGTGTTCCTATTATTATGATGGGGGGAGGGAGCAATAAAAACATTTTGCACAGTGTACCATCCAACCTAACAACAGGGCTGCTGACCCTGTGCGCCAAACGACAATTTTCTGGTTGTGCACTGGTGCTTCAGGAGTCAGATGAGGGATCTTCAGTAGACCAGTATTCTGTGAATTCATGGGACATGATAGATAAAACACTTTGTCATAAAGTACAGCAACGGGTCCAAAAGCCCTCCTGCAATCGCAGTCAGCTCTCTCAGTTCTGTTATTTGGTATGGTGACAAGTTCAGAGATTTATATACCTACCTCCTGTGACGGTCTTAGACTTGATTTTCGTTTAGCAGGTGGATTTGTACCTGGGTGTTTGTTGGCGAAGGCTCTCTTTAGTTCCCTTAATTGATCTGCTTTGGGCATAGCCTTCCACAGTTAATATTCGGTATTGCAGGAAGAGCATTGTGGGGGGGATTTCTGAAAGCTGTCTAAAAGGGGATCTATCTTGGTTGCTCATAGTAACCAATCACAGCACAGCTTTCATTTTCTATACTGCGCTGTGATTGGATGCAATGGGCAGATTTCCTGAGAATATGGTGTCTGGATCGGAGATGGACCACTTTTCCATGGCACACCCTGTATGTGCTGTTTTTGTTTTTTTGTTTTTAAACACTAGCAGTGGGTATGTTATTTTTCAGACAGAGAAGCAACAATAATCTCCATTCTTAGACCGCATCTATGTAGTAAGCTCAATTTTATTGCCATGTCTATGAAGTAAGCTCGGTTCTGATACTCCAGTCAGAGATGTCACCTGTGATCACAGGAAGTAACTGCACTGTAACTACTATCACTCTATTCAACTGATACATCACTATTATTTAGAGTGCTTGACAAAGACCGATAACAGACTGGTCGAAACGTTGCAGACAATTTTTTAAACGGAGGAATAATGTTTACCGTACTTTTTTATTGCATCTGGGTGCTGCCTCTATACTTTATTCTCTCTGTGGATTGTGGAACCATGGTCCGGGTTCCAATTTGAGGCTTTGCACCATTGGATCCCGCCCTTGTGGGGCAACGAGTGAGTGCTGCTTGTGCGCTATTTTACTACTATTATTTAGAGGTATATTAGTATTTTCAGGGAGTCACTGAGGGGCAGTATTATTATACTGCCCCTCAGTGACTCCCTCAAAGAGAGGATACAAATGGCATAGCTTAGCACAGAATAATTTTCTGCAAAGCACCCCACAAGAATTGTCCTCCTTTTTTATTGTTCAGAAGTTGGTGAGAGGTACAGAGGTGGAAAATTTTGTTTTTGCCAGAGTGGTTCTTTAAAGGGGTTCTGTCATTAAAAACAAAAAATTATATACTTACCTATTGCTCCCCAGGCAACCTTACCTCTCCTCTTCTCCTCCCAAATCTTCTCCTGGATCCTCTTGTCACTTGGGTCACGTGACCTGCAGCTGCATGATTTAGCTGGATCCAGTGATGTAACGTACAATGCGCTACATTCTGCTTCCTGCAGATCAATGCACGCATACGTCACTAGTGACGTAGCGTTCATTGCCCAGGCAGGAAGTGCGGAATGCACGGCTGGTGTCCCTTATGCCACGGGAAGTAGTGGGTGTACACCACTGTTAGGCTGCTTGACAGCCAGGTGACCCCCCCCCCCCCCCACTGCCTCATTGGCTGGGCGTCAGGCACATTGATAGGGGGGTACCGAAAGGCACAGGGGAGAAGGCACAGCAGCGGCGGCGCAGAGGAGCTTCAGAGCAGGGGTCCTTCAGCGCTGGAGCATCAGGGGAGAAGGCAGAGCAGCGGCGCAACAGTGGAAGCTCACACGGGGACCTTCACAGCGGGGGGAACGACACAGCCGGAGGAGTGGGCCAACAGCGGAGGCTACAGCGCCGCAGTGGAGCGTGACAACAGGGGACAGAGAGTGACGCCGGAGAGCAGAGGATCAGCAGGGCACATTGGCCAGCATTGCATTTGATTCGCGGCATCGGCAGCAGGGGCCGTGGCGGCAGCGCTGGTTGGGTGTATGGGGGGTGGTTTACGCACGGGCGCCTAACATGATTGCTTCATGGCTTAGCAGCATAAGGCTGGGGTCACACGGGACATATTCCCAGCGGAAATCTCACGGTTTTGCCGCAGCGAAAAACTAAAAGATTTCCGCCGGGAAAGCTCCGCTTCAAAACCCGCGGGTTTTGGAATGTCTTGTCTGCACGCTTTTCCATTGCGGCTGATGCTCCATAGAAGAGAGCGCGGCCAAAAAGGAAAAAAAAAAAAGAAGGGACATGCTGCGGCCGGGGAAACCGCACCGCAGCGTCGGCTTCTGCTGGCTTTTCCGTGACGGATTCGCTGTCCCGTGTGGACGATATTTTTCACAAATCTCGTCCACATGGTTGGCCAATACCGGGATTAGTGGCCGCAGGCGGATTTGCTGCGGTGAAATTCCGGACGGCCTTTCCCGCCTCAAATGGGCCCTGTGTGAACCCAGTCTTATGGTTGGCGGGTTAGGGGTTGTTTCACAGTTAGGCGTAGGTTATCAGCCGTACATGTGTCGTAGAATTCCTTTGCGGAATCACGGCTTACTCAATTTGGAATGTTTACAGCCCTCCATATTAATTCTGAATTGATAATGCGCATAAGAAGTTTTTCACACTGACACGAGGTTCAGCATGCATAGCTTCCTCAATTCTAACTTTAATGATCGGCGTGTAGCCTATTTTAAGAGTTTAACAAATCCGCCCATCTGGGCAGGTCAAAGATTACATAGATACAACGTATTGTTTAATTATTGGATAAGCATCTTGCAATTCTTCCATCCTCCGGTCATCTGTGATTGGCCATCAGGTGGTGGATGAAATGAGTGGGTTGTCTTGGAGCCACGTGGGGTTCCTTCGATATGATTGGATGTTACATCATGAACTATAAATTGCACAAACCTCCCATGTTATTTGCATACGTTTCCAGTAAAATTGCTTGGGTAATTTCTGCGGTAGCTGCGGTTGTCCATGTCTGATTCCTAGTTCCGTATTAGTGCATGCAGCTGGACAGTCAAATATATTTATACATGTTGGTTACGGGCTAAATTCCATCTTTGTCAGCAGAGTTATGAAAAACAGATACTTTCATATGTAGGAAGTACTTATTGCACAACTGTCATGAACTATATTTGTAGCAAGACAGAAGTATGTATACAGAATGTTAAATTGATAACTGTCTACTGCCAAGGCCCACCGATCCAAAATATAGGAATACTGGACTTCCACCACAGACCCCCCTTGAAACTATCTGTTTCACTAAACTCGCCCTGCTCCGTCCCACCCCAATCCCCCACCGCTGACCCTAGACTCGCATTGTTTTGTAGACGACTGGGCCTACTACTGCCATGGGGGTATAGGATGGTTCGACATCATCACATTCTGGATCCATGATGACGACGGTTGCGCTGACAGTGGGCTTTTTGTTGGACGTCGTAGTGGGACAGGTGGACCAGGCAGTCATCAGGGTCGGAATACACTGTATGCAACGACAAACAGAAATTAGAATGATTATAAAGGTGACAAATATAATCAGGTTAGGAGAGGTGCGACTTTCACTATTTCAGGTAAACTCTGCATAACTTGTATAGAACCCCGCCTTCTTGACGTTACCTCGATTCATCAACAAGAGTGCAAAGTCAGGACTATCTAATGACTGATCAACATGACTGAACCCCTGTCTTATTAGTAAGTGCATGGTCATATATATTAGTCTGGAAGGAAAGAGCTACAAGCTGATTATTCCCACTTCCCTTTTCCAAAGGCGGCAAGGTAACAGGACCAGGGGCGTTGTAACACCGGCATGTTGCGTGGACATAAGCAGAGTGCACTGCAGATGAAATAAAGTAAAATCTTAGCAAAAACCTATCACAGTGTTCTAAATACACAATGTTTCAAAACTTATTTTATATATATTTTTCCCTTCTCCTGTTAGGTACCTTACTGAGGAAAACAGACTAAGGTTAGCTCTATTTAGCTAGTGCGGTCAGCTTCTTAATGGCAACTGCGTTTTTTCCCTGCGGGTCACGTTTTGTCTGGAAGGTACAAGTCTCCCCTATCATCTTACAGACACTCCCTTTTTTGCCTATAATCGTACCTAGTGCCATTCTATTTTGAAAAGTCGTAGTCGAGGTAGGTTCTATTGGTCGACTAGTCCCTATAAGGCGTCTCTAGTATAATTTATAAACCGCTGTTAATTATAATAAACATAATTAATCCAGTCAACATTTATTTACCCTAATGATCGGGAAAATGGACTCGAATGTAGTTTTAACTTGGTCTCTAATTTTTAAAACTTGTCAGGTACCCCTCTTGGCTATCATATGATGTCAATGTATACGTGTAGATCAAAACTATCACCAGGAGCCTCTCTTCTCACTCTAATGTGTTGTACTAGAAGTACATACTAGTAGTGTGCACAGGTACGCACAGCGTGGGACTCCCTAATCTTCACCCACACCATTGTCCCTCCTGGAGATAGTCCTAATGGTGAACACGTCCAGGTCGCCTCACCCTTGCGTCAGGGTTTTCCCACTGCCCGTAAGTCCCTACTCCTAAAAGGGGAGGGATCCCTACCTCACCTCAGAAGGAGGCCATGGATTCCCTGGGCTTATTTCCGGGCATCCATACCCTCTATCTGTACAAGTTAACACCCCACAGGGTGTGCCCTCGCCGGAACCTAAGGTCTTCTGCACTTTCCCTAGGCAAATGGGAAGTCCACTGATAGTCCATCTTATGAGACTGAGGCAGGCGCAGTACTGGTACATTTCTCCATTCTTCTGGTAACGTACCTGGTTGGCATTATCGGAACTGGCTCTTCATCTTTTTCAAACAAGGGAAACATTGGTCACATTAAAGGGAGAATACACGTACAGGGAATTACATACCCCACCTCTTTCTGCGGAAATCATATCCACGGCCACTCTATTTTGGAACGCCATGGATGCAGTGGGCCCTAACTGGTTAGCTAACCCTTGCAAAGCATCTCTGGTGTAGTTTACAAACCTCTGCTCATTGTAAGAGATATAATTCATCCAATCTACATTATTATTAACAGTGACAGTAGCAAATAAGGACTCAAAACCTGCTTTAACCTGATCTCTAGGATTAAATTAATCTCGCTCCCCCCTTGGCACTCCTATTACATCTATGTGTACATGTGGATCAAAGTTACCACCTGGAGCGTCAACGTCTCTCTTAGCACGATGCGGTGTTGGATTCTCACCCTCAGTGTAGGCTTCATATTGCACATTTGATTGTATTAATTTGTTCTGAAACAGGGGCCTAGTGTACAGTAGTCAAAGGTGTGTGTTAGAGGAATTGTACCACATTATAGCATGTAAAGGATATGCAGGATCATTAGTTTTTTTCAGTGCGAAGTGTGGATCCAAGTGGGTCCAAGTGGGTTTTCCTTTGAGCTTGACTGCAGTTGGGGTGGTGAACAACATCTGGTAGGGACATTCAAACAGGGTTTCTCTCGGGCAGAAACACCACTCTTAAACTATTCCACATAGACCCTGTCACCTGGTTTTAGATTGTGACACTCATCTGTAGGACCTGGGGAAAAGCAGAGACTGCAGAATGCATTACTAACAATTCCTTGGAGAGACCTATGACAAAATTAACAAGAAAATCATTCCCCAAATTCAGCTACTGTGGCATGTACCCTCCTGGGAGAAAGAAAAACTAATGAAAGACACTCAATTCAAAATTTACCCATTTTCTCTATTGCCTTTTGTATCTACTTTCCCACTACTCCGTGGATGGTAGGGTGTGTGAAAAGCCTGAAATATACCCAAAACAGACATGATGTGTTGCATTATTTCACCTGTGAAGTGTGTACCTTTGTTCGACTCAATCACTTCTGGTACCCCATATCTGCAGATTACCTCATTCATGTATTTCTGTGTGGTTATCTGCTCATTTACCTTAGTATCAGGGTGGGCCTCCAACCTGAAAAAGACTCGAGCAACAACAAGCACATGTTCATACTCCCCAACAGGTGTGAGCTGAATGTGGTCAAATTGGCAATCTCTGAAATGGGTAGAGTGGTCAAGGCAAGTGTTATATGGCCACCTTACTTCTGTCCGGACTCGCATATGGCAAAGATCATGCTAACTGGACAAATGATGCAGCAGCTACAGAGAACCCAGGTGTCACCCATTCTTGTTCAGTGTCGCCGTCATCGCTGCTTTCGATTCTGTATACCAGCTGGGCCATCATGGGGAACAGGGACCTCTGTAGGCAAGTTCTGTTGATTGTTCGCCATACGCCGTCCTGTGCTGTCGCTCCCGTATTTTAGCCCATCTGCTTTCTTTCCTCGTTGACTTGTAACTGTAAAGTCCTTGACATATCAAAGTCCAAAGTCTTATCAAAGTCCAAAGGTTTTATCAGAGTCCAAAGGTTTTATCAGAGTCCAAAGGTTTTATCAGAGTCCAAAGGTTTTATCACTGACTCATGCTGTCAGTATCTATTCTTCTTTCTTCCACGGCTTGAGGGCCGCTGCCTTTGCTGTGTTGTCGGCGAGGGTGTCATCTCTCGCTTCTCCGTTGTAGAAATCGGTGTGGATTCTCCATTGCCAGGTAGTGGTAGTAGGGTTTCCATGAGACTCTGCACCGCTGCACCATTCTTAATTGGCTGTCCTACTGAGATAACAAGCTGTCTGGCCTTCCATATTGGGCCATAATCATGAGCTATGCCAAATGCATTCCAGGAGTCAGTGTAAAAAGTTGCCGACTTACCTTCTACCACTCCACACGCCTCAGTGAGGGCCTCCGGTTCCGCTTCTTGCCCTGAGACATGCGGAGGCAGAGCTTCTGCGTTTAGGACATCTTGTTGTGTGACCTCTGCATATTTGGTTCGGAATCATCAATCCTCACCCTGATACCATCTACAAAAGAAAACTCAAAATATGCATCATTAACAGTGTGTACATCACTACAATAATGCTATTTAAAAAATAGCTGATCTGCCATACTCAGATCACCTATGCCTCCCCTCCCCCGTTTGAACCTGAATACCTGATTAAAAGAAGAGTGGCCGGATTCAAGGTATTACAACATTGGGAAGAAATATTGGGGGAGGCATGGAAAGGGCACATTGTAGCCGGATCTAATAGGCCAGAGATAAGTGCTTGGGTTGCACTTGCATGAGTATGTTCTGGGTGTCATTTGGGGTGTGGACCACTAGGGGGTAGTCCAATACCATCTTAGAAGATTTGTCAACCATTGCCTGTACTGCTGCCACCGCAAAAGCAGATGAGGGAGCTCCTCAAGTCACTGGATCCACCCTCATGGCTGTGGTTGTCCTTCGTGCTTTTGTGTCAATACTGTCATATAGGCGGCAGTATGAAACAAGGCCCAGAAAGGTGCGGAATTTGGCAACGGGTGTAAGTACAGGTATGGCCTGCAGAACTTGGTTAGTCTTTGGAGGCCTCCAGGCCTTACAGCCTTCTGCAAGAGAAATTAACAGTGAAATTGTGGCCAGTTGGCAGTTTTTTCCAAAGCATCAGCACACAGCACCTAACATGTGTGGCTGACCCTTCACCCCTTTTTTTTTTTTTTTTATCTAGGGGGATACTGCTTGACCCAGGGGTGTGTATCTGGGTCTCGTATATATTATCATGGTCGATACATTCAATTTCCCTATGCCTGTCTTGTAGGTGTCCCATAATTTGTCAGGAACCGTGGAAAGCTGAGTTTGGGACAGGAGAAAAAAACAAAACTTTTCCTTCTGGCTATCTATGATTCTTACCCCCTCCTGGAGAAGAGACGTGTTCTTGCATCATCTAGCTCCACCCCTCTGAGTGTGGCTAATCACTTACTTCCTTATTCCCTCATTCAATGTTTGGCAGTCCTTGGGTACACATCACAACCCAATAAAGATAAAGTCTTATGCACCACACAATTTACATTTTACAAATTACGGGTCAATCTGCCCCGTTCCTCCTGTGGATACCTGGCCTTATCGTTACCTGCTTGTTTCCTATTCCTTGGCTTCTCTGCAGTTTCTTACTCCCTGTAGTTTATTTATTTGTTTTATATTGTCTGTGAATATACGTTACTTGTGCTGGGACTACAGGGCAAGTAACTTCCTCTTTTTAGAATCTCTCCCTCCCGTGACAGCCTAGCGAGAGGATTACAACAGTTTTTGTCCCAGACTTCCGGCGACCGGGCAGATGCAGTCTTAGATGCCGGGCATCTCCATCTGATTGGTAATGTACTGCAATTCTCTCTATTCACTAAGCTGGTGTCTTTGTATATTAATACAGACGCCATTGCAGCCTACCTTCTCTTCCTCTTTTCTTAGGGAAATTCTAACGTCTAATGCATAAATCTTATGTTGTAACCTTACGGTCACAGCGGTGACCACCTAACATTGTATGTGGTTACAATTGAATTGGGGACTAAACACCTATTGGGGACTTGGCAAACATAGACGTATTTTCTTGTGGGCATGGTGGACTACGCAGTCTGTTACAGTTACAGTTTGTATTCTTAAGAGCCCCCTCAGGATGTGAGTGGCATATAACTTTTTACATTTGTATGACGGATGTATTTGTCTGAAGGATTAGGTTACATAACAAGCCATCCGCAGTAGTTTTAACATCCAACAGTAGTTATTTATTACAGCACAGGAATTGCTCCGCTTCTATTAAGAGTTCCACTTCCTCTTTTTAAATGTAGTTAGCAGCTTTTTTTTTTTCCTTTCTAAACAATTACGGGCACAGTTGAGCAGGACTGATACTAATTCTATATTGTAGACAAACAAACTATTCCTATATAACAACATGATTATAAAAGTCTCCTCAGACGCCGGACATAATATGCCCCGCCCTAGAGTCTCTAGCATTTCTGTCGCTACACAGTTTATCAATCTACCCTCAGACGGAGGGATCTACTCGTGGACATTTAAACAATAAACAAATATTTGTGAACGCACACAAATAGACAGACAATTAGACGGAGCACCAGTACGGCTGGTTTGGTCTAAACTGCCCCTCGGGATACTGTCTGGCCGGCCCCCCTCCTAGGTCTCTTACCAGACTCTAACGGAGCAGCGTTGCCTGTCCAGACGTTTGACCGTTCCCTGACTCTAAGGCTTTAGACTCCAAACCTGACCAGAGCAAGGACCACCTAGTCAAACTACCCCGTCAGGCCCCCCTGACTCTAAGGTTTTAGACTCCAAACCTGACCCGAGCAGGGGGCCCCTGCGGGGACTTCCTCTCCCTTAAAGCAATTCACTGACCTTGCCAACCGACCAGTACTCTCAAAACGACAGGCATGTAAACATTCCTTTATATCTTATGACAGGTTCTTATCATGTGATCGAGACTTAAAGAAGTACCTGTCGATCGGGTCCAAATCATTCGGCCTGGCACGGCACATAGGCGAGCCTGAACTTAGCCACACAGGTATAGATAATTAATTTATCTCACCGTGTTCTGATGATATTTTGGGCCCACCAAGTCCAAGGTCGCATATGTCCGTGTCTTCTGTCCGAATTCTATGGAACCTGTCGATCACAGTCCCATCTGGGGTGCCACTGTCGTAGAATTCCTTTGCGGAATCATGGCTTACTCAATTTGGAATGTTTACAGCCCTCCATATTAATTCTGAATTGATAATGCGCATAAGAAGTTTTTCACACTGACACGAGGTTCAGCATGCATAGCTTCCTCAATTCTAACTTTAATGATCGGCGTGTAGCCTATTTTAAGAGTTTAACAAATCCGCCCATCTGGGCAGGTCAAAGATTACATAGATACAACGTATTGTTTAATTATTGGATAAGCATCTTGCAATTCTTCCATCCTCCGGTCATCTGTGATTGGCCATCAGGTGGTGGATGAAATGAGTGGGTTGTCTTGGAGCCACGTGGGGTTCCTTCGATATGATTGGATGTTACATCATGAACTATAAATTGCACAAACCTCCCATGTTATTTGCATACGTTTCCAGTAAAATTGCTTGGGTAATTTCTGCGGTAGCTGCGGTTGTCCATGTCTGATTCCTAGTTCCGTATTAGTGCATGCAGCTGGACAGTCAAATATATTTATACATGTTGGTTACGGGCTAAATTCCATCTTTGTCAGCAGAGTTATGAAAAACAGATACTTTCATATGTAGGAAGTACTTATTGCACAACTGTCATGAACTATATTTGTAGCAAGACAGAAGTATGTATACAGAATGTTAAATTGATAACTGTCTACTGCCAAGGCCCACCGATCCAAAATATAGGAATACTGGACTTCCACCACACATGCATCCATGTTCATGTGCATAATGTACGCCTACCTGTTAGACTAACCATAACCCGCCATCGATTACAATACTCCTTCCATGCTCCTAGTAGCTTTCAGCAGCCAGGAGCTTTTCAGCCAATCACGAAGTGGGGGCGTTACCTGGCTGTCAAACAGCCTAGAACTGGTGTACACCCACCACTTCCGTTGGCGTCAAGGTACACCAGTACCGGCAGCCTGTACAAGTGCACACACGCAAGACCACGGTGCGAGTGCGCCCGCGAGAGAAAGAGAGCTATGTACGTGCATGGGCTACACCAGGATCTGGCGTTTGCCCACTCGCAACCAACAGAAATGTATCCCTGACATTTCTGTCAGGCAGAATACATTATTATTAGCCAGTGGAAAAACAAGCTTGTCCTGCCACCTGTGTTTTTTTGTTTTTATTGCCGTTCATCCACCCCTTTGCAAAAAAAATCTTATGCCCTTTTAAGTGTGTGTGTGTGTGTGTGTGTATATATTAAAACGTTTGTGTGCATGCAGGTATATATGTATGTGTATATATGTGTGTGTATGTGTATATATATGTGTATATATATATATATATATATAAATAATATACACACACACATTTAGGAGGCCATAATTTAAAAAAAAAAAAATCTAGTATGTTTATGTGTGTGTTTGTATGTATGTATGTATGTGTGTGTATATATATATATATATATATATATATATATATATCTTGTTAGGGGGGTCACAAGGGGACCCGTCAGCTGATGCTGTCTGCTTCCCAATCAGTTGACCATGCGAGTATACTCGGAGGAGATCAATGGACACCACACCGTATGTGCTAACCAAAGAAATGCCTGTTTAATCCACAATGTATTCAATCTTTATACAGTCCTTCGAAGCAAGTGGCTTTATGCCAGATACAATTAAAATTAATAAGCACATATATTGATTTAAAACATCTCGGCCTCTTATCAGTATGTCTTCCTCTGTGTAGGTGTAATCGGGAGGTACATTCCTGTAAGCTTGTTGCAAGTTTCTACTAAAATTGTTTAGAGATGAGAACAGGACAGGAACCCAGTGTTTATCCAGTTAATATTTCCAGGTGGGTCATTATAAATGAAATCTAACATTTTTCTCAAGTGAAAGTTGAAAACCATACAGATATATATGTGTATTATAGCAGACAAGCAAAGAGACAAAATGGAGTCTCTGTAGTCTATTTTTAAAGCGTCAGCCCTTACACGTATAAGCTTAAACCTTTAGCAGAAGAAGACGCAAATTATAAACACATAAGTATTCTGTGAAATACACTTATCATTCTCTATTTAAAGGCATAAACCTGAATTAACCCCTCACACTCTAACTATCTGCTTATCTCTCTCTATCTGCGTCTCTCTGCGGCTACCCATCTCTCTGCTTGTGTATCTACACGCATATACATACATATATCTACCTATCTGTGTGTGTATGTATGTATGTGTGTGTATGTATATATATATATATGTGTATGTATATATATATATGTATGTATATATATATATATATATATATATATATATAAAATTTATTATACACATACATACATATGCATGCACATCACAATGCACTGTTCTCACAAAGCGCACAGCACTCGCATATTTGCCTTGTGCAACATTGGTCTGAGTTTCTTAGGCTGATATAGTGCTCACTTGTGTAAAATTAGCCAAAGGGAATGAATGTAACATCACCAAAGACATAAAGCTATACATTGCACTCTATTGTCAACATGCTATTATTCTGTCCCCCAAGTGTCAATGCATAATGCATCCCAAGTGGCAGCGTGCCCACCCATATCACATCTTGTATCCAAGCTAGAGGCGATACAACAGGGTACTAGAGCCTCCATGCCTGCCTGTATCACATCTTGTATCCAAGCTAGAGGTAGTACAACAGGGTACTAGAGCCTCCATGCCCACTCATATCACATCTTGTATCCAAGTTAGAGACGGTACAGCAGGGTACTAGAGCCTCCATGCCCACCTGTATCACATCTTGTATCCAAGCTAGAGGTAGTATAACAGGGTACTAGAGCCTCCATGCCCGCCTGTATCACATCTAGTATCCAAGCTAGAGGCGATACAACAGGGTACTAGAGCCTCCATGCCCGTCTGTATCACATCTTATATCCAAGCTAGAGGCAGTACAACAGGGTACTATAGCCTCCATGCCTGCCCATATCACATCTTGTATCCAAGCTAGAGGTGGTACAACAGGGTACTAAAGCCTCCATGCCCCCTGTATCACATCTTGTATCCAAGCTAGAGGCGGTACAACAGGGTACTAGATCCTCCATGCCCGCCCGCGTCCCATCTTGTATACGAGCTAGAGGCGGTACAACAGGACATACATACATTAAGACCAGCTTTGCACAGATGTAAGTGCAGTTGCGCACACTTTTTTGTCTCTCTGAGGGCAGCCGCACACGGGTGTAAGCGCATGTATGCTCACTATCGTGGAATGTACATGTCCTATGCAGTGTGTGTGTGTATATGTATGTGTATATTTATATATCCATATGCATCTTGATATATATATACACATAAATAAATTTATATATACATACACGCATACAATACATTGCATGGGGAATTTTCAAAGGTGAAAAAAGACACAGGTATGTGTTTCCTGTTTTTACCATGTGGAGTGACTACTGTGAGTGACTACTGTGAGTGACTACTGTGAGGGGCTGCTCTGAGGGGCTGCCGTGAATGATTATTGTAACTACTGTGAGGGGCTACTGTGAGGGGCTGCTGTGGGGCTACTGTGAATGATTATTGTATTACTGTGAGGGGCTACTGTGAGATTGCTAGGCATATCTGGAAGCCCTTGGGAAGTGTTGGGTGTTCAGGGACAGAGGCAGGAGAAACACTAGCAGATTTTGGTAAACTGCAGGCAGGACTGCAAGCTGTATTCACTGCACTGGATGGGTGGAAGTAGCTTTGTGAGGGCGGAAGTGGTCACCGCAGCAAGGGGTGCTGGGAGATGACCTTCTAGCAGGAGGGTAAACAGAGCATTGGAGGTGAATATGGAGCCCAGGTAAGTACTACTTCTGAAAAAAACATTGTGTATGTGTTATTTACAGCAGCCTGTGCTGGCAGGGCAGATTTATTGGGAAATATTACAGATTGTATTGACAGAACCCCCTTAACCATTTAATGACTGCTCATACGTCTTTTGATGATGGCCATTAATGGGCTTTATTCTGATGTGCCATCTTTTTACAGTAGCTGTATCAGTAGCCTGGCACAGGTCTCCTGTGCCAGGGAGAGCATGTCCTCAGCTGTTGGATAACAGCCTGGCACCTGCTTAAACAGTGGAAACCAGATAAACCTCTGATCCCTCCCGTTTAACACTTTACATGCCTTGGTCTCACTTATTGGACCCTACGATGTGATCACGGGCTCCCAATGGGTTGCTATGGCACCCAGAGGCTTGAATATGGCCTCGGGGTCTACCAACTACAGTGACATATGAGGCTCGACTGCTAACTGAGTTCATAGACTTCATAATAAATTGCTATGCTTAAGTTCAGTAGTGAATTAGAAAAATGATAAAATATGGTGATAATCAAGTTGCCCAGTGGGACAAAAATAAAAAGTTAAGAGTATAAAAAAATACATAAATAAAAATGTCAAAACCCCCTTCACTATGTAAAGAAAAAATATATATACGTTTCTTTAAATGACACGTGGCATCGCTGCGTTCGTAGTGACCCAGAGAAGAAAGTTACTTAACCTGCACAGTGCATATCATTAAAAAAATACATGGCGGAAATAGCTAATTCATATTCCAAAAACCAAATCAACAAATGGTGCCATTAAAAAGTACAACTCATCCCACAAAAAAAAACGCTTAACAGAACGAGAGACCAAAAAAGAAAATGTTAACAGTCTTTGAATTCAGCGATGAAAAGAAAACTTTATTTAAATAGTGTGGAAAAGTTGCCAGGTACACGCCATTAACACTACAAATAAAAAACTAAAAATTGCAAATTTTGGTAATCTTGCTCCTGAAAAAAAATTGAATAAAAAACAATCCAAGAGCTATATGTGCCTAAAAATTTGATTAATGAAGAACAGAGTTCAAAAAAATCCCTAATAGAGTTTTGCCAATAAAAGAATAAAAATGCTATGGCTTTTCGAATGCTGAAACACTAAAGCAAATGTTTAAAAAAAAAATAATTTGTGTACAAGAATAGCAAAACATTAAAAAAACGGTATAAACTTGGTATCGCTGGAGGCGTGCTGACCCAGGGAATAATGTCATCACTGAACTCCGTAAAAATGAAATCCAAAAAACATATTGAAGAATTTTTTTTTTTCAATACCCCCTGAAAAAAATTTATAAAAGTTATACAATAAATTATAAATCCCCCAAAATGGTGCCATTTAAAAAATACAGCTTGTCCCCGAAAATACAAGCCCTCATATGACAATGTCAACGGAAAAATTAAAAAGTTATGGCTCTATGAATGCAATGATGAAAAAAATTTAAAAATTAGTCGGTCATTAAGGCGCCAACAGACTTGGTCACTAAGGGGTTAAAGGAATTTTTCCATCTCTTAAATATAACATAACACTATGTTTATGTATATTAGCTTACAAATAATGTTTGTGTTCCTTGTGCAGGTACTTGCCAGACTTCATAAGTGGAGACTTTGATTCCATAAAGCCTTTGGTGAAGGAATTCTACAAAGAAAAGGTAACATATGCTTCCTATAGTTTATATGTAGAACTTGCTAGAAGACAGACCCCTTTAATAAGGAGCATTTATTAGACGATCATAGTATTGTTCATGTGCGGTCAGCATACTCCGCAGCACATTGCAATTCAGAAGGTACATTAATCGATATAAGTGGTGTGGGGGCCCGACCCGCAAGAGCTTACAATTTGAGGAAATGGGTATGGCGCGAGGTAGCATGTCCTTTTCAGTACAGTGGTCCAGGGCAGCGCACATAAAGCCTGGTGAGCCAGTGTCTGTATAGGCAAAGATATGAGGTGTAAATAGTGTGGCGGTTATTACTGAAAGAAGGGGTCAGGTTCTTAGGAATAGTGTTAAAGGAATATTACGGTATGTGATAGGACTGCATAAAAAGGCCTTGTGTGGCGCAGAGTGTCAAGGCAGCAGTATGCAGTCCTAAACTCTTGCTCACGACCTGAAGGTGGCAAGTTCAATCCCAAGATTGACTCAGCCTTCCATCCTTCTGAGCTCAGCAAAATGAGCACCCAGCTTGCTGCGAGGTAATAAATAAACCTGAAAGCACTGTGAAGTAAGTTGGGACTATACAAATAATAAGTCCCTCTCCCCTTCCCACACCCCCTACATTTATGTATTTTATTAGTGTTCCTCATCCTGTTTGTCCAGGCGATAAAATCATCCCGAATTTCGAAAAATTGAATTGGGTTAGTTTGGGTATTTTAAGTCCCCGCCTGCTAAAAGAACTTAATTACAGTGCCGGAGACCAAGCGGCTAGACTCGCCTGAGCCCGGGCAGTGGCAGACAAGATAGCATTTTGTTTTTCTATAGCTAAGAATGATTTTCAGAGAAGGGCTTCTATTTAAAACCCTTCCCCGAAAATCACTGTCGGCAGCCCCATTAAAAAGCAATAGAATAGCCTTGCGATCCTCTGCCAGAGCTGTGGCAGGGGATTCTTTACTCTTCGCGGGGAGCCCCCTTGTCACTGAACACAGTGACAGTGCTGTCACAGTGTTCAGTGACAAGGAGACTCCCCATGGGGAATATTGATGCGCAGCACGGACCTATGGTGCACGCATGTCCTCTGTTTTGCAGGTACGTGCGTTTGTACACCTATAAAACACGGACATGTGAACACACCATAAGGAGCCTATGGTTCTAATAGACACACAGTTTTGTGCGGACGTATGTTGGCACATAAACACGCTCGTCTGAACAAGGCCTTCCCTGGCACAATTTTTGATCTAGAAGACCCTATGTGGCCTTCTTTTGTTTTCAGTGACACTCCTGTGTATTAATTTACCCCCTACACAACTGTACACTAAGTTGACCCATTTTTCGGAGAAGCACAGTGCCCACTTCAAAAAAACACTAATTCTACACGCATTGAAAGCACCAATACACAAGATACCCAAAACATATTTTGATCCATATTTGATTCATGAGTAATAATTTTCCTAGCCGTGGCCCCAATAGTAAGTCTCCCACTTTGTGGCCCCAAGAGTAATAGTGACCCACTTAATAGCCCCAATAGTTATAGTGACCACAATAGTTGCTTCAGTAGTAATAGTGACCCCTTTAGTGGCCCCAGTATTAATAGTGTTTCCCTTAGTTGACCTCCATCCAGGCAGCAACCCAATAAGCATTTCACCCACTCAATCTGTAGTTCTGGCCGGGTGGGGAGGTCAGTGGTCACAGAATGATTACAGCAGTGGTGGCTGGACTGAAGTCAAGGCAGGTCGCGAGCGGGTCAAAACAGTCAAGAGAGCAAAATTCAAAAACTGGAATACATAAACCAATACTTTGCCACAAGGGCTAACATTAAACAATTGCTTAGGCACCCTGCATGAGTCTTAAAGGGCCAGTACATGCTGCTAAATTCCGTCATCCACCAATCCCTGAATAGTCAGAGGTGTGCAGGGATTCGTGGATGATGGAATTTAGGAGCATGTACTGGCCCTTTAAGACAAGAGGGGAGAACACGTATGCGCCCTACAGACAGCTGAGTGGAAGTGTGCATAGAAATAGGATCGAGAAGCAGACATAGCCCAGCGTGCAGGGTAAATGGAGTGGCAGAACCACACAGCATCCCCTGTGACGGGTGAGGCGTGGCAGCAGCACGGAATAAGTATGCTTTTATTTTGTAACCTATTTAAATGGTCACTAGCCTCTACTAACTAAAAAGTACAGGCTAATCTATGAAAAAAATGTTCTTTCTACAGTTATTAGGCTGCTTGCTCATCTCCTCTCCCACCCTAACTTGTTAGACAAGATGGACTAGTGGCTCATAAGTTAGATTATATGCTACCCATAGAAGTCTATGGGAAGTATATGAGGCAGGAGATACCAAATAAGAGAAAAGCAGAAAGAGACACACACAGACGCTCATAGATGCTGATAATAAATACTAAGTGTTTTACTGCCTTACATCTATTGATATCACATTTCCACTGTTTTGTTGTATAAGGTCTTCCATTCTGCTATTTCTCTGTATATGAAATATAGTGATACAGTAGCAGGATCTCTTCTTTTTTGTGCTTGCAGTGTATGGCAGACATCATAGCAGTTAGTTTATAGCCAGCAGCTTGTGAAAACTGATGTAGAGCCTACAGAGGGGAAAACTGTTAAAGATGCCAGAAACAAGTCTTAGAAAGTTCAGGCAGGCCTTTTTTCTTTCACCTGGCTATTGTAAGGCTCTGGTGGTTCTCCTTAACCCTTTCCAATCCACTGTCTGACGTCTGAAGACATTCTGATTGAAGGCTGTACAGCTCTGATGTCAGAAGACGTCCGGCAGGGTATTCTTGCTGTATATTACTGGCCGCTCTGTTGTCGGGGGGCCTCTCCAGCATGTCCCATACTGCAGTACTGGCTATAGCCAGCAGACGGCGCCATTGTATAATGGCAGAAAGAGAATGCCCCCGAGGAAACCCTGAATCCAAAATTGGATTGCAAAGGATTAAAACACTTGTAGTTAGGCCAACAGATATGTGAGAGTACCTAGCTTTGGGGACACCACGTTGCTCACGTGAGTGGAGGTAGGTCAGGAAAAAAGAGGTTGCCATTCCTGCCAAAAGGTGTTGGGATGCCTGTGAGTTTGTGAGGTGCCTCAGTGCAGAGTGTTAGCGGGTGCAGAAGGGTTTCCCTGCATGATTGAGATAGCAGATGGAGAATAGCCTCATTGCATTTCATTCTCAATATTGTTGTCAGTTACTATTATGGCTCTCCAACATCAACATGTTAGCTTGATGTCTGAATAGAATGTCTAAGGCCTCATGTCCACGGTAAAAAGAAGATTTAAAATCCGCAGCGTTTCTCCCGCACGTGTGACCCGCGCCCCATAGGGATGCATTGGACACCCGCAGGTAGTTAAATACCTGCGGATGTCATTTTCCCCTTGAGGCGTGGATTGCGTGTGCGGGAATAAAACCACGGCATGCTTTATTTTAGTGCGGGTCTCCCGCGGGGACGGCTTCCGCGGGCTTCTATTGAAGCCTATGGAAGCCGTCCGGATCCACGGTACACCTGTGCCTGAATTTCTGCTCTCCGCGCGGGAGCTAAAAAAAATGGAGTGCATGAGCACATCCACCCGGCCGAAGAAAGAAGATCCGGCCGCGACGGAGGGCAGGTCCGCAGCGTCCGGACAGGTGAGTAAATTCTTCTTTTTAGCCTCATGTCCGCGGGAAAGGAGGGACCTGCTGCGGGATTCTGCATGGAGAATCCACGACAGGCCTGATTTTCCCCGTGGACATGAGGCCTAAGGGTGCATTCAGACAGGCGATTTTAACGCATGATGTCTGTGCATTGCGAGCCCAGTATTTTAAATGAGTGCATTTACATAAGCGATTTTTCTCTTGCAGCGTGTCCTATTTTTCTGCGATAATTGCCTATTATTGTTTGACCGTATAAAAAATTAGCATCACAATAACAAAACATGCGGTCTCATGCGACTACTATGCACTTTTAACGTAGGTTTCTAGGGTAACGTTAAAAAATTTACATTTTTAAAAATGTTTCAAAAAGTTTAATTTTTCCAGAAAAACTTGCAACCCACCTCCAGGGTCCTCGTTCTCTAGCAAGTCTGTAACTATCAAAATAAATAAATAAAACATCCATAAAAACTAGTAGCGTTAAGCTGTAACCTTATTGGCCTCCTTTTGATTAGCAGTTTAAAAAAATGGGTATAGGCGCAACCTTTTTAAAGAGAAGCACAAGAAGGTTATTAGCTAAAATTCTCTGTTTTATTATAACCAGCATGAATAGAAGTGTTTTGCGTTGCCTCTTCCTCGGTATTTGCTGGACACACCTTCGGATCATTAGTGGCATCGGGATGTTCATCTGTTCTGTTTGCTATGGATCCAGCTGAAGGCTACCTTGGAACACCTCCCACTTGCTGACAAGAATTCTATAGTTGCATTCAAGAAACTAGCAGGTCTCGGAGTTTGTAGTTAAAGACTTTCATTCTGGTGTTAACCCTTTCCAATCCATTTATTTTTTCTCACCCATTCTCCCCAGCTCCAAATAAATTGGAGCTGGGAGAATGAGTGAGAAAAAATACATTTTCCCTGCACCCTCCTGATCTGACAGAGTTCAGGAGGGTGCAGGGAGGGACCTGCTTACCTGACCGGCGTCTTGTGCATTCTCCTTCTGCCTCCCGGCTCGGCGATCATGTGACCGCTGGGGTCAGGTGACACCAGGCGGTCACATGATCGCCGGGTCGGGAGACAGAAGAAGAATGCACAAGACGCTGGTCAGGTAAGCAGGTCCTTGCACGGTGCAGGCTCCCGGCTCGGCGTTCATGTGACCGCCGGGGGTCAGGTAACACCGGCGGTCACATGATCGCCGGCCGGAATCTATGCATTGCATAGCGCTAATTGAGCGCTATGTAATGTATAAAGAAGTGGGCAGAAAGGGTTAAAAACCCTTTCTGCCTTCTCCTCTGGGGTCCTCGATGACGACCAGTAAAGGAGTGCATCTGCACCCGATGTGCCTGACGATCGGGTGCAGATCCACTCCTGCACTGCAGTGTCGGGCCTGCCCCGACATCGGAGCTGTGGAGGAAAATGATGATGTCGGGGCAGGCCCGACATTGGACTGGAAAGGGTTAAGGCCACGGTGGGAAAATGGTCGCAGAACATGTTCTGTCAGTCCAAAACCTTATACGCAACAATGCCAAAGGGGCTGCTTAGCCAGTGGATCCCAGAAGGTTGCCCAGCCATGGAAGGGACAGATTGTGTGATTGCAACAGCTGTACCATTCTAAAGGCCGTGAAGATACGTGCGTTTGCAGGGCTCCCATAGACCAACAATTATAAATCAATAGTTGCCATCAGCCAAAGCCAACAGAACCGCCAAAAAGTAATTTTTGTAGTTAAAATATCGGGAGTTTCAGTGTGTCGTCTTTAGCACACTTGTTTCCCATCCAACACACCTATGTGAAAATATGCCATACACCAAAAGACCCGAAGTGATATGCATCCACTGCTTTGTCAGTGCACAGAGAGTCTGTCAGTAAGACGGCTGTTAAACAAATGAGCCGTATAGTTAGTCAGTGTGACCATGTGTGTAGTTGACAGGAGTTAGTCAGACAAGTAAGAGATAGATGGTGAAAACCTTTGGGTGTCCATCAGAGGGAGAGAGGGACAGTGTTAGTGAGTGTAGAGAGTGAGTTAGGATTACCAGGAGAAGAAAGATTCCTGTCAGCATTGCAGTCAGGGAGCTGCCGGAAGAGTTGTTGTATCCAGAAGGGAGTTGTGGTCTGTCACAGGAGAGTCCCTGCGAGGTGGCCGAGACACAAGAGGTAAAACACAGAAGTATACATTATACCGTGAGGAGGGCGCCCCAAATACAGAGCATATACAGAGAGTTATAATTGCGGACACCAGAGCCGTGGAATACCCTCATAACCTTGGCCAAAACAATGGAGTATACTGCTCACAGTTCATGCCACTGAAACCCATTTAATTGTTAATCTTTATCCTGGGCCAGGTTCTTATCCATGGCAAGGCACTTGCATAATAACCCAGACACACCGGGTTAGGCACTTGCTCACTCACTAATGTGGCATATTCCCCACAAAGACTGTTGTGTATGAACAAACTGTGTAAGGTATATAGAAGACTGGGGGCACTTTTCATTTTCCCAGGGGCATACTCAGCATAGAGACATACTATACCACTGCTATGGGAGCCTCTTGTAAGAAGAAGGACAGCTCTCAACTCCTTGTACGTTCCAACATAGAGCTATAGCCTTTTTCCTGCAGTCACCACTAGGGGGAGCTTGATGCATAGAGACTTTTACAGCTTCCATTGGCTTCAACGGTCGCAGTATTATTTCCTATGCAATGAGCATCCCCTAGTCATGGCTGCAGGCAGACAGTTTTTGATGTACTGCGTGGAGGGAAGCAGTGGATTTAGGACTGTATGGAGGAGATCCATGTATTCATGCTACTTTTCTAATGTAAATGCATTGAAAAAATGGTGTTCGGACTGAGCAGGTAAAGTTGGCGAGACTTCCGTGCGGTACAGAGCACAACTTTTCTACTGTGTTGGAAAAGGTTGATAAATTTGTTGAATGCCACACAGGGGAGAGATCCGGGTGCACCGCTTGCATAGTGCATAATAATATGGTGAATTTTAACCCCTTAGTGACAGCCAATTAGCCTTTTTACTGATCTTTTTACTAATAAGCTGTAAACCGGCACATATGCCTTTTTAAGGCTGTGGCTCGGCTGGCTACTGACAGTCAGGCTCCTGTTTTAACCACCAGGAGAGAAGAAACCTCAGTTCCTGACAGTTTAACCCCTTACATGCCACAATCAATAGCAACTGCTGCATGTAATCGTGCTGATCAGATAAGACTGTTATTTTTGTTGAATGGTGTATGCTGTAAAACCAAAACCCAAAAATATGGCAGACTTTCTGGACATTTTTTAATCCCTCCACCAATAAAAATAATAATAAAAGTAATATTTTACATTATATGTCCCCCGGCGTAGTGCCATTAAAAAATACAACCCGCTAGCAAGCAGAGAGGCCGGACACATTAGGGGAGAGCTCCGTGATTGACCCGCAGAAATGGGCCCTAATCAGCTTCCCTGAGTCTCTGAGGCTCCCGTTTTCAGCACCAGAGCCTCCCCCAAGAGGAGACGAAAAGATTAAGGGGTTGCACAGTCCAATCGGCCGCTCCTAAAAATTGTGGCCTACATTGCTGCGTGAAGCTGCGGCCTAAAGTTGCGGGATGACCCACGCGGCCGAATCCAGACACAGCAACGGGGCGCAACCAGCTTCCATGAGGCTCCCGATTACAGCATCGGAGCCTCCAACTGAGAGAAGAGGAGAAGATTAAGAGATCTCTGTATTAAAAATCGCAATCCAGCTTGCTGGGTGAAGCCACGGCCTAAAGTTGAGGGAGGACCCGTGTTGCCGAATCCGGACACAGCGACGGGGATCCCAGAGGCAAACCACCGCCACCAGCAGGTACTGCAGGCCCCATAAGGAGAGGAGGAGAAAGAGGAGAGGGGGCTGTTTGATCAACCACAGAGCCCCCAATTGTGGCATAAGAAAGCCCCCTAGTGAGGCCTAAAGGTAGGTATTCCAGGGAGAGAGGGAACTCTGATTAAACCCTCTGAACCTCCACAGCAGTGAGCCTGAAACACAGGAATACTCCATAGCTCCAGCAGCCCCCGAGAAAGGCACAAAGGGAGAAAAGCAGGTCCTGTTAAAGGCATAGAGGGTGAAGAGCTTGCCTAAAGGCCCAAGTACAACATGAGGGATCAGCCACAGCTGACCAGATGCTCCCATCCCAAGCAGTGAAAGCTACCCCACAACCTCTCACCACAAAGCAACAATTCATCAACTGCTACCTTCTCCAGCTTAAATGAAGGAGTCTGTATGACAGACAGCCTGATCACCCCCTGCTGACCATGCTACAGACCCTGTAACCGCCTTTTACTGGAAAAGCTCATACACAGTTAGTGGAATGACCACAGTCTACCCATGGTCTGTGCTCCGACCCCATCCTAACCATCAGAATGGAAACCTCACCTAGCAACACCCAAGACGAACATAATATGCTCAGGACCCACTATGAATAAAAAGAAGGGCAGACAGAACAAGCGCAGCCCTCAACTACCCAGAGTACCTTACCAGAACTCTTCTCGAGGTCCCAGCTGAATACCCCCATGCAAATGGAGTCATCACCTCAAAGCTCTGACTCTGGGGACCACCCTTTAAGCCAGCAGTCTTTCAAACCAGCGGATGCGGTGCAAAATGCAGTAAACAGATAGACAATCTAGGGCAGTGTACAAATGATCTCGAACAGAAAACAGATGAGATAATTGAGACTCTAGACCAAGAATGAGCCAAGTTGGATGACTGCTCTGCAAGGGTTGAAGCCCTTGAGTTAAAATGTGAGGACCTCAAGAACAGGAGCAGAAGAGAAAATTTACGGATCCAAGAAGCCGCCACTAATCTGTTGTCTACTGTCCTTCCCCAAGTAGCACAAGAATCACTCCGCATCAATAGAATACATCGCACCCTCTTGAAACCTGCTAACCCCACTTCCACTTTAAAGGCTAATTCCCACAGGCGGATTTCCGCCGCGTATCTGCGGCGTTGCCCCACAGCTATTAGGTTCTATTGAACCTAATAGCGCAATTTTGACAGTGCGGAATTCCGCCGTGGCATGTTCTATTTGCCACGAGCGTACGCGCGGACGTCTTCCATTGCAGTCAAGCGTGCAAATGCTTCCCCGCCTACCGCCGGCCGTGTCATACGAGTCATGTGACGCTGTGGGTGTGTCATATGGCGCTACCGGCGCGTCATGTGCTCTACTGCGCATGCGTGCCGAAGCGCCATGCGGGACGCCAGGCAGCGGATCCGGAGGTAAGTATGGGGTCTCTGGGGGGGGCGCCGTGACGGGTTCCGCTGCGGTATTCCGCTTGCGGAGCCTGTCACGGCCGTGGGCATTAGGCCTAAAGCTCCATTACTCCAAAATGAGAGATCAACTCCTGCCTGCTGCTCGAGCTCTAGCTTCACTTCCAGGGGTGCCTCCTTCGGTCCAGATTTACACTGATATCGCTGCTGCACTCTAGCAAAATAAAACAGCCTGAGACCAATGGGACCCCCCCACCCACCCCGTACTAATACCTAGATTATGCTACATACAGCTGCCAAACGAATTTCCATACATGATCTGCCCCTTGGTGTAATCTTTCCAAACATGACACATTTTCTGCACTGCATGAAAATTTGTTTGTAGCCCCGCAGGCCACTGTCACACACACCGCTTTTTATCGCTATTAGTGCGGTGTCCTGCGCATCGTACTAACCACGGTACAACACTCCCATTGATTTTAATGGGGTTACTCAAACCTTTTGAACACAGTGTTCCTAACGCCACGATTTTCGAGATCTGTCTGTTCTATTTTTGTGTTTGCATGCTTTTTAACACACCTCATCACCTATCACAATGATGGGGTGCATTAAAAAGCGCTGTCAAACGCTGTACCATGCGTTCAAAAACGCTGCTCGAAATTCTAGTAAAAATGCCATGATTACAAGCTGCATTTCCTGAACACACATGTGAGAGTGGCCTTAGGGGGGGGTTCATGTTTTTGTACTTTAGAGGTCAGAAACGCTCTTTTCTCCTTAGGGAGAGCAACTATATACTATAAATAAGTGAGGAGACTCAAATGGCCACGCACGCTCCTCTGGGTAATATGCAAATAAGGGAGATGGAATAAATCCTCCACAGTGCCACCTACTGAAAGGCAGCATTCCTTTATTCCCAGTCATTGTAGCAAGACTTGTATAAAAAGTCCCACTTTGACTCGAAGGAATGCTGCCTTTCAGTAGGTGGCACTGTGGAGGATTTATTCCATCTCCCTTATTTGCATTTGTACTTTAGAAGCACAATTAGGAAAAACACATAAAAAACCTGCATGCAATATTTAAAGACCAAATACACTATTAAAAACCGCATGTGTTTTTGATGCGTTTTTTAATTGTGTGTGAAATTGTATACAGTAAATACAGAGAGATGTAACTTGTATCAGCCGTAGATAGATATGAGACAGATGATAGATAGCTAGATAGATAGATAGATAGAACATATATAGATATGAGATAGAGAGAGATAGATAAATATGAGATAGATTGATAGAATCTAGACAGATAGAAAAATAGATGCTATATAGATATGAAATAGATATAATCTAGACAGATGGATAGATGGATGCACACGCATGTAAATATATACACATATATACACACACACATATGCACATACCCCGGGGCCTGGACCACTTCCCCATGTGATAGCAGAACAGGCAGACGCAGCAGCCTCCATCCAGCAAGAGGCAGGGGCAACACATGATGACATCACTGTGCTCAACTCCCTGCCAGCCCATGTGGCTGCCTCCCTCCTCCCCCCCCCCCCCCCCCCCCACTCTTCTCAGCGTCTTCTCAGGCTGGCCGCACTGTCTGACGCGTGATCGGTGCTGCAGACAGAGCGACCAGCCGGTAATGCACTGAATGTACATATGGCCTCCAGGCCCCCTCAGTGCAGGGGCTGGGTCGCCACTGCGACCCCAGCGACCCCTGACGGTACGGTATGCCAACAACCGATTTGAACGAAATGCAACAAAGTATCTTCCATTTTATATAGAGGAACAAAAGACCCAGAATCAAGCAAAAAGTTATGCATTACCATAAATGAGTTGGAGGATTATTAGTCCCGAACCTGAGAAAATACTTCTTGGTAGCTCAGCTGTCGCAAATCCCACCCATATTTGCGGGTTCTGGCAGACATCTGTGGGCAGATCTGGAGGCTCCCTTCTGGCCCTGGTTGAACTCGGGGCAGTCTTATGTGACAAAAATATAAAACCCACAACAGTTCAACATCTATCACCGCTAACCCATCACCTTTTCTTGATCGGGAAAGTGAAGGAGATCCGCAGCAGACAAGGAGATGATGTAAAAAGATGTTCTTTTATTCCAAATCCATAAAAGCAAATGGTACAGGCAGCGACGTTTCGACCATTGCTGGTCTTTATCAAGCATGCATCTGACCTCTATCCCCCCAACTTATATGCTAAAAGTACAAACATGTCAACCAATACAATCAATCCCTAATCACCACTCCCATCTTACAATCAATGTATATCTATCAGCTGCTGGTTGCGGTCGCCTTACCACAGAGCCTCCCACGTAGTGCACTTCAGCCTCACTCAGCCAATAGTTGAGCTCCGGTGTCCAGGGAAGGTGCCGCAGCGTCATCACAATGCACCACGCCGCATCATCTTCCGGCGCTTCCCTAACAACAGCAGGGGCCGACGCCGCGATGTCATCACCCCGTGCGGCGCTGCGTCATCCAAGCGCGCCCCACCTATCAATCACGTCAGTGGGCTAGAACCTGGCATAACCCAATAGAAGCCACGGCTTCAACATAACGCGCGGCGTCGCATGGTCTATGCGCGCCCCGCCCACCCGTGACGTCATTCCGCTCAATCCCGGCACATCATATGTCCAAGTAGCGATCCACTAAGAGTAAACCTTTTGGTATCCATGGTAACACCTGACCATGTTGTAGAAGCATGTCATTCTATAGCCGATAGGTGTCCTGCATCCAATCACCACGGTAATTAGCCAGTGAATATATACTTCCATTACATTGGCATAAAAAAGACACTGGCATGGCCCTGTTTTATATGCCATAGAATAGTAAGGCATAACGGACTCATATATATCACAAATTTTTATGTTGTGAGTGCCTCCCACTCATATAAACGTTTAGTATTTTATCAAAACATTAAAGCTCCAAAAACATTGATCTTTCATATTCCATGCAGGAATGCTCTTACATTATCCGTATACATGGCTATGTAATCTGTAATGATTGACAGCCACCCACAACAAATATATAACCAAGACAAATCAATATTATAAATCTTTATTATGCCAATACTTATATCTAAAAATAGACCACTGCCGATACTACCGAGCAATCAACATTAAACGACCTATAAGATCTTAGCTTAATATCAAAAAACAGCGTGGAAATGAATTCAATCGTGCATACGTAGAAGTGACTCTGTGTTCGGGGACCGGATAACCCAGCAGGCTGAAACAAAGAGAAAAACAGGGATCAGTGTTGACATCAGTACAATAAAAAAAACGTGTTAAAAAATAACGGCTCAAATATGCGGTAAATAGCAGTATTCCAGATTTAACCCTTTCGGGTGCATGGTATCAAGCGTGTGGATCCACATCAATTCCTTGCGTTTCAACAACAAGGATCTGTCCCCTCCCCTACTCAATTCAGGGACACTGTCAATAACCCTAAAACGGAGTTGATTAAAGGGGTTGTCCTGCGCCGAAACGGGTTTTGTTTTTTTTTCCAACCCCCCCCCCCCCGTTCGGCGCGAGACAACCCCGATGCAGGGGTTAAAAAAGAACACCGGACAGCGCTTACCTGAATCCCCGCGCTCCGGTGACTTCTTACTTACCCGGTGAAGATGGCCGCCGGCATCTTCTCCCTCGGTGGACCGCAGGGCTTCTGTGCGGTCCATTGCCGATCCCACCCTCCTGATTGGCTGGAATCGGCACGTGACGGGGCGGAGCTACACGGTGCCCCATTGAGAAAAGCAGAAGACCCGGACTGCGCAAGTGCGTCTAATTTGGCCATTAGACGTCGAAAATTAGACGGCAACCATGGAGACGAGGACGCCAGCAACGGAACAGGTAAGTGAATAACTTTTGATAACTTCTGTATGGCTCATAATTAATGCACAATGTACATTACAAAGTGCATTAATATGGCCATACAGAAGTGTATAGACCCACTTGCTGCCGCGGGACAACCCCATTAACTAAGTGTTGGCATTCCATGAAGTGTCTAGAGACTGGTAAATCCTTTTGTTTTGTACGTATATTGCTCTTATGTTGTATAATCCGTTTTTTGACCTCCTGTGTAGTCTCTCCCACGTAACCGACACCACAGGGACAAGTCAACAGATAGATCACATAATTGCTATTACACGTGTATCTTTCTTTGATCGAGAAAGCACGACCTGTTAAGGGGTGCCTAAAGGAATCACCTCTCACCATGTTGTTGCAACAAACACATGATAGGCATGGGAAATTGCCCCCACATGCTGGTGCCAACAATCCTTGTCCACCAACTCTGCTAACATCAGTCACTGTGTTGACCAGACTATCTTTCAAATTCTTTCCCCGTCTGTATGCTAACATAGGCTTTGTCTCAAACTCCTGTATGCCTCTACAGCCTCTCTGTATTATGGGCCAGTGTTTCTTTACAATAGATGCAATTTTATGACTCATGTCACTATATGTCATCACGAAAGGAACCCTCTTGCTCTCTACTTTTGCTTTGGGCACAAAAAGTTGTTCTCTATCTACATCTCTGATTCTTCTTTTAACGCTGTCCAGTAGAGGTGTCGGGTAACTTCTAGATCTAAACTTGCAACACATCTGTTCCAATCGATCCTCAAAAGATCCATCATTTGTTATACGTTTTACCCTTAAGACCTGACTCCAAGGAAGGGATGTTAACATAGGTCTCGGGTGAAAACTCTCATAGCGGAGGATGTTATTCCGGTCTGTGGGCTTGGTATACAAATCAGTTATCAACGTGCCCTGAGTCTTCAACACACGTACATCCAAAAATTAGATGTCTCTTAAAGAGTGTGTTTAAAGTATATTTTAATTCAGTATACACTGCATTTATAGAACTCTGAAATTGTAGTAAGTCATCTACGGAGCCTTCCCAGATTACAAAGATATCATCTATAAAGCGCCACCACGCTTTTATAGATGTCCAATTGGACTTTTCTTGATCGGGAGGAGATATAGGTCTAAATATTCCATGATGTCATCTTTCCCGCTTTTGCTACTGGTTATCCCTAATCAAGCATTCATCCTGAGCTCCCTGAAGGATAGTTTTCCATGGTGGCAGACCAGAGGCATAACCTTACTATACCACTTTATGCCGCTTGGCAAACTCCTCACACCACAAGAACTGTCAGAGAAATACTCAATCCCAGAACCTCTCTGTTTTGAATTGTTGCAAATATACAGCTTCTTCCGATTTTTGGTGGGCCCCACTAACACTTCAATTGTCATTTCGGCATTCAAAAGAACCTGTATAGGGTCCCCATTGCAGTAATGCACTACTTCCCTTTTGTATGCTAATATGAACCAGCCCCCTTCAGGAGCTAAACTTCTATTCATGCAGCGCTGGGATTCAGACCTAAATATTTCCCTCTCCCTACCCCGATGGCAGCACTGCTGTACATTTATCTCAAAAGGTAGTCATCAAGTAACGCTTGCTGAATCCTTGCTTAAAATCCTATATGGATCCTACCTAGTCCCCTCGATAATTCATAAATATTCACCCAATACCTCTCCAAACTGTTTTAGGGGATTTAATACCCTAGAGTTGACATCCCATACATGGTGGGCATGCTCAGTTGTGAGGTCTTTCTGGTGACAGGTGATCAATCTCATATCTCAGGTCTTGGGTAAAATGTTCCCTCTATCCCCTTCGACATGCCTCTTGGTGGACAAACCCCTTGGTTTCAACAATCGACAGCATAAACTGTCGTAACATATTTGCATGGCAGCCAGGATCTATATTGCTTCCCAATGGCTTTTACTTACTCTTACACTTAGGCTGGTCATTACAAGAACCTCACGAATGCTGTTATATGAAAAGCTGTCGGCCATGAGGGAAGATAAAATGGAGTTATTCCTCAAAACCTGGCAACCATGGGTCTTGTTCTTGGAAATACCCAGCCTGAACCGACTTCTCACCACATGAAGGGGTTCCCCTCTTGGGGAGAAAGGAGAGAGCAAGAATTGAAAGTAATGCAAATACACCCTAGGGTAGTAGCTGGACTGAGGCGGGGGGGGGGGGGGGGGGAAGGAAATTTGTTACATCTCATATACTTTAACAAGGGAGGGAGGGTGGGATTGGGGGGGCAGGGGAAGAAAAGTTTGATCTGCTAAGGGATGTAGACTAACACGGGCGTTGGTGGGTTCTCCTTCAATGGAAGTGTTCAAACAGAGGCTGGACGATCTCTTGCTTTTCTTGGCGGACCCTGAGTCAACCCTCCCCCACGTAATAAATCTCATTAATATATTTGGTGACTTTTCGGGCCTTCAAATCAACTGGACTAAATCAGCCCTGATGCCTGTTTCTAGGGGAAGCCGTTTGGCAGATATCGACTCACTTTGCGGCCTCCAGATCTCCAATCAGTTTAAATACCTGGGGTTACAGATAACCAATGATGTTGGAAGATCTCTAGAGCTAAATGTATATCCCCTTATAGATCTATTCAGGTCCAAGTTTAACCCCTTAACGACGGCCCCATCGGGAAACTACGTCCTCAGAAAGTGGGCCTTAATCCTAGAGGACGTAGTTTTATGCATCCTCTTTGGATTGATGCCCACTGGCCTGAGGACGTGACAGCTCCATGCTGTCGGTGCCCGCAGGTAGCCGACAGCATGGAGCTGTCATCCCAGGATGCGCGCAGTCCCCCCCGGCATTGCGATCGGCGCTATAAAATGAATAGCGCCGATCGCAAAAAAGTAAATAAAACAGTGAAAAAAAGTAGTAATTCAGCTGCTATGATGGATCGGATCCATCACGGCAGCTGAAAATACTCACACGGCTTGTCGGCGGTGTTCCCCGGAGATCTGGTCCTCCCGGACCCGCCGGCGGCCTTCTGCGCATGCGCGCCTGACGATGACGTCACGCGCACGCGCAGAAGCCCGGGTGTCCCCGGCAAATTTAAAATCTCCTGGCTCCCGGCTCCTGAAGGTAGCCGGGAACCAGGAGGTATTACCGGGGACCACTGTGAGCGGTCCCCGGGCCCGCGATCACCGCTATCCATTGCGATAGCGGTGATCGCGAAAAAGTTTAAAAAGTAAAACAAAAGTAAAGTTTCACCTCCCCTCATGGATCGGATCCATGAGGGGAGGTGAAGATACTCACCCCCGGTCCTCTGCGATGTCCCGATGTCCCGGGACCCGAAATCCCCGTCTGCGCATGCGCGCCCGATGATTGACATCGGGCGTGTGCACAGAGGGGCTCGAGCCCCGGGAAATTCAAAATTGCTCTGCTCCTGGCTGCCATGTGTAGCCAAGAGCAGAGAGATGTCACCAGGGACATGATCACTGTCATCCAATGGATGACAGTGATCATGTAAAGTAAAAAAAAAGTGCAAAAAGTAAAAAAAAAATAATAAAAAAAGGGGTAAAAGGTAAAAAAAAAAAAGTGCAAAAAGTAAAAAAAAAAGTTGTAAAAAAAAGCTTGCGTTTCATCTCCCCCCACGGATCATATCCGTGAGGGAGGATGAAATGACGTACCTAAGGCCTGCGGATTTATCCGCGGACCTCAACCCAGCTTCTGCGCACGCGCCCGTCACCAATGTGGCAGGCGCATGCGCAAAAGCTGTGGTTTTTTAAAATCTCCCTGCTCCTGGCTACAAAACTTAGCCGAGAGCCTGGAGATTTCACGGAGGGCCGCGGAGAGCGGTTCCTGATCACGTGTTCGCCGTTATCCAAAGAATAATGGCGATCACGTAAAAGTTAAAAAAAGGTGAAGCTTCATCTCATCTCACTGATGCGATCGGTGAGAGGAGATAAAAATTTTTACTGGAGGCCTCCATATTTGCACCCTGACGCAATCTTCTTCCGTGAACTTTCCCGTATTCTGCGCATGCGACCGCTGGCAAAACACCGGACACATGCGCAGGAGTCGGAGAGCACAGGAAACTTAATATCTCCTTGCTCCCAGCGACCAACGGTCACCGAGAGCCTGGAGCAGTGACGGGTGGCCTCGTTGAGCGGTCCCCGGTCACGTGAAAAAATGGTAGCGATCTACCTTTGGCCGGTCTCACATGACCGGATAGGAATTACGTATTCCGCATGCGTCTGATCCGCGGTATTACGCAGATCAATCGCATTGGATTACACAATTCCGCTCACATTAGCGGGTTGGAATTGCGTAATCCACTCACAGAAAAGAGAACGCAGCAGGTTCTATTTTACCGCGGATATCCGCAACATAGAGCCCATTGTGCTCCATGGTCGTGGATATACCCGCAGCCCATACGCCCGTATACCTTGTATACGGGCTGTGGGTACCCGTGTCATCGCTAAGCGACGGTGCGGGAAATACAAACAACAACAAAAAAAGTGTACTGCGCATGACCGCCCGTGTAAGTACGCAGTTATGCGCAGTACATTACGCGGCCGTACACAGGGTCACAGCCGGGCTCACAGATGGGATCCGCTGCGGGCCTCCACAAGCGGATTCCACCTACGGCTGCCTGAGCCCGGCGTTATTCAGACCGCTACCTGTAATACGCAATTTACAAGAAGCCCCGGGAACGCTCGCCTTCCTGCAGTTCCAGGAGCAGCTTGTTGAGCGCCTTCTGTGTGAGACCCCCGCACCTCATCAAGCTTACGGAGACTCACGGAACGCCACTTTTTACACCCCATCCCCGCCACTGAGGTCAAAAAATGACTCCCAAAAAGCATGAGAGGAGGGGGGATACCCGGTTTTATTGCCCCATGTGCCCATCCCAACCAGCCTCCATAATTACCCGTCTTTGGAAATACTACACAGTTCACATTATTACTTTTATCTAAGATTTGGGGGAACGCCGAAAAGGGCGTGGAGGGGGGGGGATTTTAGGGAGTCAATTTTTATTCCGTACAAATGAGCAATGGGGCCTGGAATGTATTCAGTTATGCCCTGCAATCCAACTGGTGTTCCCTCCATTATAGGCCTTGCCATGTTTCCTGTAAGTAGATTAGGGCCACAATGGGTATGTTTTTGAACACGGGACAAACGGGGGTATCCATTTGGGGTGAACGTCTTCATTCCTATGTAAACTGTACAAAAAAAAAAGTTTTTAAATTGACAAAATTGCCAAAAAAATGAAAATTGTAATTTTTTTCTTCTGCTTTGCTGAAATTTATTCAAATACTGTGTGGTCAAAATACGCAGTACACCCCTAGATGAATTCGTTAAGGGGTCTAGTTTTTAAAATGGGGATATTTGTGGGGGTCTTTATAGTTTTGGACGCTCAATGACTCTATAAGTGGGCAATGGGGCCTGGAATTTATTCCGTTGTACCCTAAAATCCAACGGGTGCTCCTTCCATTATAGGCCTAGCCATGCGTCCTTTAAGTAGATTAGGGCCACAAGGGGTATGGTTCTGAACACGGGACAAACAGGGGTATCCATTTTGGGGTGAAAGTCTTCATCCCTATGTGTGCTGTACAAAAAAAAACAGTTTTTAAATTGATACAACTGCCAAAAAAATGAAAATTGTAATTTTTTTCCTACTGCTTTGCTTAAATTTATTCAAAAAATGTAGGGTAAAAATACACAGTACACCCCTAGATAAATTCGTTAGGGGGTCTAGTTTTCAAAATGGGATCATTTGTGGGGGTTCTCTGTCGTTTTGGCCGCTCAAGGGCTCTACAAGAGGGCAATAGGGCCTAAATCACCTTCATGCTAAATTTCTGTTCTGAAAGCCACCGACTACTCCTTTCATTTTGGGCCCCGTTGTGCATCCAGACAAAAGATTAGGGCCACAATGGGTATGTCTCTGAACACGGGACAAACAGGGGTATCCACTTTGGGGTGCAAGTCTTCATTCATGTGTGTGCTGTACCAAAAAAGCAGTTTTTAAAACGACAGAATTGCCAAAAAAACGAAAATCACAATTTTTTCCTTTTGCTTTGCTTCAATTCATTCAAAAACTGTGGGCTCAAAATGGGCAGTACACCCCTAGATAAATTCATTAAGGGGTCTAGTTTTCAAAATGGGGTCACTTGTGGGGGTTCTCTTTGATTTTGGCCGCTCAAGAGCTCTACAAAAGTGCTATGGGCCTAAAACTCCTTCAAGGAAAATCTATGTTCTTAAAGCCACCGACTACTCCTTTTGTTTTGGGCCCCATTGTGCATCCAGACATAAGATTAGGGCCACAATGGGTATGTTTCTGAACACGGGAGAAACAGGGGTATCCATTTTGGGATGAAAGGCTTCATTCATGCGTGTGCTGTACAAAAAAAGCTGTTTTTAAAATGACAGAATTGACAAAAAAATGAAAAATCACAATTTTTTCCTTTTGCTTGGCTTGAATTCATTCAAAAACTGTGGGGTCAAAATTGTCAGTACACCCCTAGATAAATTCGTTAAGGGGTCTAGTTTTCAAAATGGGGTCACTTGTGGGGGTTCTCTTTGGTTTTGGCCACTCAAGAGCTCTACAAAAGTGCTATGGGGCCTAAAACGCCTTCAAGCAAAATTTATGTTCTGAAAGACACCGACTACTCCTTTCATTTTGGCTCCCGTTATGCATCCAGACATAAGATTAGGGCCACAATGGGTATGTTTCTGAACACGGGAGAAACGGGGGTATCCATTTTGGTGTGTAAATCCTCATTTTCATGGGCTCTATAGGAAAAAAATATGTCTTTAAAATGACATATTTGCAAAAATATGAAATTTTATTTTTTGTCCCCTAAATTGAACTAATTCCTGAAAAGAACTGGTGGGGTCAAAATACTCATGACACCCCTCAGTGAATACACTAAGGGGTGTAGTTTTTAAAATGGGGTCATTTGTAGGTGTATCTATTATTCTGACACTTATGAGCCTCTGCAAACTTGGCTTGGTGCAGGAAAACAAAGTGCTCCTCAAAATGCTGAAAAGTAATGTTAAATTTGTACGTCCTCTAAATGGTTAAAAAAAACACAAAAGTTTTTCAAGTGTGCATTCAGAATAAAGTAAACAGATGGAAATACATATCCTATCAAAAATTTGTACAGTATGTTTGGACATATTTGAGATATTACGGTTGAAAATGTGAAAAAATGACAATTTTTTCAAAATTTTTCCAATATTGGTACTTTTAATAAATATACACAAATTATATCGGTCTCTTTTTACAATCTAAATGAAGTACAGCATGTGGCGAAAAAACAATGTCAGAATCACTGGGATATGTAAAGCCTTTACGGAGTTATGCCACGTTGAACGACGCATGTCAGATTTCCAAAATTTGGCTCCGTCACTAAGGCGCAAACAGGCTTCGTCACTAAGGGGTTAAAATATGGGGCTCCTTGCCGCTTTCAGTGGCGGGGCGCATTAACCTTATCAAACTGATAGTACTACCAAAGTGCCTATACATAATGCAGCATGTGTCGGTACACATCCAGACCCACTTCTTTAACCCCTTAGTGACAGCCCTATCGTAAAACTACGTCCTGCTGTTGCAGGACGTGTATGGAGGGAGGTAGCGGTGCTATCTCCCTCCATGCAGCGCGGGCATCAGCTGTTTATTACAGCTGACACCCGCGGGCAATAGCTGCGCTCGGCCGTTCGCGGCTATTAACCCCGCGGTGAGATCGGGGGAGTCGTGCAGGTGTCATGGCAGCCGGGGGCCTAATGAATGGCCACAGGGCTGCCTTAGCAGACTACCTATCAAGCCATCCACACAGGGTGGCTTGAAAGACTGTAAAAAAGCAGTATGACGTAATGCTATAGCATTACGTCATACTGCAGGAGCGATCAAAGCATCGCATGTTAAAGTCCCCCAGGGGGACTTCAAAGTAAAGTAAAAAAAATAATCAATAAAGTTTTTTTAATTGTTAAAAAAAAAAAAGTTATAAAAGTTTAAATCACCCCCCTTTTGCCATATCCATTATTAAAAAATCAAAATCATAAAATAAAAATATGTATTTGATATCGTCCGTAAAAGTCCGATCTATCAAAGTAGTGCATTATTTTTCCCGCACGGTGAACGTCGTCTGAAAAAAAAATAAAGAACGCCAGAAATACACTTTTTTAGTTATCCTGTCTCCCAGAAAAAACGCAATAAAAAGCGATCAAAATGTCGTATGTATTCCAAATTGATACTATCGGAAACTTCAGGACATCCCGCAAAAAATGAGCTCTTGCTCAACTACGTCGACGAAAAAATAAAAAAGGTATTGCGCGCACAAAATGACCGCAGAAAATAATTGAAAAAAATTAAATATCTTAAAAAAAGTAAATAAAAGTACTACAGCAAAAAAAATACTATACAAGTTTGGTATCGTAGCAATCGTACTGACCCATGGAATAAAAATATCAGGTCGTTTTTGTTGCAATTTGTGTGCTGTAGAAACAGGACGCACCGAAAGATGGTGGAATGTCGTTTTTTTTCCATTTCTCTCCGCTAGGAACTTTTTAAAAGTTTTTCAGTAAATTATATGGTACAATAAATAGTGCCATTGAAAAATACAACTCATCCCGCAAAAAACAAGCCCACATACAGCGACGTTGATGGATAAATAAAGGAGCTACGATTTTTTAAAAGGGAGTAGGAAAAAACAAAAATGGAAAAAAGCAAAAAAGCTCTGTCACTAAGGGGTTAAATCCATGCAGTCCTTGATGTCTTCCTTTATATGGGGAAACTCCCGCCCCAAATTACGAATCTCGACGCTTCAAAGGCCGAAGCAAGATGCGGGTGCTGCCCTGCCAGATCTATTCCTCTACTATGTGGCCAGTCAGCTAATTCACTTCCCACCATATTAGGTAAAGTGTCAATCCTGGTATATAGGCAGGTAGGAACTATTAGGGGTTGATCCAGGGAACAGTCTGATTGCCATTAGGGAGTCGGGAAGGAATTTTTTTCCCCAAAAGGGCTAATTGACTTCTGGCCTTGGGGTTTTTTGCCTTCCTCTGGATCAACACAGTAGGATAGACAGGCTGGACTAGATGGACAATGTCTTCATTCGGCCTTACATACTATGTTACTATGTTACTTGAGAAGCTGGCTGAGTGATGACCCTCTCTCCAACTCTGAAGCGCATCTAGCACATTACCTAAAAATAGATTGTGGCCCTTGCTGGATTCTCCTTCTATTCTAACAGGCAAAATTTTACCAATTCATAGGTTAGCCTCTCAGGTCTGGCAGCAGGCCAAGTCAATTAGCCGGTTCATGGACATAATAGCTAACACTCCCCTTTGGCGTAATCCTGGGCTTCCGGAAGTGCTCCGATTGGAAGATGCCCAGGTTTGGGAACAATATGGCATCCGGACCCTGGCAGACCTCTATCCACAGAACACCCTGTCTTCATTTGAGCAATTACAGAACAAATACGAGCTACCCCGCTCCCATTTCTATAGATTTCTCCAGATCAGACACGCTTTGCAGGCGCAGTTCCCACCGCCCAGACCTGCTATTTCTCATTACCCCTTAATAGGCATCCTTTGTTCCCAGGGCCCTCAGGGACTCATATCGGCTCTGTACTCCCACCTTATCTCAATACGAGCCTCTCAAGATATACCCTCTGCCCTAGTAAAATAGAGGACACTGATACCGACTCTTACAGATGATACGTTCCAAGAGCTTTTGGAATCTCCTCCATATGTATCCCCAGCAGCCAATAATAAAATGATCCAGCTGTATATAGTGTATCAGTGCTATCTCACTCCAGCAAGATTGTATAAAATGGGCAGAATACAGTCTACAAACTGCATTAGGTGTTCCGGGAAATATTCCTATTTTTGGCATATGATGTGGGAGTGTCCTGTTCTTGAAAGTTTCTGGGGGGAGGTCACAGATTTCCTCTTTGAACTTGTGGAAGTCCCTGTTCCACCGAGCCCAGAGATTTGTCTGTTTGGAATATTAGATGAAGAAAGCTGGCAACACCATAAAAAGATTTTTCTGCGGGAATCTTTGTTCCTTGCTAGAAAAACGATTGCACTGCGATGGAAGGATCGTAAGAACCCCTCACTCTCAATGTGGAGGAAGCTGGTCAATTCAGTGGTGCCATATAATTATATAGTCTACAAGGGACGTAAGTGTCCTGAGAAATTTGATAAAGTGTGGGGTCTGTGGTGTAAATCCCCCCTCACGTTATATTCACCACAATTAATGACTTCATCTATTCTGGAGCTCAGACGTGCTCACTAGTGGATACATGTTCTGGAGCGGGACCTGTGGCCTCTGGGATTTGGTCTGCTTGTCTGATCTGACTTGAAAGCATTAAATCGTTATTTTTGATGTATCAGGGTGACTGAACCTCCCTACCAATCTAACTATACAAGGTTATGTACTATTTATGTGCTGCACCTGTCTATGACTGTATGTTCCTTATGCTACTTAATTTTCAATAAAACGAGTTAAAAAAAAAACAAAACAAAGGCTGGACAAATATCTGTCTGGGATGATTTAGTGATCCTGCACTGAGCAGGGGGTTGGACCCGATGACCCTGGAGGTCCCTTCCAACTCTACCATTCTATGATTATATGATCATGTGTGGACATTTTAGTGTTTTGTTTATTTACTCGTGTTTTTAAGATACCCCCTGCGTGGAAAATTTGCAAAGCCTTTCAGCTTGTTAAAAGGCAAATATTTCAATAAAAAAACGTTGGAAACTAAAAATACAAGCCGTTCCGAAAAAACAAGCCTATGTCAAGAAGTATGTCAATGAGTTATGGCTCTTGTCACGCAATGATGAAAATGGTTTTGTTCTTAAAACACAAAATTGGCACATGACTAAGGGGTTAAGTACATTCATGGACATTGAGACTAAGTGGGGGGTAATTCTAAAATCTTACGGGTCCAGAAGTGTCCATATTCCTGTATAATTACGTTTTGTCACTTACTGTAGCTTAGGAGAAGAGATCCGTCACATCACGATACTAGAGTGTACTTTTAATTTGTTTATGCGGATTCAGTCTGATTTTATGGTAATCTATTGAGGCTTACTTTACATTACGGGTTTAATGTCCAATTACATTTAGTTTTTATCTTTTCATATGTTTATAGGAATGTGAATTGATAGAAACACTAGACCAAGACTTTACTGATTTTACAAAGTGCCTTTCCATTCTACAAGACAAAATCCAGCAAAAGAAACTTCAGGTAATTAAAGTTATTAATCTAAAATCACAACACCGAGCGAAGTAAGACGTTTGCAAGAAAAACAATTACGGAGTATAACATATTGAGAATTTGTTCATTTTCTCTGTTGTATTATTGCGTCTTAGTTTTGCATTGCAGTAAGAAAGAATTTAAAATATAAAGAGATTATGTTGGATCGCAGTATATAAGGCCGGAAAAAGACCTCTGTCCGTCAGGTTCAGCCTATCACCCCCCAATGTTGATCCATAGATTGCAAAAAAAGCAATGAGGTAGAAGCCAATTTTTCCCATTTAGGGGAAAAAATTCCTTCCCAAGTCCAACCTGACAATCATAATAATCCCCGGATCACCGACCCTTCTGAAGTAGGTAGTGATTGTAACATATATTATTGTATCGCTCTACAAAAGGCATCCAGGCCCCTCTTTTATCGAATTTGCCATCATCACATCCTCAGACAGAGAGTTCCACAGTCTCATATTCTTACAGTAAAAAAAAACCTTTATATGTTGTGTAGGAACCTTCTTACCTTAAGATATACACGGCGCCACCTTGTTACAGTCACAGTCCTTGGTATACATAGATTATGGAAGAAATCTCTGTATTGTCCCCTGATATATTTATACATAGTTATTAGAGTGCCAACTTGTCACAGTCCGGGGTATAAATAGATGATGGGAGAGATCTCTGTACTGACCCCTGATATATCTATACATGGTTATTAGAGCGCCCCCTTGTTATAGTTCTGGGTATAATAGATGATGAGAGAGATCTCTATATTGTCGCCTGATATATGTATACATAGTTATGAGAGTGCCCCCTAGTTACAGCCCTGGGTATAAATAGATGATGGGAGAGATCTCTGTATTGTCCCCTGATATATTTATACATAGTTATTAGAGTGCCTTCTTGTTACAGTCTTGGGTATAAATAGATGATGGGAGAGATCTCTGTATTGTCCCCTGATATATTTTTACATAGTTATTAGAGCGTCCCCTTGTCACAGTCCTGGATATAATAGATGATGGGAGAGATCTCTGTATTATCCCCTGATATATTTTTACATAGTTATTAGAGCGCCCCCTTGTCACAGTCCTGGGTATAACGAGATGATGGGAGAGATCTCTCTACTGACCCCCGATATATCTATACATAGTTATTAGAGCGCCCCCTTGTCACAGTCCTGGGTATAATAGATGATGAGAGAGATCTCTGTATTGTCCCCTGATATATTTATACATAGGTATTAGGTCGCCCCTCAGCTGTCTTCTTTCTAAACGAAATAACCCCAATTTTGATAGCCTCTCTGGGTATTGTAGTCCATCCATTCTGTTTTTTTACTTTAGTTGCCTGCCTTTGTACCCGCTCAAGCTCTGTCCTTCTTGAGTACCAGATTAAATATATTTTATAATATTAGCCATAAGTCATTATACTAAAGAGACTGGTGCACCCCTATACGAGAGCAGCAAGCAGTAAGAGTAATGTCTGCTGTGTGGATCTGTGTTGTAGTTTGGAAGAAAACTACATTTATCTGTAGCAGCACATGCATAGGGGACTACTTAAAGTAGATATTCATAAGCTGCATGCTAGTGATGCCTTCTAGTTGCTGACTGATTGCTGTCTGCCTCTTGCTGTGCATAGTGAGAGAGCTGCCAATCATTGGCTGGGGGGCAGGGTGGGTGTGGCTAGCTTGTAGCTCATGAATATGCAGGACTAGTTCTGTGTTTAGCTGCTACTAATAAAATGTAAGTTTCTCCAAAACTACTGCACAGACACACACAGCAGATATATCACTGTAATCGGTGTGACAGGCACTACCCAATGCTACGCCCAGTGAGAGCTGAAAAATCGTGGTGACAGATTCCCTTTAAAGAGATTGTCCAAGTGGGAAATAAAAAAAATGGCTGCAAATGTGTAAAAAAATAAATAAAACTATTCACCTGTCCTTTTCCCTGGTAATCCAGCATCGCTTCACACATGGTTTTCCTGATCTTTGATTACAAAACAGCTACCACCTGACCCCTGCTGCCAATCAGAGGCCATAGTGGTCATGTGTCATTCTCCTAGCAGTTCCCAGTATCTGAGTGGTGATGCAAAGAAAAGTGATTGGCTGCAGCAGTCAGATTGGTCCTTATTTATAAAAGGCTACAGAGGGACTGTAATGCCGCAGTATTGGATTGAGGGGGGAAAGAACAGGCGAGCAGTGCTTGTTTTATTGTTTTAGGCCATTAGCAGCCATTTTTAAAGATTGTTACACATTTGGACAACCCCTTTAGTACAAATTAAATGAGCTTTGAAAATAATTTAAAAAAAACGCTTCTTTAATGATAAATCTAGTCCCCCCCAATATGTTGGCCACGTGTAAACTGTGCAGCTGCAGTTTAGCTTTTACAGTACTTTGCTGCATATCACCTCCCAATTCACTTCAATGGGAACTTTGCTTGTAATACCAAGCCTGACCACTGCAGTCAGAATAGAGCTGTCTGCTTCCTGCAGAAATTGGCTCAGTGCACAGTGAACTGCTGATTGGCAGGGACCCCAGAGGTGGACCCCTGCCAATTTACTATTAGTGATTCATTCTCAGGATAGGCTATTAGTAGTTTTCAACTGGTCAACCCCTTTAAGCTGCTTAAAGAGGACCTGTCAACTTTCCTGATATGTCTATTTTAATAAATACTTGTATTCCCACTAAATAACAGTTTGGGGGCATCTTTGCTTAGTCCTCTGTGTTGTGCTGTTCCTCTGTTTTCCTCCTTGACACTTAGAGCTCACTCACATGGGTGTATGTGTCCCATGTATTATGTATAGATTTTTCACGTGTGTAAAATACATACTAGACCGCAAATTACATGTGTATTCCATATGTTAAATCCCCTTAGCCTATATTGGTGCATATTACGCTCCAAAATCAGACATGCTGCATGTGTTTTCATACATGTGAAAAAAACACAGGTGTGAGTGGACCAATATAAATCAATCGGCTGTTAGCATTCGTATTACGTGCAGGAAATATACGGGTGATATACCCCCGTGTGAGTGAGCTCTGATGAATAAATTGACAACTGGGTCTAACCAGTTTGGAGCCTGTCCCTACAGATTCTGATCTGTCCAATCAGTGCTGACAGCATCAATGTGTGTAGGGACATGCCCCTTTGTCATGTTATGGGCAATGCTAACACCCAGTTGTCAATTTATTTATACATTTCCAGCAGAGTTCTAAGAGGAGATACTCCAGAATTGTTGTTTCATGGTGAAGACAAGTATTACTAACGTAGTCATGTGAGGAGAAGTGACAGGTCCTCGTCAAGTGGTACATGAGGTTGTAACTGCCGAGAAAACCTTCATTCAATGTAAGAGTCCTTGGGTCTGTACGTGGCAGCTGCGGCATAGAAGAGTCGGAAAATACTGATAAAATATAAACTCTGACAGTTTTAGTATTTGAGTATACCCCATCAAATTTTCCGATGGGATCAAGTTTATGTGTAAAGTTCCTTTAAGTCCAGAAAGCGACAACAGACTTGATGTACTTGACATATGCCTTTAAAGCGGAGATGTTGGGAGTTAGATACTCTTTAACCCTTTCCAATCCACTATCTGACGTCTAAAGACATTCTGATTGAAGCCTGTACAGCTCTGATGTCGGAAGACATCCAAGCAGGGTATTCTTACTGCATATCACTGGCCTCTCTGTTGTCGAGGGCCTCTCTAGCATGTCCCATACCGCAGTACTGGTTCTAGCCAGCAGATGGTGCCATTGTAAAATGGCAGAAAGAGAAATCTCCCTAGCAAACCCTGAATCCAAAATTGGATTGTAAAGGGTTAATGAGCCTGGCCGGTCTGCAGCACTTGTGTATTTCTGTAGTAAGCACCGGAGGAAAATGTTTTTTGTTTTGCATTTATATTTTGAATTGTTGCCCGGCCGTCATATTCTCTCATCTTTATTGTCATTTATATTCTAATGCTCTCCTCAAACTTTATTTGCACTGTGGTGCATATATTTATTTAATTGGCTTATTATATTTCCCACGGTCACTTCTTTAAGTCATATATAAACGTAAAAGGCTGTGAAAGGCACTGCAAGAAGTGATTTAGGACTTCAATGTGTTCTTCATCTAGTAAAGTTTATTTTCCAACATGTTCTGTGATCCGTATAAATCAAGGCAAAACATTCCTTTTTGTTTTACATGATACATAAATCAAAGCGAGAAACCATTCTTGTAGCTTTTTCCAGTGATTCATAAAGATATTGCAAACCTTTGTTTCTTGCATTTGTTATTCCTCATTAGCTGCTTTGTGACTTGTTTCTACCTAATATGTGCTTTATTGCTTATTTGTATACCAGAAAAAATCAAGGATAAACATATCTGCCTTGAGTTATAAAGCAAAGCATTTACAAAGCAAATAGAGTAACACCGTGTTCTTCTACAATTGTCTTCATACGTGAGCTACATGTCTATGCTATACAACACATGTATAGAAGTATATACTGTGTGTAGCAATATTCTACAGACAGTATATATGCTGAACATAAAGGAATATATCGGATACTTACTAGAGATGAGCGAGCCTACTCGATAAGGCAAACTACTCGAGCGAGTAGTGCCTTATTCGAGTACCTGCCCGCTCGTCTCTAAAGATTCGGCTGCCGGCGCGGGTGACAGGTGAGTTGTGGCGGTGAGCAGGGGGAAGCGGGGAGAAGAGAGTGATCTCCCCGCCGCTCCCCGCCCCCTGCCGACACCCGAATCTTTAGAGACGAGTGGGCAGGTACTCAAATAAGGCACTACTCGCTCGAGAAGTTTGCCTTATCGAGTATGCTCGCTCATCTCTAATACTTACATTAGAGTCTGCTCTGTCTATCCTACTGGATCAACACAGTAGGATAGACAGGCTGGACTAGATGGACATTGTCTTCATTCAGCCTTACATACTATGTTACATAAATGGTTATTGACTGTTTCCAAATGTTTTCGGGCGAACTCCGACACATGGTTTTAACAATATGCAGAAGAGAGCTGCGATGTTGATGGTCTCTTCTATATGTGTATATTACAGATTGTCGCAATTTTCCCGGAAGAAGAGGTGCTGCATGCAGCACTATACATTATGCTGGTATTATATATATCTCAAAGCATCTGTCATGAATTAAAGGGACAGAGAAAAAATACTGCTTCCATACACACATGCAGCCAGCACTTGGGGGCACATCTGGCTACAATATATTGGTTCCACAGTGATAGTAACAATGGTAAGCAGGAGACACACTATGATGTTGGGGAGCTTAACAAAATGAGTGTGGGTTACAAATGATAAAAGTGAATATAATGTATCCACAGCTAATATTTGGAATTTCGGGCCCAGTACAGAGTGAGAATGGCGGTCCGACCTGGACATGTAAGGCCAGTTTTACATTCGCATCAGAACCTCTAGCTGTGGGTTCCCTCTCAGATCCAGCTCAAAACACCAGAAGAAAAAGCACTGCATGAATCGCTTCTTCTTCCATCCCAAAGCCAGGCAGCTGGGTGGAAAGCGGGTGCACCCCATTATAGTCAATGGGGTCTGTCCAGTGCTGTTCGGTTACGTCCAGATACAGAGCCGTTCGGCCATTAAGATTCCCCTTTCCTGCTTCCCGAACAAAGCAGAAAAGCAGAACCCGAGCGCCTATGTGAAACCACCCTAATATCATACTTTACTTTGCACTGTCTAGCCCAGGGGACTGCCTCTCTACGATCCCAAGGTTGGTCATTGGCTTAAGCACATTTTAGAAATGGCGTGTGCTTAGTCACAGTTAAAGGGGTTGTCCCGCGGCAGCAAGTGGGTCTATACACTTCTGTATGGCCATATTAATGCACTTTGTAATGTACATTGTGCATTAATTATGAGCCATACAGAAGTTATAAGAAGTTTTTCACTTACCTGCTCCGTTGCTAGCGTCCTCGTTTCCATGGAGCCGCCTAATTTTCGGCGTCTAATGGCCAAATTAGACGCGCTTGCGCAGTCCGGGTCTTCTTCTTTTCTCAATGGGGCCGCTCGTGCAGGATGCCGCCTCCGTGAAGCTCCGCCCCGTCACGTGCCGATTCCAGCCAATCAGGAGGCTGGAATCGGCAATGGACCGCACAAAAGCCCTGCGGTCCACCGAGGGAGAAGATCCCGGCGGCCATCTTCAACCGGTAAGTAAGAAGTCACCGGAGCGCGGGGATTCAGGTAAGCGCTGTGCGGTTTTTTTTTTTAAGTCCCTGCATCGGGGTTGTCTCGCGCCGAACAGGGGGGGGGTTGAAAAAAAAAAGACCCGTTTCGGCGCGGGACAACCCCTTTAAGCAAATGACAGTAGATTCTGAGATGTAAATCGTCTGCAGAGTTTCCCTAGGCTACAGCTAAAAAGTCCTAAAAAGCAGCACCTCTTAATTAAATGAGGGTAAGGGTCAGAGTGGGTAACTCAAAACTGAGCACATTATGGCCATCTCAGTTGTGTTGTGCCTTCGTCATATGGCCACATATGCCTTAACGTTGCAGCTTTTGTAATGGATGCTCATCTTTCCATATCAACCTTCATTATCACCAGCTCCCCTCATATAATATAGGTTGTGAAAGCTAATATGCATTTCTAGTTTGTACAGCTAAGCAACTAAGACCCCAGTGATTAGATTTATGAGGTCTCTCACAAGGAAATCTATTTTAATTTCAAAACTGGCTAGAGAATCAGTCATAGGGTAAGAGCAGAAGGGGTCATCTGATTTAATGATGCACTCAGCTTTTTATCTCCAAAAATCCAAATTAATTAAAGCATTAGTATCATTAGGATCCTTATAGCTGAGGTGATAATGTGAAGAATGACCATTTATCATACAGAGACTTCCCCATTATGTCTAAGTGATAATTAAGTGGTGGCATGCAGGTCAACACAAGTAAATAATATATGAAAATCAAAGCAAATGTAAAAATTGCCCCTTTAACTACTTGAAGAATTTGGATAACAATATGCAGGCATGTGGCAAGGTCCACACGGGACGGCTAATCCGCTGCAGTAAATCCGGTTGAAACCGCGGCTGCGGACCAGTTGACATATAGCCCTGAGAAATAGGAGAATTTGTCTATGTGAATCATAGCTTGGGAGGAGGAGTTTATTGGGTCTGATAAAAAGAGGATTGTGTCGTCCGCATACAGTCCTACTTTGCTTTCATTGTCGGCCCATCTGATGCCGGTCACGTTGGGGGCGCTTCTCAAGCGGATCGCTAATGCCTCGATGGCTATGGCAAATAGGGCCGGGGATAAAGGACATCCCTGTCGGGTGCCTCTGGCCAATTGGAATTCGGTTGATGGGATACCGTTTACAATTACATTTGCAATCGAGGATTTATATATAGTTTTAACCCATTGTTGGAATTTAGGTCCAAATCCAAAGCGAACCAGACAGGCCTCCAGGAAGGCCCACTCTAGCGAGTCTAAGGCTTTTGCCATGTCGAGTGAGACCAAAGCCCAGGGCATATTGTATTTCTTGCCTAGTTGGATAGCTGTTTGGACTCTGCGAATATTTATTGTCGTAGATTTCCCTGGCATGAAACCCGTCTGGTCCGGATGAATAATGGACAGAATTACCTGGTTTAATCTGGTAGCTAGGATTTTGGTTAGAATCTTGTAGTCTGCGTTTACCAGTGAAATTGGGTGATAGGAGCTGCAGTCTATAGAATCTTTCCCGGGTTTTAGTATTACTACTATGGCGGCTTTGTAGAATGAAGGCGGCAGTGTTTTGTCTATTTGGGCTTGATTAAGTGTCTCAAGTAGTAATGGAGTTAGTTGCTCGCTATATTTACGGTATGTCTTAATTGGGAGGCCATCAGGACCGGGTGATTTTGTTAAGAGCCATGTCTTGTACTGTTTGTTGAATCTCCTCCAGGGTGATTGGAGCTTCCAAGAGCTCGACCTCTTCTGCAGAGAGGGTTGGAAAATTTAGGTCGCTCAAGTAGCTTAGGATATCTGTCAGTGTTCTGAGAGGATGAACTGTAGAGACTAGTATAGAAATCTCTAAAGCAGTTTGTGATAGATGGGGCATCAGTCAGCTCCACACCGCTCTGATTTTTGATCTTAAGGACCGTGTTAGTGTTATTTTCACGTCTGATAAGGTTTGCAAGCAGGTGGCTGGACTGATTCCCTAGTTCGAAATAGTGTTGTTTAGTAAAGAATAGTTTACGTTTGGCTTTAGCATGTATTTGATGTTTGTGAAGGCGAAATAGGCTGAGCCAGGCTATTTTATTGGCGTCTGGGATGTCGACTTTTTAATGTATGAGATGGCTGATTTGAGACACCCTCTGATGTAAGCCTTGAGAGTGTCCCATTTCAGGGCGGGGTGGGTATTATCATTGTGGGCATCTAAGAATAGGGAAATATGGAAAGGTGTTTGATCTTCTGGTCCGATTAGTTTCAGCCAGAATGGGTGGAGCTTCCAGGTGGGGACTATGTTTTGTTGAGGGAATTTTAAGGTTAGTAGCACAGGTCTATGGTCTGATATGCCTCGCAGACAGTGCGTTATGTTGGATAGAAATATTGCCAGCTCTTCGGAGCTAAGTATGTAATCGATCCTTGCCAGCGCATTATGTCCCGGGGAGTGACAAGTAAATTCTCGCGTGCTGGGGTGTCGGAATCGCCAAAGGTCAATCCAGCCAACACTTTCAATTAACTGTTTCAGGGAAGAAGCTGAAGTGGGGGCCGCGTAGGGGGGTGTCTGGAATCTGTCTTCGGTAGGGTCCATTACCATATTGAAATCGCCTAAGCAGATCACCCCTGCCGAGGGGTATTGATGTGCATATGTTATAGCGGTTTGTAAAAGATGGAGGTTGTGGTGGGGTGGATTGTAAATAGATAGGATAACATAAGGTTTGGAGTCTATTTCGGCATATATGAATATGGACCTTCCTTCGGGATCCCTGCGGACATTAATGGGGTTCCAAAGTAGCGACCTGTGAATAAGCACAGAGACGCCCCTGGAGGAGGAGGTGTGGAAAGAATGGGCTGTCCACTGCACCCATGGCTTCGTGAGAGTGTCAGCCTTATCTTTGATGAGATGGGTTTCCTGCAAACTTATAATATGTGGGTTGATTTGCCTGATATATGAAAAGACTGATCTCCGTTTGAGTGCGGTACCGAGACCCCGGACATTCCAGCTAAGACGTTTTAGGGCCATTACTGGTTATGCAAATATGTAGTTTAAATAATATGTCTCTATCCTTGGGGTGGGAGGGGGGGGAGGGGTTGTGTCAGTGCAGACTTATTGGAAATATTATTACAGAACAGATTGCAACGATTAAAACATTTAACCTTTGACATCTTGCTTAAATTTCAGTGTAGATGTCAAAACAACAAATTGAGAACTAAAAAACGGTTTAGCTACTGTCTATCAAGAAGTAGCAGATGTTATACTGTTGGGGGGGAATATCCCGTTGGCCTATTGAGGGCTATGGACATCCGTCAAGTCCCCATAGCGATTTAGAGGTGTCACGTTCTTGCGTTTCACCGTCCATAGGTCAAAGGGGTATCGGTCACACGAATTATGACTAGGTTTAAAGTCCTGCCATAAAAATAGTGGGATCAATCGCCCTTCGGTGGCTCCGGGTGCATATCCAGCCACTCCAGGGCCTCAGTGGGAGATTGGAGGAAGGTCACCTTTCCCTGGGCTACGATACGCAGGCGAGCTGGATATGCCATTGAATAGGGGATGTTTCTCTCCTTGAATCTCCTCTTTGCTTCTATGAAGGTGGCTCTTTGTTTTTGTAGTTCGGCAGAGAAGTCCGGAAATATGGATATTGTTGCGTTGTTGTATTTTAGTAGGCCCTTTAGCCTAGCCTGACGGAGCGTGGCATCTCGGTCTCTACAATTCAAGATCCTTGCTAGGAATGGGCGTGGGGGGGCTCCTGGCTGTGGCGGTTTTGTTGGGACCCGGTGGGCTCTCTCCACTACAAAGTGAGCGGAGAAAGCGTCATCGCCCAATAGTGATTTCAGCCAGGTTTCGGCAAATGTTTCTGGGTGGGAGCCTTCTGATTTCTCGGGCAGGCCTATTATGCGCAGGTTGTTACGGCGTGATCGGTTTTCCAGATCATCTGTTTTGGACTGGCAAAATTCTGTTACTCGTATGGCTTTTTTAACCGCTGCAGTAAGTGGGCGTAAGGAGTCTTCTGCATTGGAGATGCGGCCCTCCATCTCCTGCATTCTGCCACGCATGTTCTGTAGGTCTTGTCTTAGCAAGGAGATGTCAGATTTTATCTCTTCTATCTTGTTGGTAAGAGAGGATTTACAGTCGTTAATAGCTTCTAAGAGTTGTCGCATGGTCGGTTCCGGGGGTTGTCCAGTTTCGTCCCCGGGTTCTCTCATCTGGGAAGGTCGCACCACTCGCGGGGTGTGGTCGGGTTTCAGTTCGGGCGAACTCTTTTAGCTTTTCCACGGCTGAGCCGCTTTTAGCGAGTGTGCTCATTGCGAGAAGCGTTAGGTTAATATAGTAATTTGTAGAGATAACTGACTTTTCTTCGTCTTCCCTCGCCAGAGGGTTTAGGTATTATTGGCTATAAAGTCTTTGTAGTTATGCGGTTACGGTAACTGTTAGGGAGAGTAGAGGTCTGCGCCTTTTCCCGCCTGCTGCGGTGTGTTATAAACGGTATCAAAACTATTGTTTGTGGGAGAAAGGCCAGATATCAAGTCTAGCAGTTTGATGCGACTCTTACAATATTTAGGTGTTGTTAGCTATAGGGTCCTTATAATTATGCGGTTACAATGATTGTTAGGGAATAGAGGGTCCGCAGCTTAGATTGCTGTTGTAGAGGATTTATCCAGCTCTTGGATTGGTCGTGATGAAGAGGCGGGGGGGGGGTGGACGCTGGGCCCGCGTGGCAACACTGCCTGCTGAGGGTAATATACCTCCGTTCCAGCACTCCAGGAACGCAGTTTAAGATACAGAGAGCGCCTTAGTTTCCTATGGGGCCAGCCACTTGTTAATCAGAGGATTCCCGTGTGGGATTGTGTGCTGGGACAGTCCGTCTCCTGCTTCCCCTCCAGAGTACTGTTGTATGACAATATGGGCAATAAGGGGTGCTTCCTCAGGGGTGAGGAGGATTATGTTGTTATGGGCTGTTTGCCCGGGTTAAAGTTCCAGGGGACTGTGTCGCTGGACAGATGTGTTGTCCCTCCGCCTCTATCAGTTACTTACAGTTTTTGCAGCCGGCTCCGCAGGGCCGGGGCTGAAAGGTAAATTTTCTTCCCATTCAGGGTCCTCCGGGACGCCGAGCACCGCAGTCTGGCTGCTGTATAGTGGGCTAGGAACAGGCAGCGGCCAGTGCGGTCGGGTGATCGTGGTTTTAGCCGGGGTCTGCGTCTGTGCTCCCACAATGGAGCGGGGTGGTGGAGCTCCCAGCGGCTGCCTTGGCTTGGAGTGACAGTCGGCTCTCCACGGGGCGTCTGGCGCCTCAGGCAAGTGGCGGCAGGAGGTTGCGGAGCGGTGAGGATTGGCTCCGACAGCCGGGAGATGAGTGGCGTCCCTCGCCCAGGAGAGGATTAGATGCTCACCGGGGACAGAGGACCACCAGGCAGGCAGAGTGCGAGCGGCCGAACAACCGCGGCTCCGTCCGGGACCCCGCGGCAGGTATTTCCCGCTGAGGATAGGAGGGTGAGTCTCTCAGCCCGTGGATTCGGATCCAGCTCTGCCCGTCGCGGGTGCGGGGCGCCGCTGGCAAGCGGCGGCAGCGAGTTTTGAGGCAGCGGGACGGCCGGGGCGACAGGTGAGTCACGATCTCTGCAAGATGGTGCGGCGGCGGCTCGGCTCCGCAAACAGGGGAGTGAGCCGCCAACAAGCTGAAGTCCGGCTCAGGGGGTCCTCCTCCGTTCGGAGCGTGTCCGGTTGGCGGCGACGAGGGGGAGCAGCGGATTAGCCCTGGTGAAGTTACCGGGTAGTCCCCACGTCCCCGGGGGGACCTCGCCGGGCAAGCCACGTCTGGGTGGAGAAGGACGGCGAGCGTGAGCCTCGATCCGGCCTGCCGGCAGGGGGTCAGAGAGGTCGGCGCCAGACAGAGAGCGGGAAGGCCACAGGGCGTTGGCGCCGTTCTTCCTCTGTTGCCGCCCGCGGTCTTGTTATTGGTGCCAGGAGGCTGTGATTGCTTCTGGCTGCGGTCCGGGACTTCCCTCAGGGTCTATGGGTCCATAAGTGATGTTCTGGACATTAAAAGTCTGGTAAGGCCAGGATTTTATTCGGATTTTGGGTTTTCCCCTTGGGAGCTCTCCTCACTTGCGACTCTCGATGTTGGTCGCTAGCCACGCCCCCCAATATTGACTGTTTTTAATAATCTAATGAAGAACCGGGTTAATCACTCATTGCAATATCCTCTTTTTATTAGAAGTGTTGCACCTTTTAGTTTATGACTATATACTTTTCAGCCGTCAGAGATGTTTATTAGTTTGTTATTCCCATATCCTTATTCAGAACAAATGCTGGTCAAGTGTGCATTTGTATAGGCGGTCAGGAGGGGTAGCTGTTTGACAACAACTATGTGAAGTTTATGGCCACTTTAAAGGGATCATTTCAGAATCTGTCTTTTTTTTCGAACTAGCAAAGACCTCAGTTATTGGACACATGCACCTGATGCTTACATCAAGTTATTTACCCCTTTCCATGTGCTTGTAATGCCAGTCCAGCATTTGTGCACCCTCCTCCGCGTTACATTTAGGGTGGTCCTTCTTCTTATACTACATGACCAATGGGAAACTACATTTCCCAGCTGCAAACATTCTCTGCACTCTGCTTCCTATCCCTAAGCCGACTGCACAAAACAAAATTACATTCCTTCAATGTTCAAGTCTTGCATTAGTGAGGAGCTGTTCTTACTGGCAGAATTGGGCTCTACAACCATAGAGACAAGACAGAGGTTACAGAGAGCCGTCATCAGTAAATGCAACTACTGGGTAAAGCCATGACTTTGAAATTTGACATGTTATTCTGTAGTAGATTTTCTCTCAAAGTGCACCATTGGTGGTCTCAGTGCATGGTATATAATGAGCTTGCTTGGCTTTAACTACGACAGATAGACGAGCGTTGCTTATTTGTCAGCTGTGAGCAGTGCAGAGAAGCCTAGATGACTATTTCACGCATGCTCGCCCAGACTAGAAGGCAAGGATACCTTTGGCAAACAGTGAAAGAGAGCTGCAGCATAGCAGCGAGTGGGACACATACTTGCGAATGCTCAACCATAGCAAGAAGAACTACTGCAGTTCATCTCCAGTAACAATGACTGGTAAATTCGGGATAGGAAAGGACAATTCCACAACCGTTCATTTTTAATAACTACCTGTATTGGCTTAACTTATTATTTTCCTACATAGCAACCACTGAGCCACCATTGAGATCTTAGTAATAGCCCTCTAAGTTGAATTCATGACTCCAGTCTCGGCTAACGCCAACCATCACTTTTTATCTACAATGAGTATAGTCCACTCGGTGGATTGATTTTTTTCGATGACCATACTCTTTTCTACATAGTAGTACATAGTTCACTGTTCTTCTCTATTCAGATTCATTATCTGTTAAAATAATGACCTTCGTCGGCAAACGTCTACATTTTGTATCACTGATCTGAAATGATTAGAAAGAGCTACTCGACAAGTATGCGGGGTTCCTTTTCATTTAAACATCTGAACTTGCATGACAACTTGTCTTTCCTCTTTGTCCCATTAAGAAACATGACCATTATTTCTTCTGAGGAATTGCAGGTTATCATTTAGTTGCAATTCATTAGTCATGTATTGAAATTCATCACGACTTAACACTGGGGATCCCTACAGGATATTTCACACTGGCTGTCAGGTAGCCGGCACAGTCTTTGTTTTTTATTTTGCACTGTTATTGCAAGGAAAGGACATAAAGCTTCGCAGTTTTATTCTCCAACCGCTCGTTGTACTTTTCTGCTTTCGCTGGGGTTATATTTTACCAGCTTATTAAAATCTACTTTACTATTATTGCTTTTGTCAGATCATTTGTTTTTAGCTGGATCTGATTAACTTTCTTTTCTCCTCTTCCGCTTTGGAAACGGCCCCTTTTCTTTGCTTTAAAAGCATTAAACTGGTAGACCACAGAAATTCATTGTTCGGCGCCGGTCATGAAGTGCTTTAATCCCTTTTTGAAGCCCTTTTAGTTTTCGTACTTTGTCTATGAGCTGTCGGTAGACTCTGCATCATGGCTCTACTGCAACGTGAATTTATTAGGCTAACAAAAGGCCACATTTACTGTCTTTTTATTTAATATGTAACTGTGGCTGAAATCATATGAATCATTAGAGGTAGATTTAGGAGTCTGAGACTTTGTTGCTCTTGTGTTATGCAGTCACAATTCATCTGCGGTGAGCTCTGCCAGCTTTTCTACATGGGGTTCTCAGTGACAGTCTGAGTATTTACGAAAGTATTACTTTGGAATGAAATAAATGTGCTTTTGATAGATTTTTGGATTATTGGGTTTTACTAAAACTAACTTCTAAAAATGTGTTTATGCACTTGGAGAATGGTGTGGGCTTTGGGTTGCAGAGAGTGAGAATTGCCGATGACAATGCCCTGGTTAATCTATAGAAATAGTGATAAACCTATATTTTACTAATTTAACTAATAACCTGGATAGAGACATGCGCTCTTGTGAACTGATGCTTACCTTATTAATATTCAGAACAGTATTGGGCAAATGTAGTAAGACTGTCTAAGGCACACATTGACCACCTCCATTTATGTAGACCACTGGCCATGCATAAAACCCAAGAGGAATTCTACTCAACCAGCCTGCAGCAGTGGTCCAGTGGCGGCGGTGCATTCTGTGACCACTGCCCACCCCCAGTGTCTGCATGTGCTGTCCTGTACGCAGCACAGATGCACAGTTTACAGATCAGTGGCTATCTACGCCACTGAAACGGTCCTTCAAGCTGGGTAAGTGGAATGCCTGTAAGGGATGCTGCCCGGCCAGAGGCCAATAAGGGTTCGCTATCACTACTTGGGCTACTATGGGGTGCCTATTACTGCTGGGGCCAATAAGGGTTTTCTCTTACTACTGGGACTACTATGGGAACCCTATTGCTGCTGGGGCCAATATAGGGGGCACTATTACTACTGGAGCCACTACGTTGGGTGCTATTACTATTGGGGCCACTATGGGGGTCATATACAGGGGCCATTAGGGGAGGACACTGTTACAACTGGGGACACTATCTGGGTCACTTACTACTCTGGCCACTATGGTGGGCACTATTAGGGATCATACAAATGAGAGAAAGCACATTTTGATTGGGCAAATACGTTATTGCGTAACAGAAAATTGCTTATGCCCACATTTCTCAGCTGCTCCTGCGTGTTTTTATGTGTGCAAATACACTGCATGTTTGCGCACGCAAAAAAGACAGGCCCATTAAAATAGGTCATGCTAAGTATTGTTTCACGCAACTGCACATCGTGTGAATACACTCATGTGAATGAAGCCAATTAAATCAATGGGTTCTATTCACTGCTTATTAGGCCTCTCTCACACAGGTGCTTTTTACTACGATAAACGCAGCTTTTTGAATGCCGCAGTATAACGCTCACAGTGAAATCAATGGAACCTCTCAGATATGCTTTCTATCGCAGCGCTGGCTGGCGCTTTCCAGCACCACAATTTTCAAGCGCTGTCTGCTCTGTCTCGGGCCTTTTAGTGCACCTCAGCAACCATCACAATAATGGGGTGGGCTAAAATGCACTGTCGGCCGCAGGGAGCTGCAGACGAAAACTAAAGTAAAATTGCGGCACTTTGCCGCATTCATTTCTGAGAGGACCCTCGCACGCGCACAAACTGCATGTGTTATAGGCTGCACAGATACGCTCATGTGAACGGGCCCTTACTATAGAATTACAATAGGCCCTTTGAAAACAACTATAAGGCTTCTGTGGCCCTCGGTGACAGTGGGTTTGACACTCCCGGTCCGAGGTGTCGTCTGGGTTTAGATTTTGTTTCGTTCTGGGTTTTGGTAACTAATTTTGAATATGGTTAAACTATTTTGAATGTTAACCATCTGGTGATCAGCGGTTAGGGTGCCGATCATTCATTCACTCCCCCTACAGTAATACTGCATCCATGTAATACATGGTAAGGCCAAGTCCTCCAGGCCAAGAGCCACTCAGGCTCATAGAAGAGGGGTCCCAGACTACGGACCCCACTCTACGATGTTCACATGCCCTAATAAGGTATGTGGAAATGGCAAAGGGAAGCCATTACTGACACATTATAATGTAACCAGGAGCAAGAAGTCATTCCGAAAAATGCTGAAAGTGATCCAATGTTGGAGAATGCGGTGACCTTTACTTTCTATATACTTTAGTTATATGTTAATTTAAAAATTCCCAAAAGAACTAAGAACTAATTAAGCAAGAACTAAATGGATGAATAATTAAATCCCCAATACATATTCACATTAAAGTAATTTGTAGACGCCATCTTATTGAACTTTGGGGACAGGTTGCTCTTTTGCAGTTAAATGTGTTTAATCGAAAATAACGTACCTATTTGTATTAAACAATGATCCCCGGGGGACAGTGAGGAAGACTAAATGCAGAGGAACAGTGAAAAAGTAACATGATGGAGAAATCTAGGTGTTCAGCTTTGATTTGGCAACGAAAACAAAAAATGAAGCTCCTCCCATTACCCCTATTTCTTTTAAAACTCCCCTTTTTCCCCCAGTTTAAAAAAAATCATAACATTTTGTGCCATATACAACTTTTCTATCGCTTGTTATTCAATTTTTTGCTTGGAGACAGGTTAATGCCAGAGACATCCTGCTACAATAGGCTGGTTCTGTGTGATTATCGGTCTCCTCCTGATTAGCCGAGTACAGCGGTATAACTCGTAGCTCCTGGGCTGCGATGCAAGATCGGTAACAGATCTCCCACCGCTGGTAGTTAGGGGGAATATATAAATGTATACGTGTCCACACATGTACTGTATGCAAAGAATATACAACTTTTATTGTAATACCAGACAAAGATTAAAAGCACTTAAAGGGCCGCTCCGGTGAAATGTTTTTCATTCATTATGTAGCTAGCCCCCCGGTATATGGAAGATAGTTCGTATTCCCTCAGTTAGTTATTCTTTTGTATCTGAAACTCCTGGCCTCTTATTTTCTCAGATGATCATGTGATCTCTGGTCAGCGCAGATTTAGGCCCAATGCACACGGGCGTATTTGCATTGCGGAATCTGGAGCGGGCATCTGCCTCCGGATTCCACAGCAATTACTGCACATAAAAATGCTATTGAAAATCACTTTTCCATGTCGTTAAGTGGAAATCAATTGTGATTTTCTGCTCATGGACGGAAAATCACAGCATGTTCTATTTCATCACAAATTTCTGCAGACAGCTTCCAAGAAGTCAGCTATGGACGGGTCGCTGAATCCGCGTTATCATCTAGCGACAGTGCTGCATAATCTGTAGTGCGCATGTGCACCAGCGCGCCGGCCGGCACATCCACAGCACAGATTATAAGGATGCAGACAGGTACGCAGGGGTCACTGGCCCAGCACAGGGTTGGATTCCGCAGTGGGATCCCAAATACGGAATCTGACCCAGCCTTGTGGAGGGGGCCTTATGTTATTCGAAAAAGGAAAACATTGGATGTGTGCGGTTCAGCCACATTCAGGAGACATTGTAAACGGACAGGACATGGGCAGCAAAGCCTTGTACAAGCAGTGAAGGTATAACACACATCGTCTGCCTTCACTCACTGGGTCTCACAGGCCATTGGAACATCCATTAGCACCAGATCCATCCGTAGGGAATCACAGGCAAAGGGTCCAGCATCACAGTTAGGCTGCCTGCAGACAGGCAGAAATTCGGCGTCGGGATTTCCCGCGGAATTTCTGCCCCTGGAAGCTGCCATAGGATTGCGTTAACAAGCGCAATCCTATGTAGACGGCCGCCATTTGGCCACACGAAATCTCAAACAAATCGTGGCACGCTCGCGAGCCCCGCACAGAAACCTCACTCACTGGCCGCCGGCTCCGCTCTGCGCATGCGCCGGCTGCCCGGCAGCCGGCACATGAAAAAGCCGGGGCCGCGGGAGCAGGTATGTGCCACGCTGCTCTCTGCAGGCGCTCAAGTCGGGTCCCGCTGCGAGAATTCTCGCAGCTGGATTCGACCCAGCTTTCTGCAGGCGGCCTTAGGCTTTCTCCGCAGAATTTCCGCCCCTGGACGCCTGCATAGGATTGCATTACAGCACGCAATCCTATGCAGACAGCCGCGGTTTGTCTGCGCGAAATCACGCGCAGCAAACAAACCACGGCATGCTCTAATTCTGTGCTGGGCTCATAGAGCCCCTCACAGAAACATCACTCACCGTCCGCCGGCTCCGCTCTCGCAGCCGAATCTGACCCGGTCGTCTGCAGGCGGCCTTACTGTTTCATATGTGCTAATAGTAAGCAAATGCTGGCCGGTAAATATAGCAAAAATAGATAATAACATCAAGAATATCTCAAAAGCTAGAGCTCATAAAATGGAATGGATAGTATTTTCAGAATCAGCAGCACAAAAATACCTAGAATAAGGTCTAAAATTCCCGGCACCATGAAGAAAATGTTTTTTTTGTTCCCCAGTGTAATTGTTCAGTGTAAGGGCAGCCAACGATCAAATGATGGAAGATAATTAGTTCGCTTATCATTCATCATTTAATTCATGCAAGCATGAAAATCATTGTTGGCTCGTCCACCAGTTGTTCAGTCGTTCTCAGAATGTGTGAGCGAACCTGCTGCTGAAACTCTTATAGCTCCAATAATAATCTGAATGAACGACAGGCGGGAGCTGCCTGTGATTGGCTGAGGTGCGCAGCCAATCACAAGCAGCTCTTACAGTAGGCGGGGAATTTAAATCCCTGCCTGCTCAAAGAACCGCATTGCAGAGCCAGGGACAGTGCAGAGAGTATGCGGCTGAGCCCCGGCAGCTGAAGAAAGGTGAGTATGTTTTTGTTTTTTTACACTACTTTGCCTTGTTTTTCAGGAAGGGGCTTGTATTTAAAGCCCTTCCCTGAAAAACAATTACGGGGTGTCAGCAGCAGGATCCTCTACCGCAGCTGTCATCTCTGACAGCTGCATCAGGGAATTCATTATTCCCCGTGGGGATTTAGAATTCCTTTGCCGCACCTGTCACTGATGTGACAGGTGCAGCAGGGAATTCTTTATTTATGCGGCAGATGTGTTCTTCATCCCCGTGGGGGACACGGCAGCGGTGGACAGGTAAGTATATATATATATATATATATATATATATATATTTTTTTTTTTTTTTTTTTTTTACACTAAAATGGTTGTTTTTCAGGTAAGAACTTATATTTATATCTCTTCTCTGAACAATTTGGGGGTCCTGGCAGACCATTGCCTTCAATGGAGCCACTGGTAGCAGCCGCGGCTCGATTGAAGGCAATGCGCGGACATTCATACATGCGTGTTTTTGCACATACAGGGGTGCGCACATATGTACGCACACGCTTGTGTGAAACCACCCTAAGTCCGGAAGAGGCAGATCATTCTACTGTGGATCTTGCCAAAAACCTGCGGCAAATCTGCAGCCAAATCAGTAGGTGTTACATGTAGATTTTGTTACAAATTTGGCAGCAAACTTCATTGCACTCCAAAGGTATGTGGCGTGTCTGCACAATAATGAACATACTGCAGAATTGAACATTTATAGCATGTTTAGCAAGCTCTGATTATCATGCAGATTTCTTCTGCTACATGAGGATGGGGGTATTATTCTGCTAATATGCAGCAAGTCTCCCATGCCTGGACTTACTGTTTGGTTTTCACTAGTTGGGGGCATTTTGAGGTATATAGCATTATTTCACATTTATGATTCTTTTCTGTTGCTCTTAAATGATTTCTCTTTGCTTCTTGAGGTCGATGTCGTTGTGGCGTTGGGTGGACTTGGGGGACGTTTTGACCAAATTATGGCTTCCGTGGAGACACTCTATCATGCTGTCAAAATCTCCTCGGTCCCAGTAATAGTGATGCAAGAATCATCTCTTATCTATCTCCTGCAGCCTGTAAGTACCACGCTGTCACTTGGCTGACAAATCATTGTTATAGACATTTTTGTCATATTGTAGGGTTTAATGATTTGTATATGACATTTGTGTTTTCCCCCCATCAGAGAAAACGTCATCCTGTCCATAAAGCACAAGTTGCTTTAGCCAGATTATATGTACAAGCTGAGAGCAGGAGATGATATGAAGGAGCTCTTCTAGAATAACTTCATGATTAACACTTAGAACTTTACTTGTGTGATGAAGGCAGCATGGAGCTTTGGGAGCACCTAATTATGTAGATCCAATATAGTGATGTTATACACTAACTTTCACCTGGTTTCCTCTTTCATGTAAATGATAGCTTTTAGTTTTTTTTGTTTTTTTCTGAAAAAAATATTAGTAAAGCTTCTGCACTGAAAATTGTTTACCATAGGTTCCAATGATTTAAAATTACAATATAGCCACTTCATTTCTTTAACCACTTAATGACGCGGCCCCCTTTTTTTTCCATTTTAATTTTTTTCTCCCCCTTTTAAAAAAAAAAAAAAAATCATAACTCCTTTATTTACGCATCAACGTCGCTGTATGAGGGCTTGTTTTTTGCGGGACGAGTATTTTTCAAATGTGCCATTTACTGTACTACATAATGTACTGAAAAACGTAAAAAAAATTCCAAGTGGAGTAAAATGAAAAAAACGATGTTCCGCCATATTTCCGTGCGTCTTGTTTCGACGGCGCACAAACTGCAACAAAAACAACATGATAACTTTATTCTATACGTCAGTACGATTCCTACGATGCCAAATTTGTATACATTTCTTTTACTGTACTATTTTTTTTTTTTTTCAAAGACATTAAAATTTTTTTCAATTTTCTGCTGCCATCTTCTGTGCGCTAAAACGTTTTTATTTTTCCTTTAGCATAGTTGTGCGAGGGCGCATTTTTTTGCTGGACGTCACTTTTTATTACACTTTTTCTTGGAGACGGGATGACCAAAAAAGTGCATTACTGGTGTGTTTTGTTTTTTTTCTCTGATGATGTTCACCATGCGGAGAAAATAATACATTACTTTGATAGAGCAGACTTTTATGGATGCATTGATGCCAAATATGTGTTTGGTATTATTATCTCGATTATTTTAATATAAATATGGCAAAACGTTTTTTATTAACTTTTATTGCCTCTTATTTTTTTTTATGAAACTTTTTGAAACTAATTTTTACATTTTTTTTAGGCCCCATAGGAGACATGAACTTGCGATGGTTTAATTGCTCCTGCAGTATGGTGTAATGCCTTAGCATTGCATTATACAGCGATCTGACAGGTCCGCAGAAGGCCCCCAGCTGCCATGACAACTGATGGCAACACGCGATCTCATCTCAGTGGGCAGTGCAGAAACCCCAAACATCATTCAGGGCATTTAAAGGGTTAACAGCCCCGTCTAGTGGCACTGCTTATTGGAGCTATTGCGGGCGGGTGTTGGCTGTAAGAAACAGCTGGCACCTGCATTGTATGGAACGTGATCGTCCCCTGATCCCCCTCCATACAAACCCCTAAACTCCAGTACATAAATGTATGTTCTGTAGCCTTAAGTGGTTGTCCGGTTGTAAACTATTGATGGCCTATCTTTAGCACAGGTCTTCTATAGTAGATCAGCAGGGTCTGCCAACTGGGGCACCCAATAATTACCTATTTACCTGGCCAGTTTGCTTGTCCACTGAGCTAATTTCTACAGATGGCAGACAGCCCCATTCTCACTGTAGTGGCCAAGCCTAGTATTACAGGCAAGCTTCCCATTTACTTCAATGGGAGCTTTGCTCATAATTCCAAGCAGTGAGAACGAAGCATTCTGCTTCCTGCATAAATTATTTCAGTGGACAAGCAAACTGGCTTGATGAGCAGCTGATTGGTAGGGGTCATCTGCGGTGGATCCCTGCTGATCTACTATTGATAGTTTATCCTGACAGTAGATCATCAATTGTTTACAAATGGACAACCCCTTTAATGACCACCAATACAGCCTCTTGTGGCGTCATAAGGCTCAGACTGGCCATTGGAGAATAGGTTAATCCTCTGGTGGGCCCTGAGCCCTCCACCTCCCATGCATGAGCGGCGTACCGCACAATACACTTACTGCATTACATACAGATAGGAAGCATCTCAAGCGTCCTATATGTCCATGTAATAAACTGGATCCTTTATCTTATTATATAGACAGTTCGGCTGGCCGAGCTGACATCTAGGTGCATTGGCAAACTGGACAGTATTTTCCCTTCTAGGCTCCACCTTCTTGACGATGCTGCAGAAACTCCCTTTACCAATCACCTGCAGCTTCTTACTGCTTCCTGTGGCCCAGCATATGAGTATGTATGCTTGGGCTCATGGAGCTGAGAAGGCCACTTGTCCAAGGCAAGAGCCGGCAGCGGGCTACTAAGGGGACCTCAGGACAGAACTAGTCGGAGGCAAGGGTCCAGCTGCAGACCACTATGTGCCCCCTCCCCTACTGGGTGAGTAAAATAAATTCATTTTAAAATCCCTGTTATCCTTTCACCCAACATGCCCCAAAAGCTGCACATTTTCACATTTTCAGCACCTGCTGTGAATTGTAGTTTTCCTGCAGATTGCATTTCACAAGTCACCTTGTTAAGCGTGCAGCTGCCCAACAACTTGCTGACCTGCAGTTTTACTAATTGATTGGTAACGGTTTGCTGTTCGCCGTCATTAAAAACTGCGCTATTTTGCAATTCTTTTCAGCCATGCGGTGGTTTTAATGCATGCGGAATGTGCTCTAAGAGATCTTGGCCACCAACTCCTGCCTGCCATTACTGCCTGCAATTACAGTGAAAACCGGTCACATGCAGACACAGACACCTTTTCATTGAAGTTAATGCGGAATGTGTCAGACAAGAATTTATAAATTTGCATTTAGCTGCATAGTTGCCCGCTAGAATGGATTTTACTAGTAGGCCCTATGTACCCCAGTCTGTACCCTGGCATTCATTAAGGGGTCTTATTCTATAGCACTATGTTTTATTAGCAACGCTGAATATGTTTTGCATGGGTAAGGGTGAAAAAGGTGGTTCATGGACCTTCGACTGTATGAAAGTGGGCCGCCCATCAGCTGAAGATTTACAATGATCTGCCACTTACTACATAGATACAGTAAGAGAGCTGAACTTGCTACATAGATACAGTAACAGAACCGAGCTTGCTACATAGATACTGTAACAGAACCAAGCTTACTTCATAGATACTGTAACAGAACCGAGCTTGCTACATGGATACTGTAACAGAATCAAGATTGCTACATGGATGCTGTAACAGAATCAAGATTGCTACATGGATGCTGTAACAGAACCGAGCTTGCTACATGGATGCTGTAACAGAACCGAGCTTGCTACATGGATGCTGTAACAGAACCGAGCTTGCTACATGGATACTGTAACAGAACCGAGCTTGCTACATGGATACTGTAACGCAACCGAGCTTGCTACATGGATACTGTAACACAACCGAGCTTGCTACGTGGATACTGTAACAGAACCGAGCTTGCTACGTGGATACTGTAACAGAACCGAGCTTGCTACGTGGATACTGTAACAGAACCGAGCTTGCTGCGTGGATGCTGTAACAGAACCGAGCTTGCTACGTGGATACTGTAACAGAACCGAGCTTGCTACGTGGATACTGTAACAGAACCGAGCTTGCTGCGTGGATGCTGTAACAGAACCGAGTTTGCTACATGGATGCTGTAACAGAACCGAGCTTGCTACATGGATGCTGTAACAGAACGAGCTTGCTACATGGATGCTGTAACAGAACCGAGCTTGCTACATGGATGCTGTAACAGAACCGAGCTTGCTACATGGATGCTGTAACAGAACCGAGCTTGCTACATGGATGCTGTAACAGAACCGAGCTTGCTACATGGATGCTGTAACAGAACCGAGCTTGCTACATGGATGCTGTAACAGAACCGAGCTTGCTACATGGATGCTGTAACAGAACCGAGCTTGCTACATGGATGCTGTAACAGAACCGAGCTTGCTACATGGATGCTGTAACAGAACCGAGCTTGCTACATGAATACTGTAACAGAACCAAGCTTGCTACATGAATACTGTAACAGAACTAAGCTTACTGCATAGATACTGTAATAGAACCAAGCTTGACATTTCCTGCACCGCAGGCAGGAGGGTGAAGCATCTATTATATAGGTCATCCTCCTAACCAAGTGAAGTGGCTCTACAGACAGCCCGATGCTAGGAGTGGGGCCTGTACTCATGATTTCGTTTAAGAGCTGCTACTCCCTTTGAGCAGCATGGTCTGTACAGAAGGGGAATAGTTATTAAAGACACATATAGTTTTTAAAGTTGGTGGTTAGTTTGAGGGGCCACTGACACCCCCAGGAGCCTGAAGCCCCAGATGACTGCCTAAACCACCTACATAGTAGTGAGCCACTGTACATGGGTATCCTGTACCGCTGCGCTCTTATGGACAGGACAGAAAAAACTTCCAATCTTCGTTGTTTAACTCTTTGAATATTCGGTCGAGTGACTACAGAATGGTCAAAGGGGATTCACACCCCGCCTATAATCAAGCCACAAGACTACTTTGTGATGTGGTTGGAGACTGGAAAACTCACCATGTTTAGTCATCCTTGGAGACATAGAAAGCATTCCAGAGCTTTATGTATGTTGAGGGTGTGGTCAAATGTACTGCAGTACCAAGTGGTGCGAATTATAACAGATTTCACCATTTGCATTGTTAAGGATGAAATTTGCAATGAAATCCACAATTGACATAACGCAGATATAAAGTCCACACACTGACACCTCTGCTGTGGATTCAACGGGGATCTTTTCCAGACTGTGTGGAAATCCTGTAGCATTTTCATTACATGTGGACATACCCTAAGTGTTGCCCTATTAGTCTGCACATAATGCATCCGTATACAATATATTATCAGCTTTAAATAAATCTGGAATCAGTTTAATAAAAGGTAATAAAGAATAAGAAAAAAATAAAAGGTCTGCGAAAGACACCGCAATAAAATAAGTGATACAATTTACACAATCATTTATATGTACCTCCACCGAGCAGCAAAAAATGCTGCGTCTCCTGCATAAAACGAGCTCTTATAGAGTCACACCAACTGCGAAATAATGAAGTTATGTCTGCTGCAATGCGGTGAGGCAAACAGTCATGGTAGTCTGTCATCAATGCCCAAACAGGTCCAGTCATTGTTGGGTTAACAGGTTTATCCGGTTGTGTGTCAATGATGGCGCATTCACATCAGCATTAGGGAGCTCCGTTGTCCTTCTCCATTCGAGGAGCAGCATGTAAACGGCACCCATTGGCCGAACGGTTGCATCATATGACAGCACCGAACAGTCCTGTTGACTTTAATTGGTCTATTTGATTTCTGGTTAGCAGTCCGGCATTTTGCCAGAATTTGCAGGATGAAGTGGCGCTGCTTGCTGCACTAGTTCATGAGACGTATGAGTGCCACAGCCGGTCGCCGTCTAACTTTGTCTGGTGATTAGCTGCAGTAATCACATGTCCCACGGCTGGAACGTTGTCACCGCTGCAGCAGTAGTGGGGGTTTGGGCATCGGCAGAATGGGGTCATCGGGGGATCAGTCATGATCATTACATCTGGGGTGTCAAAGTCATTTTCACCGTGAGCGACATCAGCTTTACGGCTGCCTTCAAAGGGCCGATTGTAATTGTATAGTGAGGGCTTTTTCATAAAAGCGTATCAGTGCCGTGTGTATCGCGTCCAAGTTTTGCATGCATAATACACATTAAATGGAACCTATTCATTTCAATGGGTTTATTCACATGACTGTATTTCGTTTTACGTGATGTGTGATTGCGTGAAAAATTACACAGCATGACATATTTTGGTGTGTATTATGCACCACAATAGGCCCTTGAAGTGAGTGGGCGAGTGAAAATACGCATTCTGTTTTGTGTGCATAAATAAGCAGTGTATTTGTGAACATAAAAACATCTCAGAATGGCCAAAAAGCACAAATATGTAATGTATTTGCATGACTAAAATCCGCTTACACTCATGTGAAATAGCCCTGATAGTGACTCCCATAGTGGCCGTAGTAGTAACAGTGACTCTCATAGTGACCGTAGTAGTAACAGTGACTCCCATAGTGGTCGTAGTAGTAACAGTGACTCCCATAGTGGTCGTAGTAGTAACAGTGACTCCCATAGTGGTCGTAGTAGTAACAGTGACTCCCATATTGGCTGCAGTAGTAACAGCGACTCCCATAGTGGCTGCAATAGTAACAGTGACTCCCATAGTTGCTGCAGTATTAACAGTGACTCCTATAGTGGCTGCAGTATTAACAGTGACTCCTATAGTGGCTGCAGTAGTAACAGTGACTCCCATAGTGGCCACAGTAGTGACAATGCCCCCTATAGTTGCCGCAGTAGTAACAGTGACCCACATATTGGCCACAGTAGTAACAGTAACTCCCATAATCGCCATAGTAGTAACAGTACCCCCATAGTGGCCATAGTAGTAACAGTGATCCCCATAGTGGCCATAGTAGTAACAGTGACCCCCATAGTGGTTGCAGTAGTGACAATGACCCCCATAGTGGCTGCAGTAGTGACAATGACCCCCATAGTGGCTGCAGTAGTGACAATGACTCTCATAGTGACCGTAGTAGTAACAGTGACTCTCATAGTGACCGTAGTAGTAACAGCGACTCCCATAGTGGCCGTAGTAGTAACAGCGACTCCCATAGTGGCTGCAGTAGTAACAGCGATTCCCATAGTGGCTGCAGTAGTAACAGCGACTCCCATAGTGGCTGCAGTAGTAACAGTGACTCCCATAGTGGCTGCAGTAGTAACAGTGACTCCCATAGTTGCTGCAGTATTAACAGTGAATCCTATAGTGGCTGCAGTATTAACAGTGACACCTATAGTGGCTGCAGTAGTAACAGTGACTCCCATAGTAGCCGCAGTAGTGACAATGCCCCCTATAGTTGCCGCAGTAGTAACAGTGACCCCCATAGTGGCCGCAGCCTTAATAGTGACCCCTATAGTGGCCGCAGCCGTAATAGTGACCCTCATAGAGGCTGCAGCCGTAATAGTGACCCCCATAGTGGCTGCAGCCGTAATAGTGACCCCCATAGTGGCTGCAGCCTTAATAGTGACTCCTATAGTGGCTGCAGTAGTAACAGTGACTCCCATAGTGGCCACAGTAGTGACAATGCCCCCTATAGTTGCCGCAGTAGTAACAGTGACCCACATATTGGCCACAGTAGTAACAGTAACTCCCATAATCGCCATAGTAGTAACAGTACCCCCATAGTGGCCATAGTAGTAACAGTGATCCCCATAGTGGCCATAGTAGTAACAGTGACCCCCATAGTGGTTGCAGTAGTGACAATGACCCCCATAGTGGCTGCAGTAGTGACAATGACCCCCATAGTGGCTGCAGTAGTGACAATGACCCCCATAGTGGCTGCAGTAGTGACAATGACTCTCATAGTGACCGTAGTAGTAACAGTGACTCCCATAGTGGCCGTAGTAGTAACAGCGACTCCCATAGTGGCTGCAGTAGTAACAGCGACTCCCATAGTGGCTGCAGTAGTAACAGCGACTCCCATAGTGGCTGCAGTAGTAACAGCGACTCCCATAGTGGCTGCAGTAGTAACAGTGACTCCCATAGTGGCTGCAGTAGTAACAGTGACTCCCATAGTTGCTGCAGTATTAACAGTGAATCCTATAGTGGCTGCAGTATTAACAGTGACACCTATAGTGGCTGCAGTAGTAACAGTGACTCCCATAGTAGCCGCAGTAGTGACAATGCCCCCTATAGTTGCCGCAGTAGTAACAGTGACCCCCATAGTGGCCGCAGCCTTAATAGTGGCCCCTATAGTGGCCGCAGCCGTAATAGTGACCCTCATAGAGGCTGCAGCCGTAATAGTGACCCCCATAGTGGCTGCAGCCGTAATAGTGACCCCCATAGTGGCTGCAGCCGTAATAGTGACCTCCATAGTGGCTGCAGCCGTAATAGTGACCCCCATAGTGGCTGCAGCCGTAATAGTGACCCCCATAGTGGCTGCAGCCGTAATAGTGACCACCATAGTGGCTGCAGCCGTAATAGTGACCCCCATAGTGGCTGCAGCCGTAATAGTGACCCCCATAGTGGCTGCAGCCGTAATAGTGACCCCCATAGTGGCTGCAGCCGTAATAGTGACCCCCATAGTGGCTGCAGCCTTAATAGTGACCCCCATAGTGGCCGCAGCCGTAATAGTGACCCCCATAGTGGCCGCAGCCGTAATAGTGACCCCCATAGTGGCTAAAGCAGTAATACTGACCCCATAGTGGCCACAGCCTTAATAGTGACCACATAGTGGCCGCAGCCTTAATAGTGACCACATAGTGGCCGCAGCCTTAATAGTGACCACATAGTGGCCGCAGCCTTAATAGTGACCACATAGTGGCCGCAGCCTTAATAGTGACCACATAGTGGCCGCAGCCTTAATAGTGACCACATAGTGGCCGCAGCCTTAATAGTGACCACATAGTGGCCGCAGCCTTAATAGTGACCACATAGTGGCCGCAGCCTTAATAGTGACCACATAGTGGCCGCAGCCTTAATAGTGACCACATAGTGGCCGCAGACTTAATAGTGACCACATAGTGGCCGCAGACTTAATAGTGACCACATAGTGGCCGCAGACTTAATAGTGACCCTCATAGAGGCCGCAGCCGTAGTAGTGACCCTCATAGAGGCCGCAGCCGTAATAGTGACCCTCATAGAGGCTGCAGCCGTAATAGTGACCCCCATAGTGGCTGCAGCCGTAATAGTGACCCCCATAGTGGCTGAAGCCGTAATAGTGACCCCCATAGTGGCTGAAGCCGTAATAGTGACCCCCATAGTGGTTGCAGCAGTAATAGTGACCACCATAGTGGCCGCAGCAGTAATAGTGACCCCCATAGTGGCCGCAGCAGTAATAGTGACCCCCATAGTAGTCTCAGTAGCAATAGCGACCTGCTTATTAGCCTCTCGCCGAGCAGCATCGCTACAGGCTTTCCACTCACCCAGCTTGCATGCCTGATCTGGTGTCAGCAGACGCGGCTGAGTCTATAACTGCTGACAACTCATCTCAGCGTCTGTGCTACGTAAAGAACTACTCATGTGGACGCCGGAGTGGGGGTCAGCGTCACAGAGTCTGTATTACCACCGCTGGACTGGAGTGGAATGACTGTTAGGTTTGATGCACTGCCAGTGACCACATATAATGAGGCAGTGGGCCAGATTCCGCCTGCGGGCCTTGTGTTTGACATGTCTATTACATGGTTGGTCATTTGTGTACATGGCTGGCAAGTAATATTACAGAGGCACTGTAAGGCCCCCTGCAACACAGCTGATCTAACAGGGCCTCCGAAATTAGATCATGGGCAATGAGCTGATCACCAGTTCCATCTAAATCATGAGACAGTCTCTTTAACCCCTTAAGAACCAGGCTGTTTTGTACTTTAACCCCTTAATGATGCGGCACCCTTTTTTCCCCATTTTTGTTTTTTCTGTCCCCCTTTAAAAAAATCGTAACTCCTTTATTTATCCATTGATGTTGCTGTATGCGGGCTTGTTTTTTGCGGGCCAAGTAGCATTTTTCAATGGTGCTATTTAATGTACCATATAATGTACTGAAAAACTTTGAAAAAAATTGTAAGTGGAGTAAAATGAAAAAAAAAACAAAACATTCTGCCATCTTATAGTGCGCCTTGTTTCTATGGTGCACGAACTGCAACAAAAAGGACATGATAACTTTATTCTATGGGTCAATATGATTACTATGATACCAAACTTGTATAGGTTAATTTTACTGTACTACCTTTTTTTCAGACATTTAATTTTTTTCAATTGTTTTCTGCCGCCATCTTCGGTGCGCAATAACTTTTTACATTTTTTCCGTCGACATAGTTAAGCGAGGGCTCCTTTTTTGCGGGATGTCCTGTAGTTTCCGTTAGTACCAATATGGAATACATACTACTTTTTGATCGCTTCTTATTGTATTTCTTCTGGGAGACAGGGTAACTGAAAGCGGCATTTAAAGGGTTAATAGCAGCATTTAAAGGGTTAATAGCCGCGATCGGCCGTACGGCCGATTGCAGCTATTGCCCGTGGTTGTCAGCTGTAATAAACAGCTGACACCCGCGCTGTATGAAGAGAGGTTGCCCTGCAACCTCTCTTCATACATACCCTGACGCTCCAGGATGTAAATGTACGTCCTGGAGCAGGAAGGGGTTAAGGACTAGACACTTTTTAGGGATTTTACCCATGTGGCGGTTTTACTGCCCTATTTTGTTTCTTTTAGCTACCGAGATTATTTTTGCTGTGTCTTTTTTTCGTGACTTATAGGGCTATTCTTTTAATATCTTTTCACTGACTTTCTTTCCGTTTTTAGTTTTATTAGGGGTAAAAAGCTAGAAAAAATTATTTTTTTCAACATTTCTAGTTATTTATTTTTTTAATTAGTATATTTACACTAAAATAAAGTATGGCAACAGATTCCTCATTTTGTTTTGATATGTAATATGTATGGTTTCGGATTACAGGGCACTTATAGCGACGGTTTTGGTTGGCGTCGGTTTTGGGTTGTTTTCTTTCTTATGTATATATTGTTTTTTCATTCTGTAATTTTGTTTTACTGATGTATGTAATTTATGTTTTTACCATCTATGACCCCCATGACGTCATGAAAGATCTCTGGGGTAATTCACATGTTTTTGGTTTTTTTTGTATTTGACACTTTCCCACTGTAGCTGGGGCATCAGTAGGAGCCCCAGTTACAGGGGAAAACAACCACTGTTGTGACATTAGTCACTGGCAGAGTTGGTCAGGGTCTAGTACAACACTGCAGCTCTGCTGTGGCAGGGAACTCCGGCAGTCACATGACCCCCTGGCTCCCGGAGTGAAATTTACACTTAACTTTCACTTTCTAGTAAACAGCGCTCATTGAGCCCTGCGTACTTGGGAAAGGAAAAGGCAGAAAGGGTTAAATACCCCTCCTGCCTTCTCCTCCGGGTTATCAGCTGTCACTAACAGCTGATAACCCGTCCTGCTCTGACTGATTGCAGAGGAGAGCTTAAAGCGCCGCAGTAATTTTACATCCGGTTAAGCTTTAAGCCCAGGACCAGGCGCCATAAAATTACAGTGCCTGGTCCTAAACGGGTTAAAGTTTAATGCAAATAACATCCTGCCCTCATGCGTATCACCCATGACATTGTGTTTGGAACAAAGGCTGTCGCGCTCTGAACTCAAAATGGCGCATTGTTTTCTTCACTAGCACTCTATCATCTAGTCGTGATTTTTGAATCTGATGAAATTGCCCTTTAGAGAAGGCTGGATTCATAAAGAGAAGTTAACCCTTTCCAATCCATTTATTTTTTCTCACCCATTCTCCCCAGCTCCAAATAAATTGGAGCTGGGGAAAATGGGTGAAAAAAAATACATTTTCCCTGCACCCTCCTGAACTGACAGAGTTCAGGAGGGTGCAGGTGCTCACTGCACCGTGGAGGGACCTGCTTACCTGTCTGGCGTCTTCCGCATTCTCCTTCTGCCTCCCGGCTCGGCGATCATGTGACCGCTGGGGTCAGGTGGCACCTAGCGGTCACATGATCGCCGGGTCGGGAGACAGAAGGAGAATGCGCAAGACGCCGGTCAGGTAAGCAGGTCCCACAGTGCAGGCTCCTGGCTCGGAGTTCATGTGACCGCTGGGGGTCAGGTAACACCGGCGGTCACATGATCGCCGGCCGGCCGGCCGGAATCCCTATGCATTACATAGCGCTAATTGAGCGCTATGTAATGTGTAAAGGAGAAGGCAGAAAGGGTTAAAAACCCTTTCTGCCTTCTCCTAGGGGGTCCTCGATGAGGACCAGTGCAGGAGTGTATCTGCACCCGATGTGTCTGACGATCGGGTGCAGATGCACTCCTGCACTGCAGTGTCGGGCCTGCCCCGACATTGGAGCTGTGGAGGAAAATGATGATGTCGGGGCAGGCCCGACATTGGATTGGAAAGGGTTAAAGGGGTTGTCCCGCGAAAGCAAGTGGGGGTATACACTTCTGTATGGCCATATTAATGCACTTTGTAATGTACATTGTGCATTAATTATGAGCCATACAGAAGTTATTCACTTACCTGTTCCGTTGCTAGCGTCCTTGTCTCCATGATGCCGTCTAATTTTCAGCGTCTAATCGCCCGATTAGACGCGCTTGCGCAGTCCAGTCTTCTTCTTTTCTGAATGGGGCCGCTCATGCCGGAGAGCGGCTCCTCGTAGCTCCGCCCCGTGACGTGCCGATTCCAGCCAGTCAGGAGGCTGGAATCGGCAATGGACCGCACAGAAGACCTGCGGTCCACCGAGGGTGAAGATCCCGGCGGCCATCTTCGCAAGGTAAGTAAGAAGTCACCGGAGCGCGGGGATTCGGGTAAGCACTATCCGTTTTTTTTTTTTTAACCCCTGCATCTGGTTTGTCTCGCGCCGAATGGGGGGGGCTATTGAAAAAAAAAAACCCGTTTCGGCGCGGGACAACCCCTTTAAGCATTTAGTGACTTTGTGTTTAGATTCATCTCTGTAGTCCAGGATACAATCCTTTTATTTGTATTTGTTAATTGCCGTAATGCCAAAAGATGCAAAGCTTGCATTAAATGGTATCGGCTATTACTCAGCTCTCATCCGTGAAATATAGCTTGAAATAGAAAGTACGCTACCTAGCTCACAGTTCTAAATAATAAATATTGCAGAACAGGTCCTGTTGAGGTGCCTATTTTATTTCAAGGAAGCTTAGTTTTGTAACTAAACTTTGTGGACATAGTATACATAATGCAAATATGGTTTATGTGGGCGCTCAACTAGAAGGTTTAAAATGAGGATTAAACAGCTGGAAGCCAATTGATGCATGGAGCTTCTTATACATGTCTTCTGAAGGCACCAAAAATCAATTTACATCTTACATATAATTTATGTTCCCCCTTTCTATAGAAAGTCACGTTATAGTTAAAGTGGATTTCCACTGAAAAAACAAAAATATTCATCTTTCAGTAAATGACAAGCTTGAGCCATCGACAAAGTGTGGTAATTATATTATCTACAGAGACATGGGCAGTTTTTGTTGACTTGTGATGGCCATTTTTGCCCATGGAAAGGTACTTACAGGCCAGGTTCACATGGGCGGATTTGTATTGCAGATTCCGCTATTTCCGTCCATGCGGACGATCTGCAAGCTTTGAAAGGTATGCATTTTAAACTTTTCATTCACACTCAATTCCGCAAGCAAAAGAAAAATCTCAGCATCCTCTGTTTTGCCATGGAATCTGTGCGGATGGCCTCCATTGATGTAAATGAAGTCCGACCCGCAGCCCATACGCAATTAACATTAAGCATGGGCTGCAGGTACCCATGTCAATGCTAAGCAAGCATGCAGAATATACAAATATAAAAAAACACTGTGCTGCACATGACTGACTGCCTGTGAGCCTTTGCTGTCATCCATAGTAGAGTTATAACATGTTCTGGCAGCCGAGCACGAGCTCTAGCGGGGAGACAGCAGGGAACAAGATGATTGTCAATGGTAGCTCTACTGTCCCTCCCTGGAACGTCCAGACACAGCCTGTTTTGGCTCTGCACACTGGCAAAATAACAATAGCAGCAAGAAAGGTATAATTCAAATGTGCTTCGTGACGCCAGTACCTCTTTAAATGAAGCATTCTGGTAACCATAAAATGAAGAGTCCAAATCAGACTTGCAAGTAAACCAAAGGTACAAAGTTACCTAGTTTGTAAGGTTAATTAATAGAGATGAGCGAACGTACTCGGTAAGGGCGATTTCGCAATCGAGCACCGCGATTTTCGAGTACTTCACTACTCGGGTGAAAAGTACTCGGGTGCGCTGTGGGGCGGGGGGTTGCAGAGGGGAGTGGGGGGTAGCAGCGGGGAACAGGGGGGAGCCCTCTCTCTCTCTCCCTCCTCCCCCCCACTCCCCGCTGCAACCCCCCGCTCACCCACAGCGCACCAGAGTAGTGAAGTACTCGAAAATCGCGGTGCTCGATTGCGAAATCACCCTTACCGAGTACGTTCGCTCATCTCTATTAATTAACAGTTCACACTTTGTAGAATTCCTAGTTAGCATTTAAACTCCAACAGCTTTACTTTTGCAAAAATACACTTACGTATTCCTTAACGCTTCCTTTGCTTGGAAAAACAGAGTCCACCAGTTTGTTATCTGCAGTTGTTTTCCTGATAGATATTTATGCAAGAATGGATAGTTTTATGCAGGGTTGCCTGTACCTTCTCTGACTTAATACACTCATTGCTGAGAAGTATTCTTTGTATACATCCTCCTCCTCACTGTAGTGTATTCCCAGCACTTTTCCTGCACCTTCCGCCCTCCGGTAGTTTTCCCAATTGCTGCAGCTGCTCACGCTGCATCCCTTCTCCTCCACCTCCAACGACCAACTCCTCGACTCCTCCTTCACTTCCTGCCTTTTTCTGGCACTTTTTCTTATGACACACCTACTGCTAAACCCAGTTCACTTTCCCGGGCTTGGCTAGACTCCTCCCATTCCACCAATTATAGATTTTACTGACAAGCAGCCAATGAGAGAGAACAGTTGCAGGCAGACTAACCTCAGCCCGATTTCCTGGAAAGACAGTGTCTTCCCTCTGAATGATACCTGCTATGTCTCTGGAAGAGCTCACAGTCAGGTATTCAGGAGTATTTGACTACCCTGTAGTACCCTCTGCATCACTACACAGGTACACAGGGCCACCGGCTGGGCTTACAGACTGAATCCGCTGCAGGCCTCTCACATTCAGAATTCAACTCGCTCAAGTGAGCCCAGCCTTATAAAAGAGCGATTTTGACCAATAGTCAGTCGTCCCTTGTAAAAGTTGAACCTGACAGGATACTGAGCAAGAAATCACTAAAATGAAGTGACTAATGAGTGACTTCTCACTTAGTGTAAACAGGCGGTCTATGAACAACTGCCTGTTCTCAGTGAATTAAAGTGGGTGACCTCCATTGAACGATTTTCGCTCTATGTGAAAACACAAGAGTGATAGTTGCACCATGTAAAACTACCGTAACAAGAAGTGCGGGCATATGAGTTGTCAACTGTGAATTGGCCACTCAGAAATCGATGGTGAATTGTAATTTTACAGATAATGGAACGTGCTGATAAAATGAAAACAATAATCGATTGCTCAGAAGCTACATGGAAGGTAATTTTGCATTATCTCTATAAGTATTACATTCTCTTACCAGTCTCCTTACATGGCATTACCCTCCCCTCAAACTGCCGTGGTTCTTTTCAGACACATTTCTCCTCTGCTGGTCACACGCATGCAGCTTCCGGCCTCGGAGCCGGTGCTTGTTAACTGCACTCATCTTCAGCCAATGCTCTTCCACCCCAAGGTTCATAAGGACGCATCTCTTCTTGTCTGAGCAATTATGTGAAGGTGAGCTACACCTGTTTTATCTGTTTCTGCTCCGGATTGTTTCTGACGTCTTCCTGTTCGCTATCAATCCTGACCTTCTGCCTGTATACCGTTGTGAATGAACTATGTCTGCCCTTACTACTGCCTGACCAGCTACAGTACGATTACTATCTGCTGGCTTGGCACCACAAATGGATATCTTCTGTTTATCCTTATCTCAACTAATGCTAACAGTCTACGCAATGGTTAGCGAGTTGGGGAACCCATGTGTGAAAGTCCATGCTCCTTTGCGGGGGTTTAGGGCAGAGAATTCATGCCCCCTGGTTTATTCTTACACTAAATCCAGGGTCTTTGTTGACCTCGTGTCACAAAAAAAAAAAAAAAAATATGGTCAATTTGACAATTTGGGAGGAAATTCTCTTAAAATATTTTACTGTATTTCTATCGCAATTTGGGCAGTGGCATACTGTAGATAAATGATACTTATAGGTGACTGAATTGACCTTCATGTAGAAGGCACTATCAAAAAAGTGATCCGGGTATGGGACCTTCGCATATTGGGAGAACATTGGTTCCCTGTTTGTTGATGCAATGCAGCCATTGTCCCCAATGAATCTAATAGAGCGGTGGCCATGCTTGCATCTGGCCCGCTTCTTCAGAGTCTGAGGAGTTAAAGAAAGAGTTGAGTGCTTGCTCTCATGAGCCTCATTCTCTCAATTGATAAAGGTTCCAGAGGGTGGGAAATGCTCCTATCACATATTTATGGCATATTTTGTGGGATCCCATCATTTAGCCCATGGAGGCATCATCATTGTAAACCTGCCTGATGATAGAATGTTTTCGGCAAGAGCTTGCCTACTGGTAAGGAAGTGGTAATTTCAGTCCCCTGTCACATACTGAATGCTGGACTTGTCGAAACTAAGTTCTGTGGCTGCTTCAGCCAATCATTGGTCGTAGTAGCTCACTGCTGTTGCCAGTGATTGGCTGCAGCAGTCACATGTTCTGGTTAGCAGGAACCAGGACGGACAAAGTGGCTATGAAGCAATTTAAGTTGTTGGAAACCCCCCTTTAAGATCTCCCATCATGGGACATACAGTATTTTATTTAATGCGAATGATCTATTTTAGAACACTGACCACCAAAATCACGTTCTATAAACTACTGGTGCCAACCTTTCTGAAAAATATTTTCGTCATGTCCAATAAATTCTGAACAGTTAATCATAAAACTGATCAAAATGCTACAATACATAAGTCTGATAAAATTGTATTGATTTTCTTTCTACCTCAATGAGCATACTAAAAAATGAAGCTTTCGGAATGTTCTCATTCTTTTAGTTTTTTATATTGAATATTCCAGAAGGCGCGTTATTAATGTCACCTTGAGTTTTGTTTCTTGGACTGTCATTTACTAGTCAGATGACAAAGTAACTGGTACAATCAACATTATCTACCAGCTTAATAAATCTCTTATGATGAAACCTATTTCTTTGAAAGCTGACCTTGTACGTTCAGCTGAGGGACTAATGAGCCATAGATACCTAAGGCTGGTACGCTGGCAACAACACACCATGATCGATGATAGTAGACACGGCTAAGAAATTTAACGCCATTTCTTATTTGAAAGACAACGCAATATTTTTAGAACTCCACTCATTTCATAAATGATTGATAGAAACATAAGCTCATCTGGGCTGAGAGAGGAACTGATTTGCCCGTAAGTATATCTCTTAGGATGGCTGCACACGGATGTTTTTGCAAGTGCACATTTTGCGCGCACCATACCCAGAGATTGGAACCTATTGATTTCAATGGGTTGGTTCATGTGCACGGGTATTGGCATGTGTATTTCATTTGCACACAAAAAAACATGCTTCATCTTTCTGAGTATTTGCGCACCAAACATCCCCATAGAAGTCAATAGGGGGGTGCGCGAATGCGTGTGCAATATACAAGGAGATGCGTTGCACACTGCGTAATTCATCTTGAAAAAGGTCACATCTGGAACTCATTGGATGAATTAGCCATTTCAATCAGTGTTGTTTGTGTCCCACACATGAACACAGAAAAAAGTACGGTGAAATGTGCCAACGCACGCAAAAAAAGCCTTGTTCATAACGAAAAAAGTTGTGCTAAAGCGTGCAAAACTGTGCTTACGCTCATGTGAAGCCAGCCTTAAACTGAACCCCATGCATTACACCCATTATACATAAAATAAGGATTGCAATGGACAGATCTAACATTGGGGCAATTATGTATCACTGCATCACAATAGAAATTTGCTATTCTTTGGTGAAAGTTTTGGTAACAACCCCAATAAATGCAGCATTGGTGCTTGTTTCCTGTTACTTTTGAGAAAAAATAGATATACTCTTTGTTTATAACTAAAAAAATGGCTAAATAATTGTTAATCCCACGGAAAAGCCCTTTAAAGTGGAACTCAAAGCTATAAAAACATGAGATTTCTTTTTGGTTTTCACCTACCTGCTCAGTGTCGATCCTGAGATGCCCCTCTTAAAGGGGTTGTCCGGCCATAAACATTAGGTCTCATTACTTCTGTTTGCCCAATACAATGCACTTTGTAATATACATTGTGCATTGTAAATTAGGCAAACAGAAGTTATTCACTTACCTTTTGGGATGCCCCCCCCCCTGTGTTGCTCCTCGGTTGCCATGGGTTCCGACAAGTCTCTTGTCCTCTTCTTGTCGGGACGACGGGGACACGCTTCTCCAGCACAGCTCTGCGCATGTGCAGAAGAACTTCAGCCACTGGGAAGCTCAGTTCTGCCTGCAGGGGAGGCGTGGCTGCTGGCTCTTCATCTCCAAGGTAAGAATGAGTGGAGGGGCGGGCTCTCGTGGGGGGGGGGGAGGGGAGAGGAGGGGGGAGGATGGATGTGTGCAAGGGGGGGGGGTGCAGTGATGTGTGTGTGTTAGTGGTGTCTGGAGACCCGGCTGTCAGAAGTCCCGGGGGAAGGGGGGGGTGGAGAGGGAGAGATGGATGGATGGATGTGTGCAGGGGGGGGGGGGGGTGCTGTGATGTGTGTGCAGGGACCCGGCTGACAGAAGTCGGGGGGGGGGGGTCATTGTGAGTGGGGGGGTCGCTGTGGGAGGGGCACTATGGGGGCATGTGTGTGTGGGGAAATGTTTTGTTTTACTTTACTTTAGCAGGGTGGGGGGGCAGTAGGTAGCCTTGCAGTGGGGGGCTGCAGGAGAGTTCTCTCTCGGCTCTCCCCAGCCCCTCTCCATTCACTATACACTCATGCCAGGATTTTATCCTGAACCATGAGTGTATGTGTCCCCTGGCTACAACCCCTCTGAGTATAGTATGCAGCAGGGGGCGGGGAGAGACTGTAGAGCCGTTCAATAGAGGTGGGCGTGTCATGGGCGGGGCTAGGACGTGAGCTGAGGGAGGCCATGAAATCCTGCTTTTTCATGCCTCTTACTGCCATTGGGAGCGCGCACACAGAAGAGGGAGAGCGCAGAGCATTGTGGGAAGGCAGCACAGAGGCAACATCTTTGAAAGCTGCAGTGAACATCAGATTCTAAGGTAAGAAACTGACATTGCAGCTGATCTGCCTGCGGGTTTGAGCCCCTGTATGCTGTGTGTTACTATCCTTACTGAAAGGGAAGCAGCAGCATTATAAAAATTTTTACCCTGTGTGGCCGGACAACCCCTTTAAGGCTTGTGCCTGCCTTGTCTTTCCAAGCTGCTGACTTGGGTCAAGCAGTGAACCTTGGATCGTGGACAATTCACTTTAATAATCATCTGTTTGTTCTATATTTTAAGGCATCTACATAAAGCGACCCTGAGGGCCCAGAGAAACGAAGATGGCCACACTGCTCTTCTGATTACCTGTTGTAGACTGTGCATTAGGATGTATCATTAGTCCAAGAAACTACATCTGCTTTGATTAACCATAAACAGTGTTGGCCAATCAGATGAGCATATAGCGTCTTAGACTACCAATGCATGCTGTGCATATTGTGCATCAAGTAGTTAGAAAAGTGGTTCTGCCATCTTTGTTTCTGCAGGCCCAGAGAGTCACTTTAAAGGGAATTTTTCAAGTCTGATGAGTTCCATAAACCAAGTTCATGGGCTGATAGGAGAGAGTCTGCTGAGTCTAGGGGTTTGCTATTTATTCTCACCTGTCTTCCCGTTCCCCCACTGTCTGGCCAAGAAAGCAACACTCGGTGTGTACATTGGACTCCTCTCCTGATTCCGTGCACACACACTTAGCGTGCTCATAGGACCGGACAAGTTCCCTTTTAACCCTCCTTGAGTGAGAGATGGGGCATCCCTTTGCCACATAGTCAGAGGGACCCAAGTAACTACTTCTCCCCATAATTCTGACATTTTTTTTAAATAAGTCGTTGCACCCGAAAAAGGCACCAACATGAGCTCTCCTGTAACATATGGAGCTCTGAGAGGATTCATACACCATGTTAGCATGCGGTGCAGGACATATTTTGACCCCCCCCTTTAAAAAGACATCATGTAGAGAACTGTCAGGTGACAGACACTATTTAAGCTGCCCATCACTAGTACAAATTTCTGACTTATAAGGATGATTTGTCTGGCAATTAACTTTATTTCCCTGTAATAAATTAACGAGGTTGTCCAAATCAATGTTTTTGTTTTCTAAATTCCGGCTCTCCATGTGTAAAAATAATAGACATAATAATACTCATCTGGCTCCCGGAAGCTCCGACACCGTGGCTCCTTTCTTTGTACCAAGTCAGTAGACTGCCTGTTTATGGGACTGTGGCAGCCAATCACAGACCTCAATGATTGAACTCTGAGGTCTGTAAATGGCTGCAAGAGCCTGTGACGTCCTGTAAGCCAAATGCAACTGTGTGTAAATACAGCATTTGAGCGGGAGACTGGAGCTGTGGTGTTGGACACGGCCCGGGAGCCGGGAGATGTCAAGGCTAGCGGAAACGCAGTACACCACTAGATGAATTTGTTAAGGGGTCTAATTTTCAAAATGGTGTCATTTGTTGGGGTTCTCTGTTGTTTTGGCCGCTCAAGGGCTCTACAAGTGTGCTTTAGGGCCTAAAACGCCTTCATGCAAAATTTCTGTTCTGAAAGCCAGAGACTACTCCTTTCATTTTGGGCCCTGTTGTGCATCCAGACATAGGATTAGGGCACAGTGAGTATGTCTCTGAATACGGGAGAAACAGGGGTATCCATTTTGGTGTGCAAGTCTTCATTCATATGGGTGCTGTACAAAAAAAGCTATTTTTAAAATGACAGAATTGCTTTGCTTAAATTCATTCAAAAACTGTGGTGTCAAAATGGCCAGTACACCCCTAGATAAATTCTTTAAGGGGTGCAGTTTTTGGGGGGGTTCTCTGTGGTTTTGGCTGCTCAAGATCTCTGCTATGGGGCATTAAAGTCCTTCAAGCAAAATTTATGTTCTAAAAGACACTGACTACTCCTTCATTTTAGGCCCCATTGTACACCCAGCCACAATGGGTATGTTTCTGAAAACAGGACAAACAAGGGTATCCATTTTGGGTTGTCGATTCACATTTTCATGTGCACTATAGGAAAAAAATGTGTCTTTAAAATGACATATTTGCAAAAAAATGAATTTCTTTTTTCTCCTCTAAATTGAATTAATTCCTGAAAAAAACCGTGGGCTCAAAATCCTCCTGACCCCCTCAGTGAATACATTAAGGGGTGTAGTAAAATAGGGTCATTTGTTGGGGTATTTATCATTCTGACACCTGTGAGCCTTTACAATCTTGGCTTGGGGCAGGAAAACAAAGTGTTAATCAAAATACTGAAAAGTAATGTTAAATTTGTACGTCTCCTAAATGGTTAAAAAACACGAAAGTTTTTCAAACGTGCATTCAGAATAAAGTAAACAGATGGAAATATATATCTTAGCAAAAATGTGTACAGTATGTTTGCACATATTTGAGATATTACAGTTGAAAATGTAAAAAAAATGAAAATTTTTCAAAATGTTCCCAATATTGGCACTTTTAATTCTATCGGTCTATTTTTACCACCTAAATGAAGTACAATATGTGGCAAAAAACCAATATCAATATCACTTGGATATGCAAAGCCTTTACGGAGTTATGATATGTTAAGTGACACATGTCAATTTTCCAAAATTTGGCTCCATCACTAAGGCGTAAACAGGCTTCGTCACTAAGGGGTTAATGGATGGCCTGTTGTGTTCATTCCGTGCATACACACTAGCTAGTAGCCATGACTGAGGGCACGATGGGTGGATTTTGATGAGGATTCAAAGCAGCTTTCAGCCCTTTAGTTTCTGTGATATAGTCTGCTGCGGATTCTAGTCAAAATCCAAAGCATATGGTGCAGATTTTGATGCGGATGCCAACCAAAATCCACCACCCATCAAGAAACCCTAAGGGCTTATTCACAGGAGCGTATATTGGCCACTGTTTTCACGGCCCGCCGATATACACTACTATCTGATCTCTCCTCCCTCTGCCCACCCCCTTCTATCGCCGTCTCTCTGCCTCTCTCCTCCCCTCCTTCTGTTTACAATGGAAGCCCATTCAGCCCTCTCCCATTGCAAACAGCCAGAGGAGAGAAGAGAGGCAGGACTTACTGCCCTTACTACTACCTCATTGACAGACAACTGTGTCTCATCATCCTCATCCACAAAAAGGTCTTAAGACAGTTGCCGAAAGTCCCCAGCCTTATTACCCGGACTCCGGGAACTTTCCAAAGGTTGGTCATCGGTCACAACAAACTCCTCAGATAAGAGAGGAACCAATTTTTCCCACTCAGGACAGGGACCCGAGAACAGTTCCTGTGGGTCTGAGCCTGCTCAGAATATGTCATTTTCATGGGGTGAGGAGGCTGGGAGGAAGGAGGAGCAGCAGCCAGAGGATTCAGAGTTGCAGCCCCTAGGCTGGGAGTAGTGGACTGTGTAGAAGACTGGGCGTTCGATACATTGCTGGACGCGTTTTCTGCCATCCACAACAGGACCTGCTTGCACTGCTCTGTTTGTAATAAAGGTCTACCACGCGGACCCGTAAATTGTGATATGAAGCTGGCGAACCCAGAAACGTGTCTCTCTCCTAATCCCTCAGCATCCGGCTGTGATTCACCCCGCCCAGGAATTTGGCCTGCGCCCACACCCTCACTTGGACGCCCGCGTCCTCGACCCTTACCCCTACTCCTCATAATGGCAGATTAAGAATATAGCAGGGCCCAAATAAATTACCCCACTGTATAGCACTGACAGCTATGGCTTAATTCACCGCACACAGAGACTTGTAGATAGCGGAGGCTCTATGCTGTGACTTGAAAAAATTAACCCGCTGTCTTGCGCTGATACCTAGGGGTAATTTACCGCTCACAGAGACTTGTAGATAAGAGAGGCTGTATGGAGTGGGAGAAGACTCTAAAGCCAGTGGATAGTGCTTGTAACTGCGGCTATCTCAACCACCCCAAGGAAAGGGTATTGTGAGACGCTCTGCACAGTGGCAGAGCTGAAATACTTTGCAGTGGCCTAGGAAATATTAGAATGTTGTTTCGCGGTGAGACCTCGGTCTAATGCACTGCAGACTGAGAACGGTATAACTGAAAGGCTCTGCACAGGGCTAGATGCTTTAAAAAAAGGGTGCACTACTGCTCCAAACCAGCCACAACTAAATTGTAGAGAGGATCCCGACTGTAAAACTTTCCGTATCTCAGCAGCTCTTTCCCCCTAAAATCTGCGTAATGCACTGCAGTCTGAGAACGGTATAACTGCAATGGCTTGCAGTGACCTAGGAAATAAAAGAGAACTTTTTCATGGTAAGACCTCTGTCTAATGCACTGCAGACCGAGAACGGTATAACTCAAAGGCTTTGCAGTGGCCTAGGAAATATTACAGTACTGTTTCGCGGTGAGACCTCTGTCTAATGCACTGCAGACCGAGAACGGTATAACTGAAAGGCTCTGCACAGGGGTAGATGCTTTTAAAAAAAAAAAAAAGGTGCACTACTGCTCCCAGCCAGCCACAACTCTAATGCACACGGTGAGGAGTAGCCCTAAGATGGACCGTTGGGGTTCTTGCAGAGAGGATCCCAACTGTAAAATTTTCCCTATCTCAGCAGCTCTTTCCCCCTAAACTCTGCGTAATGCACTGCAGACAGAGAATGGTATAACTGAAATGGTTTGCTGTGGCCTAGGAAATATTAGGCCTCCTTCCCACGAGCGTGACGGGCTCCGCCGCGTAATATTCTGCAGTGAAGCCCGTAACGGCGCCCCCCAGAGACCCCATACTTACCAGCGGAAGATAGCGTGAAGACGCTTCCCCGCCCACCGCCGTCGCGTCATGTGACACGCCCACAGCGTCACATGACGCGGCCGGCCGTGTCACGTGACGCGCCGGCCGCGTCATGACGCGCGGCGGTAGGCGGGGAAGCGTTTTTTCACGCTATCTTCCGCTGGTTGCAGCGGGAGATAGCGTGAACGGACGGCTTCCATTGACTGCAATGGAAGCCGTCAGCGCGTACACCCGCAGCAAATAGAACATGCTGCGGGTGAGAACGGGAGATTTCATGGTGCGTAATTCCGCGGTGGAATTACGCATCATGAGCATTGTGCTATTAGGTTCAATAGAACCTAATAGCAGGGGGCAACGCAGCGGATTTTTGCCGCGGATTTACGCGGCGTAAATCCGTTCGTGGGAAGGAGGCCTTAGAGTGCTGTTTCGCGGTGAAACCTCGGTCTAACGCACTGCAGACTGAGAACGGTATAACTGAAAGGCTCTGCACAGGGCTCAATGCTTTTTTTTTTAAAAAAAAAGGGAGCACTACTGCACCCAGCCAGCCACAACTATAAAGCCCATGGTTAGGAGTAGCCCTAAGAAGGACCATTGCGGTTCTTGTAGAGAGGATCCCGACTGTAAAACTATCCCTATCTCAGCAGCTTTTCCCCTAAACTCTGCGTAATGCACTGCAGACTGAGAACGGTATAACTAAAATGGTTTGCAGTGGCCTAGGAAATATTAGAGTACTGTTTTGCAGTGAGACCTCTGTTGAATGCACTGCAGCTTGAGAACAGTATAACCGAAAGGCTTTGCAGTGGCCTAGGAAATATTAGAGTACTGTTTCACGGTGAGACCTCTGTCTAATGCACTGCAGACTGAGAACGTTATAACTGAAACGCTCTGCACAGGGCTAGATGCTTTAAAAAAAAAAGGGTGCACTTACTGCTCCCAGCCAGCCACAACTGTAATGCGCACAATGAGGAGTAGCCCTAAGAAGGACCCTTGGGGTTCTTGTGAAAGCATCAGCACTTTCCCTAACCTCTGCCAGTATGCGTCTGAGGCGAGCCGCGGGCAGGACCAGTGTAAGTACTCGGTGGTCACCTGATCGGCCCAGCCACTCACTACTGTGGGGCGGAGAGGACTGGTACGTCACAGCAGGAAGTAGTAATGCTTTCCCCGCATGTTTATTGCTAGAAGATGGCGCTAAACATGCGGGGAAGGAAATGAAATTGACTCAAGTACCGCTTGGTTTTCGTTTCGAGTAACGAGCACCTCGAGTACCATAATACTCGAACGAGTGGCAAGCTCGGAAGAGCATGCTCGCTCATCTCTAGTGGAAACCTTGGCGGCAATTTATGTTACCAGTTTGATATATTTTGACAATGTTATAAAAAAATAGATTAAAGACATATATTTATATGTGCAAAAGGTTGAAAAGGAGCAAACATAATTCACGGTAAGAGCAAGCGATACTCCACACATGTGGGTCTTAGATTGTCTGCTTTCATCATTGTAATATCTTTATATGATTAAAACAAAGTGTATAATATACCTGCTCTCTACACAAATGTAAACAGTAATACTGAGTATGTGATTTTCCTTTTTGTATGTCTTACAAAATGCTAATAAAAATTATTTGGATAAAAAAAACGGGGTTCTACCATTGCATTGACGCATTGCCAATGTAGTTCCAATTTACAAAAAGGGGTCCAAAAGAGAGCCTGTTAACTACAGGCCAGTAAGTCTAACTTCAATAACTGGAAAAACATTCAAAGAGTTTCTGAGAGATGCCATCCTAGAATACCTCAAGGAGAAAAATGGAATAACTGCTCACCAGCATGGGTTTATGAGGCATCAATCATGTCAGACCAATCTGATCAGCTTCTACAATGAAGTAAGTTCTAAGGTGGACCTGGGAGAGTCTATTGATCTCGTATATCTGGATTTCTCTAAAGCATTTGACACTGTGCCATAATAGGCATAATAGATTGATATATAAAATGAGACATTTTAGACTGGGTGAAAATGTGTGTATCTGGGTAAAGAACTGGCTCAGAGAAAGGAAGCAGAAAGTGGTAATAAATGCTTTGTACTCTGATTGGGCCACCGTCACTAGTGGGGTGCCACAGGGCTCAGTACTAGGCCCCATTCTGTCCAATATATTTATCACCGACCTGATAGAGGGACTGCAGAGTAAAATATCAATATTTGCAGATAATACAAAATTATATAAGACAATTAATACAACGGAGGACAATGTGCAGCTACAAAAGGACCTAGATAAGCTGGACGCTTGGGCAGAAAAATGGCAAATGAAGTTCAATGTTGATAAATGTAAGGTTATGCACATGGGCAGGAGAAACTGATGTCACCAATATACACTAAATGGGGTACTGCTAGGGAAAAGTGAGATGGAAAAAGACCTGAGGGTACTAGTGGATTGTAGATTTAACTGGAGCAACCAATGCCAGTCAGTTGCTGCAAAAGCAAATAAGGTATTGGGGTGCATTATAAGAGGCATAGGGGCAAAGGACAAGAACATTATTCTTCCACTATATAAGACACTTGTCAGGTATCACATGGAATACTGTGTACAGTTCTGGACACCGGTGCTCCGGAAAGATGTTGCAGTGCTCGAGGGGGTTCAGAGAAGGGCAACTAAATTAATACATGGAATGAGAGGACTAGAATACCCAGAGAGATTATCAAAATTAGGATTATTCACCCTGGAAAAAAGACGGCTAAGGGGCGATCAAATAACTATGTATAACTACATTAGGGGACAATACAAAGATCTCTCTCATGATCTGTTTATACCCATGACTGCGTAGGTAACAAGAGGGCATTCACTATGTTTAGAGGAAAGAAGTTTTCATCACCAATATAGAAGGGGGTTCTTTACCGTAAGAGCAGTGAGACTGTGAAACTTTCTACCTGAGGACGTGGTGATGGCAAAATCTATTGAGGAGTTTAAGAGCGAACTAGACGTCTATCTAGAGCGCTACGATATTACAGGATATAGACATTAGGTGACCAGCGGGTTATTGTTCTCGGTCTTATATTCAGGTAGGAACTATCAAAGGTTGATCCAGGGATTATTCTAATTGCCATTATGGAGTTGGGAAGGAATTTTCCCCCGTATGGGCTTATTGTTTTTTTGCCTCTTGGGGTTTCTTGCCTTCCCCTGGATCAACAAGGTAGTTGCAACAGGCTGAGCTAGATGGACATTGTCTTCATTCAGCCTAACCTACTATTTTACTATGTTTTGCCCAAAATTTTACATTACGTTGTAAACACTTGTGGTGCACATATAAATGGCTATTTATCAACAATGTAACAAACCATATGTCCCAGCAGAGCCAACACCGGCGGTGACAATAACGATTGACAATTGTTCAGCATTACCACCGACTCAATATCTGACCAAAACAAAAACCTCCGATCAGCCAGCTGAGCGCCCCATGCTTTCAGAGTCATTACTACAGGATTTTCTTTTACCGTACTATAATCTTAATGATCTCCCTCTCTTTCCACTAACCTGAGCAGGGAGTTCTGCACCCATAGTTGCCAAAAATACCCAAATCGATGACTCCCACTGCATCCGTAAGATCTTGCTACTAGCTAAATACACGATACATGGAGATAGCTCTCCATCCCCTTGTTATGCAAACAAAAAGATGCGAATCCGAAACTCCCACCATTGCCAAGGAACATCTCCTCAAAAAGGATGACCCATAGAGATAACTTAACACACCCATTTCAGCAACTTTAAAGCACCTGAATTTGGTGAAAAGTAACCTTTGCGCCTACTCACTGCATTGACCACCGGCTGCAACCGCATCACTTTTTTGCTTGGCAATCTGAAAATCCCATACTTCATTAAGTTCAATCCCTAAAAAAAAAAATCACACGTGACCCCAGTCCGCCGTCTAACTCGGACAATGGGACGCCGGACTGTGACATCAACCTGTGAAAAGACGTTACTAAGACAACAATTCACAAAACAGTTAAACCTTCGAGCGACAGATGAAAAATCATCAATATAGCGAATGACCGCTGATACCCGCCACCACTCCAAAAAGGAACTAAAGAAAAATAATAACACAAAATGAGGCAATCACATATAACCTACCGCCCAATAATGAAAAACATCTCGGGCTTTACTGAAATACCATCCTTTACCGCTCTCCAGCAGGGAAACGACAAAGATGTGTACGAAAAACTCCGTCAGCTGGACTTTTCTTGTCTCCTTCCTGGGAACTAAACCGAATGAGGACATGCACAAATTCGTAGACGAAGGTCGCTTTCTTATTAAAATAAAATGCCTTCAACACTACCTTCGTTTTTTACATCAGACAGGCTAACCAAGCCCCCTGTTTTCATCAAAAATTAAAAGCAATTTTAACGCTACCTTCATTTCCACATCAGGCGAACTAACCAAGCCCCCAGGGCCACCACAGGACACTAAAAGCCCTTTTTAAGAGTGATTTTAATGCTACCTTATTTTTCACCTCAGGTGGGCTAACTAAGCCCTCTGGACCAAATCAACAAGGAAACATGATTTTCCACATCAGGCAGGCTAACCAAGCCCTCTGGACCAAATGAACAAGTAAAAGCGATTTTCCACATCAGGCGGGCTAACCAAGCCCTCTGGGTCCAAAGAATTTAAAAGTGAATTTAACGCTCTCACAAATTCACTATCACCATAAACAACCACAGGAGCAGCATTTCAACCGTTTTGACAAATCCACTCACTGGCTTGTCCGTCCTCTGGCTCCGCCAAGGGTAGACTCTGCGCCGATCCGCGTTGCCGTCTCGTATCCTACTTTGTTACATGCTGTTCCTTACTGTGCCTGGGAGAAGCACCATGATCCCCATCAATCCGACGACCACTGCACAGGTCTAGGGCCCACTGACTGGATCCTCTCCTGTGCCTACGCTGCTATTTATGAACATCCCACATCAAGTTTGATGTTGACTCAGATAACAAGCGGTGGCTCCTCTTGTGAGGGTGCCATCCATGACGCATGCTCTACCCAGAACCATTGCTTGCCTCGTGATAATGCATATCCATCTGATGGACTTTCGTCCTGTGCTGCTGATGTTCCGCTGCAGCTAAACATGAAAGTGAACTGTGATCTCAGAACTGCCTAGCTTGCATCCCTATCTCATCCTCCCTATCAGCCAGCTACCACTCCCTCCCACCCTACCCTTATCCATACTATCCCTCCTTGTCGCTGCCGTTCTCCCTACTTTCTTGAATACCTGCTGTGCAACAATTAAAACACCTCCCCACATGCCTATGATCCCCCTCTTGTGCCTCTGTTGCAAATTGGCCTCTAACTTGCCCCTCCCCCAACCCAGAGTGACATTTACTCTACCTCTTGCTTCTGCATAACAGCCCATAATCCTCCTTCCCACTCTCTCCCCTTCATTCACCTCCTCCCTCTTCCCCGCTCAACAACTACGCACTGCCATATCCCCTGCTCATTGCTGCCCCCTTTGCTGTCCCTTTCCTACCGGCTTCACTTTGAAACAAATGGGTTGCTGTTCTCGGTCCCCTGTGCGCACTCCCAAGCACCGTGGTGCCGCCATACCACTTGTTATCCAACGCTTACTCTGGCTGGCTCCCCTATCCCAGCTGACAGATGGCAGCCACTTCTTCAGACTCTCACTCCACTGCCGCTGGACTGCACCAGTACGCGCCCCTGTGCGTGCCTGCTCGCTTCCCGACACATGTGAAACACAAGGCTTGTGGAACAGATCCGTCCGGCCACCTCATTTCAGATGGCCCATTGGCTGTGCAGCTACTTAACAGGTATTCCACGTACCCAACCTGCAGCTCAGATCTGGAGGCCGCACTTAGTCTGTGACTGGTGAACTCTTCCCCCTGGCGTTGTTACTGAGATCACTATGGGGGTCACTATTACTACTGGGACTACTGCAGAGGTCACTGTTACTATGGGGGTCACTATTACTACTGGGACGACTGCAGAGGTCACTGTTACTATGGGGGTCACTATTACTACTGGGACGACTGCAGAGGTCACTGTTACTACTGGTGACCCTATGGATGTCATTATTACTACTGGGACTACTGCAGAGGTCACTGTTACTACTGGGGACACTATGGGGGTCACTATTATTACTGGGACTACTGCAGGGGTAACTGTTACTACTGGGGACACTATGGGGTCACTATTACTACTGGGACCACTGAAGAGGTCACTGTTACTACTGGTGACCCTATGGGGGTTACTATTACTACTGGGACTACTGCAGAGGTCACTGTTACTATGGGGGTCACTATTACTACTGGGACTACTGCAGAGGTCATTGTTACTACTGGTGACCCTATGGGGGTCACTATTACTACTGGGACTACTGCAGAGGTCACTGTTACTACTGGGGACACTATGGAAGTCACTATTACTACTGGGACCACTGCAGAGGTCACTGTTACTACTGGGGACACTATGGGGGTCACTATTATTACTGGGACTACTGCAGGGGTAACTGTTACTACTGGGGACACTATGGAAGTCACTATTACTACTGGAACCACTGCAGAGTTCACTGTTGCTACTGGGGACACTATGGGGTCACTAATACTACTGGGACCACTGAAGAGGTCACTGTTACTATGGGGGTCACTATTACTACTGGGACTACTGCAGAGGCCACTGTTACTACTGGGGACACTATGGAAGTCACTATTACTACTGAGACCACTGAAGAGGTCACTTACTACTGATGACCCTATGAGGTTCACTATTACTATACAGTCTTAGGCCGCTTTCACATCTGCGCTGGATCTGCCACAAAGTACCAGAAGAATAAGTGCTGCATGCAGTTTGATTACATCATAAGACGGATCCGTTCGGCAGGGGATTCCCCTTTTCTCCCTCCTGAATACAGCAGGAGGGCAGAAACCCAGCACCGATGTGAAAGCAGCCTTGCAATTTCAATTGGTCCAATTGGTGATGTGGCCCTTGGTGAACACTAATTTGCCCCCCCATGCTCTTTGTCTCCCTCACTTTCATTCATTCCAGTACTTACCTAGAATAATTGTCGCTGGGTGGTGTCCTCCGGCACAAGATTTCAGGATTTTCTTTAGTGGCTCAGTGACAGTTTTGATAATTAATTTGGGCTGCCTGGCGCCCGTCTGAAGTACCAAGTAGAATATTTATTGCAAGGTTATACTTATTTGTAAATCACCTGTAAAAACTACTGCAGCCATTATGTTACCAGACTTTTATTTCTTCCTTCCTTGTTGACAAGCAACGCTGCTAAACTTTACCTGCCACGTTTAGTCCTGGTGGCCTATTATGTACCAGGCCGGCCGCTGGCTCGCTCAGACACTAAAGCCTTAGGTCCACGTGGAGAATCCCACAGCGGATTCCACCTGTGCCCGCAGCCATGGATATTCTCTTACCTGGCTGGCTTCGGTGCGGGTCTTCTCCGTCCTGGCTGGATCTTCTTTTCTTCTGCAGTGCAGAGCATGCGGACACACCGGCCAGCGTGCCGCGCATGTGCAGTTACTTTTTTTTCAAATCTCCTGCTTTCTCACCGGTCCGCGGCCCGTCCGCAGTGTCAGCTGCGGGTGTCCCGCAGATTGGAGGGCTTCCATTGTCTTCAAAGGAAGCTGTCCAT